>NC_030958.1:3901266-5201688 GCF_001672515.1 Colletotrichum higginsianum IMI 349063
GTTTTATTGCTCGGATTGCGTCCGGGCCTAAGTTGGCTGCCAATCTGCATGTGCGCGCACAGGTGTAGGGCGAGCAGCGCAGCTTCTGCGAAAGCAGGTGGCAGGCGGCAGGCAGCAGGCGACAGACAGGACAGAAATTCAGAACCCACTCTTTCCTCAAGGTCAGGAAATCTTGGGGGGAAAAAAGGCGTTGAGTAATACAGAGGGAAATGAGCTTTGTGATTTTTTTCTCTCTCTAATATCGCCGTTAAACCACCAACAACACAACCCTCCTTCTCTTTTACCCAGGAGCTGCGTGTAAAAGCGCTTCAAGGGTATGGATGGGAGCGCATTCTCTAGCAATGACGAACTTCAATATCTAGTAACGAGTACTTCAGTTCTGGACGTTCGTACCGCAATGTTCCAGGTCAACTTCCGGGGTACAAAAGTACCAGCTACAAAGAGGGCACATGGCGGGTGTCCACATTAACCACCCACATCCCTCCTTGGCCCAGCGAATGACAGACTTCACATTTTCTCCAAGAGAAACCCCGCAGCTCAGCAAGCAAATCTTTGACCAACGACAGCGAGGCTGGGGAAGAGAGCGTTCCTCAATGGCGTTGGGTTGGTGTGGTACGGAGTACCTTTTGGCCTGTCTCTCCCTCTCTTTCGTTCCCTCTTTCTCGTTTACTGTTTACCTGACTGTGACTGTCGGCTCCAACGACGAAACCTCCTCGCGTGTTCCTCTTCCACCCGACCGAGGATAAACATCGCGACCCCAAAAAATCCCCGACCCCGACCCCGACCCCGACGACGACGGCTTCCGCTCAATTGCGCCGCCGCAACGTCGACCTCGAACCGCGCATGCGACCCGACCCGCCTTACAAGAACCACCTGCTTCCACACAGTAACCGCCGCCGCCGCCAACAACCTCTGCCTGCGTGTCAATGCTTAGAGCAGACAAGCACAAGGGCCACGGCTACCTGCAGACACCACGCCTGCTGTTGACCTCTTAGAACCTCCGTCACATCACCCTGGCTCGACGCCGCCGCTGCCAGTCCTCTCTACCCGCCCTTTCGACCCTGTCCCCGTACTCGTCCCCGTGATCTCATGTGGTCCGCGACGCGAACTCCGGTCTCGAGACGACTGCGCCAACTATCGAGTCCTAGTCCTGCTGTGACGAGCACGTCGCACAAGGAACGCCTCCAACCACTCTCCACCAACCTGCCATTGGAGTCTCCTGACTGCTGAGGATACGAGCTTCAGGAAACCCAAGACTCCGCCTGCTCAATCCCACCTGCGTCGTCCTGCTTGTAAGCCCTCTCTGTCTACGTGCGGCGCATCTAGGAAGAAGGAGGGAGACAACAACACCCTCCCGTCCACATTGCGGGATCACACAGCGCCTATTTCGGGGCCCTTTTCTGCCATACCACGTCGGCACGGGTACCAGTATCCGGCTCGACTCCTATTCGCAAACCCAGATCTGCCCTTGCGCACGTAGGCCCTGGAGACAGCAAGCCACGCCGGCGCTGTGCTTTGAACCGTGTGCCTCGCCGATCCAGTCAGACTCCCGGTGTGTGCCACTTCAACTCTGATCACGGAAGGATTTTCCCCAATTCATTTCCTATTCTGCGAAGCCTGCCCAGCGCGACACCAAGCCAAAGGCTAGGCCGGGCCACCCACGTTTGAAAGTAAGCCGTGTGGTTTCGCAGACATAGTATCAAGGACATTACTGGACGTGGCTTACAGTACGGTGCCGTCACCGCGCCAGCTCCTTCGCCGCTGTCGCCTTCCTTGTATTTGCCCAGGGGAAGCTTGTATATAAATCCAAGACACCATGCCGGACGGCCTCGAGGACACCGGGACAGAGGTCTCGGATGCCATGTCAGATAATGACCACGAGTACGACGACGACACGCCCGTAAAAGACGACGACGACGAGAAAATGGCAGAATCTCACGAGAGCGGCGCCGATACAAACGGCGAGGTCAAGAAGAAGTACGATCCTAAGGATCCTTCACGGCCGAGGAGAAAGAAGGCTCGCCGGGCGTGTTTCGCCTGTCAACGAGCCCATCTGACTTGTGGTAAGCCCCACCAGATTTCTCACGGTCCGGCTCGCGATAGCCTCTGGTCCAAGTGAATGCTCGTGAAGTCTTGTTCAGCGTTCTCTTCTCCCTCTTCTCCATCCTCCCAGATAGGGGGTTTCCACGTGGCTTGCTCCACCCGTATGGCTGTCTGCGATGCAACCTTGCTGATGTGATGGCTACAGGAGATGAACGGCCTTGTCAGCGATGCATCAAGCGTGGACTCGCAGACGCTTGCCAGGACGGCGTCCGCAAGAAGGCCAAGTATCTTCATGATGCTCCGCCAGAGGCCCTCAGGCCCGTGCTGGGACCCAACTTCAATCCAAACGCGGCCCCGACCCGTCCCAACGGCCAGCGGCATCACAGTGGGACCTCAGATACGGCTTCGACCGCCGGCAGCACCTACTTTAGTCAAAACTCGACGGCATCCTTCCCCGTCTACTCTGGCCAACAAACGCCAGTCGGAATCCCCGAGAGTCTTCCATTCCAGGCGCAACCCTCACCGATATCGCCGTCTTTTCCGCAACCGGGCAACAACGCGCGGTCTATTGGGGGCATGATATCGCCGCAGGTCACCAGCGACCCCTTTAACACGTTATTCGACCCAAGCAACCCGGCCATCTTCAACTTTGATCTGGAAGGGCTCAATTTCGGTAGTCAGTACGGCGCCATGGAGTTTGGCATGCTCGGACATATGTCGTCGGGCGCGGCGGAAACCCCTCCGCGTGATGGCTCCTTATCCGGACCCAGTGGTGGTGAGGTCAACTTTGGATCCACAAACGTCTTTGGCAATGGCAACAACCAGTTTGGCCAAGTCTACGATAGCGGTATGATCAACGATTTCATGGGTGTAGACCAGTCTTCCAACGGCATGTACCAACAAGGCAACCTGCAACATGGCCTCCCACATGCCTACGCCATTGCTGCTGGCCCAACAAGCCTACATAGTCCAAGCACAGACAACACCGCCAGCCCGCAACCTACTAACTTTACCTTTGAAGGATCACCAAGTGGGAATTTTGGCGCTGTTGGAAACTCCCAGACCATAACCGCCCCGACTCGCCCCAAATCCAAGCCTGGCCCGGTCCAGAAGAGCGGACCGCACACCCTCCTGGGCAAGCGACAGCGCGACCCGTCGTCCATCTACGAGACCGTCAAGGAGCCGTACCCATACCTGGCCGGCTTCCATGCCCTCATTGACTATCTGCCGAAACGCTTCTCCGCCAATATGACGTTACGCATCGCCAAGGCGCTCGCCAGCATCCGTCCGTCGTTTATTGCCTGCACCAAGACACTCAGCCGACAGGACCTCGTTTTCATGGAGAAGTGCTTTCAACGGACGTTATTCGAGTACGAAGAGTTTATGCACCACTGCTCCGCTCCGACCATCGTCCTCCGCCGTACGGGCGAGATTGCCGCCGTGAATAAGGAGTTCATTGCCCTGACCGGGTGGACCAAGGATGTCCTCCTGGGCAACGAGCCGAACCTGAACGTTAACACGGGTGGGACGGGGTCGACGACCAACAGCGGTCGCAATACGGGCCGCGCGGGCGTCTCAACGCCCAAGGCGTCCTCGGCGACGCTCGACCAGATGAAAAACGATAGCGGCTCGCGCAAACAGCCCGTTTTCATCGCCGAGATCCTCGACGACGACAGCGTCGTCGAGTTCTATGACGATTTTTCCCATCTCGCGTTCGGCGACAGCCGCGGCAGCGTCAACCGCACCTGCCGGATCCTCAAGTATCGCACAAAGGAGCAGGCCGATGCGGCGTCATCGACGGACACGATGCCGCAGCAGGACCCGCGCAAGAGCATCCTCAGCAACCGCGTCACCCGCATCGACGGCGAGCACGGCATCTCCAGGATCGAGAAGGACGGCAAGGTGGACTGCCGATATTGCTGGATGATTAAACGAGACGTATTCGATATCCCCATGTTGATTGTGATGAACGTGGGTGGCCCCTCCCTTTCTACGATCCCTCGTCCATCGGGAAGTCAGTCCTTTCCCCGCTAACAGAAAACTAGTTTCTTCCGTGCTATTACCAGAACAAAGAGCCGCACGGGCTGGCAGTGTAAATGGGAGTTTTGAACAAAAGAAGGAGAGAGGGGGGGTCATCATGGCATATATGGGACGGGTGTCATCATGGGAGGCGTTTTTGGTCTTGAATCAGGACAAGTTTTTTTTCTCTTGTTCCCGCTATCACTCGAATCATGGTGTATTCCCGTTGAATGGGAAGCCGGGAAAGGGCGCGCGCATGCTGGTATGGGATCATGGTTCATTCACATCGATCGGGCTCCTACACAACTGCACCTCGGCCACCTCTTGGGGGAAACGGGATACATGCTACTTATTACCCTGTAGTCCGGCCCCTTCCTACTGTTTTTCTCCAACACAAATTTCTCGAAGAGAGACAGGAGAAACTTTCAAATGATACTTTTTTCTATATATTACGCTCCGCATCCCGTTCGTGCCCTTGGGAAGAAATGTGCTGTGGTTAGGAAGCGAGGACGCAGGAATTCTACGCCTTGGGGAGCGGCTCCACCAGCCACTTCGCATCCAGTACACCGTCCGTCTCGGCGCCGGGTGTCAGCGCCTTGGGCGGCGCCCATCGGTCGCGGGCAAGCGAAGTCCGCGCAACGTCGCAGTCGGTGTTGATGTCGGCGACAAGGGCTTCAAGGCTCTTGTAGTCCTTCTCTTCCCGCACGAAGCCAAGAATGAGGAGGCGCATGTGAGCGTCGTAAAAGTCGGCCGAGAACTTGTGCAGCACGTGGACCTCGGCGGAGCGGACCGTGTTCTTGTAGAAGGGGTTGTAGCCGATGGACATGACCATGGGATACAGCTGGAACTCGAGGTGGGGCTGGGCCGGGCCGGCGCCGGAGGAGGGCGGCGGGGCGATGCGGTCCGGGTGCGATGCAGGGAGGGAGAGGGAAGCCCAGCCAAAGTAAACGCCGGATCTGGTGTTGTCTATCCAGGGGGTTTGAGAGGAGTCTACTGGGAGGTTTGCGGTTGGGATTCCGAGCTGTGGTCAAGGAGGGAGTTTGTTAGCCGGAGGGGGGAGGGGGGAGGGGGTTGGCCTTGTGAGGATTCTTATGAGACAAGTGTGAGCGCGGTGGGGGTACGAGAAGGAACGTTGGGTGGGTGAAGGGCGGGTGTGTTTCTCATGTGTTAAGAAGGTGAAGCAAGAGGCGTCGGCGCACGTCGTGAAAGACGCTGGTGAGGGAAGAGTCGACGAAAACTGACCTCCTTAGACCCCCGGCCGAAGCCGGAAATGACCTTGCCCTCCATTTTGAGCGGGAAGGGGGCCTCGGGACCGGAGTCCGGGCCGACGACAAGAGGACGTGTCGTCGTCTCTGCCATATTTTCCGTCTTTTTTCGGGCGGGTGAGCTCTGTCACCTTTCGAACGCGATAAGTGCCCTTCTGCTCCGTTGAGGAAGTGCTGATTAATCAAACCACTTGAGCGAGCTTTGCTGTCCCCAGGGTTAGCGTTATGTTTTTCCTTTCGCGCAATATTGAAAAGAAGGGAGACGCACCAAAAAAAGAAGAAAAAAGAAAGCCTGTGAGTCCAAGTAGGGATGACTGTGTTTCCTGCAGTGCGAGTACCGCAAGTAGATGGAGAAAGTCAATGTGAAATTTGAGGTGGAAGGAAGGTTTGTGAGAGATGGTGAGAACTGGGGGGGATTGCGACATGGAGAGTGGTGAGTCGCCGCTGAGCCGATGAGACGCGGTGGGGGCTGCATGATTGATGGAGGGGTCGACTGCGGTCTGTGATTCGGGTAGCTTCGATAAGCTCTAGTCCGCCCGTCGTCGTCGTTGTTGTCGTTATCAACCTGATGGATGGATCGAGAGGGGCGCCTAGGCAGGCACGCCGCACCCTCGTTCAAAGGCAGTCGGTTTGGTGTGGTGGGGCAGTCTTGGTTCTTAATCCACATGGCAGGTGCACACGACTTCAGCCTTTGGGAGGAAGGACGAGCCGGCATGCCGGAGTCTGCCGTATGCATCGTCAGAACAGTGGTGCTTGGTCCTTCTCGTCCAATGGTTTCACAAACTCGTCTCGTGTACTATGTAAAATTTTGGTATATTCGATTCCGATAAACGAGGGTATGTATTTTTTTTGGTATACGGATGCAAAATCAGGAAATCACGCGCTGCTCGGGCGCAACAGTTTCTCGTCTAGAGAGACAGTGGGTGGTTTCGTACAAGAGGGATATCAACAAATTTCATCAAATCAACACAATTATCGACTGCAAGATCAACGGACATGAGGAAGGTAAGGCGGATGGATCTCTTGGCGCCGGCGAATCAACTTCTGCGGGACGAGATCCTGGTTGTTGCCATCGGGTCACCTGGTCGAACCAACACTGCCGAACCTCGACGACGCCGTATCACCGCACCGTTCTTCCGACTACTCACTTGACAGAGGCTCAGAAGCTAAGAGCGGGGCCAAGGGCCGTGCTTCCACTCCGTCCGCCCAAGCCGCACAATCTCGGCGCCGCTAATCTCCCACACTCCGGCCGGCGCCTTGCCCTGCTCCACAAGAACAGCTGCATGCACGGCGGCGCGAGCAATGACCTCGGCTTCCTGGCCAATGCTGTCCTGGATGTTGCGACTGACCATGCCAAGGGTCCTGATGACGCTCTGGAAGATGCCCTCGGCGGCACGGCTCTCCTCGCGCTGGCCAAGGATCATGCCGGGCTTCAAGATAATTCCGTGGTCGAAGCCGGCTTCCTTGATGGCATCCTCGACACCGTTCTTCATCTTGCTGTAGGGCGCTTGGGCTGAGAGGGCGCCTCGGGTGCCGGCGCTCGAGATGAAGATAAAGGCCTTGCAGCCGGCCGTCTTTGCGGCCTTGACGAGCTCGATGTTAAGGTCATGGTCAATCTTCCACTGCTCGGCGATGCTGCCTGCAGCGGCGCGCGTGGTACCGAGGGCCGAGAAGACGACGGTAGGGAGCGGCTGCAGGGCGGCCAACTTGGGTGGCCAGGCTGAGGTATCCTGCTCGATAATGGGCTTCAGCGTGAGGCCGCCGGCCTTGGGCGGGCGGCGTGAGATGGTGTTGACGGCGGCGAAGGCCTCAGAGGTGATGAGGTTGGTGAGGATGTGGGATCCGACAAGGCCGGTGGATCCGATGACTGCGGCCGAATGCGCCATGGTAGGGAGGAGAAGAGGTCTGTTGTCAGGGTAACTTTGGAGGAGCAGGTCTCAGCGAAGAAGAAAGGAGTAACAAGACGATTGATTCGACGACCCGGCGGCTTGGTACGTGACGTTGGGTTACTTGGAAGCGTCTGTGATGCTGCAGCTGTCGGTCTTTTTTTCCCCTGTCTGTGTGTGGGCGAAAAGAAAGAGAAGATGATGAGAATGCGGCGCGAGAGCAGGATGCAGGAAGTCCGTGAGAGAAAGGGTTGATGCGGGCTTTATGGGAACTTGCTGCCTTTTCTTGCTTGCTTCGAGTTCGAGGGCTTGACCTCTTCGTTGTCTGTGTGTCTTTGGGTGAGACAAGGCCGAGAGGGGTGCGACGAAGCAAGATGAGAGGGGAATGGCAAGATTGGTGGGCAAGAGGAAGAGGCAAAAATTCGGGCAAACGAATGGGATGCTTGCTTGGTGACGGGCTGGAGCTGGAGCTGAGTGAGGAGGAGGATTTGTCGAGCAATGTTCCTGGGAGATGACGAAAGGCTGTACTGTGGCTGCGGAGACTTGTGTTGGCGCAAAGCACTCGGACTGGGGACGACGGCTGAACCGGGATGGAGACCGGACGAGGAGGCGGAGTAGGCGCTGTAGGTTGGTTGCGAGCGAGAGAGAAAAAGAGAGAGAGAGACAGAAAGAGGGAGAAAATTGCTCGAAAAGAACCACCTCGTTGAAGACGAGAGAAGGGACGATTGGGGAAAGTTGGAACGGCGATTTTTTCATGCTCGGACAGGGGAGGTCGGAGCGGGTTTCTACACTGATACCTACCTGCCTGCTCTGTACATGACGGTCTCAACATCCTCACCTCGCAACGGCGATACTGCCCCGGCTCCAGCGGGCTCGTCATGCCCGGCTGCTCCACACCAGCAGAGAACCATTGCAGATTTCTCCTCCATCCTCCTCCATGGTTGCACCCCGGTCTGGTCCGATCGAGCCCCACCTTAGGTTCGTGAGTCTCGTCTTCGTCACCGTATCTGCCTCACTTTTACCCTTTCCTTCCCCAGTCGCTGGCACTTGGACGGAAAACGAATCTGTCTGGGAAGACAACTACAGCAGCCTCGCATGAAAGAGGATTCTACGCACGTCCAAGCATGACTAGCACATCCGACCTCGCTTGCTAGAGTGTTTGACCAAATTTTCCGGTGCTGGAGCAGCTCCCGGGACATGGACGAACGAAACTAACAAGGGACAATGATCAAAGGGAAGATGCCCAGCATGACGAACCCCCCCGGCAGCAGCTTTGCTGTCTTACTCATGCAAGCAGGTCCACATTGATATTTGCACAGAGAGGAGCTTGGCGCCAATGGGCTTGCTAACTTAACGCCGGGATCCGGTTTCTACCGTCGCCGTTGACTCTCTTATACACCTCTTGTTGCTGGCGGGCTTGCGGGTTCTTCGCCCTGGCTGATCGAAACAGCACCTGGTGCTTTTTGGCAGCGAACTCTGCAAATTCATTCCAAAAGCACCACCCAATACTCTGAGCCGTAGCCATGCCGAGCTCTGAACGAGCGCCGCGTTGTGGTTTTTAACCATCTGCTATGATCTGCCGTGGTGTTTTTCTTCGGCGATAAGATAGCAGTGACACAGCCCTTTAAACCCCACCACCGCGGAACCCATGGCAGAATTTCGACAGAGCCTTCGGCTTTCCCGATGTCTTAGAGACGCTTGCGAGAACTGATCGGCTGGCGGTACGGATTCCGCGGGACGGATTCCACGGAGTGAAATGCGAAAGGAAATAAAATAAAAGGCACTCAGATGATGGCAAACAAGCCAAGCATGTGCAATGCCAGCAGTCAGCAGTGTACCGATTATAGTCTGTACCTGCTTAGGTACCTACCTACCTAGGTAGGCAGATGATGTGGCAGGAATCATGGTGTCTAGGTGAGGCGCTCACTGGGACAGCCACACCAACGCGGGGGGTTGCTAACCTACCCCTGCATCTGCCGTTTTGCGGCGCACTTGCGCTAGAGAAGCTCCCCCTTTCCGCCAACCCCTCACCACCTTAGATCCTCTCCATCACTGGCCGAAACTTGCGACATCAACGACTGCCTAGCCACATCATCGCGGCCGCCTCATCCTTGATTCTCCAGAAAACAAACAAAAAAACAGCTGCAACCTCGTCTGAGCCTCGACCTCGACCTCGACCTCGATCACCCAAAGAGCTTCTTCCCCTCAGATTCTAGCCCTCAAGATCCTGCATCGCCCCCTCAACAAGCAACAAACTAGCATCAAGGCAACAAACAAGTCGCCCACAATGGCAACGCAGTACGAAAGTGAGAACAAACCCCCTCCGCTCCTTGGACCATTCCCGCAAACCTAATCACCTACCCCCTCATCATGCGTTCTCTGACTGACAGACCCCTCCCCCCCAACCAGTCGAGCACAACATCAAGCCCGGGCCCTCGACCCAGGAAGGGACCCGCCGCATCGACATGTCCTCCTTTACCTCCTTCCTCACAAACCTCACCACAGCCGACGCGCCCTCGGCAGACCGCCACACGAACCCACATGCGACGCCCACCCCTGTTGACGCCGCCGCTCTCTACCACCTCCTCCAACAGCAGTTCCAGACACTCTTCTCCACCGCCCCCAACGCCGACAACGCCCGCTTTCTGTCGGGCCTCGTCGAAGCCCTCGAGCGCGACATTGCCAGCCCTCCCACCGAGATCCCCGGCGTCTCGCAGGAGTATCTCGACTCCCTCGACCGCGTCCCCAAGAAGTCGCTCCGCGAGGACGAGGCCTGCCCCATTTGTGCCGAGAAGTTTCTCGACGACCGCTACCCGCTCGTCGTCGAGCTGCCGTGCCACAGCAGCCACCGATTCGACCTTGAGTGCGTGAGCCCCTGGCTGCGCAGCAAGGGCAGCTGTCCCATGTGCCGCAAGGACCTGACCAAGAAGAAGCATCAGATCGTCGTGCCGGACGATGACGAGGAGAATGACGACCCGGATGGACTGTATGCATAGATTGGGTTTGCGTCTGGGTGCGCGGGAACCTGCTATGCTTGAAGTGAGAGAGACAGCGTGGGGCATCTGCTTGGGCCGGTAGGGACAGCATGGAAGAGGCAGACGGGCGAACGGCAGATGACATAAGACACGGAACGGGGTCCGGAGTTTGGTTGGAGTTGGGAGGGGGCTGCATTTGATATCCCCTCTGCTTTTCACGACGGACGCTACAAAACAGAACAGAAAACAGCCCGGAATACATCCTCACATATGTTCAGTCGCCACGCGATCGATCGGTGTCGAGATGCAAACGCAAGTTCGTTGTCCGCCCCTGGTGCTGATGATGCTACACTAGTACATGCCTGTCGATTTGTTCATCATTCTCCTCAGATATCTCGACCGACCGCCGCCCGCTGCATTCATCATCGGTTTCGCTTTGTGCACAAGTATCGCATGCCGCACTCAGTTCTTCCCGTCCTTGGCCCCACCGCCGCCGCCGCTCCTGCCCCCCTTCCTTACCTCCTCGCCGCCGCCGCCGCCGCTGTGCGGCTCGTCGCCCTGCGGCTTGGATGCCGCCTGGTTCGCGCCCGAGACGTCGAGCGCGCCACCGTCGGCCTCGCGCTTCTCGGCGCCCGGCCGTGTCGTCGAAGGGTCGAACGCCTCCTTCTCGTGCGCCACCTCGGAGTCCCGTCCTGATTTGGTGCCCTCGGTGCCGCTCGGGTTCAGCGACTCGCGGTCCTGCGTGTCCTTGTAAGCGTACCGCCTCGCCGCGGCGTTGGCAAAAGACCGAGTCGCCGCCGGGGTCCGGGCTATCAGGGACGGCGTCGCGGCTGCAACGCCGAGGTTGAGGGTGCGCAGGGCCCGGGATGCCATTTTGTGTGTATGTGTATTGTTGTTGTTGTTGTTGTTGTTGTTGTTGTGTGTGTGTGTGTGTGACGAGTTCCTTCGTGGTGGATTTGACGGAGCGTTTTAATGAATTTCAAATCGGCTTGATATTGTCTTCTCGTGTTTATCTTCTTCTGGGAGCGGGTATTTTTCAACTCAATTGGCGGGTTTTGGCTTGTGAGCCTCTGTTAATGTAGAAGGCAGGTAGATAGGAAGAAAAAAGCTATGAGTTGGTGGTGCTGTAACTAGGTGTTGTGGTGAGGAGAGCTCCGGCCGGAGGCGCTTTCTCTCTCTCTCCCTCTTTCTCGTCTGTGACGTCATCAATACGTGCAACGCAATACGTGAACCCCAAACGGCTCTTCGGCACCTGGCGAGCTTTACCCCAGACTTGTCATATTTCATCATCCTTATTTTCACCACCTCGATCTACATAGTCATGCAGAGCTGCTCGGATAAAGTTCTCCCCCGTTTTGTAATCGTCCCCCGAATCTAGGAATGGGATGTAGCCTCTCACAAGGTGCCTTGTTCCTGGCAATTGACATTTTGCTAATCCCCTCAACCTCTTTCCCCGCGGCTTGCTGGCTTCCTTTGGGGAGGGGAGGGCATGGATGGGATGGAATGGAGTAAGGGTAACACAATTCTCTCCTCAATCACTAGAGTGTACGTACCTAACCAAGTCCATCTCATTCCACCCGGGGCTCGGGCGAATCACAACCGGCGCCCCATTGGCCGTCGATCAGTTTCCGGCCCAGAAACATGGCGGTTTGCCAAAGGCATTGAGTTCTCTATGATTCTTTGACGTCGTTGACACCTCGATCGGGTTTACTTTATAATTTTCCTCTTCTCCCTCTTTCTTCTTTTTACAATATTACGGCCGAGTCGACCGGCACGCATGTCGGTTTCCGGAGATACCGCATCCGGCCATCCATTGGACGCTCCAAGAAAGCCAAGCATGGCGTACATCGCCGCGATACCATCATCGGCCGTACAACCTGGAACGCCGAACGAATGTCACTGCCCCGACTGCTCTGAGCCACGCGCAAGTTCTCACCTTGACGGAATTTTGAGCCAGTTCACTTGACACCAAAAGAAACTACTGACGCCCTCAAGATCTTCTATCAATTCTGTGTGTTTCGGTGGTGTCTTATTCGGAATATTTTGATTTTGTTACCCCCATTCTTTTGGCCAATTTTTTTCGTCTTCTTTTTTCTTTGCCTGTTTGAACACAACACTATGCCACACTGGAAAGACGATACCCTCCGGTTATGTTGTCAGTGTCGTCCATGGTTGGGGCCAGCAGTCCAGGCCGCCGCGATGCCGCGTTGGGTTTCCACTGCATGCCAGGCCTGATCGAGTCTCTCCATGTACTTGCCGCTTCTGTTAACACATGGTGAATGGAATGACTTGGATTACTGAACCCGTGTCTTTTGTGATCGACATCTCTGACCCCTCCCACAAGAGAGCGCACGCCTCCGGAAGCCGCCTACTTTTTCGGACGTGGCTGACCAAGTCTTCGGGATGCCACGGCTCAGTCTGGACGGTATGTATCGGCCGACGTGAAGCATGAGACTCTCTGCTCTTGATTCGTCGAATTCCTCGGATGGCTGGGTGGATGCATCTAGCCTCTAGAGGAAGGCCATCAAACTCACATTCCTACGACGGTTATGGTGTGTACCAAGACTGTGAACTCGAGACGGTTTGATGCGTCTGTGGCCCATCGCATCACAAAGGGAAAGCCACCATGTTGCGCGCGGGCATTCGTCCAAGACATGCCATGCCCCCGTGATGCCCCCGTCCCTTGAGAGAAAACTCTTGCCAGAGAACCTGACTACTCGGCGCTCGCGTGCAACCATGACCCGACAGAACTAAGAGGCGGCACAGCGCCGGTATAGTAGGATGTAGCGTCGCCTACAGTTTGAGTTCGCACCCAAACCAGCCATTTCCAAACCATGAGCAACGCTGGTTGATAACCTGGCCTGAACATTCGAAATAAAACTCGAATTTCGGACCCTGGCGACGTTCATTCAAGACGCATCTTCGAGGCACATGCCATGCCTGGCCACGCCTGGCAAATGCTGGCCAAAGCGGCCATTTGGTTGAAACCAGGATTTTGCAGTCTTGTTGCCGGCCCTGATACTTGGTTTTTTCTGAGAGGGGAGAGCTAGCACTTCAGAAAAGGTGCTTGTCTTCCGGCTGGCATGACAAACGGATTATTAGCAAGCAACTCTCGTACCGCTTCTCACCAACACGAGAAGGGGAGTTCGACCAGCCGGCTGTGTGGCTTCGAATCCGATCCCACCGTGGATGTCCACTGCATTTCAATTCTGGCCGTTTGCTTTGTAGGTGCGAATGCGTTCCACAAGTTCGTGTCTGGTCAGGTTCGCTGCAAAGACTCGTTCGCTGCTCCTGAGATTTCGAGTGACGGACAATTAAACATTTCACGGTAGATACAGGCTTGATGGCCTTCAGATCACTTCCACATGCCGTATAAAACTCGGTTTGTCAGCGACAACGCCCCCCTCTCCCCGAGTCGAATGCTAGCAGCAGGCTTGTATGTACTGCTGGTGGGGGGGGGGGGGGGGGGGGAGGTTGAGATGAGGCTCCTGGCGGACGCATTCAGACGCTAAAAGTCGGTGCCACACCCAAGGAACTCAAGCGGCCATATTATTCATGACCCCTGGACATGGGACCTGCCAGACGAAGCCAGAGGACCGACTTTCGCGTCAGTCTTGTTTTGGGTTTGGTTGGGATCAGCAGGATCAGCAGGTGCTTGCAGTCGACAACGCCGTGATTACCGGCGGAGAGTCGTCAAACGAGCCACGACAACTCGAGCTCTGCCTGGAGGCTGGTTGTCAGCGTGAGGTATCATCGGCTACCAAATGTTAGGGAAAAGGGGGATTGTGGGTTGTGTCATGCGTTTGACACGGAGATGACCGGTGAAGGGTGCTCGCAGGTTCAGTACCTGTACGTTCCCGGAGTCGCAGCTTCTGAAACAAACCTGCAGATTGTTAGGACGATATCAGGGTGCCGGCATAGCATTTCCATGTCTTAGTCGGTGCTTATTCGCATGTGGGTAGACGATTCAACCTTTGCCTCTCGGAGCCGAAGATGTGCATCGTCGAAACCAGAAATGGAAGAGAAGCCATCTATTTTGGTCCAGTCAACCGAAGACTGTGGCTTTTACTTTCTTACTGTAAATGTCTCGACCTGTGTTCGTTTGGGGCGTGGCGCTGAGCGGAGAGCCTGTCTGGTTTTGCTTCTTTCCCCCGACAACGGTCTCCATCGTAACAGCTGTCGCACAGGGTTTTGTCGCCCGCGTGGCACGAGAGGGAAGGCGGGCGGCAAAGAGACGAGTCGCTAATCTCAGACGGCAGGAAATCTAAGGGGCAGAATCTTTCCAGAAGGCGGTACAATGTTCCTTACGTTCCACACAGGCTTCGTGTCTCGCATTGGCGGCGACCATCTGCAAAGAGCGGGGCGCGCCGTCGTCGCCAAATTGACGGCCGAGAAGCATACATGGATACAATGAATGTGTGCTGTGTTCCTAGGTATCCAGAACCGAGTGTGGAGTTTCGTGACCTCCATGGTGGTGAAGCTCATGCGCAAGTCCGAATGCTGATTCCTCGAGAGACAGTGGAAAAGACTGGGTTTCCTGGAGACAGGCTTGAAGCTGACGGAGCCCAACAGCCGTTGGTGCTGGTGAAGATATTGCACGGCTAATTCGACCCACGAATCGTCAGAGAGGCGGCCCAGCCCCCTAAAAAGGATTAGGCGACGAGCGTAGCGTGTGGGGCACCGGGTTTTGGACGACACTACAGATACAGATACTCCATGTTGCATTGGTAGGTTACGAAAAGGGCGATCACCAACTGGAGAGGCAAAATTCAACATCTCCCCTGTCATCGGTCGCCTGCTGGTCGGGCGTCCGGCAGAAATGGCAGTTTCGCGAGGTAATGGGAGAGGGGGAAAGCTATTTTGCACAGAGGCTCGGTAGCCGTACGTTACGGCCTACGGTGAGTGCTCCATCGCATTCCGCACGTGGGGACCGAGGAACTGTGCTGAATCCGGCTAACCCAATGTGCGCCGCCCGTTTGCAGGGCAGGGCGCAGTGGGATGCGGTCGTTTTCCTTACCTCCAGAGGAGCCGTAATGTACTAGTCCGACACGGCTTCCATGTCTTGAGTCTTCTCCGGTGCGCGATTCCCAGCACTACGTTCTCATGTCTTTCAATAGACCTTGTCGAAAGGTTGGAATCCATGGCACCGGTGCTGCAGCCCATCAGAGTCCAAGTATCTCCCTGGTGGCTTGAGTTGACGGGAACAAAGGCGGCGAGGCGAGGCGAGGCATTGCCATGAAGCCGCGATCTATATCGACAGAGAGACCCGTCCAGCATGTGCTGAAATGACATGACGAGGAATCATAAATAGGTTGTTAATCGAAGGATTCAGCGGGCACTTCGGCAAGGACCCTATCGAGCTCCGGGGCGGTTGACCTCGTGGCTATGGTACCTTATGTGCCTTGGGTGCTTGGCCTAACACTGCACAAGATGGGCTTCTTCGTTCTCGTCACCAATACAGCTGTGACTTGTTAGCGAGCGGTGTGTTGGATTAGCGTGGCTGGATTGGTTTAGTTCGTCCAAGAGCCCGACTGCTACACACTAGTTGTGAGTTGGACCTTGAGCTGGACCTTGTCATCCAGAGATAATTCCCGCCGCCAATCCGTTCGGTCACCAAGGCGCAGGGAAGTACACGTGAAAGTCCGGCTGAGCACCAAGCATTGAATATCCCGTGGTCCAGATGCTGCTGGCTTGTTCATGGCTGAGGAGATGTGGTGTTGGAGTCGAGCCGTCGTCGTTGCCGACGTACCTATGTTTGATGGTTAGTTGCTGGGAAGGGCTATTGTTTGTCGGAGGCCGGTTGGCTGGTGCAACATGGGGTGCGAGAGCCTTCGGGCAACAAGGTCTACCACCACATCTTCCATTCCCAACCAGTTGCAAACCGCCTGTTACAATGATGACACATGGCGGGCCAATGGTTTGCAGCCGACAACAGCAGCAACTGCGACTGCAAGTACAACTTCTTTGGGGAGCTCGATCCAACAAACATCAGAAAAAGAAACGCGATTCCTTGGAGCCGGCCAGGGTGAATTGGCTCACAGTTGCCCCGAGCCGGTTCGGCAGCAAACCCGTCGCTACCCCCCTACAGTGCAGATACATACCCCGATAATTCCTCTCCTTGACAGGGCCATCCCCGGCCACTCCGGCCTCAATTTGGGGACCACGAAAACAAGGGAAGAAGCAAATGGTCGCTTGTTACAGGATCCCAGCCTCACATGCGGATGGGAGTATGCTCGTGTGCTCTGCTACCAGCCCGCGGATACCTTGTGTGGCTTGACCGGATCATTTCCACCTTTTGTGGAATCGAAACCCAACAACTCCTGCAGCCAGGGTCCATGGGAGTCCATTGGAAGTGTGGCTTTGGTTTAGATGGCTTTCCGTATCGCTCAGTTCCGGAGGCTAGGAGATTGGAAGGGATGCTCCTCCATTTCTCGCCGCCTCGCCATTTGAAAATTGACGTCTCTTTGTCTCCTGTTTGCCAGTAGCCAGCTCGACCTACCGGCCTGGCCCAGCACTGAGAGCCGTAGCGGGTAGGTTCGACGGGTTGGATGATCGATCCCATGCGGTCGCTCTTCCCCTTGGAGACACTCTCGTCTCGGATTCTTCAATCTGGGGTACGGGCTAAAAACTTAACAACACTGGGCAGGGTTCATCGGCCTCTCGGCCTGCCTCTGCTTCGCCTTGTGGCAATACCAAGATGGGAATACAGCATACTGTGTAGAGAAGAAACAAGAGGATCAGGGTATCTCGTACTGCTGCAGGTCGCGTTGCTTTTTTTGATTACCAGCATCATCCATCGTCCATCATTCAGCGAAACCTCCCCTCATTCCCCGGTCCTCCCACTTGGCCAATCCATCCTTCGAGGACTCACTTGCCATCACCTCATTCGGCCTCCGACCCTTGTTTCGTTGCACAAGCCTGCCAGTTCCCACTCTCGCTCCCAAGCCCACTCCCATTCACACTGCTGTTTTACTGTTTGCTCCTCCCCTGTCGTGAGCGAGAAGAAGCACTGGAGCCCACTTCAAAGCCAAGGTACGTAACGTGGGAGGGAGGGGACAGATAGTGCACCAGGTACCAAATTTTACTGTACAGAACACGTACATTTGTTTGTACATCTCACCTAGGTAGGTAGGCTGTAGCCGCATGTCGCGCTAGCTTGGCCTAACCTTACTCGACCTACATTACCGACCGATCCTGCGTCCACCCCGGCTCTTGGGGGTGCCTCTGGCGGACACCGCCAACATTGGCGCCGTCAAAGCAGTTCAGGAAACAAGGCTGCAATGCTGGTGGTTATGGCAAAATGTAGGCAGTGTGGCGTGTAGGTAACACGACGACAACGTTGGGAAGCAAGACTACAGAGCATGCGAAGAGGCTCTCAGCCGTGTGCTGTGCCCAAGACGCCAACGTTCCTCCGACTGTCGACGCCGTCTAACCTTTCCAGAGCGGTGGCCCTGGCCACACCAGAAAAGGCAGATCTGGAGTAGGTTGGCTTTCGCCCGCTCGCTAGCAAGACACCACAATGAATGTAGCCGTGTCTCGCCCACACCTTTGCGTGCCGACGCAACAGGGTAGACAAGGCAAGGTGCGTCTTATCGCGGCGGTACACGAAATTCATTTCAACTTAGAACCTGTATAGAGAGGGGTGCTGGACTGGATACATAGGACGGCAATGCAGTTGGTTGGACGGATGCTTGTTCGCTCACTCTCCCGCTGCTCGTTTCCCCTAGAGTAGCCCGAAAAATAGAAGGTGTAGAGACTCAGACGGTGAGTCCGTAGGTACGATCCCGGTGCCATGTGGGTGAAGGGGGCAAACTTTGTAGTTTGGGTTTATTGGCCAACACAAAGCAAAGACGTGGCTCTCCTGCTGCCATCCAGTCCAATGTGTCTTCGTACCTCTCGCGTGTCCCGAAACGCGGAGTTGGGGCAAAAAGAAGAAAAGAATAGGAGGAAAAGAGGCTCCCTTCAATCGCGCCTGGATGCAGGCCACCTCCAGTACTATCACCAGGCCCGAATCGATAGCACTCACTACCTACTGGGCGCTCAGCACCCAGGACGGGCCTCTTTGCCATTGGCGTACATGCTGTACCTGCTGTACCTGCACCAGTCTACCTTGCCTGGCCTCGCCTTGCTTTCTGTACTTTGGCCCGTGGCCCCCTGGTCTTTTCAGTTCGTCCCCTGCCCCTCCCCTCATTCCCCTGCTGCTGCTGCTGATGCTGCTGGTCTTTTCTCCCTCTCCCTCTCTACCTACCTCTCTCTCTCTGTCTCTGCTTCGCCCCCCCCCCCCAAAAGCCCCAGCTATCCCTTCTTTACCTTTTTTCTCTGCTCCTCACCTCACTCATCATTCATCCTCGTCCTTGTTCCCCTTCACTTGCTCCTCCGCCAAAATCCACCCCTGTCCTTCATGTTGACACTGTTATTCGAGGCAACTTAACGAGCAGCGCAACCCAACCGGCTCCTACGTAGTCCCAGTCCCAGTCCCAGCGTCGGCGTCGTCCCCTCCCCCCCCCCTTGTCACCCGTGCCAGCTGACTGCAACGGACTCCACTCCTATCTGTCCTGCCTGTGCTCCATTTCTGGTGCCAGTGCTCTCTCTCACACACTTCTCGTTCTTGTCTCTCTTTCTCACTCCTTGCCCATTCATTTTGCCTTGCCTTATACCTTACTTTCCACCTCTTTGCAATTGCCCCAAAATTCCTGTCCTCGCTCCCACTCTCAAACCCATCTCTCTCGCCGCCTTCGTACCAAGAAACCACCGTCCCCGTTTGGATCATGGTGCACTCGAGTCGGCACCTACTTTCCTAGATCCAAGCAAGTGCAGACGTGAGAGGCATTTGAGAAATACGACTGCTCCACGTCGCAATGGGCAATAGCCAGGGCAAGCCCATCGATTTGGATGGTGAAGGTAAGCGTCTCGCAGTCGCATAGCACCGCCTACACCAACAACCAACACCGCAACCACAAACTATCTTCACCTTTGCTGCCCAAATGATCAACCACCAACACCACCGCCGTCGCCATCCTTGATCTGCTGTCGCCGCTGTCGTCGGTGTTGTCGCTGCTTCTGCTGCACCGCGCAGCCCAGGCTTCATGCTTAACCCCACCACCACTACCATCACTGCCTCCTGATACCTCAACACCAAGCTAATCGATCTCGTCTCTCTGTGTAGTCAACCTCAATCATTTCCGCCTACTGCGAGTAGTCGGGCGAGGTGCCTTTGGCAAAGTGCGCATCGTCGAAAGAAAAGACACGAATCTGTCCTTTGCCCTAAAGTACATCCGGAAAGATGAAGGTACACACCGCCTCCTCCCACCATAACGCTTTACCGTCTCCCTACGCCTCAACCATGACCTGAGGCTTGATGCATTGCAGTCCTTCGATACTGATACTTGGCCCATGGAACAGTCGTACGATCGGAGAGTGTGAGGAACATTATACGAGAGCGCCGAATGCTCGAGCACGTGAATCATCCTTTCATCTGCAACTTGCGATACAGTTTTCAAGATATCGAGTACATGTGGGATAACTCTCTCGACGCAGCCCGGCCCCTGTTACTAACCATTCCTTTCTCAGGTACCTTGTTGTCGATTTGATGAGCGGTGGTGATCTACGATTCCACATTTCAAGAAAGACATTTACCGAGGATGCAGTGCGCTTCTGGATTGCCGAACTGGGATGCGCTCTCCGCTACATCCACAGCCAGAACATCATCCATCGCGATGTTAAACCCGACAATGTTCTCCTTGACGCCGATGGCCATGTGCATTTGACTGACTTTGTAAGTTGTCCCGGAATCGTACTTTGCGCTACTAAAATGCTGATTGGGTCAGAACGTCGCCTCCGACATCATTCCTGGCAAGGTCTTGTCGAGCAAGTCGGGCACTCTCGCGTACCTAGCACCCGAAGTGTACGCCGGAAAAGGCTACGACGTGCGTGCGGATTGGTGGTCGTTGGGTGTCCTGTTCTACGAATGCATATATAACAAGGTGCGTGTTCTCCCTTTGTTGGACGCAGTCTGCCGATAATTCCACTGACACCTATCGCGCAGAGGCCATTCGATGGCAACTCAGAGAACACTTTGAGCCAACAAATTCAGCTCGCTAACCCCAAGTACCCCATCACTTCACCGCCCGTCAGTTTACCCTGTTTATACGCCATACGAGACGCCTTGGACGTCAACCGTGACAAACGAATGGGATCGACGTGGGAGAGTTTCACCAAGCACGAATTCTTCATGATGATCGACTTTGAGGCGCTCGAGCGGAAAGAAATCGAGCCCGTCTTCGTCCCTGCCGCCGACAAGACCAACTTTGACGCCACGTATGACCTCGAAGAATTACTTTTGGAGGAAGCTCCCCTTGAAGCGAGAGCCCGACGACAGAAGCCCCGTGAGAGACTCAAGGAGTATGCCTCCGACAAGGAAATCAGAGAAGACGAACTGTACCGCATGATCGAAAACGAGTTCCGCCCATTCGACTACACGTTGGCTGCTTACAAAAAGTATGCCCCCCCTTCCGAATTAGCCCGTTGCATAAGGTGATGCTGACAATTATAGAATCACTGGCCAAGCCGACGAATGTGGCTACGTCAACGGCGACATGGTGACGATGAACCAGCCCCAGGCGTTGACAACAGATGAAGCCACACCTGCGGCCATGGCCACGAATGGGGGAGCGTCGAGGGCTTCCCATCTTGCGGGCCCGTTGCGCAAGAGCACAAGCTTGGAGAAGCGGCCGGGAAGCAGTCATACCGGCGTGCCTCGTCGACCAGTCTCCAAGCCACCCCCTATACCGCACTATCCCAGTGAGTATTCCAATCAAAGAGCGCCGCCTCCAGGGGCAGGAAAGAGGGTCACCAGCCCGACTGGTGGCATGCAGGTCACACTAGATGGTGGCGGCAGCTGGTCCGATCTCGCCCGGCAGGATGCCACCCTGCCAACGGACGCCAATGCCATCAGCGAAGGGAAATCCGAAAGCTCTAGCGGCGTCTTCGGATTCCTTCGGGGGAAGAAGGGGAGAGGACACAGCCCGAAACCGAAGGAAAGAGGAGTATTGGGAAAGGAGGGCGCAAGACAGGTCATTGGCTAGAAGACAACTGTGGTCTGTTGAAGAGTTGAATAGACGCACAGCAAGAGAAGGATCGATACCCGAGGAACTCAGTAACGTAACGAGAATCCACCAACCGACGTCCCCGGAGAACACGCCATAGGCAGCCTGCGGATGGCTAGATTATGGTATGCCAACAACCGACGATGCCGGAGCCAGTGCGCCTTATCACTCCGGAGGGAACTTGCGCCGTAGAGAATTCACTGGGAACAGACTGCCACGCCGAGACGGCAGACATTACATGCGGCCGGATCGGACTGAATTGTCCGCTAGGCGAACCTTCTCGCCCACGGGCAAGACGAAAGTGGGCTGTACACTTGACGCAGTGTCGAAGGCAACCCTTTCGGCTGACGAGCCCGGCGGACTTGAATCATGAGAAGAATCTCAACCTGTCGAGTCACAGGATGTATGAGCATGAAGCGATAGGCCATGAAGCAATTCATGAGGCATCAGATGGCACGAGCTGTGGAGTATCGGAGGGAGATAGGTCAACCGACGAAAGAAATATACCCTTTGTAATGCCAGCCTGCGTTGTACATGCACATGAGTGTGTACCTCTAGCCTCGACTGGACCTGTTCGCTTTGCCCGTGCAAGATTGGGTGCATGAACCCAGAGCCGCAAGACCAAAGGCTGATTCCCCCCTGGTGATCAAAGCTTCTCGGTCACTCCGTCACCCCGTTCGAGGGCGAGAGGGAACATGAGATTCAAGAACGTTGAGCTTGCTATCGCCTCGGACTGGGATTGGATGACGTTAGACGATTAGAGCAAGTCTGGCCCCGGTTCCCAGGCTCATCATTGGCTGCACATTTGATGCAACCGGCGGTAGCTTCTTGGGAGAAAGACACGCAGATCATTTTGCCTCCCACTACCCGCCAGCCCCCTCTTTGCAAGGTTCTGGCGTACCAGTGAGTCGTCCCCTTTTTCGATAGGGCGAATGAGATCAATTATGGTCAAACAGACACATGATCCACACGCACAAGCAACCGGACTACACGTTGCATGCAAGTAAGAGCCTCCACACCGTCCTGTCCAAGTTTGCAAATGCCGACCGTAAGCCGCCTTGGCGGCGCACGGGCTCGGAGGATGAGCTTAGCTGGAGTGCAGGAAAGAAGGCGTGAGGGAGGAGAGGGGACCGGGCCGACAGACTAGAAACACGGTATCAGATCCCGCGATGTCGAGCGACTGATAAAGGCAAGATGGGCCTCGGGTCCTCCATCCTGGCCCAACGTGGGCCATGTGCGGCGTTGTCTTGGTAGACCAAGCCCTGCCTGGTTCTTTTTAGCTCCCTCGGATGCTTGGGGGCTATTGCGCAGGCAGGGAAAAAAAAGCACTCCTCTTTGAGGGCAACCAGCTCTTCCGAATACCTATGCGTTCCGGAGTATGGGCAGTCTCAAAGAGAAATGGTGCCCAGCATCTACAGCATCGTATACATCGTACAGGTACGCCGCTCTTCCATCATTCCATCAACTCTCGTCTCGGTACCTGTGCGTTGGGAGGCTATCCGACGGCCACGTGCCGTTCGTTCCGTCCATGGTTTTGGTTTTTTCCTTTCCTGCCTTTCCCCCCAACATTACACCATCCTGACCGTTTTGGCAGCCCCCCCCTTCCTCGTTTCCCCCGCAAACCTAAACCTTGGAGCGGAAGATGGCTTCGAATCTTCATGTGGGGGGCGCGGAGGAGTAGGAGTTCGAGACAGGTGCCTGTCTCTCCGTCCCATCTGCCATATGACATTTGCTCATGGGGAGCAGGGAATATCTATCCATGTGTCTTACTCGTGATATTCCCGCCCGTCCTACCACGCACGCTGCAGAACGTCGGATGCGGGGACGGCCGGAATGGGCGGCGGCGGGTGCGGGATTCGCGGGCTTCGGGTACGGGCGCGGACGGGTGCGGGGTTTGGATAGCTGGGGCCTTGTGGGGAGGGGGGAGGGGAGGGGGTTGGGATAGAACACGCGGGCGGGCGGACAGGCGAGCGGGCAGACCGACACACAACTTGACATATGTAAAGCCGCAAGGTTGGTCGGAAGTGTGATCAATGTCATGTCATGTCCGGACCTGACGAGGCCTAGGATGTTTCGTTTTTGGCAGGGCAGGCAAATGTTGGCGGCCGCCGGGCGCTAGGAGACCGAGCCATTGGCTGCCGTCGACGAGGAGAAAGGGGATGCTATGTACACCTCCACAGGGATGCCAGACGTTAGTGCAGTGAAATCCCCCACTTTTAGAGGGCAAGAGCCAATACCTTTTTTAATACTAGTTTCTTATACTAATTTAAGTATAGATACTAATAGTAAAATTAATAATAATACAGGTTATACCTTATTGCCACTTTTTGCCTAGCCCTTTTGCCCTTTTGCCTACTCTTTTACTTACTTTTTTGCCTACCTTTTTGCCTACTTTTTTACCTACTTTTTTACCTTAATACTACAATAATTATTACTAGCCTCTAATTACTATAGTAAATATACTTCCTGTATTAAATTTAATTATAACCCCTCTACTTTCTATACTTATAAAGTAATAGAGTACTAATCTTATAAAGGAGTAGTAAATTAAATTTTAAGTCTTCTAAAAGTACCTTAATTAAATGTATAAAGAAATTATTAAAAATATACTCTTTTTGTATTAATAAGTCTAATAGGCCTACTCTAATACTTTACCCCTTATACTGCAGAAAAATAAGTACTACAAGGGCCTTATTTTAACCCCCTAGAAATAGTATCTTAAGGAGTAGCTTCTAGAAAATAAGAATTACTATTATATATACTAGTATAATTTCCTATACTTTCTACTACTTAAATTCTTAACTTTTAGAATTAACTCTATTTTAACTACTCTATAGTTACTTAAGTATATATAGACTATTTAACTAAAGTATATTTACTTAAATACTACTAATAAGAGTAAATACCTTTCTTTTACTTATTACAACCTCTAACTTTAGCCTTATTTAGAGAATTAGGAAGATGTAATTTTTTCTAATAAAATATAGGCAAATACTAATTCTATATAGAAGTAGTAAGTAACTTATTACTAATTAGAGAATTTAGACTCCTTTACCCTCCTATAGTAGAAACTATATAGTTAGATATTTTAGGGGAGTTTTATAAGTAGAAAAAAAGGCCCTAGTTTTATTTAGGAGAAGGTATAGGGGGGTATAATAGCCTATAAGTACATTTTTATAATACTCCCTATAGTAGCCTCTTTCTACTATACTAAAGGACTATACCTATTTTAATAGAATAATACTCCTACTTATAAAGTAAGAATTACAGTTTAAGCCTTAGAGTTAATAAGGGTAATTAGCTTAGTCTAATTAGCTAATTTACTTAACTTTAACTTAATTAAGAATATATAATTCTAAATAAAGAATTAAATTAAGAAGTACTATAATATATAGACTCTTTTACTTAATGCTCTTTAGATAGCTATTTAGGCTACTTAGTAGGTAATACTAGAGGATTTTCTAAAAAGCCTAGCCTATAGGATGCCTTATTAGCTTCAGCTTATTATTAAGAATAATAGTAGAAGGATTCAGTACTAGTACTTAAAATCAGTACTATATCCCTACTATTAAGAAGTATATTAACCTGCAGATCCCCTCCCTAATCCAGTTAGGAAGTATAACACTAACGTCTAGCATCCCTATGGAGGTGTACATGCACAGGCACTAAAATACATGACCCCAAGACCGCAGTCAGAAGCCATTAAATGCCATCTGGTAGGGGGGAGGGGGGGAGGGGTTACGTGCCTTGCCCAGATCTACGACGCCGGCAGCTCAACCCCTGCTTTTGCAAAGCTTGACCGGGTATCGTCTTGTTCAACGCCGCAGCCCTTTACTTCCACAGGGGCATTTCACTCGAGATCAAGGCCGTTGTCTCCGTACCGAGGCACCGAGCCTGAAGTCCGCGGCCCCCTCAATGAGACCTAATCACGGAGATGAAGCTCCGGCGGGGACCGGCTCCAGCGAATCCGTGCACTTTGGCAAACGGGAAGTCGTCCAAACGACAAACAATTCATGTTCAACGATTGCTTCGCGAGTTCACATTTGTCAATGTGGAGATTCTTATTCGTTCGTTCGTCAAAAAAGAGTGTAGCATGAATAATTACATTTGCGAAACATCAAACCCCTCCCGAATTCAAATGGGACCGTCTGGCCGCCTGGAATATCATCATCATAGCCTCCTTGAACCGTTCTCAGTCTCTCGGAAGGGGCTCTTTCTCGCCAGGTACAAGCCAGTGCCTGCATACCGCCTGACAAGATCCCCTTACCAGTGTATACATTTCCGATATGGATGAATAACCATTCGCCTTGCCTTTGGGGTCGAATCATACCTCAAGTTCGCCCTGTTTTGGTCCGTGATATAACGCCTGCTGCCCCCAAAGTTTCCCGACCATTTCACCAGATATGCCTCCAAAGCTGACCACCTAACCCAGTGCCCTAGGCACGTATGCCAATGTACAGTTAATGACGTCAAAACGGTCGCTTAGGCTTTCGTCTTGTTGTTGTCCTGGCTTGCGAAGCAGGCAGCCGCGTCCTTGCCCATCCACTTGTTGACAACCGTTTGGAAGTCTGTCTCGGAGACAACCGGACCCTGGCCGGAGCACTTCGCCTTCTTCTGCAGTTCGGTGCACAAGCCATCGAGATCGAACTCGCCGGCCTGCACACTGGGGCAGTTCTGGAGCTTCTCCCTGTTAAAGCGGTGAGTAACTGAAGCAATAACATCTGGTTGGGCTGGGCCATACCATATCTTATTGCAGTTGTAGTTCTCAGCCTTGACGGCCTCCTTAACTACATCATCGTCTGCGTTCTTGGCGGCATCAATTTGGTCTATGAGGTTCTTCTTGGGCACAGCAGGGCTAGGGGCCATGTTATACGGCGTGATGAAGTCGGCATCGAGCGCGTCGTTGAAGAAACTGTCGTCGAAGGTGGTGCCGGCAAGAATGTTTTCTTGCGGTTCGCGGTATCCGCCAAATAGCTGAGGATCGAACTGTCCGCCATTCTGTTGCGCGAGCCAGTCGAAGTTGTTGGTGTCGATACTGGCGAACAACGATTGCTGATTGGCAGACTCTTCACCGATTGTCGTCATGGTGTCGACAGGTTTGAAACCCATGGGCGACTGAGTAAAGGGCTCAGGGGAAGTTCCGCAAGATGAGCTCGGACCTCCATTTGACTGAGACGATGCAGATGGTGAGCTGGTCGACGTGCCGTTGTTCATCCCATATGAGCCCGAGTCAACACTGGCGCGAGATGTACCCGTGCCTGTCGAGGCATTGGCGAGTGATGGACTGAAAAGAGATGTGAAGTTGACCAGGTCGTCCTTGGTGCCAAAGTCGAGCCCGGCGATAACGCCTGGGCTGTTGTCCTTGTTGAGGGGGCTGACGGGGTTGCTGCCGTTAACAATCTGAGGCGATGAAGAAGACCTCGCTCCCTGTACGGGCTTGTTGGGCATCTGGGATCCTGGCAGGACGCCGAACTTGGGGAATTCAAACTGGAAGTTGACGTCGCTCAGGTTGCCAATAGCAGAGGCCCCAAAGCCCATAGACGACTTGCTGTGAGACGCGGAGCGAGTGCTCATGGCTGCCATCTTGGTCTTGTACTCGTTGAGCTCCGCCGTCATCCGGTCGATTTGGGAACGTAGCTGGCTGTTCTCGCTGCTGGCTTCCTTTGACGCTTTCTCCAGTTCCTCCACCTTCGTCTCGAGATCCTTCAGGTGCTTCTCCTTGCGCTCGCGGAATGCCCGCTGGGCAGCGCGGTTTTGGGCCTTGCGCTTCTATTCCCGTATTAGTATAGCTTCGGAATCGGAGGGGCAGTTTCAAACATACCGAGCTCGGTTCCGAGGTAAGGGGCTTACGTCCCGGCTTCTTCGGGACTTTGTCGCCACCCTCACGCCTCTTGGCGTCATTCCCAGGAGAGTCTTCATCTTCCTCGTCGTCGGGATGGGCTCTCTTATCCATACCATCGTTCTCGGTCGAGTCCGACTTGGTCGACTGAGCTGACTGAGCGCCACCAGGGATGTCGCCAATCATTTTGGCCTGGCCGACGGTACTAACATCGAAATCGAAGCTGGAGTCGCCAAAATCGTAGTCGTAGTTATCAAGGTAAGGGCTTTCTTGAAAGCCATGAGCCGCACCCTGAGCCGGCGACGTCTGATAAGAGGAGGGCGACATGGAAGTGTCCTTGATAGTAGGAGACTGGTTCGCCAGCTGCTGCTTGTTCGAGTTGAGGGCAGCGAAGAGCAAGCTTTGTTGCTGCGGGGTTAAGATGAAGTTGGCCGGGAAACCACCGTTCGTTGCTGAGGCCATTGCGAAGGAGTGTAGAAGAGCGAGGAGACGAAGGCAAACGGAAGTCGATTCGAAGCAAGAGGGCTATGGAAGAAGGCAGATTCGGAAGCCGATTGCGGCTCGGGGTGCCTCGGGGTCAAGGTGGCGTAGGTTCCAGATGGGCCGGATAGAGAGGTGATGTCGTTTGACAATGAGGAAGAGAGGCTCGGCAACCGGGCAACAATCTGAGATCCTTCTCCGTTGTTCGTGTACTTTGAACTCGGCGTTGGAATTAGGAGAAAAGAGAGGCAGTATCAGGTCCTGCGCAAAGGGACCCTAGTGCTATGAAGTGACGAAATGGCACCGGCCTAGGGTGGGATGGAGATGGTAAGAGTTGATGCCTTTGCGGCTTACAGTTGCTGCCTGACTCACAGGCCGGTCTCCGGGGCCACCTGATTGCTCTTTGGGAGGATCCAAAAACCCACGGAATTCGGGAGGAAAGACGTGCTTTGGAGAGGGTGTGCGGTGATGCGCGGACGGAAAGTAAGGGGAGAGGGGAAAATGTTGTTGGTTTGTGGTGAACGCGGAGCGTCTGAGTAGGGAAGTGGAGAGAATCGAACTGAATGGAGGGCTGCAGACGGTGAGGAGGGGGAAGAATTTCAGCGCCCTTCAGTGTCAATTTGTCAGCCGTCATGACACCAAGAGGGAAGAGGAAAATGGAGGGGGCCGGCCAATTGAGCCGGGGGTCCAGGCGCAAGGGACGAGTTGACGTCGGGCCCAATGAGCCTTATCCATTGGTTAAAGTGCCGGTTATCGCCGATGATGCCACAGGGCGCAGCCGTAGTTTCCGCATCAGCGAGCCGTACGATGTAGACCGTGGCCTCTGGTGCACAAGTACGAATATCCATGCTGCCCCTCCGATGCCCTTCTCTCCCTCGGGACCTTTTTGGTGTTGTGTATCTGTACACTAGGGAGTAGAACCTGTGAAAGGGACCCCCCCTTCGAGGAATCGTGTCACCATTGCACCACCCCCTATATCGGTAGCGCCTTGCCCCTCTCCCCTTCAGGTATTCGCAGAAGGACACATTCGCCACTCATCCTTCCTGCTGCCTCGTCGTCTTCTGCGTCTGGTGTGCGTCAAAACCATCAGCACAACAATCACGGCTGGATGTGTGGACAACGGACTTTTGCAAGTGGGTTCCGCGACGGACGGACTTAATGGCCGAGGACCGAGGACCGAGTATTTATGTTGCAACACACAGTCGTCGTCCAGCGTTCTCGTCCCATCTCCATCTACTCTGTACTCTACATACCTTTGCAGTGTCGGATCATCGCAACTTCGCTCCCTATGTCCAGCCCCCCCCCCCCCGGCATTTCAACACAACACGCGGACCACAACCTGCCAGTAATGGGCGGTGGCTCACCAGCGTCGCATGATGTGGGGGGGCAGATGGTTACTAATTGCGTAACAATGCGAGTGGCGGGCCATTGGCCAAGGCCAAGAACCAAGGGCAGGCCTCGCGCTGCAATCTTGATCAGTTAGGTAGGTAGTCTACGTACCTACCTGCCTGCCTAGGCACCTACCTGTAGGTAGGCTGTGGAGGAGCTGCACTAGTGCAACCCAGGCTGGTTGCCAATTCTTCAAACGGCGCGCCCGCCTGCTGGTATGACTCAGGGTCATCATCCACACCAAAAAAAAAACAGCGATACGGCTTTTGCATTTGTACTTGTAAGGATAGTGTAGTACCTACCTAAAGCTATGATTCACGAAAACTGTAGTAGCGGACTACAGATAAATCCGGTATGTGTCTATATCCGCCAGAAGTACTCTGTACCTACACCGATACCCAGCCCACACACAGAGCAGTTTTGTAACTAGCATGTCGCTCCCGGCCAAAACCCGCAGTGCGGCAAGCAACCCCATGGTCTCGCTCGCGCTCGCGCCTACACTCCACTCCAAGCGACGTTGGAAGTTGGCCTGAATGACCGGAACTTTAATCGGATACGGCTTATGAGGCCGTCTTGGCCTTGATCAACTGTTCACGCACAATTGAATAAGTGCGGGCGTTCTTCGGAATAGGTTTAGAATGGGTTTAGACTAAAGTGCATTATTCATCTGCCATGGGGTATGCTCTGATCCTGTCCAGAATGCAATTATACTCTTACAGGTCATATCTCTGTCATTTCACTTGCCGGCGCTCAGGACACGCAGGCATTTGAACAGGTTACAGCCGGTCTTTGCAGACCTGTATGCCCCCTTGCCCAGCCTGCATCCCTCAGATAGTGCTGCGCCATAGCGTGCTTGCCACTGTTGGTCGAGGACCCAATACCTGCCCGCTTACCTACTTCCTTGCATAAATCGCCACAACCCAAGAAGACGTTCCAGACCCGAGCTACTCCGCCCGAAAAGCTTACATCAGTGACGCCGTACGCCTCAGGAGTCGGGACCCGGGACACTGGGAAGAGGCTTGATCCTGTGGGTTTGTCCAAACGGATGCAAAGAGTCGCCAAGTGTCGAGAGTGTGAACTACCAATCTTTTTGTTTTATTTTAGTAAAAATGATGGTATCATGCAGATCGACAGTGAGTTGACAAATGAACAACACTTGCTGTTGTGTATAGTCTCCAGTCATCCGATGAGAAGGGCACGCAACCACCCTTATTGAGCGGGTGAGTGACTCCGTATCACTTGCCATTCGAAGAGAGGACTCCAGCTTTCTGCTTCATGATCATCCGTCGTGTATCGGTGTTTTTTTGTGGCTAGGTGATCGGGATGAGCGTCTCATAAGCTGCCGGCTGCTCGGAGTGTCGGTGTCATCCGCCCTCATTGAGGCATGTGTTGAGCCGACTCGAGGTCGTTTGCAGGTCCCGTGGTGCGGGAACAGAAACCTGCCCGTCCGTCCATGGTCCAGCCTATTTTTTCCCCCCAATTTTTTCCATTTTTTTTTTTAAAATATTTCACCTACACTCGCCGTAAATTTCCGACTGGCTTTTTGCTTCCTGTCTTCAAGGGATGGACATTGGAATGGCAGATGCAAACAGCGGAGCGATTTTCCATTCCTCGGTGCAACAAATAGCAGTTTCCGGCAGCGGTCGAGTTGGTTCCCCACCCTGGGACAGGTGCAGACTGTTGCCGACGGTAGCTAGATAGATACCTAGGTACTGTCTCCCCGCATTGACCACTCCTCCTGTCAGGGGGCAAAAGCAGCCTCATGTCAGAAGCCAAACATCATTCGTCCGCCGGCCTCGACATCTCGCGATATCCGCTTCAACCCAACACCCGCCTGTCAGCCTACCCAGCCGCGCAACGGCCCTCTGAAAATACCGGATAACAACACAGTCGAACAGAGAGAATTTTCAACCGCGCTGTGATGGATCTGGCTTACGATTACATTCAGGAGAGCTCGCTCCCTAAGGATGCCGACAAGAAGACGGGCGACGCCAAAGACTCTAATCCCGATCAGCCGCAACATTCGCTCAATGATGAACTTCAGGAGGCGTACAAGGCCATATCATCTAGCGCCTGGGGCATGCGAATTGGTGGTTTCTTGGGAAATGCTGTGAAGCAGGTAAGTAATCGTGGCAAAGCTCCCTTGGGAGCAGGCCGGCTAATCCGACGTCAGGGACAAGTAGTCTACAAGGAGGCTTCCAAGGAAGTTACCGAACTCGGCGGAGACGCTGCCAAGGGCTTCACGTCCATCATCAGCCGCACTCGATCGCTGACCGTCAACACGGCGCAAGGAGAGTCTTCTGGGGACAAGGGCAAGGAGACCGACAGCCAGACGACGCCGACCAAGACTCGAGACCAGGCATCGGACGAGGAGGCTATGAGCAGTTCGGAGAACTATTTGGCGAGGCTCCGCTCTGAGGCTGCCAAACGGCTCAAAGACTTGCAAAAAGCCGAAGACGCCGCCGACGAGGCTCTCCTTCGTTTCGGCACCAACATTAGCAACTTCCTTAAAGAGGCGGTCAGCATCGCGCCGCCCTCGGATTCCAACAACCAAGGAAGCACTGTTATGTTCGAGAGCAAGGATGCACAAGGGAAACGCGTCATTCATACTTCGCGGCAGGACGCCCAGCTGCACGTCATACACACGAGCACCGAGGGCTTCGCAAAGGACCCCGCGACGGAGGAATTTACTACATGGGCCAAGGCTTTTGACGTTGAGAAGAAGACGGCTGAGATAAGCGACGACTTGAACAAATACCCCGAACTGCGAACGACGATGGAGAAGCTTGTGCCCGATCAGGTTCCTTATGCTGAATTCTGGAAGAGATACTACTTCCTCAGACACGGTCTCGAGGCCGCCGAGACCCGACGACGTGACTTGCTCAAGGGTGAGTGCCGCAGCCCAGAATTGCCAAACAAGTCTCAGCTAACGGATAAACAGCTGCATCTGCCGAAGACGAAGTTGGTTGGGACGACGATTCTGAGGATGAGGCTGCCCGTGCTCCGACTTCTGCCCCGACTTCTGCCCCGACTTCTGCCCCGACTTCTGCCCCGACTTCTGCCCCGACTGCTGCTCCTGCTGCTCCTGCTACTCCTTCTGCTTCTGCTTCTACTTCCACTGCCCCTGCTGCCTCTGCCCCTACATCTGCCCCTGCTCCTGCTCCAAAGGCCGAGCAGAAGCAAGTGCGCCCCGCATCGGTCGAATCCTCCACCACGATCCAGCCCCCCCCCACACAGACCTCCGGCCTCAAACCTGCCGCCGAGTCCCGTAAGTCGAACGACGAGAAGTCCCAGGCCGACAGCGACACAAGCTACGATGTTGTGGGTGCCACATCCGGTGTGCCCAGCCAGGCTCCCAATAGCCCCAAGGATTCCCGCAAGGCCGACGATAGCGACGACGACTGGGAGTAAACTGACGTGGTTGCTTTTCTTCTTTTTTGCCGGCTGGCGTTGGTTGGGTTTGGTTGAACCTTTTCGGCTCGAATGGCAGCTCTTAATTTGCGGACATTTGTACATCAGCCGTGGCTCGTAGTGCACCGGTTTTCTTTGTGACCAAGTCGGATTCTCTTCTCTCGTGCTCGGATTATTTATTTCTTCTTCCTCGTGACTGTGGTGAATCCATCCTCGTCCACCTCTGGTTCCGGCTTTTCCTTGGGCGCACGAACGAGCTGCGGGGCGTCGTCCATGTCGACGTCGTCATCCTCATCGTCCTCGCTATCGTCCTCCCAGTCGGTCTCCTGGTCCCCGCCCTCGACTTTCTTGTAGAGCCCCTCAACCTTGGCGCCCTTGCGGCTTTCCCACTTCTTGCGGAGGCTGTCAACAACGTCCAAGTTGCCTTTGGCTATGTCTCCCCTCAGCTTGATGATCTGCTCGGCGACGTCGAAGCCGGTCTCATCGTCGACGTTGACCTCGAACTCGTCCAGCATGACCTGCAGCAGCATGGTCTCGACGTACTCGGTGTCAGGCTCTTCGGGGGCGATGGCGGCGGGGACGGCCTGACCGTTTGTGATCTTGGAGTAGGCGGGGAAGGCCTCGGCGACCGCGCCGGCGAACCAGTCTCTCTTGTCGGCGGAGTCTGGGCCGCCCCAGTGGTTCTGTACGGCGAGGGACAGGGCCGGCCACATGTGCAGCGACAGGGCAACGGCCTGCTCGAAAGCCGACTGGCAGGCCTCTGGAGGAGATGTTAGCATCGTGCAACCTTGATCTTTCAAGGGCCGGGCATGTGGACTTGCCTGCTGTGACGGGGCTGGAAGATCCCGTGGTTGCCATGTTGAATCAACTGGTGTATGCTGTTTCGCGGGGTACTTGGAGGGGCAGTTTTTTTTTCCCTTCTGGCAGTGACAGTGCTTCTAAAATCACAATCACAATTTTCCCCCCTCTCGACTGACGGTGCGTGCGACACAAAAAACTGTATTAAGGACTGTGCGGAGCCTCCCGGCGATCCCGCTTTTCTGGTCTAGGCAGGGTCTTCTGAAATTGGGCTATCGAATTCCTCAGAGTCTATCCGTACTATGTACAGAGTAAAGAGATGCTGAACAACTGCATTTACTGCAATGCCATGATGAAGTTCCAAAACGAGGCAAAAGGGCATCCCGAGATGGCCCCATTGGTCCGAGACACAATTCCGTGCAAATGTCAGTTCTGCTCGAAGCCTTGGGTTCGCCAGAAGGCCTTCGGCTGCTGATCAGGCGGCGCGGACATTGCCATCCACTTGGGCGCTGCAGTGATGTCATCAGTTCCCTATTCCGGCAGTGAGCTCTGGGGGAGTTTCAGGGTTGTATTTCCTCTGTGCTCCTCCCACGACGTGATGGCCTGTTCACAACCCACAGGGGCCGTCCATCGTTCGGGGAGCTTCAAAAAGGCTCGCGTGCCCGCCGTCTGCCGCCGACGACGGGGAGAGCTGCATTTTCTGTCGCTAGCTTCGTCCGAACGTGACCGACCATGAATCCGTTGAAGCTCAACACCACTTCGGTGTCATTGGCCGTCACGCCAACCGTTGTATCCACCCTCTTCTCACATGTGAGTCCCTTTGGACCCCTATTCCGGGTCCTCGCCAGCTTTCCCGGGTCTGTCGTTGCGGAAAACGCGGTGCAACCCAGAAAATCCGATATGTAACGTATGGATAACTGATCTTTGACCAGTACCTCAATCGCAAGGCTACAAAGCAGCGGCCCGACGCCCATCTGTCCTACGACGAGGGCCTGCACCTTGTCCGGTCGTTCCTCGAGTTCGCTTCCCAGCACACCGTCGAGGAACTGCAGGCGTTCACGGCCCAATGGGTCCCGCATCCGCAATGGGTCAAGGTCGAGGATGCCGAGATCCCCGAGACACATATTGAAAGGTCCGCCGGACTGATCGAGGCACAACTGGGGCCCGCTGGTGTTCGGGCTGTTGGCGGACGCAAATGGTGGACATGGCGAAGGCCGCAGAGTCCGCTCAAGGCCGAATGGGTGGAGATGCGCGCCGACTATCACGAACGCAAGAAGAACGGTGGCGCGACTAAGAGAGTCATGCTCTATATCCATGGAGGCGCCTACTTCTTTGGCAGCGTCGACGAGCACCGCTATCAGATGCAGCGGCACGCGCGCAAGCTGAAGGCAAGAGTATTTGCGCCGCGTTATCGACTGGCGCCGCAGTTTCCTTTTCCTTGCGGTTTGCAGGACTGCTTGGCCGCCTATCTCTATTTGCTTACGGTTCAGGATCCCACAACTATTGTGCTGGCCGGCGATTCAGCCGGTGGCGGAATGGTCTTGTCGATCCTGTGCGTTTTAAGAGATCAGGGCATCCCACTTCCGGCTGGAGCTGTTCTCATCAGTCCGTGGGTCGACCTCACTCACTCCTTTCCCAGTGTCTCTGGCGACAATGAACTCGACTACATTCCGTCTTGTGGCTTCCATCACAAGCCATCCAGAGCATGGCCACCCCCAAACGAAGACGATATGGAGATGATGAGGGAGCAGGCTATCAAGGCACGAGCGGGCAAGGAGAAGAGCGCCACAAAACTCAACAGCCTTGAGAAGAAGCAAGCTGCACCCATTGCATTGGATGAAGAACACGGAGCCCCTGGACCGGAGGGCAGTCCAGAATCTTCGGATAATGCAGATCCTCTCAAAACTGCATTGCAAATCTCTGTTACTATCAACGGGGAGCTGGTCACGGTCAAGGATCAGATCCAGGTAGGTTCTCTTTGCTCTCGCTTCCGGATACTGCTGACAGTTCCAGATGTACACGACGAACGCGCTGCTATCGCACCCGTTGGTCAGCCCTGTCATGCAACCGACTCTGGGCGGACTGCCTCCGTTGTTAATCATGGTTGGGGGTGGTGAAGTCCTTCGCGATGAGCAGGTCTACCTTGCACACAAGTGTGCCAACCCAGCCAAGTATCCGCCACCCGGTCTTGACGAAGCAGGCCTGGCCCAGATGAAGCAGTACAAGCCTACGGATGTACAACTCCAGGTCTGGGATGACCTTTGTCACGTAGCCCCAACTCTTAGTTTCACCCGACCCGCTAAACACATGTATCGAGCGGCTGCGCAGTTTGGCGCCTGGGCCCTCGCGAGGGCGCAACAGACAGAGATTGAAATTTTGGACGATGACGATATCTCTCAGATTTCAAGCTCAGCCTCTGATTCGGAAAGCCATCGGCAAGACCAGACTGAAAACCCATACCCTCTGGAACAGGTCGGTAAAGCCGGCATGCCGTTACCGCCTTTCAAAAAGCACATGATTAGACAAAGAATTATGACTAACGGCGTCGTCCATGATCTTGCCCCTGAATCGCAATTGCCAGGCTGCGTCATGAGTTCCGAAGAGGTCGGTGTCGTTAAGGGAACCCCGGTCAGACGATGGCTCGACGCCAAAGCCCAATTCGACAAGAAATTCTCAAGTGCCAAAGCCAAGGTGCACAAGGGTATCATCAAAGATCTTGCGGATGGTTACATAGATTTTGGCGACGGCGAGAAACCACCACCTACCGCCTTGGCGGGACGAAGGAAAGCATCGGACGAGTTGATTGACAGAAAAAAAACGAAGAGCTTTGGGCTGGCTCTATGGTCACTTTGGGGCTCAAAGCATGATGAGACGACAATGGAAAGGGAGAGGAAGGCAGATTCGGACGCAAAAACATCGGCGTCTCAGGTTTCGCCGAGAGGTGGCGAGGGGGCCAGACCATTCCAGGATGTTGGGGACCAGCAACCGCCATCGGTTGGATCGCCCGGCAGCAAGAGGCGGATCGTCATGGACGAGAACCAGGTATCGCAAACATCTGACTCCCAGGTTGAAATCTCTCAGGCCACAGAAGTAGAAGATACTCCCGTTGCCTCTCTGATCGAGATGAGGAAGGAACAGGAGAAGCAAAACGAGGAGGCCGCCAGTGCCGCCGGCCGCTTGAGTCCTGACTTCGTGCCTGGGACTGGCGTCGCCGGCAAGCGGCCATTCCTCGATGGTATCGCCTTGCCCTTCAGCCTGGGCAAAAAAGACGCGGAGACAGCGAGCATGGTAACTCTCATGTCCGGGGGCGACAGTCGGCCTATCAGTCCCATGCCGCCAATGAGCCGGGCAGACACTTCGGACTTCAACGAGGCATCTGCTTCCGAGGCCACTACGCAGGTCGCCGAGGCCGAACACACCCGGCCCACGCTCGACAACTTTGTCACAGCGGCAGAGGATTTCCCTCTATCGAAGGGCAAGGGCAAAGAAGTTGCCAACGGAAACATTGAGCAGACTGCGTAGTTGTGTACAAAGACAGCCAATACCCCCCAATACCCCAGGTTCGTGATCGCAGTGTATTTTGATCGATGTTCTTTTCTTCGGTTTGGCTTTTTGAGAACCATATACTTTTGAATGCTTCCCGTTTCATGTGAATGTTTTACATATTGTTACAGTGTCGAGGGTATATACAGCTCTTGTAAACTCTTTCCGGGGCTCGCATTTACCCCCCGATCATGTTTTATTCAATTCCAATTGATGCTTGTCGCTGAGAGGCGATCTTCTTCGCTCTCTTCCTGTACCGTTTCCTCCGTCGCCAGATCCCTCTTAGTCGAGACCGTTCTGCTGCTTCCAGGTGTCGAGGTAGAGCTGGGGGCTGCGGGGACCCTCTTTCGTTGGGTAAGTGCCCTTCATGGGGCGGACGGCGTCGGAGACGAAGGGCGTGAGCTGAAGTGTTCGAGATGTGTCAGCAATCGAGTTTTCGCATCTGTTCGCGAAGCCCAAGGTACACGGGAGGGGCCCTCCCAAAATGACCAACCTTGGTGTCCTTCAAGCCCTCGGGCACGACGTACGTCCGCACCTTGTGCCACTCGATGACGTATCCACCGAACTTTGTGTGCCGACCCATGGCTCCCGTGCGGTTTCCCTTGTAGAAGCCCTTGTTGACATCCTTCGTCGTCAGGCGCAGATGCTTGTACTTAAGCACCTGGAGGATGGGAGAGGGTCTCATCGTGGGCGGGTTTTTGTCGGGGACGAGACCCGGCGATTCGATTGTGATGATCTGAGTCGACGAGGTATGTTTCGGTCAGCTGACCAGTCGTCGCTGGGGGAAGGGCGGCAAGTCTGTGGGTTCGTACGGATTCGTCGTCGTCGTCGTCGTCGTCGTCGTCGCCTTTCTCGTAGGCTTGGGAGACTCTTGATGGCTCGATTGGATGGCCAGTCCCCGGAAATTTTGGCAATTGCGCCGGATTAAAAGTTGGTCCTTTGCCGACGCCCATCCCAGCACAACCGGAAGGGACGTGCACGGCCGGAGCCACGGACCCGGCGACCCATATCTAGGTCTCAGCGCCGTGGCGTACTGGATCCGAGAGTCCGGAATGCATGTAAAGGGTTGAAAAAGGTGACATCAGAGTGAAACAGCCCTCATTCGACGAAGTCGACGCCAGTTTGCTTCGAACCGACAATTGCAGACCACTGCATGACACTTACAGCTTTCTCAAGTTAAAAAAAAAAAGGACCCAAGAAGCGCAAGCATGTGGTATCACTACCTGAGTAAAGAATGTATGACTTGGAGCATTTTATGCGCATCACTCTCAATAAGTGTGTTGGTAACTTTGATTCAATCGACTGGTCTTGATATTCAGTTCGGAGTGTTCATGCCGCACCGCGCCGAGCTCCCGGTTGCCCGTCCACTGATTAGCTTCTTGTGATCCTTTCACAGTATCTGGCAGGCAACTGTCAGAGGCGGCAAGCAGGACCCCGCGAACGACTTCACAACTGCGTCCGTCGCCGAACGCAGTGGCCCGCGTCTACCTAGGTCCCGTAGTTCCGCAGGATAAATCAATCACCTGTATTGGGTGTGTTCTGTACTGTGTTTCATTATCAAAGCCAAATACTACTTATGCTGCATGAGTTTCTCATTTCTACAACATGTTAATCAGATAACTGTTCATTGAAGGAGACCATCTCTAACGTTGCTGCATTCAGAGACAACAGCAATCTTCTCTAAATGTATGTTATACATCCTGATTACAATCTAAGTAATTCTGTCATAACCTCGGGATAGGATACTAGTTGGGACATATTTTTTGCTTCCTTTGTTTTCTATTGGTTTTTTCCTATAACCAAGAATCCGCGCTAGGTTTGTGAGCGAACGACCGGGTGAGAACCAACATGGCGGCATCTCCCAACAGAGCAAAACCAACCCAAAGCACAAGACAGAGACCGTCAGAATCAACTTCAACACTTAACGGCAAAATGCCATAAATTGACGGGCATGGACGTACTCAGCATATTGCAATGCAGAGTCACGCCGAATCTCCGGAACCTCCCAAGAGCCAATTACCCTGCATGTCCCCTCTCGTCTCACCATCCGTTCCCCTTCTCAGTGCCTCCGATCTGCTCTCATGAGCCAGCCCCAATATCCATGAGTACCCCACCAAGCCAAGACTGGGGCTGTAGGGCAGGAAGACGCGTAGCTAAGCGTTTGAATACAGGGTGGGAATACGACATGCCAAAACTGCTTGGCGGTGCCGTCTTATTCTGCCGCAGTCGCCAAGTCTGTCGCTTACCTCCTTGGCGACCACGGACGACAGAGTTTAGGCAAAGTCGCGACGCGAATAGCACACGCCAAGCGCCGCATGCCACGAAGAAAGCAACTACACCGCCCGCTTCCTGTCATTTGACGACATCGCCATCGTGGTTGCAGAGGTATAAGCACTTCAGACAACTTTGAGGCTCTGGGCACGAACAACGACCCCTTGCGGACTGCTTTGCTGCTTTGCAGGCCTAACAATCACGCATTTTGACGGCGTTCTACCCACGTTCTTCTGCGGAAGACACCATCTGCCGTGCCCACATTCGTTTCACGGCTTGCCAAAGCCGCTGGAGTAGCAAAGCCACTGCATGTCATTTTGGCTCCATGAATTCAGCTGAATCGTCCCGTCTGTCCCTGTTCGTTCCTATTTACCCATGTCGAAGAAAAGCAGCATCTTTGTCGACACATTTTTTCTGTCATGGCATTGGGCATGGTGATAACACAGATTATGTAACATTGCGACCCAAACGCCAAGTGGCTTGTCCCTCCCTCATACCTTGTTTCCTTTTTATTACTCGCACTTTCCCTCTTCAACGTCCATCCCTTCCTCCCCAGCATGCTCAGTTTCGGCTGATGGAGATCTCGGCCTCACTCACGTGGGCCGTGTTCTTCTTCGTTCTCAACAGAATATCCTTCAACGTTCTCTTGGGCTTGCTTGACTGTCTTTCATACCTGATGTTGATATCTATGGTAAGAACACTAACCATGAACCAATACTGGAGAAGTACTTACAATGGTTTATGCTCTTCGTGGGGATCATGTGCCTCGGAGTAATCTACGTGGACGAATGCCCTCTCGACATCACCCAGTCCTGGTCAAAAACGTTAAATGTGCAGCAAGTTGCACCACCACAGAATGATCTTACCTTCGACCTTCCGTTGCAGGTCCTGCGCAACGTCATGAGAGATTTTCAGAGCAGTCGATTCGTCCATGACAACGTCGATTTCGACGTAGTACTTTTGTCCAGCATGGTATGCTCGGCACTGCCGGCGGTTAGGCGGCTCCAACACTCGCGGTGACAGGATGCTTACAGTATCGACTTTGAGGATCCGAGTGTCATGGGTCATTGCCATGTAGATCAGCTTGGAGACGAAATCCCTTGGTGCCGACTTGCCAACCAGAAGCCAGACCTGATCGAAAGCATTCGAAACCCAAGAAAACAGAATGAGCAGTGCGATGCAAATGGCGCCGATGGGATCCAGATACCACACGAATCGGTCTCCGACAACAGACATGATCAGGCCAAAGCTGTTGACAACAATGTCATTGCGGTGGTCGATCTATTGAGGGTTTCCCTTTTCAGCAGAACTCACCCACACAAGTGGGAGGGGTGGGCATACGAAGAAGACATGCACCGAGGGGTACTTTCGGTATGCGAAGCAGTACACCATCAAGGAGCCCTTGGCAAATATGGCGACGCCGACGATAACGATGGGCACAATGTGCAACTCTTCAGAGGCCCGTTGACCCTCGCCAAGGGCGCGGCCTGACTCGACCTGGGCTCCAGATCAGCGTCTCAAACGACCCAGTCACACGGCTCTTGGCAACTTACCAGAAGCTGAATGGCAACTGTGGTCATCAGAGCACAAAATAAGATGATACCTATCGTCTCGATCCTGGTTCGTCCCTATTATTCCCTCCCCTGTCAGACACTCGAATATGTCTCGCCAAGGTGTAGCGATAACTTACCACGGGATATTTGTATATACTCGGACGAGCCGCCATCCTCGACGTGATCAGCATAACAAAGGACGAGACTAGATCCATCTGGGCGCCGTATCGTGGTCAACCTCTAAAGTAATGCCGCATCGGAGAGAACGGGTCTACTAACGAAAGCGTCGGCTGCAGTGGCAAATAGCTGGATTACATTGGTCAACAAAGGCCAAGGGGATACGATTTCCGGTGCGTATTTACCGATAGAGATCCGGTTGAGACGGCAGCATAGAGTTGGATGACAAACAGGCAAAAGTTGGCTGTGAAGGAAGCGTTGACGGCGAATTTGATTTTAGGGCCCATCCGCGCATCTTCGGCGACTTGTTGTCTTTCCTCGTCTTCGGCACCAAGAAACTGGTCAATGAGCACATTTTGTCTGTTGTAAAACTTCTTCAGCTTTCTCTTGTTGCCCTTCGGATGTTCGATGGCCATCTGCTTTTTGGAGACATTGTCACGACGGTGTCGACCAAAGTCGTAGGGGTCCGGCCGGTAGGTATCAACGGCGGAAACATCTGCGTCGTCAACGTTGGAGTAAGGTCCTTTGTATGAGGTTCCAACGATCTCGTTCTTGTTGGCTGTGTTGTTCGAGGTGGACTCGAACTGTTCTTCGGCAGCAAGCTCGCCGTCCGTGCCGGAAACTGGAGCCGTCGAGATGACGTCTGTATTGACTTCAAGGTGTTCGTTGAGTTCCTTGTTCGCCTCACCGTTCGAATTACTTTCTACGTGAGCGACAAAGTTTCCTCGGGCTGAGGCGGCTGAAGCGACGGTCAGTGAAGGCTACCTGGTCCGTTGTCAAGTGGGACGAAGCATTGGCAGGCGGTGGTCGATTGGCAAGACAAGGCAAGCCGATGCGAGTGGCAGTGTTGCACGCCTTTGCGACTCGCGGGTTGTGATGAACTAGCTTCCGGGGAGGACAGGCGAGGCGAAGAGTGCTTGGTGGAAGAGAGGGCAAGGGGTGTGGCCATAAAAGAGATTGAGCTGAAGCCCACGTACCAGAAGATGGGTGGCCGCCGTCCCGAGACTCGCGTGGAGCATGCATTTTTTGAGAATTATCGGGCTGGGTTCGTCCGTGGTGAATGGGAACGGAGAAGGAAGGCAGTGATGTGATTAGAAATTGGCAGTCATATATCTAACAATCATGGCTTCCTGCGTCCTCTTCTTGTCATGCCTCCTTCTCCCTCTAAGTTGTCCCGGGGGGGAAACAAGCTGTTGCAGAGCCGGCCCCTTACATGCTCGACTTCAGAGGACAGTCGCAAGCTCACTACCAATGAGTGAATGGCGACCTTGGTTTAATGCATCCTAATGGGGCTGGAACGTGAGAGGGGAAACGAAACTCTGGATTGGCGGCAGAAAGATTCAAAGCTAGGAGGCTTCTCGCTCGTTTCCTGGTATTCTTACTCCACCGTTCGGCCATTTGACTGGCGACGACGACGATGATGATGATGATGGCGCACGAGGTTCGTTGCTCAGGAGGCATCTATTTGCGTCTTCCTGGCCGAGACAGGTGGTGTCGGGTTGACTTACAAGTGTGAGCGAGGGTACTGTCGCAGTCGGTAAGCAGAGCCGGGGGTGCAGAAGGCCACGTTGGTCGTGGCTTCGAGACAAAACGGCAGAGATGCCCCTGGTAGTGAGAGCCACTGAGCGACAGAGTATGGCGTGAAAGCTGGGTCAGCGACCAATATCTGGCGAGGACGATCAGAAGGCGAACCGAGCGAGTAGAGTACCGATTGACCGAGTGCATGTTTCATAGCGGCGGCAGCCCCAGAACCCGCGTGGATGATGCAGCGAGACAAGAAGCGAAGCCCATGCCGCCAAGAGTTTGGGGCTGTTACAGAGTGTAGACTTTGGTAGTTAAGTACCTAGGTACGGATACACCGATGACTTGTGATGTATGCATCCGTAGCACTGACACATGGAGAGAGAGAGAGGGAGAGAGAGGGAGAGAGAGGGAGAGACTCGGGACAAGTTGCTTCATTGTTTCGACCTGGAGCAAGAATGGACGGCACCGAGACGCTGTCGCTCCACTTCTCTCTCGACTCCAACTTCTCTTCTTCAACTCAACTCCAGTGTCCAGCTCGAATGCAACTATCGCTGGGATTTCATAGTTTCTTTTTTTCACCATCTCTAGCAACAACACGCGGTCTGCCTCCGGCTGGGCCTCATCATCAGTCATCTCAGACGTCGAGGGTTCCTCTTTTTCATCAACTTCTTGGCTCCCCAAGTTTTACTAGCCCTGTTCAGAAACCCTCCGTGCAGGGCGATTGTCGAGTTCTCGGCATCAGACTGTCATCTCATCCCGCCAGTGGGCCCATTCAGAGTCATTCTGTTACCTGATCTTGTCAGCTTTCTGCCATTGGGCGTTAGCCTCCCCTACAAAGAACCCAGACCTACGCCGTCGCGGTGACCGCTGCTTGTTGGGCAAATTTTACACTCGACAAATAGGCCGACACAGATGATGCAGCGTGCGAGACTCTGGAGCAAGAAAGAAACCAGATCCGGCCCCAGAGGGCGAAGCGGACCGGGAAGAGATTCGTCGAGACTCGGCAGATGCCACGCAAAGACACCATCAATGGCCACGACGAAATGCCAATCACTTACAAAGAAAAAGGGGACAACTGTGTCATTGCTCTTGGCCCGACTCTTGGCTCTCGACGGCTGTGCCTATCCCGCCGTCTCTGAACCCAGTCTTCCCCGGCTCTCCGCCTCGCGTAGTCCCCTCCCCCGCGCTTCTTTGTGGCTACCGTATCAATAAGAAGCCTCACTAGACACCAAAGTCAAATCCAGTTAAGAATTCTCCGACGGGCGACCCTGGTGGTGAACCCCGGGAACCTCTCGTTTCACGCAACCCAAAATCTCCAAGTGCCGGTCGGTTGCCACGACACGACCCCTTCGTTCTTGGCGACGACCCGATAGAAGATCGACCGTCGTCTCGTTTTGGATATTGTCCATCATCAGCCATGATACCCATCATCATCTCTCTTCTTCGCCAAGCGCAACAAGTGTGAAGCTGGCAGAATCCAGATGGAGGAATGGAGTAGCCAGCCAGCCATTCAGCTACTGCTGACCGTCGCATCTGTCGCCATTACACCGTCAATGGTTTCTTATCTGGTCAGGTCGAGCCGGGCTCTCAGACTCCCAGTCTTACCCTGACCGGCAAATCATGCTAGAAAGAATAACATCGGACCTGAATAGTGACCGGGGTGATCGATGCCAGAGACGACCTGGGTATCAGTCTGTCAGGCTCCGCAGCGACTGCAGCCGTTGTTGGCTTGGCCTCTCATCCCTCTTCCCCTTCCTCTTCGCCTCCCTTCCTCCTAACACCCCCCTCCCCGTGCACACGGCCATTCTTGAGTATTCTTGAACCTTGTTCCCCTAAAGGTCCTCCCGCCTCCCGCTTCCCGCCAGGCGGACGCTAAGGCCACGTCCCCCCATCACGAACCCACCCAGGCTCATCCTCAGCTCTCTCGCACCCTTGGCAACGTCTTCTATTCCTGAGTCGGCTCGGCGGTACACGTCCCACTCACTGTCCCATGTCGACGTTTAATCTTGCCTCACCCGTTCTTACACGGGCAGCATTGGGCGGGCCATTACACACGAAGCACATTAAAGCGAGTCGAGCCCAGACTTCAACAACGCAATCTCTGCTCGCCACCAAAGCGTCTGTTTTCGTTCTATCCTTTCATCGTCCGTTACTTCCTTCCGTTTTTTCTCCATTCTCTTCTCGTCCACTCCTTTTAACTTGCACTTTAAATACGACAGCGGGGACTTGATCAGGACTTTCGTCTGTTCTCTTACTGAAGCTGCGGGACAGCTTCTTATGTCCCCTTGTTTTAGTCGCCTTCATTTCGTAAATGAGCAGTTATCAGTAGGCGGCCCCGGATATTTTGGCTGCCTTTAACCTTCTCAGATTTCTTTCTCTTATATGTCAGGGTTGCCAACCAAGCAGCAACCCTTTTCACCCCTTCTTCCTCCCCCGCATCAATTACCGGTTTTTTAATCAAGATGGCTGAAGTTAAGGAGCCCAAGCCCCAATGCGGTGGTGGAAACAAAGCCGGCGACGAGTACGATGTCGGGCTGCACGTCGCAGGCCTCTGTAAGCTCGAACCGGAGGGTCCTTGTGGTACAATGCAACTTGGCTAACTTGGCACAGTTTTGGTCTTGGCCTTTTCGATTTTTGGTACGCCGAACAAGCAATGACAGACCTTGTGCGGCATCTTGCTAACATGATGAGTCCAGGTGCCGGATTTCCAGTGATGGCCAAGAAAGTTAAGTGGTTGAAGGTCCCTCCCAAGGTCTTCTTCGCATGCAAGCATTTCGGCACCGGTGTGCTTATTGCAACGGCGTTTGTTCATGTAAGTGGTTCATTAATCATTTCTTAGTTCAATAGGATAGCAGCTGACATGCCACAGCTTCTGCCAACCGCCTTTGGCAATCTCATGAACCCTTGCCTTCCGGACCTCTTCACTGACGATTACCCGCCGCTCCCCGGAGCTATCATGATGGCGTCCATGTTCATGCTGTTTACCATCGAGATGTGGATCAACGCCAAGATTGGAGGTCACTCCCACGGCGGTCCCACCGGAGATGTGATGCACTCGCATGCTCATGGCCCGGCGCCAGGCGCACCTCCCCGCCCCCCACGATCCGGTCGCGACAGCTTCGACGCTGAGGCCGACAGCATCGATTTCGAGAAGAGAGTTGCACAGCGTGCATACGACGACGAGAAATCCCGCTTCCCCGCCTATGGGCCGCAACCCGCAAACACTCTGTCCGACTCCGATATGCCTCCTTGGTTTGTCGTCTTCTACGAGCAATATGTGCGCCAGCGCATGGAGATGATGAACATGATCCGCACCACCCAGGAGAAGCAAACTTCGTCGCAGGTCGCAGTGACGGAGGTAAAGCAGGAAGAAGATCCTTTTTATGATGCAGAAGGTCAACAGGTTGACCCGGCTGTGTATCGCAAGATGTCTCTCAACATTACCATGCTTGAAGGTGGTATCTTATTCCACTCGGTGTTTGTTGGCATGACCATTTCCATCACCATTGACGGTTTCATCATTCTTCTCGTCGCTATCCTGTTCCATCAAATGTTCGAGGGTCTTGGTTTGGGTTCCCGTATTGCCGCCGTGCCGTACCCCAAGGGCAGCATCCGCCCATGGGTGTTGGTTGTAGCTTTTGGTACTACAGCCCCCATTGGACAAGCCATCGGACTGCTCACCAGAAGCTCCTACGATCCCGAGAGTGCCTTCGGCCTCATAATCGTCGGTGTATTCAACGCAATGTGTGTCTCATGTTCTGGCAAACTATGGAGCTCAGCTAACATGAACAAGTTCCTCTGGTCTGCTTCTTTACGCCGCCCTGGTCGACCTCTTGGCTGAGGATTTCCTTTCCGAAGAGGCCAACCGTCTTCTCAGCAGCAAAGACAAGATCACTGCCTTCTGCTACGTTCTTGCCGGAGGTCAGTCGGAATGTGACATCCTGTTCTTCTAATTGCTGGCTGACTCCACTTAGCCGCTGGCATGTCGGTTGTCGGCATCTTCGCCTAAACCCATTGCGACACTACTAGGGAACTCTATCCCCTCGACGTGGCTCTCGCGAGCGGGATCAAAACACCGCTGGTCCAGCCGGGCCGCTAGATTTTCGACCTTCTCAGGACGACACAAGGACGTACAAAACGTGTAACCACTTCCGTGTTCGACTGGACTTTGATAGCAGAGGATTAACGATAGTTCACCAATGCTGCGCCAGATTTTGTCTCGCAAATTCAAGAGGGGACGGACTGTTTTTGGATACCGACAGTAACCCTGACAAAATCTACCACATTCGTTATTTCTTTGCCACCCTCATTTTCAGCGCAGCCAACTGCCGGAAAATTGTACACCAGCAGTGATGTTACAGTTCGTGGTCTTGTCCACACCCTAAACGCACACCAGCACAACAGGCGATACAATTAAGGAGGATCATCGGATCGGCTTACAAAGGCATTTCTATAGTATATTCTAATATTCAAGGGCACCCACTGTTTTTGAGCGTCACCATGTAAAGACACGGACATGGGCATCTTGTAAGATAGCAACCTCCGAAACAGAAAGAGCAAAACATCACTAGATTAGCCAACATCATGCCATGCTATCACACACACTTACAAATTGTTCATACTTGAAACAGCCCAACTTGAGTGTTGATTGATAGACTATTGTATGATAGAATGCTCCCACTTCTGATAGGACCATGAGGAGCAAGCCACGATGCCATTCGAACTTGATGGACAGAGCCGCACACAAAGCACAATGCAAGAATTGGGTAGCCGAATAAGGCTCAATTAGACTTTGTTCCCCAGACTCGTTGGCGTCTGGAAATGTAGTGGTAGTCAGTGGTGCAGAAGTAGGGGTCGATAGAAGCGGGAAAGACAACACAAGATGCCAAGGTGCCTCGGAATGAAGCATAATAACGGAAACCAATTGGGTGGAGGTTTTGACGAGACCAACAACAAATGCGAAGCGACGTCAAGGAGGTGTTTGCGGGGGGTGATCGAACCATAGACTGACGACAAGCTTACAAGCCCCAATACTCTAGGTAGGTAGCTAGCAAGCATGCAGGAGCAAGCCTCATTCAAAAAAAAGTTATAAAAAAAAAAGAAAAAAATTGCAATTTCTTGTTGGAGGACTGGAGTTGCGTTTCGTCACGAATGTCGACTTGCTAGTAGTTTCCGTGCATCGCTGCATACCTGTACAACCTGGAAGGGGAGAGGTGAGGAGGGGGGGTTGGCCTGAGTCGTTTCGATTGTAACCATGTCACATATGAAGCTAATGCCACGGGCCGGCGGATTACTGAGCAGGGTAAGGGAGGGAGGCGGGAGAAGGAGGGGGAGGTGCAGCAGTCATGATGCCATGCAATGCTTGCTGGCTTGCTTGCAGAGCTTCCCGCGCGACTACTGCAAGGGTGGGAGGGAGGCATACTATCCAATAATGAACCTTCGTGGAAATCGCAATACTTTGCCTTGCTCTGCATGTGGATCGGCACGACATGACATGTTGGCATGCTGGTGGTGGATGGTTGACCATGAAAGGGGGGGTACTACGGTGTTACTGGTGTGGCTATAAATAAGATTTCAGACAGTTTGAAGCAGCGGGGGCCAAAGCTCCAGACGAAAGGGGGGGGGGGGGGGGGGGGGGGAGGTTGAAAATGGTTACATGAGGAACTGATGGATAAAGAAGAGGCAGGGAGGATGTTCCACACACGTAATTCTTTATAGAAGCATGGGCAAAGTCGCCGATGATGGTAAAGAAGGGTATTGGAGTTTCTAGAACTTTGGTTTCCCTCGTGTTTCCCGATGGCTCGATCTTGTCGTACTTGCACTGCGCAGGATGCACGGGTCTCACGCACATACTTTCGCCTTGCCTTTGCCTCACCTTTTCCTTTAGGTGCGGAACTGCAGGAGACGCAGGCGCAGGCGTGCGGAACTTCGCGCCAAACGGGCTTTGCGGCATGGCTGTTCTCCATCTGTTTGGTTGATTGCGAGACGAAGAGGACGTTCGCTGACGATGCGTGAAAGATCAACGAAAAGCGAAACCGGCGGGAGGAGGAAACTATGAAATTGCCTTTCCTGGCCCAGCATCACTAGTCTTTTCCACACAGACCAACCTTTGGCTGGTTTATCTTCCCTTGCTGTTTGAGAAAACGAACGGGGAGGGTAAGCAATGACTTCAGACGTGACATGCAATATAAGCCGAAATGACGGAGGCCATTCCGGAAGAAACGGCCACGGTGCCAAGACTCGTTCGTCACAACCAGCCAGGTCACCTTACTTACCCATTCTAGACACGAGATTGTCCTGTGTGTGCCATGTGTAAGAGAAGAGTGATGAGGCGAGCGAAACGTTCTGACTACAGACATATGGACAGGAAAGAAACCATGGTACGGCCGTGCGTTTACATCCGTTGTTCGGTTCTCTAGAGTTGCCGTTTTGAAACTTGTGGATTCATGTCGAGAGCCAGGCGAGAGGGACACCAAGCTAATCTCGACAGAGAAGGGGCCGGGCAGGTTGGTAGCGTGGTGAACATGGTCATTACACAAACTGGGAAAGGGTTAGCGATTTCCTGGTTGCTACGGAATCGTGATACCGGAAGGTGGCACAACAACTGTTGTTGCCAGTTGCTCCGGTATATCGTGAGCTTGCCAACCCCGCTCGACCTTCCCGTTCGAGTAAGGCTGTCATCCAACGTGAGAGATAGAGGGGGAGAGAGAGGGACAATGGAGGGATGGTGCGGTTTGGAGAGGTGAACTGGACGTTTGGGGCGACGGTGGGCTTGCAAGGGGAGAAAATAAGCAGAAACTCGAACCGGGAGGTCATGACGCCGCTTGGACGTTGGGTCGTGGAGGGAGGGTGTGTGTATTCCTTCATTACGGTCGGTTCGGGCAAAACTTGCCCGAACCCCTTATTCTTCCTCTCGCTATCCCGTGGGGAGGAGGGGCTGAGACGAACTTGCGATATGATTTCCGTTTCGGGGCAGTTGCTACAATTGGTTCTACTGGAGGAAATCCAAAGCTCTTTCGTTATTCAGCTCCTACTGATCTATACGCAAGAAGCGGCTCGGAACAGTCATAGAGCCATGGTTCCTACGAACGCATATTCCATCGGCGAACGAAAAGGATCTCCGCAAACCTTTGTGGACGTGGGTTGCGCGGTTCGTCAAGGCAGGTCGAACATGACGTACCGACTGGGAAAACGATAAAAAGCTTCGAGTGTTCTGGTGTAAACAAGGCTGTCGACAAAGCATACCCTCGTCGGGGTGGTGTACACCTGCACACCAAGCAGTATAAGAGTTCATAATCGTCATCACGGACGTTGTTACCAGGCTAATTTGAGGAGGGAGGCGAGTAAGCCATACATTTGAATCATAAGTCCAATCAGCGAGCTTCTCGCGTTCGGCGTCAAAGACTTGTTCATATCATTCAAGCATTATGGATAAGTATCTACAGAGAAGGCGGCTAAAGCTGGCCTAAGGTTATATCATCTTTGCCCAACCTTTGAACCTAGCTTTTCACAGTCTAGCTTGCAACTGAGAGACGGACCAGGCAGGCAGGCAGGCGAGAACAAACCCCTCCCATCCTAGACAACAGTCACGGTGACGTTGCCGCGGAAGTCGTCGCTGGAGGAGCCGACGAAGACGGTGAAGTCGCCGGGCTCGACGACGTACTGCAGCTTCTTGTCCCAAAGACCCCAGGCGGAGACGGGCAGGTCGATGGAGACGTCGGCCGTCTCGCCGGCCTTGATGAAGACCTTCGAGAAGCCACGGAGCTCCTTGTTGGGTACGACGATGGACGAGATCAAGTCCTTGACGTAGACCTGGACGACCTCGGCGCCGTCACGAGTCGAGTTGTTGGTCACCTTGACGTTGAGAGTGACCGTATCGGCAGGGGAGACGGTCGACGAGGATACGCTGATGTCGGTGTAGTCGAAAGTACTGTAGGAGAGGCCGTAACCGAACTATCAATCACATTAGAGGGGCCTTCTTCTGACGGTTCAAAGAACGTTTGGGGGCTTTGCTTACCTCGTATAAGGGCAGAGGAGTCGACAGTACGTAGTTGCTGCCGAAGACCAAGGTGCCGTTGGGATATTCCTTACCCGGGTTGGGCCAGGAGCGGGCCGAGTTGAGGTAGTCGTAGTAGACGGGGGTGGTGCCAACGTCGTGGGGGAAGGCAACGGAGAGCTTGCCGGAGGGGTTGACGTTGCCGTACAGGATATCGGCCAACGCGTGGCCGCCCTCCTCGCCCTGGTAGAACATCTGCACCAGAGCGCCGGCCTCGTCTGAGATCCAGGGCTCGGTGATGGGCTTTCCGGAGCTGAAGATGACGACAGTAGGCTTGCCGGTATCAATGACGGCCTTGACGAGGCGGCCCATGGCGCCAACGAGCTTGAAGTCGTGGACGTCGATGTGCTCACCAGTGGTGGCGTTCAGGCCGGCCCACAGCTCGTCCTGATCGCGAGACCATGTTCCGACGATGACAACAGCGACGTCGGCGGCCTCGGCGGCAGCAATGGCCTCGGGGAACCCAGACTCATCGTTGGACCAACGCTCGGCACCCTTGGCATAGGTGACGGTGCCCTCAGTGGCTGCCCGGATACCGTCGAGGGGAGTGACCCCACGCTCCATGGCGGTGTGGATGACATAGTCGCCGTACTAATTCTTGTTAGTTGTTTTGGTTGCGGCCTGCTATGGTTGTCAACTTACGTTGACGTAGCCGTGAGCCATGGGTCCGATGACAGCGACGTGGGCATCCTTCTTCAGGGGCAGTGTCTCGTTGTGGTTCTCCAGCAGAATTATGCTCTCGGCGTCAAGGTCGCGAGCAATCTTACGGTGCTCTTCAGTGTTGATGTAGTCGAAGAACTGGTCGTCGGGAACGGCGGTGTAGGGGTGCTCGAAGAGGCCCGACTTGAACTTGGCCCGAAGGACACGGGATACGGCCGTGTCGACAACGTCCTCGGGCAGGGTTCCGTTGGCGACGAGCTCAGGGATGTACTGGAAGCTGTAGCGGCCACCGCCCATCTCGACGTCGTTGCCAGCAGGCAGGGTCTGAGAATGGTATGAGCAAGGCTGGCAGGTCCAGGCATGATGGATCAGATACTTACGTTCAGGGTGATGCAAGCATCGTCAGTCTCTCCACAGACGAAGAAGGCGTTGGCCAGACGAGCGGTCCCGCCAGCATCGGACTGCATCTCGTTAGTCAACCTCGGGGTCAAGTGCCAGATCAACTCACGATGACGTAGTATTCGTAGCCCCATTCCTCGCGCAGGATCTCGGTCAGCAGGTGGTGGTCGGCCACAGTCGGGATGCCGTCGTAGGAGTTGTAGGAAGACATGATGCTCCAGGCGTCGGCATCGAAGATGGCGCGCTTAAAAGGGGGAAGGTAGGTGGTGCGAAGCTCTCTGGGACCGCCATGGACGGGGGCCGTGTTGACACCCTGCTCAGGGGTAGCAAAGGCAGCAAAGTGCTTGACCATGGCGCATACGCCCTCCTCCTGGAGACCCTTGGTGTAGTGGTAGCCGTACTCGCCGACCCTGCAGCCTGTCAGTCTGGTTTGTTTGCTTGTGTGAAGTTGGAAGCACTTACAAGTAGGGGTCCTCGCCGTACGTCTCCTCGACACGGCCGAATCTCAGCTCACGGGCCAAATCAACTACCGGGGCAAAGATCTGATTAACACCAAGAGCCTTGGACTCGATGGCGATGACTCTGGCCATCTTCTCGACCAGCTCAGGGTTCCACGAGCAGCCGTGTGCAATGGGCGAGTTGAAAATGGTGGCATTGAGGGCGAGGAAGCCGTGGATACCCTCGCTCTGGATGAAGGCCGGGATACCTGGAAAGAGTCTCAGCATCTCAATTGTTCCAATTGATCCAATCGATCGCGTTTCTGCTCACCCAGCGTGGTATTGTGCACAAGGTAGTCCTGGGCCAGTTTGGCTCCATACGAGACGGTTGAAAGGTTAGTGTAGAGACCAGTCCAGACGGAGTTGGCTCTGTACTCTGCAACCCAGGCCAGACCGGTCTCGTTGAAGCGGCCATCAGTCAGGTTGAGGTAGTCACGAATGTCGGCCTGGACCAATTGGGCAGTCTTCTCCTCAATAGTCATACGTCTGAGGAGGTCCGATACTCTGTCGTCAATGGTGGCATTGGGGTTCTTGTAGATGGGCGTGCAGGTGCCGTTCGTGTAGGTGCCGTTCTGGGCGGCAACTGCCGCGAACAGAAACGACGAGGCGAAAGCCAGAGAGAGCTTCATGATTCCTCGAACTGGGTTCAGGTCAATGGAAGGCTAGGGGGCGTTCCGGCTATAGCTCAGAGCTCAAGAGAGGACGCGATTTCCGGGACTTGACGCGCACCGGCACAGGGTATTAATACAGCTCTCGCTTGCGCAGCTGCCTCAACCCAGCATCACAGCGACATGATGCCATGGGCCAAGGAAGCAAAGTAAACAGACGTAATTACATTGGGCAAACAGCCAACGAGGGAGAGAGCAACTTCTCCGCATCGATCATGAAGGCCCCTACCCCATCCCATTCGCACCCCAGTCTATCCAGAAAGGCAAATATCTGGAGCGATGTAACTGCCAATTTGCTCTCACAGCGGTCTTGTCTGGCATTCATTGGGTAGATGAACACGAATACCCCTGGCCGTTCCTGCACATGGCCTCTCGCAGACTGAAGTTGTGGCGGTGTCGGGGACCAGAAGGAGCGGACTGACGACAGACCCAGAGCTGCCGGACAGCTAATTAGGTGATGGACTTGCAGCAGGCCATTTCGAAGTGCATATCGGCTCGTGAAGCTGGTGGTGATGGGTGATTTCGCATGAGGGGAAGTGCAGTTTGGAGATGAGGAAGTTGGGGAAAAGCCCCTCTTCGGGTCTCCAGATCTGCAGGAGAGCGGCGGCAGGGGAGGGGGGAGAGAGGGGGGCTAGGGTTCGCTTGCGGAGAGGGACGGTGGGGAAAGCGAGCGAATAGCTGGTGCTTGGCGAGTGGATCTCTTCTGGGCTCGTTTCCACCAATGATGGCGCGCGCGGCCCCAGCTGATCCGGACCCCGAGAACCGCTCAAATCCGACCAGTCCGGTTGAAGAAACGACGCGGTCGACAACTGCGCTAACGGGGCCGGGGACGGCAGACTTACCCCACACCATGTCACCAATCGAGACGAGGGCGATAATGGTCAGTGGTCAATGACAATGGCACAACATTGAAAGTGGTGGATGGCCCCAGATCTCCGCAAGAACCAAGAGTGGTCTGCCTATCCCTCCCCCCTCCCTCCCTCTGCCGATAAGTCCACGCTTACAGATACCGTCCCTCTCTCCTTTCTCTCCCTCTCTCTCCCGAGTCCTTCTCGCCAAACCCGCTCGCTCCAACACACCCGATCCTGCTCTATCGGGCCGCCCCCCGGAACCAATCGGGCAAACCCAATGGCTAAACATGAATCAGCGGCCTCGTGGTCGAGGCTCACTCCATTGCGGATACCGGCGGGATTGCGACGATGGGATTCGCTGACCGTGGCCCCGGCAGCGGGACTCTGCCGTGTGAGCACTCTCTGCGACGACTAATCCTCCGCAGCCCTCGTGCTCTCGCCGCGAAGCAATTGTCGTACAAGAGACCAGTTTCACTCGGGTTTTGAGCGGTTTCCCGGCTTGAATCGTGTCTTGACTCCCGACATCTCTGTTCGTCGTCTGTTTGTGTGCAAGATACCCCCTTTTATTCAACCTTCATCATGGTTCGCCTCCGCGATGGAATGTGGCTGCCTGCCGAGGGCACGGCGACGGAGTACGCAGAGGAGGTCTATTACACCACCGAGATCGATGGCGGCAAGGGCCTTAGCCTGCTGTGCCCAACGAGGAAGATCAAAACGCGCGGCCACACCTTGAACGCGAGCACCGTTACTCTTGTAAGTGAGCAAACATGCCAGCGAGGAAAGCACCTCGGATCCCTCCAAGTCCATTGCTGACTCCCGAGACAGGATATCAAAGCCGAGTTTGACGGCGTCATCTCAGTCGAGGCGACTCACTGGGCCGGCGCGCTCAACAAGGGTCCTCATTTTGAACTCTTCCCGGATGGCAGACCAGAGGTCGAGGCGCGGATCCAGAAGAGCGACAAGGGCACGACTTTATCCTCGGGCTCGCTGTCCGCAACCATCCACCCGGATTTTGACATACAGTTCCACAGCACTGATGGCTCCAAGCGGCTGACGTCCCTTGGAAGCCGAAGCGTCGGCCTGGCATACAACCCTGCGCCAAGTACGCCAATGCAGACCGGGGACATGCGCGACTTCAAGCACTACATGTTTACCCAGACCACGCTCGGCGTCGGAGAAACGATCCACGGCCTCGGTGAGAGATTCGGCGCCTACAACAAGGTCGGCCAGTCCATCTCCCTGTGGAATGCCGACGGCGGCACCTCCAGCGAGCAGGCCTACAAGAACGTCTCCTTCTGGCTTAGTTCCAAGGGCTACGGTGTCTTCATCGACACGCCTGGTAGGGTGGAGCTCGAGATCGGAAGCGAGCGTTGCAACCGCCTCCAGACCGTGGTCGAAGGCCAGAGGCTCAAGTGGTACATCATCTACGGCCCCACACCCAAGGAAATCCTGAAGCGGTACACCACCCTCACGGGCAAGGCGGGCAAGGTGCCCAGCTGGAGTTTTGGGCTGTGGCTGACAACAAGCTTCACGACCAATTATGACGAGCAGACCGTCAACACGTTTCTTGAGGGCATGAAGGCCCGCGGCTCCCCTGTCGATGTCTTCCACTACGACTGTTTCTGGATGAAGGCCTTCACGTGGACCGACTTCGTCTTCGACTCGGAGCGTTTCCCCGACCCCAAGGCGCAGATCGCCCGTCTCAAGGCATCGGGCCTGTGCAAGAAGGTCTGCGTGTGGATCAATCCGTACATCGCCCAGCACGGTGAGGCCTTCAGGGAGGCGGCCGACAAGGGCTACCTCGTGAAGCGCAAGAACGGTGACGTCTGGCAGTGGGACCTCTGGCAGGCCGGCATGGGCCTGGTAGACTTCACGAACCCCGAGGCGTGCCGGTGGTACGAGGAAAAGCTCAGCACGCTCTTCGACCAGGGCGTCGACTCCATCAAGACGGACTTTGGTGAGCGCATCCCGACGCTCGACGTCGAGTGGCACGACAAGACGGTCGACCCCGTCAAGATGCATAACTACTACGCCTTCATCTACAACAAGGTCGTCTACGAGGCGCTCCAGAAGCGCTACGGCCAGAACGAGGCCGTCCTGTTCGCCAGGGCCGCCTGCGCCGGCACCCAGCGATTCCCGCTGCAGTGGGGCGGCGACTGCGAGTCCACGCCCGAAGCCATGGCCGAGTCGATCCGCGGCGGCCTTGGCCTGGGACTCAGCGGCTTCTCATTCTGGAGCTGCGACATTGGCGGCTTTGAGGGCTACCCGCCGCCCTGGATCTATAAGCGCTGGGTGGCCATGGGCCTGCTCTGCAGCCACAGCCGGCTCCACGGCAGCAGCTCGTACCGCGTGCCGTGGGTCATCGACGACGACGATGCCGGAGATGAAGGCTGTTCGCGCACCCTGGCCAAGTGGACAGCGCTCAAGTCGCGCTTGATGCCGTACATATTCGCCGAGGCGCAGGCCGCCGTCGAGCAAGGGATCCCCCTGTCCCTGCGCGCCATGTGCATCGAGTTCCCCGAGGACCCGACGTCCTGGTACCTCGACCGCCAGTTCATGCTGGGGCCTAGCATCCTGGCGGCCCCGATCTTTGACGAGTCTGGCGAGGTGGAGTTCTACCTGCCCACGGGGCGGTGGACCTCCTTCTTCTCGGGTGAGGTCCGCGACGGGCCTGGGTGGTTCAAGGAGACGCATGGGTTCGGTTCGCTGCCGCTCTACGTGCGCGAGAACACGGTGCTCGTCCTGGGCAGCGAAAAGGCTGTCGGCGCCGTGTACGACTACGTGCGGGACGTCGAGGTCAGGCTGTACCAGGTCAAGGAGGGCGCGAGGGCGACGGTCGTCGACAGTGAGGGCCAGGAGGTCGGCGTGTTGGAGGTTGGCGAGGATGGCAAGCTCAAAGACACGGCGATCCTGAAGGGCGAGTTTACCGTCACCGAGGTTTGAGGAATCAGTACCAGTTATTGGTTGCGTGTTGGTGCGGTTTGTCATGTTCATGAATCTTTGAGGCTATCAGCATATCTAGGGTTAGATGGCTTAGAACCGGGATATTCGGGTTTTCATCCAGGGGTAACTCATACCAAGCAGCGGTCCCCCCTTCAGACGTCATCGTGTTTTCCTCTTCCCGTTTCCTTTTCCTCGTCGCCATCTCTCGCCGAAGGGTCTTTCGGTCCCTCCCAGCAGAGGTTCCAGCCAACCCGGACCTGTCGGTTAGTCGGCTATTCCCAGATACGCTGCCCACAGCAACGAGCGCAGAGCTATCGAAGTAACACTACCCCGCTTCATGCACAGTGGCCTCGATGTGGCCAGGTCGCTCATCTCGTCTCCCATGATGCAGGCCTCCTACTATGGCCTCACCTAGTCTCACACCACGTCCGTATACGCTGATTGTGGTCTGATAGATCATACACGAGAAACGAAGTCCCTTATTCTCCAAATTTTACGTACTCTTCCAATGCAGTCTCAAAGTGATGAGACCCATGTTCTGTGGCTCGCATAGCTGGGTCTACAACACCCCAGTCGGCCAGAGTTTCCCCGCGAACCACGATTGAACCCCTCTCCATTAGCATCCGCATCATGCCTCCCTCCCCCCGTCTACATGCTGTACCCCTCCCTCTCTCGACCCCGCATCCCAGAAGGTGGCCATTCACAGAAGCCCAATGCCGCCGCTACGCACGGTGATGGCCCTTTTCCCAACTGTGCTGCTAATGCCGGCTTCACGTCTCGTGCGGGACCACGAGACCGTCAGCCCCTCCTCGCTGGTCTTCGATTCTTTTGCTTGGGAGGGTGCGTGGGAATTGGGGTAAACATGCCGCCTGTCATCCGATGCCGTGGCGGTGTGGTGTACTCGTATGCCATGCAAGACTCGACGACACCCATTCGCCTTCTCCAAATCTCGGTTCTCGCCATTTTTGGGTTTCCCCAGACGCGGGGCGTGAGCAAGGCGATCGCCGAGGAAACTCAGAAAAGGTCGAGGGCGAGGAGACTCGGGAGGGTTGACAGGGGGTTCCTGCTGTGTGTTCGGATGATGTTTCCCAAATCAGACGTTTCTTGGTGGCTACTATCCTGCAGAGTTGTTTACATCTTCCATGCTGACTTCATCAACCTGCCAAGGTTGTGGCCCCATTGATTTTCCCTTGTCCAAGGTAACCGAAATGATACACAACCTGTGGAAGCGCAAGCAAGGGGATTCGGGGGACTGAGATCACAGGACGAAAGGCTTCTCAATTGAAAAACGAATACAGAGTCATTCATTAAAAGGCGTCCGAGTACAAACACGGGACAAAAACATATGGGCGAGGCAGAGGATCCTGACCACCGGGATTCGCGGCCTGTCAGTACCATTCGCGCACAGCATCTAATCGACATTCGGGAGGCCCACCGAGGGATTCAGGGCCGTGTCTCGGGGTGTAACTCTGCGATGCGACTTCGAGGTAATCTTGCATATATCAAGCACTGCTTGCGTCACTTGCAAACATATGAAGTCTCATTCGCCTATGTCGACCCAACCAAGAAGATAAACTATGTATCATAGATTCGACCGACTTTTGACATGCGTGTATAAACGTATTGACAGACCATCCCGATCTGGGAACAAAAGCGGCCATCTAGGCTGCAATATATATGGTGATGAAGCAAGAATCATATCCGAGAGGGTATACTGCACTCTGAGCCTCCCACAGCGCATCGCAGATGTGGCTAGTTCATATCAGTCCACTAAGGAGTGCATTGGTTAGCTTCCTCTGATGAACATTACGTCCCACCGCAGGAAGGAAAACTCACGTTGTCTGGCGTAGTCGTAAGCTCTTCGTATGCCTGCAAAATCTCAAATCCCATCGCCATGACATGTTCATAAGAGTCGTCTTGCACCTGAGCACTGTTAGTCCTAAACCCTCGTCCGCCAAAACGACTAAGCTTACCCAGCTGAGCACAGTCTTGGCCGACTTGTGCGCCTTATTCTGCCGCACGCCCATCAAAGTTAAGCCTTGGAGGACCAAAGTATCCTGGGATCCCGGGTGTACAACCGGCGCAAGCACGCCCCCGACTCCCTCGTTCCCGTTCGAGAGTAGTGGGGGAATAAAAGTTGACAGCGGGCTGCCTGGTCTACAGATGATAATGGTCCCAAGCAACGCGTCGCCCGGCCCCTTTGCCCGCACTATGCCACAAGCTTTGGTTTCCTGCAGAGCACACTTGTACAGCTCCAGGACCTCGGGATTTGCGCAGCTGCCAACGTGGCCAAGGACACTTTCCGCATTATCTAGGCCATGTATCAGGTCGAAGCTAAGGTTGCCTCGCTGAATGCTCTGTAGCAGACCCTCAGGAATGCTCCAGCCACCCAGGTCGTTGATGATCAGGTTTGTTAACCGTTTGGGGAATTGAACATCCCAGCCGTTGTTGGCAAACCAACACTTGACGCCGCCCTCGTCAATGGGGACGCCCAGAAACACGCCTGGAAACGAGGTCCCGAGCTGTATCTTCTTGACGCCCCGTTTGCCGGTGAGGTAGCGCAAGGCACGTCGGTGAAGGGAGCGTCCCACTGAGACGTTGCGCTTGGAAGGATCAACGAAGATAGCTCCCAGAATACCGATCCCGTCTACCAAGTACGTCGCGGCAAATCCGTACAAGGCGTGCGTGCTGCTGTTTCTGACGACGAAGTGTGCTTCTTCAATGTTTTGGTTGAACAACTCAAAGCTCGCGGCGGACATCGACTCCAAGTGGCCCAAATCCACTGTGTTGGCCCGGGCAACGGCTTTGGTAAGGTCTTCGAGCCCATGGCTGTCACGGCGGCGGTCATATTCTTCCACAATCCAGTGCTGACGCGACTTCAGTACCTTTTTGCTCTTTCGCAGCGTCCCTGGAAGGGTTCCCTTTGGCACAATGTATCCGCAAAGAGCTCGCACCAAAGCATGCAACGCAGTCTCTGTAAAGTCGAAAGTACAGATGTAAGTACCGATCGACTTGTCCATGGCAAAGTCGTACGGAGAGCTAACGGCTACGACGATGACGGACTTCTTCTGGCCGCGCGTTCGTAACATGGAACACATCATCTCCACGTGTTTCGTGAAGCCGGCTTGGTACAAGTTCCTGTTGGCGTCCGCTGTGACAATGATAATGCAGGACGCTCTGTGAATGAGATTCTCGTGGACTACGAGGTTTGGTTAGCTGCGTACCAAGTGTTGAGGGAGGGAGCCAACACACCTGGTCTGACTCCATTTGCCGTGTAACTCGTATGGAGGAGCTTTCCATGACGAGATCGTGCCAAAGAGCGCCCAAACTCGCGGAACACGCCTTCTCCACTCATTATGGCCCCCTTCTCTCGGTGAAGCCATTTGTCGTGAGGGGTCGGCGCTAGCCCCTGAGCATCATTGGCCTGAAGAATGCTCTTTGTCAAGCTTGAAGCCGGCAACGGCTTGACTAGCGGCGTGAGAAGCAGTAACTCTTCATCCTTATGCATCGATTCCGACAAGGGTAGGAGGTTCTCCTTATCTCTGATGACTGTTATCGAGTCGTCGTAAGCTTTCCTGGACAGGGCCATGTGAGATGGGTGCAGCTTAGACAGGAGAGATATCCCAGGTGGGTTGAGGGCTGTCTGCCACGAAGTGCACGTGTCCTTCAATCGTAATACCCGCTTCAACGAGGTGTAGATCCGTTCTTCGGTGAAGATGCCGTTCTCAACACCTAGTTTGAGGCCTTTGATGGCTTCCAATTGTACATCGTATGCTCGGCATAGTAGAACGAGATCACATCCGGCCTCGACGGCCATGACGACCCCGTTTTGCACCCCAAGCTCATGGGTAAGTGACTCCATTTCGAGACACTCCGAGATGGCAACACCGTCAAACCCCAGCTCTTCTCGGAGAAGATCATCTACGACCTGGTTGGATAGGCACGCATGAGACACGTTCATGGAAGGGTTCGAGATGGCGCATCCTCCTACGAACATGGCATCAAGCTTTCCAGTGGCGATGGCATTGCGGAACGGTACCAGCGCGCTCAGGCTCAGCTCTTCCAGCGTCTGGGTGATTATTGGGACGTCCAGACTCGACCCCAGGAAGTCCAAGTTTCCATACGACGGAAAGTGCTTCCCGCAACAAGCAAGACCGGCATCGCGAATACCATTGATGGCGGCGATGCCGTATTGAGAGACCTCTTGGGGGTCGTCTCCAGTGGCGCGGACCCCAACAGGTTGGTACCTGGCGTTGGAGAGCACATCCAGGACGGGGCCGAGCATGAAGTTAATGCCACACGCCCCGACCTCGGTCGCGGTAGCTTTGGACACTTCATAGGCCAGTTCGACCCGTCCCGTGGCTGCTACACCCATAGCGCTGGGAAACTGGCATACGTAGTCCTCATCGAAGAGACTGTTGACACCCCCGTTCTCTTGGTCTAGGGCGATAAGCAGCGGCTTGGGATGACCGGCCTTGTGAGCGATGGTCTGAAGCTCCTTGACCAACTTGGCCGTTCCTTGAGCAGCTACGTGGTATCAGCATGGATCAATAGCATGCTGTTCCAGCACGCCCGCCGGAGTCAATAGGGAGTACTGACATTTCAGGTTCTTGGCGGTCAAGATAATGGTTCCAAGATGGTGGTCCTCAATGAGAGAGCGGATCTGGGGCGTCACTTCGGTGCCGTCCCAGCCCATGATCAGCATTTGGCCAATGGCCCTGCAATGCGCAATGACACGGCATGTCAGCTAGTGGAATGGACCTGGGTCAAATCACTTGCGCCATTCCACCCCCGTACGCGATGCCGTAATTGAGAGCTACGACGAAACAAGGGGAGAAGTGCGATTCGGGATGAGATGGTGGATGCGGGTCAAACGAATAGAATCAACGTACCAATCGAGATCCTGCCATAGTGGGTCGAGCTCCATGTTGAGCTGGGCCATGGCTAGCGGTCTGCGACTCGTCACGTTTTGACGCGCATAGTACCTCTCGAGGTAGCGTGTCTTCAGGGGGGAAAGGTAACGGCGACCCTTCTCGGACGTGGATGTTGACGTTGACGTTGACGTTGACTCCCGGTTGCTGGACGAATGTGGCCCGGAGCCGTCGCGCGGGACGTGGAAGAACGTCTGTGTCTGTAAGGAGGATGTGGAGGTGGACTGGGGCGCCATGTGCGGTGGATATGGTGGTGGGCACTGCACCAGCCAAGGTCGACTATTACTGGCTGGATAAAGGAATGGGGTTCGGGGAATTCGATTGGCCGATAACCCGTGAACATCCGCCCTCGTCGTTATCGCGATAAGTGGGCACTGGCGGTGGGTGCGGGACAGGTGGGTCGGTGTCTGTGCCGGGCTGGGACGTGTGCTCGGCTAGTACGTACCGGGAAGCCAGCTCCAATTCTGATGTTAGTGTCTCTGATCTTCGGCCTTGACAACGGAACGTTACATGGAGCCTCACCACGTCAAAACCTTCTTTCTGTTCCTCCTTCGGTCCCTTCCCTGCTCCCCAACCGATTCGATGTCTCTCTTTCTCTTACTCAACCCCTGGACGCTCGTCCTTTGAGATGTTCCAACGTCAAGCGTTCAGGGTTCCGACACGATGTGGGGCTCCCTCTCCAATTCGAGAATCTGGAAGTAGTGATGCGTTACGTCGGATGCTTGGGTGCTTGGGTGCTTTGGAGTGAAACGAAGCTCCAGAAACGAATGCCTTCTGCCAGGTGGACCAACGGTTGGTCAAGTACTTTCTCTGACTCGGAGGGGACCAACGCGGAAAGAGGCAACATGGCAGTGCAACGGCCCCCAGTGCCATCGGGTCTAGCTTTCCCCCACTTTACCAAAGGCACGTTTGATGCCATTGCCAATATACACGCCCATTCACACACACGAGTCGCCGTCCTATCTCATACCACCATGTGTGGTGGCTATCTCGCTGCGACTGTGGGGGGGCGATGACGATGTGCCAGTGCCATGGAAGTCCATGAGACTTCCATGCAAGCCGGGCCATGCCGGCACCCATTGGCTTTTGCCAGTCCAGTTACAGCTGCTGCAGCCGCTGCGCCTGGAATAATACATACCCAACTCCGTCCCTCAATGCCATTTTATTTCGACTTTATTTATGGCGTTGGTAGTGAAGATCAGCACAACACGCAACCACAGATCCCGTGCCAACAACCCAGAAGCCAAGCAGCACCCATTGCTCAGTTTGACAAGATGCCCATTGCCATCCCCAAGACGCCTAAGAATGGCATCACAAAATTCACAAATTGTCGCCTCGTAAAGGGCGATGCTCTGGTGCAGGAAGACATCTGGGTTAGTTCCGTTACTGGCAAGATCATTCACAGCCAGGCAGCCTTCTTCGACGACCTCTGTCTTCCAGATGAGACCATCAACCTAGGTGGCCGCATCGTGTCGCCCGGCTTAATCGACTGCCAACTCAATGGTGCTTTCGGCTTCAACTTCTCCACACTGCTCGAAGACATGACGCAATATGGCAAGAAGGTCCGCGAGCTCAACAGAAAGCTAGTGGCCACGGGTGTTACATCCTACGTCCCCACGCTCACCAGCCAAAGACCTGAGCTTTACCAGAATGTGAGTGTATATGAAGCCTTCGGGAAGTCGAGAAATACTAAGTTGGAATAGGCACTACCGTATCTCGGGCCATCGGGAGGCTCACAAGCTGCCCACGATGGTGCCGAATCCTTGGGAGCCCACGTCGAGGGACCGTTCCTCAACCCCACAAAGAACGGCATCCACAATGTCGACGTATTGCAGCAAGCAGAGACATTTGATGACCTAAAAGAGTGCTACGGCGCCGAGAACATAGAGCCAAGCGCTAACGGTCGCACGATCCCGATCAAGATGATTACGGCGGCGCCAGAAAGGGGCAACATGACCAAGATCATCCCCGAGCTTCGGGAGAGAGGTATCATCTACTCCATTGGTCACTCGGAGGCGACATACGAAGAAGCGTCGGCGGCAGTGGCTGCAGGAGCCACGATGATTACCCATCTCTTCAACGCCATGCGGCCTCTTCACCATCGCAATCCTGGTGTCTTTGGCGTTTTGGGCATTGCGGAAAGCCTAGCCAGGCCGTATTTTGGTATCATTTCTGACGGCATTCATCTCCACCCGACAACGATCAAGATTGCATTCAACGCCCACCCTGATGGCTTCATCTTGGTGACGGACGCCATGCACATGATGGGCCTCGCCGACGGCTCATATCAGTGGACTAATGGGCAGGATGTGAACAACATCATCAAGGTCGGCTCCACGCTATTGCTGGAGGGGACCAGCACCATCGCTGGAAGGTGAGTCTGCGCCAACTTGGAGAGAACGGATCATAACTAACAGCTGATAGTGCCGTCACCCTGATGGAATGTGTGAACAACTTCCTCCGATGGTCCGGCACGGGCATCCCTAAGGCGCTGAAAGCCGTGACTGCGACGCCCGCAGCAATGCTGGGTCTTGATGGCGTCAAGGGCTCATTGGAAGACGGAGCCGATGCTGACTTGGTCATCTTCTCCGAGGAAGTGAGAGACGGCGCCACGCAGCTGGTTGTGGACGAGGTTTGGAAGGCCGGAGCAATAGTATCAAGCCGAAAGGAGAGCCAATCGCCGATTACTCCGTAGAACGACGGCGGACTGCACGACCCAAGAACCGGAGGATGTTTGATAGAACAGCAGTCGAGAGGACAGTGGCTTCGGGCTCAACAACAGACTGTACAAGCATAGAATTGCCATCTGAATCGTGTTGTATGTGGATGGTAGGGCAGATGAAGTTAGTTTCGAATCCGGGCTGTAGGCTGTGGCGATTGGAGCGCAGAAGCAAACAAGGCAGCATGGGTTCTCGCTTCTCCCCCGCCCCTTACTCAATCCCAATGATTCGTGCAAAAGCATGGTTGTACGACATCGAGTTAGATTAGAGACGCCGACTTTCGGCCGCGAGAAGAAAAGAAATGTTCAAAAGGCTAGGTTGACAGTGCAGCGAGATGAAAATTGCATGCTCCTAACTACCTACCTACCTTCAGTACTGTGAAGCCAACACAGAGAACACTGTGTATTCGGGGGTCAATCTTGCGCAGAATTAGCCCTGCCGGCTCATCCCTGGATCCCCGCATCTTGCAAACTGTCGCCAGCACCCTCTCTATCTCCAACCCGCCGCGGGGGTGCTCCAAGTCGTCTACACCCCCCAATTACCTCCACAGTGCGATTATAGCTGCAGCCGTCAACAAAGCACAGCCAATTAGTGTCATTTAGCGGCCTGATAGGGGTGGATGCAGCTGCCGGTCACTCTCTCTGGTGACTCTCCACTCTTTGCTCCTCTCCCGAGTGATCACTCTTCTCCATCCCTCTTTGCTCGCACAAGACATTCGTTTAGGCCAGCTCCGACTTCACGAGCTGACTTGCTTTTTTCTTTGCCCAGCTTTGAGTGGTTGTGGCCTTCCCCTCATTTTGACACAAGACTCGTCCGAGTAATATCTAGCATCCTTGGCCGCCAACAGCCGTTTTCCCACCTCGCGATAGCAGCACGAAGCGTGGCTTGCGCATCGCCGGCCGGCGCCTGCTCTACACGTCCTACCATGCCATGGCCGCGTTCCACTCAATGTCATCCGGCGCGACGTCCGGCGATGGCATGACTCTGAACAGCGCCGTGGTGGACGGTATAGATGCTTCCCTGTTCGATGACTCTCTGTTGTAAGTACCAGCTAGCCACAACGACACGGTAGAAACGTGCCTCGGGGACATCCTTCTATTTGTCGGCATGTCGCAACCATGGGATGAAAGCCAGTCTGGCCAAGTCTGACCACTTCCCATTGCTCCAGAGATCCTGTAAACGGCACATTTCCCACCATGTCGTTCACGCCGACCTACGACTTCCAAGACTTCTCCGCCACGGGCTTCGAAGACCCTTTCGCATACTCGAATCGTCAGTACGAAGTCCAACTCGCTCCCGAGGAGTTCAGCCAAGATTCCACCACACAAGAGCTAGACAGCAAACTCTTAGGCTTTTCGGCGCCCTTACTAAAGGCTACAGTCGTCGACGGGACCGGCCAGCATGTGGAAGCCAACATGTCGGCCGAGCTGTACGGCATGTTCTTCGTGGCCGAGGACGTCTTTGGCGCTGAGAACAGCGGCAGGCCGCTCGAGCTGACATGCTATCGGAGGAATCTGTGGCAGTGCTCCGGTCAAATTACGCTGCCGCGGCACATCACGCACATTGTAGACGAACAGGGCCGGCAAATCCCCATATTCGAGCTGGCGGCTTCGATAACGGCGGTCGAGTCCATCGAGGGCAAGGCGACAGAGATCATCTCGATACCTTGGAAGAGTGCGCATCCGATAGGCGCCGAAGAACCGAAGTCTACCGGCGGACCCCCTACTATTGTCTTGGACCTTGGGAATGGACAAGAAGTAGATGCGAACAGGGTTTCTCTGCCATTGTCATGGAAGAGGCTGCAATTCAAGCACGCGACGGCCAATAACGGAAGGAGAAAGGGCCTCCAGCAGCATTATTTAGTGCAGATCAACCTACTGGGCAAGCAGCAAAACGGCGAGTACGTCAAGATTGCCGAAGTACACTCTGGGCCCGTTATTGTTCGTGGCCGTAGCCCGCGGAACTTTGACAGCCGAAAAGATATACCTTTGACCGGTGGGGACAAAAAACTTGTGGGAAGAAGCAACAGCGATGCTTCCGCAACGACCCTCAAAGAAAGCAGCAACAGCAGTGTACCTACTCCTGTACTGAAATACCAACAACCCCAAGGCAGCGCCCAGCAGCCAGCAGACTGGGCACCGCCGCAGATGTACCAGGACCCTGGCAGGGGGCCACCTCCGTCGAAGAAAGTGGCCATGTCGCCGGGAATCAACCGGCCTCCCATACCAGCCTGGTCGTCAGAGACATCGAGGCCGCTGGCCAGAGCATCGACTTCGAGCTCGGCACCACGGGCTGGGGTTTCTGGTCCCATCAACCTGTCTCTCTCGGAAGACGAGAGGAGCCCCAACAAGTCCAACTCGGACGTGCAGAGCCCGCAGTTCAGCAAGTCGACGGCGGCCGCAGGGCACCACCTGAGCCAGAGCCCCAAGGAAGAGGACGACTTGCTCTACGAATACTTTCCACTCAGCGTGGATGATTGGTAAGGCTCGTCGCAACCTTTGTCTCGTCGTCTCTCGCTGACCGAACCTTGATAGGATGCCACCGGTGGAAGCAATATACCGACCTCACGTCGTACACCACACCATCGTACCACCCGAGATCAAGGCGCAGCAACTGCGCAGTAAGGCAAAGCGATACTTCACCGCCGAATCGTGAACACCATACCCGCTTGCCATTTCATCTACATCTAGTTCTAGAAGCTTTTGTCCAAACTCAAGCATTTCGAATCACGACGGGGTCTCGTGGTAAATTTCTGAATGAACTGACGAAGATATGCGATTTTTTTCTGTTATTGTTTTCTCTTGGTGTACATCATATTAGGTAATGACACGTCTGCTTGATCTCGGACAGAGAGAGCCAGAGCAGGATGGAGGTGGGAGCAAATGGGAAATAGGGCTGCAACCGGCACAGTTGGTTATGTTATACCCCAGTCTAGGTGAGGAAGTAACTCAAAAGCGAAGAATATCAGACCCCGTTCGACTCCCATTGGAGCCGGGCTATCCTCAATCCTGCATCTGCATACTGCAAGACATTCATGAAGTTCATCGGGCGAAACCTCCTTTGAAAAAATCTGTAGGTTTTCGACTTGTTTAAATGGGATCCCCCCCCCCTTCTTCTATTCCTTTCATTGCTGCCCGTCCTTCTGACATTCTCGATGGACGCCACACCACCCTTATTTAAACAATGCCACGCTTGACAAGTACAAATCTCATGCGCCCCTTTTATTCCGGCCGTGGTCTACTAAGCATACTACACTCTGATACCGGCCCAGTATGCAGATTTTCGGAAACATTCCCAAAAGAAAAGAAGAAAAAAATTTAAAGAAAAAAATTTACCCCTCGAGCTGACGAGAATTTCCAACAGCAACAAGATGCTTCCAACTCCCGAATTCCAACTTTCCTTCTTCTTTTCCCGCCTGCTTTCGATCAAGCGCCGACGGCATTCACTCGTGACATCATCTGCTGCTCCGGGTTCGGCGTCAACCGCCGCGCGAGCGACGGCTCCGGAATCCTCGAGGCCATGCGGTCAGGGACCAAGTCGGGGGTCACCGACCTGGACTGCTGCTGCTCGGGATTCGGCGTCAGACGGCCCGCAAGCGCGGGATCGGGGATCCGCGTGGCCATTCTGTCGGTGACGAGGTCTGGCGTGATGGCGCGGAGCTGCTGCTCCGTCGGCGACTTGGTGCGCGAGGCCATGTTCTCGAAGACGAGCTCGATGTCAGGCGACGTGGAGCGGATAGGGTACTCCGTCGCCGGTGAGGCGCGCAACAGGCGGGAGGTAGTGGGCTGCGGGTGTAGGATTGTCGGAGTCTCGACCTCGTCAATGACCGTTACTGGCACTGGGCCTGGGCCGGTGCGGATCTTCGAGGGGAGGATCTGTTCGAAGCCTTGTTCCTTGGCGACCTTTTCGATGCTCTTGAAGTACTGTTTTTCTTATCGTTAGCATCTCGGCTGTGTTTTGTGTTTGATTTTGTTTTGATGGGGGAAGGATCTCTCACCTTGACTGTCTTGACCTGCAGCTCCAGCGTCGCGTCCTCGTCCACCACAATCATGGGGTGGGGGTGCAGCTGCAAGCTGGAGAGCGTCCACATATGGTTCACACCCTGCTCGATGCATCTCTGCAGCGCGAGCGCCTTCTTAGCGCCGAGAATGATAGCGACAACCTCCCTCGCCTCGAGGACGGTCTGCACGCCAACCGTAAGGGCGAGCTTGGGAACCTTTTCGACATCGTTGCCGAAGAAGCGCGAGTTGGCGAGTATGGTGTCGTAGGCGAGCGTCTTGACGCGCGTCCGCGAGGCGAGGCTGGAGCCAGGCTCGTTGAAGGCGATGTGGCCGTCCTCGCCGATGCCGGCGAGGAATAGGTCGATGCCGCCGACGGCCTTGATCCTGGCCTCGTAGGCGACGCACTCGGCCTCGAGGTTGGGGGCGTTGCCGTTAAGGATGTTGACGTTGTTGGGGTGGATGTTCACGTGGGAGAAGAGGTGCTTCCACATGAAGGAGTGGTAGCTTTCAGGGTGATCCCGGGGGATACCGACGTACTCGTCCTGTTCAATGTTAAACAATCGTGATGGTGTTATACACGGTGCGAGACCGTCCACTGGAAAAGACTTCACGTACCATGTTGAAGGTGATGACATTTTCAAATGATATCTACGAGTACACGTCGTGAGCCACAAGCCTTCGACACACAACAGAGAGATGAGGGTCTTACCTCACCAGCCTTGTACTTCTGAACAAGGATCTTATACACCCCCAGGGGGCTGCTTCCCGTCGGCAGGCCTAGGACGAACGGGTGAGCCGGGGTAGGGTTGAAGTGCTTGATCCGGTCAACGACGTAGCTGGCGACGTACTCGCTGGCAGCGTCGGCGTTGTCGCGGATGATCAGCCTCATCGTGGGATATCTATATACGAACGGGGACTAGTGTGGGTTGCAACGATACGAGAGAAGCGTCAGGTCGATAAGAGTGGCAGGCAGGGCTGGTGAGCTTTGGATTTGCAGGTTTGTTCTCAACAGGGAGAAAGGTCAAGATACAGACAGCTCGTAAAGCTGACGGAGCCCTTGCTTATGAGGGACTACCTCAACACCGAAGTACGGCGACTGCAAAGTTTGGCGGTTCCCCCTTCCTTTGAAGAGGGGAGGGTCCCATTCGTCGCGGAGGGCCTGACATCACAGACCTGCGGCAATCAGCGCCAAAGTCTGCTGAAGATTTCATCAAACCACCCCGCGTGGTGGTGGTGGTGGTGGTGGAGGAGGGGATGGAACGTCACTGCTATCGGCGGTGTTTGAGGAGTGGGAAGTCCCACCACCGGGGCGGGCGTCCCACAACCGCCGAGGAGGAGACATCATCATCAATGTTGCCAGTCGCAGGTGCCGACCGAGTCACCTGGGGTTTCAAGGATCGGATGGCAAGGCTCCAACTCCAGCAGCCAGGGGAGTCGGCTGTCGACATGATGGGCAAGATTGAGTCCTTTTTCGATGGTCGCCGTCATTGGCGATTTAGACTCGTCATGAACCGAGGTCTCCCGGGCAAGGTTGGGCATGGCTGTCCAGTAGTGGTGGTGTCGAAGGAGCCATGCGGCCGGGTCAACATCCCTGGTATGGCCGTGGGGAAAGGTCACCAAAGAGGACCTACAGTGTGGAGAAATGTTGATACACTCACTACTTGATATGAGCAAAGTTTGGGACGCCATGCACGGGTGGCGACGATGGTCGATTATTGTCGATATGGACCGCCGGTGGCGGAGGAGGGGCTATCGTTAGGTACCAAACGTCAGTGACGCGAAACCGGGACCCTGGTTCTGCGATCTGGAGGCTGACGACACATGCACCAGCGCTGCTTGCTGCTACTAGAACTGCACGGGAAACGGGTATGGGTTCCGTGCTTTGCATGCAACTGATACATGGGGGATCGAAGAGGCGCGATCTAACGTAGCGGGCACGGTTCCCGCTCTTCTTCGGCTGGCTGCGCCGGAGGAGTACATATTGGGCGGCTCGTGCTGGTAGTGTGAGACTGTTGGGGTTCTGGTTATATTGTTCGAACGGTCTTCGACAACGATTCAAGTGTAACGATTCCAGTTGTTGAGTGGACCGGCAAGAAGCATGGAAGAGTGTTTGATGGCACGGCCTTGATGGATGGACGCGGCAAAGGGAAGAAGCCGCGTTGATCCGGGGCCAAACGTCGAGGCCAGGAGAAGCTACATCGCGCAGCCGGTGGAATCATTGAGATGCGGACGTGTATCGTTGTCTTCTCAGGAACCACCCTGGCTCCCAGGACCCCCTCTCAACTCTCGTTTTTCGTCTCTCACTTTGCGTTGCGCTGTTGTATCGTTGTGTTGTCGCATCTTTCCTCTGGGCCATTGTTTGTCGTTGCATGTCGCTTGGGCGGTGGATCTAAACAATTTCCCACACAGAAAGAAAGAGCGGGCGGGTGGGGGTCTGGACCCTTGGACGTTCACTGTGTGCCTCTTTTGGCAAGATAGGAGACATGGGGGGGGGCAGGATGTTAAAGGCAACGTTACAGCTGGAGCGGCGATTTCCTTTCCCCATCCACCATCTATCTCGCCTTGAACAAGCACACAATTCCAACAAGTACACCACACCAACCTAACCCAGTGGACAGGTTAAGCCCGGTTGAGGGTACCTTGGGCCCTGGGGCGAGAATTCTGGCTCGGGAGAGGCGTCAAACCAGCGTGTCCTGACAGCACGTCTCTCCGTTGATTGCCCGTTCGTGACCTGGCCTGGACTGTCTTGGTGTTGTGTCCAGCCAGCACTTTGCGGCTAGAATTCTCAACCATCCCCCCGTGTCAGTTAGTTGATTGTTGCACGCGTTCGGTTTCCCGTCTGTCTCCGCCTACCGGAGCTCACCTAAACTCTCTCCTCAACCCTCTTTTTCTCTCTCCTCCCACCTGCAACCACCTCTAACCCTTCACCATCCATCACCCAAACCCACCTTCTACTCCATCCACCCGTCCATGCATCAACACGAGCATTTGGCCCCCAAGTGACGTGGATTGGACCATCGGGCCTGGATTGGACTAGGCCAGATGAACCTGGTAGCGGCATTGGTATTGGGATTGCGGTGTGTGTGTGTCGCCCCATCGCCTGTGCGACGTTGAAGAAAGAAGCTCCCATCGACCATTCCTGTTCTCACCTTGTCCGGCAGCAACACATGGTGTCGCCTCCAGCTGCCACTGCACCTCCCTTCCTTCTCATAGACAAGCAGTGTTGCTCTGATCCGTAATATCCATTGGGCGTTGGTCGTTGTCGCCATCGTCTTGCCTCTCTGCAGTTAGTTATTCATCCCGCTGCCGGGCCCCGTTGGATACGATACGACGTCCCCAGCCTGCGCCAACCTCCGAACAGTCGAACGACCACCACCCGGTAGGTTTCATTCCTGCTCCATACACACACACACACGCGCGCGCGCGCAATCCCCCCCCATCCATCCTTCCTCGGATTGTGCCTGTCGATCCGCTACCAGTCCGCCGTGGAGTCCCCGTTTAAACGTTGTTTGCGACATCTTTGCGACCCTCCTCCTCCTCCTCCTCCTCCTCCTTCACACGAAATCTCACTTATCTCGTCCCATCTCGCCGGCCTTGTCCCCAGTTGTCATGGCTCGTGCCCCGTCCCGTTTATTTACAGTCCAACATCTCGTCAGCTAGATAGATGGTCCAGCATCGTCCACGCCTCTTTCGTTCGAACCCTTTCCTTGATCCAGGCAGCAGTGTCATCACCCCCCTGCCATGACCACATTTCCAAAGTCCTTCTTGGCCGCTGTCGTCAAGCAGCTGCTCCGGGGCAAGTCTTTGATACAGGCTTTAATTGCCTTCTGTATCACCCCTCAGTCCGTTTCCGGGACCAGGCCAACAGTCGAGTGCTCCAAGACCGCAACGGCAACAACATCGACACGGAACGTCGATGAGTTCCTGAAGGGGGCCGAAGACCTCCTCATCGGCCCATTGCTTGGCGATGGCCTCCTTGAGTTGTCCAATGCTCTGAAGGCCCAGTTCAGGGACAAGCTGCAGACGAGCATGGCCTGCATGCTCCCGTCGTACAACCATCAGCTCCCCGGCGGGCACGAAGTCGGCCAGTATCTGGCCGTGGATGTGGGCGGATCGACGCTGCGTGTCGCATTGGTGGAGTTGCGGGGCCGGGACTCCAAGGGGAGCGAGAGCGAGATTGTGCGGATGAGCTCGTTCAAGATCGACAACGACATCAGGAATCTGGAGGGCATGGCCTTTTTCGACTGGATGGCTCAGAGAATATGGGACATGGTGTCTCAAGACGGACAGGACACTTCACGACCCACGCCTGTTGCCTTGGCTTGGAGCTTCCCCATTGAGTAAGTCTTTGTCGTTGTACTTGAATCGCACGCGTCCCGGTGGACTAACTGCCTCCTCCCAGGCAAACATCATTGAAAGGTGGCCGCATCCACGGCATGGGTAAGGGATTTCTCGCCGCCGAGGGTCTCATGGGACAAGACCTCGGCGAGGTGATCGAGTCCGCCTGCGCGGCGAGGGGCATGAACGTCCAGCTGCGCGTCATCCTCAACGATGGAGGCGCCACGCTCCTCTCGCAGGCCTACATCCACCCAGCCACGCGGTTCGGCCTCATCCTCGGCACCGGCGTCAACATCGCCGCCTACCTGCCCGTATCTCTCATCGGGAAGCCCAAGTTCGGCGACCGGCCGCGGGAATGGTGGGACGAGGCGCGCGACGTCATCGTCAACACGGAGCTCGGTATGTTCGGGCAGGATGTTCTGAGCGTGACGCGTTGGGATGCACTGCTGAAGCAGGGGCATCCAAGGCCAGATTTCCAGCCTCTGGAGCAGATGGTGAGCGGGTACTACCTCGGTGAGGTGGTGAGGATCGCCTTGGTCGAGGCGATCCGGACGACGGGCCTCTTTGGCGGCGTCGTGCCCAAGTCGCTCGACGAGCCGTATTCTCTTGCATCGGAAACAATATCTGCCATTGAAGGGTAACGCTCACACCTCGAAGGTCGTCATCTACATGATCCCATTGCTAATTACGTGACAGAGATGCGACGCCGTTGTTTACGTCGTCCATCGATCTCTTCGTCGCACGCCACCCCTCGTCTCACACACCAACCTCATCCGACATATCGGCCCTCCGTTCCCTCGCGTCCTTCGTCTCGAGGAGATCGGCCGCCATCATCGCCGCGTGCCTACACGCCATCTGGTCCCTCCGCCTCGAGGCGCTGGGCAGGGAGGAGCCAGAAGACGAGTTTCCCGACAGGCTAGGGCAGGAGTCGGGTCTGGTGCGGACGATGGTCGCGTACAACGGCAGCGTGATCGAGTACTATCCGGGCTATCTGGCCATGTGTCAGGGTTACGTGGATGCTCTGGTCAACAGGAAGGACAGGAGCATCAGCCTCGTGCCAGCGAAGGAGAGCTCATTGCTGGGGGCAGGCGTTGCGCTGGCGAGGACGTGCAACGCACCTGCGTGACTTTTGTCGCACCTGCAGGTGGAGTAAACGTAGATAGACGGGAGCGGTCATGTTGCACGATCTGTGGAGTCGGCGCGTAGGTTGCATGGCGGGGAGTTAAAACTGACATCACGTACATAATAACAAGGCGCGAATTTTCCGAGTCCAACTCAATGGATCTCGTCAGAGGCTCATGTTATTAACTTTGGGTATCATCACTTCAATATTCGTCCCGGCAACGCCTTTTCGCCTGTAGGAGATGGCACAGGTAACAATGCCAGCGCTCACTCGTCGTCAATCTCTTCAACCTTGCGCTTGTGACTCTTGGAGCGAGCCTCACGCTTGACCGGGCGAGGTTCGTCCTCATCTTCGACGTCGGAGCTGCTCTCCTCGGCCGCTTCCTCGTCGAGGCGTCGCTGTTCTTCCAGGGCACGCTTCATCTTGCGCAGAATCACCGGGTCATCATACAGGTCGTCGAGACCCAGTTCCTATAGATCTGGTTAGTCAGGAAATTCTCGGAACATCACGAGAAGTACTTGCCCTGGAGCAGCCCGAAACGGGACACTGCACACGCTCGTTTGGAGCCTTGCGCAGCATGTCGACGATCCACTGTTTCTCATACGTATGGCTACACACGTTGTTGCTGACCGGGTTCTCAAACAGCTGCATCGATAGCGGGCACCTATAATCCCTGACCTCGCCAGCGATAACTATGTCCTCGTCGCTCTGGTCGGCCGCTTGAGCACCGGGTTCATCCCCAGTATTCGCGGGGCTGCGGCGCATTGGCATGACGGGGTTCCCGGCGTTGTCGAACCAGTGCTTGGCGTTAGGTAGAGGCATCTCCGTGTCGCCGTGCACGGCATCGTGCCAGAGCTTCTTGAAGGCAGCGTAGTCATTGTTTAGCGCATAGCGTTGGTATGCGCTTTGGCGCTGGTATTCGCGGGCCTTGTCTGCGCGGTTCTGGCGGAGAATGTCGATGACGGACTGGTCCGGCGGCGGGAGCAGGTCGTCCACGGCATCGCCATCCTCCTCTGCATTTGAGTCGTCGGCATTGGCTACCGCACATGGACGTCTGCGCTGTCGCGGCGCTTGCTCGGGGAGGGCCTGGAAGTACGACACCGTATCCGTCAAGGCGGCCTTCTCGTCGTCGAGTTCGATTTGCCTGTCGATGAGGTCACGAAGGGCGGCCTCAGCCTCGGCCGTAAGACGTGGAATCTCTTCTTCGAGGGCCGCGGTATGGGCTTCAACGTCGAGCTCGCGCTGTGACTTCTCCTGGCTTTCGAGATCGTTGGACTCGGCACGCTTCTCGGCAAAACGCTTCAGGGTCTCGTGGCGGGTACGGATGGCGTCGTTGATGCCGACGACGGAGAAGCCAAGGTGTCGTATGGAGGTCTTTACGTGGTTCTGATAGCGGTGAACATCACGGCTGTTCGAGAGGTCCGCGATGGCACGCTTAGCCTCCGCCGAGAGGGGACAGGCGAGGGTCTCGTATTCGGGGAGGTCGCTTCCCGGGACATCGTCGTCGTCGTCCACTACTCTTCTTTCAGGCCGCCGCTGGCCTGGTCGACGGCGTTCCAAAATGGGCATCGTTTTCAAGAGGGTCCAGGTCCCGAAAGTCACGTCTCTGGTCGACCGCGCGCTGCTTGTGTTAATGACAGCTGCCTGAATGTCTGAGATGGATGGCATGAAACTAATCTGGCAAAGGCGACAAAGTGGAAAACGCGGTGCCGTAGCGCGCCTGTGGGGCGGATCACGCACCGGTACGTACCTAGTGACGATAGGTAGATAGGTACCTTTTTGGGTCCACTGCGGGGTGATCCCTGCATCGATATCCAGATGAACGAACGTCCTGCATGCCTTCAGGATCATCCTAGGTACCTACTCAGGTAGTTTTGATACTCTACCACCCGCTCGGAAGACATACGTTGCGGACGAATGCAAATTCGTTCTTAACATATTCTTTCGTTTTCGGCACCTAGCAACACAGGAGCCGGCACCATTAATATTTATTTCATTGATCGGATCACTGCCATTGGAACCAGCATGTCATGGACGACGACTTCCACCCTGTTAAAGCAATCGATATTCGCGATCACTTTGGCCCTACGGTCACCAAGATATCTCCTTCGGTCTGTGTGTAAGAATTAAGACCTTTCAAACAATCGAGTTGGAGGGACAAGGGAGATGCCTAATGCTCACGTTATCGACCTCGGTTGTTGTCAAAGTCGATGCTCTTCTAACGCATTAAATTCTGATGGTATATGTCTTTGTCTTGAAATCAGCCTCTCTTAGACAGGCTGTCCTCTGATATTATATCAACTTCAATTCGTGGACCACCCTGTCACCCTCGCGACGTTTTCCCCCCCTTTCTTTTACCTCATTGACAGCGGTTGTTGCATTCCATCTGACATCGACTTCGTGATGCTATTGCCACTTCTCATCTGCCCAGTGGACCATGGTTTCCCTTCCCCTCGCCCTCTTCATGTCGTCGTACGCCCTCTGCCTGTGCCAGATTTCAGCAGCCTTCTCCATTAATGGAATCTTCCATGGAGGGAGCTCAACGGGAGTCACGCTAACACAAGCTTGACGGTAAAGTTTCTCTACATGATCTGCCTCTACCATTACAGCGGAGACGGCCGTGATGTCTTGCTGGAGCTTCTCAATTTCCTCATCGATGCTGTTGATGCGTTTTGTGGTCCGCCCTCTCTGATAAAGCCACTCGTGGGCCTGCCTCCGAGCCTCGGGACAGACGCCTTGCCACTCCTCATCCTCCGGCGGCACCTCCTGACCGACCATGAACATGGCATAGTCGTAGGGTGCGATGGACCAAATAACCCCGTCCAGAACTTTCCCGGCTTCTCTGAGGGAGTTGGCAACGGTAACGCGCGAACTGAGCTTCCTTCCAAGTTCTTCCAGCATGTTTTGTATAACCTGGATTGACGAGGGAGAATGGTGGAAGCGGAGGAGTTGAGAGGTTGGGGATTCAGTGGCTGGTAACGCGTCCGAGTAGATATAGTCGACAGGGCCAGGCTCACCCGCCCTTATATCTTGCTTCTGGAGCTCATGCGTATAGTTGTCGTAGAGGTATACCTCGTCTCCCTTGACGTATCCCACGATGCGCCCGTTGTGGCGGAGCGCTCTGATATTGGGTGATGTATTAGAAGGGTTGCCTGGCATTGTTGCGGTTTTTTCAGAGGTGGATCTTCTTTGGCCGTTGTCTTTGTACTCTGGTTGACCTTGTTTATACAGATTGGTGCCTTGGAAACCGCAGGTTTTTAAACAAAATAATAGATGCTTCCATGGCAGTACTGTGATTATGTGCCGCTCCGGGTTCCAGTGAATATACACAAAGTATCAGTTCGCCAGTGATTCAGGTTGCGGAAAATGGCACCAAATCAGTGAATTAGGTTTCAGACAGCGCACTTCGTTATCATTGGTCAAATTTTCTATGATCGATTGCCCAGCGTATTCGAACATGTCTACCAAATCGAAATGTCGGTGAACACAACGGTATGGTTCGTTTTCTGTCCAGAAATGGCGATTGCTTCTCATTAGTGCCCAGCAACGCCTGAATTCACAGCCCCTTTTTGAGCTGTCTCGTAGCTAGGAATAGAATTTCTCGAAAGATACTCCACAGCTGAAATGTTATTGTTAGATGGTTCATTGAGTAACAATGCTCATGATAGAAACACATTTGGTTACCGGACTCTCGGGACCGTTACATCTCACTGAAAATCACACACGACGGCTTGATGGGGTGTATGATGTTAGGTCTCCTTCTGTTGTTCGAGTAAGTCTCCGATATGTGCTCTTTAAGACTCCTTTGGTCACTGCAACCTAACAGCAGACGCACCTGCGGAACGTGGTCCCATCCACGTTCTGCAAACTTAGGTGACCATATATTGTCTTCTAGCTACTCAGCTTTCGGTACCAGCAGAATTTCTGTTGTACGACTCTTAGCCTTGTGTTTCTCGCAAGATCCGAGACCAAATGCCTTGGTCCTCCCCGGGACTTTTCTCACGAGCCCGAAACCCGTTTTCCATCATCTTCGTAGGTTCTATGTTTTCACTCTCTGTCATGACAACATCGCCGTTGTCTGATACGTGGCCCTTGATTATTTCAAACGTGACGCCCCCGAATGACACGTCTATGTTGTTCACTGTGACCGCTCCAATTACATACGGGCTGGTCCCCTCCGAGGCGCACAGCTTGTCGTCATTCGGTCGGTACTTGGCGTTGAAGACGGCCTGTTCCTTGGCCTTGTTCAGGTTGTCCACGTCGCCGCCGTCACGAAACCTCTGATTCACAGACTTGCGGGAAGATCGTACTCGGGTCGTTGGTTTCTGGTCATGTGGTGCCCGAATGATGCTCTGGCGGCCGGTCAAGCTGTGGTCTTGCTCTGGTCTGGACATTGTGTGATTCTTGCGTTGTATTCTTTGGGATGTTGTTGGTCTTGTTTTCTGGCCGTTCAGGGACATGTTTTTGATTTTTTGCCACTACTTCTGTCTTTTATCGAAACCTTTACGAGTCTTGACATGCCGTGAAAAAATTTGGCCTCGTTTGTCTATTCATCACAATGGAGAATGGGGTGGGAGTGTCGAGGTCAGACACGTTGCCCTTTGTTTGAGGGTTATTCTTGGGTATTCTTTCAGTCTGACACTATTGTTGTCCAATTCAACATGTGTATCCCTTCGATTGGTTATCCCATATGTTTACCGCTGCTATCTCCTTAGTCAATAAAGTACGATTCATGTGCATCACGACTGCTTCTATCAAAAACCTTCCTGAGTGCAATACGCAACCTGACCTGACACAAGGTTACCATTTTGAAAACCAAGCCTATCATACAAAGGCATCCTTGTTTATAAATATCGTGCACTTGACTCAGCCATGGGGCATTGTGAGCCAGGGCTGGGGAGGGAAAGCAGCCCCCCCGATAACTCTAACTTGCTTGAGATGCACCTCATGCCCTCTCCTGGGCTGTGAGAGAACGCCATACGATATTGAAATATGTCTCGACAAGGGCTTTAACGGACCTTCTACACGCGTAGCATAGACCTTTGCTGGCAACAATACTCGCAACCTTACGGGACGACGAGTAAATTAAACCCGATCCAAGGGCGGTCCACATAGCACACCTGCATCTTAAGACATAAATCCACTCCTTTTACGAGTTCGCCGTGTTCTCTTTGTGGGGACCGAAGTCAATCGCCAGATGACCCCCGAGTCCATTTCTCCTCGCCAGAAACCTCGTAGCCAAAACGAACCTATGATGAACTTGACATATAGCAATACTTCGTGGTACGACATATCCTTGAGAGAGGCCAAGGTTTTTCGTTGGGCATTGGGTTGGATTCCGCGAGCGAAACAAGTGGCTAAGTAAGCTCTTAGGCTGACCGGCTGTTGTTAACACAGCTTGGATACCCATCAATGGCACCACAATTTGGACGAATGATCCATGTGGCTTGTCTGAAGAGATCTTATTCCATTCTCAGCCTCATGTGGCTTTCCTTCTATATACACCAGACAGGATTGATGTCCAGCTCGTGTGCAGATATTTGACGTTGAGCCGTCGCTCGGTCAGCTAACCATTTGCTCCACTTCGTTATGTACATGTTTCGCCTCGTAGACGTTCCCTCGGTATCTTCTGTCAATTCTGCCAACGCATAACATTGAAAGTGAAAATAAAACAAAATGCCGTGAAGATGCCCAATAAATCATTTCTCATGTCCCTGCCCATATTGCCGTTTCCCTTCCTCATTATCTTCCCTCGTCCCAATTCATCCTTGCTTTTCGTTTTCCATGCTTTCGTAGACGGACACCACGCCGTTTGCGATGAGGCGGTGGGGGTGTAAGTAAATGCAGCCTAAGTTCACGGGCGCTCCTGGCCGATATCGTGATGTTCTGGGTGTAAATTTGCGGCAATAGCCAGGGGAGTGCCGACGTAACGGATCAGCGGTCGACTATTTCGTCGGAGCTGCTACTGCTCGACCCGGATGTCACGCTCATACTTTGTCGTGCAACGTGGACCAATCTGTAGATGCCAAAGGCGACGAGGGCGAGCACGACGAATAGCACTATGACAATGATGGCGATGACGTCGTTTTGTTTGACCATGGCTGCGGTTGCGGTGTAAAACTCACCGTCAGAGTGACTGGCTGACGGGGGGGCCTGGACGGGGATGAAGTCGAGACTGGAGTTGGTGGCGTGGGATTAGTGTGGAGCGTCGGTTGTCCCAGTGGCTGGGGAAAAGAAGACGGTGGTAAAGATCCGGGAGCCAAAGCGGAGTCGCCGTGAGCCGGGGAATGTTTGGGTCTCGGGATGAGGGTCGGGATTCGGTGACAACTTTCAACGGGCCGAGAGGAGAGGGACGTTGAAAGGAGGGGTAATTGTCCGCAGTGATGATGGTCGTTGGACGGACGAATGGCCTCCCTCGAAATTCCAACCGAGTGACCGACGTGTGTGAGAGATTCCAACCGGTGAGTGAGCTGCCTAGAATATGCCGGCGTGCTTCTGATGTGGATCTGATGCTGTGGAGGGCGAGTAGGCGGGAGAACAATCCAAACTGTCCACTTATTGAATAGAGCGGTCGTGGGATCGGAAATAAGAACTAGCTTCAGGTTGCCAACAGTCTGAGCATGGAATATACCAGAGAAAAGGAAGAGCGAGAGACCAGCATGCGAGGAATGCAGCGCGGGCGGCTTCACGTTAAAAAGAAGCGTTGCCCCGCCACCAACTTTTCAACAGTCCAAGTCAATAGAAATGCGAGGGGCTGGTGGCCAGAAACCGGCGACAGCGCGCTACCACACCACTCACGCCCAACCGCCTGCGAAACAAGGGTCTTGAGCCGTTTTTAGTGGACCCCACCCGGCTTTTCGACGCGCCCCTCGCCCAACCTCGCTGGCTTCTAGCTTGGTTTGTTTTGCAGGATTGTATCCCCTGTCGTACTTTGTCTTTCTTCTACCACTCATCCCGTACCTTCCCCTACATATCTTAGTGTAAAGGGACTTGGGAGATCTTGATGCCGCGGGCCCCACCGTCCGTACCTGCATCGTGCCTGGATCCAGCTCGACGGCGCCCGCTGGGGATAGATCTCGACGACGAATTCAAGACAAGACTTACTACGGCTGAAATGGTCCGTTGAAATGGGTCAGTAGAGAACCCCAAGTTCTTTGGCGGATTGGCGACCGCACCTTGATTTGGGCCAAGCAGAGTGAGTAGGATGGCTTCTGCGGCGTCTATGACGGAACGGCTGGTCGAAAGAGGAGGCTTATTTCAGCAACTTGAAATCCTAATCGCGAATATTGCACGCTTCCGCTAAGTCGGACACAGGATGACTATCCGCAGACAAAGTTCCAGACCAAATTACAAGTGAGACGTCTTCGGCCTACTTTGGAGGACCGCAGAACATGCAAAGACCAAGACAGCCATGGAGCCAGGCAAATGAAAGTCTTCCAGAAGACGAGGGATAATTGTGAGTATACCATCAGACCAAACGCCGTTCCTGTCCCTAGACTTGACCCATGGAATTTTACACTTTAGTTGGCTGTCCTACGACTCGGCCTCCATCTCGGCGTCAGGACCGGCCTTGATGATGCGAATGTGCCTTTCGTAAAATTGTAACATCTGGTTTTCTGTCAGCATCCCCTGTTCCGCCATGAAATGGGGCCGTGTGCAGCCTGCGTCTCACCTTCTGGGGGCATCGCTTATACACCACCTCCTTGGAGTGCTTGGTCTTCTGGCCATTGCGCCAGTTGAGGTATATTATCAAAGATCCTGATTCCTCGTCCTCGCAGGCGTCGATGCTCTCGACCTCTTCCTCCCAGCTGCCGCTAGGCAGAGTCCAGGCCTTGCTCTTGGCCTCCCTTGCTGACGCAGGAGGCGTAGATTCGCTGGGGTGGCCGTTATGCCTAGATCTCTTGCCGGTCGCTGACGGCGTAGATGAAGCCCCTGAAGGACGGCCACGCTTCTTGGTTGACTTGGCCTTGGACTTCTCCTCGAACAGCGCTTCGCGGCCACCTAGTTTCCTCAGGTATTCCTCCAGGATCTCGGATGCGCCCTCCCTATTCACCTATCAGCATGCGATCCAATGCCGCTGTTTCAACCGCTGGCCGGACGGCTCAACTTACTTCAGGCTGTCCTCGGGCTCCCATGTTTGGTCGGACTTCTTCTCATAGCCCTCCCACTTGACGCGGAAGTTGACGGTGCCCTGCGAGCATTGGTTAGCCGATAAAGCGCGACAGTGTGGGCAAAAAGGGCGCAAACATCTTCGGCGACCTGGTGGTCAAGAATCTTCTCCACGACGTATCTGTAGCAGTGTTAGTGGAATTAACCACGCTGGTAGTTGACCGCGCAAAACGCACTCGTCAGGTTCCAGGTCGTCCCCGTCCTCATCCTCATCTTCCTCGCCACTGTCGTCCTCCTTCTCGTCCCCGGCCTTGGTGACGGATTTGGCGCGCCCACCGTTCAAGTCGCCCTTAATACCAGAGATTTCCTCCTCCTCGCTCTTAGTCTCGAGGATGTCATCTCGATATTCGGCCGAACGGGATTTTGCGCGCTTCTCTTTGATGGGGATCGCGAACTCGCCGCTCACGTCCGACTGTTCGTCGTCGCTGATGGCTGCAGGAGCGGTCAGCTTCTTGTGTTTTCTTTTGTTCAACATCTTCGGGCGCGGTATTTTGGCGATCGGCGGAGAATTGGAGTGGTGATCGAGACAGCGATTATGTTGTCGCAAACAGGACGCGCTGCGTATATGGTGTGAGTGGTGGAGTCGGGAGAGACGGGAAGCTCACCAGGAGGCATTGTTGAAGGCAATTGAATAACGAACACAACAGCGGGTTGCTGAGTCTAGACTAAATGATACAAAACGTAGATGGAAGCTACGCAGGCAGAAGAACGGCAGGAAGCAGCGACGCGGTTCTGGGTTGTCTGGGTGCCACCGAGAAGACGTGAGGCTGGAGCGCCCCCAGTTCACCCCAGTTCACTACAGCTATGTGGCGCGTCACTTATCACGTGATCAAAAGCTTGGAAATGAGCTGGTGTGGGGTTTTCGAACAGATGGACCAAGCTTCAGCATCCAATTAAAAGTGGCTTCTACTGCTAGGTACCAGCATCAAGGCGATTCTCTCATGTTACCTAGGCGGGTAGATATCTACATAGTATGCTGCAGAGAGAACACTTACAAAGGCATGTACTCATCCGACAATCTCTCGATCTGGTCAAACAATTCGCCTCGGAACTAGGCTTCTCGTTCTCTTCAAACATAGTTGCAAAGATAACTAGGATACCTACTATCTGGGTGTTTGTGTTAATTGTTTCATTGTTCACCTAGAAAGTAAAGCAATAGATAACAACTGAATCAACCGTAATAAATCGTTGGGTTGAGAATTTCCGCCATCTCACGACCAGGCTATTTTTGATACAGATACTGCAGCCCACACACGCACACGCCACACTCGCTCGCTCAGTTGCTCAGCATAGCAGTTTTAGGGCATGAATGCAACTCTGCCTCTTCAGCCAACGAAAAGATTTCCTTCGGTATGCAGCGCGTCTGCATGTAACTGCAGAAGCGTAATGAGCAATTCATCAAAACATCTGCAGCGTCAAAGGGGCGGCGATTTACAGAGGTAAAACACGGCTCCCAACATCGCGCCATATTCTCAATGAGGCTTCAAAAAAACCCGCTCGTGACAGATTGAACGGCTGGCGGGTAGATAGCCATTCATGAGCAGTGGTCATATGCAAGGTCCAACTCGACCGATGATGCCTCGCCTTCCGCTCATATCAACGACAGGGCCATGGCATTTTAAGGACAAAGAACGGACCAGCATACGTCTCCTGCTCTGAATCGAGACCAAACACGTCTTGACGCTGGATGTCAGCCTCAGCTGCCGTGGAAGAGATGGCGGGAAATTATCGGTGTCCTGCAGGACGCTACCGTTGGTTTGCAAACGAACTCCTTGATGGGGCCAGCACTAAACGACTCAGACAAGGTTGATCCAAGAGGCTGCGGCTACGACAGGCCGCACTAGACAACCAGCTTCCAAGGAACTAACGGGGTCGGAAGCATCAGCAATCGGATGACAGGAAGCGCCTTTGGGACCTGGACTCGTTGAGGCGCACATCTGTCCGTTGTTCATGGGTCGCGTCCTGCAGAAGCCAGCCCCGTTATTCTACGCAGGAAAATGGGGCGCTTTGTGCGCCGGGTGTCTTCCCCGAGCCAAACACGGACAGAGAGAGAGAGAAGAGAGAGAGGACATAAAAATAATCGACAGAACGCATGGCTGCTGACACGTGGAATCGCTGCGTCTCTCGTCGAAACCACAATTCTCTCTTCACGGTTAGTTGACGAGGGATATGCTGTGGTCGACCAATACTCAAGAGACGAAAGCCATCAGGCCAATCAGTACAGTCTACCATGTATGTACGGTTTTGCCGGCACCGCTCTGATCAGGTCGGCAGGTCCTTCGGCTCCCCTGGATGATCTCCCGGAAGGCCCCTGAAAACTGGATCGGACACAAGCCAGTGGGGGCTCAGGAGCCTAAAGAAATGAAGCGGGAAAGCCGCGCCCCGGTCAGTCGGCCAGTCTAGCCAGGATTGATCCAACGCGGTGAGTTGGAAAGATGTCAACGTGTCTAAAGCGAGACGACGTTGGCCACGAGGGTCAAATTGTTTATTGAAAAGGAGAAAGAAAAAAAAAATCCAATCCAAAAGTCCCTCCCATGTACTTCATAGAATTATCGAAGAATCTTTTTGGCAGCGCAGCATGTGCCATGGCCCGTCAGTTGGATCATCTGCAGCCACAACCAGCGACAGAAGCCAGCTTTGCGCAGCCCCGGAGCACCTCAATGAATCTCGAGGTTGATTCGAGTCAAGAGTCTCTAGGCTGACCGACGCAATTTGAGCTTCATAACGCAGCTCGACAGGGGGTAGAGAGGATGTTCGTCGAGAGTTTTGAAGGGTCGGCAAGTATGTGTGGGAGAGACTGGAGTTGGCCAGTTGGGCCAAGCATCCCAAGGGAAGACGACAAGAGACGAAAAAAGACGGGCACGTTTCCTCAAATCAAAAGTTCCCTGTGCACCCCAGCGGCTCCCCGCCCCTCGCGCTAAGCCAGTAGGAGTGATGCGCAGGGCGGGTTGTTCCTCTCGTCTTCTACGGACTAGATCAACATTAGGCGGCCAATAGAACATGTGAGAAAGACAGGCAGAGGTTGGGAGTTGGAATGATTGCGACGGAGCGAAAGACGCTGAGTGAGATGGCCGTGACATCCGAAACCCAGGTCGAACAGGCTCGTTCTGTGCTTTGTAGGTCGAGGGGCAGCTTGGTTGGTTGTTATTTGTTTGGGGAGGTGTCGAGTTGAAGAGTTGGTCGGAACGCCCAACCAACGGGAACGCGTAAATGGAACCTTGGGAGATGGGAGCTGCGCGATGGAGGAGTCGCTTGCGGTTGGGATTGAGGCATCTTTTGGCCATGTAACCTCGCGAGGAAAGGTCGAGCAGGGGGTGTACGACCATGAAGACGAAATATGGTGTATGAGAAGGTCAAGATACGGGAAGAGCCATTGCTGGAAATGTAGATGATGCCCATAGCAGTCATCGCTACCTACCTATTTAAAAGGGCATCAGCACAGCGGTGGGACCACCGTACGGCCCTGAACGAGCTTTGATGGGCCGTCCTTGGCTCCGTCTGTGCAGCGACTGGCCTAGCGCCAATCTGGGGAGGATGATACGGGATGAGATGGGCTGGGAGAGATGGTCCACGGGAAAAGGGTGGAGGGGGAGCCGCCCATGGGACGAAGGGCCGAAGGGGGGGTGTGGTGGGAGCTGGAGACTGAGAGAGAGGGGTGCACCCGACCGAAAGCTCTTGCTCCTCCTCCTAATCTTTTTTGGCTTTGGCGCGGGTCGTGGGCCGTGGTGCTACCCCTGCCGTCCTGCCTTATTAAAAAAACTGCAATAATTCAATCCCGGGTGACATTTTTGCAACTTCCCCTTACTCTTCTGTACTTTACATTTGCACCACACGTCCTATCCTTCTTTGCCCACCCCTCTTCGTCTCTCTTTTGTTTTGTTTTGCAAGAGGTCGAGAGACTGCGAGTGTCCACGGCTGGATTGAGAGAATTGCACGTCGGCGAGAGACCGAGAAAGCCGCAAGAAACGCATCCTTAATATCTGGGATCCAACTACGTACTACTCCTACTTCTTCTCCTCCTCCGCCAACACCTGTCGTTACCTTGCTCACCACTCCCACCGACGACCCCCGAACCCGGAAGCCGTGAACAACGAGCCATTTGCTACACGCACGCAAACAAGGATTGGGCTGCGTTTTGTTCATACGAGGGTAGCAGCTGCTTCTCGACACCTCCCTACCGACCGACCGACCTCCTTCTCTTCGCACACTCGTTCAGCTCTTCAGCATTTTGTCCTTTTCACTCTTTTTCCTCCCCCTCACATACCTCTCTTTTTACATCCTCTCCTTGCGTATCTATCTACCACTGTCTTTCCCCCTTCGTCCCCCTTTATTTACCGTACTGAACCTTGTTTGAAATTTGCTGGCTTCGCCAACGACCACTCTCTATCCGACCCATCTACATATGACCCTCGATTACATAGCTCCCCTGGAGCAGCTGCAAGTGTTCTTCTACACGAAAGCCTTGTAGCCCCCAAATCGCCCCCGATCTCGTCCCCATAAGTCGATATCTCCTTCGAAACACTCGCTGTTCCTCCCAACTGTTGCTGAACACACCAAGAACCCGAGCCATGGCGGAAACCGCGAGCAATGCCGACTCGAGCCAGCAGAAACTGGCCGCCCCCAAGGACAAGAACTGTCCCTACTGTGGCCAAGCCTTCACTTCTTCCTCCCTTGGCCGGCACCTCGATCTCTATATCAAGGAAAAGAACCCGAAGCCTCCAGATGGAATTCACGACGTTGACGCCATCAAGCGTCTGCGAGGAAGCATCACGCGGAGACAGCCTAGGGGTTCGTTGGGCACGAGGAACGTCTCAACCCCGGCCAGTACACCAAGGCCTACCCAGTCCAAGCGGGACGCCACGCAAGATGCCGAATCTCACCAATCTCCAGCCCTGCCCAAAGATGGCCAATATGCCGTTGACTCGACGCTCAGCAAGTACCCCTGGACCCCTTCCTGGGAGACCACAGGCGTCATGAACAACATCCCCCCCAAAAACGGCGATGTTGCTACATCTACCGACGGGGAGGGAAGCCAGAATGCGGGAAAGAGGCCGAGGCAAGTGAGCAAGCAGGTGATGCAAAAGGCACAGTTCGATGTGAAGCACAAACTCGCCGATGCTATGGACACCGCTCGCGCCGCGGAGCTCGCTTTGAGAGAGCTCTTGAGCTCTTGGAGAGCAGCCAAGTGAGTCTCTTGACATGTTACAAAGGACTCCCGCAGCCGCTAACCCCAAGCCAGGCAACACATCGACAATAATTCCATGCCTTTTGAGTTTGACCCTCTCGCCCTCGACTTCCCTGCATTGACGTTGCAGTGTCTCGCCTCGCCGCCCACTCTCTTCTCTTCCACACAGCATCCCACCTCCACCTCTTGGTCCGTCCAATCACCCGGCCAAAGAGAGTACGATGCGCTGAGGGCTTTCTTCCATGAAGAGTTCAGCAATTGGAAGGTCACTTGTGCCACTGCTACCACGGCGGCAATGGAGGATTTAACATATCCCCCCCGTGAGGGCCCGGTCCGAGACACCCGCGAGGCTGTGAAGAAAGCTGAAAAGTCGGCGGAAACCCTCGAGAAACAAGTCAATGAGCATCTGCAGTCAGCCTTTGCTGTTTGGACCTCTCTGCCCGTTCAGAGGCGAAACGAGCTATGGCTCTTGGAAATGGCAAGAAGCGTGGGTAGGAAGCAGACCGAGATTGACAAGATGAAGGACGACCAACACAGGCTACAGCAAGAGAACGCCAACCTGAAGTCTCAAATTGACCAGCTGAACCGTCTGCAACAGCCCCGCGAATTCAAACTCTTCTCTCCAGCCACGGTTCCCTTGGAGCGTCAACTTCTGACCCATGTCTTGGAGGCAGGCATCAAGAGCGGTGGCCGAGGCGTCGGCTTGCGGTTGGAGGATCGACAATTAGATCTTAATGATGTTGTTGTGAGGGCAATCGAACGGTGGAAGACAGTTATCAGCATGAACCGTGTTGCCAACAGTGGCATGAATGCTCAGAGGGCTCTGGACCAAACAAACAGCAACACATCGACGCCGGCTCCGACTCCTCAACAACAGCAGCAGCAGCAGCAGCAGCAGCAGCAGCAGCAGCAGCAACAGCAGCAGCAACAGCAACAACAGAGTCAACAACGCCAGCAGCAGCAGCAACAACAACAACAACAGCATCAACAACAACAAGCGCAGTCGTCGCAACAACAGCTTCAACAGCAACAAGCACAACAGTTTCCCAGCCCCAATCAACGGCAATCAACAACGAGTATCACTGGCAATAGCGACCCGGGCGCAACGACCAGCGGTCCGCCTTCAATCGACGATGCGAGCGACCAGGATGCTGATGGGGATGCCGATGGAGACGCCGACGCCGACGCTGAGATGGAGGATGATGACAGTTTTGCCGTAATGGATACGCCCACTACAAAATCCATGCCGCAGCAGCCAATGCAGCGACAGGCCACTCTCGAGGTGCCGCGGACGAGGCAGGTGCAGCAGAGGGGTGCGAGTGATGCGCGGTTCATGATGCAGAACGGCAATCCGAATGCGAATCGAGGCGGAATCAACATGAGCCGGTCAATGCCGAACATGCAAGCAGCGATGCAGGGCATGCATGGTGGCGACATGGGATTGGCTATGACCCAGGTGAGAGGCGATCCAATGTACATGGATTAAGGATTCCATCGATTCGGGTGTGAGTGATGTGGGTTTACAATTCTGAACTGGAGGGCAAAATAGCGCTGCGGCATTCTCCTTCACACCGCGGCTTGTTATCAGGGCAATAGCCCATTGTATCACCTTACTTTACACAGTTGCATCTCTGAGGCACATAATACGCAGGCAAAGCGTCGCCCGGAACGATAACGCTAGTCTCTTTTTCTTTCTTTTTTTCTTCTTTTTTTTGTTGGTGTCTTAGCATAAATCACCTGTCGGATGAAAAGGGGACTATCCTATCACCACTCCTGGTTTCCTTCGAAGCACGTGAATTGCTGAACTTGTACAACGAACCCTCCTTCCTTTTCTCTCCAAAGTGGCACTTCTAGGGCCTGCTCAGAATACAGCCAATCTGGGACCCTGGATTTGAGGGTCTTTATCCGACATATTCACTGCTTTAGATTACGGGTTGATATCATGAATATTTAGTTAGGTATGGATGTATCTCCCGGGTTTCGACTCCCTCCTGGACCCAGGCTGTCAAAATTGCTGAGTGTTACCGTCCAGCCGGTGGCGCTACGGCAGAAATGTGGATGGTTATAAGTATTTCTATCCACCTTGTGGGATGGATCACTTGCTAAGCCCACTCCGGCGGAGGTTACTCTCCCATGTTGAGAGAGCCATTTGAATATAGAAGCATATAGTCACTTCGGTAGATAGGCCACGAGCGAGATGGGCAACGACAAGGGTATACACACCACTACCGGCGTCACGGACCCGGGACTTCGGCGGCTGGAACGGGGACGCAGACCAGGCTTCTGGTCTAGGAGACTCGGTATTCAGGTATTGAGCGAAATGATGAAGTTCCAGGCTGATGAGGTGGGGCGGAGGTTGATGCGGTTCTTTTGGCCCCTTTCTCGATCTCGGCCATGGCAGCCTTCACGAAACCACGAGCAAATGGGCTGTGATATCCGAGCCTTGCCGAGTTGGCAAGTCTCTGCCCAAGTTGCGAAGACTGAATACCAATATTTGAGGTTTTGATGTTACTCTCATGGGGCCGGGTCCCCGCCAGAACTACCGGGTTTCGGGAGTGGGGTCTGTTCGGAGATGGGTGACTTCGTTTAAGCACAGAGAGCGCGTAATCTACCAGGACCACGGGAGGCTCACACTTTTTTGATGGGCTCGACAGGACGAGAATAGAAAGATGATGGGCTTTCATCTCCCAGGTGAGGGGCGTGGGGGGCTCATCTATTTGGTCTGGCACTGGAGGGGGGGGGTTGCCATTGGCACCCCTCTCTTGAACGGTACTTTGCATAATCTTTTCAGTACCATTATACCGTCTTGTTTGCGGAATTCTAGCGACAGGGCCGCTGACGCCTATGGGTCGCCCTGGAAAGGGGCCTCGGGTCCCGGTGGGCGGGGCATGTGTGACTCGGTATTTCGCTGTCGGTCACGGAAACAGATGGGCCGTCCATGAGGCTATTCCTTGGGCTGTGCTTACGGGGGAGCACATGATCTAATTGCTCGCGGCTGTTGCTGTGGACAGGGTTCAAGGGAATCGTTTGATGGGAGGATTGAGTTACGATGGATAAGGGGCTCAGGGGCAGATGAGAAGGGGAGAGTGGCTGTTTACCGTTTTGAAGGGGCTCAGGTCTTTCGTCGTCACGAGGGATCGTCTGCTTGGGGGTGACGCATATGTAGGTGAGTGGGCAATGTTCCCGAGAGCCGAAGTGGAGGGGGTGTGTGATGGCGATGGAGCGGAAGCGGATGGGGGCATGAGGTTCGCTACCAGTTGGTGGAGAACTTGGTAGTGTTGGTTTCGATGGCTATGATATCGGTAAGTTTGGGCAATGTTTTCGGATTCTCTAATTCCGAGTTCGGTATAGGTCTTTTCGTCTCGCGCTGGTCGAAAAGGGCACGATGATCCGCCAACGGGGGCGGGTTGTTTTTTTGAAGTTTGTCCGAGGGCAGGTCAGGGACCCCCAAATGTTATACTGGACCGCGAGCAGGCACACGATGGCCCCATCCCGCTGCCTGTTGACGCTGAGGATGTCCGGGCCATTGTTGAAGTCTGTGCCGGGAAACACCTCAAGAGTGTTGTGCAATGAGCTCCTTGGACATCCAAAGAGACTTGGGCTAGGGTTCTGGTTCGCGGTCACTGCGATGCAACGGGCTATCTATGTAATTCTATGAGAAGGAGCTCCTTCAGGGATACCAGCAATGCTGTCGCCGGTCAGGATGGTGAAATCTTACCTGTCAGAGCGCTTCTGCACCTCGCCATACAATGATAATGATGATGATAATGATGATGATAATGATGATGATAATGATGATAATGGTGACGATGCTAGGGGTGGCACTGAGATAATTAACCGGATGAGTATCGGGAACCCAATACCAAAGACTATGGTGTAATTTAATGTGTTTTTCTTTCCGGAGATTCGTAACACATCACCGAGGGTTGATGATCACTTAAATGAAAGGCCGCAATGCATACTATGACCCGACGTGGAGAAGAAGTCTCGGGCTCTGGTCAGTAGAACATCAAATGTCAACCCACGAGAGTTCCATTTTGCGATAGTACCATTATTGTCCCGGGTTTTCATTCTTCAGTGTACCTGCTACCCTTCTTTGCGCCCAAGTTAGCTTTCTAGATAGAGACGATACGTAGTCAGTTCAGAACGTTCAGATCACGTGGTGCTGGCGCAATATACCAATTGACTCGATATGGGAAGTGAAAGCCGTAAGTGATGGCAACGGATATCGAAATTTGTATCTGAACAGTTATTGGGATCTGAAAGAGACGTCGATCTGCTGGTCAAATCACTTGCATGCCTTGGGGCTGACCGCAGGGGTGCCTGCATGATGTCGGGTTGTTGCAAGACAACCATAGTCCGACTGCGACATCGTTATCTGAATTTCATGTTTCTGATATATTGCGAGATGCAGAATGACGTATGACGGTCAATACAAGCTGTGTTCGTTGCCGAAGACTTCTCCCGAGGGAAGGAGAGAGAGGGGCCGATGACCATCCAAACCATACTAGAAGCTTTGAGAGCATTGCTACACCGAGAAGCATTTCGCCATAATGACAACACCGGGCCCACGCCATTTTATCTCTCTATTGCCTTAAAAGAGAATACCTAATACTGCCCGTTACTTTATTACTGAACTAGAATGCTGATACCAGCGGCAGAATCAACGTGTGAATACAATTGCTGTGCTTTCCACCTGACTGGGAGATAGACCGCATCTTACTAGGCATGACAAAATAATGGCATTCCATAGTGGCCCTGAGCACCAAAGTGCCTATTGAACTCTGGCTTTCCAGGTCAGCCTCTTGCATCGGATCTTGCTGCCGTGAACGAAAGCCCCATATTCTTATGATCGTCGACTGTACACGGGTGCTTTTAGTTGGTGTCATACGAATCATCTTGATATAAACTTGATGTGAACTCTGATGCGTATTTATGAGGCACTAGGGCATCGGAATGGTGACGCTGGGCTTGCACCATGATATGATCGACGCAAGCGGCACCTTTTGATGCCCGCTCGATACATATATGTCTCGAAAAATACCATGGCACCTTCTCCTATGTTGCCGTTTGGCCCGACATGGACATGAATTTTGATGGCAGGACGCTCATTTCACGCTTTGGCTCAATTAACTACGTTCCTCCCGGACAAGACTGGCATTGAACACGCCGTGGTTCGATTTCAGTACCGTGAGAGGGCAAAACAAAAACAACAAAACTTGAACGCCTTGTCCATTTACCAATGTACAGGCTGTGGTTGTTACGCAGAGTACCGGCGCACCATGGAATGCACCGTCGAGTATGTTCCGGGTAACGTCTGTCATTCGGTGGGCAGACGGCCCGACAACCTACCGAGCGTGGATCGCAAATCCCGGGGATTCGGCAGAAGAGGAGACGCGAAAACAAGCTCGGAACTCCGGATGTTACAGTGGCGGGAGTGTCGGGGGGGGGGATTCTCATTCATGGGCAGGGCAGCTTTGAAACAAGGACGAGTGAGAGTGCATGACGATGAGCGCCCGAGCCCGCTGGGCGACAACCTTGCCTTGCTTGCTACCTGATGCGATTTGGCCCTGGTTCGGCTCTCTGGGTTATACACATGAAGTCGGGTTATCGTAGAAAGCAGTTTTTCAGGACGGCTACTTTCGTAGAAGGGATGCATGCTGGAAGCGGGATTATGTATGTGCAGGTAACTCCGGAGGTAGGCAAGGAAAGGTAAGTGAACGAGCCAGGCGATTGCGATATGAGACAGCAGAAGTCAATTGGTGGCGGGCGGCATTTTTACGAGAGGAGCCATTGGCAGGCACACTGCGCCTTCTCAAAGACTGCCAGTACCCAACTAGTTGCAAGGCCCAGGGGGCCAGACACCGCTGCAAGTTCCCGAAGTAGCAGATAGACAGGCATTTGGGTACCTAGGTATGTTACCCCCCCCCCATCAACACAACATGGAATTGACGTGGGTACCGGCTGATTGGAGATACTTGACTTGAACAAGTTTGACGACAGCTTTTCTCAGCATGTGAGGGGTAAAGAGATCTTCAAAATCCTCACAAGGCTTTCCAGAGTAGTCTAAAAGACAAGGCAACCATTGAGACATATTTCCGCCCTCCGCAGGTGATGCGGTGGCGGCACTCCTCACGCCGCTGGCTAGTCTCGCACTAACTGGAGCCCCGGACTGAAGGGGACGAGGTACCTCCTCGCCAACCCAGTACCCGGCGGGACACACACTCCAAGAAGGCTGGCAGCAAGCTACAGTACCCGCTAAGACCCTCCTCACCTGCACACGTCTCTTCGCTCCCCTTCTGGCTTGCATCACGACAACGACCTAGAAATCCCACCACAGCTCAACCGAATCCTCTCCGGAGCGTCTGTAGCTATCGTTCCTTCACCTTCCATCATCCGACCGATCGACTTGCCGCAACAGTCATGCAAACGATCTCTCCCGTTGCATTGCGAACCCCCTCATGATTGCTCCATTTCACTGCGACGGGACCGCCCAACCGAGCAGCCATGGACAGCAGGGCCCAGCGATTCGAGGATGAGAAGCGGCGCATCATCGAGAGCTGCTTCAGCAAGAAGGATGTCGACGGGTCGCGTGCGTCAAATGGCCTTTTCTGATTTCCTGCCGGACGAACACGCCCGACGATTGCTCTTACAGTGCTAACCCTTGCATCCTGTTGATATAGTGCTCGAGACATACATCACCCACATCCGAATCACCGAGTACTCCTCCCATCCGACCTCTCCTCCTCCGCCCCAAGCACGAAATCCCGAATCTCAGAAACCTCGTGTCATCGTCGTCGCTGTGAGAAAGAGTGGCCGAGTGCGTATGCACAAGACCAAGGAAAATACCAACGGATCCTTCTCAATCGGAAAGACATGGAACCTCGACGACCTTTCTGCCATAGAGTCTTTCACCGGCCCGCCCGCCAACCCGACCTTCCGCGAGTGGGCTGGTGACACCGGCTTCACCGTCACCATCGGCAAGCCCTATTTCTGGAACGCGCAGTCCGACAAGGAAAAGAAGTTCTTCATTGCCAGCTTGGTCAAGATCTATGGCAAATACACGGGGGGTAAGGTCCCTGAGCTGTCGGGCTTCGACCAGTCCGAAATGGCCCAGATCCTACGGAACGACCGACGGCCGCCGCCTGCACCTGGTCAGCTTCCTTTCAGACCGTCCCCCGCGATGCCAGATGCCGTCCCTGGTCAAATCAGCCTGTCTGCGAACACACCCTCCAACTATGGTACTCCCTCCCCGGGCCCTCCTGGCCCGCGCCGCCCGCCACCTCTCAATGGGATGGCCACAAACTCGCCCTCTGGGAGCATGGCCTCTTCTTTCTCACAAGACCCCCCTACGCTAAGGCGCTACGGAAACAAGAGCCAAGAGTCATTCGCTCCATCCCTAGGGGCCAGGAGTGACGATGCGGGCAGCTTGCCGCCCCGTTCGAGAAATGGCATGCCTGGACCGGGGGCCTTGGGCAGGTTCGTCGAGCACCCGCCTGAGCCTGTCCCAGGACCGCCGCCGCCAATCTCAGAAGAGGGAGGTCGACCACCAGAAAGAAAGCGGCCTCCAATGGACCCAGCTCGACCGCAGGGCTTCGCCGACAGAGACTTAGTTCCCGCGCCATTGGTGAGCCCAGGGATGCGACGTGACCAAGTTGCACCTCCACCGAGAAACACAGCCAGGAAGAACTCGATATCACAACGGTCAGATGCTGGTTCTTACAGAGACAATAGACCCGTCACTCCCCTCACTCCCGTGGACCCGGGACCGGTGGATGCCCCTCCCGCCCTTAGAACCCCTACGCGAAATGGGGCTACACCTACGAGGCCGGCTCCTGCAACCGCCTCGCCGCTACCTGAGGTCCCGGTGCCCCCTGCACCTGTCTCCCCCATTGCCCCAAGTCCGCCCCTAGCCTCGTCCCCGGCGCCTGTACATGCGGTCGAGGAGTCTATCCCCGAGGAACCTATACCTTCCGAATCTCCGCCTGTGTCGGAACCGCCTGTTGAGCCAGATGAAGAGAGCCGGCCAGGATTGGGCCCGATGATTAAGTCAAAGAAGTCCAAAGGAGACCTTGCTGGCGTGCTCTGGAAGGCTGCTTCTGCCGCCTCAGCCTTTAAGCCTCGACCCGGTGGTGCTGGTGAAAGACTACGACAACTTGCCACCAAGAGCACTGAGCCAGCCGATGGCATCACAACCGTGTTTCAACCCCCACCCAGGCCTACCTCTTCTGATGGCCCTAAGGCGGCATCCCCAGAGCCAGCTGCTGAGAAAGCCACCACACCTACAGCAGCGGTAGCAGCACCAGCAGCAATCATTGCGGAACCTTCTAAGCGCGTATCTGGTGTGCCTGAGGTGAAGGTTACCGTACCTAATTCCAGCCGTCCAACGAGCTTGCAGCCTTCGGTCAAGGAAATCAAAAAGCCCGAAGAGCCAACAGCCATTGAAGAAAACCGCAAGTCAATCGTTGTTGGTAATGACGCCAAATACCTTGCGTCTCTAGGCATCGCCCCCACCGTCTTGGATAACAAGAGTGGGGAGTTCACCAAGTGGCTGGATTACTTTGGCTGGGTACCTGGCGATCAGATGAGATCTCGCAATGTCGACGATATGAGAACAGACCTTGAGAGAGAGCTAAACAAGGCGCAAGCTGGGGGCTGGCTGGCTCGGTTCCAGGAGGAAGATGACCGAGTTGAGGCGATCAAGCGTGGCATTGACCTGGCAGTCGCTGAGTGTGAAGAGATGGAGAACTTGTTGACACTGTACAGTGTCGAACTCTCAGTAAGTTGGCAGAATTCCTGCTGTTAAAGAACCTGCTAATGCGAATCAGACACTCTCTGATGATATTGCCTACATTGAGGCTCAAGGCCAGGGTCTCCAGGTTCAGACTGCCAACCAGAAGCTCCTTAAAAAGGAGTTGGAGTCTCTTTTAGAAACAACGACCATCACCACGGCTGATTTGAACGCCTTGAGAGCCGCGCCACTCGAGGATCCTGCAGGTCTCGAAGACATCGAGTTGTCTTTGGTCACTCTGTACAAGGCCATGATCAAGATCGACCCGTCGTTGCTAGGAGGCGAGCCAAGGAAGAGCGAGGATCTTACAGAAGAAGCAGACCAAGCTGTTGGACTAGAGAACACTGACTACGGTAAGATGAGGATTGTTCAGGAAAAGAAGGAGATGTATCGCCAAGAAAGCGCTGTCTTCTTGCGGCGGTTGGTCGGGTATATGGCACAGCAGTTCGACGTTGCCTACAACGAGGTTAACAGAGCACTTCGCGAGGCTCTTTCGAGAAAGGTGGACTCCCGCCACCACGATGCTGGTCGAGACATGCTTTGGAAGTACAGTCCTCTGATCAAGTACGCCAAGGATGTTGATCCTGCCAACTGGGACCGCATGATCCAGGTCTACCAAGACAAGAGCCATCCCGTGTACAAGAACGAATTTCGGCAGGTTTTGGAAGCATGGAAACGCAACGCGCGCAAGATGACTGCCGACGAGACATCCGAGCTCCTGTTCACGTTTGAAGTCGAAAAGCAACAAGAAGGCAGGGCGACCACCGTCAGGAAGCTCACCGTCAAGCGCAGTCAAACACTGGCCAAGAGTCTACGCTCACCAATCGACACAAGCAGCAGAACGAACCTCAAAGAGCCAGGGGCCGAGAACCGTAGCCTCCCATACGAGATCTTTGGTCATATATTGGATGACCTTTTGCCACTCGTCGAAATGGAGCAAAACTTCATTGTCGACTTCTTTCACGCCACGACGATGGAACAGTCAGACTTCCCCGACTTGGTCGGAGCGAGCAGGCCGAGAGACCGAAGGGGTGGTGACCTGCGTCGCCATCGCTTAATGGAGCCAGATCGTGATCTCGCCCGGAGAGTCACCAAGGCAATGGAGACAATCTTCATTTTTCTCGAGACGGAAATCGCAAAACTTGTCGAATGGGTCATACAAGCCGACTCCTTGTAAGTCTACATGAAGAAATGTCTTTCAATTGATGAAAAACTAATCGTTCAACCCAGGCAAGGCGCTGGTGTCCTGGCTATTCTCGAGCGGAACCTTGGAGACATCCAACAATCCAACCAAGAATTCCTCAATGCTTTGCTCCAAAAGATTCATGGCGTGCTGGAGTCCCGCTTCAAGAAATTCGTCGACGAGCAAATCCGCGCCATCGAGGATACTAAGGTCAAGATCAACAAGCGCAAGGGTGTTATTTCGTTCATTCGCGTCTTCCCTCAGTTTTCCAACGCCGTGGAAAACATCCTTACGGGCATCGACCCGAACCTGGCTGTTCGCAAGACAGTCGATCGCGAATACGACCGTATACTCAAATCCATGTTCGATTCGCTCAAGATCATCGCCCGCGAGAACCCGGCTGTTAGCGTCGGCGCGGCGGGCGCGGACCCGGAGGACAAGGAGGCTCTCAACTTCCACATCCTCCTCATTGAGAACATGAACCATTTCCTGGAAGAGGTTAACACGCACGGCCTCGACGTCCTCGAGGACTGGCGCGAGGCTGCAACCAATGAGTTAAACGAGCACATGGGCCTGTACCTGAACGCGGTTATGCGCCGCCCTCTCGGCAAGCTTCTCGAGTACATTGAGAATATCGAGGGCCAGCTCCAGTCGGGCAAGCCGGGCTCAAGCGTCGCGGCACAGCCGTCCAACTCCAAGTCGACCTTCCACAAGGTTTTGGCGACTTATGATTCGCGCGAGGTTCGCAAGGGTATCGAGACACTGCGCAAGCGTGTTGAGAAGCACTTTGGCGATGCGGACGACCCTGCTCTCAGCCAGAAGCTGGTGATCAAGGTACTCCGCGAGTGTGAGCGCTTCTACGGCGAGGTGGAGCTTCGCATCAGCCGCATCACGGCGGACGTCTATAGCGGAGACGTCGTTTTCGAGTGGCCGCGCGCAGAGGTTAGGGCCGGCTTCCGCTAGATGCAGCTGCCAAAGCCGCACCTGCTGAAGCCTGGGGCCGCCTTTTAATGTATGAGGAGGTTTTGCTGCGGCATTTAAAGCAGGCAGACCTTTCAGAGATGTTTCAAGTTGTGTTCTCGTCGATTCCCCTTTTTGTTATCTTCATTTTGCTCATTGAAGAGCGAGAAAGAGCATGGACGGCATCGTAGACGAGCGGGGATTGTATAGGTGTACCTACACCCTTGCGACCTAGTTGTCGCCACATCCTTTCGCCTAAACACTTATTGTTGGGGAGAGGAAGCAGGCAAGCGTGAGAGCGAGAGTGACGGAAAGGAGGTAGGGATTCATGTTTCTGTCATTGTCTTGTTGTTTCTCGATCGGCGAGCAAATGCCATTTGTAGGCGGGGCGGGACCGAAGAGTTTTCGGCACCTTGGGCAAGCCTTTTTGACTGTGCACATAGGGGCGAGGAGGATGGTAGACCCTGTGATGAAATGAGAGACTTCCTATGCATGCACGCCAGCGTTGCTTGCTATATGATCAGTTGACGGAGTAATTCAGTCATTTTGCCGAGAGCGAGGTAGATGGTCAGGCGCAGACACACTGGCAAACAACATCACGGAAGATCACCTCTGGTGTGCCCCGCCCCAGTTGAGTGAGTGTCCATCGGCCAAGCTTGCCATAAATCTCTCACATCACGTTTTCCTCGACAGATCACCACAGCTAGATTCTCAAGAATTCAGTTTCACCACTTTATCGACTAGAAACCGCTCCGACATCTGGCGTCCAAGCAGACTTCAAATGGGCCTGGTCACAGACCCTGGAGACAATGTTGACACAATGAAGCAAAGCCTCAAGGCTAATAGAGTAGGGACGTAGATTAGAGGAAGCTCTGACGCCTAAACAACCCTGCCATGCAAAGTTTGAGGTTGGGGGACTTCCATGTTGCCCCTCCGCCCTCGATCCATCTCACCCAAAACTAGTGTATCTCGTTACTAGGCCGTTACCCTCCATAGTCTTTGTTATCAGGTGAATAATGTTAGACACAGAAGAACCGCATCAGGTCCTTCTGTTCTGGAGAAGGGTAATGCTCGTTGATGCATGTTCTCGTTCAGTTTCCATGCAGACGTAACTTCGTCTGCTGTGATGGCCACCTTAACCATCGATCGACACCGCTACGTTCTTTCTGTTTCGTCTTTTTGGTTTCGTTCATATGGTAATGAAGGGGTGCCATCTATGAGAGATGGAACGCTCCCTGGCCTTCCTTTATGGCAGTCGAGAGTTGTTTGCGCATGACTTCGATGCCTGTGTAGTCGGGAAGTTTCAGGTAGTTCACGCAAGTCATGACGCTGGGGAGATAGTCGTCGGACATATATGGGTGCTCGCTCGGCTTGCAGACGACGGTGAACATAGGAGTCAAGCTCTTGAAGCCTGTCATGGGCGTCAGCAAGTATCTCCTAGAAATAATGAGCAAAATAACGTACCTCCAATTGGGAGCTTGGGGCTACCCGTAGTGAACTGCAAAAAGTCACGACGTTCGGAGGGGGACAATTCGCTCATGGTCTGGAGCAGATTCTTGACGCTCTTGCTATCCATGTTGTACCCGTGGTCGGCCTTGATCGAATCCATAAGTGCTGGCAAGCGGATCAGTATACATATGGCGGTAGTTGTAAAAGGAAGGACGAGCTTACTCTCCAGAGACCAATCCTCGTCAACTCTGCCGAATAATGTCACCAACTCATCGGGTGTAAAGGCGCTCAGAGCCGAGTAGGGGAAGACCTGCGAGAATCCGGTTCGGAATGCATCGACCTGGCGGCGAACGCCAGTGCCCAGAGTCATGTCAATGACACGCTCCAGATACGAGTCTACGTTGTCGATGGTGACCCGAACCTGACCGCCGTCGGGGATAAGCTCGATTTCAGGATAACCAGGCAAGGTGAAGTCGAGGCAAAGATCATCCAGCTTCACTCCGTCGATGACAATGTCCTCGGTATTGGCAACCTTTTGGGCAGGGGTGCGTGAAGGATCCTCGTCGATTTCCTTCTTGGCCACGGCAAACTTCTTAATGGTCTTCAAAGACCGAGCCAGGCCAGGGTCGACAACCTTGACGGCGCCGAGAGATGGCTTGACGCCGGGTGCCGACGAATCGTCTCCAATACGGAAGAAGGTAGGGTTGAAGTTCAAGTCAATGATACGCGAATCGATCATCGATCGAGCAACAAATTTGCCGAGAGTCTTGAAGAGTTGGAGGATGCGTTCGCCGTTAGGAGCGCCGGCTTCATCGTCGCTGAGTGGTCGAGGGAAGAGACCACTCGCACCAGAAATGTACTCTTCAGAGTCGTTCGAATCCATCTCTCTCCAAAGCTTGAGCTTTTTCTTGGCGAACTCCTTTGACACCGTCGAATAGAACTCAAGGGTGGGGCCCAAGCCTGTGCCTACCTCCTCAAAATATTCGACCTCGAGAATGCTCTGGGAGGCACCATATAGCTCCATGACCTTCAAAGCAGACTCCAGAATCTTGGATCTGGAGATGCGTACCTTCTGACGTTGGAGTCGACCGAGGAATGGTCGATCGTCGCGACGATCGCGACGAGAGTCGTCTGCAGAATGAGCGTTCTGCCAGCGAGTCATAGAACGGGCATAGCCGAATGACGTCGACTGCAAGAACAAGTGCCTCGTCTCAAAGGGAAAAAGAAAAGGATACAGTCTGGCAAGGTCTTCTACCCAACTCGGCAAGCAGTTACTCGCCACGATAAGCGGTTCCTCCAACTGTCTGTTCAGTTTAGCGGTGAGCTTGGTATTGACAAACTGAGACAGGGGCTCCACGTTGAGCCGGACGGCGTCCTTTTCGCTGTTTTCGACCATAACATCTTCGATATTGGCGTTCAATTCGTGAAGGATATTGAGGAGACGGAGGATCGAGGCGGTAGACGGATGCTTGGCGAGGGATGCCGGTACACTTCCATCTCCATTTTCCTCAGTGCTGGCCTCGGAGTTTGAACTGAACGACAGGGTTTCCGCTGGCGGTGGGCCAGGGGCACGTCGGAACTTGATTGGATGGACCGCTGACCACACACTCCGGCTGAATTGCTCATCAGAATTGGCGGCTGAGGTATGGACCGCACGGTAGATGGTCGTCTCACTCGGGATGACCTTGCCGTCAAGTGTGAACTCTATATGCCAGTCTTGAGGGACAGCTTGAATAGCTGCAGCATAGGACATGGGTCGCGATGACGAGGTCGCAGGCGTGGGCGTGCTCTGTGCCGCCGGGGGAGGGAGAGCACTAGACCGAGTAGGCAAAGCACTTTGTGACGGCGTGGGAACTCTGGTTCCGTCGTCCTTGCGTGCAGTAACTCTACCACCCGCCGCGATTTCCATGTTGACAGCGCCAGGCTCGGGGACAGAGGACTCGCTCATATCCTCATCCAAATCGCCTACAATAGCATCGAGGGCGCTGCTGCCGCCGATCTCTTCGTCGTCAGATATGTGCTTCTCATCTGCGCATTCAAGAGCGTTCTCCAGATCGTCCTCTTCCGGAGGGGGCCGAGAAGGCACAGGGCTTTCCGCAGTAGACGCCGCGCTACGGCGAGTAGATCTTCTCAAAACACTCTTGTCTCTCGCAGCTGAAGTAGCGTCAGGAGTGGCTGCAGTCTCAGGCTGCGGTGCCGACTTGGATTTCGTCTTGCGAAGAGACCGTGAGCCACTAGGGGTGGGCACACTGGGCGGGGGCGGGATGGGGCTTGACGCAGAGGCAGCTGAGGCGCGTTCCGCAAGTCTAGCAGCAGCATGGCTCAGGGGCAAGCCTGCAGAACCTGCAAGTGAGGCAAGAGCTCTGGACAGGTTGTCGGCTCGCCGGGAGCCACGTGGCCGCTCCGACAGGCTGATTCTGGGACGCAAGTAGTCATCTAGCGACTTAAATGTAGCAATGGCGTGGATAGAGACCATGATGTTCCGATACGACCGCGGAATATCAGAGTCGTCATCGGCGACGAGTCTTAATCGAATTTGCTTCGCTAGCATAGACGCTGCGCTACTGCGATTGCCGTCGAAGGTATTCTGGTGGACTGTGATAACCTCAAAATGCTCAGACCTACTGAGAAGATCTTGAAGTTTGTGAACCATGACACTGAAGGGTGTTGCGGGCGAGTCGGCAGTTGCGGTCTTCGGCTTGGACTTGACGGTGTAGCCCATGAATACTTGCAGGAAGGCTGCCTGTGCAGTGCGGGCTAGCTCCTCATCAGGGTTGCTGAAGACCTCCAAAAGAACTCGGACAAGACCAGAGGCAAGAAGCTCTGCACTTGTGACGCTCTCGAGAACATCCGCGTCGAAAGACGACGCCAGCCTCTGGAAAAGTTCGACGCCCTTTTCGGGCGCAAGGTTGGTCGCCGTTCTGTGAAGGTAAAAAGCCCCAATCTCTTCGGCGAGATCCGACAGGTTTGATAGAATCTTGGTCGCCTTCTTCTTCATGGCCTTACCATGCTTCTCGGTCTCGTGGCTCTCCAAGAATTTCTTGGCCACCTCACGGATCCTACTCCGCATTGAAGGGACATCGGACAAGAATTGCTGAGGCGGTCCGTCCAGCGACATAGTCGAGCCGTGTGAGCTCACTGGTGAGCCCGAAAGGTCGTCTGGGTGAGGCTCGTTCTCGTTGTCCTCTTCATTTTCCTCGTCGTCCGATTCCTCGTGATCCTCTTCGTCTTCAGACTCCTCGTTGTCCGACGAACGATCACCAGAGTTTACGAAGGCCTGTGGATCGGTGTTGCTGTTTTCTTGCGATCCAACCGATTCCGGAGCCGGCAAGGAAGGCTTCTCCTCGATGGCGAGTTTCGTGATCTCTGAGATTACACCCTCGCGGTACAGCTGATATCGGTAAACATCTTCCAGGCGACTGAGGAGAAGTTCCGTGGCCTGGAGTGCAAGCATGACGAGCGATGGATGGTCCTGCTGGGACAAAATAGAGGCCAGAAAAGAAGCGTATGAAACTGTCTTCAAGGCTTCGCCGAGGATCTTCTCATTGAGGTTCGAAAGCATCTTGAGTTGCGCCGTGAGTACCTTTTGACGAACATTGAGGTTGACCGTACTCGAAAAGGCATCGGTCAAGGTTGGGAAAAGAATGAGAGCGAAGCGGCGGACCTCGGCTTTGCAGCCATCAAGAAGCTCGATTCTCCTATCGTTCGGCGAGGTACGTGCCTTCCCGGGCGCGGTAGATGACGGAGTAATAGGCTCTGTCGGGTTCATTTCAACAAAGTCGCCGTACGAAGGGTCGGCATTGCGAGGCAGGCTAGGGAGCAGCTCGCAGATGACGTTAAGCGTTTCAATGACTTGCTCCTTGGGCCGATGAATCAATGCCTGCATGATGACAACACTGTCGAGCTTGGAGGCAACGTCTTCTGTTCCGCTAGGCGGGGATACGCCAGTCAAGATCTGGTAGAGGGTCTCCACGACGTTGAGCTTGAACAGTTCTGCCGACAGCTGAGGGCTGGCGCGGGCTGTAAATGCCAAGACGCGCAGGAACTGGGTGTGAATGTCGGATCTGATGAGATTGGTGGTACCTGGCACAAGCAGTCTCAAGACTGCCTTGAGCAGGTCGACACTGACGAGCTCTTCCAGCTTCGCGGACTGGTACTTGAAGCTCTCGACGATTCCAGAGACGCAGATAGAGGCCTGTTCCACCACTCGCTGGTCGCTGCTACCCAATACATTGAGCAAGGTCGGCATGACATCCCGAATGACTGGGAAGGAATCCTCAGGGATGTTCCTGCAACAGTTGGCAGCCGTGGTCACGGCGGTTCTCTGTGTACTCGTTGCAAAGAAGTCGAGGTAGGACAAGCAGGCAGTGAGACCACCCTCTCGAACAATGCTGGAGGGGTACTCGGCCGAGATCTTCTCGAGGGTGCTCAAGGCTTGCTCGGCGAGATCGATGAACGAGATCTCCAGAAGCTTCTGGCATAGAACCGGAACAGCACCTCCGTAGACAACGTTGGCCACGCTTGCGGGCAGTGCCTCCATCAAGTTTGCCAGGCAACGGCAAGCAAGAAGCATGATTTCCGGGTTCTCCTCTCCCGTGATCTCGTTTGGTTGCATCAAATTCACCAACTCCTTGACGAAGGAATCGGGCGAGAAGTGCCCCGAAAGGTTGTCCTCGTTCGAGACCAACAGTATCTCGGACAACTCCTGTAGAGCAATCAACTGAATCGACGGGTCATCTTTCTGACGCAGGTTATTGAGAAGCTCTCGTAGGCGTGACGAAATGCCCGACATCATGCCGGTGAGTGCTCGTAGAGTGCTCGACAAGCCGCCGGGGCCGCCAGGGCCGCCAAACCCCCCAAACGGATCATCGTCCTCGTCGTCGTATCTTTGGTCTTCATCATCATCCTCGTCGTTCTCGTCGCTATCGTCGTCGTCGTCGTCATGATGTTCAGGCGGGGGAGGTGGAGGTGGGTGAGGAATGGACTCCTTCTCTGTGTCGTCCGTACCCGTCATCGTGGTGTCTTGATTGGCGTTGTTGGTGGCATTTCGTTTCGTTCGACGAGAAGAGCTGGATGTGATGGCAGCAGCGTCTATGTAAACGGAGTCAATGCCATTGTCCGAAACGCGGCCTTATTTGGAACAGTCTCGTATTTACCTGTAGCACTCGGAGCAGTCCTCTTGCTTCTGCTCGACTTACGGCTTGAAGACGCCGATGGTGCGGTGTCCTCGGAAGCATTCACAAGGTCTGGGGGATTACTGCGGACAGTCAGCGAAAATATCCTCAGAATCGATGAGGTGCTACTTACCCTAGGCCCGACATGGCAGCGGAAGCTTTTCCCTTCTTCTTCGACCGAGACAGGGTGGGTGCCGCCTGAGTAGGAGGCTGAGAAGGCGGTGCAGCGTCGGCTACTTTTTGACGCTTAGATCGTCTCGTAGAGGCGCTTGTTGGAGGTTGTGTTCCCGTAGTAGGGCTGGCTGCTTGAGCTGGAGCCTTTCGCTTCCTCGAGGTAGTAGGCGGGGGGATTTCAGGACTGGATGTCGCCGGCGCAGGGGCGGTCGCGGCGGGATCGGCGCCGGCAGCGGATGGTGTCGATGAAGCTGCAAGACTCGCTGCTTGCCGAGCAGAAGATCTAGTAATTCTGGGAGACATGAGTGATTGGGTTTTTTTGAGGGTTGGGTATTTTTTTATTTTTTTTTTGCGAAGCACGACAGCCGAAACAACAAGACAGAAAATGAAATGCAACAATCAAATCAAGTCAGTCGAATCGAGGGTGCGGGAAGCCATCTGTGTCGCCAACCCAGGTTGGATGTGTGGGTGGATGTGGGTGTGTAGGTTGAGGTAAGGTATGGTTGGTATGTAATGAATTGATGGCCTGAACAAGGGGGGAGGGCTTGTTGGTTTGGCACTGGCCCGTAGATGATGACCAAGCGAACCGACCAAGTGAAGGAGTAAGATGGGGGGAGACGGAAAAGAGGAGTTGGGGAGAAGAGGAGAAAGAAGGGTCGAGGAAGAGAGTGTATCAAAGTTGATGGTGCAGGTGAAGAAGGGTGAAGGAGCAGTGCGGCCTTGATTCAATAGTGAGAAACAAGCTGCCGTCTCTCTCTCTCTCTCTCTCTCTCTCTTTTTTACTGTCCTTTCTTAGAGGTGCAGTGCAGTGCAGTCAGTGCCTGATAGATAGATGGCAGGTAGGTTGGTACGGTAGGTAGATAGTGAATGACCCGCTTAAGGTCGATCCAACTGGTCGGCACGTTGGGTAGGTACTTGACTCCAGGTAGAAGGGGATGAAGGAGGGCAGGTAGGCATGCCGGGGTCCTGAGGCAAAAGTGACTCTTCTGGTATCGGGTTCGGGGTTAAATGAGGCAGATGGGAAGGTGAAGTCGGGGGACTTGGCTGGGTTGGTGAAGGGAGGCAGGAGGCGACGGGTTTGGATGTGGATGTGGATGACGGCTGCCCTTTCTGCCTCTCCTGGGTCCTGCTCCTTGCTCCAACTGATACTGTTTTTGCTTGCCTGATGGGTGTCTCTCTCGCTCCTCTCTCTTCTATTTCATTCTCTTCACCTTTTCTTTTCTTGTCTTTTTCCTTTTCTCCGAAATCTCGTCTCTCCCCTCTCTATCTTCGGCGATGCACAAAAGGCGTGCAAGGGGCTTGGAATGAAACGCGGCTAGTACGGGAGAAAGAGCGGCTACCTACCGATGAGAAGGCGAGGTCGAAATGAAGGCAGGTGAGCCCGACCCGGAGGACAATGTCGTCGGTGTGGACGGGAGGCGCGTGGGGTGATCGTGGTCGACTACCGATCTGGAGCGCGGGTTTGCAGAGGCGATTCGTTCTGCCATGGATTACGCCATGAGGCAGGATAGCTCGGGTGGTGCTGACGATTGGGCAGGGCGATGTTTGAATGTTATCAGTTCGATCGGGATGGCCACCGGACACGATGCAGGGCGGCGGGACAGTGATGAGGGTTCGACCGAAATCAACGTGTCAAATAGGACGTTTACGGTTTGCTGGGCGTCATCGGCAGGTACGAGAGGGGTCTCCTCGAGACGGGGGTGTTGTCGTTATCGTCGCCGTTGTTGTCGTCGGGAGAACGAAAGGGTTGTCGATGGACGAGTATGAGAAATGCGCTGCGGCGGTTGAAGTTATGCAGCGACAAAGCAGCATGGATGGAAGAGGTGACTTGTTGGGTCTGGCTGGTTTGACTGATATGGGCCGTGGCCGGCGGACGTAGACACAGACACGCGCAACAACTCCACACCACAGCATACGCTGGTATTACCTCAGTGTGCAAGACGCCTAAGGCTAGGCCACACGCATACACACTCACTCCCGCACCAAGCGGCTCTGGTATCGCTGGCCCGGCCCACCTTTTTCTCCAGAGCAGCCACTGGACAGCGGGACACACCAACTCAACAGAGAATCAGATGGGTGACCCCTGCGACTACAGCCAGAGGAGACACTTGACTAGCGACTTCGCCTAATACACCCCTTATGTCATCATGTCATGGAACGGTCCTCCTGCCACGCCTACCGTTTGGCTCCGTCCCACCCTCTAACTGCTGTCTGTCTCCCGGGACCCAAACGCGGCGTCCTTGCAGCGTCTGACCGTGCTGCACGTGGAGCCACCGCAGCGTTTGGCAGGCGCGGGCACGGCGATGGCAGGCTCAACCCAGCCCCTCCGTCCTGCTACCAAATGCCGGAAGTTTTGCGCTACGGCCCATGGGCACCCTCACATACACAAAAGCCGCTCGTCATGACGGAACCACGGCCCCGCTCACGCATCCACATTTCACTTGCGAGCCCCAGATTCTGACGCAGCTGATTCAAGCACGGTGGGTGGTGGAGAGGCGGAATCTATGGCTCTTGTTGCGCCATCAGGGTCTAGCAACGGGTGTAATATCCGGGCCAACGCTCCATTTCTAAGCAAATGGAGCCCAGCGCAGCAAAGAGAGAAATGATGAAGATGGATGGAAAAAGATGGAAAAAATTTGAACACCTCACGCGACGTTGGTCATTCAGTGTGGACTATGCACAGGCAGTGCCGTTTTTCGTTCCGTTTTGACTCCTATCGCTCACGGATGCTGTCTGGTCTTGGTTTCTAAGCAGGTATGGTGTAATAGCGTCGCTGGTCTACGACTTCAGGCTATCCTTGCCCCCCTCGAATTCGCTCACCTCGTACTCCTCCGGGTATTTATCCAGGTGCTCGCGCAGCTGCGCCATCTGCTGCTTCAGATCCGGTGTCAGCTCTTCGTAGACATCCTCAAACATGCCCCGGATCGGCGGCTTCTTCTCCATCTCGGCCTCCTTGAACGCTTTTAGCACCTCCCGCCTCGTCGACTCTCGACATTCCTTCTCTTTGCCCTCGTCCCACATGCCCCTGGCCTCCATGTATTTGCGAAGCCGCGTGATAGGGTTGTCTCTACGCTTCCAGTCCTCGACCTCGACCCTGGCGCGGTACGCGAATGAGTCGTCCGACGTGCTGTGATGGCTCACCCGGTAGGTCATGGCCTCGATCAGGATGGGCCTGCCCCCATTCTCGAGAGCCATCCCGCGCGCCCTCTTGGTCGCCTCCCGGACCGCCCAGATGTCGTTCCCGTCCACTCGGATGGTGTCGATGCCATACCCGAGACCACGGCTGGCAATGCCGTCGCCCCGGTACTGCTCCAGCGTCGGCGTCGAGATGGCGTAGCCGTTGTTTCTGCAGATGAAGATGACGGGGCAGGACCTCGTCGCCGCGATGTTCAGCGCTGCGTGGAAGTCGCCTTCGCTGGCCGCGCCCTCGCCAAAATAGGCCGCGACCACTCGCGGGGGGATGGACGGGTCCTGCATCCGCTGCATCTTCAGAGCGTAGGCCGCTCCCGAAGCTTGCGGCAGCTGCGTCGCCAAAGGTGAGGATATGGTGTGCTAGGGCACCGACGTTAGCAAGACTCTTTTGTATGTGCATGCGTGGGTGTGTAATCGGACGTCACACACAATGTTCAACTCCTTGCTGCCGTAGTGCACAGGCATGTTCCTCCCCTTGCCCGGGTCCTTGGAATTGGCAAACAGCTGGTTCATAAAGTCCCCTGAGGTGAACCCGCGTTGCTTGAACACGCCCTGCTCACGGTACTGGCAAAAGATGACATCCTCGGGTGTCAGCACGCTCGCCGAGCCGACGCTCAGCGCCTCCTCGCCCGCCGAGACCATATAGAAGCTCAGCCGGCCCTGGCGCTGGGCATCGAACATGATGAGGTCCATGACCGAGATGAAAACCATGTCTTTGTAGAGCTTGACGATGCCCTCCTCGCCCAGATCGGGCACGAAGGCATCGTCGACGATGGCGCCGTCCTGGTCGACGACGCGGTAAGTCGGCACGGCGGGGTAGTCGCCGGGTGTCTCGAACTTGAGAGTGCTTGTGAAGGCGCTCTTCACGGCCCCCGGAAAGGAGACGTGGTTCGCGTTGGGCCGTTGGGAGAGGCTGCTCGCTGCTCGGCGGGATTGGGATCGGGAGGCCGTCGTCGTTGTCGGCGGTGATATGAAGGCAGCCGTCGCGGTGCCGCCGGCTCTAGGGACAGCCCCGCAACGGGGCGCACGGCGGATGATTCTTGACGACCTCATTCTCTCTTTTCCTGAAGCAATTGGGTTGTTCTTCTTCAAAATCAGCAGTGAAAGAGAAAGGTGATTGTCCTCAATTCCTGCAGTTCGAGGAAAAACGGCGGGTTAGAGAGGGAAGCCGAGACAGCTATCCCGAGGGGCAGCCGTCTACCGTCGGCCGAACGCTCGACGTCATGCTGAGCCGACGGAAAGCGAGACACTGGAGGTGTGAGGGTAAGAAAAACAGAGAGAGATAACAGTAGATAAGCCCTCCCCCCCGGGCCCGTAACCCAGAGCAGACCTTTCCCCGCGCTGGTGCCCCGCGTGACCCCCAATGATCAGTCGATAGGCGATAGGTACCTACCTAATGAGTCGAACCTTGGAACAGGGGACGGCCTCTGGACTTCCTGCGCGTGTGACAAGGTTATGGTTTGCTCCGTGGGCGAGATGAAAAGAGTTTGGATTGTATTGCTCGCCTCTGTTTGAGGTTGGTATCTAACTAGGGCTTTTCAGTTTTACGCATGAATTCTTGGAACGCGGTCCTATTCGATGCAAGGACATCTTCTTGGATACCTTATGTAACGGTAGGGCTTTAACCGTACTGGACGGTTTGTTCTGAAGTTTGCTTTCTCTTTTGTTATGGTGATGCACGATTCAACCCCAAATAAGACTGAATGGTCTCTTTTTTGGCCTCTTTAAGCCGGTATCTGTCCCGCTGTGTTAAGTTTATTGCATTGCGTATTGTCTGCAGCTGCGGACGGGTTTTGTGTGTCTGGCTGGGTTTTCCTCGGAAGGAAGGTCAACCCCCAGCCCAGGGCTGCAGTTATTGAACGGCAATGGCCGGTTCAGAAAAGATGTTAATTGTCGACATCTCGATGCCAAATCATGGATCCGTCTGTAGCCCCAATAGCTCAGCCTCAACAATCAAGTAAGCCTCAGAGCCACTTTCAAGTCCTTTTCAAACTATGGGAAAATGGATATTGCGTCTCGGGTGCGCAGGCTTAGGTTTGATTCTCTTTCTGAAAGGCTCCCCGTCATCCTGGAATCACACTTGAGACGACAGCAGTGACACGACCATTGACACGATCTGGCTTACACTGAGGGGCCAACCATGGCATTAAGGAACTCGTTGTACAACACTGTCAACCGTGAGGCTGAGGGCAATTAGTAGGTATATCGGAAGGCCTTGTTCTCCCAGTCCGTGTTGTCCCCCTTTTCCTGCTCAAGGCCAGCCTGGAGCATATCTTCCGGAACGCCATACTTGGCGTTGCGGCGCTTGTTCTCACTCACGCACAGCAGGTAGTACACCAATCCAGACGCAGCCATTAGCGCGAACGCGAACATCATGGCGCTGATTCCCAGAGGATATCTCGGCGCCTGACTAGATAGAAAAAGCTGCGGCCCAATGATGTTGCCAATTGCTATAATTTAGTCAGTCCCAGTCACAGCGTCTAGATCTGACACACTTCGCCAGTGGGTGGTAGGCTTGGGGAATCTTACCATAACAAACGGCAACGGTGACGCCCATAAAGCTCTTCTTTGTTGCTCCGGCCGTGTTGGACGAGTTCAGACTCAACATAAACACCCACGGCACATTATAGAAACCCATAATGTACACGCCAGCCAGTGACGCGTCCCGCTGAGCGTTCACGTCGAGCGTGTGCACCATCACCGCGCCCGCGAGCCCGACCAGCGCCGATAGGATCCAAAACAGACACCGCAGGTTCTGCACGAAAAGGGAGATGGTCGTGAGCGCTGCGCCGGCAACCATGGCGACCGCTGCCTGCGGTGTGGCCATGAGCACAGTCTTCGTCTGGCTGAAGCCGTACCCCGCGATGATGAGCGGGTTGAAGTTGGTGATGCCGGCATTGGCGATGGCGTAGCCGATGCCGCATGCCCAGACGCACCAACACTTGGGATCTTTCAGGGCCTCGAGGATCTGGGCCGCGTCGAACTTCTTGTTGGTGTCGACACCCGTCTGGTTCTCGGCGAGCCGGACGATGACCTGCTTCTTCTCCTCCTCATTGAAGAACCACGCGGTCTGCGGTGAGTCGGGTAGAGCGAAGAGCACAACGAACCCCGTCACGATCGTGACGGCGCCGTAAATGATGAAGATGTACTTCCACGTCGACAGCGACCCCTTGATGTTCCCAATGGCGTAGGAGAGGATACCGCCAAAGACGCCCGCGAAGGTGTTGTGCCACAGCGCAGTGCGGAGAGGCTGCTCCTCGCGGCGGTACCAGGTCGAGTTGAGGACCAGCATGCACGGAAGCAGGGCGGCCTCGAAAATGCCCAGGAGGACGCGGATCGTCGCAAGGCCGGCGAAGTTGTGACACGCCGACATGAGGCAGATGGCGGCGCCCCAGAGTACGAGACAGGTGCCGATAAACTTCCCAATGGGCACTTTTGTGATAAGCCAGAGGGAGGGCAGCTCCATGGCGAGGTAGCCAAAGTAGAAAATGCTGCCGAGCCAGGAATACTCTTGGCCCTTGAGGTTGGTGTCTTGTCTCAGGCCAAAGATTGCGGCGAAGCCTAGGGCGTTCTTCATGACGATGCATGGTTAGTTGAGAGTTCGTTGGTGTTGGAAAGTGCGTGTTGACTTGCCTTGTCGAGGAAGGCCAGCGTCATGCTGATCACGGCGCATGGCAAGACCACAAGGTCCGTCTTCATCCGCAAGCGCCGGTTCTGGGCGGGCGTCGGCGCAACAGTCTCGTCGTCCTGTCCGACTCCATCTCGGACGTCTTTGACATTCGCCTTGACGGTCGAGCTGCTGTCAACAGCGACGGGTTTGGGATCCATGTTGAAGTTCATTCGTGTCGCAACGCACAGACGAGTCGTGTAAGTCGGGGTAGGGGCCGTGTAAGTCCCGAACGGGCTGAGGAACGACAAACAGCTCGCTTCGGCAACAAAGTCAATGACTTAAACCAAAATCAAGCCGAAGCCAAGGAGTAGTAAGTGCGATTGGCATTCTTGTGAGTCGCGGCTGGCCGCAGATATTTCAAGGCCGCTCCACATCGTCTACCGGTTCAAGCTTCCGTGCATCAAAACTCTCATCATGTCGTTGTCGATATGAAAAGACCGGTAATAAGAGCGATTGACGGAATCGGCTTGAACTATCACGCAATGAGAGGGTGGATCTTTCTCGGTGCCCACCGAGATCACTTGGGTGAAGATATCGGCCCAGCCCGAGTCGACGTCCTGAGTCGTGCTCCACAACTGCACACTGTGGTTGAGTAAATCCTTATAGGTTGGCGGCTCATTAGCGAACGGAGTGGTACAAGGCTCAAGTTGTGTATTTGAAAGCCATCTGCCGAGCTGATACATATCACGAAGCACGCAATGCAGTATTGCGAGCGGTCTGTTGGGTTAATTTATCCCACCCTGAGACTTACATCGCCTTCCGATTGGTGGGCTTGAAGCACCGGACATAGTTACAAAAAAGGCACGGGTTAACAGCATGAAGAAGAACAAGCAGAAGAAAATCTTGCTCGTGACACAGAATGTTCAGCAGTTGATCATACCGAGTATGGGACTGTTGAGACAGGGACTCAAAGCTTTGACTTCAAGCCATCCAAGACACTCAGGTCTCGGGTTTGTTCAAGTTCCGCCAGAATCTGCTCTCTTGTCCTCGACACATCCCGCTCAACCTCGGCAGCGTACAACGTCTGAATCGCCTCCGTAAGAGCTCCCCTCTTCCCGTCACCAATTCTACGTCCGTCGACTTCCGTGACGTGAATCTGTGACGGAAATGTCCCGGTGCAGAAAGCCTCGTCCGCCCCGTACACTTCGGTGAGCGCAAAATCGAGCTCTCGGACCTTGATGCCGTGAGCGCGGCAGACATCGATGGTCTTCTGACGCGTGATGCCCTGCATCTGATTGTCCTTCGTCGGCGCCCACACCTCGTCGCCGCGGACAATAAAGAAGTTGACTGAGTTGCACGTCTTTACAAACCCTCTCAAGTCCAACATCAGCGCCTCATCTACACCCATGACATTGGCGCTCACGCAAGCTTGAACGTCTGTGGCCTTGGAAATGTGGTTCCACTGCTCATCTTTGACATCCGGCGGGCCGCGGCGAACCCAGGTGGTGCCTAGGCGCAGGCCGCGAGACTTCGCTGTTGGGTCGACCGCCTTGATCTCAGGGATGATAACGATGAGTGGCAAGCCAATGTTGACGTGTGGGTTCTGGTACGGCGTTGACTTCAGCCCTCTGCTTACTACCAGGCGAATATGAACGTGGGGCTCGTTGCCCATATCGTTGGCGTCAATGGTTTGATGGATTAGTGACAAGAGATCTCCTTTTGTCAGACCCAAGTCCATGTACATAGCCTTCGCGGACTGGAACAGCCGGTTAATGTGTTCCTTGGCGAATTGAATGCGGCCTCTGACGGCACGAATTCCTTCCTGTGAAACCCCCATGATTAGCTAGGTAAGGCTAGGGAGGAGTATGAAAGCAATCCTACCCATATTCCATCGCCAATGAGGAAGCTTGAGTCGAAGACCGAAACCACAGCCTGGTTTCTGTGAACTAGCCGGAAGTCTCGTGTCACGCCATCGCGGATACCGACCTTTTGAGGCAGTTAGCTTTACAATTGACCAATTCAACTTTGTGTCCAGTGAAATTCACCAAGATAGAAGCGTTTTTGGTATTGACAACAGATGTATGGCTCGTGGCCGGCTGAGCCTTATGTTGAGACTGAGACATGATTACTTCTAAATTTGGCAGGCGATGGTCTGTAAGTCGGCGAAAGCTTTGCTTGTGGTCCAGGCATGAAAAACGCAACTCGCACTGGACCTCAAGTTTCCCGACATTTATCATGCGGCAATTGCTTGAGAGATGTCCCAAAGGCCCCCCAGTATCATCCCCCCTATCAGCCAGTCCGTTGCACTGAGCTCGGCGAGGGCCGAAACTTTGACGATGCCGTACGGTATCGTCTCCATCTTAACTCGGTCCCGTCCGAGTCCCAGGTGTAACAGCAGCCAACCCTAGAATAAAGTCATCTCGACTCGGTGATGGTGATTGAACGCCCGAGCTCCCGAAATCACAATGATTCAATGCCGGGTTGTTTTCCATGATTGTGTCAGTGGTCGATGTCATTCACCTAGGAGTGGGTTTCGGCCTGCTTCCAACAGGTCAAAAGGGTTGGATGATTTGCTTTGAGATTATGGCTGCGAGAGATGGTTCTTCTGGTGGACTGTGCGGCTAGAGACCGAGTGCAAGGGCAACAACGATTATCATCCTAAGCCCCGTTCTGGCTGTGCTGAATTTCGTTCATGAATGCATCGAACCAGGCAGTCAGGCCTTCATCCAGACCAAGCTGAGTGTTGTCGAAATATCCTGTCACTTGGCTCATGTAGGTTTCCAGCCCTTCGCCCAGAAACGACATGGGATATTGCAGATTGTCCGAAGGAATAGCTCCCAGCGTGTCAGATGAGCTGACATGTGGTGCAGATGAGGCATCTGTCATCTGAGTCTGTCCGCTTGGAAGTGGCCAGGTTGTCGGCCCATACACCTTGATCCGCGCTGCTTGGAGAAGATCGCGATATTTCATCAGTTTTTCTTCCTTCATGCGGCCGATACCGCGCTCGATGAGTTCAATGCATGCGGCTACATCGCTTCCATGAGAGTGAAGAAGGGTGGAGTCGGGGTTGCGACTCATCGCTTTTACATGCCTGGTTTCGCTCCATCAGCCTCTGCCATGAGGTGCAAAGAAGAAGACTCTTGCAAGAGCGGTTGATGAAAAGCGAACTGGAAAAAGAACCTACCAATCGCAATATAAGCCTGCCAGTCCTACCATCAAGATCGAATGCACATGGCGGAAGCATCGACAGACGGCTGTGATGCCATAGTGGAACTCCAACTTTACCCATTGACGGACGGTGCCGGATACAGCGCGAGAGCATGTTTCAACCATCTCCCTGGAGGGAATCATAAAAGTGGGAGATGGTCGGTACATGAGTAGCAGAAGAAGACCATAATCGACTTTCATCTCGGAGTACTCTCGCGTGCCCTTGAAGTCAAGGAGGGTCATCTCCCGCTTCCAGTCTTCCAACTCTTTTTGAACCTCTTTGATTTCGCTGCATATTTGCTGGAACGTGGTCCTAGCTGCTCGTCCGTCGGGGGCCCTGGCGATGTAGACAGATTCGAGTATACGGCCGCCTATCTGGCGTAGTCTTACCAGATGATTAAAGATTTTGACATTGAGTCGATGTACTATGGGTGTTACCTGAGCTTCAGCGGCTGTAAGTTCATCCAGACTGCTAATTGACGGTTTCGGTGCATCAATCGCGTGGTCTCGAACCGATAGCACTCGCCCGGTGATCACGGCAACCTGTCTTTCGAGGCTGTATACGCACCACCAAGTGCGATTACGGACCTCACGATCATCGGAACTAAAGTCTCCAGCAACAACGGAACGACGATGAAGCCCCATTTCTATTGCTGCTGACATGGCGTAGCGGCTCAGGTGCCAAAGGTCGTCGCCATGGCTCCTGACATTCGAGTCCAGCACCCATAAGCTCAGCAACAGTACGGCGTGGAGGCTCTGAATATCTCTCGGATGGTTGTGGAAGTTGAAGAAGAAGCGCAGTCCTGTTTGGAAGTAGTCGGCTGGGCTGTTCAGGTCCATCATCCTACGATATTCTTGATTGTCGGAGCGGGTGGCAGAGGCCAAAGCCAGAACCAGGAGAACCAAGAACCTTTGGTATGCAGTGCATCGTGTTGGGTCTTCATATATGTGTGAAAAGCTACTCCTCAGGAAGGGAAGTGAAACGAATGGCCACCAAATGTGAATGTGGCTGATGTATGTGTGCAGGAGAAACACTGCGACCGGTTGTGGCGGCAGGGCTGCATTTCTTCGAATAAAATCTTGATCTAGAATAGCGAAATCCCCCCGGGTGGAGCGAGATATCGAATAGGGCTGTTCAAGATCGATCTGCTTGAAGAAAATACGGGCAAATGTTGAGCCAGTGGCACTGCCCACTAGGATGCAATGTTGATCAGCGTCAAGCTTTGAGATTTCAACTCCAGCAATCAAGATGCTGGCTAGGAATACTCACTGTATATCCTCTCAGAGTGACTATGAGGGATTCCGATAGCGAGAACACCGATTTCTTCGGCTTCTTTGCGGATATTGTCAAACCGACCCGGCTCCAATGTTGTTGCATGTTGATTGGAGGAGTCTTGAGAAAGGCTATCGAGCCTGCCTTGGAGCTCGACGATCTGGTCTTGCAGGCTCTTGACAGCAGCGTAAGAATACGTCACGCGATCTGTGATGTTACATTGCTCATTCTGCCGATGGCATGTCGAGCATCGAGGAACTCGCAGGTCACACTTCGACACGCCAGTCAATCGGGAATTCTCCAAGCTTTCAGCGCACTCAAACTCACCTTGACTTTTCGTGCATGACAGCGACTGCATGCCTTTGAAATGGTTGGTGAAAAACGTTCCTCCCAGCTCGGATCCATCAAATGGCAATACTAGCAATGATCGAGTCGCCACGAGTTCGGTGGGAGAGTGCGTGGACTATCACGCCTCGGGGGTGCCCGAGTCGTGTGGTTAATGGACAGTGAGTGGACAGTGCAAAACAGTGTATCTGTGGTGCTTGTGGAGAATAGGTAGGGGTCTTTATAACGAACCCACTTGCCGATGTCAGCAGGCTTCGGGTGGATGCTTCGGTGTGGTTCGGTGAGTGAGGGTCGTTGCAGACGGTGTAAGTGAGGCGGTTTTCTATGATCACTCTCCACCTACCTACGAAGCAGTGCTTTTTTGGAAGTCTAAGGACGTAGGTAGATCAAAGTGAATCATATTCCATAGTACACTAAGGGGTTTCCAGCACCCGATCTTTCATCTTCGAGGAAGAAACCCACCTGCCCTCAGCTATCGCACATAGCAACGACCCATACATTCCTTCGCGTCAACAAACCCAACCAGTCTCGACTTCACCATTATTCGTCAAATCCTGTCCTCAACTCACAACCTCAAAATTAAAAAATTAAAAACGCGATATTGCAGCTCAGAAGCCACACTCAAAAACATGAGCCCTGCCGCCAAGATCGCCGTTCTGGTCCTAATGCTCACCCTGCTACTGTGCGTTATCGCCTATTTCGCCCGCCAACAGATACACACCTTCGCCAAGGCCCTCACCCATCACCGAGCGGCACGCAAGGAAGAGGAAACAACTACCAACGTTTCCACCGAAACCAATGTCTAGGTAGGACACAGTCTTAATCCATTCCTCCAACATATCTTCTCCGCACACCTCTCACGCGCTTCGTTGTAACCGCTCCTGTCCGTTCAAATTCAAGGTGTGGCTTGTCACCAATGTCACCAAAGTAGCGTGCACCAGCCACAAAAATCCGATCTCCCATCTCCACCAAAAACTCCGTAGCGGAAGTCTCCCAAGCACCGATCGACTGACTTCATTGCGCCCCCAGGACCTCCCCTACCACTCCCCCAAGTCATTCCCCAGCAATGGCGACACGACGCGCCCTCCGCTCCTCATGGAGCGTGCGATCCCTCTCGGACCAGATCAGCACACCACACTCTCCCGTCTCTCGCCCCTTTGCGATCGCCTCCCGATCCATCAACACCTCGTCCGACTCCTCCGTCGACAGCAAGACGACACATTTTGGCTTCAAGACTGTCCCCGAATCCGAGAAGGCCGATCGCGTTGCCGGCGTCTTCCACAATGTTGCCGACTCATATGATCGCATGAACGACCTCATGTCTTTTGGCTGGCACAGAGTATGGAAGTACGTCCCCTCCATATCCCGGCCCATCAGAGTGCCACCCACCACTAACACCTAAATCTCAGGGACCATTTCGTCTCTGGCCTCCAGCCAGGCCTGTCAGCCTCCAACCCCCCGACGCCTCAACACATCCTCGATATTGCCGGTGGCACTGGCGACATCGCCTTCCGCATGCTTCATACGGCGCATAACCTGAACAACAATCCCGATGTCCGCGTCACCATTTCCGATATCAACCCCTCTATGTTGGCCGTCGGCCGCGACCGCTCAAAGGCCCTGCCCGCCTCTCAGCAAGCCGCCATTTCTTGGCTCGAGGCGAACGCCGAGAAACTCCCAGAGGGCGCCATCAAGGATAACTCGATCGACCTGTACACTGTCTCCTTTGGCATCCGCAACTTCACCAACATCCCCGCCGCCCTGCGTGAAGCCTACCGCGTGCTCAAGCCCGGCGGTGTCTTTGCCTGTCTCGAGTTCAGCAAAGCGGACAACTACCCGCTATTCAACGCCGTCTACAAGCGCTGGTCTTTCAGCGCTATCCCCTTGATCGGTCAGCTTGTCGCTGGTGACAGGGACAGCTATCAGTACCTCGTCGAGAGTATCGAGCGCTTCCCTAGCCAGGAAGAGTTCAGGGACATGATCAAGGACGCCGGCTTTGTGGTTTCCGGCGACGGTTATGAGAACCTCACCGGTGGCGTTGCGGCCATCCACAAGGGTATGAAGCCTGTTGCTTAAGTAAAATGGGGGTAGAGGTTTATGATGCGAGGAGGACCCAACGAAAGAGCAAGTCGAGGTCACAAAGCTCGTGTACAATCTTTGTATCTGTGTACTAATATGGATCGCTGGAAATGGCTGCATAGACGACTGGCAGCCAGATAGATTCTACAAAAGAAAAATGTGTATTAAGATGGCCGCTGGCCCTGTACAACAGCCCTTTACCTTCAGAGTCTTGGAAGCGCGTCGCATAGCACCTTTTGCTGCGCACTTCTGGCGGATGGTTGGAGAGATGACGCGTGATGGGGGTGATGTGATCGCCTCCATTGGAACTTCGAGACGTCTCAAACGTATGAGAGAACGCACCGGGGTCTGCGCTGGAATGCCATTCCAACCCATCCACAGACCGCGTTCAGCCAGCGTTTGAAATCAATGATATCGTGGGGGCCGTTGCTGCCGAATATTGCTCACGCAAGAGTCGGCGAAGGGAGCATCAGTCTGGGTTTCACGCCCAGCCCAAGGGGCTGGATGGCCTGCCAAGGGCGAGATCAGCTATTGGGATACACCGTGAGCCAGAGGTCACTGCTCATCAGTCAGGGGAAGGGGAATATAATCTTCCCTTGAATCAAGGGGGCTGTGGTGATCGTGGAACATCAACTTTGAGGCATCGCTTTGATCTTTAGCCTCTGTTCATGGATGCTACAGAGAAACGCGTGTTGGGTAGACATTGAATTGGAATCTATCCGTCCGATACCACCATCCGCCCATGTTCTACCTCGAAAGCGACGAACTAAATAGAATGAAACATCATCCCTCAAGTCCGCCTGTCTTCCCGACTCTCTCAACTCCCCGCCGAAGCTGCAAACACCCCTTGTTTTATTTCTCATTGATTCAAAGAACTCCAACACGGATGAACGGGGGAGACTGAAGAAAAAAAGGTTTCTTTTTGAAAAGATTCCCGGACAGACTCCCGTCCAACTCGAGAAGAAGATTTCCATCTCCCACTCGAGCTGTCTCATTAAGGTACGCGTACAAGAATTGGTAGCACTTGTTTTTTTTTTCTTCTTTGGCCCCTCCCCTTTCTCCTGTCGTAACCGGCAAAAAATGTTGGTTTTTGCCCTTCATATTGAGGGGCCAAACTTGGCCATTATGGCTCCAAAGACTTCATTCGATGGACGACATCGCTTCAATTCCGATGCCTGCGCCATCTTCCATAGATCATCAAAGGGGTCGAGCGAAGAGTCCTACTCCGCTGGAGTGGCGGGGCCAGGAGCAGGCGAGGCACCACCTTCGCCCTTGAGTCCACCTCGGCCACGGCCACGTCCCCGCTCACCTCCGCGACCGCCGCGGCCACCACCACGGCCACCACGGCGGGTGCTCTCAGAGTCACTGGCGCCACCTGCGCTACGGTAGCCGCTGCCCGTGTTTGCCGAGTTGCCTCCACCTCTGCTGCTTCCCCAGTTGCCAGCACCACCGCGGGGCTGAAACTTGCTCTCACGGTGCTGGAAGACCTTAACTAGGGGGCGGGACCGGTCCTCTTGCGCACGGGTCTTGAGGTCCTCGGGCAGGCTGTTGAGAGCGGCGTCGCGGTCCTCGACGGTCTTGAACTGGACAACCTTGTTCGAGTTACCCCACTTCTCGATTTTCAGGATGTTGTTTCTGTGCTCGCCGTCAAAAAGCTCGCGCGTCTGCTCGTCGGAACTGACATTCATAATGAACAGACCAATTATATCTTGAGCAGGCGTCTTGGGGGCAGGTGAGGAGACAGGGTCTGGACCATGGGCCGAACCGTTAGCGGGAGCAGGACGCTCGTCCTTGGCGGGCACGGCGGGCGGCGCAGGAGTGGCAGCAGGCTGAGGCGTCGCAGGCTTAGTAGGCGGCAGAGGTGTTGCAACGGCAGGCTTGGGGGGTGCTTGCGATGAGGGCTGTCTGCTGGTAGGCGGGGGAGCCGTGGTCTGCGTCGAGGGCGGTGCCGGGGCGGGCAAGTTGCCAGCGCCAGAGGGTCCCGAGGGAACAGGCGCGGCAGCCTTGGCGCCTCTATGTGAGAAGTTGAAGCCCTGAGCGCGCATCTCGGTTCCAATGCGACCGTCCTGGATCTCGAGCACCAACCAGCCAAATGCGGCATCTGCCAGGTTGAAGTTCCACATGTTCTTGAAGGCACTCTCGTCAACCTGACCGAGCTGCGCCTGGCCGGCAACAGGACCGCCGAAGGGGTTACCGCCGGCGGCAGTGGTAGGCATCTTCTCGACGATCTGGAGAGCGTTCTTGAGCAGGTTCTGTTGCGCCTCGTTTTGGGAGATTGCAGGCTCAACCTCGTTCTTGACAGTCTCCCAGACGTCGTTGAAAGACGCCTTGGAGGCGGCGAGCTTACCGCGGTAGTGATCGAGAGTGGGGTTTACGCTGAACTCGTTGTAGGAGCTGCCGTAGCGGAAGTGAAGTCCTGCAGAAATGGAGAAGTCGGCCTTGAGGGTGACGGAGAGCTGGTTCAGGATACCCTCGCGTGCGGGAGAAGCGTGGGTGATGAAGACGCGAGTTTCGGTAGGATCGTAGACTCGGTGGGCAGTGTCGACGAGTTCGCCCATCTGCAGGAGGGTGGTCCACATGGTTCCCTGGCCTCCGGCAATTGTGGTTCTACCCTCGCCATTGTCAAAGAGCTTGTGCATGACAACGGCGCCGCCGAGGCCCAGGAGGCGCAGCTTCACTCCACCGAGCTCAAGGAGCATCGAACGGGCCTCGTCGATAATATGCAGGTTCTGTACTTTATACTCTCCGGATCGGAACTTCTCGAGAACGCGGACATCTTCGCAAGCACCCCAGACAGTGTATACGGGAACATCAAGCTTGATCTCGCCGCTCAGGAGTAGAGGAAGTTCGGAAAGGGGGAGCTCGTTTGCGGGGAATCGGCTCTTGACGGGTCCGGGGCCGCCCTGCTGGATCGCCTTCTTGACGGGCTCGGAGATCAGGGGAGAGTACTGGGCAACATGCTTGAGGGTCCTTGGCACCAATGTCAGAATGACAACGGTCGTGTGTAGGATCGTGGAGGGTTCCTTACTTTTCTGCGATTCGCTCCAGGGAGGTGTCGTCGTAGAAGCCAAAGTCGCCAGTGTGGATGATGTGGTCGGCTCGTGCTTGTCTCGCCAGATCGTTCAAGGATGTGAGATTTCCTATTACAATCATGTCAGCTTGAGGTCTCACGGCTGACCGCCGGACGGGATTTGATGGAATAGCGACGCAACGCACCTCGAACATCAGCTATGCACAGAACTCGGATGGGGCCAGTCTGGATAACACGTCCCTGGTTGGGGAGGAGCGGTGCGGCTCCAGGAGGGATCGAGGAAGCTCCATTAGGCATGTAGCCTGGGTTGTTGCTGTTGTTGTATGGGCGCGGCTATCAATATCGATGACATGTCAGTACTGGGGCCAGGAAGCGGGACAGGTAGGAGCTCAGGGCCCAGCAGGGGGTCGACGAAGAAGTATCACGACAACGAGAGAGAACGTGAGAGAGGAGAGGGAGCGCAACGGCATGACAACCGCCGGGAAAGAGGTTCCATTTTCAGTGGAGCTTGAAAAGACGAAAAGAGGAGGTACTCACGGCAGCCATGCTATGTTGTCGTCGAGGTAATCGCGAGATGTCGATTGGGGCGATGAACCTAGGTCACAGGGGACGATCGGATTCGATGGTGTCGTCGGGGTAGTTGACCGGTCGCTCGGTCCGGAGAGTTCGAAGAGGGGAGGGTTTGGGTATCAACGGAGATGGAAAAGAGGTTGGAAGAAGTAGCTGGTGATGTTTGCGACGTGACGAGGAATAAGCTCCCCTTACAAGGCTGGTGATATTTTTCTGTAGGTTAAGGAAAAGTGCAAGGTGTAGGTGGAAGCAACGAACGGACGAATTGGCGCACTGCCAGAAGAGGCTGCTGTATCCCCAAAACGGTTTAGCGCATATTCCTACAGCTGGCAGGGGCCAACGTGCTCTTTCCCACGAGCACCTTGTCTTCCGCAGTCCACTAATAAAGCATCCCAGGCGGCGGCATCAAGAAAGACAGGGCGGGAAGCTCAATGGGTGAAAGCCTGCTGAACACCGTCTCAAGGCACCGCAGCGGGGCTCGGACAGCTGCCTTGCGCTACCAGGCAGGCAGACACAGCTCCTCACTTTCCACACTTCCATCGCCCGTCATCCATAGGCCGTGTTCCACTGCTCAGTGAGATGCCCCAAGCTGGACCTGTCAGGGATAGACACGACACCTCATCTCATTCAACCTACCTTACCGACGGATACCAACCCAAACGGCGTCGGCCTAGGTACCAGCATCCCCCCTCCCCAAGCTCACTTTCCAAACAACTCGAGGCTTCCAGACGGCTCCATCTCCCGCAAGTCTCGTGGCAATTTCTTCGCAGAGTTTATCCGTGTCCGCTGCTGCTCCTGGAGGCTAAATAACGTTGGCACGTGAGGGTCTGATACTGGAAATTGTGCGGGACAGCACGATGCTAAATCAACGACATCCCGCAGTCGGTGACCAAGATATTCATAGATCCATCATGTGCTATGTTAGCTGTGCTCGCCATGTGTTTTATTGTCTTTCCCCGCATTTGCAGTCGAACCTAAGTAGCGTCCATATCTTCCCGATCGCTATGTTGTCTATTTATATGTGCCTCACCCAAACACCTCTGCCACCACAACACACCCCTGGAGGATAGGTAGTGACGAGGATGAGGTAAACAATGCTGGAAAAGAAGAAAAAGATGACCACTCAGGGTTCCGTCAAGCCGACAGCGAGAAAAATTTGTAAAGAAATTGGGTCCCCTTCTGAATACATGTCGAACTCGCAATCCTTGAACTCCGCCTTATGCACATGTGCTTGAATGATTATACAGCGCCGTCCAACGGGTTCACCTGCGGTCCGAACCAAAACCAGGGGCCTGTTTGTTTGCCGGAGCCTTCCCAGCTTGTCGTTGCCGCCGTCTTCGCTTCTCGTTCTCCGCTTCGAGGATCACCACATGTCCTCTCGATCGTCCCTACGCCTCGCATTGTCGCCGCCATCGCGTCCGTACTGGTCATGGTAATACTGCTTGCCAGGCTGAGCATCGTAGCTGTCAGGGCCACTGTAGCCATTGCTGCGTCCATTGTCAATGTCGCCGCCATGGTCATACTCGTAGATCTGGGCATCGTCCACATAGTCCACCTCATCATGAGGATGGTCTCCGTACTGGGTTTCGCCCTGTGAACTATATTAGCCTTAAGGTCTAACACGTGACAGGGATGGCTTCAACATACCCGATGATACTCAAAGTTGTACTGGCCCGTGGAATCCTGGTCTGTCGCCTCTTGCTGCTGTTGCTGTTGCTGTTGTTGCTGTTGCTGAGCCAGGTACTGTTCTTCCTGTTCCTTGCGGCGGCGCTCCTCTTCCAACCGTCTTTGCTGCGGTGACTGCGGAACCTGCATCTGGGGATGCATAGCTTGAACAATGGCGAGGTAGTTGTACATGAAGTTACTGAGCAGAACCTGACTCAGCAGCGACCGACGTGGGTTTGCGAGCTTGATGTGAGCCATCCGATAGATCGCCCGTTCTTCGAGGAGTGGAAATCTGGTCCAGTGGTAGTCAACATCGGGTTTAAGAGGCCGATACGGCACTTCTTCCGACACCCGCAGATGCTGGTTCTTTTTGCTGCTGCTCTCCTTCTCGCTCTTCTTTTTGCCGCCGCCAAAGAGGCCCGAGAACAGACCACCCTCCTTCTCCTTTTTGGAATCCGTCTTCTTAGTCTCTTTCTTCCGCTCTTCCGTGAGTTTATTGTCGACGTTGTCGCGGTCCACAATGATGCTCTCTCTTCCCTTGGACGAAACCCCCTCGATCGAATTCTGGAGAACGTCCAATCGGGCGTTGTCCTGCGCCTTTTCCGCACCATGCTTCTTCTTCTTCTCATCTTCCTTCTTTTTCTTATCCTTGTCGTCACCGCCGCCCTTGAGCCACTTTGACCAGCCGCCAGAAGACTTGGTCGAAGAGATGCTGGACGCGTCGTCATCTCTTTCTTTCCTCAGCTTGCCTCCCACTCTCTTCTCCTCCGTCTTCTTTTCCTCTGCTGGAAAAGTGGGAATGAAAGTAAGGGTGTCGGTTCGGGAAGCACCACTGCTGGGCAGGGTTGAAGGGTGGGAAGCCATATCATTGGACGTCTGAATGTGAGGATTGGTCTGCTGCTTGGCCTGTTGCACCTGTGGCTGTTGAGGTGCCGTAGGAGTCGTCGGGCTTGGTGCGGAGCTGCCTGCCCCAGGACGCTTGCTCGAACGAGCAGGAAGCTCCTCCACTGGAGACTGCGGAGGAATCGGTTGGGTTGCGTGTTGTGAAGAGGATCGCTGCGGAAACTGCTGCCTTTGTCCGTTGTCCTCAGTTGTCGGCGACTCATTAGATTGAACGGACTGTTTCGCGTCGACAGCAACCGAGGATGTCCGCGCGGGATGCTGCTGTTCGGGGCGAGTGCTGAGAGGAGAGACAGGTTCCTCGACCTCTGATGATGCACCATCGGATGCTGTGTCCAAATCCTGAGAGAACTTATGCTGCCGGCGTACTGATCGGTTAGGGCGCGAGAAGTTCTCGGCAACCGGCTCTGACTGAACTCGTTGATGGCTGGGCAAAGGGGGCACTTCAGGCACGTCGGACGGCAGAGGAGGGACCGTATCGGCCGAGTCGGAGGAGTCTGTGTGGCCATGTCGACTCGCGACCCGTTTTGAGAAGGGCAGCCGGTCTCCCGAGCGTACACTGCCATTCTTCCGATATGTGGTCCGGGTCGAGCGACGGAGTCCCATGCCGGGGGCAACGGGCAGAATTGGCATGTCTTCCACCCCCCCCTCAGCTTGACTCTCCTGGGAAAGCTCACGCACCACCTTTGTAGGATCCTTGACCAATTCGTTCAAATTGAGCTCCGGTGTCGAATATTCCCTTAGGGAGCTCTTCCGTCCGAGCCTCTCGGCACCGTCCACGTAGCCAACAGCTCCTCTTCCTCCTGAGTTATCAATCTGCCGTGAGAGCATACTCTTCTTTCGTCGTAAACCCCCGCCAGAGTCGCTTCGGTCCATGCCGCCGTCGGAAGAATCGCCTGATCGTCTCCTGATGGTCTTGACCCTATCCTCCAGGAAGTTTTTGAACTCAGTAGGCGCCAGCTCGGGATGAACAGCTGCAGGCACCCAAAGCAGCCTCGAAGGATCATTTTCGTCGTCATCTCCCGTTGGCGCGATTGGAGGCATAGCGACAAGGGAGAGACCGGAGAAAGGCAGCATATCGGGGTCAGCATTGTTTCCAACATCCATGGACATGCGTCTCAGGGCCTGCAAATTGCTGAGCTCCTGCGCAATATCGTTCGGATTCTCGATGCTACCGAGGGGAAACTGGGAAGACTCGTTTTTGACGTCGCGCAAGGAGATGGGCGGTGACTTAGGCCCATTTTCGTACGAGTTGCTTCGCTGACTAGGAGAGCGCGCTGGTAGCGACTGGGGCTTCTTGAGTGCGGGGGTTCCGTTCTGTGTTGCTCCTGGGCCCGTCTTGTCCGAGGCGGAACGCAACGTTTGTCTATGGGGGTCTTCGGCGGACGGGTCGGCTTCGCCCTGCTTGGTGGATTGGTCGGAGTAAGACGACCCGAAGAAACTCAAGGGCCGCTGATCGTTTGAGTAGTCCTCCTCATCTCCGTATAGAGTCCCAATGGTCTCCGTCACATGGTGGCTGGGGTCTGAAATTGACAGCTGGCTCGCATGACCGCGTCGGCTCGCAAAGCTACCGCCAACATCGGCGCGGGGTCTAGATGAGGTCTGCGAATAGCACGAGAGTCAGTAAGAGACGCAGGCAGTCCATGGGAAAAGGAATCGAGCGCAAGATTTGGCAGCTGAGACTCCGCCTAAACCGAGAGGAGGGATTGGGACCGGTTCAAGAAGCCGGGGCGAGGCATTTGGGAATACGGGTGGTTGAAGGTCTGGCCGACGTGGCAGGTTGGGGACAACAAACCATCATCTAGGAAAGTGAATGACCCGCAGGGAGGCCAAAAAGCCGAGGTTTCCCTTGGATGCACCACTTGTCTGCCAAGTATTCGTTCGGAAAGATTGTGTCGTCGAGGGTCTCATCTGTTGAGGGTAGGGGGCAGCATAGGTGCGGCAAGAAAACGGCGGAGATGTCGGGAGCGAGTGTTGAAGCAAGTCGAATCGGGCTACGGATACAGATATCGATTTTCGAGTTGGTCGCGATGTTTAGGATCGCATGTGAGAGATTACCCAGGGTGTAGGGCGATCAGAGTTGAAAAGACTGGAGAAATCGACCGTTGCGGGAAGAAAAAAAGAGAGGGAAGAAAGGCAAGCGACGGAAAATGCTGTTGAGAGCAAGAAACGGGCAGACGAGAATGGGGCAGAACTAGGCACGTCAAAAGGCGGGCAGTCGGTTGGTGGCCCTTCTGCAATGTTGTGGTGTCGTAGTGGTTAGGTAGGTTAGTAGAAAGAGATGGTGTTGGTAATAGTGGAAGTCGTGGTAGATGTACCGCTCGGTAAGGCCAATGGTGTCACACAATGAACGGCTCACTGTCGGATCTTGTCTTGGGAACCGAACTTTGGAGTTGGGATTCCCCCCCCGGACAGTGCACTGGCACAGGTGTTGGTACAGGTGCAGCAAGTCTTCTTCGCAGGCAGACGCAGCCAGTCAGGGTCAATTACCCCCTACTGCAGGTGGGAGAGCGGAAGACAGGGCGCGAGCAGTAGCAGCGGCAGCAGCAGCAGCACGACGCACAGAGAGAGTGTGGTAGAGAGTATGTGGGAGCGAGCGAGTGAACTGGCGAATGAGTGGAAGAGGGAGTGATGGACAAGCGCTACGCACCAAGGTTGAGGTCACTTCGCGGAGATCAGATACTTGAGGGACAAAGTAGATGGGTACACGTCTATTTGCAGAGACGCCCCATGACAGCTCGTGTGAGGCGGCGGAAGTGAGCGGTCTGCTGGGGCCACCTAAGTGGAGGCGCGAGGGGGGGGGAAGTACCGGATACTCCTTAACTAGCGAATGGCATTCGTACCCCAAAGAGAAGGACGACACTCGGACTGCATTAGCGCCAATCAAGCTGGGCTCCTTCTCAAGTCTCAAGCGGCCAGTCAAAGTAAGTCTGGCACGAACGGCCGCTGTCCAGTCACGTGTCCAGTCTGCCAGTTGCTGGCGCGAATGGGCTGCCGACGCATGTCGCTAAAGGCAATGACTATCTCTACATTACTACAGTGATAGTAGAGCAGGTACCGGTTTGTTCGGCGCTATATTCTTCGAGTACGAAGGAATGTATTCACCACGATGGGGGGCGAAGGGGGGGGGCCGAAGTGAGAGGACCGGGAACAACTATGATATACTTTGAATTCATCTCAGTGTCGTCCCCTATTTCATTTCTTCTCCCTCTCAAGTTTGGGCTGTCCAGATGAACCATAGGAGACACGAGACAGAAGCACCTTTGATGATTATCTAATGCACCTCTCCAGTCTCCTCTTACCTCATCGCACAGTAGTCCATCGTCTGTTCGGCTGATTTAAAGTGTCTTTCTGAGTCGTGCATGTGTCCGTTGCTTTGTGCATTCAAGGGAAAGCGCCAATCGAGTGGCTGCCGTTTTGGCACCGAGGCGTTGCCGGTGGGTAGCGACTTTGTACAAGGTCGGGCGAAGAGGGGGGAAGAATATACGTACAGTACACAGGATTGGCCATCCGTCGTCTTGGACTTCACCTCATCTCAAGTGCACCAATATGATCAACCACTGGATCCGACGGAGCAGCATCCAGCCACACCCGCATTGCTATCGGCGCTCACACATACATACAGTACTCCTTTGCGGGTGCGAGCACGGCGCCCGACTTGGGCCTGTTTACCTATGTCGTCGCTCCTCAGTGCCACAGGTCCAAGCCAAGGACCCCGACACCAACGTTGGATGACGAGCCGAATCAAGTTATTGACTGTCTCCCAAAGAGCACATGCTAACCACGAATTCCGGATATTGGAAGTGGATGAGACATGGATATCCTATGGTAGCACAATCAGTCCGTCCCACCACCGACCAGTACAGGTACGGGTTCCGGGGCTCTCCCCCTCTCGATTCTCATCTCTAACTCTAGCTGAGTCTGGCACTCACAAAGCGTGTTTCTCATCCTCCCCTCACTGCCTCGACAACATCCGAATGTCGCAAGGACTACCCGCCCTGAAAAGAGGTGATGTGCATTCAGAACCGTTTTTGTCTTCAGGGTCGTCCCTCCTTGGACGCCCACTGAGCCAACGTCGAAGCAACATCAGCATTCGCCGCGACATGCTGTCCCTCCCCCATATACCCAGATTAACTCATCCTTTTCCTGAGTGAGCCGGGAATATTGGATTTCTCGACAAGGTGCGGTCCCCTCATCGTCCTGCCTTTTCTCTCGACGCGCGATTCGCCGTCTCCACGATCCCGAAACAAAAGCGATCCGAGTCGAAGGGCGCCTTGAACCAGAGGGATGCAACTCGCAGCTGTGCACCACGAACTTGGGATGCCCGGCCTTGGCCCTATCTTGCCGCCAGTGTTCTACATCCTTCTCGAAGAACTAGACACTGGGGGGAGAAAGATGTTGGGGGGCTGGACTTCTGGAGCCTAGACGCTTGGCCAGTGGACCGGGTGACCATCGTCATCGCCTTGGGCCCCTATTCACCACCGGCGCTGCCGGCCGGTACCGTCGGGTTCATCTCCCATTTTCGCCCCTTAAGCCCCGTTTGCGCCTAGGAGTTTCTTTAACTCAAGGCCCAACCGCCTTCTTGGCTCCACTGCACCAGAAGGATCTGAACAGGCAATCTCATTTCATTGCCCAACGTCTTCACCACTCTCGTCCTCTGAGATATCAACCGTGACACTTGCCCCTGTCCATCCTCACGATGAAGTGAAGCGCCTGAGCCCGTCCTGGAAACCATCCCCTAGGGGCAGCCAACTAGAGGGCGGCCCACTGCCATCGCAGTGTAATGTCAACCCGTCTGCCGCTTCCAGGCAAGGGTGCTCGCCATCCGCCAGGACAGAGACTGATCAGTTAGTCACGGGCAGGTGGCTACTGGACGCCGGTCTCTCTTTGAATCACTGACCATTGGGAAGAACCCCTTACTGATGAGACGCATAACACAGAACCCTCAAGGGGAGCGCCTGGTTTGCTAGTATTTTGGCATATGTTGTTTGCTTATCTTCTCTTTTTTCTTTCTTTCTTTCAGACACCAAGCGCCTCTTCACAATGGTACACCAGTCTGTCCCCTCATTTGAAGCATTTCCGATCCCAACTTTGGGCGGCGAAGTGATCAAGCGATCACCATCGAAGCCGTCAAGTTGACGCAGCGATTGGCATCGACCCCCTTCTATCAGATTGAGGACTTCTAGACCCCTAAAGCAACTTAACGACGAGTGCACGACTTCCCAAAAGGTCCAAGTCGGTGGTGTGACTTGAGATGTCTATACTCTCGCCCTCATTGCTGCTGCTGGGGGGTTCCGCATTCTTTCTTGCAGGCCACTTGGGGAACAGAGCTTGCAGGAGCTACCGCCTGACACCTGTGGCGGCCATGAGTTGAGTTGGGAGCAAAGGTGTGTGTAACGCGCACACTAGATAGACTGGAGCAGCTTTGTCTCACATTGGTCATTCGGCTGGATCGACACCCCCTCCCCCTCGCGCCACCACACCATTACACCATCTCTACCGCACGGGGAGACCTTGGTGTGTGCAAGGCCAGGCTGACAATTCAAATAGCTGCATGGTGGGTGTGTGCCAGCCTTTTGCTTGCCAGTCAAGCGGTTTTCGTCATCGCATCACACCTCTCAAACCGCTGCAGCATAACTGCATGGACGTCGCACGCACTGAAGATAATGCCATGACTACGGATCCCAGTCAAATGGCTTTCCGAGCCGTAACGCATTGGCTACAGGGCCAGACTCTGCCGGTATTCTGCTGCACTACACCGGCATTCCGGTCGAGGATGCCATCAGACATCGACGCTGACAGTGTGCCTTTATCACAGTCTCATCTGAGCAAGGCGCTGAGCCAGCAACAGCAACAGCAGCACCAGCAAAGCCAGTCGCCCCAGATCAGCGAGGGAGAGACCAGCGAAAGCGTCGCGAGGCGCGCATCATCTGCTCTGTGGACCAAACCGTTACCGCAGCTCCCACCACCCAACATGTCCTTGTCAGGCAAGGTCGCCATCGTCACTGGCGGAGCGCGTGGCATCGGCGCTGCCATCGCGTTGAAGCTCGCGCGAGAAGGGGCCAGGGTGCGTCTTATCAATCTCGGCTTTTCTCCTTTGTTTCTTGGTCATTGTCTCGGGGATTTAAGGACCACGGCTAAGATTGTTCTCATATGATTCGCCTGACTGAAGGTGGCCTTCACGTTTGTAAACACATCCTCAATAGCAAAGGCCCACGAGGTCATATCCGAGATCGAGGCCTGTGGGTCCTCGGCGACGGCCATCCAGGCCGACGTCTCCAAGCACCAGAAGAAGGTCATCGAGCGGACGATGATGGCGTTCGGCGTCACCAAGATCGACATACTCGTCAACAACGCTGCCGCGACGCTCAGTGCGACGCTCGACGACACAACGACGGAGGATTACGATCGCATCTTCGACACAAACACGCGCGCCGTGTTCTTCATGATGCAGGCCGTCAAGCCGCACATCGCCCCCGGCGGGCGCATTATCAACATCTCATCCGTTGCGGCGCGCGCTGACAGCCCCGGCAGCATGGCGTATGCGGGCAGCAAGGCCGCCGTCGAGGCTTTCACTCGCGTTGCGGCGCGGGAGATGGGACAGGCCCACGGCGTCACGGTAAACTGCATCAGCCCAGGCACGGTCAAGACGGAGATGTTTGACTCGTTGCCGGATGACCAGCGGAGTGCCGACTTGGAGAGAGCGTCGCTCACGCCCGCGGAGGCGAGGCTGGGCGCCGTCGAGGACATTGCTGACGTTGTTGCGTTCGTGGCTAGCGACGAGTCGAGGTGGATTACGGGGACGGTTATACCGGTTAACGGCGGCCGGCTGATGAACTGAGATTCTGTGTAACTGATGTTTTGACGACTGACTCGTGGCGGTGTCATGCGTGGCTTGCGAGACGAAATGAGGCGAAACGAAAAAAGGGAATCATCTGTACACGGCGATTTGGGCGAACGGAATTCGACAAGGCTGTACATTGGGTCAAAAGCGTATGATGCTCGTTCGAGACATCGGGGCTTTTTCTGTATTCTTGACTAACTGCTTGGATGCTGGGTAACGATACGGGTTCAGGTTCGGGTAACGGACGGGTATGGACTGAGGTTGTGCGCGCTGTGCTACATGAGGCTTATCTGGATTCCCCGTCAGCTACGAGGTTTACGAAAATTGCGAGGTTGTTGTTTTTGCTTCCTCTTTAGTTCTTTACTTCTTCATGTATGGTAACGATTCGAATTCCTGAGCACACGGCCGTACAAACAGTCACACGAGTAAATGATATTAATTCTTTCCCGTACGCTCGGTTTCGGATTTTGTCGATGTGGCTGGCTTTCTGGCAAGGAAATAATACAGGCCGTCGGCTATCCAGTCCTGTTGAAGCGTTCGTGTCTTTGAACATGACTGGATAATTGGGAATCGGGGCAAGCCGCGACTTTTATGTTCGGAGCGCGTACATATATCGGGTGTGGGGCATTATTATATTCCTCGATGCACAATGACATGGCTGACTGGATATTCAAGATGGTAGAAGGAGACCTGCAGCAATGGCAGTGTCTGCGTCTTGTATTGATACACTTTGGGTTGCGTGTTGGTGCTTGTGAGCGTCCCGTAGCCAGGCAACCGGCCTATATTTTGTGTAGTATATCTTCCTACGCATAAATATAAATGTAGGGACATTCTTTCTGTCTACTAGCTTAAGAGAGATAGAAAGCAGCAAGTAAAGGAGCCTGTTTGAAGACTTTTCAGTTAAAGTAAGAGAGCTAACTATTCAAAATAAAATAAAACCTTAAATACGTGCGTTCCGGTGCCAGTTAAAGACTGTTACTAACTACATTAAAGTATAACTGTTAAGACAGGAAGCTGATTTAGGGGGGGGGGGGGGGGGGGATGGTCTAGTTGGGCCGCATTCCCTAATGTGTGAGTTCTAATCTTGTTGGAAACATAGTACCATACATTTGTGCGCTGCATTCCATTTGACGTCCTTGCATGGAGTGGACTTGTCTATTACAAAAGAGAGAGAGTGTGTGTGTGTATATGTTGGTTTACCATTGACTAAGTGTATGCAAGAGTGCGTGTGAGTAGGTAATAATGGATGAAGACGAAAACGATAGGAACAATGGCAGTACACTTTGAACCCTTCACTGCACAACAGTGAGCGAACCTGAAATACCCTCTTCTTCCTAAAAAAATATGTGGTTAAGCCTTGCTCAACTGCCCTGCTCTACACAGGACCAGTTAAGCCTAAGCAGGTGTCACTACAGCCATGAGCCTCACTTCTTCCCATATCTGGAAGCAGAGATACAGGCACGATGCGATGGGAGGTGTATTCTCCGCCCGTCTCCCTAATTGCTCGCAACAGACTACTGTGAGAAGCAGAACTGGACGACACCGCGCAAGCATTCATGCGCTGGATATCGACTAGGTTAAATCAGTACATTCGGAGACAACAAATTCTTCTGTGCTGTGTTTCTTCCAAGGGCTCTTTCCTCCAAGATAATCGCCATTAATCGACTGGGCCATGAGTCTCGGTCATCCTGATTTAGAGCTCTTCTTCGGCAAGGGGGTCAACTCTGAGGACCAGGGTTGATTGAAAAGTGGCCTGATCACTCTGGACGTAGGGAGTTTGAGGCAACATTCATTTTAAGAGGTTCTCGGTGGAGGAATGAGTGATTCGGCTTGAGGTGAACTCCACTTCAGCAGACGATGCTCTCTCCAAAACCAAAGAATCATCAGTGTGGGAAGGCATTTCATTTCGTTCTTAGTTCGGAAGATCCTGCTGGCGAAGCAATGCCGTGAGGGAGCTTGAAATACGGCATGTCGACAACGCCATGTCATCCAAGCAACAACTTCATGCATAGCGTTGACATCAGAACGAGAGATGAGCAACCGACACGAGAAGGATGTCAGTATTACGTTAATTAGAGACTAAAATTCCTAGTGTATATATGTAAATGTATTCAGGGTGGAGTTGGGTATCTTATTTGTGTTTCAACCAGTGGATGATGAGACTGCGAAATCGCGCCAACTCCGGCAGATGCAAGTGGAAAAGAAGGCGCCTGGACCCTGGTCTCTCTCTAAGCGGACGTCGTTGACCGCCGCCAGATCATGAAGGCGGCAACCCCGGCGCAGGCCGTGGCCCCCAAGGCGAGATACAAACTGGTCCTATCCGGAGGCGGTTCCTCGCTGCGTGGGAAGGCCGTGCTGGGGTTCGTTGCCGCGTCCGCCAGTGTGATAAATAGTTCGTTGATGTTAGACCACTTGACAGTGACATGCAGGGGTGTGCTCATCATCAAGCTCGAGGTGTACGTGTCCGGCTGCATCTCACTGCGTTGCGTCGTCTTGTCTTTGTCTGCTTTCAAGGCCGTGTAAATGTTGGGAAGATCGTCCAGTTGCGGGTAGCGCTTGCGCAACTCAACGATGTGGGAGAAGGAATCGGGATCCGAAGAGTCGTACGTGTAGCAGATGAGATCGCATGCGTCCAGCTTGGCCTGGTTTTCCAGTATAGCAGGTTCGAGTTCACCCAGCTCCTCCAGGATTAGGTAGCATTGCTTGCCGCCGGGAAGTTCGACACTATTGACAGCACGTCGTGGCTTAATCGTTGGCCGATATAGGTTGTCAAAAGGGCGGTTCAGGAAGGCGTCCAGGAGCGACGACTTGCCAGCCCCAGAGGCACCCAAGACGTAACACAGCACAACGTTACGCTCCACCTTCCCAGGGCGCCTTCTCCGCTTCCGCGATTTCGTCACCTTCAGAGCAGCAGTGGTGGTTTCTCGAGCAGTCGCTGCTTCAAATCCTAGGTAGGCCAGGTATTCAAGCGTTGTCTTTGGTTCCATGAATGTGGTCATACTCCACTGAGCGAGCCAGCCCTGCAGAGTGACGTGGCCTGCTTCGTTGCGCACAGTCGAAGATGGGAAAGAGGTCTCAATCCAGGAGGCCGGAAGGCCAGGCGTCGGCGCAAAGAGGGCCTCCAGTTCCTTGTCGTTCAGGCCGCCGTCGTTATCCTTATCAAACAATAAGAACAGGTCTACGAAGAAGCGGTAACCTGCGGGACTCAGCTCTGCCGACGAATACTCTGGCACATCAAACTTGGGATGCAGGAAGCTATCTTCCAAGCTCAAGCTGTCCGTGTAGCGAAACTTGCGCAGTATGATCCAGATCGTCTCGTGTCGGCCCTTCTCGGCGTAAATCTTGTTCAGCTGCAAGAACCCTCGCTGGTCGATTCCCTTCTCGGTCGACAGGCTCGGCACTGCTTTGCTGATGGAGAGCTTGATGTTTTCCAGGTCCTCGGCAGTCAGAGTCTTGTCGAAGCACTTGGTCTGGAAATTGTGCATTTCCTGGTCACTGAGATATCCATCCTGGTCCTTGTCGCACAGATAGAATATCCGCTTTAACGCGTCGACACAAGCCGGCTTCAAGTTCCCCTCCTTGTAATCGAACAGCGGGGCGATGGGGTGAGTGACGGCCTTTTGGCAGAGGAAGAAAACTTCGTTGACGTTTCGGTGCTCCCTCGCACTCGAGCGAATGCACGAATCAATCTCGCGAAACTCGGACATGACGGGCAGCATCTCGCCCTCCACAACCTGAGGCGTGTTCCCTTCGCCCGTCAGATCGGACTTGTTGGCGCACAGAACGACGGGAACGTTGACGCCGAGGGAGCGAAAATACGGCATCCAGAAGAGAGCAACACGCTCGTAGCTGTAGTGGTCCGAATAGACAAGGAGAATGACGTTGCATTTTCGTATCTCCTTGCGGAGGGTAGTGCGGTCCTGAGGTCGAGCGGAGGTGTCGACGATGGTGGTCGTCACGTTCTCGGGGGTGCCGAGCTGGGGGGGGATCGTGATCGAGGGCAGGACTGATTGGATTTTGTTGGAGATGAAGACGTCCTTGACCAGCGAAGCAATGAGGCTGGACTTGCCAGTGCCCTCGTCACCGCAGACGCAGATGCGTACTAGAAAAAGGAGGGAATGGTCAGTTCGAGGCTCCGGAGCAGAAGCATCGGGGTTGAGCATGGCTAGCTGCCCGTCAGGCCACCTACCAGAAGCCATAGCCAAGGTTATCAAAGCTCAGACAAGGGGCTCTATTGCGATGCCATGACAGGTACGTTACCGGCTGTGTGGTGCGAGAGTATTGACGTGATGAACTCAGGCAAAGCAAAGCTTTGAGAGATGGAAGTTACTTGTCAGGGCGGACTCGCTGGGTTTGCGTGCAGTTGCAGTCGAATTGGCCCGACGGGCTTAGAGAAGCTTCGAAGCGGGTAGGACGGGAATCCGCAGGTGGACGGGGGGCACAGTTCGAGTGACGACCTGATTTGCAGGGATGGCTGACGGTGGGGGACACCGCTGGAAGACACTGGTAGCTCGGCGGCACTAGCACGCGTGACGATGCAAGACCCGCTGAGAAGAAAAGCCGATGAGCGTATCAGTGCTGAAACTCGGACGTGACAAGCGAAAGACGGCCAGCCAAGGAGCGTCGGTGGATTACATAAGGCAGAACGGATGAGTCGGGCAATCTCGCTAGTGGTTGCACGACTGAGAAGAGGGAAGTAAGACATTTGGATGTTGACTGTAGTTTTGAGTTCTAACCTACACCGTTGAACACCGCGAATTGATTGGTTATGAGTTCCTCGAAGACGCTGTTGAACTACAAAGCATCAACCGCAAGATGTAGCGTAGTTTCATTTTGCGCCCAGGCACTTCGGATCTTAAGCGTCGTCTTGTCTTGCAGCTAGCTGTCTTTTCTCAGTGTCTTCCTCAAGAGTTTCAAACGATTATGTTCTTTAGAGCCTTTGCGTCTTTATCGTCGTCACTAGCTATTTTTGACCCTATGGTCTCAAACTTCCCGGTGTGTCGTAAACACCTATCTCTTGGGTCGGTTTCTTCCCGGCAGCAATATACGATTCCATTCATTGTCCAGCAGAAAACACTTGACTGTTCACATTCCACGTCGTCAAAGTCCACACGGACATGGAATACGGTCGGGAACCTGAAGATGCAAAGGTAACTCAATCCAACCTGGCCGAGTCCGCAGTGACGTCGTGCCCGCGTATCCACTTTCCGAAACGCTGTTATCGTCACGACGATGGTCTATTCCGGGGTCGTCTTCGAGTGCCCGCAACCATGGCTGGCGGTGTAGCTAGACAGATGCCGTCTCGCCGGGCGAGTACTCAGGGAGGACCTGGGACTCTTCATTCTCCTCCGGCTTTTACCCCACACTTCCGAGGAGGGGAAGCAGTCTCACCAGATTAAACCCGGGCTCCAGGGGACACTCGCCTGGCGCCTGCGAATGTGACTGCGTCGCGCTCTCCCCACAGTTGACTGCTGGATCCCTGGCCACCCCCCTCCAGTTCCTCTTTCCACCACTCACATCGATACAATCCTTCTCCGGACCCCGGGCTGACCTTCCCACGCCTACATAGTACTTCATGGGCCACCACTGCACGTTGGATGGCTCATGCCAGGGGATGGACATGGCACCGGGGCAATGGGAAGGCGGGGGTCGAACCATAAACAGAACCACACCGAGACGCAGCCTCGAGGGCGAGTGAGGAGGTGTGTTTTCTGTGTTGGGGTTGGCACACCTGGGCCACGAACCAACCTTGCCTACCTTACCTACCAACCTCTACTTCACCTCTCCATTAATACTCGTGACACGCCTCTCTTCATTTTGCGCACACCACGGCACAGCGGCTGTTTCTGAGTTCATCTGGTCGTTGGCGTCCACGACCCCGCCTGACCTCTTCGCCGTCTGATCATCGAGCCGCCCCCGAAAGTCATCAGCGTCGCTCGGTCGTGCGACCTTCCCAAAACGTTCATTGTCGCTATCTGCCTCCTCTCGTCGACACACTCCACTACCCCCGGCCGCTGCGCCAAAGACCCAGCCCAGAACCTCCACCGTCGCCGTCAGTCAGTGACGTGAGGCGGAGCCATCTACCAACGAGGCATCCCGAACGCCCGACCAAAGTCACTACCAAAACATTGTGTCACGTCGCGAGTCTCTCACTCTGCGCTACAGCTTGCCGACATCATAGTTCGAAATCAATCGCCGTCGCCGCAATTGGACCGCTCGTAGACTGTGGAGCGAATAGATTGAACAGCCCACCATGTTGTGAGTATCCCCATAAGCCTTGCCTTGCCCACAGTTGGGTTGCTGGCTACCTTTCCACCTGTGCGACGCCTAGAGCTGCGCAACCACAACCCGCTCCTCGGGCAGACGGCCAAACCCCCACGAAGTTCGGAATGAACAAGAAAAACTTGCGGCTGACACTTGCGCCTCGTGCGACCTCTCCAGTGTTCTTCCGCCTCCCCCGCGATACCCTTCGCACGGGGGCGCTTACGGAGCCATCGGCGCCGGCATCGCTCCCATGATCGAGACAAACAACATCCTCACCAACCCCGAGGGCCCGGAATACCAGTTCCTGGTCGGTGAGGGCACCTACGTGCTAAAGGAAGATCTGCACCTCGCGACACCGCCGCCTCACCCATCCGAAGCCCCCGTCGTGAACCCGAATCCTCTTGCGACGAGCCCGCAGCCCGCAACCGCCGGGACCAAGCTCTCCCTCATAAGCCTCGATTTGCGCGCCCCGCCGCCCTTCTTCTACAAAGGTTCCTCCGCCACAACGTTATCACTGGGAGGTGACATACAAGAACACCCCAACGAGGGCCGATACTCAACCGAGGCTGGGCTCAGCAGTGATGGGGGTGGAGGCTCTCTCAGCGACGCGCCCCCGACGTCGTTGACCATGGTGTCTGCTCCGGCGTTTGGCGACGGCAACACGGCATTGGCACCGGCCAGTACCAAGGAAGCGGCCAAGAAGAAAGTGGCCAAACCCAAGAACAACATGACTAAGAGCAACTCGTCGTTCATCTCTAGAGTAATTGTCAACGAAAGTTTGACCAAAAAACTACAGGAAAGGCCTACAGACGGTGTGTTTGCTTTTGCCAACATCAACCGGGCGTTTCAATGGCTGGACTTGTCGTCGCCAACAAAGGTTGGGAGTCTAAACCGGACTGGTACGAGCGATATATATTAACATGTTTCCAGGCCGACTATTTAACCAAGATTTTGTTCACCAAGGCTCACTGCCTCTGCCACGACGTCAATCCAATCACCAAGAACATCGCACACATTGATGTCATCATGGGGTTCTCTACAGGTGAAATTATCTGGTGGGAACCAGTTTCGCAACGATACACTCGTTTGAACAAGAACGTAGGTCGGATGTAGGCCTTGAGTGGTCGGTAGACGTACTGACTTTGTTAGGGCATCATCAATGGCACACCCGTCTCTGAGATTAGGTGGATTCCCGGCTCCGAGTCCCTCTTCCTAGCGGCGCACATGGACGGTTCGCTGGTGGTATACGACAAGGATAAGGAGGACGCGCAGTTCTCTCCAGAGGATGAACTAGCAACAAATGGATCAACGAATGGAGAGAGCGATTCGACCAACGGCGTCAACCACAACCTCAAGATCCAGATCAACAAGTCTGTTCACTCCAAGAATCAGAAGGCCAATCCGGTGGCATCATGGAAACTGTCGAACCAGCGCATCAATGCATTTGCCTTCAGTCCGGACAACCGGCATCTGGCAGTGGTCTCGGAAGATGGCTCGCTGCGCATCATTGACTACTTGAAAGAAGAGTGGGTTTGCGATGCCATGTAAGACTGGAATAACCTTTACTGACAAATCACAGACTACTTGATCTCTACCACTCATACTACGGCGGCTTCATCTGCGTCACGTGGTCTCCGGATGGTAAATACGTGCTGACAGGAGGACAGGACGACCTGATCTCCATCTGGTCTGTCGTGGACTCGGCCATCGTAGCGCGCTGCCAAGGTCACCAGTCATGGGTGACATCGGTAGCATTCGACCCGTGGCGCTGCGACGACAGAAACTACCGGTTCGGAAGTGTTGGCGAGGATTGCAGGTTGTGTTTGTGGGATTTTAACGTTGGCATGCTGCACCGTCCCAAGGCGGTACGTTGTCGGCTCGAGTCAGGCGTCGAAGAGCGCCAGGGACACAGGAAACGGGAAAATCTGACTGTCGAGATAGGCTTCCGTCCATCACCGGGGCTCCGTGTCCTCACGGTTCGTCAACCCCCTGCAGCGACAAGAAACAGCGAACACTTCGGCAAGTCGAATTCGGTCCAACTCTACGCTATCTGGAGGCGTCGTGGACGAAGAAGGCAGCATCGTCCACCCCGTCGAGCCTCGCGCGAGAATCGCCATGCTCCCCCCTGTCTCGGTAGATTGCGCTTCGACCTTTCCATTGTCAGAGATAAGAGAAGTTGGGTTGCTGATACCGTCGCTATAGTCCAAAGCAGTCGATACCCACCCACTCTGCTGGCTTGAATTCACAGAGGAATCCATCATCACGAGCTGCAAGAACGGTAAATTGACCTTGTGCCGACAGGAAAGTGTCACTACGCTAACATGCACTGCTCAAAGGTCATATCCGGACATGGAACAGGCCGAGTGACGTCCCGGTACCGACAGAGGGTGCATCCCAACCATCCTAGTCGACGGGTCTCCGTTGTGTTGCCGGTATTGGAGCTTGGGTGTAGGACTAGCCAAGCAAGCATCATTGCTCTGCACATTTTATAATCTTGAACAGCGTCCAACAAGCATTTAGTGCCTCGTTTCAGTCCCATGCTGCATCACCCAATCCCTGGGTGTGTAGAAACGCTTTTCGCCTCAATAAACCCTTGATGTGCGCTTCTCTCATGAATAACGAGATGATCATGACGCGCGATCGGCATGTGATTTGAGGGTCGGTATGTCAGAGCTTACTGACCTTAGGAGCCAGGGTACCATTTTTCTCTTCCGTCTCTTTTTTTCATTTTCTGGTTCTGGAAACGCGAATTTACAACGGCTGGCAGAAAATCAAGATGCGGCTCAGTGGTGGGATTCGGAGTCTGCGACTACACTACAACGCCTCTGACCTATCCATATATGTGGTCTGATTTTCTATTGGAAGGCCTGTATGACCTGCGTTGAACGTCGTCGTCCTTCGGGTGGTGATGCCTGTTGACGTGAGCTTGGGCATGGGTGTAAGTGCACGGTGCGTGGGGGTTCCACCACTCGGCTCGCCGCTTCGCCGGCCACTATTCGCCGCGGTGCCTTGCCGCCTGCCCATGTCAATGGGAACAAACCGGGCGGGTGGCCGTTTGTGGCGTACTGGAACGGAGACCAGGCAGGGGCAGCGGGATGGACTGGAATGGATGGACCGGCCGATGAGCTTCCCGATCCACGTCGACGAAAAGAAGCCGGGATGGGAAGTCGAATGGTTGGCCGCAAGGTGTAGCAGCGTTGACCGAGGAGATACATAGACGGCACATGCTCTGGAACGCGATCCATAACTCTCGAAGGTGAAAGACGGATGGTCCCCTTTCAAAAGGCCCATGATGGGTCATTGGCTTTCTGCTGAAAAAGCAGGGAAAGGAATTTCCCGACGTACCCACTAGTGATTTGATACTCATACAATACATCTCGTTGCTAACGTCGTCGCCGCCAGTGAGCGGAGCCTTTTCACATGCCGCTGAAAGTGGCCTCATGTAGTCAAGTCCGGTACGCGGTGCTCCTTGATAGCAATACTGGCAAAGGAAGCTTTGGGTCGTTGGACCGAATCCTTCTGAGGCTATTTGTTTGGGCTGGTGCAGCCGCAAAGGGTGCACTTTGCATTAGTATCTGTACCGCCGCAGTGTGTGCCCAGATGCTGATCTAGCGTCTGAGGTGCATGCAGGCGTGTTGAGATCCACGTGTATGAATGCAGAAACCTTTTTTAATTTGTCTCTCTCAACTATAGCCATGCATTTGTGAAGCCCCTCTCCAAATGGCCAGGTGTTGGCGTATCCATCGCCTGTGGGCCATAGATAACGGGTAGATGGTCCACTTTGAGTGGTTTAAATACGTGCAACCTCGCCAGGGGGCTTGAGAAGTCGGGAGCCAGGAGGCAAGGCTGAAGAAGAAAGCTCCACAACCGTGGTCGGAAGTAGGCGTCCTAGAGGTCGAAATGATCCAAGGCAGAGGGTGTGTGGTATCAAAGTTCGTAGCTACGACGCTCGACATGTGTGAGACGTGCGGCGCGGCCCCTTCTTTTCACCGCTGCAAAGGGCCGAAGGTGGGAGATTTCGGCGCGAGTGGGGATTCGCCAGCGGTAGTTGGCGAGATTTCGAGATGGGGCTAAGCTTCGTGACTCAACCTAGCTTTGGTGCCCGAGATGGATCATCGAGGTTCGATTGCTGTTGAAACGATGGGTCTGTTTGGGCATTCGGTCCATTGCCAGCGAGCCTTTCGCACTCTCGCTACAATATGCTTGCAAGAGGGGAGGCCAACACCACGGAAACGCTGCGGCTCAACATCATGTCAGACCGGCACCCGCTCAGTTCCGACAACCCTCAGTCGATTCCTGTTGCTGGCAGGCATGAGCAGTGCACGATGCTCAGGCCATGATGTGCGCTGGGATGAGACAGGCCAGCCCAGGTACAAAAACATGCACAAAAGGGGGTGTCATGTTGATATCAGTGGGTCGCTGGGTGATCTGACAAGAGGCCCACGAGCAGGCATGATGCTATATTCGCATGCGCCTCAGGGCTGATTGGGTGGGTGCCCGTGGCTGTGGATGTCATCTGCGGCAATCGGCGAGCTGGGCCGTCGAGACACTACGGAGGGTAGTCTTGAGAAATCTTGGAATGTTGGACTTCCTTCAACCCCTTGTACATCAAGTTGCGGCCCTTCTGTAGCAGTACAGCACCCACCATCTTAGCTTGACGGGACAACCGCTCCTTGCAGGCGGAGCCTTGGTGGATGATGACTTGAGCTCGCTCCTGCTAGTTATCCGCCCGCAGACAGCGCAGGTTGGGCGGGCTGTTCGACTGGGATACTTGAGTATCAAGTGCTCATTGCGGAAACGAATCGTCTAACCTACCTGAGCCGCAAAATACGTAGATGCGTACGTAGCCAGCTTGGGACACTCACAGAGCCCCGCGGCATGGAACTGCAATAGCGACGGTGGACATACAATATAACAAGAAACCTTGACTGAGTCGGCGGGTGGTTGCGGTTATCGTTCATTGAGTCAAACGGGCGCTGTACGAGTCTTGAGGTTGAAGTTTACTGATGACGCAACCCCGATATGATTTTCTGCAAACATGTGCCCTGCGTTACCAAGGAAGTCTAACCGAAAAGAATTAGATCCCAGGAATTTGCCGGACGATGAGCGATTGCGAGATGCTGCCGTGGCAAAGGCCCGAAACTCGCCTCCGTATCTCGAATTTAAGTCGGCACAGGTCCAGGCTCGGTGCGGCTTCGGACTGCTGCACGGTGAAGTTTGGCTCGTCGCAAGTTGTCGTTATCTCGGAGTCATTGATCCTAGCGCGGCGCTTATTGGTCGCCAGCCACCGAAAGGAGGGAATTAGTCGGAATCGGACAGAGAAGCAGGGTTGAAGGCGCCATCGACGAAATTTCAGCGAAAACCCCACATGGTCGAGTCGGTGAGAGACCCATTGTTCCCTGTCTCTTGCTGGCTTTTGGTGGTTCAAAGCCCTCGCGAATGGAGAAGAGTTGCAGTGCAAACGGTGCTGGCCGCCGAATCGTATGGTAATGGATTGATTTCTGGCTCAGGTTCGAGTGTTTTCTCAAGCAGGATCAAGTGCGGGCGGAAGCGCTACAACCGCGACACTGTGAGTTGATAGGCCAGCACTCGAGAATGAGAGCCGCAGTGCTGGGATCCGGACACCTCTCTTCGCCTCGAGCTGCAACGAGAAACGGAGGGATCCTGGCTCCAAAGCAACCAATAACTGGTGCTTATCGGTGGAGATGTCGCCGAAATCTCAGGAGTCCAGAAGGATATTGTCACGGGCCATGGCAAAAGGCTCGGTCCAGGTCTGGGTCCAGGTGCCAAAGTGTTTTCGTTCTCTCTCTCTCTCTCCTGGCGACGATCATCTAAGCAGCCAACCGGGTTCCGAGCAGGGGTGTGAAGAGCACTGTCAGCTCAGTGGATTTTCAATGGTTGCTAGATCCGTTAAAATACGATGCCCAGACCAGTAGGCGGCTAGCTGCTGGGCGTAAGGTCTGGGATGGTCTGGAAGGTCTTTGTCTGCTGAAAATGCTGCATGCGGGAGACCAGCCCGTGGAAACGGGCTTGCCAGAAGAGCTGGATAAATTGACTTGCATCGGGCTCCCGCCGACCTGCAGATGCCAATACGGAGGGGTCACGCCCCCAACTGAGACGGTTGCTCACTGCAGCAAGAAGCGAGACAGACCCAAGCCTGTCATGAGGCGCAGGATCGGAGGGGAGGGAAATGTGCGGCAACGAGCTGCCGGATTCCCCGTGTGACAGTGGGCGCGGAATGCCGCAAGCATCACCGTCCCATTTTTGACGACATCGTGAGATTATGGTCGTCAGGTGCACCTGGAGCTGCAGGGACGCCATGGCCATAGCCATGGCATTTGGACCGTCTTGTGCAGCCGCAGGTCTCGATTTTACACATGCTGCTTGAAACAAGCAACGACGGACCGCGGGCCAAGCTGGCGTCTCTCAGATGTAGGTAGCATCTCATTACCCGCGGTGGTCGCCTCACGAGTCTCATGACAGGTGAAGCCCATGACTGCCGGCTGCATCTGTGAGAGGATCATCTTGGAGGCACCCCAACGACAGTCTTCAAGGCACTGCCCATGTCCATTGTCAATAACGGCTGTGGGGGTTGCCAATCTTGCCTACTCCAGGCGACGAGGAGCGTGGCGTGCTGGACACGACGGGCGGTGGCTTTGGGCGAGACTGACAGAAGGATAAACAAAGATGACCTCCGTATCGGAAGAGGATAGTCCAGCTCACGAGCCTTGGTCCTATGCGATGTGAACATATAGCATAGCTTCGTGAGCTGGGTGTCAGAGCCGCGTTTGGTGACCATGGCGTTTTGGAGGCGGTCTGCTGGCGTCCTATCGTTAGCCAAGGTTGCGTCTTGGCTACGGTGGCTGTTGAAGGTCGTCATTGTGTGTGTGTGTGTGTGTGTGTGCGCGCGCGCGGAGGGTGTGCCAGGGATATCGAGCGCGGGCAGGCATCTATGTTGCTAGTTGCAGCGCAGCAAGTCGTGAGGCAGAATAGACAGCAGTGAGACAACACTTGCTGTGTACATCGCACGTACAGCACCCAGTACGCAGCATTCCGTAATAGACGGAAGGAAGACCGCGATTCCAGGGCAAGAACCACGTTCATCCCACGCGAGGACCCACTGGGCCGGTCTTGCCTCTGCTAATTTTCAAGAGCGGGCGTCTGATTGTGTTTCCGCATCAGATTTACACCGGGCGTCGTCACTTGGAACAATTGACAGGGAAGGGAAGGGAAGGGAAGGGAAGGGAAAAGGGAAGAGGGAAGAAGGAAGGATCCACAGCTTCCATCGGGCTTCCATCCCACCGCACGACTCATGCAGGGGCCAATCAGTGGCGTCGGGTGTCCTTCGGGCATCCGTCGCCTTATCCGTCAGACGAACAGGGCGGCGGTAACACCGTCTGTGTGTGTTTCCTTTCTTTAAGAAAAAACCCCCAATCTTTCTGTGTGAATTTTCTCTTCTTCAGTTGTGTCTCTCTTCTGTGTCACGCTCTTGGATCTCGTGTCCCTTGACTTTAGCAGCCTCCGAGAATGAGTGACAACCAGCATGTAACTCTCGTAAGTCGCCGACTTGCCGCACAAGACACAATGACGGACGTCTGTCGGATTTCCTGCAATAAAGCGTGATGCATCTGAGGTCTATTTCTTTCGCAGTTACGACGACAGTCCGAAAAATGGGCAGATATTCCTGTATCTGTAGGGCTTCGCGGACACCTTAATTTGCATACTGAATGTGCCGAACTTGTCTTGTATTGCGTAAAGATGTTTCCGCGCGAATTAGGTGCACGCAAGTGCAAGCGCTCGAACCTTGTGTTTCGATTCCAGCTGAGTTTCCCATACTTTCTCATCGCTTTGCTATCCTCATCATCGGCTCGGGTCTTTCCACATCGCACGCCGTAGTCACTTTCCTGTTTTTTGTTTGCTCATCTCGAGTCGGCACACACCATCTGGCTACCAAATACTTCTTCTCCGGCCAAAAGGGTAGTAGAGGAGCAGGCCGACTGAGTCTTGAACACAGAGAACATTCGCAACTTGACGAGAAACCTGTTAATGGGATAAATCCATGATCAGTTGCTCGCCTCACGACACCCGGTAGTCTGCATTGCGGCGGGCGTCGCCCAATGGAGGTGCCAAGCCGGTCACACAATGCACCACACCGAATCGGCAAAAGCCAGGCGTTTTCTTTAGCCGATCCAAGACGCGAGCACACAATCTCGTCTGGGAAGGGCGAGATAGCGAAATGGTGGTGTTGGCAGTAACTTTAAAAGGGGCAGACAACAAGCTCAGTCAGCATAAGCATCCATTAAACTAGTTGCAACGTCGACTTCATGTGAAAGTGCGCTATCATCTTCATAATCGCCAAAGATGTAGACACGCGACGGGTATTAGCTTGGCAAGGGTCACGCCAAACCAAAAATACGGAAACACAATGAACAAACGGGTCGCGTCCGCTCGTCATGACTTTATTCAGATATCTGGTTTGACCGAGAGACTGACCATGATTCACCCACCCCCCCTTCTGCTCGTAGCATGAGTGGTGTACGACAAGGGAGGGCATTCATCCCACTTTGCATCCAACAGCACCAAGGCCGAAACCATGTCTCGGCTTGCGCGCACAGGGCAAAGAGAAGATAAGCACCCATCTTCTCGTGAAGGCTCAAGCCTCTGGATTGGATTGCTGAGTGTTTGTGTGCTATTCCATCTGACTGTCACAGTATCGGTCGGTATAGAGTCGGGATTCTCTTCCCGTACCCTCCCACTGGGCAGGGCTGGGTACAAGTACATAGTCTGTGACAGGGCAGAGCGCACGTATCATCCGGTACCTTACCTCATTCTTGCCTTGCATCTAGAAGTGCCTCCTCTTTTCTTGCTCGCCATGGCCCTCTCGGCTCCGTTTTGGGCCGCCTCCCAAGACAATCGTGCCAATGGCGTGGTGGCTGCCGCTTGTCACTAACCCTCATCATCCTGAACCAAAATTCTACAGCACATAGGGCAGGTACCTGCAACCTTACTGTGTACCTGTGAGCAGGAGGCAGTGTACGGGTACAGCGACAGACCCAGTACGTACCGGCTCTCGCTGAGCCTGGGCTCCTCCCTGGTTTCTTATGATCCCATTCTCTCCTTATCCTTTCTCCGTCCAAGGGACCCTGAACAAGGAACCTCTTTACACACTTTCTCCCGGGCCATAGATGCCCCACTACTCCCACCAAGAGCGAATCCACCGAGGGGCGTGGGCTGTGGGTTTTTTTGGGTGTGGCCGTCGTCGTCGTCCGGGCATGGGCGAGGGCGAGGCCGAAGGCGTGGGCGTGGGCGTGGGCGTGGGCGTGGGCTTTTCCACTTCCCACCCTTGAACTTTCAGACGAGGGTGGGCTGCCCGTTTGTGAGGTGAATGCGCGAGCTTTTTGCTTGCGCATGCTTGATAGCCCACCTTTGATTTCATCAATGTACTCCGTACCCAGAAAATACCCTCCGTCGATAAATACAAGCCCGCCTCCAGACCTCCCTTTCTCTAATGTCCAGGCTGTTTCCCTCTGACCAGGCATATCGCTTGGTTTACGTCATCTCCAACCTCTGAAGATGCCCTCATTCAACCCATTTTCGACCGTCACGGGCAAGCATGCTGCTTCGCTCTTTGAGATCAGGTATGCGTCCTTGTGCTCCGCGTCTCTTGGATGAACGTTTTCTACCCATCCCGTTTCGTTTTGACTCTCCTGTCTCACTCGCTGCCGATGTCTTTCTCTTTCCCTCCCTCCCTATCTGTCTCTCTCCTGACATGCGCCGTTCGCTAATTTCGGCTGTTCCACAGATTAGACAATGACTTCATTGTGTTTCGCGGAGGAGAAGACGAGTCTGCCGGTCAGGTTCTCAAGGGCGTGGTTGTGCTGTGTCTGCCTACGCCGCTGAAGATTGAGGACGTCCACCTCCGATTGACCGGCACCCACCGACTATCGTATGAGTCCCTCCTTATTCCCGGTTCTCTGCAGATCAGTCCGCTGACCTGCGCCCCTCAATAGGTGGGATTATTCCAAAACGGCCGCGTCCGGCGTTTCTAGCCAAAAGGTCGACAAGACCACCACCCTGCTCCAACATCGCTGGGCTCCGTTCGTCGGCGGCTCCGGTGGCAAGAACACCGTTCTGCCGGCCGGCAATTATGAGTGGCCGTTCGAGTACACGTTGCCAGGCAACACGCCCGAGAGCGTCGAAGGCATCCCTGAAGCGAGCATTACATACAAGCTCAAGGCTACTGTCGCCCGCGGCAAACTTGCCTACGATCTGCACGCTTACAAGGCGCTGCGCATCATCCGCACCCTCGAACCCGCCGCACTCGAATTTCTGCACGCCATGAGCGTCGAGAACATCTGGCCAAACAAGGTTGACTACTCCATCATCATTCCGCAAAAGGCCGTCGTTTTCGGGGCCACTGTCCCGCTTCAGATGCGATTCACACCCTTGCTGAAGGGCCTCGAAATGGGAGACATCACCGTCAAGATGTTGGAAATCCGCGAATGCACATTACAAGGCCCCACGGGCAACATTTTCAAGGAGCACCGGACTGAACGAGAAGTTTCCAACTGGAAGTTCGACGTCGACCGAGACGAGCACTGGCACGACACCATCGAAGACACTGGGCAGGAAGGATGGTTGGTGGAGAAGAAGCTGAATTTGCCCAAGAGACTGCGGCAATGTGTCCAGGATCTCAACCACAACGGCATCAAAGTTCGCCACAAACTCAAGCTCGTTGTCGCCCTGAAGAACCCGGATGGGCATATTTCTGAGGTAAGCTCTACGCGGCCGGTTTCCTCTACAACCGAAACAATCTAACAAAACCCAGCTGCGCGCTACTTTGCCTGTCTCGATCTTCATTTCTCCTAATATGCCACTTGATGAACATGGAGTTCTCGTCGACCAGGCCCCTGGTGCACCCGCCCAGGCCGAGATCACCAGGATTGCGCCGCCTGGTTACGGCGAGCACGTCCTCGACCAGCTGTACGAAGACGTCGATATGAGCGGTTTTCAGACCCCGGGTTTCCAGACTCCGGGTATGCAGACCCCGGGCGTCCAGTCTGGTTTCAGCAGCCCCTTCTACGCCCAGTCTCGCGCTGGCTCGTCAGAGAACCTTGCGTCTTTTGCCATGATGAATGGCCATGGTGTCGCCCCTGCCGCTCTCTCGTCACGCTTGCAGAACGTCTCTCTTGACCCGACGCATCGCAACACTTCTTTCAATTCATTGAACGCCATTACGGAGGATGTAGCCGCTCCGACATCCGTGCCCACAGGGGCAAGTTCGCAGTCACATTCGACTGCTTTGACGCGTCAGAACAGCGCCGAAGACCACCCCAACTCGCACTCGTCAGGTCGTGCTTCGCCGGAACATCTCGACTTTCCCGACATGGCAACATTGAGCAAGGTGCCTAGTTACACGACGGCAGTCAAGACACCTCTCCGACGGGGTGCAGGTAGTAGCGATGCGCTCCCAGATTACTTCTCCGCAATGAGCGCTCCGAACACACCTCCGGCGAGCGAAGTTCCCATTGCCGACCCGCTTAGTATGATTCCAGAATCCCATGAGGGTGCTGGAAGCGAGCCCACATCACCGGGCGGCTCTCACCGCTCATGGCATCGCCCCGCGAGCATGAGCAATATGCTCCAGGCCGTTCAAAGCAACGATGACCGTCGACTACATCTTATTCAAGGACGGGAGAGGGTGTACTGAATGCTACTGGCTCGCGGTTCTTTCACCCAACTCATTTGATTACGTAACGATTTACAGAGGGCGGCAAGCGCTACTTCAGGCATGGTATTGGCGTTGAGAGGTTGAAAAGGGAAATCAACCAGGGACAGGGTTTTTGGAATTTCACAGGTTATAGATTTACGCCATGAAGGCACCAGGACTCATCGGCTGCTCGGACACACAAAGACACGGTTTGAGTAATGTTTCAAAGGGATTCACTATAGGGGCGAAACGGGGAGGGTATTCATGGTTGTACGATATACCCGCCGCTTAGAGCGCGGCTTTGTCGAATGCGAGATACCAATATGACAAAAACGAAGATCTAATTCCGAACATAGGAGGTTTCGTGAAACCGCCAAGCGCGCACCTCGTGTCCGTTGTCGAAGAGGTGTGATATCACTGATTAGTCCTTCACTACGGGGTCGGTATGTTGGGAGACTACAGATCGTTGACTTGCTCGTAGTTCAACCTTCCTCCGACGGCAATGCCTCGGCACAACGAACTCGGAGGCAAGGGCCGCGCTCGCCACACCGACATGGTGGCATAGGCAGCACGGGGTTCGCGGGGTCCACTCCCCCCGGAATGGCGTTGATGTCGCTGTGGCCGGCCGATGTCGGACGCCTCGATCAGAGATGGGCGAAGGATGGTGTAGCCTGGCATAGGCGCGGGAGATGTTTGAATAAAAACTAGGCTGGGAAGCATGCTGACGCTTGCGTCTGCCTCCTTCGCCTGGACCCTTATTCTTTCTCTGTGCATGTAACAGCTGCGCTGGAAAAGGGACGGGAACGAGCTGTGGCATTAGTGCTGGCCGTTGGTATTGTCTCTGCTCGTCCCTGCTCAGATGTATGACCCTCGAAAATGCATCGACACAGCCTGCAGGATCCCCGGACATGGGCATGGAATGCTTCGTTTCCCAAGGGCGTGATTTGTATCACCACCGTCTACGATTCGGAGTGGCACAAGTGTGATGCGAACACAAGTCGATCCTCCCAGGAGGCCTCTCAGCAGGAGATCAATCTCAACAACATTGGAACGCATCTCGACTGTGGACTCGGTTGCACATCCTGTCTCATGATGCTGAAGAAGGGTCAAGGGTCGACTTTTGGATTATTGAGAGCGCGAGATTCGCCTGACTGCCCAATCTCAATCTGTCAGAGTCCAGACCACAACCCTGTTTACGGTCATTGTAGCCGTTACTTTTGGTCTGTAGCAACGTCGCTTGCTGGCCCAGAAGGTTGTAAAAAAGGGAAAGGATACCCTTGTCAATGTAGCCTTGGGTAAGTTTTCGTGTCAACATTTGTGTTAGCAAGAAAATCTTAAAAGCAGTTAATGTACTAACAACGTCGATAATGAAACAGACGGGGGGATCGTGTCATCCCATCTAGCGCCATCGTGCGTTGGAAAACCAAGGGACCGCCCACCTCGCCCTTGACGTCATTTCTTGCAGAAATGTGCTTGCTGGCCATTCTCTGTTTTAGCGTGGCTCTGCACAACCGACCGATGACGCCACGAATGGGAAACGGTGATGGTGATGAGAGAATTCCCGCCAGGTAGGTAGGGTCTCTTGAGTCGATGATCGCAAGTCTCAGTCCAGAACAGCGCCGCAGCTGTCTGTCGGCAGGAGCAAAAACGCTTGGGTACATTCCCCTCCTGTTACCTGTATCCCCTAAAAAGTCGAGATCGTCACAGGGGGTATGCTCCACACTTGGGGGTCGTGCAAGCAAAATCTCGGTGCAAGAGCCAGGCGCTAGTGCCGCCATTTGGCTGCTGGCGTGGGTGGAGAACGTCATTCGTCGCTTTCTGGCATGGCCCGTGGGAGCTTGGGCGGGTGTTGAAATTACCACTTGTCACTGGCGAGGGGCGTGTGCGTGGGCTTGGATGGGACGCAACCTAATGTCCGCTCGTTGAACCTAGCAATATAACCTCTCGCCCTTTCGTGCGAGTTCTCTTATTTTCAACCGAACCAGCAGCTGAAAACAAACTGAAGGATATCCCCAATAACGTCCCACGATATTGTACGGCCCCCTTTACGACTTAACACACAAAACCCAACGAAACAAACACATCGCAACCATGGCCGACACCAAGACCTTACCCCAGAGGTCGGGGACCATTATGACCAACTCGTCTGTCCTAAGCGACGATGCCGTTCCTGATGTCGACCCTACGAGCGTAAGCACCATTGCCATGCGACCCTGGGCAAGAAGAAGTCCGGCTTGGTTCGGATGGATCGTCCGAGTCTCGTCAATTCACTCATCAACTCCCCTGCGAGCGCTCTTTCCGGACTCTGGCTAACTTAACACGCGCAGACTGCCGGGCTCCTCGCAGAGCGTCTTCAAGCTTGGAAACATGCCGTCGGATACTTGGAGGATTACATGGAGGTTGTCGAGAAGATTCACAGGGCTCAGTCCAAAGAGTACGAAAAGGCCCTGAAGGTCATCTCCCACCCCTTGAAAGAAGGCCACCACTTCGACCAGAGCCTTGGCGGCGTCGCGGGCTACTTTGAGAACATGCGCTCCAATACTCAGGCGATTATTAACACCAATCTCGAGACGGAAAAGAGCATCAAGGGCTCTGTCCTCCCCATCCTCGAGCGCCTGCACAAGGAGATTAAGCACAAGGGCAAGGAGTTGGCACACGGCGCACAGAAAGGCGCCAAGGAGGTCGAAAAGGCCCGCAACACCACACAGAAGCACATCGAGCTCCTCGGCCAACAGACAGCGGCTTTCGAGTCGGCCGGCGGCAAGATGCACGGATCTGACGACCCTTACGTAGTCCACCGAGGTGTCTTGCACAGGCTGCACAAGCAGGTCCTGGAGGAGAACAACAACCGGAACGACCTCATTGCTGTTCAGAATAACTTCGAGGCTTTCGAGGTTCATGTCATCGAAGTTGTCCAGCAAGCAATGGAGGCCTTCATCCAGTTGGCCGGCGGTCAGGCGGAAAAGACTCGCGCGCTCTATTCGGACATGCTGGGTGCGATCCAAAGGGTCCCGGCCGACCTCGAGTGGAAGGGCTTCGTCTCCCGCAGCGGCGACCGCTTGGTCAACCCCAACGACCCCCCGCGCTCAGTCGAGTCCATCAACTTCCCCAACATGGACCATTCCGCCGTCAAGCCTCTCATTGAGGGTTCCTTGGAGCGCAAATCGCGTAACAAGCTCTCATGGGGCTACTCTACCGGGTACTACGTTGTCACTCCGGCCAAGTTCCTGCACGAGTTCAAGGACTCCGACAACGCCCGCGTTGATCCCAAGCCCGAGCTGTCCATCTATCTGCCCGATGCCGTGATTGGAGCTCCCAACGGAAACAAGTTCAACGTCAAGGGCAAGGACAGGAGCAAGTCGATCAGCTCAAAGCTCACCGGATCCTCGGAGTTGGCTTTCCAGGCGCACACCCCTGCCGACGCACAGAAGTGGTTCGAGATCATCAAGAACGTTGCGGGAGCGACTGGACCTGCAGAACCCGTATCGTCGCCCACCTCGCCGGTTATTGGATCCGACGAGAAGATGCCTGCGATTGCGCCCGTCGCGACCCCCCAGTCTGGCCATTCGGTACAAGAGGCCGGTGTCACTGGCGCCGACCCAACCGCGAGCCCGGAGTTGCTGAGCCCGGTTGATGGCCCATCGTCGAGCGCCACGGCTGCTCCCGCGCCTGCACCTGCGCCTGCTACGATGGCACCTGTGGACGAAAAGAAGGTCTAAGGCTTCGCACCGCACGACACCCTCGCCTTTCTGAGACCCTTACACTTGCAGGCTTAGTCTGCCACCTCTTCAAGAGCCTTGTCAACCGCCCTGTTTTTACCAAAGTGAGGCGAATGCCAGGAAGAGGTGACGAGTTGCGTGCCTCTTCCGGTTGCCTCGTTATGTAACCTCCTGGGCGGACCAGCGCAGATGACTTCGACTACACTGCATCGTTATTCCTGATTGGCCACCTCACTTTCGAGCATCACACACACACACACACGCAGCCTGACGTTCATTTGCGTTCCTGCGGCCTCTTTTCGGCACATGCGTTTGGAGGATACCAATCTGATTTCTTTTTCACGGTTATGCTATATAGTAGCCCTAATCAATCACTGCTTTTCTTTGGCTTTTCTGAAAACGACGCACCATGCTCTCCGTCACATCATGGCTCGCGCCTGAACAGAACGACAGGATAATTAATTGTCAGAATAGGTAACCATGTGCCTCAACAACTTTATCTCTTCCAAGACACGGTGCTGAGACTCCTATGCATCACGCGTGGGTCTCTGCATCTCAGCGAGAAGCCCGATTTCAACAGTGCAGAACCATCGCCACGTCCCTGTTTTCTCGAGCAAGTCATTTTATTTGGGATGCAGCGTAAGCCAATTGTACAAGGGCAGTCCTAACTCGGACGTTCAATGTGACCCAGCTAAAAGTAGAAACTACCAGGTCGCCGGTATCGCAAACCTTGCACTTCGGTGCAAGGAAACGGACGGTCTTCGGAGAACAGTTATGGCTGCACACCTCGCTGAACTTCGGTGAAGGATTGACTGCAGGGTGGTGTGACACACAAGGCATACTAAGCCCCTACATATGTCTCTAGCCTCCTGTCATCGCCCACCTCGTTGGACCTTTTACCCCGAGTCGTGTAGGCTGAGTTTTGCCTGGCGATCGTGACCTCCGCACTGTAGTTGCCGTTTGATGAGGAGGGTGTTGCCTACTTTACTATTGACGCCGGCCGAGGGTCGAACTACATCTTTTGAAGCGCTTGGTAGCCTTGAAGACAGTTGGTGGAGGACCCTCTTCAAGGCAGATAGAGCGGAAGACATGTAGCGTAATGCCTTTTCGTCAGCCCCGGAAACCCGCGTAAGGCTCCTCATCGCAGCGGACTACAATCGCAGTGCAAATGTCATGGGTACGCAGCCTTACCTCGTGGTGACATATATACGGCCTCGCAGTGAGATAGGTAGTGCCCCGTTCCACCCCGAACAAACTTGCTTTGGACCCGGTCAGAGTCTGTTGATCGTTGCCGACCCAAAGCCTGCGATCCATCATCGTGGATCGTCTCGGCCCAATCTTCTTTCCCACGAATGATCCAGAATTGTCTAGAGCGTGTTCGTCTCCAACCCGAGCAATGACCAAAGCGTGGAGGGAGAAGAGGGCCTATATCACGAGGCTCTACATCCACGAGAACAAGACCCTGAACCAGGTCAAGGCGATCATGGAGGAGGACCACGACTTCAAGGCCTCGTCAGTCTCACCCCTTCTTCCTTTCTTTTTCCTTTTGGCCTATGGACCTTTTCTTTCCTTCCTTTTTTTCTCTTTTTTCTTTTGGAACGGACGGTCTCCATCTCGGGAAGAAAAATTGCTGCTCGGAGAGTCCTTCCACCCCCTTGTTGGATTCCATGGCGACCGCATTTGTCACAACTGCCACGCTTCGGATGGGATGGATATCAGAACAAGATTGCCCAGCTAACACACGCCGACTTCCGAATCTAGGACGAGATCATACCGCCAACAGTTCGACAAGTGGGGCCTGGCCAAGTACAACTGCAAGAAACGAACTGCGCGTCGCCGGAGCCAAGACAGCGGTGGTCATCAACAACACCAGCATCACAGCACCGGCGGCGGCGGCGGAGGAGCAGGAGGAGAAGTAGTAGGAGAAGACATGGCCTCTGACCTATACGCCACGGATCCGGACATCTGCGGCCATCCCATGAGCCCGCAGAGCGTTGGCAGTAGCAGTCTCGGTTCCGAGCCGGCTGTGGACGGCGGCATGGTTGACATGATGGATCTTTCCGGCGCGACCGCCAACTCGCACGCTCACAGGGCTCCATACACGGCGGGGAGCTGGCCGCAGCCGCAGCTCCCGTACATGGAACAGGCCGTCCGACAGCAGCATCAAAGTGTCTCGTACCCCCAGTACCCCCAGCAACAACAGATACAACGGCAGCAGCAGCAGCGTCGGCGGCCGTCATGGGACCAACAGGTGACGGCGCAGAGCCCCTACGGCACGCTGCCCAGCCCGCCCGCGGACCTCCACAGTGGTGGCTTTTCTTACTACGCGGCCATATTCCCCGACGAGGACTCGGGCACGTCCCCGAATGTCGTCCTCCACCCTGATCTTCGCCGTCAGAACAGCTACGCTCAGCAGCACCAGTACCAGCGGGCGGCGCATGTGTACTCCTCGGCGCGGGCCCCGGCGCCGATGATGCCCGAGAGGCGGGAGAGCGTCCCGTACTACGGCGGCGTTCCCTGTGGTGTCCGTCAGCAGGGTCAGCAGTGAACGGGGGTCTATGGCCGGTGGCACGGGTGACATCATCTCTCGACTGCTTCTCGAATTGGGGTGCGTTGCTGCTTTTGACAGCTTGTTTTCTCATCCCTATCAAGGTAAAGATCGAAAAGAAAAAAAAGGAAGAAGGAGGGGGGGAGGGGAAGACGATAACAGAAAAGGAGAGGTTTCCGTTTCGTCTGGGTACTAGCATTGTAAAATCTTTCCAGGGAGGGGGAGGGGGTCAAGCAGCAGGTGGTGGGCGTAGTACTTTTGGCGGGAGGGGGTTAAATGCTTGTTTTGATGGAACACAGGACACAAAACGTGGCTGAAGTCTTCCCCCGCAAGTTTGTTTCTTAATGTATTCATAACTGGTAGATTCCTGGTTGGGTTGCTCGCTCTCTTTCTCGGTGCTCAAAGGGTTTACGCGCGTTTATACTACTCTAAACTCTGAATAAAGAACAGGAAATATTTAGGGATAATGTTTGCCTTTTCCGTAGATATATACCCTGATGCCATCCCTTCCTCGCTTTGTGTTCCATAAACGTATTTGAATAATGCGTCTTTGGCGTTTTGAGAACCGAATGCTATTTGAAACCCACTCTTGGCTCCCTCACATGAAGTCGTCGTCGGTAAAGGGCTCGCTGCTGGAGTTGGATCTGATGTTCATCTTGGCCGCGCCCTCGGCCAGGCCGTACGGGTCGTGGATGTGTTGCCTTCCGCCGCCCTCCTGCCCCTCTCCGTCGCCAGCAGGCGCCGAGTTGGACCGCACCTGCACCTTGACCTCGCCCTGGATGCCGTCAACACGTATTGTGGAGACGGTGGTGCCGCCGGGCGGCGGGCGCAAGTTCTGCGGGGCGCCGAGGTTAACGAGCTCGCGGAAGAAGTTGTTGGCGGCCTCACAGCCGTCGAGGAGCCACTTCAGGCAGATTGTGACCCGCTCCTTGGCGAAGGGGTTGTGGTCGTCGTAGGCGCAGCAGTTGAGGAGTGGGACGATGCCGTTATGGTTCACCATCTGCGTCTGTACGTCCGGGTTGCCGGGCGTGGACTGGCCGGGAGGCGGTTGGAGGAGGGTGGCGAGGATGGTGAAGATCTGGCCCTTGATGCCGGACCAGGGATACTTGTGGGCCGGGTCGGAGAGGGACGGAGGGGGAGGGGACGGCGGGAGGGATTCGTTTGTGGAGTAAGGGCGTTCGACGATCGGAGTCGTCTGGGAGGACTGGGATTGCTGGTCCGAAGGGGGTGCCGAGGGGCGATTGCGGCTGGGGATGGTGTCGACGAGGGGTTTCTTGGGGACGCCAGCCTCAAGGCCGTTGAGCAGGGTGATGAGGTCGTACACGGCCTCCCACTCAATGAGCTTCCTCCTCGACTCAGCAATCTCGGAGGCCGTGGTGAGGAAGTCTAGGTACTGGGCGAGGCCATCCTTGGCGCGCTCCATGTCCCAGGTGTCGACGGGGAACTCGGCCGGGTCGACATTGTCCTCGCGGATCTGGGCCTGGAGGTGCATAAGGGCAACGCATTCGGGGACGATGCGGCTGCGGAAGAAACTGAAGAAGAACATGACGAGCTTGACATCGCGCTCCTGGTCCTTCTTGTCCTGGGGCGGGTTGCTGATGCGGCTGCGGAAGATGTGATTGACGAGGCGCAGGAGGACGGTCTGCGCGGGCGAGATGATGTCCTTGGGGATGCGGAGAGAATTCCAGGCGTAGGGGACGAGGGCCGAGTGGTGGAGGGCCTCAATAAGCTGCGAGGTTATTTGGAAGATGAGCGACTGCTCGTCCTTTTCCCAGACGGCGATGAAGACGAGCATCTCGCGCAGCAGGGACTTTCCGCAGTCAAGGGCGAGGAACATGCGGCACCGCGTCTTCTGAAGGTTCTCGCCAGCGCGGGTGAGTCCCGTGCCGGCCGAGTCGAGGATGCACGACTTGACAATCATGTGGAGGGCCTCGATCTGCTTCGGGTCGAGGATGTTGGGGATCTCGGTTAGGAGACCCGTCAAGGGCCCCTCACCGTACGACTCGTCGTCATCAATGTCCTCGTCGTCCATCATGTCGTCGTAGCCTTCGGCGTACTCCTCCTCCGCCAATGTCCCGGCCCCCACCACCGAGCCGGCCTCGTCGGGTCCCAGTTCCTGCTCGGACTCGTCGACCTCGACGACCTCGTGATGGTCCTCGGTGCGCATGACGGGTGTGTAGCGGTTGAGGAGGTTGTTCTTGCAATGCTCCGTCCTCGTCTTTGCAAAGTCGACGGACGGCATCGGAACCGCCCAGCCTTCGTAGTTTGCGTCCCTTGCGCGCATCCACCAGGTGTCGATCTCCCGCGATACGCGGCAGTAGGCGCGGTCTTGCTCGAACTTGTCATGGATTTCGGGATCCCACTTGGGGTTCACCTTCTCGCCCTCTTTGTAGTTGTCGGCGCGGACCTTGACCTGGCCCTCGGGAAACCAGTTCCAGGCCAGGGGCGCGATGGGCGCGAGGACGCCGGGTGGCTTGTGGGATTTGTTCTGAGAGTATTCTGTGAGGAGCTTGCGTGCTGTCTCGCACATCCTCGAGTTGCGCTCCAGCCAATGCTGGATTTCCGTCTTGGCAATGTCGACGCGGAATCCAGAGCCGTCGCCCATGCCTTCTTGGGGGTCATCGAGCTGGGCGTCTTCGTCGAAGAGCACATCGTACCAGAAGGACATTTTGTTGCGGTCGTTCTTGGCCGTCCAGTTGTGTGCTTGCTGGAGGGATGTGACGAGGAGTTTCTTGTCTGTGAAGAGTGAGAGGCTGCCCTGGCATGGTGGATGAGCAAAGACTTACACATATCAGTGATCTCGTTCAGCTTGGCCCTTGAAGTCTCATCCAGGATTTCGCCATCGTATCCTTTGCTGGTGACGTTTACACAGAGAATGATAGTTTGATAGACCATCTGGTCAAAGTGAACAGCGGCGCATATGTCTTGAGGCACTTCGGGTTCCGACGTTACCAACAAGTTTCTGGCGATATGCATAAGCTTGTTCAGAATGGAGAGGTCATCCTTGAGACTGTGATGGTTCTTCACGATAAGAGCAGTGCTCTCCTGAGGAGTGACACCCTTCTCGGGGTCATTGAGGCTCGACAGCGGGCCCACTGAGCGGGTGGTGAGGCTGGGGATGGCGGCACCGAAGATCTTTGTTAACCAGATCCAAATCTCGACGTTCCGCGAGAGAGTTTCCCTGGTTCTTGTTAGGCAAATGAGAAAGTACGAAACCAACATGCGCAGTGAGGGGCGACCTACCTGACGTGCTTGAAGGTGTGTGTCTTTTCGAGGGTTTTGGCGATCATAGACGAGACCCTCGCGGCAGTCTGGGGCCCCATGGGCGGAATGGTGTAGTGGCCCTCGAGACAGATGAGGGCGGCCGAGAAGCAGCGCTCCTCGATGGTCTCATAGCCGGGTGCGTCATCCTCAAGGTCTAGGTCCGGCAGAGATGGCGGCGGTGTGTCGACCTTCATGGCGGGTTTTTTTTCCATATGGCGGCCGTAAGTTACAACGGTGGTGCCCGGGGGCCTAGTAGTGAGCCAGAGAAGTGATGACTGCCGAGAAGGAGAACAAATGCTGCTGCACTTGAGAGGGGGTATCTTAGATTACGTTATGTCACGTTTGGGAGAATTTTGAAGCTATTTTCAAAAGAAAAAAGAGCGCCTGAAAGAGTTGTGCTGCTGGGAATATTCACTTGAAATGGAGTTCTCATTCAGGTGGCGGCGCCGGGATGCCGTGGTATTGTCAGCGAGGAAAATTTCCGCCGTCCATACCACCAGTCCCGAAGTATCTCTGCACCACAAATTGGTAAGCAGATACACACAGACCAGCTGCCTTTTTTAGACCTTTTACCGGTAGGTATTATTAGGACTGTTGTGATGACTGTCGGTCGGATGTTCCTCAGATATTCAGGTCCAAGAACAAGTCAGTCACCAGGAGAAAACCTTTCCAACAAAACTTGTTGAAGCAACAATATTACTTTTAGGCGTTCCTTCTCCCGCATGTCTATACCTCACTTTTTTGATGTGTTGTGTGACTAAGACGACTGAGCATCCAGAGAGACAGCTGCTCTTGTAGGTTGAGAGCCCTGTGAAATTCCAGTGCGCAACCGTCCATAAGATCCCCCTAAAATCGACCAATGGTTCAGGGATGTATGCCCCGTAGACCCCTCTGTCGGCCGTGTCCATCTTTGCGCTCCGACGACGTCCCCTCGGCGGGGTAATTTCGCTCCCATTGTCTTGCGTTGTCAGGGACGGGCGCGAAGTCGGTACCATTTGTGCGGCTTGACTCACCACCCCCCCGACAGGAACGTCCTCCACAACAGCCAGATCTCGACCGGTCTTGTCGTCGCGAACCTCCTCCCAGCATTCTGCCTCCTCGAGCACAACCACCTCTTTTCGGTTTCGATTATCATAACCTCCGAGATACTAATACCAACATGGCGGAAGGCACCAAGGCCCAGGAGAGGTTCGCCCTCATCCAGGAGAACCTGGCAGAGATCATGAACCCCGAGATCATCGAGAAAATCCTGGCCGAGGGTCGCAACCCGAAGATCTACTGGGGTAAGGGACACTCCAATCCAAATGTACATGCCTCTGGTTCGCACATTGGCTGACCTCTGCGTCCTTACGCGCTGTAGGAACCGCGACAACGGGCAGACCGCACTGTGGCTACTTTGTGGCGGCCATTAAGCTGGCGCAGTTCCTCGCCGCCGGCTGCGAGCTGACCGTCCTCCTCGCCGACATCCACGGCTTCCTCGACAACCTCAAGGCCCCGATCGAGCTCGTTGAGCAGCGCGCCAAGTTCTACAAGTTTGCCATCACAAACATCCTCAACGCCGTTGGCGTCTCCACCGAGAAGCTCAAGTTTGTCCTGGGCAGCTCCTACCAGAAGAGCCCCGAGTACATCATGGATGTCTACAAGATGAGCTCGCTCATTAGTGAGAGGGATGCGAAGAAGGCCGGCGCCGAGGTCGTGAAGCAGTCTGACGTGAGGACTCCGACGGACTGGTTATGTGGTACAGGCTGACGTTTTTTGGCAGAACGCCCCCATGAGCGGTCTGCTCTACCCCGTACTCCAGGTTTGCGACGAGGAGCACCTGGGTGTTGATGCTCAGTTCGGAGGTACGAATTGTTGGTTTCGACTCACGCTGGCTTTTGCACTAACCCATTTCCAGGCATGGACCAGAGAAAGCTGTTCGCGGCGGCAACTGAGTGGCTGCCCAAGGTCGGATACCAAGTGCGCGCGCATTTGTTGAATCCCATGGTTCCTGGTCTCAACGGTGGCAAGATGAGCTCAAGCGACCCTGGTGAGACAAAACTGCTGACTTCCTCCCATGAACGGCATCTGACCTATTTTGTGCAGACAGCAAGATCGACCTTCTTGATGCGCCCGAGGTTGTCCAGAAGAAGATCCGGAAGGCCGAGTGTGTACCCAAGGTCGCCGAAGGCAATGGTGTTTTGGCCTTCGTCGAGTACGTGCTGCTGCCCGCCGCGGCTCTGAAGGGCAAGAAGGAGTTCCGCGTCGAGAGGGAACGCGATGGTCTCGATCCCCTGGTCTACACCAACATCGCCGAGATACACACCGACTACACCAACGACGTGGTAAGTAGTGAAAGAGATGAAACTTAATGACCACAGACTGACACCAGCATAGTTGACGCCCCAGCTGCTGAAGCCTGCCGTGACCAAGGCCCTCAACGAACTCCTGTTGCCCATCCAGAAGGCGTTCCAGGACTCGGAGGAATGGAAGGAGATTACGCAGAAGGCTTACCCGCCGGTTGAGGACGACAAGAAGAAGAAGAAGAAGCAACCCAAGGACAAGGGCTCCCGCTACCCCGGCGGAGGCAAGGGCGGTGCTGCGGCCCAGGACGGCGCAGTCAAGGAGTCGGAGCTGCCCGTGCGTCCGGCCGACGGCGCGGCTCAATGAAGTCTTTTTCCATTCTTGCATAAAGAAAGCGTTTTTTATCTGTACGTACTGCTATGGATTGGAGTTCGGATGGAGACCAAAAGAAAAAGAAGATGGAGTCTAGAGAACTAGATACTTCAGATAAGGAGCAAAAGAAAGAAAGAACTACGTCCCTATTGGTCCCTGCTTTGTGGAACTTCCAGCCAGATGCGGTGATGATCGGTACAGTAAAGATATCTCGGCCAAGGGGGACTCGAAGACATCCAGAAAGACATCGACATCCTGCGATGATCGTCCACACGTGGTGAAAACGGTGAGCCTGTGTGGGGGGGGTTTCTACCAAGGGGCGGGATGCCCGGGACGACGCCATGGCGGGGCGCGCTGAAGAACGCAACGTAGGCATGGATGGGAAAGATGGCGGGGTAGAGGTAATAGGTAACGGCTTTCGGCGGGGTCAACCGAAAAAAGTGTCAGACTTCAAGGCATCGCAATCCCACCCAAGCTTTGCGCCGATCATCAAAGCTCTCGGGTTTCCCATTTTCTCCCACTTTCCTGCATTCTTTACTTGAGCCTTTGCTTCCTTTCATTCCACAACCACCGCGCCAAGAGACACAATGGCCAGCCTTCCCGAGACCTTTGACCGTGAGCAAGCCTCCTCCTTTCTCCTCCTAACCTCCAATCTGCGATCTCGCGCGCGCGCGCGCGCCTGAGAGACAATATTCGTCTCCCAGCTGACCTCTTCCTCCCGCAGGCCCCGTCCACATCGCCGTCATCGGCGGCACCGGCCTGGGCAAGCTCGAGGGCTACACCCCCGTCGCGGCCCTGAACCCGACGACGCCCTGGGGCAAGCCCTCGTCGCCGATCCAGATCCTCGAGCACAACGGCGTGCCCATCGCCTTCCTCGCCCGCCACGGCTTGCACCACCAGTTCGCGCCCCACGAGGTGCCCGCCCGCGCCAACATCGCCGCCCTGCGCTCCATCGGCGTGCGCTGCGTCATCGCCTTCTCGGCCGTCGGCAGCCTGCGCGAGGAGATCAAGCCTATGGACTTTGTCGTTCCGGACCAGGTCATCGACCGCACTAAGGGCGTGCGCCCCTTCACTTTCTTCGAGGGCGGTGTTGTCGGCCACGTTGGCTTCGCCGACCCCTTCGACAAGGGGCTCGCCGAGGTCGTCAAGCGGTGCGCGGCGCACATGCAGGGCGACGGCGTTGTCCTTCACGAGAAGGGGACCATCATCTGCATGGGTGAGTCGTTGCGTGATTCACGCCCAAGGCCGTCCCTGTCTCCCTACTTGCACTGCAGTATGCTGACGAAAATGAAACCACAGAGGGCCCCCAATTTTCCACCCGCGCCGAGTCGCACATGTACCGCTCCTGGGGCGGCAGTGTCATCAACATGTCGGCCCTGCCCGAGGCCAAGCTCGCCCGCGAAGCCGAGATGGCCTACCAGATGATCTGCATGGCTACCGACTACGACTGCTGGCACTCGTTCGAGGACGTCGACGTCGCCATGGTCATGAAGTACATGGCCGCCAACAGCGAGAACGCCAAGCGCCTCGTCGGCGGTGTCCTTGACGAGCTGTCCAAGCAGGACAACAGCGACATGGTCCTCGCCAAGCAGTGGGAGGGCTCCTCTCAAGGCGCCGTCAAGTTTATGACCAAGCCCGAGGGCCGCAATCCCGAGGCCATGAAGCGGGTCGAGTTCCTCTTCCCTGGTTTCTGGAACTAACGCAGAGCACCGCAGACTCGCGTACAAGAGATTGTGTGTTCATTTTCTTTAGCTACTTGAATGATGAATCTGGGAAGAAACGGTGCTTATATGGGAATATCAAAAAAACGAGCGTAAACGAATAGAGATGAGAGGCGCTTTCAGAAGTCTGCCATGGGGTAGATATCTTTTTTGCTTGAGCATCATCCGCTCAAGGGATAAGCGAGATAGGACACGGAATAGAAGCAACGTGCAAGGAAAGGGATGTGGCAGTGTCGACGCAATAGTCGTTGACTTTATGTTCTTAGGTGATCACTTCTTTGAGCTCTCCACAAACAACCCGTCAAATGTCCTAACGCCTTAAAACGCCGCTTCTTCGTCATCCGACTCTTCGACCCCCCAATAATGCAACATGAAATATACGTTTACACCTCCGCCGTCGATTTTCGAATCACATCAAAAGGTACAAGGCCCGGACGCCCTTCTCCGCCGCCGCAATGTGCCAAGGCCGCACATCAGTCCCCCTATCTACAATGCCCCTTGCGCGGGCCAGGGTGCCCAGGCCCCGGAAGTAAGTGAGCATCTCGCGCATGAGGGGCTCGTACATGCGCGGGTTGTTGTCCGCATGTACAATGTTGACCTCCATGACGACGGGCGGGTCCTCGAGCTTCGTCCCACCACGTTTGACAAGATAGCCGCTAACGAGGGCCGAGTTCATCTCGCCCAGCGAGGACGAGTTGCTCAGTCGGTGCGCGAGCACGGCGCCCCACGTCTGGTCTGTGACGTCGAGGAGGATGGCGTCTCCTTCGGCTGGATCTGCGTTGCCGTCGACAGGAGTGCCGCCCGGCGTGGCGGCGGTCGCTGGGTTGTTCTCCTTCATGGGTGTGACCGGGGTGCCGCTTTGCTCCGGTGACACGATAGACGCCTGTGGGGTGGAAACAGGGGTTGTGTAGAACGCTGACGATGCCGTTGCCTGGACCTTGATGGGAGGCGGAACCAACTGCATCGACGGATTCGTATCGACCGATATCAAGGTCAAGCTCACGGTTGCAATCGACTCTGTCTGAGCGAGGCCTTGCCAGAACCCGATCTCTTGCGCGTCCATGTACCCACACTTGGAGATGATCACACGCCAATGGACCTTCCATTTGGAGATCAAGTCATGGGTGGTCTCCCATATCTCGTGATAGACATCGTTGAGCGACGTCGAGAGCGGCTTGCCTTTGCGACCAAGATTGTACGACGCCGTCATCTGCTGGCATCCTCTGTTATCGGTCCATGCGGCTGTAATCCATCTTTCGTCGATGCTTTGCGCGTAGGCAATGTGAATGCAAGTGTTCTCATGCATGAGCGATGATGACGATGTATTGGAGAGTTTGAAGTCGATTCCTCGTGGTAGTGACTGCTCAAGCATGATGGCAGGCGATGGCATCGGTCCACCAAATAGCGTGCAACGGTCATACGTTTCAATCGCCAGCCTAATCACGTCGCTGGGCGTCGGCTCCACTATGCCTGTCGAGGAAGTCAAGAAGTCCAAAGGCACAAGTTGCAGAACTAGTTCGTTCGTTGGCGATTGTCTTCTGTCGGTCAGAGACCTCCTGTGCATCTCGAAGAGTTGTTGAAAAGCGGTGCAGGCCTCCACGATAGAACCAGGATGGTCTGGGGGATACACAAAATATATCAAAAAGTTCTTCTCCGTAGCGTTTGCCGATATGAGTGCTTGATTGAGGGCCTCCATGCGATCACCCAAACCTGCCACAATGTGAGGGCTGACGGTCCCTGGTGAAGTTGCGATCTTGTCTGCCTCGAAGGGCATAAGACCATCAGTTACTTTGGAACTGGGCGGGAGACGTTCGAAAGAGCCTAGCTTGAGCAGCTCGTAGACGTTTCGCATGCGATCCAAAAATGATGCGGCGATGTCTGACATCCCGTCCCAGTGAGGGAACACACAGACAACGTTGACATCCTTCGTCCCCTGGGCAGGGCCAAGCCCCAGGCTTTCCCAAAACTGAACGCTTGCGGGCAAAACCGACAGTCTAGCCTCCGCACGACGGAGCTCCATATGGGGAGCTGGGATCTGAAAGAGGTTGTTGGGCTTTGGTGGCTCTGCGGCGTCTCGTGGGTTGACTGGCCGCGGATGAAGTCTGTTAGGTGGTCCGATTAAAGGAACGTCGGGGACTTCAACAACGCTTTTGAAGTTGCAGATGTTGAATTCTCCGAGGCAAGGGGGGATGACTTCACGCAATGCCTGAAGAGCTGTCCGGCCAAGATAAGACAGCTGGCGCCGTGTGTCTGCTACAATAGCGGTGTTCAGGGTATTCGCGTGCACATCGCGTATTCTCAAAATGCCCGTCGCAGCCTGCTCGGTCACGATCTGTGCAATCGTAATCGTGTCCTCGTCTGGGAGGGAAAGATGGATGGGAAGCGACTCTGCGTCCTCGAAGTATTTGGGTATCAGTATTTCTGACGACTCAGTTTTGGCAAGTTTCGGAAGATCCAAGGCCAATGTCGGGTCGGAGTCCTCCATAGACTCGATTTCTCTCAGAGAGGTGACATGGGAGGCAACATCGTCGTCCAAGTTTATCCTTCGGATGCTAGACTTGAAGGGTGATGTTGGCTCGTCCTCCGACACGCTCGAATCATCCTGGTCCGACACCAAGCTGATATCGTCCGCATCAGATGCCAGGTCATCTCCTTTTCCAGGGCTTGCGACAAGTGAGCTATTCTCGAGGTTGCCGGTAATGGTGCGAATCAATGCATTGGTATGTTCTGGTTGTCGCAACGCTCTTCGTTGCCTGCCGTGTCGTCGGAGGTAATCAGTTGTTGGCGGCCACTGGGCACCAGGTTGCTTGCTTGCGTCTTGCGACTGCCCATGAAATATTGGAGGACATCCAAAACGGCCGCCTTGCTCGTACTTCTTGTTCACGAGAGGCAGAACCGGGTCGAAGTCAACACTGTCAAAAATGCTGCCCTTCCGCGTTGGTGTCTCTTGTGGAGCAGAACGAATGTCGGCCAAAGAAGCCCGAACCCTTTTGTAGACAGTATCTGGATCAAACGGACTTGATGCGCGTTTGGCGCCAGCTGACTTGTCGGCGTTGGATTTCTGCTTCCCCTCGTCTAACAACGTGCTTCGCGCATGCTTCAGTTCTGGCTTGGCGAAAACCGGGGGACTTGGAACCGGCTTGGCTTCCTCCGCCGTGGGAACCATCATCTTCGTCGGCTCGGGAATAGAGACAGGGAGTGCAGAGTGCGCAGAGGACGCGTCTGGCATGCTCAAGTCAGGCAAGCCGGACAAATCGAGGTCATCTCCACCCTCTTCGTCAAAGAAGCTGAAATCAGCGTCAGTAATGTCGGCGTCGCCAAACATGTCTGGTCCCATATCGCCGAACAAATTGTCGCTGTCGCCCGCCAGAAAAGAGTCGGCCCGGTCTCTTTTGTTATCGCTTGGTTGCCATCCATCGGCGTACGCCTCATGATGCTGGTTGGTACTTGTCGTAGGTGCGTCATGCGTGCCCGTGTCGGCCATAGCCGTATCTATGTCGACCACTGCCATTGTAGTCCCAGGAGCTCCCGGGCTAGACGTCGTCCCATCCATCGAGGGCGTGATGCCGAGTGGATTTTGAACTCCGTCCGGCGGTGTCGGATACATCGCACCCGCCGCGGCGGCGTTGCTTGCGCGCCTCAGTCCCAAGGGTGAATGTCCGTTCGCTTGTGGCGCCGGGGCGGCGGCGGCGGCCTCTTTTGATGCAACAATATCTCTGTCCTTTTTCCGCTTAGAAATCTTTTCGTCTCTGTCAGCTCCGAGCTGGAACCATGCCTTTGCGTCGTTTAGGAAATCCGACGTTTCGTCTTGGGCCAGTAGCACAGGATCCCCAAGGCCATTATTACGCGCGAGCATGACGGACTTTTTACGGAAACAGAGGGCTGCAGGCCATGATATCGTAGCCAACGTGGAAGGCAGCGGCGTTGTTTTCCCGTCAATCTTGTTCTCGCCAGGTTTTCGGCGAAGCATTTGCAATGCAATCCAGGGACAAGACTGGAGCAGAGCGGGGGATAGACCGCGGGACTGGAGGATCTTGATGCAGGTGTCTCGCCATTGTGATGATCTGCCATCCAAACCCCTCCAGAGTTGAGCGTCTGGCGTTTGTCCCAGGCCAAGCTCAGGATATGACAGGCCCCCACCTACGAATCCCTGGTAATTTGCCAGAACACCAAATGGAGCGGCTAGGATCTGGGAACCCAGAACAAGCTGACTCGGCGTGGATGGCTCATTCACCGACAAAAGGCCCTCACAGCAGGACAAAGACAAACTCATAAACAATGCCCCCATCGTGGTAAGGTAGATCCGGAATGTTCCGACAACTGCGGATTCCGTATCCAGAGCCCTTTCGGCTTGACCGTCCCGGGTGACTTTCGAGGGCAGCAGGACGGTTTGGTGATTCAGGGGTATTGCCGAGACGCGATTGCAGAAGGCAGCTGATATTGTCGATAGAACCGCCGTAATAAATTGCTCGTATGCATCGGGCAGGGCAACAAAGCTTGCGCCTTTCCAGTCGGTGTCAGAAGAGTTTGGTGGCCCAGCGTTCCCTGCCTGCGGATTTCGAAGCGACAGGTCCGGAGCCGAAGTGCTCGACGATGAGCTCGTTGGTGTGTTTGTGGACGGCTGTGCTGGCGTCCGCCCTTTGAACAGGGTGACTGGCTCGAACGAACCTTCGTCAGCCGTCAACAGTGTCGCGCCAGCGACACTGACACTATTGCCCAGGATACCATCGTTTTGTTCGCCCGAAGCCGCATCTTTGCTTGGGACATGGAAGTACCACAGTCCCCGCCGGATTGGGTCGTAGTAAACAATGTGGCCACGGTTTCTCAGCTCGGTCTCGACGTCGGCGGCTGCGGAAGGGAAGGTTTGCGCTTGTTCTTGGGAAGGTTCGTAAACTCGGTAAACGATTGATGAGATATTATTCTAGTGGTTTATCAGCAATGTTATAATATGTCTCAGTTGCCCAGACAAACATTTAATAAGGTATTAGTATCATATTCGCTCGTATCCATGTCGACGGTCAAGTCTCGCAGCGACGGGATGTGTTCCGTGTCGTTACATCAACTCTCAGTCGCTCAAGCTCCCAGGGGCCACAGGAGCCGATTTACAGCTGAATACCGGCAGTCATAAACGTTTTGATTTGTATCGGCATCGGTTGGAGATTGTTGTACGATAAAAAAGGGTTTCAGGAAGGCGACTGGTTCGAATGCGCGAAGTCATCGACTCCATCTCCGAGGGTCGGAAGTGCGATCAGAGGACCGGCTTCTCGGCATCAACCGAGTCCAAGACTCCTTCAGAATTATCAAGCAGTCGAAAATAAGCAATAGCCGCAGATTGTATCAAGGGGTTGAGAGCCCCAGATATCGTCGATTCTTGTTCTTCGTCGTCGGTCTCGTCGTTGTCGTTGATCGTTGTTGGATGATGTCGAAGCTTTCGCAACAGGGCCGGGTCGGGATAGCGCCGGAAGCTGAATCGCAGCGGCGGAGTGCACTAACAGGCCCAGCCAGAGCGGACAGACCCATGGAGGAGGAGTGGCTCCCTCACGACCCGCTTATCGATAAGAGAAAAAAAGTTCCTTTACGGGCTCCCCTCGGTCGCAGGATTTCTTTTACTCTTGTCGTCGCATTGTCGCGCAGAACCCACCCACGTACACTCTCGACTGTGGTCTCCGACAAACACGATGAAGTTGACAAACCCGGGAACCGTTCCGGTGTACACCGTCTCTGGCGCCTCAACAGCCAGGCCTTTGCCGGACTGGCTGGCGAGACGGAGAAAGCGATCACTCAAGAACGACCCCGAGTACCAAAACAGAGTAGAGCTTCTCCAGGACTTCGAGTTCGAAGAGGCCAGTACCTGCATTCGCATCAGTGAGGATGGCGACTGGGCCGTCAGCGCAGGAACCTACAAGCCTCAGATTCACGTCCACAACCTCCCTCAATTATCTTTGTCGTTTGCGCGCCATACGAACTCTCTTACCGAAAAGTTGACCATCCTCTCCTCCGACTATTCGAAAACTCTGCTTCTACAAGATGACCGACGCCTCGAATTCCACACCCCTATGGGCTGCCACTACACGATTCGCATTCCCCGTTACGGAAGAGACCTGCTTTACGACAGGCAGTCTACCGAAGCGCTTGTCCCGGCGGTGGGAGTGGATCAAGACGGTCTGGGCGAAGTCTTCCGGCTGAACCTCGAGATTGGCAGGTTCATGAAGTCATTCCAGATTGATGTCGGCGGCGATGAAGAAGGGGCTGGTCTGCAGGGAAGCATTGAGGCGGGAAGTGTCAACGCTGCTGCGCTGGCAGAGGGTACCCACGGCCTTGCCGCGTTCGGCACGTCCATCGGCACAGTCGAGTTTTGGGACCCCCGATCGAAGTCAAGAGTGGCTCGCCTTGGATGTCAAGAGGGTGCCATCACTGCCTTGGATTTCAGCGCTTCAGGGCTTTCTATCGCTACCGGTTCCGCGACAGGCATGGTTCAGCTATTTGATCTGCGTCGCCCTGTTCCTCTCTTGACCAAGGACCAAGGCTACGGCTTCCCGATCAAAAAGCTGATTCACATGACCACTGCCTCGCAAGAGAAGAAGATTCTATCTGCCGACAAGAGAATCATCAAGATCTGGGATGAGGCCGATGGCACGCCATGGACTTCAGTCGAGCCTATCGTTGATCTCAACGACATGTAAGTGGTGAACTTTCGACTATGTCTAGCGTTTCGCTGACCATTATGATTTAGTGCTTGGTGCAAGGACACCGGTATGCTTCTTACGGCCAATGAAGGCAAGTCACAGCATTCCTTTTTCATTCCCAGCTTGGGACCGGCCCCAAGATGGTGTTCGTTCCTCGACAACATGGTTGAGGAGATGGCGGAGGAGGTCCGCTCGGAGACGTACGACAACTACAAGTTCTTGACGCTGCCCGAACTCAAGCAACTGAGCATGGAGCATCTTATCGGCAAAACCAATCTGCTCCGGCCGTACATGCACGGATACTTCGTCGCATCCAAGCTCTACGAGCAGGCTCGCCTCATCGCGAACCCATACGTCTGGGAAGAGGAGAGGACAAAGCGTATCAAGGAGAAGGTCGAGAAGGAGCGCGCCAGCAGAATCAGAGGCAACAAGAAGGTCAAGGTCAACCAAAAGCTCGCCGACAAGCTCCTCAAGAAGCAGGAGAACAGAGAGGTTGTGGACACCCAAGCCGGCCTTCTCGGCGACGACCGTTTCAGCAAGCTCTTCGAGGACGAGGCCTTCACCGTCGACGAGTCCACCTACGAGTTCCGTGCTCTCAACCCCAGTACCAAGATTGCCGCCAAGGATACTCACGAGATTGGTGTCAGTTCTGCTGCACGCCCTGTGGTAGACTCGGGCCCGAAGGGTCTCGGAAAGAAGGCTACCCAGGAATACGAAATGAAAATATCTTCCTCCAACCAGAAGCATGAAATGGAGAAAGACACCGCCCTCGGTACCAGGGTGCACAAGTCGGGCCGCATCAATAAGACGAACCGTGGAGATGCGTACGGCGAGAAAGCGGTCACGTTTGTTCCGCAAGGCAAGAAGAAGCATGGCGGACAGCAGCCCGATCACCACGACGACTCGAGGCCTCGGGATCACAAGAACAACGCGAGAAGAAGCGCCAGCACAAACACATTCCGAAGGCTATGAGGATGAAAGCCACAACATCTCTGGGGAAATAATAATGGTACAAGGAAGAAGATTCTCTACGCCGCACGCAGACCTATGTTCGTCAATCATCCATCCAGTCTCGGCCTCCTCAGCAAATGAATCTATTACACCAGCACCAGGCCAGTTGGCGGCTTGCAACCTCGAGATCCAAACACCCTCTACTTCCTCCTCCTTCTCCTCCTCATTTGCGACCCCATCTCATCAACTTGCGCTTCGACTCGGCCTGTGCGAGGCCTTTTTCGAGATCCTCTGGCCGAAGTCTGGGTGTCGGCGGCACGTCATCAGCCAGTCTCGCGCGGCCGCGGTGGCTGCGTGGCGGGGATGAAGACTCCTTGACGGATCTGGGAAACTCGGTCCTCCGCGGCGTGAGAGCAGTAACGACTTTCCTGGCAGACTTGCGCATGGTCTCCCGGATTTTCCATTCACGCTTCTTGGCTACGTAGAACAACACGGCCATGCCGACTGTGCGGGGCAAAAGGCGGGTTAGCAAAACGGCGTTAGGCAGGAGTTTGGGCCTTTTCTTCTTCGTTTCTTTCCCTTTCTTGCAAAGAGAGTTTTTACATACTTCCGAGAGCGCCAACTACAGAGACAACCACGATGATGGCAATCATGGCTTCGTGGGACAGGTTGACCGCCCCGGGGCTGTCGCCAGAGGCCCCGGCCTCGGTATCGACCCCGTTTCCAGACGAACTGGCATCGCCGGGGGTGTCTGGGAAATAAGTCTCGGTCGCCAAAGGAAAAAAGTTGGAGGTTGTGGCCGACATCGTGAAGGCTAAAATGCCGCTCAAGAGAGCAAGTGTTAGGAAGGGCTGCAAGAAGGCTCAGGGGGGCGCAGACAAGACGGAATGGGAAGAGAAAAAAAAAGGTGAAAACGGCGTCAGAATCGTATGAGTAGAGTAAGAAAACAAGCTGAACCAAAATCGAAAAGATACCCGGTGCCACGAACGTGGCCCAACCCACCCTATTTACATCGTTCAAGCACTCGGGGGGGACTCCTCCATGGTTGCCTGGCGCCAATCGTTGCTCCCCTACTCTGCCCTACAAGCAGCCATACAGAAAATGCACAGGCCAGGAAATGTGACAAGTTACAAGCGAACCCCTACCCCCATACGATTTGCAACACGGCACTTGTGTGCGTTGCGTCGTGGGCGCGAGAATAGGAACGCAGGAACCGTATCAAGCGCCCGGTTCACACTGGAAAGTCTGGGTCCGGTACGGTCGAAAGAGGCTCGCGATGCTCTCATTGGCGTTGAGTGGTCTCGAAGCGCCGGCACACAGCGCTTTCACATCGAAGAGCCGGGGTTCGGCAACCAATCAAGTGCCGTTGTGGGGATGGGCGGCTCGGGCATGTGTCTCTCTGCACCTGCATATCCGTTTGAACTGCATTCACATGGCCAAATCGCTTCAAGGAGAGGCGTCGTAGGCCCGCCGCTCACATCAGTGGATGCTATATCGGCAGAGCTTAATTGTGTGACTGAAATAGGGCTGCGCATGCGTTGGCTCGTTGGCCATGCAGTGTGACGGGTGAGCTTCTGGTGCTGATTGAAGGGCTTCAACCAGGAGACCATCTCTGTGGCGTTTCCTCCTGTGACAGCATCTGCACTTCCCATCACTGTCGCCATTATGCCAAGTTTGCAAGCAAGGTACGTTTGTTGAGTAGGTCGTGGCCTAATTCTGCCCGCCTCGGGCACGGGACAGACCGGTTCCGACGATGATGCTCCGAGGTGTCAGTTGCCGCTCGTTTTGTCTCCTGCTGGTAACTTTATCTTGGTGTGTATTGACAATCCTTAGCCTTTGCTTGAAGATGGTTTGAAGCGGACAGTGGCCTTGTACTTATCAAGGGGAGGGGGGCGTGATAAGGCTTCGTAGTATCGGCCACTCAGCAATCTTACATTGGGAGCGCAGATAGTATACCTAGGAATTGGTGTTCTTTTCTGTGGTGCTTCATCGCATGGAGCGGAGTTCCGCCACCCGATGTAGACCATTTGTTCCGTGAGATGAATGCATAGCGGGGCCGCTAGGTCCCCGATTCGAATGTTGCATCCGACATACTTGGGTCCTTTTACCTACAAAAGAACAGTCTGCGATGGTGGGCTAAAGTTCCATATGTCTGAGCCCAATGTGCCTACCCACCGTCTGTTAATTCCATCGAGCAATGGCGGCGAGGTCATTGTCGTGTCATCATGGTGTGTTAAAAGTGTCGATCCGGCGATCTTGGAAGGCGAGGTGTACGGACGCTCTTGACTTACCTACCTGACCAGTGAGGTACTTCTCGGTGTTGCTTGGGAAAATAGCACCTTCCGCGTGCTTGGACGGACAATCAAAACGACGGGTAGTTAAAGTGCAACTTCTGCTCCTCACACAGGTACAACACGACAAGCAGTCAACACAACGTGCTTTCCCAGGGGCTATTTATTCACTTACCGCAACAGGCACTCCGAGAGATGCTTCCTAAATTGCATCACAGATTCAGTGTACAAGTCTTCTCTCGAAAGCTCCATCGGCTTTCTCTACGCACAGGTAGTCGCTCAATCGGTTTCTCCTGGCTTCACAACCCCGGTCCTTTCGTTTCTCAATAGCTTCGTCGTTCTCTCGTTGCCAGATTGGCAATCTGCTCCACCACTCTACCTTTGTTCAAGCTTCCACATATTGGCCTCCGTTCCTCGTTCCAATATTACCATAGACATCAACCTCCCTTCGAAAATGGCCGGTTCATCCAGCCCAGATCCGCCCCTGGCGGATCGAGGCTTACTTGAATACTCCCCTGGCTTACACGAGTCTCATTCAAATAGACCCAGCCCCAAAAGTTCTCGACAGAATGACACTCCTGTCGTCAGGTCACCTTTTGCGGAATCAGAGCCAGGTTTTCTCAGCCAACTGGGAAGCTCAACTACCACCAACGCCTCTCGAGATACAGACAGCCAATACCATATCAACCGGCTAGCAGGACGTGGTTCTAAGTCTCCGTTCTACCCAGCACAAAATGAGCTAGCTTTCGAGGCCATTGAATCCTTCTCTTTCGCACCACAGCCAAAACACAAACCTAATCAGTTTTCTGGTCTTCAGAAACAACGAAATATCGACTTCGAGGCTCTCGAAGCCCCTGTAGCTGAAACTGGGAGTCCTTCTGTTGACAGAGCGAGCCCTGATCACGACAACCCACGTATAGTCCGAGAAGAAGCTGCTCCTATGAATAATCTTGATCATCATCGCGACGTTTCCGGGACTCAAACTGGGGATTCTGCTCGGCGTCGACATCAAGAAAAAAACCCTCAATCGATATCTGATGCAAAAGATCCAAATGCTGCCCAGTCCGGACTGGAGCATGCGGGCAACCAGGCTGAGATGACAACCCATCATACCCATGGTAGAGCGGACGCAAAATATGAGCTTTACCAGACTGAAGACAAAACATCAAGACCACGAGGAAACATCGTTAGTCGCCGTCTGAACTCCACCATGGGGCGCGAACTGATCAGTCGTCCTTTTGCTGATGCCGACGCTATCCTTCCTGTGGCTCATCAGTTGTCTTCTCATGTATCACGCGATACTTCGGACCTTGAAAACAATTCTACGGCATTTCATTTCAGCCACCGAGGAGGAACCGATGGCACGACTCGACACCCCCAGGCAACAGGCCGAGCCATGGAGACCACATCGCCAGCGAAAATTTCACGACCCTCTGATTGCAATACGGTCAAGAGATCCAGCCGCGAACATCGGCAACATGCGTCTGTGCACAACAAGCGTCACCTCGAACCTGCCGAGACTCGATCGCGTACCCCGGTTGGCGATCTCGAGATGCCCCAGACACGCACTCCAACTACCGGCCACAACCAGCGCCGAGATTCCCCTCGAGAGCAACCGACCCGACCACTCAGTCATGAAGAACAAAGAGATCCGATACCTCGAGGCACAATTTCGCGGCAATCAAACATCTCACGACATAAACGCTCTCGTCATCATCAAGAACGACAGAACCAATCATCTCGAGGGGAACTTCCCTTCAAGAATCGAGCTGGCCACCAACCCGGGCAGACGACCTACGGGCAGAGTCACGTCCAAAAAAGTCACTTTGATGTACTCAAAAGCATAATGACCCATCACAACATGTTCCTCGAGGATGCGAAGTTGACGGAAGCGAACCTAAAATGCGAGATTGCGGGCCAGGAACAGCACATCGAAGCATTGGGTGCACGCCTGGAAAGCTCCCACCTGCAATGCCAACAAGAACAAGATCGTCGGCAAGCCCTTGAATCCGAATTGGGGTTTCTTCAGCAGCAAAAAGACAAACTCGCTGCCATTGCAGCCAAGAGCAGCGACCGAACGCAAGAGCTGGAAAATGAGGTCTCCAGACTCCAAGCTCAGTCAGAGCAGGACAACATAGCTACGATCAGACTAGAGAACGAGCTTGCAGAGACAAAATCTAAGCTCTCTAAGCTACAAGAGAAAAGCCGCGGGTACAAGGATTATCTCAACAAGGCCGTCATAGAGCAACAGAAGCTCTGGCAGCAATCCAAAGATATCAGCCAGAAGGCTATCGACGATATGAGAAAGGAAAATCAGGAATCTGAAGAGAAGTTGCGGCTGGCATTGAAGAAGAACCAAGAAGTTCAAGACGATCTAGATCAAAAATTCAATAACAAAAGAGCAGCTCTTCACCAAGAATTGAATGCTGGTGAGTATAGCTGACCAGATGGTTTCAGAATGATCACAACTAATGATAGACAGCTGTCACCAGCATCAGAAGCTTGGAGTCAGCCATGGAAAGGCTCGAAGGCGACTTGAACGCCGAGTCAATCAGAACCAGGGACTGCGAGGACCAGCTACGCGAGAGCAGACATCAAGAAATGTTATTGATGCGGGTCGAGGAGAGCATTGAGCGAATCTCCGATAAGATGGACAGATTGAACGTCTTCCCAGAGCATTCCAACACTGTGCCAACCAGTATTACGGAAAGGTAAAATTCCAACTTGAACCTTAGCCAAACGAGTCAGTCTAACGAACACAGGTTGGAAGTGATTGCGGGATATGTACAATCGGCGCCACGAGCGGATGTTGGGGACGAGATCCGCCAGGCCTTGAAGACCTTTCAGGGAGAGATGATGTCACAGTAAGTGTCGCCTACTTTTTTTTGTTGCTCTCCCTAAAGATTTCCAGGTTTCTTCAAGAGGTAAAGGGCATGATGGCTCGACAGTCTACCATTGAAGACAAGCTTCAGAGTCTTGAGAACAGCATTCAACACCAGTCAACTTCAGACCAGACAGATCGCCGAGAACAGGAGAAACCACTGGAGCAACACTCCCATAAGAGAGAGAAAAACAAGGGTTTCCATCAGCTTCTCCAGTCCAAGGAAGCCCAGGTAGTGGAAATGACTACCACAGTTGCCGAGCTGACTCGGGAGCTTCAAGACATCGGTGCATATACGGAACTTGCCTCCAAGAATGCAATGACCTCGGAGGCAGCATTGCAGATCCTTCAGGTACGCTCGTCCAACCGAGAGCATCAAATCTTGGAGACTCAAGCCCCGTTCCAGATTCAGCGAGAAGATCGCGAGACGACGCTTGCAGAGCCCCGTGAGCGGCTTCGACATGCCGAAGAATATGTTAGCCAGAGGAGCGAGCTAGTCAAGGACTCTCATAGCAAGATGGCCACCGCGAAAGATGAGTTCGCCGCCATGGCACAAGAGAAACAGTGCGAGTTGGAACTTCAGCTAAGACACTCGGAAGACTCTTGCCGGATTCTCCAACAGCAGTTATCCGAGAGCGAGGCGGAGATTAAACGCTTGAAGGCGTTGGAAGACGGGTCTGGCGAATTGAGGCTCCAAAAAGAGCTCGATAACGCCCAACAAAGAATCACCAACCTTACTCTCAAGCTCCGCGAAACCCAAACACCGGCTGTCGACGCTGAGGTTCTTGATCAGCTAGCCGACCAACTTGCCCAACTGCACAGAATGAAAGATGAGATCAAGCAGCTCAAGACAAGCGGCAAGACCTACACAATGGTCAGCAGGGAGCTTGTAGCAATGCTACATGGACAAGATGCTGTGGAAAGCGATACCATATTGGCCCCAGACAGTCTAGTAGTGCCAGAGATGGATCTTCCAGAGCTACCACATAACGCTTCTAACGATCCACTGAAAACCCCCGTCTTCAGCTCCTCTGAACCCCCACCAGTCCAGAGTGGCAAGCGGACGGTATTCCGTAGTCCTGTCGAAGAGCCAGATTACGATGCGCCCGCACCTTCAGTCGCGCAGGAGAAGTTTCAACGGAAGGAAGCAACAAGTCAGGGACCCCAACCCAAGCCAATCCTTCGCCAGAAGAGAATGGCTCTGGGGTCATCAAACACCCCTAGAATGCCACTGGTCACTCGGCACGCCGGGCACTCTTCTTATAACAGGCCTGTTCAAGGCGCTTCCAGAACTAGCGAAGCTGCCATATCGGATGTCAGATCGAATCTTGTAGGTAACCGTCAAGCCCAAGTCTCCGAATTGACGGGCCACGATGATTGGCAGAGGATGACTGCGCAGGGAAGCCAAGACGGTCAACAAGGGGCCAAGAGAAGCCGAAGCGTCTCTATTTCGCTGTCGTTTCGACGCCAGAAACGATCGAAGCCCAGCTTCCCGGTAGGTGAAGATGCCGAGGCTTCAGCAGCTGGAGGAAGTAGTGGCCTGAATTCTCCAAAAGTTGAGTTGTCGCAACAAAGCGATGGAGGCAGCACTCAGGCTTCCCAAGAACAGCCGCAGGATAAAGACCACACCTCACGTCATTTCCACCCAAGTATGTCCAAGTCAGATGCTGACCACCAGGAAAACGTAAGGGGCGAAAGAGTCTCGCAGCAGAAGCAGCAGCAAACTGAGGTCAAGGAAGGAGAAGAGCTTGTCCGCTAAGAGCTCCTTCGCAGCGCAATCCCCGAGGCATGATGATCTTCTAGCATCCATAAGTGATTGGAACTTTTGGGACGTCGAAAACGGATCGAGGTTATACATCGAGGTAGAAGCACGTATTCTGAAGCTGTTGGTTTGTTTTTGTAGAATGTACATTCAGATCGCGGTGTTCGAAGCTTTTGCTCCCAACAAGCACATGGTGCTAGTCCGGCGTGCCAATGTCCTCCTCCCTAGGACGCAACGTCTCTGAGGGGGCGCATTCTGATGTACAATTCGCCCATGTGGTCTCCGAAACCCAATTGCATGCCGCCGTGAACGCCGTGTATGGTGATAGCAGTGTTGTTACATGTGGTATTGATACGATAATAGTCCGTGATGGCAGCTCATTTTCCCTTCTTCTTTTGCTCCAGGAACAAGACTTTTCTCCGGACTGTGGTATCGTCAGCTCTGCCATCCCATTCTCGACTTTGCGATATGACTGGCGAGTGCGGGAAAGGGGCAATGTGTGTCTCGGAGTGCGATGAATCATTGGTGTCGTCGTACTTATCGGGTCATATTTCAGCATGCTCATAGGCGACGCGGTTCGGAGACGCTTAAAGGTGTAGAAGTATCCAGTCGCGGCCATGGACAAGAGCCGGACGATCATGACACGGGATTTCGCTGTGTTTGGGGGCAGACGGTTAGCTCGGCATTTCAGAGGGTGGGAAAGGGATTCCAGGCAACGGAAATGGGCAACAAACCTTTTTTAGCCATCTTGGAGGGGGAGTTGCACCGCGCGCGTTCGGTGGGGTTGGGAGCTTGAAGCTGCTTGTACTCGATCTGGACGGGCAGCTTCGTGGGTATGGAGACTGGAATTTTGAGGTGGTGAGAGGCTTTCGGCGGAAAACGGGCCGTTCACCGAAGGTTTTGCGGATCCGATTCGGTGAGAATTCGGTGTGTGTGCTTCTTCTATTTTCCGAGTCTCGCGTCTGCCCCAGCTGGTATGCAGTGGCTACAGCTGGCGTGGAGATAGGCGCTTGGCCATTGTCTCAAATGGTATCTGGGGTGGTTCTGCTAATGGGGTATGTATTCTGGTGATTATAGTCAAGCGAGACTGTCTGACAGCAGGTAGCCAAGCTACTGTGAGAGACAAGGAGTGCATCGTTGGTTGCAGGATGGTTTGCTGGTACTAATAAAACGCAACAACAAGTTGCAGCCTCCAAGCCAAAGGCCTGAGAGCTGGTCATCCGACCAACGGACCTGGGCTGTGGAACTTTCCAGGGGTCTCTGCACTATTACATCTGGGCTTTCTCATCAACAGCCCCTCAAAGGGCCCCCGGAAACATTCTTTAGAGCTTGCAAGGAGCTGGCATGAACTGTCACCGCCACGAGTTCGGATGGACAAACCCCACGACATTTACTCAGGTGAACTGAGACTCACTTTGGGCTGAGGGGAAGGGGGGTTTTGTGCTTTTTTGTTGCGCGTCCCTTCCCTGCATATGTCCCTCTTCGGATTCAACCCTGCAGCTAAGTAAGGTCGAGGGGCTTTTTTTTTTTTTTAAATCGCGAGAGGAGCCCGACTGGCCAGCGGCCCATGTTATCTCGCACCAACTCGGGTTGCGTCTCTCAACAGAAGTTGCAGGCCCAGGCCGTGGGATGAGCAAAGTAGGAGGGTGGGCTAGATTGGGTGAGCAGCAGGCAGGCGATGGGTAAATAAAGAGGAACGGACCTCCCGTCTTGCCTGTTTCCCGAGTGGAGGAGGGGCAGAGAGTCAGATGGGCTCGTCGCAGTTCTAAGACTTCTGTTTCCTACCCTCCTCCTCGACCTTTGGACGTTCAGCTGCACGAACTTGGGTAGGTTGGGCACGCCGAGAGCAGGCACCGTTTCGTCGAGATTCTTTGTATGACATTTATCCCCTTCCGAATCCTGGTAGATCCCATCACATCGACGACGGCGAAGAGTGAGGATTGTAAGCCCGTGCGACGCTGAAAACGGCGATCTGCTTGATGACAACCTCCCCTCCGCGAGACAGACCTACCTACCCTACCTACCGACTGTGCCACACACAGAGCCTTTTTGTCAAGACGAAACTGGCGATTATTTCCGGCCCGACAGCACAATGAATTCGACGATGGCGACGAGTAGAGTGGTTGGCGCAGCCAGGTCGCAGATCGTCGTCGCCGCGAGCCAAGTTCGGATGTTGAGCGGCGGACGCATTGGCGGCCACAGACCAAACAGTACGTTGCAGTGTTGTTGAAGCTCTCCACAATCTCCTTTTCCCTTCGATCCCCTTTCCCTTGTTGACTCAAGGCCTTCCTGTTTGCTTCAAGTCCGGGCTATTTGCTGCCTAGGTGTGCGTCTTTGCTTCAGACCAATTGCTATTTCCATCATCCATGGCGGTAGCTGTACGCAGTCGGTCGAGTGCCATTTGAAGCTGTCAAATCTCACACTTCCTGGCCTCCTTCCCCTCCCCACCCATCGCCTCCAGGAGAGCTCCCAGAGCTTCAGTTGGTCTCGGCTCTCCTCGGGTTTCTCGCCGTGCTTTTTTCTCACTGCAAACCGAACCCTTCACCGAACAAACAAACAAATGGTCAACAATGCTCTTGGTTAATTATCCAAGACCGAATAAGTTCGAGACCTCCCCACGTGTAGCACCATTTTCTTTTTTCAATTCCATCTTGCTACCAAGCTATTGGTTTTTACCGCCTGCAGAAGCTCTAGGCCCGGCTTCTGCGCTCTCTCTCCCCTTGTCACCGGTCACCGGTCACCGGTTTCGGACACAGGCCATTGAGGCAAGCCGGGTCTGATCCCCGTCTTCATCCACGACTCATCAGCTCTCAGCAAGTGCTCGGCTGGCGTCCCGGAAGAAGATACGCACAAGCAGCCTGGCGCGGAAAGCAGCCCGTGGCAGCACAGAAATGATGACACATCCCTTTGGGGAACCATCCATGATGCACTCAATGTCACAAGTCTCAATCCCGGCCTAGTTGGTCGTAGCTGTCAAAAGTACTGAACTAGAGGCTGGCTGCATCGGACGATGACGGGAAGGAAGTGTGCTGATTTTCCTCTACTTCGCCGTTCCTTTCTCCCCTGTGTCTGTTGATGTCAATCAATAAGACTTTGTGCATCGCGCACTATTTGGTACAGCCCCTCTCGTCCAGAACCGGGGGTGTATTGCTGTTGTCTCTTCCATGACGGAGAGTCAGTCGAATAAATAAAACTTGAGTTGGCTGCCAATGCTTTGATGAGTTTCTGCGAAACCCATTCTTCTGCCCTTTCTCCCGTCCTCTGCCATATCTTACCATCCTTGCTCGGCTCTACCCGGTATTGTCGACTCGAGCGAGTAGAGGTTGTCCTCCTCCCCCCCGCCTCTGCTTGATCTCCACTGTTGCGCGGTAGAAGCCCTTTTTACTAACTTTTGTATGACTCTCGCACAGATACCCCGCGGTCCCCTAAGATCTTTCTCTCGAATACCCCGCCATCGCAAAGGCAACTTTTCTTCAGCAGCAACAACAGCCGTTTGTCACCCCACTATCGAACCATGTCGACCACACCGTCCCGTCGGTTGAACGTGCACAACATCAACCAGCATGTTGTTGCCGCCGAGTACGCCGTTCGTGGCGAGCTGGCCGTGAAGTCGGAGGAGTACCGCGCGAAGCTGGCCAAGGGTGACAAGGACCTTCCCTTCGACGCGGTTATCTCGGCCAACATCGGAAACCCCCAGCAGCTCGACCAGAAGCCCATCACCTTCTTCCGCCAGGTCGTCAGCCTGCTGGAGAACCCCCTGCTCCTAGAGCACGAGGACGTTCTGCAGAACCAGCTCGGATACAAGAGCGATGTCATCGCCCGCGCCAAGTTCCTCCTGAACAAGGTCGGCTCTGTTGGCGCCTACAGCGCCAGCGCTGGTGTCCCTGCTATTAAGGAGAGCATTGCCAACTTCATCGAGCGTATGTCGCAACCTTTGGTCACTTTGTGTGCTGCGCGTGAAAACTGACAGAGATCCTCAACAGGCCGAGACGGATTTCCCGCCGATCCCGCCCACATTTACCTCTCCGGCGGCGCCTCATCTGGTGTCAACACGCTCCTGCACATCATCGCCAAGGACTCTACAAGCGGTGTTTTGGTTCCTATTCCCCAGTACCCGCTGTACACGGCGACTCTTTCCGTTCTCAACGCCACCTGTGTCCCTTACTACCTCGATGAGGCTTCCGGCTGGGGTACCGACGTGGCCACCATCAAGGCTGCCTACGAGAAGGCCACTTCCGAGGGCACCGATGTCCGTGCCATTGTTATCATCAACCCCGGCAACCCTACCGGCGCCTCCCTGTCTGAGGATGACATCCGCGCCGTCTACGACTTCGCCGCCGAGAAGAGCCTCGTAGTGATGGCCGACGAGGTCTACCAGACCAACGTCTTTGTTGGCAAGTTCCACTCCTTCAAGGGTGTCCTGCGTAAGCTGCAGAAGGAGAACCCCGGCAAGTATGACCACGTTGAGCTCGCCTCGCTGCACTCTATCTCCAAGGGCATGGTCGGCGAGTGCGGCCACCGCGGCGGCTACTTCGAGCTTGTCAACTTCGACCCCGAGGTCGAGGCCAACATCTACAAGTTCGTCTCTATCACCCTCTGCGCCCCCGTCATCGGCCAGTGCATCGTCGAGCTCATGGTCAACCCCCCCAAGGAGGGCGAGCCCAGCTACGAGCTGTATCGCAAGGAGTATGACGGCATCTTCAACGGCCTCAAGGAGCGCGCCACGGCCCTGCACAAGGCATTTGACCAGATGGAGGGCGTCGAGTGCGGCAAGCCTCAGGGCTCCATGTACCTCTTCCCGACCATCAAGCTCCCTGCCAAGGCCGCTGAAGCGGCCAAAAAGGAGGGCCGCAGCGCCGACGAGTTCTACTGCATGCGCATGCTCGAGGCCACTGGCGTCTGTGTCGTTCCCGGAAGCGGCTTCGGCCAGAAGGAGGGCACCCTGCACTTCCGTACCACCTTCCTCGCCCCCGGTACCGACTGGGTCGGCCGCATCATCAACTTCCACAAGGATTTTGTCGAGAAGTACCGGTAAACGAGTGGTGAGATACCAGGTCACTTTTGTTTCGTCTTATTCGAGCTACTACAAGGGGAGGGGAAGGGACGTTGGTGATGGAGGCGCGAAGAGGCGACCACCGTCGTTGGATGGAGTAAAACTAGGCTCGCTTCCACAGCGAGCGCGCGATTAGGAAATTCGCGAGGTCGCGCACTCTCCTTTTGGTGCGGGCTTGAGAACACGTGGGAAAACATGAGATGCGAATGTCGAACAGATTTATAAAAGAAGCGGGCGCGAGGTGGAGGGATGGCAGTTTCCCCGCCCTTGTTTTGAAGGCGCATTACATCTTGCATCGCATATCGCACGTGTGTGTTTTGTGGGGAGTTAGCATTACATGTGGATGCCTCTTGTCTCTCTCTTTTGTTTTTTCATGGCATTACTAGCGAGAACAGAACACTTTCCCCTCCTGCTCCCAAGAGCGGTCTCCTGCGCAATCTCAACTGTGTTGAAGAGGTGGAGTTGCCAACTGACGACGCTACTCATCCATCCACCACCATGTCAGCTGCGCAGGGCACCGAATGTTTTTATTTAACAAACGGCCAAGTCGGTATGCCCAATACTGAACAGCCAAGCATCACAACGGGGCGAAGAGGCGGTCCATTCAAGCCAACTTTTCTCATATTGGCTCGTCTAATCCGTAGGTATCATACAGAGTTATTGTGGTAGCACACATTTGCTTGCCCAACCCCCGGTTATAATCACCGCGTGCCATTTCTACCTCGCGCCTTTTGTCGTCCCAAGCCAGGGCAGAACAAACGATTGTGTAAGCATTTGGTGAAGAGAGAGAGAGAGAGAGAGACAGAGACAGAGCGCGTTGGCCCTCCTGTCTTTCCACGACGACCCACTGGCAGATTACGCCCGCTCGCTTCCCCTGAGACGCACGGCCTGGCCGTACTTCTGAAGCTTCGTGATGAGCTGATCGCCCTGGCGAACAACGTCCTGGTATTGCTTGTTCTTGTCGTCGGGGCGGTTGGTCTCGATGACGCCCTTGCCGCTCACACGGTCGATTGTGCAGGGGATGCGGCCGGCCGCGATGAACTTGGCAAGATCACTAGCGTAAAGTTAGCCATGTAAAATTCAATGAAATCAAGCCTCGGTGATATTACCGGTCCAGGAAATCAACAGTAACGCCGAAGTCTGTCGCCATTGTCTCCAAGCCAACCACACGGTAGCTCTGGAGAAGCTGCTGGTACGCGCGAAGGCGCATTTCGCGGATAAACCAGTTCTTATGCTCGTGCAGGTAGCGGTCCTGCGTGAGGAAGTTCTCCTCAACCTCGGCAAGGGCTTGGAAGAAGTACTTGTACTGGCCGTTGTACAGGCTCGAGACAAGCTGGGCCAGAGAGGAGAAGTCAATGGCCATCTCGGCCTCGGGCTGATCGGTGCTCGTGCCGAGGGTCGTCAAATTCACTGCAGTCTTGGCAGCTGCGGTGGTCGGCGGAGAGTCTTGCATAGTGTCGTCAGCACCGGGGCCGGCGCTGAGTGCACCTGACAGAGCCAGGAGCTTGTCCTCTCCGTCACCAAGGATAGCCTTGATCTCGGGAGCGTCGACGACCTTGCTCTTAAAGTCAACGCGCTTCAGAGATACGGATCCGGCGAGGACTGAGTAAACAACGAGCGAAGAGTAGGTGCAGAGTTCGTAGCTGGTGAAGGTGGACAAGCTGTCAAGCAGCAGCGGGGCTGCCAGGCTGTACGATCGGACAGTTAGAAGGTAGATACCCTCGTAGGCCTTGAGACGGTTGCGACGATCCCAGTCACCGCCAGATTCGACCAAAGTCTTTGCGCGCTCGACGTGCTTCTTGACAAGGAGCTTGTCGCCGTAGAAGAGGCCCATCCGGATTATTGCGAGAACCAGGTCGATCTTGGTACCCAGGATACCGGTCTTCTCGAAAACGTCTTCGTATGCGGCAATTGCCCGGTCCTATAACAAACGTCAGCTTTCCCGGCCAAACTCGCAGATAACCCTTCTGGACGCACCTTGTCGCCAACCCTGGCCCAGAACTCCGCCCGCTTGCCCCGCGCAGCCTGAATTTCCGTGTCACCGGCTTTCTCCACTGCCTCATCCTCCTCCTTCTGGAATTCCTCCAACTCTCTGTCATTGTCGGCCTTGAGCTCCTGGTACCGAGCCTCGTCCCAAGGCAAGTTGACGGTGGTCGGCGTGCTCTTGGTGGCGATCATGCCCGCCAGACTCGACTTCCGGCTCAGCGGCTTACCGGGAGCCTGACTACCACCCTCGCCGACCTGGTTCAGGATACCCTCGAGCGGGTGTGCGAGGTAGCGGTAGAGCGGTGCCATCTTGTGCTCCGTGATGGCATCGTTGAGAGCTTTCGCGGCGGCTTGTTGAGATGGCCGGGAGGCGTAGGCGTTTGTGAGGGCGAAGACATGCTGGGCAAGCGGGAGGAGAGGGTACTTTGCGTACTGGGGTTCTGAGCCCATCTTTGCGGTCGGGTTATCAGAGGCTCTTGTAAAAGGGGTTTTTGGTTTACAGTTCGTGAGGGAGGAAACTGAGGTTGGGGGTTGTGTCAACTTTCTGTCAAGAGTGATGTCGTCGTCTTGGGGTGTTTGGAGCTGGGAGCTTTGGAAAGCCCCCCCTGCAAACCGCAAGCGGCCGACCATAACTTGACGTGATTGGTGCGTTGGTGGGTGTGAGCTTAGTCAAGCTGGCAAGGCTGCAGTGCGACACGTACGATGTACTGGACTTACCTGGCATAACTGTGAGAAGTCGCCCACTCTGCGAGGTCTTCAACGTCCGAGAGCTCTCCGTTTCCCTGGTATAATAATGCTCTATTGTAGTTCTATAGCTGGAATATTATCTTTTCAATACATCTTCTGAATCTCTCATTACACAGCGACATGTTCTTGCCTTTTTCTTGTCTAGGAACACCCCTGCCGTTCATTTAAAATCACGGTTGGTGGGTTCTTTCCATTCTTAGCAGTACCCTAGTACTTGCGACGCTCAGCAGCTTCTTCCTTCCCCAGTGACCTTCTTTCCATTTTCATCCCTTCAAGATCGCAAGGCCTTTTCAAGCAACCCACGCTTTCAGATTTAGATCTAACACCACGCAACCTATATTCGATCTCCATTAACCAACCTTGGGGAAATTGCAGAAGCAATGGCGGGTTACGACGACGACGACGAATCGTACGAGCGACGCTCTCAATCCTACGACGCAAAGAAACGCAAGAGATCCCGATCGCCATCCAGAAATGGCAACTCTTCCTCCCGACAAGGTGAAAAGCGCGAAGACGGCGGTACCGATGAGCTCCCGCAGCCATACAACGCAAAGGAACTCCAGCCCGCGAAGCGACGAGCCGTCTCTCCATCGGAGCAGCCTCGTAAGCTAAAGAGACCCGGCGCCCGGGCACGCATCTCTGAAGCCGAACGAGAAGCAATCCGCCAGCGAGCACTAGAGCGAGAGAGGGAACTTGAGGCACAGGCACAGGCTGCTGCAGAGCGCCAACGTAGCTCCACCAGCAATGACGTGGTTACGCAACATTATAACAGCGTGCCTGAACGAGGCAGGGATTGGAGACGAACAGACAGCAAGATCAAGGGACTCCGTGCCTTCAACAACTGGGTCAAAAGTTGCATCATCCAGAAGTTCTCGCCAGATGAGGATCATACCCCCGGCTCTCGGGAGCAGGGACTTTCCACTGAGAAGGAGCTACTCGTACTCGACATTGGGTGTGGAAAGGGAGGTGATTTGGGCAAGTGGCAGCAGGCGCCGCAGCCAGTGGAGCTCTACGTCGGTCTGGATCCAGCGGATATTAGTATCGACCAGGCTCGGGAGCGCTATCGCCAGATGGGCAGTCGCGGAGGCGGTGGCAGGGGCGGCAGAGGGGGCTACAGACGGCCACCCCCGCGACTTTTCGAAGCTCGATTCCATGTCAAGGATTGTTATGGCGAAAACATCGAGGATATCGAAATTCTTAGACAGGTCGGGTTCGACACCAACCCCCTCAGCCGACGAGGATTCGACGTTGTGAGCATGATGTTCTGCATGCACTACGCGTTCGAGACGGAGCAGAAGGCCCGCACTATGCTGCGCAACGTTGCCGGTTCGTTGAAGAAGGGGGGTCGTTTGATTGGATGCATTCCCAACTCCGATGTTCTTGGCGATCATGTTCGGAAGTTCAACGAGCAACAGGAAGAGAGGAAGAAGAAGGCTGCCGAGGGGCCGCCTCAGGAGGCCGAGGAAGGCGAGCTGGAAGACGGTGAAGCGGAACAGTCGGCGGAGTGGGGCAACTCCATCTACCGAGTCCGATTCCCGGGCAAGACCCCGGCGGATGGTGTATTCCGGCCCGCATTTGGCTGGAAGTACAACTTTTTCCTTGATGAGGCTGTAGAGGAGGTGCCTGAGTATGTCGTGCCGTGGGAGGTACTCAGAGCTCTGGCTGAAGATTACAACCTTGAGCTGCAGTATCACAAGACGTTCATGGAGATCTGGGAGTCGGAAAAAGACGATGAGACATTGGGTCCTCTGAGTGAGAGAATGGGCGTTCGCGAGCGCGGTGGTGGACGCCTTCTGGTCTCACCAGAGGAGTTGGAGGCAGCAAGCTTCTATACTGCTTTCTGCTTCTATAAGGTTTGATCAACAAAGTATGCATGTAACAATACGGAGGCTAGGGCAGGTGTTATTGGGGAGGAAACCTCGGAAAAGGATACGGGGTTCGGTATCGTTCCTCAGTCTCGCAGACCTCAGCACATATCTGACAATAGGATTTATCAACTATTCAGCAGCTTTTCACATCCAAAAGAGAGAGAGAGCAGGCATGTTGGCCTAACGTGTTCAGCTTCTAGATAGATGAGAGCAGGTCTTCTCTTGTTTGTTATGAGTTATCTCACATGTTCCGGCTAGCAGCTTTTGCTCCTAATATATCAATGCCCTCCTGGTCCCATTGTTTTTCTTGCGCTTAGACATTGTTTCTCTTGTCATTATTGCAGCCAGCCAGTCTTCTATTTGCTCTCTTGTATCCTGTTCGTAAATTTTGCCAACTCCAGAAGCCATGCGTAGAAGTTGTCTATGATGCAACTAAACCCAAAATCCTCTGATGAGGGGAGTGATGGCCGGTACCGTTCAACGGAAGGATATTGTTGATTGGGGCAAGCCGTTGCAAAATCCGTGTTCACTTGTGCACTTGCAACAGGTTTACATACAGCTAGTGTGGCCTAGGACGATAAATTAGCAGTTTGAAAGAAAGGTCCAAGAGGAAAAGGACGAAGGAAAGAAAGATAAAGCAAGTGCCCATACTCATAATCAGACCACATACAGCGCAAACCCACATAAGAAGCCCTCTCAGACTAAGTAAGGAACAAAGTGCCAAGGTGAAAACCACTCTAACTTGCCAACTATAAAGTATTGTAGTGCTTGCTAAGGAGACAGCTTGGGCTACGTGGAAATCATGTGACTCAAAAGTATCGCGCCAATGCCGTTGAGCTAGTCAACATCGTCATAACACCCATCCACCTGTAAATAATTGAGAAGTAATAGATGAGAGATGAGAGCTTATTTATTTAATATCTCCAGTACTTGCTGAGGGTTAAATTCTGGGAATGGTACTCAATTGGACATTGTTCTTCGATTGAAGTAATCTCTAGGGCATTTGTATGGTAAACATAGTGTGAAGCCAGGCATGGTCTGCCTCGACCTCATACCATAGCAGATGGTCGAAGACCGCGGTGACAACAAGAAATGTCGGTCTTTTGGACATGTTGGTCCGAACACAAGCTTTGCGCTTGATGAACGTATCTCTCTCTCAACTTGACTCAAGGTCAAAGAGCAAGTGGTTGATGGTTCTGCTGTTTCGACTGTGATATGGTTGATCACCAGGCCCTGACACTGCGTCCCAGTGGTCAACTTTGATGGTTAGTATAGCCCATCTACTCTGTTGAACGGTTGACGCTGAGAAGCGCTGAGAGCCCGAGTTTTTCCACTCACGTGGCTCCATAACAAGTACGAGGGAACCTTTGGCTTCGTCGGAATGGTCCAACATTGTGGAAGAAGGGTTGAAGAAGTGTCTCTGCCGGCCTAGACGTTTTATGCCGGTACAGAAATGTGTTCTGGGGCCGGTATTCGAGATGGGAGGTTGACTTTCCGAAGGAAAACTTATGTGATCGAGAATGCGTTCTGCAAAAGGCTTGAGTACGGTTGAAGTTTGGTTCACCGAGTTTCATATTACAGCTTCGGCCGAAGATGGTTATGATGAATAAATGCCATGACGAAGCCCTGAAACGAGATTACTGACAGAATCCTGGGAGCTGTGGGAACATGTTGGAAAAGCGACCATGTAGTCGTGACTGCTAAGTGAACTTGCTTGGGAACTCGCTTGGTATGCTTGGTACGTAATTCTACCACCATGGGTCATCTAAGGCTTTGAAAGGACAGTCCAGATGTATGGGATACTTCTAGAAGAGTGCGATGATACGAATCCACTCGAGGAGGCCTTGCATGTTGGCTGGTCACTGGCAAGTACGAAGTAGGCAGAGCTCAACAGCGCTTGGCCAGCTCCAGCGGCCCATGTCTGCCATAAGCTTGTGTTTTGTCTCTTAGCAATGTTATGTCACATTATAGAGCACTGAAACCTACCTCCATCTATGGCAGACGTTGGGAACAGCGAGGAAGTGGCTGTGGATTACAGTTGGTATCGACATCGGTACGGGCTTGTTCGGAAAGTCCACAGTCTGCTTGGGATTTCTTACGCAGTCTTTTACCTTCAGGAAGCTCAACTCCTTCGAGGTCTGGAAGGTCGTCGTGAATCACCGAAAACTTGAAATATCCCAAGTCTCCATTCAGTTGCTGAGAAACCACTCAAACAATCCCCCAGTTGCGAGTTCCATCAATATGGACCCATACTACAGGATGGTTGGGTTTTCGGGTCTCCAGGGATGATAGCATGGTCCGCATTTGTTCAGGCCGAGTCTTGATGTCGCTGAGAAAGTTATCAAAAATCCCTTTGCAGGTCGAGTAAATTTGCATGTTAAGCAACAGGCCACCATGGGAAGTGCCCTCCTTGAAGACCTCGAGTGCTTTCAACGTGGTAATAGTCGCTTTTGCAGCCGTAGTGGCAGGACGGAGGGATTTTGTACTTGAGAGAGTGAACTGGCTGATCCGTAAATCAAGATCGAATTTGTCTGGTTATTAAATATCATAGGATCGCTACCTTTCATAGAATCCCGAACGCAAGGATCAAGTAGGTGCTCTATATTCGATGGTTCTTTGGACCAATTCGTTCGTCCAGAAGACAGCTGGTCCTCAAGGCTATTCGGGCGAGGACTAGCAAGAAGCGAAATTCCCTCTTGCTGGCCAGATCCAGAGGTTGTCGTCGTAGAGGATTGTCTGAAAAACCTCGGTACAGTGGTCGTCGACTTTGTCTGTAACATTTTTATATTTGTCGTAGTAAAAGTTGTCCCTTTGCATCTGGAGTTCTCTCTATATTTCTATTGGCGAAATGGCCCTAGCGGGTACTTAATTAGGTTTCTGATCAGGCCTTTCTCCGCATTCCCGTGGTTTGTTTCGAAGTAGAGAAGGTTGGCAGGCTGAATCGCGATTGCCGGTGATATGGACATCAACACGACTCAATTCCGTGCCCATATGGCATCTTGTAATTCTCTTTCATGGGCAAGCTGACACGCCATTGCTGAAGCGGCAGGTCTTCTAGTAACCCAACCATACCATCTTTTAGCATCGTCGTGCCACGATCCACCAATCGGGCATGTCGATGATAGGTTACAGATGCGCCGGTAACGATCAGAAGCGTTACAAACCACCACTTGCTTTGAGACTCGAACGAATGGAATATGCGTCAGACAGAAATGATGCGTTTTGTCACAGAAAGACGTCCCTTGGAAGGTCGAAACCCACAAATAAGGTTTCATTGAAGTACATTGGCGGACCCAAGTCGGTCTGGGACTTCACACCTCCTGAGCGTCGCAACTCATCTTCTCTGCTTTTGCCTCCATGACCAGACACAGGCTATACCGCTGCTAGCAACGTACCGCCCAGAGATCACCTGTCTGAGAAGGAAGACTGTTTTATCTCACAAAGATTCGACTCGAACACTGATACTGATCAACCCCGATCATTGGGAAGACGACCTGAAAACTCCAAGCGGTCAACAGAAGGGCAAGCGGAGGCTGTCGGGCGGAAGAACATCGAACCAGAAGACGGTACACCAAGAACCTCGGGCTACATCAGCCCCGAACAGGAATTATTTGAGGCGGACGCGGCTCCTTCATTCTGGAACAGGAGTGTCGAACAACAGGCGTGGCTCCATAAGGACGAGTCAACCAGTGAGACGTTGTGGGCGCCGCATTAGCTGATCTGAAATTGAGACTTATACCTGAGTTTTGGGTACTCTTCTTTCCATCCCACCTGATGATCATCGTATGCGGGTTTCATCCAGTCGCCCGCGTGGACGGGGCCGTCTCTTATCTCTTTGAAAGATATTGGGGTTGGAGGGACAAGAGTAGATTGCATTGGTTAGGAAAACGATTCAAACAAAGAAACCCATCGCAGCTGAAATCGACATAACCGTTCTTCGTAGTCACATAATCTTAGGACATTTTCGCAATTTCTGGCGAATACCAAACCATGAGCTATCATTGCCATATCTGACACTCATACCGTCATTGTCAACTTGGACAGATCACAACTTGACCACTCCCAGCCCTCAACATACACCAATATAGTTGCCGACCACATTCCACAGAGTTGGCACTCGGGATTGAAACCACATAGTGCCTCGACAGAGTTTTATTAACATCCGGTCACAGAGTCGGCGAAGACACAAGGGTCAGTGAAGAGCATCTTTACGGGCTATTGTTTCTTAGGTAAGTGCAAAGTCAAGTAGCAATGTTCAACCGCAAATCTGCCCGCCAGGAATTGTCTTCAGAAGCCTTGACGCTGGCTGTGCTCACTCGCACTCGCTGGCGCTAGGCTGGAATCTCCATGCTCTCGTTTTCTGCGAAGGCAAAGTCCGACGATAAAGGTGCAATGTAGGAAGTAAGAGTTTGACCGCAGGTCAAAGAGCAAGTACTTGTGCGCAAACATCTAGCCGAGTACAGGCAAAGCATCCCAACAAAATACCTCGGGGTGGAAAAGGGATTCCCACCCCCCCCACCCCCCCTCCACTATAATATACTCATCCACGAGTACCTAGCATGTAAAATGTAGACACTGGGAGGTCCTAGCATATGTAGACTTTAAGAAATCTACTCTTTATATTGAATAGGCTTTGTATGTGTACGCAGGTACTTAAAATGTAGAGTAAACTAAAGAATAATATCTGTAATTGTCCTTCTTAATTACAAGATAGGCATTATATAAGACAAATATACTATCTTATTTAGGCCTAAGTTATTTAAGCTAAACTAAGAGGTAATTCCCTTATGCATAAGTAAATACTGCACTATTTAATCTATATACTCCCCCTCTAAATTATAAGTATTATATAATTATATAATTGTATTATTCTAATATTTATAACTTTTATTTTATAATTTAATTATATAATTCCTTTAATATAGCTAATTAAGTTATACTAATTATTCCCTTAATAATTTTATATATAGATTTAGTAAGTTAAGTTACTAATTATTATATAATAAATTTAAATTATAAGAATTATTAATAATACTAATAGTTCTTTCTTCCCTTTTTTATATAGCTCTTCCTTTCTTCTTATTTAATTAAGTAGACTAATTATATAGAGGTAGTATTTACCTTCTAACTTTACCTTACCTACTTATTCTACTTATTCTACTTAATTAAGTAGCTTATTCCTCTTTTCTTCCTCCTTTTTCTTCCTCCTATTTTTCTTCTTCTCTTTTCTTCCTTACAATTTATATAAAATCTCTTTACTATACAAAAATAAACTTCTATTAATAAAATAAATAAATAAAGTAAACTAAATGTATAAAGCTCTTAATCTCCTTATTAATAGAGATACTACTAAATTTAAGCTTTCTAATAAGGAGAAAAAGTAGGAAACTAAAAACTTAAGTAATTTATATACTTTAGTAATTTTCTCCTTCTTCCTCTATTCTTTTACTAATTCTTTTATACATTAGAGGCTTCCTAATATAGTTGCAATTATATCTCTTATCCCTACTAGAGGTTAAATTACCCCTATAAGTACTATTACTATTTATATAAATACTAGAGGCACTTATTAAATTACTTTACTTACTTTAATAGCTTATAATTATACTTTCTTTATTATACTCTCTATTAATATATATATAACCTTCTTTCCTTATAATTATTAATTTATATAAGACTAACTTTAATATAGGAGGAGGAGTATAAAGTAGCTTATATACTATTTTATAATATTAAGATTTATCTTCTAGCTAGTAAGAATGTCTCTTTCCTTCTTACTAAGATTATTTAGTATAAAGGATATTTTTGTATAATTCTAGTTTAGAGTTGCAATTAGGCTATTAATACCTACCTCTAGAAGTATAACTATAGTACTAGTACTCTTTAATTCTATACTTATACTTATATTACTATATACTAGAATAGTACTTATACTAAGCATATATAGTAATTGTATAGAGCTTATTACTAGTATTATAATTAGAGTTTATATAATAATAATAATAATAATAATAATAATTTAAATAAGAATTCTTATTGTACTTACTTTTATACTTACTATAAGTAAAAGAATAAGACTTAAGTTATTATAAGTAGCTATAAGCTTAGAGAAGTCTCTACTCCTATAATTATTAAGTAATTAGTTAACTTTTAAGTCCTAATTCCTTATTATACAGCTTATAAGTAGTAGGCTAAGTAGTTACATAAAGAAATACATTTAGAGTCTATATTTATAGGGAATATATTAGTAGTATTTAGTATTTTAAATTAAAAGGCAAATAATTAAGTAGTTAATATATAAGAGTAGGCTTATATATAGTAATTATTAATTGCACTTCTCTCCTAGTCTTTTAATATATACTTTAACTTAAATTTGCAGAGTATTACTTATAATTAATTACTGTAGTACTAAATTTAGCATTTTTTTAGTAAGAGTATTTATAGAATTATCTTTACTATTAATTTATCTTACCTCTAAGATCTCTTTCTTTTTATATAACTTATATAAGCTTATAATATTAATTATAAGTCTCTTTTTATCTATAGTACTTAGTTATATAAAGTATTTATATAGAAATTGTAAGTTTAAATAAATTATAATTAGGATCCTTAGAGCCTAAAGTATATAAAGAATCTAATTTAGTATTATACTAAGAGAAATACTACTATTAAAACTAGTAGTTATTCTATATAATTTACTTATAAGAATACTTCTTATAACTCTTTTGCACTTTATTAAGCTCTAGTGTATAATATTCCCCTAGATTTTAAAATTAGTAGTTGTATAAGTAGTTTCCTCTATAAGTATAATTACAAATTTAAATTGTAAAGAAAAATTAGTATTATTTGCAAAAGATCTATTAGTAAAAATATACATCTTTATATATAAAAGATCTAGTAGAATAAAAGTAAGACTTTAATTTAAATTATTAATTTACTACTTAAGTTATATATTTAAGGCTTTAATATTTTTTACTTCTAGTTATTTTACTTAAGTAGTAATAAATAGATTATATAAGGCTTCTAATTAGTAAATTAATATAAAATATACTCCTCTTACTCTCTATAAAATATATTACTATTAAGTATTATATGTATTTATATTAATAAGCTAGAATTAGTTAACTTAACCCTTTTAAGTAAAGGTAATAGAGTTATTATATAGCTAAATTTATCCTCTATTAAAATTAATTCCCTAGCCTTATTGTAGTATAGTCTTTAGCTTTATACAAAGCCCCTTTTTTAGTAGTTTAGCCTCCTCTTTCTCTAAGAATAGTATAATTATAAAACTTAAAGTATTATCTATTTGCATTATTATAATTCTAAAGGTATTTAGATTAAGATTAGGGTAGAAATATAAGATAGAATATCTTAAATAAGGATAAGATAAAAAGTAGGCAGAAAGGTTGTATATTACTTGCATGCATAAGGTCTAAAGTCTAAGGTAAATAGAGGGGGAAATTCCCTCTATTTATAATTCTGCCTAAGGGATAAAATCCTAGATTATTAATACATATTATTATATGTAAAAATACGCTTATAGTATAGTGTATTTATCTAGTATGTAGGGCTGAAGTCCTTGGTATGAAGGGCTAGCCTGGAATGCTTCTACTAGTCTATATGTAGACTAGTATGTCTGTAAATCCTTATATACAAGATATGCAGATAAATTATACACCATTCTATAGCTAACATTATAAGGATTCTAAATATAAAACCCATTTACTTATATCTCTTTTAGTTATAGAGATATATGCAATTAAGTATATAAGTATTTTTATAGATAAGCTTCTTTATTCTTAGTATCCTTACTTTACAAAAAGTTAACTTTTCCCTCTATTAAATAGTTATTTAAGAGGGCCTCTATTATATAGTTATTTAAAATGTCCCTTATAGTTAGAAGTATATTTCCTATTTATAAAGTAGATATTATGCAAAAGTATCTTTTAATTAAGGGCAACTTAGAGGGATACTCTAAAATTAGAGAAGAATTCTTTATATATATAATTTACTTTAAGATTACTTAGAGTAGTCTTAAGCTTAAGTACTCTTTAGTATACTTAAGTAACTTACATACAAAGTATAACTTCCCTCTAGAATCCTAATTTAAGAGCTTATTATATAAGAGGTATCTTATTAAGAAGAATTTTAAGTACTTCTATAAGTATCTTATTAGGATTCTCCTATTTAACTTGTATAAAGGACATTATAGTCTAGTTAACTTAATAGAGGCTATAGTTAATATTAGTATTAAAATACTTATTTAGTATATTGTATATTTTATTCTACCTCCTAATTAGACTAATATAATATAAATAGAATTCTTCTGTACAATTTTTAAGAATATTTAGAAATATAGTATAGTATTAATCCTTTATAATGCAGAGTTATTAATAGAAGCTAATAAAAACTTTAGCCTTATTATATAAGATATTATACAGCTTACTAGTATAGTTTCTATTTTTCTACTATTCCTTCTAGAAAATAAATACTATACTTAGCTTATATAGTTTATTCTAAACTATATACTTTAGTAGAAGGTTATAAATACTATCTCTTTAATAGAGAGGTATTATATAACCTTAAAATTATAGGAAACTATTAACCTCTTAAGTAAATCTTATTCCTAGTAGTATATTTTGTATAGCTAGTTACTAATCTTAGATAACTAATTCTTAACTTATTTATATATTATATAAGTACTTAATAGAGTCTATTACTAGTTTAGCTGTAGTTTAGGGAATAATTAATTTAGAGTTTTAAATAGGTATATTTATAATTATTAAGATTTATTCTAGAGTAATTATTATATAAGGAGTAAATTACTTATTCTAAGTATTAAACTCTTAAGTAATTACTTAAATTAAGTCTATAATTTATTATATTAAGCTCTATATAGAGTTAAAATAGAATCCCTTTAATTTAAGGATTTATATAAGCTCTACTCTAAAGGGTTAGCTAATATAGTCCTACTAAGTTAATATCTAATAGTAAAAGTCTTTATATAGAGTTATCTTTAATAGATTTTATTTACTATTAATATAAAGAATCTCTATAATAATATATTTAATATATATAGTTAACTCCTTATAGTTTAATTCCTTATTAATATTAATTAAGTTACCTTAATACTTTAAGTTTATTAACTTCTTCTATATAATAAGTAGAATTTAACTTTTAGTACTTATCTCTTTATATATAAGTAAGTAAGATTCTTTCTCTTAAATTTAACTCTATTAGCCTACTTCTAATTCTTCTAAAGTAGCTATAGTAGTAATTATATTGTATTATACAGTATTAAGTTATTATTATTATTTTTTATACTTTAGTATAAACTATATACTCTAAATATTATATAATAGGAGTCTCTATTTAATTCTTACTAAAAGGTAAAAATAGAGATTCTTTTTATATAATACTATAGTAGTAATTATCTTACTCCTAGTACTTAATTCTTACTAGAAGGTAATAGTAAGTAGGAGTAAGGAATTAGTATAAAATATTTTGCACTTATTTATTTAATTCTTACTAGAAGGTAATAATAAGTAGAATTTAAGTATATTAATATACAATATTTAGTATATTAATTCTTATCTCTTTACTCTTACTAATTTATAATTACATAAAGTAATCTTATATAATTACTAAGTAATTACTAATTAGTATTAAATAGGCTTTATATATATATATAGGTACTTAAAATGTAAGGTAAACTAAAGAATAATATCTATAATTATCCTTCTTAATTACAAAATAGGCATTATATAAGATAAATATACTATCTTATTTAGGCCTAAGTTATTTAGGCTGAGCTAAGAGGTAATTCCCTTGCGCATAAGTGAATACTGCACTATCTAATCTGTGCACTCCCCCTCTGAGTTGTAGGTGTCGTACAGTTATGTGATTGTGTTATTCTAATACTTTATATTAATTATTTCGTCTCGTTTTGGCGAGAACAGAGGTGAGGGGAGCCGCCTTTAATGTGGGAGGGTTTTCATGACAGACGACTGTGCTGGGCGCGAGTCTGGTCGGCCTGACTGACACGGTATTCGCGTAGTGCTCTGCTCCGCAATCGAGGCTTTGAAAATTGCGTGGTGAATGGCCGCGGCCAGTGAAGAGTTGGCAATTCATATATAAATATTCACAGAATGTCCAATGTCGTTACTCCAGCGCAAACTCGTCTCGTGTGGCCTGTCACTGGCTTGCCGGGATCAATCGGTGTGACCATGGTTGATGGAGTGAGGTAAGCCTTAGATTCTGTTAGTCTGAACGTCGTGAGCATGGATCGGTGAACGAAGTCGATTTGAAGGAGGGAAAGTAAACATGTCGCGAAATTTTGTCGGTGGACAAGTGCCAAAAAGCGTTTGCCGGACGGGGGAGAGGGTCAGTTGATGGGAAAGTACAATGTCCCATCGCCAGGGTAGCTCAGGAAGGACATATCGATAGTGGCCTGTGCTGCAGCCCCATGCTCTGGCAGGTGTTTAGGTTTCGGTCTTGGCGTACGGCTAAACTGGACATTTCCATTTCCGGACAGGCTGGAGCTGTCGTTTGGCCTGTACCTTAACCTGCATCGTGGGACTTGGGAAGCTGCAGCTCCAGCTTCCAGACGCCAGGAGAAGAGAAAGGAAAGTGATTCGTCAACTTCGAAGGCAGTTTACAACAACTGAAGTAGGTCACTTGTGTTATCGATTAGAAAGACTCGGACGGCAACCACCAAGGTGCTTGCCAAAGAATCGCATCAACGTACCCACGTATTTTATGTGTCCCCCTGCCTCCATTTTTCCAAAAAAGAAACACCAGAACAGAGCAGGCTCCCTTAGAGTCTAAGACTATACCTGAGGCTCATCAGGGATATCTGAGCCAAAGCCAGCCAATTCAACTCCTTGAAAGTCTTTTCCCATCATCTGACCAATTTCAAATAAGACAGACACCCATGCCTGTCATTCTCCCACCATCCTTCAGCGCCTACACAGCACGCCGCCGCCCTTGGAGCTTAGATCCCCTCCCCATGTGTTCTGTAATCTGCCACATATTTCCAGATTGGCTGCTTGGCGAGGCGCAGCTGCCTCCTTTCCCACCGCGATTCCCAACTTCCCGCCGTGCGCTCCATGGCTACCAGGGGCCCGGAAAGGGGGCTTCTCCACCAGACCGTCTTTCCAACCGTGTCAGGAACGGGCCTCGCGGTGCTCATCCTTAACATACCACAGCCATTAGAGCTACCCTGTAGCTCAACAAGCTGGCAACAAGCTCGACGGCGTAGACTAATCATCGACCAGGGGTACACCGCTTTGCAATCACGAAAAACATCGACTTCAACTCCCACACCTTCTCCAACCCGCATCAGGGCAAATCGTCCGAGGCTGGTTGAAAGCCTTCTGCTGCCAACCAAAATTGCAAGCGCAAATGAGCACTCGTACACACCGACAGCGTTAGGTGTCTGCAGGCCTCATGGAGTACGGATACAAGGGGAACGAACGTAATGAGCACTCCCAAATTTAGACCTGGGACCACCACTCACCACCCACCCGACAGGCTAGAGAAAGCAAGTCAAATGGTTTTTAATGAACGGAGACGGAGTGCTGTCCGGCGCACAGACAAGCTTCTCGATGCCCACTCTAGGCTGTCCAGGTAGCTCTTGGTGCCCAAGAAACACGCCGCCCAGAAGAGCAAAGCTACCCCTGCCTTGATGCCACCCGGAGGACAAGGTCATAGGCCATCGTTCTAGAGAGCTGACAGTCCCACGTTTTCTCTTTGTCAATGAGATCTGTCACAAAGTCCCTGATAAATATAGTGCAGTCACAAAATGCGACAGACGGGTCACTGGTACGTGACAGTGACCACGTGGTGCTTCAGCTGCTAGGCTGATTCTGTACGGACACACGGCACAACCGCTTGCATGGACTATCAGGCATAGAATCTATGCCCCCATTTCCCGCCTTCCATACACAGCCGCCGCGATACATTCCATATTCATGTTCTCTTCAGCGTGTTTATGGTTGAGGTAGGAGCCGCTTGACTTGTCATAGCGCCAGATCAATCCTTTGTCAACACTGCTAGATACGCTCAACACATGCTGGCAACGTCTTTCTCAACGTCATCATTTGGGAGCTGTCCGGCAGTTGCCAACGACCTCATGTCTCTATAATGCCCACGTGTCTACTGTACAACTGTTTCTCGAATTGCAAAGGTGCGACGGATTCAAAGATGTTTCATCAAACTCCTCGTGATATGATCGAATTCCCCAGAAGCGACCTTCTGCATCTGAGACCCTAGCAGGCTTACAGCGTATGTCGTGATGGTTACGAACTACATGCACTTAACTCCGCAGTCGGCCTCTGTAACGTAGCTATCACCAAGAGGCCTATACACCGTGAACCGAGCCACCGTGACGCCTGCATCCTGAGCAAGGCCTCCGTTTGGGACGAGACAATCATAGCTACCTAAAACGTGCATTCCAAGGCCATACGATTCCATGCCTAGGTCACCGAGGTCTATCGACCCTCTAATAAACTAACCAGACAGCCTTCATGACTCCACGTTAGTATACGGCAAACTTACGATATTACCGTGACTCTACTGGAGGCTTTGCTGCCTGATATAATCGAGCGACTTTTCAGATGGAAAAGGTTCCTTTCCACAGCGAAATTGAAATAGAAGATGTGGGAGAAACCCCAGGTGAGTCGCCCATTCAATGGCGAAGACGAGAACTATCTTGATTGAGGGATGAGCTACATAAGAGCTTGTTCTTGTCAGCGAGTCAGTTTGGCAGATGTGCACATGGCGACCGAGTACTGGAGCAGTGGAGCTAAGGTACGTTGCCAAGGCGGTCCCTCTCAAGGTCCTGGAGCACTGAAGCGACACTCGGGGAAAAGCCTTGGAGCGGCTCAAAATCCCTAGACCCATCAGCTACATCATAGTGCCTGTCCTTGGGTCCCGCTAGCTACCGAACCAAAGCAGAGGCTGGGCAGAAAGCGCAGAAGCGATCGACACGCCGTCATTTGCCACTCAGCCGTTGTGCTTTTTTGCCTCCCAGACGCCGCTCTCCGTCTTCCGACCGTTTGCGTGAAACAATCTCAGAATGGTGTCAGTCAGATCAACACGTATCTGACATGAACCATTTCGGATCCATAGAAACAGGGGTCCGTCATGGCAACGGAAGAAGTGGCCGTTGTGGGCTTGTCCCTCTGATGGGCCACAGCTATGACGCAAAAGCAACCGTTGATTGCCGTCTTCTTGTTACGAATAGGACAACCACACAACGCAGCAAAATTGACAGCAGAATATGTAGAACAGCAAGATAGAAGCCGAAAATTACTGCCCTCCGGGAACAACGGTTTCGAGTTGGTTGCCGGTGCCAGCTTGTTTCCTTCAGAGACTGAATTCCAGTGCTAATGCCAGATTCCTTCTCGGAAAACAGATCGGGGGCAAACGAACCCCATGCAAGGGTTCAAAGCGTGCAAGCAGGCTGGTTGCCAGCCCCCTGAAGACTGAAAGGGGATGCATTACAAGTTACACTCAGGAAGAGGCTGCATCAGCGTCCGGAGCGGTTTACGACACGGCCAGTCCAGTCGGAAAGTTCCTGTCAGCAAGCAAGACCCCGGCGACTTCGCTGCAACATGTCGTCGCCGCCCCCCTCCATTTCCCTCCATTGGCCCACACAATGACGCCCTCAGGTACAGAGATCCCGTTCACACGCTTGCAGCACCCGCTCCCGCCCATGATGTCGGCATCCCGTTCTGATCCATTGAATGTCAAATCGCCTCAAATCAAGCTTTTCTTGTGTTGACTCCAGAACCGCGGACATGCCACAACGGCACTCTTCGTCCCATCTTGGTCCACTGGGCTGATGAAGTGCAACCGGGCCTGCTGTCACCGTGGCCTTGTCTTCCATGCAATGCTCTATCAAAACTTAGGGACCACACAAGCCCACAGCTTACCGCCGTTCGATTGACGTACTTGCACCTTTTCAAACGCCGGATATGTGCCCCTCTTTTTTACGGTACCTAGGGTGGACTCGCACGGGGTTCACAGCGCTACGGCGGGCTCTGCATTAGCGTTGCAGCAACGAGGCCTTGACGGACAGGACGCAGCTGTGCTGCATGTACTTGATACCTGATCAGGCCGTGGAGTCTGGCGTCGGACGGAGTACAGCGTAGTCGCCTTGCACATACACTCTACCTCTTGGCTAGCGCCGCCTCTGCCAGAAGTTCCTGGAGCACCGGGCCCGTACACCACACACCTCCAGCTTCCCACACTTCCACCGTGAAGTGCGGCTTGCCAGGTTAGAGATTCCTCCCGCCAAACATCCAGGGCCCAGGGGGTACCAGGGGCCATGTGAACCTGACCTGACCTGACTCTTAACACATACTAAACCTGGGAAACAAACTGACCACTATCACCTGGAGACGGAATGGAGACGGTGTTCCCTTGGGGTCATATCGCCCTGCCATTTTGTTCCTCTTGGGCTCTTATACTGCCTTGTGCTAGATACATCCCGCTGTACGGCTCCCCAGGCTTGTGTGCTCTGTACATGAACGCATACTGTTGTCCCCAAACCCAAGTCTTTGCACCCTTGTACGTGACAGCGACAGCAGCATGTAACAGAACTGAGGAAAAGTGGATGCGTCCTTACGGCCATCTCATCCCAATGGCATCGCCATCCCGACCGAAACAATCCCAATCACCGTCAGCACCCACCCACACAAGCCCCAGCAGCCACGCCGGCATTCGGATAACAACAAATAAATAAATAAATAAAGATAATGCCTGTATCTCTACCTCTACCACACCCATAGCTGGCGCTGTTTTATGTCGCCCAAGTGGCCGGCAGGAAATGTCTCTTTCTACGTCTATCTACTCTTGTTTATTTATTTAAAATGGGGCTCCGCTTGGGGTAAGCACACGCTAGAGCTGTTCCGCAATCGCCGCACGCCACGCCCAGATTCTCCACGCTCATCTTGCAACACTGGGAAGGTACGACTGAGAGATACCTGGCCTGCTAGCCAAGGTGATCCCTTCCCTTCCCTTGCGTTGTCTTCCCTCGAGCTCCGGGTAGCGTTTTAAGGTAAGGTGGGCACACCAGACAGTACCTTTTGCCTTTGCCGTAGCCATTGGCCCATTGCCTGCTTCTCATCAGTGGTACCAGCCTCCACAAATCGCACAGTATCTACACGAGTACTTACCTACCTTGCCTACCTACTCACCTTTACCTCACCTTTTCCCACACGGATACCTACGTACCTACCGTAACGAACGTACCTGCCTACTTGCCAACTTGCCTTCCCAAGCTTGCCTCGCTTCACACGTACGTACTAACCAGTGCCTTCCTTCCTTCCTTCTCTGCCGGAAGGAGCTTACACGGGCCACGCCTCCCACTCGGACCTATATCAACTTGGACGCGCTCCCCCTTCTTCGAGCAACTAGCCCTCTTTCTCCCATTCACCACACAAATCTTTTTCCTTCCCTTCCCATCCAGCTTGACATTTGTGGAAGCTACTCATCCTCATACCTCCATCGACGGTTACAGACTTCCTTGCTTCTACCAATCCATTCCTCCTTCACCAAACAACATCCTACTTTGCATTCTTACCACCAGCCCCGACCGATCGCAAAAATGGCCGCCGCTCGCTCTGCTTTCCGTCTCACCACCCGCTTCGCTGCTCCTCGCGTTGCTGTCCGCAGCCAGGCCGCTCGCCCCTTCTCCGTCTCTGCTCGCGCCTTCAAGAGCGACGTCGTCAGTGAGAAGGAGATTCCCGTTTCCGTCTACGCCCCCGATGCCAAGGGTGCTGGCCAGTCTGACCACTTCTCCATCCCCGTCCGCGAGCACGACTCTCGCCCTCCCACCGAGTCCCCCATTCCCGGTCCCGAGAACGACGATGTCGTCCCTCTCACTCGCAAGACGTTCGATTCGATGCCTCCCATGATGCAGAAGCTTTCTGTCATGGGCAAGACAATCGTCATCACTGGGTAAGTTCCCCCGACCGAAATTTTCTGATTGGAGTCCGTCCCTAGGGCCAATTGAAATCACCCGAGCGTTGGGATATAATTGCATGGTGGTTGTTTTTGCTGATACCTGACATTCACAGCGGTGCTCGTGGCCTGGGCAACTACATGGCCCGCGCCTGTGCTGAGGCTGGTGCCAAGGCACTCGTCATTTTCGATGCTAACCAGGAGTTGGGTGACGAGGCCGCTTCCGAGCTGCACCAGAAGACTGGCTTGCCTGTCACCTTCTTTAAGGTGGATGTCCGTGACGGCGGTGCCATCAATGCTGCAGTTGACTCTGTGGTTGAGCTCTACGGTGCACCTGATGTTCTGGTCAATTCTGCTGGTATCGCTGAGTACGTCATATCTCCACATTGCATTGTGCACAGAATGCACATCATCTCCCCCTTTCTTCCCCTTCCTTCCCCTTCTACTTGAGCAAGACCCACTAACATGCGTCTTTGACCAGCTCCAACATCAAGGCCGAGACCTACGACCCTGCCATGTTTCGCCGTCTCATCGACATCAACCTGACTGGTTCATTCCTCATGTCCCAGGCCGTCGGTCGTGCCATGATGAAGGCTGGCAAGCCTGGCTCCATCATTTTGGTTGCCTCCATGTCTGGCAGCATTGTCAACTACCCCCAGGAGCAGTCTTGCTACAACGCTTCCAAGGCCGGTGTCATTCAGTTCGGCAAGTCTCTTGCTGCTGAGTGGGCCAAGTACAACATCCGTGTCAACTGCATTTCCCCCGGCTACATGGATACTGCCCTCAACCGTGTCCCTGCTCTAGACGCTCAGAAGAAGATCTGGAAGTCCCTGACTCCCCAAGACCGCCTCGGCAGCGTGGACGATCTCAACGGTCTCTGCGTCTTCTTGGCTTCCGATGCCTCCAGCTTCATGACTGGCTCCAACGTCATCATTGATGGTGGCTACACTTGCTACTAAGCTTGCGCTTGAGGATGCCCTTCCAGAAAGCTTCTCTTTTGCTTAAGGAAGGGCATCGCCCGAGTCGGGCTAGTTATGAGCTTCCACTTTGCAGCCACATCGTTCACGGCATATTCTCGCTAGCTTCGGTTGACGCTACGCGGTTACGACGGCGAGCATCGCTGATCCGCACTCCCGGTATGTTTGCTTCGGGCAGACGTGGTACCTGTGGCATCAACGCCATTGCTCCGACATGGTCGCGTACGACAGCGCGCGACTTCGTGCCAATTTCCTAGTGTCAATGCTCTTTCTCTCATCAGTCGGCTCGATGAATCATCCGGGACTATACCCCCCAGACGTCCAAGGGTTGCACAGCACCTCATCCACCCTCGACCTTTCGACTATCATGACGTGTGTTCTCAAGCAGGCAAGGCAGTTTCAGGAGTCATCGGAACGAACCAAAACATTGGGGATTTGGACTAGAAGTTCTTTTTCTGGGCTTTTGGGTCTTAATGGTGGTTGTTTTGGGAAGCAAAACAAAGAGGATAGAATGGAAAGAAACTTGGGTCTTGGACTCTGGGATTCTCGGTGGATAGGACAGAGCAGACATGATAGAATAAATCCTGAAGAAATTAAATGGGCACGTCTTGTGTTTCACATCTCACAAAACTGATACAGCCTTTTCGTAAAATGACTGTGGCTTCGAATCATTTCGCACGAACCCAAAAGCAAAAGAATACGCTGAGCCCAGGCAGAGCTTAAGATAGACATCTTGACCGGAGCACCAGGACACAGCGAGCGTGGTTTATCAGCAGTATGGCAAAGAATTCGCGGCAGTTGTGCAACGTTGTAGATCGATAAACCCCACACAGTAAGCGACCCCATGACCGAAGATCGTGACTTTTGGTTACGGCCCCTCGAGGATAACGCATCGTGGGAAATGACGGGTGGATGGATGGATGGACCACCTTCGGCCCGAGCCTTCTCTCCACCCCAATTACCGTCCCGCCTCCCGGCACCTACCTAGTGTAGCCCACGATGGCGCCACCCAGAGAACACCAGGGCTGACCATCGTGACCGCCCCATCCCTGGGGTGGTGTCGCCTCAGAAGACTGGAGCCCCTCCAGCCTGGGCCGAACCCTCCTCTGTCCCTGTCGTAGGTACTCCACGATGGGGTATAAACGAAAGACCTTGAAAAAAAAGTTTCCCCATACATGTGTATCGATCCGGGACCCATCTCAGTTGACTCCACGATACCTAATTGAACGTCGTGGAGAAGAAAATTAGAGGAGGGGGGGGGGACGAGAAAAAAAAGGCTACTTCCGCCCCCATCCTCAATTGGACAGAAAGAAACATGAAGCAGAATTCCGATTGCCAAGCACACTGAGCAACAGCCATCCTCCTCCAAACACTCGGCTCTACAAGCTTTTCCCCTAGACACAACGGCGGTAGCACGCAACCAAAGTTCTTTTCCCCAGTCGAGTGGAACTTTTTTTTCCTTTCGCAAGCATTTTGCTTCCATACTATATACTACGGCAACATTGTGTGCGACAATCGGTCTTTGCCAGAATCATTGCTCGTCCGTCAACCCACCTATACCCGCATAACCGAAACATAGTACGTGCCCATCTCTCTCTCCCCTGTCTCTTTCTCTTTTTCTCTGCCTTCTTCTTGTAAGGTGCTCTCATGTTAGGCCAAACATGCAAACACCAATAATGTTCATCATTGTCGTGTCTTTAGAGCGAGCGACCAGGAGCAAGTGAGGTGTCCGCCCGTCCCACAGAAGAGGGAAAAAAGAAAAAAATTGTCGCCCTGTTGCTAATTCCATATTTGCAACCCTTTTGTGGCCATCCTCCCCAACGCCTGGGTATTTGCCATCCCAAAAAACGAAAAAAGTTGTCTCATTGGCTACACACCACCTCCATATTAGTCTGCAGTTCTTGCGCTGCAGGAACACGCACTCTCTTCTCATAACGAATAATCTGTGTCCAACCTCGCTCGAGATGCCGCCCAATAAGTAAAGTCCTTAGCAATGCCAATCTAGCTCAAGGGTGCAATTTGAGGTGGAAGAATGGTAATCAGGGGCTCCAAGAGGGCAGCCTGGTTGGATGCATGATTTGCACTAAATATCTCTCTCTGACTCGGCGAGCTGAATGAGTGAGAACACATGGGGTCGCTGCGCAAGAAAATCGTATTAGTCGCAGAGCTGCAAATCATGGCAAAGATCAAACTCACTAGAACCTTGTTTTCAGTCATTACCTCGTAGAGACGAGGGAGCAAAGTCCGGAAAAGTCGCTCGTTCCAGCCCCCAGCCTCACCTCCAAGCTCATGTAGCTTAAGGAGGTCTTCCTGCGCAGGTGTCTTGACCACATTGCGGGCGATATTGCGGAGAATCAGCACTGCACTGAGGGGAATTCCAGCCGCTTGAGGAGGAGCTGCAGGGTTCTGCTCGTCAGGAGCTGTGGCTGTCTCTTCAAAGTGGACCACAAGATTGTCACTAGGCTGGGGTCCAGCCTGTGCTTTCTTCTCGTTGATGACAATGCCGTTGAAGATCTGGCAGCAGTGAGTCTGGAGGTGGTGGCCCATCAGGGCAAGCTTCATCTTTGTGGGCTTCGGATACTTGGTACAGTCGGCCCACTGGCATCTGACCTCCTCCTCTTTGTTGTCGAAGCCACCCTGCTCATTGCGTGCCAGCTTGAGGTGGACCGCAACAACATGGTTCCACATCTTCTCCTTGCTTCCAAAGAAGTGGCCGCATTTCTCATTTGGTCGACCAGACGTCGAGTCCCACAAGCATCGAAGGAAGACTTGGCCCTCAATGCCCACAGGTCGAACTCGGCATCGAATGCCATGAATGATGAACTTCTGCTGGACTTCTCCAGGAACCCCGCTGCCAGCCCAGACCTCAGCCTTGGAGCCCTTGTAGACCGAACAGCTGTTGCGAATGAAGTCAGCCGGTGTAATGAGGGGCTGACCAATGGCCTGGAGCGCCGATTTGAAAGCATTCTGGTATGCCTGCCAGGCTGCAATCTGAGTAACAAAGGATTCCTTGTCCTCTTCGAAGAAGCACTTGACCCACTGGTTGCACCGCTCGGGCTCATCCAGCTTCAAGAGATCTTGCAGTAGGTCTTCGGGCATAGCAGCAGGCTCATCGGTCGAGGGCGACTTGGGCATGGGCTTCAGAAGGGTCTCTTCCTGGTATCGCCTAGCGTTGTGGGAAAGAAGGCGGACCAGGTGCTGAACCAGGTGCTCACAGTTGAGTGACTTGACCAGGTTGTCGACATTGCTGACGACTGCCGTGTACTGATACAAGAAATCGAGACAAGCATCCTTCAGCTCGTCGTCGTTGAGTAGCATCAACTCGCCGATCTTGGTCAAAACAGCCGTAGGAACCTTGTCCAATCTGTTGGTAGCTTCGAGGTTCATCGAGATGCGTCCGAGTGCGCGGAGAGTGGTGAGTATGATGCCGCGATCGTCAGAGTCGTTCAGAAGCCACATGAGAACCTTGTACAAGGGGTCGCTCGAGTCGATTTCAATGTAGGGGGTCAAAGCCTCGGCAATGTCGAGCATTGCATGCTTTACTTCCACCACCAACTCGTGCTCTGGAAGACTAAGCACAATGCAGATGAGGTCCTTGATTGGCAGGAACTCGGCCAGATGAGCGGCGTTCTCCCGGAGCTGAGACATATTTCTCAGCGTCAGAGCGGCCTCGTTGATGAGTATCATCTTGTCGGCAAGCTTTGCGGGCACAATGAGCTCATTGACTTGCTTCGGTTCGAGATTGTCGATGCGCTCCAGGATGTCTTCCGTTCCTTCATTACCATCGAGAGTGTCGAAATTGTCGGCAGCCACTTGAGACACCCAAGAAATCTTCCACTTCACATTGTAGAAGATGCTGCCGACTTCCAATACCTTCTCTACCAGGCCTTCACTGAGCCCGGGAAACCCTTCGAACTTGAACTTGTCATGACGTTCGTACGAAATTTTGACAAGGTGGTAGAGTGCGAACTGCTGCTCTTCGAAGGTGCCTGAGCGTAAGGCGTATAGACAACGGATGTAAATGTTCGGCCCGTCGTATCCAACTGAGGCCTAGTCAGCAATTGCACACCACGTCTTAGTCAAGGTATGTCTTACCTCCAGGATAGGGCCCACTACGGCGAGGAGGCTCCAGAAGGGAGCGTCTAAACTGACGACGTCGAGCGAACTCGACCGGATTGTTACTCGGCGTGTCAACAGGGCGCATTGGAAGGATACTGTGTTGCTGCTGCTGCAGAGAACGTGGGAGAAACGACTCGACACCGGTCGAGGTATTTTCGGCATCGGGCGGGTTGAAGCTGCCGCTCGGCCCACGAGGCGCCGCCCGGGGCTGATGCGGAAGAGGAACAGGAGTGTGCTGGACCTGCTGTGGAGTGGCATGATGGCCGCCTGGCTGACCGGTGGGATTAGGTGTGGCGGCATGGCCTAGCTGCTGGCCAGAAACATGGCGGGTTGGTCTGGAGGGGCCGGTGTCTGGCTGGAAAATGACTCTCTGAGGTGGAGCCTCGCGCAGGCCTCGTGAAGCTCGAACGCTGGATGTGGGAGCGGCATCTGGGGTTGGACGCTCTCGGGTAGGGGTGCCGTCATCTCCAGAAGCAGCCGCAGAGTCACCAACTGTGCCGCTATCGCGCTTGACTCCGCGGAAGTTCTCCCTAGTGCGGCTCAAAAGACCGCCACCCTTGGCCGACACATCCTCCAAGATGTCCTTGGGAGGGGGCTCCTTGCCATGAACAAACTTGATCTCATAGGCAGCAAGGTTCTTGTAGTACTTCTCCTTTAGAGAGAAAGCAGTCGAGGCTACGTTGGAGGAGTGTATGCCAAGCTGCTCAGCCATCCGGCGCCAAGCTAGCTTCTCATCGGACACTTTGTCGTAGCCGCCATTTGCAACAATATGGTTGAATGTCTTGTACAGATCAAGATAAACCGGTCCGACCTTGGGCTCGGTCTCGAGAGTCGTGCCTCGCTCCTGATGGTAAGCTCTCAGCTTGGTCATGAATTCCTCGTATTCGGGGGTTCGGCTGATGGCGTGAAGCTCAACCTCAGCTTCCTTTGGAGGTGCCATGTTGTATTGGTCGCAAACTGTCGGATGCTTCATTAGTATGTGCGACAGTGACAGCACCATGCGGGGCAGAGTGAAGTGACTGACCACCTGGCGGAATATGTGGATGACTTGTCGAAGACCGCGGCCCGTTAGTGAGACTACAGGACGCGCCGAGGGGTCCTTCGGCAGGCAAGACAAATGCCCAAAGAAAGAACGTTGCGACGTGTGTTTTCGAAGATGGGAAATGTAACGGAAGAATGCGCTTGATTTCTAAGTGAAAAGTCGCAAGTTCGCAGCACCCAATGGAGGGGGTCGAGTGTGCTGTTGCGCGGGCAGGTTCGGGGGACCTTTGCGATCAGTTAGTGATAAAGCACCGCTTGTCAACGGACCCAACCGTGTTTTGCCTTGCGCCAGTTACGCGACGTTGAAAATTCCCCTGTTGCTTTGATTCTTATCTCCACGTGACCATGTCTGTCTTATCGAATGGCATTGTGTGCCTGAGCTAGATCCGAATCTGGTCTGGGCCCACTTGAGCTTTCCAGGGGAACTCAGGGCAGGGGGAGGAGGGGAGTAGACCCCTTCTTGGCACTTTCCTCGAGTGCCCTCCACCCGATTTCGCCATCATGTCTTTCTCCCTTTTTAACATCCTGCACCCCATCACGCGTGACACCGAGAGAGTCGACACTCTGATATTCGGGTCGCAGACCATCAATGCTCTACTCTTTCACCATCCTTCACTAACCAAGCAGCTGAAGCGCGAGTCGGTCGTTGATGGTATTGTGGGCTACGAAGCCGTAGTCTTTACGGTTGGCTTCCCAAGAGTCGTTCTTGCGCCACCTCTCGCTGTATTGTTCCGTCATTTCACAAATCATTGACGTTAAAGCCTCGAAATATGGCGCCCAAACTCCAGGTTTGGGCATTTACGCTGGCCCACGCTTGCGTTCGCCAGAGACTATTCCATGAATATGAATGGGACACCATCTCACAATTGGAAAATGCCGTCATTACCATCAAACAGGAACGACTTCTGGCAAGGTTCATAGAATCAAGAGACCATCCTTCAAAGGAGCCAAACCACGTGCTCACAGTTCCTTTGCAAGGCCACCAAGCTGTAAGTCACCCCGAACTCCGCAACGTATGGGGAACTTCATTGCTAACGTGCAAACCAGCTCAGGTTAGGCCTTGGTAGTCGCGATGGTAACATCGCCCCGGAATTCACCTACGCATTGAGGTACAAGCAGGAAACTGGGACTGTTAACATTAAGTTGAGAGCTGACGATGTACGAAGAAGTACTACTACTCACTGCTACTACCGAGGCTTACTATCTACAGATAACCAAAGAGGTAGCCCTTCAATTCAAGAACTCAAACGACCAAGACCAGGTCCTACGTCTTTTCCAAGGTCTAGGCTTACGTCTCGAGTCATACCGAGGGCCGCCGCGCCAACAGGTTTCTCACCAGCCGTCCTGGTCATCATCAATGGCCAGCAACTCCCAATCCATGTCCGAGAACCAGTCATTCGAATTCTCACGCAGTGCCACTTCTCTACGACACTACAACTCTGACCGGTTGTCTTTGGTCCTACCGGATGAGAGAGATGCATCTTTACGTCCGCGCAGCGTACTTGCAAATGGTCAACGGCCTGCAACTTCTCTCGGCCAACACAATAGAGCTAACCGTCAATCCTCTTTCTCATTGGGAGCCTCTCTTCCATCCGAGAAAGCACGTACCGCATCCACAGACCGGCGGGGAATGAAAACACACTATATGCCCTCTCCACATAGGCAGTGTACACCGGCGCTTCTTTCAACATCTGCTACCCACCCAAGGCCACCGCAAAGCTATTCTCCGCCGCTTATCCAACACCGGGAAATGTATCTTAGTCCATCTGTCGAAAGCCTTTCAATCGATGAGGTTGCTAAATCAATATCGAGGCCCGCCTCCAATGCCGAATTCCGAGACATGCTCCCGCCTCGACGTGAGCTGCCGTTCATTTTAGGAAAGCAGACGGAGTCAACCACCCCGAAGCGATCTGGCGAGCAGTCGGAGGACTTGAATCCGAAGCGTAGTTCTACGAGAGTGAGTCAGGGAACGGATTTCAACCAGCAACCGACACCACAGACCATTTCAAAGACCGGACTGTCGGTAGAGCAAGCCGAGAAGCCACCACAAAGAAGGCTGCTCGTTATCAAACGAAAAGACAACGACGCTGTGGAAAACTCGGTCGTAAAGAAACGGAAGTCCGATCTGCCTTCAAAACCAGTGTCCACGTCACCGATACTATTGCCCATCGTCCCTTCTGCACCTTTCAAGCGAAAGCCTATAGTACGGCAGTCGGGCAAATCCAGCAACCCGGGCTATCCATCTTTCAACAGCGCCGCTCAGAAATCTGACAATGTTGGGAGTGGATGCTTGGGCTCCGCTCTTACTTTCGATACGATAGAGTCTGGAGAGATGACCCCCGTAAAGGAGCTTCAAAGTATGGATGCCACGCACTTACGTGCGGCAGACAAAAGTTCAAACTTGTCAGGAATACACGTCAACCTGGACCCGACTTCTGCGACCTTGGCGATACAAAATCGCAACAGTGCCTCCCTTGAATTGATATCAACTAATACAGATCGCAGCACGCAAACTTTAAGCGATTTGTCTGATACTTCGGCAAAGGATGATGATTTGTTTGTAGCTAAGCTCAAGCTGATGTGGGATATTCGAAGCCTTCAAGAAGCATGTTTTCAACGTCTACTGGCCGACGCCAGAACACAACAACCGACGAATGAGATTGAAGTCTTTGAGGAACTGGAACAAAATATCATCGATATATGCCAGGTCGCAATTGACCGCCACGGCCCAGCCATGGCCGATATACCTTGTGGGAAACTCGTAACCGCCATTATGGAACTGGAATATTGAAAACACTGCGCTGCAATTGGTGGTGTATTCGTTCCTGAAGGGAGGCTATTCGACTTTGCGCGGCATTTCGAGTCGGTTGAAATAAGGCTTACATTGCAAACACCGGACGTAGCTATATGGGATACTCAGCATCTTGTTCAAACGGACTAGGTAGGAGCTACTTATGATCATTGAGATGCCGGCCTCAGTATTCCCGCTTCATGCCTAACGTACACTTCCACTTGCGCAACTTTTTGTGTTACGAGCTCACTCAAGACCTGAGATGTCTGCTTATTCGAGAAGTTGGCACGTTGGAGTAGGGGTGGTTGTGTATGAATCACCAAAGAGTGTGGGCTGCGTCTGTGTCGGAGAAGATGAACTCGACGGAAGTGACAGTGGTATCTTATCCATTGACCCAGTCGATGGTTTCCTCCCTGATCCGGATGCCTCCAGGGTGGTCAGGATCTGGGAGGCAGGATATGGTGGTCCTCAAATGTAGATGAACTCGACGAAGAACGAAAAACAAATCTCCCCATCAGCCTCCTTTATGAAGGTGTAATCATTCATTAGGACGGTATCAGTGTTTTCAAGGCCGAGGAACCGACAGCGTTTCGCTGTCATCGATAGCAAACTTCGCAAACAAGTCGACCTCGGAGACGGCGGTGACGAGGCTGCCGAAAATCTTGAAGTCGCCATGAAGGTACATTTAGGTCTCCAAGAAAGGGACTTGCGGTACTTGACCTTGGGACGCGGGACATGCGGCGAGCTCCTAACCCTCTGGTTTGTAACGGGGCGAGCCGTCGTTCGTACACAGTGAGAAGTCATCATCAACCTCCTCGACGGTACACTCATCCGCAGAGCGACCCTCTGACATGTTGCCCGTCACGATGGCGAGGTCCTCGGGGTCGACCGAGGACTCACGTCTCGAGCTCCAGCTCCCTGACTTGCAATAATTGCTCTGGGGCCTGGTGAGGTGAGGGTGAGGGTGAGGGACCAGTCGCTTAGGTGCTTCTTGATAAGGTGAGAAGGACTTGTGGCCAGGATTCTAGCCTCGATAATGTTGCCGGTGTTGGCAGTGGCGTTCATGGTGCCGTCCATTGCAATGGCAGTGTACTCCGTATTTACCGAGGTATCAAGAGATCTCTAGCCTCCGGGACTTGCGTGAAAGCAAGTTGTGCGGGCGGTTTGTTCACTGGAAGTGAGTTCAAGTTTTGTTTGTAATAAGATGGCGTAGCATACCAGTTGACTGGAGGAGTTTGTTCTCAGCTTCAGACCTGAACTTCAATCGACCAGTTCTTGTATAATGAACATTTGGACGAAGCAGGAATGTGGAGCGGAATAATGCAGTTATTGGCAGCGATAGGCTACACAGCAAGCCATATGGGGATGAGTGTCAGAGTGGGAGCTGAGGGCCGAGAGCTTCGGTTTAGACTCTAAAGACGTTGCGGCTCAGTAACGGACGACCGTTGGGAAACGGTTCCCAGCAAGCAAGTGCTATCGGAAGACTCCACGATAGGTAGTCTGGATAATTGCGAGTTAGGCAAAGTGGACCAATGTGAGGTGCCTAGCAACAGTCTGGCATTGTGTCCGGTTACTTCGATAGTCGCTGTATTGTGAGCTGACCCAAGTAGCTAAATTTTCCAAGTCACTTAGATTTCACTTGTATAAAACACAGGCAGCTACGCATCCGGGTTGAGAGTCACTAAAAAAGTGAGGCACTTTTGAGGCTTGCGACGTTCTTTCATGACCCTTACTCCAAGGAGTGTGCCCACGGCCTATTAGAATGTTTTGGGCCGTTAGCATCAATGTGCTTGTGCCTTGAGTCTTCCCCTGAATTCGTCTCATAAACAAAACCAGCTCCTACAAAATGGGCCGCATAAGATTTTGCTTGAATTGGTTTGCATTTCTCGTTTCCGCTCCTGTTGATACACCATAGTACCTCACTGGGGACTTCACCCGTAATGTACCCTCATGCGCCTCCCCCATGTACCCTCAACAACACAACACCAACCCAAGCCTCACCACCAACGCCGTCGATAAACTACACCCCAGATCATCCAAAGTCGCAACCCTTACAGCTCAGACCTTGCTCTCCCCTTTCGTCCCCTCGCCACTACCCTCCCCGGCCTTCTTCTCGTCAGGGGAAAACGACAAGCTTACACTGTTGACGCAGTGCCTCTCGTCCGTGGGCGTGTCGAACCCCTCGCCCTTGAAGACGTGCCCCAAATGACCGCCGCAGTTGGCGCAGACAATCTCGGTTCTTGCCATGCCGAAGGCGCGGTCCTCGTGGCGCACAACGGCGCCGGGCAGCGAGTCGAAGTAGGCCGGCCAGCCGCAGCCCGACTTGAACTTGTGCGTGGCCTTGTACAGCGGCGCGGAGCACCCGGCGCAGGTGTAAACACCCTCTTCGGGATAGTGCTTGTCGAATTTGCCCGAGCCGGGGGGCTCGGTTCCCTTTTCGCGAAGAATGCGGAATTGTTCTGGTCATGACGGTCAACAACACTCATCTCATCCACGAGCTCCCAAATACCATAGCAAATCATCTCACAAGGCCCGGTACCAAGTCTGAAGTTTAAAGTTTGAGACCGCGAGCCGAGACTTATGAGATACACCAGGGCAAGGAGAACAAGACTGCATACCCTTGTTCAGAACAGCCCGCCACTCGTCGGCGGATCTCTTGTCAGGATACGACATGGTATCTTTCTGCGATGCGGAAGAGCCAAACAAAGCGCCCAAGAACGGGATTGAGGGCATAGAAGCGCGGAGCGGGCGGGCGGCAGCGTATGGAGCCTGAGCACGAACGAACTGCGCGGCGCGGACGCGGGTGAGGTTGGAGAAAGTGAAGACGAGTGTGGAGATGAAGGGTGAGAATCGCATTTGCAATTTCTCAGCCGTCGTATCTTTGAAAATGATTTGATGCGAGCTGCAGTGGTCCCTTCACGAGATTGAGTGAGAGATCAACTTGGTTCGGCGGGGGTCGTGAGGTTTAAATGAGGAGACTACGATAACGTCTTGATGCTATGCATATGAAGGATGCCACAGCACGGGAGGGGTGGTGATGAGGCAAGTGACAAATCGGATCCCCAGGGGGGTCTACCTGTACGAGGCCTGTGAGCAACTGTTGCGTCAACGACTTTTGGCCGGTTAGGTGGGTGGGTCTCAGACAGTTGCGTGAAGTTCCGCCACAGCGGCACTACAGCGCCACACTACCTGACTAAGGTACCTATGGAATCATGAGCTGGTGGGGCGTTTTCCGAGGACCGGAGCTTCTATCCCTGCAATTGCCACCTTCTTGTGAACATCAACGTTAGCATCAGCACCAGCCACAGAGCATTGGGAATTTCATCATCAGGACTCGATATCTCAAATGGCTTGCTTTTGGGTAATTTTTTCCATGCAAAAGCACACCTCATGCATCCGTTAGTGCCCTCGAAACGGCCGCTGACAATCACCACAGCCGCCCAAACGGTGCCCACAGGAGTTTTTGGACTCGGAGACAACTTCACTTTCGTACGCCCCCACCCAATCGTTTCCTCTTCCCGAACGCCGTTCTGCCTCACATGCTCAAGCTACACCCACGTAGTCTTTCCCTGTACTGGTTTGTGCTTAGAAATTCTCCTTCCCGGCAAATCTCTCGTTCTGCACAACCTCGACCCAGTAGTTGTCAGGGTCCAGCAGGAAGGCGACGTTCTTCATGCGGCCGTCAGTAAGGCGCTTCTTCCAGTTGCACTTCAAGTCCTCAAAACGAGCGCAAGCGGCGTTTATATCGTCGACCGTGACACCTGCACCCCCCCCACGTCGTTAGCTCTCGTGCCCTTCACCTCTCCAATATCTCTCCTTGAAGGAAAAAGAAAAACACTCACAAATATGCCCAAAGCCCTGAGGCTGGTCATTGCCGTTGTGGTAGCTGAAGCTCTCGTCTTTCTCGGTGCCGTGGTTCCATGTCAGCTCGAGGATACCCTCGCGCTGAGCCTGGCTCTCGCCCTCTTTGAGGTCGCCGTAGGCTAGGAAGAAGAGCGTGAAGTCACTGGACTCGTTCTTGCGGATCAGCGTCATGCCAAGGACGTCCTGGTAGAACCTGAGTGACTTTTGAGGGTCCTTGACGCGAAGCATTGTGTGGTTCTGCCAATCTGTCAGTTTTTGTCGCCTCTCTTCCTGCCACTCATGCCGAGGCGCTCACCATTCTGTACGTGGTCACATCCGTCTCCTTAATATTCTCCGTCTGCTCAATCGGTTTCTGCCCGATAATCTCGACCCAGTACTGGTCAGGATCCAGCACGAATGCAATGTGGCGCATCTTGCCGTCCGACAGCTTCTTCTTGAACGCGTAGCCCGCGTCTTCCAGGCGCTGGCACGCTGCCTGGATGTTGTCGACGCTGATGCACGTGTGACCGAAGCCGCGGTACGGCTCCGTGTTGCCGTTGTTGATTTTGTACTCCGGGTCATTCTCGGTGCCGTAGTTATGGGTCAGTTCGATGATGCCCTCGCGGTCAAAGGCGCTCTTGTTCGCCGATAGCGCGTTGGGCGAGTCGTAGGCAAGGAAGTACAAGTCGAACTTGGCCTCGGGCTGCTGGATTTGCTTCACGACCTTCATGCCGAGGGTTTCATAGAATTTGACTAGCGGCAATCAGTATGAGAAGCTGAGACGCACCCGTGGTGAGGGTTTACTGCATACCCGAAGCCTTTGGGTCTTTCACTCGGATCTTGGCACATGGTCAGAAGAGAGTAGATACCGATGCGGGGGTTGCACGCTTACCATCGAGTGATTGAACTTGTAGTTCTTGACATCCGTTGTGGCAGTCATGGTTGTAAACTGGCTGGTTCGTCCTGAGCATGCCGAAACCAATCAATACACAAGCCCATGACGCGAAGAGGTGTGAACGGAGTCCAGACTGTTATGTCTCACCTAGATGATTGGTCGTGAGCGTGTTTTGAACAAGCTTGATTCTCTGTAGGGCTCTAAGAGAGTTCATAGAAGCAATGGGTTCATGCAGCAGATGCTATGAGGAGGTTGCAGCGGGGATGAGATTTCGGGGATTGTAGCTTATGAGAAGGAGCTTTTTTCGGATTTAACCTGTGGTGTGTGGTGCATGACGAGGAGTCGAGCTCCTAGCAAGAGCCTACCCCGCCATCAGAATGCTGGCCCCTCAAAAACTCCTGCTGACGTCAATATGAAGCCAATGAAAGAGCAGTACTCTTCGATCCTGGCTGATGACAAGCCCCGTACCCGGCCCCGGGCACGGCAGAGCCCTCCACTCGGGTCTCGGCACGGCATGGCTGTCACGTCGATTTGCATGTCACAGTATGCGGTGAGAATTTCTGTCACCACTCCTGAGTAATGCCCGATACAATCTATTTCGCAACCTACCCACGCAACCATTGTAGTTGTATCCCGTGGAGAACGCCTGGCTTACACTAGCCTTTTCAGAAACTGCCGTCGGATCCAATTTCTAGCCAGGAAGCAATTAACCCATTTTACCCCTAGATATAGTACATTGTGTTTTTCAAGTTTTCATGCACTCGTCTGGCTGTGGTCAGGCCGGAAGCACCACTGATGCTTGATGCTGTGTCCGAGACATCGAAGTGCTCAGGACGGTGCACGCGGGCTCGTTCGCACACGATGTCCGCGTAGTATGCGGGCGGGCAGATACTGACGGCCTTGGTAGCTCGGCCGAACAAGTAGCACAGGTCGTGCGTGAGCTTCTCTAAGTTGTTCGCAGCCGCGTCACCAACACCGTACTTGTCACGGAAGACCTCGTCCAAGAGCACCGTGTAGTGCGCCGGGCGAGCGGTCCCCTTCAGAGCCGTGTGGGCTGTGAGGAAGAAGTCCCAGTAACGAGCCTGCGTGACGCCGCGGTCAACCACAGTGCCGCTGCGGATGTTGCGCGACTTCGGATCCATCGTCTGCTCCGAGGTCGGATAGAATCGAGTCTGGTGACGCTTGACAGACACAATGATCGACATCTTGGGCTTGCGGCCGGCTTGATATAGCTTGGAGCACGCCTTACGGATCATGGGCAGCTCGACATCGAGAACCTGCGTGAACTGTCCCTCAGAAACACCGTCTCGGTAGATGATGATGTACTCCGGCAGCTTATTCTGGTTGTGCTTCATCCAAAGTCGAAGACGATCCTCGAAATGACCAGTCAGTTCATCACCCAGCATCTCTTGGCGACTACTCTGCTCCCACGACACTGCGGGCCACTGTCCCATGTCTTTGTCGATACTCGCCACCAATCCAACCAGACTGGGCGCGGCATTTTTGTCGTTTGGCATGTTCGTGGGATGGGTCACATCGTAACCAACTACCATGGTAGTGCCGGCTTTGATGATGTCGATAGGGTTCTTGATGATGTGGTTGACGCCTCCGTTCTTCAAGTTCCACTTAAGTCCGACGTTGGCGTAAGTCTGTGGACTATCCTTCATGAAGGTTTTCTCCACCACACAGATCGTGTGGATGCCGTATTGTGTGTCCGCAAGCTTCTTGATGATGCCGTAGAGTGCAGTGTCTTGTCGCGGAAGAACAACGAGCAGGAAGAAGTTCATCGTGTTGCCCTTGAGATGCTGCTTCAGCTTGTTGAAGTAATTGTCAATAGGCGCATCGTAATTGCCTTGGCTGACGTTAATTTCTCGCTGTTGTCCGTAGGCGGTTTGCTGGTTGATTGGAATTCCGCTAGTTTCGAGGAAACGAGCAAAGTTTCCAACAATGGCCGCCACTTCGGGGGTTTGATGCTGCCGACTACCGTCCAGGATGCGCACCCACGTCCAAGCCTCAATCCTGCGTCCAGACTTCGCGACCTTGACGCCGTTCATGTTCCAAGAGCCTGCTCGAGCGGTAACGTCTTTATTTTTGTAGGACACGGGAGGCGGGATCAGCTCGCGGCCGTTGACTGTAAGGAGCTTCTTGTCTACCTTAAGGCCGAAGTCGTCGAGAAGCTTGTCGTCAAAGCCCAATGCCGAACAGCTTTCAAAAGTCAGGGAAACGGCGTTGGCAAAGGGAGAGCGGCAAGCAAAGTCGAGCATCGCCGTGGTCTCCTCGCCAGTGAGCTTTGAACGAACAGCTTGGCCAGGCATGATGGTGCATTGCTCGGCAGGGAAGAACATGGGCTTGTCGCGCGTTCCGAGGTTGACAAGAGGCATCGTCTTATCGGGCGCCGTGCCATATTTCCATGTCCAGTATTGTTCAACGGTGTAGAAGCCGGGCTCCTTGTTGTTCATTACTTTGTCCTTTCCTTCGGGCGGCTGCAAGTTGAACTTGACCTCCTGGGGGCCGCCGTGATTGAAATCCGGGCGGAACAAGACATCCCTGCCCAAGACTGTCTGGGAAACCTCAAACCTGTCTGCAAGGCCAAGAATAGTCTTCTTGCCCGTGATCTCCTTGTTGTTAGAGTCTCGGAACTTGACCGCGACGCGAGTGCGAGCCAGAAACTTAGACAGAGTACGGAGGCGCATTCGAGCAGCCTTGGCTCTGGCTGGATTGCCGTCACCAAAGACGTTGATGACATTGAACCAGTGGCAAAGCTCACGGACGTTGACCGGGGTCTTGAAAACACCGTGGGTGACGTTGACGTTCAGAAGCAATCTTCCGGTGCCGAGCTTGACACTCTGGAAGTAACCCCGAATGGCGGTGAGGGGGTCGTTATAACCAAGCTGAGCGCTGGCTGCTCCGGGACCCCACGGGAAGAAACGACCCTTGCCAATAGCAGTGACCTGTTCACTAGCCCGTGGAGTGTAACCCAGAATAACGCCAAGGGCGTCCACAGACGTCGCGAACCTGGGAAAGTTGACTTCGTCCGGGTCGCTCTTATCGATCATTGTCTTCAAATACTCCTTCATGTCAGCCAAAGGAGCTTCCGTCTCACCAACGATCTTGACGGAATATGTCTCCTGTCGATTGGAGCTCTCCTTCTTGAAGACAACATGAATCGGGTTGATCGCCAACTTAAGCTTCTTGAGCGAGACGAGCTGACTCTTGAACTCGGTAGCGACAATGGCGCCAGGTTCGAGTTTCCGAAGTTCCTCGAGAGCATTTTGCAGGATGATCTTCAGCTTGCGAGCGGGAATCGTTGCAGGGGAACCGTCACCACCACCATCCCGGACCTTCTCTTTGGCCTTGCCTTTGACCTTGTCGGCGCTGGCGGGCTCTTTCTCTTTCGATTCGCCCTTACGAACCTCGAGGTTGTATCGATAGATGACGGTAGGGTTGACGGTCAAGCGGAAGTAGTTGGCCCAAAGAAGAACCTTGTTGCCCAAAGTGCCGTAAGCAGGACGACGGGGCATGAGAGCGGCTGCGTTAGCCTCGGTCATCTTCATGTTGCTCATCTTCTTGACGAGGCTGGTGTCCTTCGCCTGGTGGGACCTGATGATCTGATTTTCGAGCTCAGTGATACCGCTGTCGGGTTGAGGAATTGAGGGAGTGTTTTGACTAAACAACCATTAGTTCATTCGACAGATAAAGTTGCGATGCTGAACGTACCCGTAGAAAGATCCCTCGCCGTCAAATGGTGGAGGGCGACCACCGCGGCCACCTCGGCCGCCACCTCGACCACCACGGTCAAAACCACCGCCTCTGCCTCCGCGATCGCCTCTGTAACCACCACCGCCGCCTTGGCCACCTCGGAAGCCTCCGCCACGATCTCCCCGGAAGCCGTCGCCGCCGCCGCCGCGGTCTCCTCTGAATCCACCACCACCGCCGCGATCTCCTCTGAATCCGCCGACACCGCCTCGGCCACGACCGCCGTCGCCGCGACCACGGTCACCCCGGCCGCGACCACGGCCTCCACGTCCATAGTCCTCCATTGGATGGATGTTAGTCCGGTAGGTGGAAGTCCGATAAGGATAGGTTGTGGTTTAGACGAGTGTTGAGTTTGGTCTAACGAGAGTAGTGAAGTGTTGATGTAAATGAGAAGAGTGTTTAATCACGCCGGGGTAGAGAAGTTAATGGTATATCTGCAAAGTTATCGCTTATGTGTTACTGCGGGAGGCCCGTCTTGTGTGTCGGAAGGAGGAGAGCATGGGTCCGCCTGCCTGCTCGCTGCCAAACGGATTGGGTGATGCCAATTGACAGCAAATACGATGCTGTAAACGAATAATTAAAAGTTGGTGGCAAATGTTGGAGGCCGTGCAAGCCTAGAGTTAACTAGGCACGCAGTAACAGTATTGCAGTGATGTTGCGGTGTAAGAGAATGGGGAGGTTACCTGTAGGATGTGAGGGATAGGCTGAAGTTGGAGACCCGGGTGTGGTGTGGGTTAAGTGGAGAAAAATCCATACCGTAGGTACCTAGCACATTTACGCTTGACCTTTATGGGCAACCAACAGGCTGAGTCCTCGGCGGAAAGTCACCCTTCTTGTCACAAACTTAACCAGCAGTTACTGTCTGCTGTAACACCCTGATAGCACATTTACTTGGGCAACTGGGGTGGCTTCGATTGGACCTCAGCAGTTGCCTGCTGGGCGAAGCAAGGGCCTAACAACAGGATAATGACAACCAAAGGATTGCTGATTGCTGGAAATGAGGCAGGATGTGTGATACTTGCGCGCGAAATGGAAGAAGGCTTGCGGTGCCTAGCCTCCACGAACCAACAAAGGCAGAGGCGTTTGGATGCAATAGGCAGTTAGTTACAAGGTTGGTTTGCGGCTGCATTCTGGTGTTTGTCTCCATCTGTAGCCCAAATTGACAAGCCGCAGCCACATCAAATCAAGGGCAAACTGGCACAATTCACAACTTTTGATATTGAAAGTGGCTGATCGACCTTCTGCTAACATCAAGCATGACGGAGAAACATTCTCTTTCATTCGAAAACACAGTTTAAACTTGGAAGCAAGAGACTGCCACCGACTGGTGACAATCAGAAGCCAAGTATCTGATCAGCGGCAACAACGTTTCTGATCGACAGCCATGTTTCCCATAGGGATCGTTTCGTTTCCCTTTTCCTTTTGCTCCCTTGAATGCACACCGCCCCTTCACGTTTGGTTTACCCTTGTCTGCTGCGCTGCTGCCCGCTGATTCGGTCTTTATTGCGTCAGCAACCTCGATGTCCTCTTCTTTCCTTCGAGTAGAAACCCTGTATTGATACATGTGTGAAAGATATATGTGCCTGCCTGGCAGAGGCACCAGTCATATGACCCGTTTGCTGTCAACAATCAGCGACCACACCACCAACGCCCAGCGACCAACAAAAGCCGCAGATAGTCGCCTATGACGGGTTCTTGACGTGGCCAGCCGTAGCGGCCTTCAGTATTTCGCCCTCCAAACCCTTGATGTGAACGAAATCGACACCCGCTCTCTCGAGAGCACCCCGCCCTGTGTTATCTTTGACAAACTTTTCCGGCTCTTGGACGCCAACGTAGACAGCCTTGATGAAAGACCGCAGTTTGAGGATCCTGTTGGTGCAAGGCAGGTTTCCGCTGAGCCTGACTGAGCATGGCTCCATGGTGGTGTAAAGGACTAAGGGCGTCTTGATCACCGAGATGAGATCCTCCTCGGCCACCTCATGCTGCTCGGCCAGCTTCATGAAGCAACATTGCTCAGCGTGTGTGTTACCGGGAAGCTCCAAAGTGTAACCCGTTGAGACGACTGTGTTGCTGGCGGGGTTGACGAGCAAAGCTCCAACCCTGTAGTTGGAAGGCTTTGGCGGAGATTGCTTCGCGAGTGAGAGTGCATATTGGAGATATGCTGTGTGATCGCCGGGTGCAATCGGCGCCGGTTGAATGTCATCGATCCCTGATGTCATTTTCGAGCTTTTCGAGGAATGTGCCACGGAAGAGAATGTGCCGCTTTTTTGTACACGTACGAGAAGTTGGCAATGGCTTCGCGGTCATTTGATACTCGTATGATTCAGTCTCATTGAATGTGACTAAATTTTTCTGTTTGTGAACTGTCGGATGTAGAGCCTCAGAAGGCGGGGCATCATTCCATGATCCTTCGGCCCAGGAGGGGTCCCCATCAATCGGTGCCGCACTCCCCGTTCCGCCGATGGTTCAATCCCAGACGCACGGCTCTCAGAACGGTCTTAACGCACTCCACCACCTTTGGCGCTAATTCCCGACCCACCACTTTAGCTGTCGCGTCTCCGCCGACTTGACCGCGTCGCAGAGCTCGGACTTTCCGTCTCTTGCCATTTCGACATTCACATCACCATCACAACCCCGAAAATGTCTTCACCAGGGGATTCTATTGAGGAGGAGCCTCCTGTCATTGAACCCTACGAGATTCTTGGACTAGAGCGCGAGGCTACGGCCGACCAGATCAAGTCAGCCTACCGGAAGGCAGCTCTCAAAAACCACCCAGGTAGACGGAAAAGAAAAAGACGTGCCCACCTTTCCAACTGTAGCTGACGTTTGATGCGTAGACAAGGTCACCGACGATAAGAGAGACGAGGCGAAGGAGAAATTCCAGTCCATTGCCTTTGCGTACGCCGTCCTGTCCGACCCGGCACGACGCAAGCGCTATGATGCCACAGGCTCGACTTCTGAGTCCATCGTCGACTCAGAAGGCTTCAATTGGTCCGACTTCTACCACGAACAATTCCGAGATGCGATATCTGCAGACGCCATTGAAAATTTTGCCAAGAAGTACAAGGGCTCCGACGAGGAGAAAGATGATGTACTGCTTGCCTACACGGAACACAAGGGCGACATGGACAAGATTTACGAAACGGTGATGCTGAGCAACGTACTCGAGGATGACGAACGCTTCCGCACCATCATTGACGATGCAATTACCAGTAAAGATGTCCCGACCTTCAAACGATACACCAAGGAGAGCAAATTGTCCAAGGCGGCCCGCGTCAAGGCAGCAAAGGGCGAGGCGCAAGAGGCCGAGGAGTACGCCAAGGAGTTGGGCGTACACGATAAGCTCTTCGGTGGCGGCAAGGCAACCAAAGGACGGAAGAAGGCGAAGGAAGGTGGCGAGGATGATCTGGCAGCGCTCATCAAGAGTAACCAGCAAAAGCGCGCCGGCTTCCTGGATGACCTTGCCGCCAAGTATGGGGCCACCAGCCAGCCCAAAAAGGGCAAGAGGAGAGCCGTCGAAGAGGAAGAGCCGTCAGAAGAGGCATTCCAGGCTGCTGCTGCGCGGTTGAAGAAGCCCAAGACAGAGGAGAGCAAACCCGCGAACGCGGGACGGAGATCAAAGCGGTAGACCTGGCAGGTGTGGTTACGGCGTCTTGGGTTATGGATCACAGCAGGCATAAGATGACGGGAATGGCTTACATTATGATGGATGGCGTTACATTGAAATGTTTATCGATGACGAAGATGCCCTTTGGCTTTTGCACCCTTCTTTCCTTGGACCTGGTTCGAAGGTGCATGTTGCTTGGCGCATTGAAAGAACCGCTGCCTAACGCCACGATGCGGGGCACTTTAGCACCCCAGCGCCTCTGCAAGACATGCACGTCCCCAGGTCAACCATTATTTTCTCCACATACACATGCTCGACGCGTCGCACCTTTTCGAATGACCAACAACTCCTGATCGCTAGCAGTCCATCTCGTAGATGATAGTCAGATCTGGGTAGAAACAGCCCCGCTGACTCCAACCGATCATGCCATGACGAGCGATTCATCCGCAGGCCTCTATCCGCGATACTGCCTACACCTCTCCCCTACCTTTAACACCTGGTGTCTCTTGCACGCATCCGACATCCACGCCCTGAAATCCGTGCCTGAATATGAAGGTATGTTGCAAAGAAGGATACATTACCAAGCCTCTGCTAACGACCTCACGGTTCCACAGTCCAGAACTTCTACTTCCACAATAACTTGCCTATCAAATGGGCTCGTATCGTTGGCATTGTTGTCGCCGTCGATGACTTCCCGGGCCGGCGCATCTACACGGTTGATGACAGCAGCGGGGCGTGCATCGAATGCGTCGTCGTACTGAAGACGCCGCCGTTATTGGACACGAGCGCACCGAAACCCGATACGGCCGGATGGTTTAACGGCAATAGGCCGCAGCCGCAGCCGCCAGCGGACTGCTTGGATGTGGACGTGGGTAGTGTCGTCGACCTCAAGGGGGGCCTCGCGACGTTTCGCGAGGAGAAGCAGATCAAGATCGAAAAGGTTAGGATCATCAGGTCCACGGAGCAGGAGGTGGCGCTATGGGAGCGGCGCACACGGTTTCGGAACGACGTCCTCCTGCAGCCTTGGGTGCTCAGTGAGAAGCAAATACGGAAGTGCAAAAAGGAGGAAACGAGGGACACTACTGGAAACGACGGTGATGAGAAACAGCGCAAGAAAGAGAAGAGGCGGGAGCATAGGAGGAAGATAGAAGAGGAAATGCGGCAAAAGACCGATGCTGCTGCGGCGGCGGCGGCGGCGGCGGCAGCGGCAGCGGCAGCAGCGAAAGAAGATCGATACCGCGTCCATAAGCTGAGAAAGGAAGTGGAACGACCGCCGATGCCTTTTCTCACTTCAGCAGCCGCAGATCCGATCGCGGAAGGGGATCGATACCGCGTCCATAAGCTGAGAAAGGAAACGGAGCGGCCTCCAAAGACTATTTCCCACTCGGCAGCCGCAGATTCGACCGCAAAAGATGATCGATATCGTGTTCACAAGCTGGGAAACTTGAGAGTCAACAACTCTGGCAGGAGGACCGGTGCATCTGGTGGCCTATTGCGGCAAGTCCTCGACAGAAGCACCGGTGGGGGGATGTAGTGCCCATGGACATTAACTCCTGGGAAGGACCAGTCGGGTATAGGTGCTCTGGATTTGGCTTTTATACATTGATACCCCAAGGTCGCAATCGACCATTCCTCGCCAATCTATGCTGGAGGACGCCGTATCTGTGAAATAGTACCGTCTCTGCCCTATTGTCATGCTTGTTCTTTTGGCCAGTACACGATTTTAGCCGTCATGTTTCCATCAACGAGCCGAATCTCACCATTGACATTTGCCAAGAATATGCCAAGACGACCTGCAAGTTGGAGTGCCCGGTGATCCACTGACAAGGTCTGGTTGCACCAGAAGGATTACCTGCGTGTCAACTTGAAGGTATCATCGCAGCGAGTCTTCTAATTATATAGAGAGCTGCTACAGATACAATGCTTCCATTTACCTATGCCGAGTCGTTGCAAATACTGGGATGCGGTGATTACGTCACTGGCCCGAGTGCCTCGCAACCGGCCTTTTCCAGAGAGAGAGGGAGACCTGACCGACTTGGTCCCTGGAAGAGACAACATCTCTAGTCCCGCCTGCATGCCTCTGTACCTGAGGCCAAGTGACCAGTTGCTCTGTCAATTGCAGGATCATTTTCCCATCTTTGGCTGTTTTCATCAATAGTGAGTGTTCTAGTCCTAGGCCTGCCCAGCGGCAGCTTGGATGCCGAAGGGTACCCACGCCAAGGGCAAGCACGCGTCAGCCAAAGAGGGTCTCTCTGTGCAGCATTAGTCGTGCGTGTGCATATGTTTGAACCGAAACTTCCTTTCCATCGCAACCTCTTCATATTTCGTACCTGCCAGTGAAAAGGACTGGAAACTTAACTTCACAGCTAAGCAACCTACCTACCTACCTACCTAAGTTCCGGTGGCCACTCGTCTTCCCAGACGCATCACGCCCCTCTGATCCACATTATCCAAGCCTCACACCTTGCAAACTGCCACGGCGTGATTGCCCCTTTGGTTTTCGTTATTGAATAAAACCCGTCGAGTCCTCCAGCGATACCTAGGCAGAAGCAGACTTATTACCTAGGCCCCTCGTTGCCCTATTGCACTGCCCACTTCGCGCTCGGGTTTGGCCGAGTTCCCCGGCAAGACGTTCTACATTCCTCCCAGGTGAGACCTCTCCATTGTTCCTGGAACCATTACATGCCTGCACCATGGTGTTGCACAGCAACGAAACAACTCTTAATGATCCCGCAAGCAAGGTGACATGGCACTGCCGGCTCACCGCTGCGTTGTGTTGTTGATCCGGCAGCTGCTCGTTTATATGAACGTTGAAGTGTCATCTATATTCTTCTTGATCACCTGAGGAGCCTTTCCTTTTCTTACATGCTACCTATATCACTCATCAAGAGGACAGACTTGGGTTTGGGTCTTCTTGTACACACGCACCGACACGACAAGACACAATTCTTTCCCGCAATGACGGGCTTTCACTCCAAAATGGGGATCATTGGGCTAACTCTGATACAGGTCTTCTTCTGCGAGAGCGCCCTCGCTCTATTTCAACAGCAACACGTCCGGCTTCATGCTACTCATCAGGACCCGGCAACTGTTGGCCAACTGAACATTCGGTCTTTGTTACTCGACACTCGTGATCTCACCTGTCTCACGGAGACGGCAAATTTCACTGTAACCGTCAGGGTCACAAGAGGAGCTCAGCAAACATCAGCGCCCATCTTTGACAGCACTGAGGCCGTTTCCGCCATCACTACTTCGGATCCCACCGGAACAGTAGTGATTCTGCCATCTTTGACTAACAAGGTGCCCCAAACGTCGGGTTTCATACCTAGTAGCCTGGAGACCTCTGGCAAGGCAACGTCGTGCCCTCTCCTATCAAACACCATTCCGGTCCCCACCACCTTGATTGACTCGACATCACCCGTAACAACAGTTGAACCAATTCCTTCCGCGCCAATGCCGTCCGGAGATATCTTCGCGGAGCCCATCGCCACGGTGGCGCCTCCTGGTTCTATTCCGGTGCGCAACGACCATCCCGTCCCGAGGAAGGGTATTACGTCGAGCTCGCCGCTTCAGACCAACAAATTTTACTCCAACTTCTTCCTGGGAGACCAGACAGCGCCGACGTACACCTACCCTTACGGCATAGCATGGGGGGCAGGGCGGGGGGCTGCTGCCAGCTTCGGCATGACTATTTCCCACATCGAGGCGAACCAGCGTGTCTTTGGGCCGACCAAATCTTCAGGCGCTGCGGCCTATTTCATTAACCCGGTAGGTATTCAGTCCATGGTCATAAGTGCCCTGGAGCTTGGTCCAGACACCGCCGTGGGAGTCGACAGCGTCACGGCCTTCTCTGCAACAATTCACTTGAAGCCAAACGCCCAAGCTGTGCCTGCAATCTCCTTTCCCCTTGTTCAAGGAATGCCCTTCATCACGGCCCGATATGCCGGCGCGACCCCCGTCATCCGAACGGGAGTCTTCTTCAAGACGGTCACGCGGGTGACACAGGACCCCAAGCCCGGGGTTGCCAAGTTCACCTTCCAGCTTGAAGATGGCAAGATCTGGCGGCTGTATGCATATGCAACCACTGGACCCCAGCTTAATCTGCAGGTTGTCAACAATGGGCTTGCACAATCAACGCAGCCCTTCTACGGCGTCATCCAGATCGCCAAAGATCCGGGGAACGGCGAGGCCCTGCTTGACCACGCTGCTGGTGTATATCCCACAACGGTCGATTTGGCTGGCTCCGTCAGTGGTACGACGGGCTCATACACCTTCAAGTTCGCCAAGAGTGGCCACCCTGAGGGAAACCTTGTCATGTATGCTCTGCCGCATCATGTCGCCTCGTTCGACTCCACGACAAGAAACGCCGTTCAGCCAGTGCAGATCTTGACTCCTACCAAGGGTACCGCAACTGCGGTCTTGGCTGATCAGTGGACGATGGTTGAGGCGGAAATGCCTGTTAACATGGATTTTTCTCCGTGGAGTCCTGAACGAGGCAGCCTCACCACGCTGTCCGACAACGCACGAGTCGTAATCCGCGGGATAGCAGCCCAGGAGGTATCCCAAGACATGATGGCTCAGTCCGACTTGGATTCTATGTATTTCAGTGGAAAGGTCCGTGTACTCCACAGAATCTACCGCAATGATTTGGCTAACATGAGTGTAGGCTCTCGCTAAGTTTGCCTTGTTGATCGTAGTGATCAATGACATTCTGCAAGACCCAGCCTTGGCGCAGTCGGGTCTGAACAGGCTCAAGGCGGCTTTTGCAAGGTTTGCTGCTAACCAGCAGAGGTTCCCTTTAGTATATGAGAGTGAGTTTCATCTTATGCCATGTATGAATCCTAACACTAACCCGCTTGACAGGCGCCTGGGGAGGCGTGGTGTCTTCGGCAACGTACGTGACGGGCAACGACGGAGCTGATTTTGGCAACACGCAATACAACGACCATCACTTTCACTACGGCTATCACATCCTAGCCGCCGCTGCTATCGCTCACCTGGATCCTGGCTGGTTGAACGAGAACAAGGATTATGTGAATGCTCTGGTGCGCGACGTCGCCAACCCCAGCACCAAGGACGCTTACTTCCCTACTTGGCGCGCATTCGACTGGTATCATGGCCACAGCTGGGCGCATGGCCTATACGCTTCGTACGATGGAAAGGTAACTGGTGCTGTCGGTAACATCAAGATCATTCATCGGCTTACACCGCGTTTAGGACCAAGAATCAAGTTCGGAGGACATGATGCACGCCTACGCCCTTAAGATGTGGGGAGACGCCTCGGGAGACGTCATGCTCTCGATGCGAAGCAATCTGCAACTCTCCATTATCGCACGCGCTCTCCAGCACTACTATCTCTACAAGAGTGACAACGCCGTGCAGCCACCCCAGTTTATCGGAAACAAGGTGGCAGGCATCCTCTTTGAGAACAAGATCGACCACACGACCTACTTCGGCGCTAATATCGAGTTCATCCAGGGCATCCACATGATCCCCCTCCTCGCGCCCTCACCTCTTGTCCGTACCCCTGACTTCGTGCGCGAAGAGTGGGACGTGTACTTTAGCGGAGGCCGCGTCGACGGTATCGCGGGTGGCTGGAGGGGCATTATCTACGGAAACCTGGCTACCATCGACGGCAGGACCGCGTGGGACTTCTTCAACAGCTCAAACTTTGATCCCGGTTGGATCGACGGCGGTGCCAGCTTAACGTGGTACTTGACGTATGCTGCTTGTGAGTTGGGCTCTTGTCCACATACGCCGAAGAACCTGGCCGCTAACATTGATGTGTAGTGATGGGCAATGTCTGATGCTGGCTCTCTCTCTCTCTCAAGCACCTTACGAAGAATCCTAGAAACATGAAGATTGAAACGAAGTCTATGACTGGTGGATGAGACCTGAAGACAAGAAGGCGGCAACATTCGAATTCGGTTCCCTATTCTTTTGCAGCGTAGACGAGTAATGCCATGACGGATAACGACCGCCAAGAGACGGAGACACAACAATCCCTCAACGACGACTATGAAATCAACACCAAACACTATTAGACAGCATTTTTAGCAATGAGAATGGGAGTTCACTGCCTTGCTTTCAAGCATGTCCCTGTCTTATCTGCCAAGTGAAGGGTCCACGTCCAGTCGTTTCGACCGACCATCCATGAACAGACAGCGTGCAAGAGGTGTCCCGAGGCTCTGGTTTGGGGTTTCGCCCGGTCAGGATCTCGTAACGTCGGAACTCGGCGCGTCTGAAGGATAATGCAGCAACTAGGCCCTTTGCGCGATCAAGATCCGATCCCCAGGTGTCTGCCCTCTGGCAGCTTGGCCATGCAGGATGAAAGAGCGTACGTCGCTAGCTCGAAGCTCGGGGGGTGGTTCAGATAAAAACCGGGCATCTCAGACACGGACACAGACACACAAAGACACCCCGGGCTTCTCGACGGAAAAGACGGCAACGCGGCAACGCGGTCTCGGGAGTCTGGGGAAATCGCCCAGATAACCCCTGGGGGAGTGGATGAAGATTTCCCTCTGGTGTAAGCTCCCCTGGTGTGTGTCCCTGGATGACGCGTCACCCGTCCGCGTAACACGGGTCCCCGGCATCTCTGGCCTCTTGGGACCCGGAGCGAAGGGTCGGTAGGGCAGCCCGACAGGCTAAGCTTTTTGGTCGCCACAATGCTTATTGCGACTGCTGGTCAGAATCAGGCTGCGGGTGACGCGGGTTTTATGTCCAGCGAATTTTTTTAGAGATACGCAGATTAATACGGCAGCATGGTACTGGCCGAACGACACGGGTGGTGCTGCCCAAGCACCGTGATTATTGTCTGCGCACACTGCCCTGGAACACTGTGTGGTAATATCTAGGGCACCTTATTAGGTCATCGACATATCTTTCCGTTGTACAAGCCTGCAAAGTTGCAGTCGGATGTTGCAAGGGAATGCGCCTCGGACAATGAGCGAATACCTGATGTAACCCGTTTTGAAGAGCTCTGAGGCATGCTTAAACCATTCAAGGTCTGATTTGGTGTAGTGCTGCGCCTTCCTCAAATTCTGGAGGCAGCTAACCTGCCAAATGCTGAGACGTTCGTTACATTACTCTAGGGCCCGCCGCTCACCGGGGATGTTCGCCAGCAGACATCTATGATACCTGAATGCCTACTTGAAGCTGGGTGTCGCTCGGGAATCGGGGCAGTTGCTTCAGCTCAGTTGGATTTCAGCCCACTGAGGCTTTGGCTGATGGGGCCACACTAATAGATGACAAGCTGTGTTGGGGTGAAAATTGGGACGAATTGTCACCGTCCGTCCATAAGGTAGCAGACCTATAGCTAGCTACCTGCCTATCTAGGGAGTGCACTCTGTACAGATGCCTTACTAACGACCACATGGTTACCTAAGCATGTATTGGGACGAATGCAAAAGGCAGGCTGGGCTGTGTTCGTCCGCTGCAAATTATCGAGAGCCCCTCTACATCTCAGTTCATCTACAGAGTGTTCTTTTCAATAGGTTAACAAGCCAGCCCCGTCCAACAGTGATAGCACCAGGGCCCCGTCGCTGCCTCACCTTGGCCTGCAAGACAAGCAACCAAGCCACGTGCATGCTACGAAGCGCCCGGCGCTACAGCCCACAGACGGAGCTGAACGGGAGAACGTGGTCAGATTCAAGTGGGGGCGCGAGATCTGCCAAATGGATGGTGGTGGCTGTAAAGTGCCAGCGCACCAAGGCCGCATCGAGAGCGCGCGTGGATGACTCGGGAAGTTGGGGCAGCGACGCCGCCCCCACAATTCAGAGTTGGGGAAATGTTCGTTGCCGCCAATTGCAAAGCGAGGCGTGCACGGCGTGCACGCGTTCTCGACCGACAAAGTTAATAGTCACGAGTCGAGGCTCGCAGAGAGACGTGCTTGTATTTACGACTTGGCAAAGAGCCAAGGCAGTGGTTGTGCAGAGCGGCGAGGCTTGGTTACCGAGCACCGAGGAATGATGGATAGCAAGCTTGTATCGATACGTGCGATTAGGATGATAAGGGGTTCAGCGGTGCCGAGAAGGCCCCATGTCCGGTTAAGGCTCGACATCGCACTTCAACGTCGATGTGGTTGGGGGGCCGTAGATCGGTGCATGGGCCTTGGGATCCGAGTGGACAGGGCGGGTCCCCGCAGCCAGCGAGCCAAGGCAGGGCTTTTCGCAGGGCAACCGAAAACAGCATTTACAGGCAGTTCTGTTTTGGTATGTGTGTACAGAGCTTCCTGGAGGCTGTTCAATTGATGATGGTGGGTGCCCGAGACTTGGAAAGTAAGTATCACATCCAAAAGGAAGAATTCTCTAGGTTTGTGAGTGCTTTGTAGCGCCGTGGCAAACTGTTGTTCAGCCGAAGCAACAATTCTCACCCGAGACCAGAAATAGCCCCCGTCCCCGTTTCAAGGGTTGAGACAAAGCGAAGGGGGAAAATGAGGACGAGGGAGCCGTAAATCGAACAAGAACTGTGCGCAACAGTGGTGGACTACATCGTACAGCTCGAACTGTTTGTAGCAAATCATCCGGTCCCTGAGCCGAATGTCAGGACGAATTTCCTGGCAGTGGGCCAGCCGCGTGCCGAGACGGAGGAAATGCAGTGGTTCGGTTTTGACTCCAAGGTTGCTGAGGCAATGCGTGGCGGGTATGCAAATTTGGGTTCGGACAAGGGACAAGTATGGAATGCAAGAGACAGCTGGCCGGCAATAGCGTTTGTGTCTACTCTGCAGGCAAAGGATTAAGGAAAAAGAGAAGAGAGAAGAAAAGATAGGCCATGGTGGCTCTTGGTTTCCGAAGCGAGGCCAGATCCCATCGAGGCAAGAATAGGTGGATGACGGACGAGATGAGACGACGGTACGATGACGGAGGACAGTACCGTAAGAAGTGCGACGAGTAATTAAGTACAGTAGGCACCCTTAGCGCCACTGGCAGTAACGGTACTCGAACCGGCGGAAATGTGGGAGTGGAGAGGTCCAGGCGGAGCAAGAGGAAGGCACGGAGAGACTCACAGGCCCAAGTAGGCAAGTGGGCGGGCGTCGAACAGGAAACAGCGGAGAAATATCAGAAGCAACGCCAGACAAACACAGCCACGCTTGGCACTCAGGAAGCCCCCCATTGGATGTCGTCGACCTCACCCCTTGGCTCCCCATGACTGAAACCTGCTCGCTACTGGCTAGGCTGTTTGTATGACGTTTCCCCCCTAGCAAACTCGCTGAGGAGGGAGCCACGGCTCACGCAGTGGGTAGCAGAAAGCTCTCTACCTGAGGTACCCGTACCTACTCAGGTAGGTTGTGTAGGGTCTGGGAGCATGACATGCCCAAGGACCACACGGCATTCTCGACTGATGCAGTCATGGCAGGGTAATTGACGCCAGAAGTGCAGTGCCGGGTGCTGGATGCAGCCGTTTGAACGTCAATTGTCGACTCTGAGTCCCTGGTTTTGTGCTAGTGGCCTCGTCATCGTTGGGAAAGTCTGCCGCGAGGGAGGCCGCCCATGCACCCAAAACTATGATTCCCTCCCCGCCGGCTCTGCCAGTCTCGTCTCATCCCATCCATATTCTTCTTGGGTACCACAGCGTCCGTCCCACGTTCTCCATAGTAGCCTGACAGAAAAAGGGGGCTGTGTTCGTTTCTTGTTCAACCGCCCTTCAATCGCTATCCGTACCCATTTTGCCATCGCCTGAGCTCGCTCCTCTCAGAGCCCGCCTCACCCTTTCCTCACCCTCTCGTTCGCTCTCTGAATCACATTCACCGCAGAGACTCCCGGTTGGCCTTGCGCTCTTCTCGCACACCATCTCTATCTCAACGCCTCGACCCCGACTCGACTCGACTGCTGCTCTGCTGCATCGTCGGCCTCCTGCCTGTCTGCACAGCACGTTCGATCCAACCCACTTGGACCACCTTCTCCCGATACATATCCTCAGTACCTCGAGACTTGGCGCCTGAAGTGCTTTCCCATAGTGTAGCTCTGCCAGCCATCCATTGGGCCACACCGTCGCTGACCGACCGGCCTGTACCCCACTCCCCTTGCTATCGGGCGACGCAGGCATAAGGCCTCGAGCGAAAATCTCATCCGGTCCGTTGTGACGGTCAACTACTCCCGGAGATAGATACCTCCCTCGCCTTGGCTTGGGTGTGTGCTGGCCGTGATACCGTGCAGACCAGAAAAATAGTCAAGAGTCACTTGTCGCGCACGACATGGTGTGTAAGTACTTCGCCCGCCCAACTGCACCTTATTTTTCATTTCCCTCCGCCTTACCTTGAACCTACATCACCTGCCTTTCCATTTCATCGATTCTTCCACTTTTCCACCATCCACTGCCTGCTGCTACCTGACATTGCCTTAGTGCACTCTGCAGCCCCAGCAAAGTCCCCTCCCCCCCATGTCCTAGAGCTGCATATCTCCCTGGACAATCTTGACTCTTGGCACTGCCCAGGTAGTCTCAGGCGCTCTTCTGCTTCTCTCTGCCGCAGCCAAAGTCATCTTTCTTTCCTCCAAGCCACATTCTGGCATCGCAAGCAACCCACCACTGCCTTTTCTTTCATTCTTCCCACCCACCTGCACTGGACTACGGCGCACATCTATCTGGTCGCCTTGTCCTGTGCATTGTCATTCCCTTGCCCTTTTCACTCCCTTTTCTGTTGTTGCTCAACTACCGGCCGCCTTGCCCCGAAATACGCCCATCCATCACGAGGAGACGCGCGATAGGAGACATATCTTTGCTTTAGTGGTCAGGGCTCCGGCTAACTATGACGGTGCGATGTCCGACGATTCAGCCAACCAGCATTTTCGCGGACAGGTCCGCTCTTGGGGTACCGCCAACAAGCCCAACGGGCGCGATGGCGATGTCGACGAGAACTCGCCGCTTCTCGTGAACGGCAATCACTCGGCAACTCACGAATCCCATGTCGTCAACGGCGACAGCGGCAACCAGACGCTCAAGTTCCTCTTCAATTCGACACATACCCCGGGCACCGACAGCCCCAACGTTGCTGTCAGGTATTCGTCCCAGGTCTGGCACGTCACCAAGGTGTCGCTCCTGAGCAGTAAGTCAATGATGCACCTGCGCCTTTGGTGAGATGGGCCATGTTTGCGCCGCAGTTGCTAACGAACCGCCTGAACCGCAGACTATGTCAACTTCCTTCTTGTCATGGTGCCCCTTGGCATTGTTGCCGGAAAGCTTCACTGGAGCCCGACTGCTGTCTTCACCATCAACTTCTTCGCCATTATCCCGCTTGCCGCTGTTTTGTCGTTTGCGACCGAACAAATCTCCATGAAGCTCGGTGAAGCTCTTGGAGGGTTGCTCAACGCCACCTTTGGAAATGCGGTCGAACTGATCGTCAGCATTGTCGCCCTGAAGGAAGGCCAGATCGAGGTGGTCCAGTCGTCCATGCTGGGCTCTATCCTTTCCAACCTGCTTCTCGTCATGGGCATGTGCTTCTTCTTTGGCGGCATTGTCAACATGCGCGACAGGGTTACTGGCCAGGGCATGGAACAGAGCTTTGCCTCTGCTACGGCGCAAACCACCTGTTCGCTGATGACACTGTCTTCGGCATCGCTCGTCATCCCCGCTACGGTAAGCATACCCTAATGTGCTCACTCCCCCCCGCCTACCTACTAATGACGTTATGGTAGCTCTACTCTGTGCTTGACAAGGCCGATAGTGTCGAGAAGGAGCACAGCATTCTAGTCCTTTCCCGCGGTACCGCCATCATCCTGTTGTTGCTCTACGTTCTCTACTTGTGGTTCCAGCTGCGCACTCACCCCAATCTCTTCGATGCCGAAATCCAGCACCACAACGACGAAGAGGCCGAGGAGCCCATCATGGGCCCTATCGCCGCCGCCACCGTGCTTGTTGTCACCACCATTCTGGTTGCCATCTGTGCCGACTACCTCGTGGAGAGCATCGACCCTATCGTCGAGACGGCGCACATCAGCAAGAACTTTATCGGTCTTATTCTTATTCCTATTGTCGGCAACGCGGCTGAACACGTCACGGCTGTCGTCGTGGCCATCCGGAACAAGATGGATCTAGCTATGGGTGTTGCCATCGGTTCCAGTATTCAGATCGCCCTCCTCGTTACCCCTTTCCTTGTTATCCTCGGATGGGCTGTTCTCGACAAGCCGATGACCCTGCACTTTGAGACATTCGAGACTGTTGCCTTTGCATTCTCTGTGCTCGTAGTCACATACACTGTACAGGATGGCAAGTCCAATTACCTCGAGGGTGCAATGCTTCTTGGCCTGTACATCATTATCGCCTTGGCCTTCTATGTCAGCCCCAGCGATGCTTTGGACAAGGTCCTGTCCGTTGTTCAGCGTTGAAGGCGTGAAGACACGGTTGAAAGTTCTATACGTTTCTTGGCAAAACGGGGTGGTCGGCAATCCCAATGTCAGTAAACAAAAACAGGGTCCGCTACACCGCCCATATGTGCGCCTTGGCACTATTGCGTTTTTACGAAGTAATTAACGAATGGGGTGGCCGCTAAACGAAGGTCTATCATCAAATTACTCCTTAGGTGGCAATCGTTTTACATGTGTATTTCCTTGTGTACTTAGTGCGAACTGTATTATATTTCTTGGAGTGGGCTTGGGGGGGAAGGATTCGAGGTTCCTTTTCGCGCAACGGTGAAAATTGGCAGGAACACAACACGGGAGCAGAAATAAAAACAGACGAAAAAACTGTTTACAGAAGTTCCTCCTAGTGTTTCAATTAAACGAGAATAAGAATACCATCACTGTCTAAACCAAGGGGAAACCGATTCTTTTGTTCGCGTGTTCCTATTAGCACCTTTGGTACCTCGCCGGATACCATTATGATGAGTTCCTTCTATCGCAGCAGGCACAAAATCAAAGCTGTGATGTGTCTTGCTATATAACTTTTTTCCATTACATGGTCGGCCTTGACATGGGCGCAATGATACCCTGCTTCTTGAGAATGCGTGGCTTGGTTGCCTCCTGGTGAGATTCCTTGGTGACCCATTCCGGACCGAGGGGCAGACGCAGCGAGCGCTCGTACTGCGCCTTGGACTCGAAGGGATGAGGAAGCTGTGTGGCGAGGTATTTGTCGTTCTGAAGTCCTGTTAGCAATGAAAAAAAAGAACATGTGGAAAAGAATAAAGAAAACAAATTGGTGGTAGAGAGGCACACAGAGACAGAGAGTGGGAAGGGAGACAGACTTTCTTGACGCGCTTCTCGCTGATGATGACCTTGTCCAGCTTGGCGTCCTTGCGGTCCGCCTTCTTGACGCCCTCGACCTTTGTTACGAACCGGCCCTGCTGTCGTTTCTTCTCGCGGCTACTCACGCCGTCACCAACCCAGCCGCCCCAACCGGGCAGGGTGTTGTCGACGATCTTGTCGTCATCTTCGGCCTCGACGTCGGCCTTTTCGCGCGCGAAGTCGATGACGACGTCGTCGCCCGCGAAGGCCTTGTCCATGGCTGCGACGTCGCGGATCGCGAGGGGGAGGTGGACGTCCGGGGAGGGGTCCGAGTCGCCGTCGGAGTCTTCGTCAGCGAGAGTTCCTCCTGTTGACGTCCTTGACACGGCGGAAGATTTAGGCTTAGAGGGTTGGGGTTTGCCCGACGAGGCCGTCATGGCAAGGGAGTTGTCGAGGTCCTCGACCCGCGCACCGCTGCCCTTGCCGCCCGTCTTAGCAGACTTCTTGCGCGGGCCCGAGGACCACGCGGATCCCGTCATCGAGGGCTCCGCGGTGAGGGAGAAGCCTGTGTTGACGACGCTGTTGTCAGGGACGTCGTTGCCGTCATCGTCGTCGGCCCGCGCGGCCGCCTTCCTTTGTTTCTTCCCGGCCAACAGGGCGGGCACCGAGATGGCGGGCTGCGCGGCGCTGCCGAACTTTTTGCGGCCGACCTCGGTGACCTCGGCGTCTGAGTCGGCCTCTCCGGCGTCTGAATCGAGGTCCCGGCGGATCTGCGCAATGAGCTCGTCGTTGGCCTTCTTCTGCGCCGCCTCGGCCTTTTTCATGAACTTCATCTGCATCAAGCCGGACGCGGGCCCGTCGTCCTCCTCCTGCTCGAGGCGGTTGAGCTTCTTCAGCAGCTTGCGCTGCTCGCCGCCCTCTTCGTCTGACCCGCCGCTGTCACTGTCGTCCGCGGACCGGTCAGAGTCCTCGTCGCCGCCCGCGCGGCCTTCCTTGCGCTTCCGGAGCTCCTCCTCGCGGCGAGCCATGTCGTGTAGGCCAGCACGGTAATCGTCATCCCACACAGCGCGCTTGTTGCCGGCGCCGAGCTTGGCCCACTTGGAGTCCCTGTGCCGGGCGCCAACGCGCTCGAGGGCCCTCGCGCGGTCCTGCGCGTCGCGCTCCGCCTCGGAGTCGATCTCGCCGTTCTCCGCCATGGCCTCATGAAGCTTCATCTCCTCGCGCTCTTTCTCCTTGCGGTGCACACGGTGGTACGCCTTGGATTTGATCTTCTTGATGCGCTTCGCGCGCTTGGCCTCGCGCGAGCTGAGCTCGCGCTCGCGGCGGCGCTGGTTGACGAGGTCCTTAAGCGCCTCCTGCGAGAGTCCCTCCTCGGCCTCAGCCTTCTTCCTCTTATTCTCTTCTTCCTTGTTCATCGCGAGCCCGGACTGTTGCATGATGCCAAGGATCGTTTGCTCGAGCTCCGACGCTGAATTCTTGGCCGTGATGGCCTGCAGCTCGCGGTTGTCAAGGCCCTCGTCGGCGGCATTCTGCGGTAGCGGGAAGACGAGATGCTCGGCGCGACGGTTGTGCTTAACTGTCTCCTGCCAGCGGGTGAGCGTCTCGTTCGCCTTGTCGTACGCCGCGGCGCGTTGGAGCTTGTCCTGCTGTCGGCGCGACAGCGGCACCTCGAGTTTCTTGCCCGCGCCGGGGCGTGACGTTTCCTTCTCCTCCTTCGCCATGAGCTTGACCGACTTGCGCATCTGCGCATCCTTGACGCCCGCGAGGCCGAGGTCCTTGAGGTTGATCTTTTGCTTCTGCTTTGTGGGTGCCGCGTCCTTGTCGTCTTCGCCGCCGAAGCCGGCGATGAACTTTTGCAGCTCGCCGAGCTTTGAGGGGTCGGCTTCCAGCTCTTCGTCGTCATCGTCGTCTGAGGACGGCGGACTCTCAGCCTCGGCATCCGAGTCGTCCGAATCATCTTCGTCGTCTTGGCCGGCCATGGACTCGTCGGATTCGTACTCGTCCAGGGCTTGTGCCAAGTCTATCGCATCATCGCCGAGAGACTCGTCGTCGTCTTCTTCCTCATCTTCTGAGTCGTTCTAGCCATGACGTTAGCATAAAGCCGGCAGGCATGCACGCCGGGTCGTCACAAACCTCCTTTCCCTTGGCCGCCTTGCTGCCTCCGATGGAGTAGCCCTGGAAATCCTCCTGGTCACTCTCACCAAACGCCTCGTCACTGTCGAGTTCCGAGTCTTCGTCCTCGTTGACACCATAGTGCCATTCGTTTCCCTCGCTGTCGCTGCCATACTCGTCCGAGTCGCCGCCGGCCCCTGAAGAGGGCCTGGCCTTCTTCCGCCTGGGCTGGTCGTCCTCGTCCTCGTCTTCGTCGTCGTCCTCCTCATCGTTCGCGCGGCTGTGCTTTTTCCCAGTGTCGGGTGCCGCCTCGATCTCACGGAACCGTGGTGTGCGCTTCTCCTTGGTCGGGTACTGCTCCGAGGCGATGGTGAAGGCGTCGAGCGCCTTAGCTTGGGCCTTGGATTTCGACTTGCGAAAGTTTTTTTGCGCCGGCTTCGAGGACAGCAACGGCCGCCCGTGAGATTGTCTTCCGGGCATTTTTTTTTGGTGTATTTTAGGGAGGAAGGTCGAGGGCAATGGAGGTTGCTGTGTTGTGAGGTCAACCTTCAATTGTCCCGCCACAGACGCTTGCACGCAACGCTCACACCGTCCGAAAGCATGGGCAACTTTTTCCAATTCTGCCGTGGTGGGCGCAAGGCGGTGGGTAAGAAATTTATAGTGGGGTCCATAGACCCTTGTCAAATCTTCCCGCGCGATGTTCCGCTCTCCAGCTCAGGGACCTCGCGATCGAACGAGTGGGCCCGCTTCCCACAGCGTGCAAGTGCAAGCCGAAGGGGCCCGGAACTTACTGGCTACGGAAGCCCGAGCCACTCGGCTGCTCTGGATTTATAAAAAATACCTAGGTATATGAATCATAGACTAATGTATACACACACTCAGCGACCTACATCTTCCTGTGTTGTTGCGCAGACACCACAACATCGAAACCACTCAACATGGCGTCTTTCGCACCCGGCTTGCGGAGGCTCGCTTTGAGGGCGTCTCCTTCGCTTTTCGTATGCCGACAATGCCAACGCCAGCAGCCACAATGGCAGCGCACGTCCCCATCCCGCATCGTCGACAGCATCGTACGATCCCAGCAGACCCGAAGCTTTAACCATACCAAGGCGCCGCTGAGCTTCAGCAGTAACGCCATCGTTGACAGAACCTCCCCGATTGTTGAGCAGGCCGCAGCTGCAGCGAAGGAGGGCGTCAAGAAGAGCGCCTGGCCCGAGACGAATTCTAAGTCTGTGGGATACTGGCTCGTCGGCAGCGCCATCAGTGTTTTTGGCATTGTTGTTTGGGGTGGTCTTACGAGGTTAACTGAATCTGGGTATGCCTCCCTTCCACTGCTGGCTGGCCCTTGTACTCCATCCGCGAACCGTAGCTAACACCAATGCAGTTTGAGCATCACCGAATGGCGTCCCGTAACCGGCTCCCTTCCTCCGCGAAACCAGCAAGACTGGGAATCCGAATTCGAAAAGTACCGCGCGTCCCCCGAGTTCAAGCTGCTTAACCCGCACATGGACCTGGACGAGTTCAAGAAGATCTACTTCATGGAGTGGTCCCACCGTCTCTGGGGACGTTTCATCGGAATGTCCTTCGTCCTGCCCACCCTGTATTTCATCGCCCGTCGCCGCGTCACCCCCAAGATGGCCCTCAACTTGTGCGGAATCTCCTGTCTCATCGGCTTCCAAGGCTTCATCGGCTGGTGGATGGTCAAGTCGGGTCTCAAGGACGATCTTTTTGCTCCTGGATCCCATCCGCGCGTCTCCCAGTACCGTCTGACTGCCCATCTCGCCACGGCCTTCGTCTGCTATTCGTGGATGCTCCTCTCGGCTCTCTCCGTCTTCCGCACCCGCCGTCTGTTGGCCGACCCCGTCGCCGCCTCCAAGGCCTTTGCTGCGCTGCAGAACCCGGCTATCAAGACGTTCCGCCGTCTATCCTTCGCTCTCGTCGCCTTGGTCTTTACCACCGCCATGTCCGGTGCCCTGGTCGCTGGCCTTGACGCCGGTCTCATCTACAACGAGTTCCCCTACATGGGCCTGGGTCTGACCCCGCCGTCCAAGGAGCTCTGGGACAACTTCTACTCCCGCAAGGAGGACGGCTCTGATCTTTGGTGGCGCAACATGCTTGAGAACCCCAGTACTGTCCAGCTGGATCACCGCATCCTCGCCATGACCACCCTCTGCTCCATCCTCTCCCTCTTCGCTTACTCCCGCACCCGCCGTGTCGCTGGCGCACTGCCCCAGGATGTGAAGAAGGGCGTCTTGGGCACCGTCCATCTGGTTTTGATGCAGGCCGCATTGGGTATAAGCACTCTCATCTACATCGTCCCAGTCCCCTTAGCAGCGGCTCATCAGGCCGGCGCTCTTGCGTTGCTCACAGGCGCCCTGGTTCTCGGCCACCGTCTTCGCGTGCCCAAGTCCACGCTCGCCATGATCCAGAAGCGGATCAAGGTCATCAAACCTCAATGAGCTACATTGCAGCAACTCTCCAAACGTTACTGTTGCATTTGGTTCACTGCATTGTGACACACGATAACAACGGGAGTAAATATGTATAACAACACTGTAGCAATATCCATCGTAGGACGGACATGGCCATACCCTTCGAGGTGGCCCTCATTGTATCTCCCGTCTATCCCGTTCAATTTTTTTGTCTTTAATAGAAGCTCAACTCTAGACTATGGAATGTCTGCCGGATATCACTGGTGGCGCCTGTGTGTCGTTCTTTCACGAGTAGACAATCATACACAAGGCGATCTGTCTTGACATCCAATCCCATCGCGTCTGGCGAATTTTCTATTTGTGGGCTACACCTTGGCATTAGTCCGAGGTTTCGTAATGATAGGCGGCGGCGGATAGACTTACGAATTCCCTCCTCGGGGACGGGCTTGACGCCGACCACCTCGGCGGCGGAAGCCTTCTTCTCGGCCTGCTTCTCCTCCTTCATGAAGGGGAAGGCAAGCACCTCGCGAATGCTGTAGTTGTCGGTTAAGAACATGACCATTCTGTCGATACCCATGCCCCAGCCACCGGTGGGCGGCAGACCATACTCGAGCGACATGCAAAAGTTTTCGTCAATGAGCTGGGCCTCGTCGTCACCCTGGTCCTTCTGGCGGGCCTGCTCTTCGAAGCGCAGTCTCTGGTCGAAGGGGTCGTTCAACTCGGTGTAGGCGTTGACAATCTCCTTCTTGCAAACAAAGGCCTCGAAGCGCTCGCACAGACCGGGGATCTCGCGGTGGTACTTGGCGAGTGGGCTCATGACCTGCGGGTGGCCGAAGATGAAAGAGGGGTTGACACACTGCTCCTCGATGTACTCGCCGACGAGCTTGTCGATCATGCGGGCGTTGGTAAGGGGCGGCGAGCACTCGAGCTTCATCTTCTTGAGGACCTTCTGGAGGAACTCGTTGGTCTCGGCGGTGTGCAGCTGGTCGGCGGGGGGGAATTTCTCGCCCGTGGCCTTCTCGAGCTCAGGGATCATCTCGAAGCGCTTCCAGGGCTTCTCCCAGTTGACCTCGTACACCTCGCCGTGCTGGGTGTGGAACTTGGTCTTGTAGCCGCCGGTAAGGTGCTTGACGAGGCCGCTGACGAGGTCCTCGGTCAAGTCCATAATGTCATAGACATCGGCGAAAGCTTGGTAGAACTCGCAGGTGGTGAACTCGGGGTTGTGGGTCAGATCGATGCCCTCGTTTCTGAACTGGCGGCCAAGCTCGTAGACGCGGTGGAGACCACCGACGACGAGCTCCTTGAGGTAGAGCTCGGGAGCTATTCTCATGAACATAGTCATGTCCAGGTCGTTGTGGTGGGTGACGAAGGGGGCGGCGGTGGCACCACCAGCAATGGGACCCATCATGGGCGTCTCGACCTCGATAAAGTCTCTGTCGTCGAAGTATCTTCTGATGTAGGTGACCATCTTGGATCTGGTGATGAGGATCTGGCGGCTCTTGTCGTTCATGATGAGATCAAGGTAGCGCTTGCGGTGGCGCTCCTCATGGTCTTTGAAGCCGTAGTACTCATCGGGTAGGGTGTGCAAGCAGGGGGTCAGGAGGACGAACTCTGTCGCGAAAATGGACAGTTCACCCTCCTCGCCCTTCTCGATCTTGGACTTGGGTGCCGTGCGGCCGGGGTATCCGATGATGCCGACAATGTCACCCCGGCGCAGGTGAACATGCTGGTCCTCGAACGACGGGCTGCCCTCGCTCACCTCTTGGGCCTGGGCCATGACCTGGACCTTGACGCCCTCGGCGCGGATGTCGTAGAAGAAGAGCTTGTTGCCGGAGGCACGCTTGTTATAGATACGAGCGCCCACGCGGACGACCTTCTCCTTGTCGTGCTCGCCGGACTTGAGGTGCCCGAAGTCCTTGACGAAGTTGCGCAAGTCATAGTCGGCTGTATTCTGGTATCAGCATGCAGATTGGACCAGGGATCAAATTGCGCAGATCTCACTGTGGAACTTGTGGGGGTAAGGGTTGGGAGACTTGGTCTCGCGCAGCCTGTTGTAACATCGTCAGCCCCAATGCCCGACAGACATCATAAGTTTAACCGTTGACGGCACGCACTTGTTGATGGCGCGAGATCGGTTCTCGAAGTACTGGCTAGGGTCCAGGTTCTTCTCATCGGCCTCGGCGTTGCCCTTCTTGGGGTTGCTGGCAGGCTTGGGAGGGGCGGCAGCAGCCTTCTTGGCCTTCTCAGCCTCCCTCTGGCGGGCCTTCTGACGCTTCTTCAGCTCCGTCTTGGAGACCATCTCGCCGGTGACATCGTCCTTGAGTAGCTTGGCGGTCTCTTCGACCTTGAGGTCCTTGACCTGCTCGGTGGGGGGTTCGGGAGCGCTAGGGTCGGCCATGGTTGCAGGTTTTGCTGTGACACGGAGAACTTGTCAATAAAGCAAGTCCGTAGAGGAAGGCTTGAGTTTGTGGAGTGGGGGGAAAGGCGCCCGGGGAAATCGATTCGACTCACCAAAATTTCCTTCGTCTCACGATCCAAGTTTTATAAAATTATTTAGCAGCCTGGCCGAGGGGCAGCAGTGTATTGGCTACAGCGGGGTAGTGCCATTGACTCATCTGCCCTGACTCACCGCTTTTGTATGGAGGGGCAGTGACCTACGTGGGGGAGGGTCCTTTTCGCCGTGCCGTAGGGTGGGTGGCACTGTGCTCCCACACTGACCATAGCAAAGCCTTTGAGCGATGCTCACTGCGAACCAGTTGTTAGCATTGGGATGGAAGAAGAAGATGACTGGGAAATTGAATTCTTAGAGGTTTACTGCGAGTTTCTCTCAAGATTTTCCAAGGTCTCGATTTATCAAACGTTTTGATTAGTTTCAATTGAGTGTTGTCCACGAGGGACTGCCTTGGCTTCGCTACGTGTAAGTGAGGGGCACCTAGTTAAGAGCGTGGACGAGTCGCATGATGAAAGTGAAGATCTATCCTCCCATCACGGAACATTCTTTCTGGTAGATGTCATGTGCGCATAGTTTCAAGTTCAGTATGTATCAAACACCTGGGATAATAAAATTGGACCAGCAGTCTGTTGGCCGTCAAGGTGAAGCTTTCGGCCAGCTCAAGCCTTTGTTGAGCTGTGTATGCATTATAGAACGCTTCTCAGACGATCACTTGTTTGACAGTATCACTCACACATGGGTTTTACTCTCTATCACAAGTCCTCGTGAGTTCAATGTTCCACCCTCTTCAGATCTTCGATAGTGAGGTCTTATATATCCTCATCTTTTTTTAGAGTAGAGGCGAATCGTTGAAAACAAAAATAGTGCTGGAAGCACCCTAGACATGATGGCCGGAAAAAATGCAGGCTTTTTATTCAGTCTTGAGATAGAAAGCTTCGGCTTGTTTGATGATGCGCTTTAAGCGGCGCTTTCTGGCGACACCTCCTTGAACAGTTGTTTTAGATGGTGTCAGTTGTCGAGTCTGGCATTGGATTCGAGCCAGTTGCGCGCTGCTTACAGATGTGTCTTTCCTTCATCTGCGGCAGGAGCAGTCCTGCTCACCCAGTCGTCCCTTCCAATCTCGATGTCGGTTTTAACTCATTCCACCTACCTACCTACATTAGCTAGGTACCTATTTAGGTGAAATTGTAATATGAGATATTTCATGTACTTTCTTCCATATCTCTGATCATTTGCGATCTTTCAGATCGAGTGTATTCCTGAATACTCATGCATCAAAACTCTGCCGCTTTCGTCTTCCTTGTTCACAACTCAAGCACTTGGCCAGTTTTACAAACTTCCCCCCTCTCTTCATAATACCGCCTTTCCATCTTACAAGCCTTACTACCGATTGTCCTACCTTGTTGAAAGGTGCGGGAAGAAAACTTAGGGACCGCTGGTCAGCTCGAATGACCACCGCCCATATAAAGAGTCGCCTACATCTATCGTCCATCGCCATACTGCCTATAGTGACGCAGTCTACTGCGCCAATCTCGCCTTCAAACGCCAGGCACGAAACAAAGATTCGTGAACAATGCCGGCAAAATCCATCCAAAGCAGAAAGGTGGTGCTTGTCAGAGAAAATCTTGACGGCAGCGGCCCCTCCCAAAGCCTGGAAGAGAAACAGCTTGCAGTCGCGGCTATCGACAGAGTCCGCAAGGCACTGTGAGAAATCCCTGCCCCCCTCCCCCAAATATCAAAGACAAAGAAAACAAAAACCTTATGCTGACAAGTACCATCAGGACGCAACTTTTTCGTGGCGTGGCTGCAATAAATCGGATCCTGGGTTACTTGAGCATGGACGCTAATATTGCGGCGATCGAAGCCGACGACGAAAATGCCCCGGACATCTGGGGAGGTCATCGCCAAGAGTTCAAAGAAATACTCCTGAATGTTTACGACGCCACTGACAAGGTATCTGAGATGGTCAAACGCACCGAAAACCACGTCAACACCGAACAGTATACAATGCTGGTATTGAGTACTCGCCATCTTCGCGAGAGTGTATACATGTTACTGCCTCAGGAGCTACACGATTCTCTCGTCGGCAAGGGGAAAGAAGTCACTAGAGGGAAGTAGTTACAAGCTCAACATCAAGTTGGTGTGAGAGAAGACTCTTTTTCGAGCACCAGAAAGCGGTAGGGACTGGATGACAGCGGTGAAAACGTATAGCGGCTGCATGAGAAGACAGAATAATGGCTGGAAACCCTCCCTTTTTTCTTCCTCTTTTCCCTTTTTTTCTTCTTCTCAGATAAAAGACTCGTTGGTATGCGGTTGATGAATTCACGAGTCATACTTCTTCATGATCTCCTTCAGCCGGTTCAGAGGCAGCTCCTCAATCTGGTGTCCACAGAAACCCGTGAGCGTCTCGGCTGAACACAGAACATTGTAGATGCTCTCTTCCGTCGCATCCGCCGCCGCTTCCAGGAGCCCGTTGATGCTGGTATCATCAATTGCCTCAGTTTTCAGGGCTTTCGCCTTGAAACGGTCGACATCTGTATGCACAGGGATATGGTTGGCCGTGGAGAAGGCGAGGAAGATGTCGCCAGATGGATTGTGACCATAGCCGCCGACTCTGGCCAGACCCACCGTCGCCCTCTTGGCGAGTCTTTTGCACTGGGTCGGCGACAGAGGCGCGTCGGTGGCGATAACGACAATGATAGAGCCGTCCTTCTTGTCCTTGTGCCGTGCCACGTCCGCTTGCGCCTCGGCCTTTTCCTTCTCGAGTATGCGGCCGACGGGGAAGCCGCCGATGCGCAGGTGCGCCGCCCTTCCGTAGTTGGCCTGCACGAGCGCGGCGATGGTGTAGGTTTTCTTGTTGCCGTCGCTGTCGAGACCCTCAACAAGGCGACTGCTGGAGCCGGTTCCTCCCTTGAAGTAGTGACAGATCATGCCCGTGCCGCCGCCGGTATTGCCCTCGGGAACAGGGGCGTCAGTCGCCGACTCGATCCCCTTGACAATGTTGGATGATTTGACGGCCAGCTTCGCGATGTTATTCAGGTACCCGTCAAACGTCTCGCCAACCACCGGCAATAAGAACCAGTCCACCTCGCCATTGTCGTTGGAGTGATGCTTGATGGCGTACTCGTATATGCCGCGGTACGCATCCCCGACCGAGAAAGAGTTGGTGAGCACGATAGGACTTGAGAGGAGGCCTGTCTCCTCGAGCCAATGGGATCCCGTCATCTCCCCGGAGCCGTTGAAGCTAAATATGCCGGCGTAGCAGGCCTCCCTGAACCAGTCTCGATGGGGGAGAATGACCGTCACGCCGGTGTTGACCCCATCCTCGGCGTGGATGCTTTGCGTCGAGGCCAAGACCCCGGGAACGTCAGTGATGGAGTTCTTGGGGCCCGCCGGCCATGTTCCCAGATGGAGGTTCGGAAGAACATCGCGGATGCGGCCACGAGGAGTCGACTTGGCGGCCATGTCCACGTCTTCGGCTAGGTTGGAGGAATTTGGGAATCTGGAGTGAAATTTGAAGTGGCAGTGACACTCAACTTCCTTACCCTCAATCACAACTGAATCGGGCTTCTGCTCGTTTATATATCGGTGAGCCCGTGAGCCTCAACATCCTACGTAGTTTCTCGCAGCGCCGCAAAAGACTCCAGCTTTCTGGTTAAAGACTAAATTGGCATCCACAGTTGACTCACGCCGCATCACCGCGCGGAGGATCGATGCCGTCAGCGGGGTCATTGGCCAATTGGACCCTGCGGATATGGTCTGGCTGGCTACCATGATTCGAAAGGTCCGAACAGGTTTACCCACTCGGCCTGCTTCTTTGGGCAGGTGGACTGAAGGGAAGTTGTGGATACAGGAGACAATGCAATTCTGCTGGCGCGTGGGCTGACAAAGTCAGTTCCAGGTTGGCAGTCTTTGATACACCAGTTGGTGGCTATAACCACAAGGCCTTGGAAGACTCCGTTTTCCGTACAGATGGGTTGGCGGACGCGAAGGATGAAGTCAAGTGGAGGTATTCAGGTACGGGGTACATATACCTAGGTAGGTATCTTGCCAGCTTACAGAGTACATACCTCGGCAAACGGGGACCCACAATGATCGTTCGGCCGGCAAGTGGAGTCGGAATGCGGGGAAGCTGCTTCAACCCCGGGATAGCGGCCATGGCATTACCAAGACAACCAGTGAGCTCTGTGCGGAGGAGGCGTTGGACGTCAATTCCGACATCGCTTCTCTCACCTCGCCCGTTAGTTACCACTTCACCACTCTTCTCATCGTGTCCTCTTCCATCTCACGTCCAGGAGGCCAATCTTATAGCATATACCTACGAATCTAGCGCATGTACCAAGTAGAGCATTGATCAGGAACACATAAGACTCTCTCTGCCCATCATGCCGCCCTCACTTCGGGTCATACCGAACGTAGGTTCCTTCACCTTCTCCGGTCTTGGACTCCTCACTTACGATGCTCCCAGGCTGCGTCCCGCGCCGTCTCCCTCCTGCGGACGATCCAGGCGCATCCGCCATCGTGCCCGTGCCACACCAACCCTGGCCATCACCACCACCACAACCCGCTTAACTTCGCACCGCGGCCACTGCGGACCAGCAGCAGCAGCCGTGGCTTCGCCACTCCCGTGGACGGACCGCAGAAGGAGTACGCCTTCGAGATGGCCGCCTCCTCCATCCGCTTCGGCCCGGGCTCCACGCAGGAGGTCGGCATGGACTTCGCCAACATGGGCGCCAAGCGCGTTGCCGTCGTCACCGACCCCACCGTCGACGGCCTCTTCGCCATGCAGCAGGTCCGCGAGGCCCTTGACCGCGAGGGCATCAACTACAAGGTCTACAATCAGACGCGCGTCGAGCCCAAGGACAGCAGCATCCGCGAAGCAATCGACTGGGCCCGCCCGTTCGCCCCGGACGCCTTCCTCGCCGTCGGCGGCGGCTCCGTCATCGACACGGCCAAGCTCATGAACCTCTACTCGTGCTACCCGGATGCTCCCTTCCTCGACTTCGTCAACGCGCCCCTCGGCAATGGGCGGCCTGTCGACAAGGCCCTGAAGCCCCTCATCGCCGTGCCCACGACCGCGGGCACCGGCTCCGAGACGACAGGCACCGCAATCTTCGACCTCGTCTCGAAGCGCGCCAAGACGGGTGTCGCGCACCGCAACCTCAAGCCCACGCTCGGCATCTGCGACCCGCTCAACACGCGCACCATGCCCGCCGCCGTTAAGGCCGCCTCGGGCCTCGACGTGCTCTGCCATTCACTCGAGTCCTGGACCGCGATCCCCTTCCACGAGCGCGTGCCCCGACCCAAAAACCCCATTCTGCGCCCGGCCTACCAGGGCGCCAACCCCATCAGTGACGTCTTCTCCTTCCACGCACTGAGAGCGACGGTCAAGTATCTCCCTCGCGCCGTCAAGAATCCGGACGACTACGAGGCGCAGAGCGAGATGCTCCTCGCCGCGACGCTGGCCGGCGTGGGGTTCGGCAATGCCGGCGTCCATCTCTGCCACGGTACGTCCTTTCCAAGAGCGAAACGCTGGGTGGGGGAAAAAGGAGAGTGTCACTAACCCGCTGTCCCATAGGCATGTCGTACCCCATTTCGGGCCAGAACCCGGGCTACCAGCACGCGGGCTACAAGGTCTCGTACCCCATCATCCCGCACGGCGTCTCCGTCGCCGTCACGGCGCCTGCCGTCTTTCGTTTCACGGGCGCCTCGAACCCGGAGCGCCACCTGCAGGCCGCCGAGGTCTTTGGCGTCGACGTCTCGCGCGTTCGCAAGGAGGACGCCGGCGCGGTGCTCGCCGACGCGCTGGCCCGGTTCCTCGCCGACCTCGGCGACCAGCCGGCGGGCATCAGGGACTTGGGCTTCGGCGCCGAGCACCTGGACGACCTCGTCGAGGGAACGATCCCGCAGGCCAGGGTATTGATGCTGGCCCCCGGGCTGGAGACGGAGCTGCAGAAGGAGAGGGAGCAGTTGAGGGGTCTGTTCGAGGCCGCGATGGTGCACTCATGATGTTTAGATAAACGATGGTCTAATGAGAAATGTGGAGGGATGATGATGAGAACAATACAATCATTAAGGCCCGCGGGTAGCACAAACAAAATCTCCCGAAAAACCCCTGGATGAATCACAAAGCCGACTTCCCATTTGGCCGGTATCGAGGATAGGCCGGGTTCTGGGCACTGAGGTGGGGATTATGGGATACGTTTCATGAACACTTGGATTCTCAAAGATGGTATTAAAGATGACTTAGTTCAAGTAAAAAAAGACTTTTCCCCCCTTGCGAGCAAAACAGCCCGTCGATGATGGTATATGGTATGTACAAAAGGCAACTTCTTCTCGCGCCAAAGGGGACACCCGGGTCTAGTACACCTCGAGGACGTAACGGCCGTCCTCCTTGAGCTTCTCAATCTCGTTGCGGGCATTGACCTTCCTGCCGCTCATCTTGGCCTCGGTGTTGATGGCCTCCATCAGCACGTCTGTGACATCAGGAACGGGCCACGTGGGACCGCACAGGTAGAAGCTGCCCTCGTCGCGAATGTACGACTGGACGACATCGCGCATGGACTCGCGCATGCGATCCTGAATGTAGATCTTGCGGGGCTGGTCGCGGGAGAAGGCGGCGCCGAGGTGGGTGATGACGCCGGCGTCAACGTAGGCCTCCCACTCCTCGCCGTAAAGGTACTCCTCGCGCTGGTGGCGGGAGCCGAGGTACAGCAGAATGGAGCCGATCTCCTCGCCGCGGGCCTTCTGCAGGGCGCGGTACTGGACGAAGGCGCGGAAGGGCGCCAAGCCCGTGCCGAGGCCGGCCATGATGAGGGGCGCCTTGGAGGACGTCGGGAGCTTCATGACGGAGGGCTTGACGGAGGCGACGATGGTCGCGCCGACGGACAGGCCCGAGAGGTAGCGCGTGGCATGGCCGAAGCGGTTGCGGCCGCGTGGGTCAACCCAGTCGACGACAACGATCATGAGGGCGACGGAGTTGGGGGTCACGGCCTGGGCGGATGCGATGGAGTACTCGCGGCGCTTGAGCGGGGCGATGATGCGGACCAGGTCGTGGAACGACGGGCGGGCCGAGGGGAACTCCTGGAGAATGTCGACGTAGGTGACGAAGTCGACCTCGGCGCGCTTCTTGAAGTCGGCGGCACCCTCGGCACCGCCGAGACTGGCCAGGACGGCCTTCTCACGCTCGTCCGAGGCGAATTCGGACAGCGCCTCGTAGAAGCGCTTGGGCGGCTTGCCGAGCACGTCGATGTTCTGTTTGAGGGACTGGTAGACGGTGCGAGTCTCCAGGGCCGCCGGGTCTTCACGGGCGGGGACCTGGACGAGGGCCTCCGGGTCGAGGCCGTACCAGGAGATGAATTCTTGGACCTCGGTCTCGTCGTTCTCGGCATGGATGCCGAGGGCCTCGCCAATGTTGTAAGTGAGGCCCGAGTCGCCGAGGTCGAACTCGATGTGGAAGATGTTGCGGTCGTACGTCTGCGGCGTGAGGCGACGGTTCTCCTTGACGGTGATGGTGTGCGTCTTGACAGGCAGCTCCGGGCGGAGCGAAGACTGCGTGCCATAGGCCTCCTTGAAGGCGAGGCCCTTGGCGGCGGACTGCCAATCAATGAGCTGAGACGTCTCCTCAGGCTCCTCCTTGTCGAAGCCGACGAAGCTGTTGGGCCTGATGTTCGCAGGGAGGGGGCGGACAACGACGTCCTCGGGGAGCTCAGCCCAGGCGGCCTGGGGCTCGATCCTGCGCAGGGACTGGCCGAGAGCCTCTTGGGCCTCAGTGAGGGAGAAGGCAAAACCCTCGGGGAGGACGACCTTGGCGACCTCCTCTGCAGTGATGTCAGGGCGGGCAATCTGAAGGAAGGCAAACTCCAGCAGAATCTTAACGGCCTGGGCCTCCTTCTCAGAGATGGAGGACTGGGCGGCGTCCAGGGCGTAGAGCTCAACAGACTTGTCGAAAATCTGCTTGCGCACGACGGGAGAGAGGCGCTTTTCGACATCCTCCACCTTAAAGCCAGGAAGGTTCAGGAGCAGCTTGCCACCAGCCTTGACGCTCTTGAGAATGTCGAGGTCCTTGAGGAGCTTCTCCTCGCCAACGGCGACGACGTCGGCCTCCTCGACGGCGTAGGGGGCCTCGATGGCCTTTTTGGAGCTGCGGATGTCGGTGCGGACGATGCCGCCCTGGAGCAGGTTGTCGAAAGACTCGTGGACGTAGACGTTGCTGGTAGACTCGCGAGAGAGCAAGTTGCTGACAACGGCAGGCGAGTCGACGGCAATGGAGTTGTCAGCATCCCAGAAGGTGTACTGATGGGCCTGGACCAGCGCGGGGAAGGGCTTGGCCTGGGCATCGGCATTGACAAGCTTGCCAAAGATGTCGGCGAGGGTCTGAGGTGTGAGGGCCTCCGAGGCGGAGTACTTGACGTCCGAGACCGTGGGGTCCTGGCGCCACTTTCTGGAGAACGAGACGGAAGTCAGGACGTCGGTGTAGAGAGCGGACTGTAGAGAGGCGTCATTGACGGAGAGCTCGTCCTTGACCTGGCCCAGAACGGAGATGGACCTGGCGGACTCGGGAATGCTGGCGAGGAACGCCTCCTCGACGAAGGGGCGGTAGACGCGGACGTTGATGGCGCCGACTTTGACGCCATCGGCAGCCAGACGGCTGACGACCTGCTTTGCAAGCTGGGCCTCGGCGCTGCCAAAGACGACGAGGACGGCCTCGGCATCGTCATGTCCGTGGTACTCGAACAGGTTGTAGGCGGTGCCGAGCTCGTTGTTGAAGAGCTTGAGCAGCTCAACGACCTTGCCGGCATCGTCGAGTCTCTTGTTCAGGGACTGAACCTCGCTAGAGATCTTCTTGTAAGTCTCGGCAACGCCCTTCTTGTTCAGGGCGTCGGAAGCCTTCAGGGTCTTCTTGGCCAGCTTCACGCCGTCCTCGACACCCAAGTTAGGGGTGAGGGCAGTCATCAGAGTGGCTAGGAGAGCAGTGTGCTGGCTCTCGTGGTCATCGGTGGGGTCGAGGTGCTTGTTGAAGACATCCAGGAGGTCGGCGACCTTGGAGGAGATGGCAGCTCTCTCGCTGACGCCGGTGGACTCAGAGGTGATGCTGTTGTACAGATCAGCGATGCCGCTTTGGCTGAGGGCGTCGACGACACGGGAGGTCTCGCGGGCAAGCCTGACACCGTCGTAGATGTGAAGGGTAGGCATCAGGGCGGCCATGAGGGTCGCGAACAGCGCCATGTGCTGCGTCTCGTAGGCGCTGGAGCTGGCAACGAGACCGAGACCCAGCTCCTCGGCGGTCCGCAGAGCCGTATCGTAGTCGGAAACCAGACCATTGGCGGCGTCGTAGTCGAGGGCGGCGACGTGAGCAACGAAGGGGGAGGCAACTCCGTACAGCAGGCTCAGCTGGTCCAAGGCGCCGCGAAGGTTCTTCAAGCTCAGGGTGGGAGCGAGCAGAGTTTGGGGCAGATGCCTCTTGGCTAGGTCGAAATCGGGGCTGAAGATGTAGCCCAGGGCGAGGGCGCCGGCGCCGGTCCTAGTCTGCAGCTGGACAAGGTCGGTGGTCTCGCCGTGAATGTTCTGCTCCTTGGCCTCGGACCAGGCCTTTGCGGCGACGTCGAGGTCGAAGGTGGGAGCCGAGTAAGAGAAGATCTTGTCCGACAGCAGGAAGGCAACCTGCTGGACGAGCAGCTGAGCCGTCACGTAGGTAGGGCCGGAGATGGAGGAGAGGGCCACGGGTTGACCGAAGGGAAGGGTAGAAGACACCTTCTTCTGGGGAACGGCAGAGCCGTTGGCCTCCTGTTGCTTGGGCTGCATCTTGGGAGGTTGTCGAGACAGAAAACTGGGAATAAACGCAGCAAAGACGAGGCGACTGAAGATGGCCCAGGATATACGGAGGACCAGAAGATAGAGCCTCACCACTCGCAAGAGAATGGTAGATGCTGAAAGCAGTTCCAACGCACTCAAGAGCAAGTAAACTTCACTTGCGTCAACCCAAACGAGAGCTTCTTCGTTCTAGGAGGATCTTGAGGTGGTAGGAGGGAAAGAAAAAGGGAAGAGTGAGAGTGAGTGAGTGATGAAGAGTATCGCCTCGACAGACTCCGAACAGGATCCGAGGATATAAAAAAAACATGAGAGGGGACAAGGGGACCCTTTGGCCGGCCTTACTTACATTAGCAGAGCTATGCCACCGAGGGCCCGAAGCAGAAAATGAGAGAGATGGCCATGTGTAAAGCAATGCAACAGGGGGTCGGCCAGCGCCGTTGCCGTCTCTCTGTCTCTCTCGTTCTTGAAGGGACCAGCGCTTTTCCATGTTCGCGTGCGAAACTCGGCGTTTGGAAATTGTTGAAGCTTGGAGAATTGCGACTAGGGGGCAACAATTGCGCCATCGCGCACCAATCAATGTGTCGATCTCCCATGCGGCAGACCCACATTGCACCATTTCCGATCCACTCAAGGTCCCCCGACCGGCGCATTTGGATTACCAAACCCGCCCATTTGGCCTGGGCTTTTGCAAATTGCGTGCTTGACCATCCGGGAAAGCGCGCTCTGGCGACTGCAAGCCTCCTTTTGGCGGCCCTCTCGCCCCCAAAATCATCACTCGTCGGTGGCAACCTCGTCCGGGCCTCTCGCTGCCGGAGCTATCGACTCCAGGCTGTCGGTCCGTGGCCCGGCTCTCGGGTGCGCGGTACCCGCTCGGTGACGGTACCGGCTTCCGCTCCCGGCGAAAGCAACATCGCCCGACACCCAGTCAACTAACTATGCGACTTGATGACGCGATGAAGGCTCGACTCACATGGCCAGTTAGGGATCGCTGTCAATGCTTCTTCTGACGCTTGTCTTACAATTGAATCTAGTATACAGCTACGTCGTATCGACCCAAATTTCGAGGTAATCTTTAATTTATCTATTCAATCTTCCTAGCTCGGAACCCCAACCATGGGATCTTGCTTCTCAGGGCCAACGAGCTCAAGACCACACTGATGCTGCTCAATGCCATTGCCAGACTAGCCCAGACGGGGTCCAGCCGCACGTGTTGCCCGCCGTTCGTCGTAATCGGATATAGACATCCCGCGGCAATGGGAATGGCGAGGATGTTGTAGATGACGGCCCACCCGAAATTGACTTTGATACGCCTGAAGACTGTCCGGCTGAGCGCGAGCAGCGTCACGACTGCGCGGAGGTCGTTGGTGACGAGAACGAAATCCGCACTCGAGATGGCCACGTCGCTGCCGCTTCCGATGGCAATCCCGACGTCGGCTTTGGTCAGCGCGGGGGAGTCGTTGATGCCGTCGCCTACCATGGCCACCATCGCTCGTTTCTTGGCGTGCTCGCGGGACCGCCCCACGCGCGCCTTGAGCACCGTCTGCAGATATGTGATCTTGTCCGCCTTCTCCCAGGGAAGGACCTCGGCCAGAACGTTCTCCGGGTCGATGCCCACGAGTTTGGCCACGGCCTTGGCCGTGACGACGTTATCGCCGGAAAGCATCCAGACGCGGGTTCCCTGGTCGTGAAGTGCCTTAATGATGCGGATTGCCTCCGGGCGTATCGGATCCGAGATTGAGAGCACTGCGACGAGGGTCCAGGCGACGTCGGGCTTGGCCGTGGTAGGTCTGACAGCCACCAAAGCGACCGATTTAGCCTCACTCTTCCACTTTTGAAGCTGAAAGGAAACCTCTTCGGCAAAGTCAACGGCGTGATCGCGCATTAGAGACTCGTTGCCAACAATCATGTCAAATGACTCGTCTGGCTTCTCTCCGCGATTGGTTGCCTTCATGCCCTTGCCCGGGAGCTCCTGGAGGCCGTCAACATCGGCCCAAGTTTCGGTCTGCGTGATGCAGTAGGAAACAATGGCCTTTGCCACCGGATGACTGCTGTTCTCCTCGATTGCTCGCAGTGTGGCCAAAACCATGCTGGACTCCAGGTTAACAGCATCCTCCTTGTTAAGAAACAACTTGGAGTCAGTAACCTTGGGTTCGCCGCCCACGGTTAGTGTGCCAGTCTTGTCGAACACGACAACGTCAACATTGCTGGCCTTTTCGAACGCCTCCCCTCCTCCCTTGGCGAGAATACCATGCTTGGCAGCGAGACCGCCACCGACAAAGATGGCGGTCGGGGCCGCCAGAGCAAGACCACAAGGACAAGCAACAACGAAGACAGCAATGGCGAATTGCAGGGCAAAGGCCATCCATCCGCTCTCCGAATCAAGGTATCGTCCTGGAATGGCGCCGGTGTACCCAAGAATCATCCACGTCAGCCAAGTGACGACGGCGATCAAGGTGATGATGGGGACGAAGTAGGCCGTCAAAACATCGGCGACGCGCTCCATAGGCGCCCTCTTCGTCTGACCTTCGCGAACAATGGAGACGATCCGGTCCAGCATGGACGCCCCGGCAGCACCCGTGATGCGGACTTGAATGGCCGAGTTCTTGTTTACCGTGCCAGCGTGGACCTCATCGCCGGGCATCTTCTTGATCAGCCGAGACTCGCCCGTCAAGCTGGACTCGTCGAAACTGCTCTCGCCCTGCACCACAATGCCGTCCGCTGCGGGCGATGCGCCATGGGGCACGCGGACAATGTCTCCGTACTCGAGCATGTCGACGCCGACGACCGAATCGGTAGTTTTGCCGGTGGAGTCCTTGTTGACGAGAATGGCGGTGGTGGGACGCAGCTTGCCCAGCATCTCGACCGCGTCACCCGTCTTGGACTTGCTGTACGACTCGATCAAACGACCCAGGAGGAGGAACAGCGTCAAGAAGACGACCGAGTCGAAGTAGAAATGAGTGTCGTCGACCTCGGCTGGCTTGCTAATAGCAGCAGAAATCATCTGGCTTATCGAGGACACGTAGGCAATGGTCGTGCCAAGAGACATGAGCATGTTCATGCTTCCAAACTTGTAAAATCGTCGAAGAATGGGTGTCCTGCTTCCCGGGCGCCACAGATTTCGGATCTCCTTGACCGCTCGGACATGGAAGACGTCGGCCCCAAAGAAGTAGACGGGGGTGGAGAGAATGAATAGAGCAATCTGTGCCCGGTTGAGGCCTGAAGTCCAGGGCTCCATGAGATAATGCTTGCCATGGTCCGTGTCGGGGATCAGACTCATGTAGACGATGCCGATGATGAAAGTGGGAATGGTCATAACAAAGGTCAAGTAGACTCGTCGGAGAAGTTGCTGTTGGTGCTTTTGGGTGATGATCTTGGATCGCTCCTCGAGACTGGGAGGGTGGTAGATGGATGCCTTGAAGGAAGGGTCGGCAGCATCAATGGCAGACAGAATCTGCCGAATGGTGAAAAGCGGCGCGCTGGGCGTGTACTTGACGGTCACTAGAGGTTTCTCATGAGTAGGCTGGGAAACGACCTTGAGCCGATCCGTGAAGGACGTGAGAGAGTGCGTCACCCGGCTGGGACAGTGTTGACAGTATAAACCCTTAATGGAGATCTGGACGGTTCGCTGCTGTGCGCCCTTCTCTTCAGACTTGACTCTCGTTACGGTGTCCAGGGTGGCGTCGTAGCCCATGTCGTCGATAGTCTGGACGATGTCGTCCTGCTTGCCTTCTACTGTGTAGTCGATCGTGGCGCTGTTCGCAACCAGGTTGACGGCGACGTTGGAGATCCAGGCCTTCTTGTTTAGCTGTTCTGTGATAGTATTGGCACATGAGGCACAAGTCATGCCGCCGATGGCGACGGTCATCCTCCACTTTTTTCTCTCGGTATCATCTCCGCTGTCTTCATCGCCGTTATTGCCATTTTCAGCAAGACTGTCAAGACTGGCATCGTAGCCCATGTCTTCAATGGCCTCTGCGATCTTTAGCGCGTTGGACTTGTCGGTGAAGTCGACCGTGGCGCTGTTGGTGACCAGGTTGACGGTGGCATTTTCGATCCAATCCCTCTTGTTCAACTCCTCTCTGATGGCATTCACGCAAGACGCGCAAGTCATGCCGCCAACAGAGAGTGTTGCCCGCCATTTGGATCCGTCTGGTGCCATTGCTTTCACACCCTCGCGGCCATTGCTTTTGCTTGAGTTTTGCAGACGGCTCTGGTGTCCGTTTGAGTTGGACGGCACGACTTGGCCTTCGCTATGAGAGGAATCCTCTGATTCGCGGCACTGCTTGCAGTTGAGAAGGTGGGCTTCCCGCTGCGCCTCGGGTGATTCACTGGACCATCTGGGGGCGAAGGAAAGCAGCCCGTCGAGGGCGCTGTTGTGAGGGATGTCATACGCTGCAGCTTGCGGTTGGCTCTGGGTGATGGTGTCCAGGTCGGTATCGGTAGCAGCTGTGGTAGTGACACCACAAATTTCGAAACCAGCATCTTGAAGTGACTTGGCCATGCATCGTATGGTGATGTCCGGGGTTGGCGTGTCTCTGTGTTCAATGGTGACGACGGACGTGACAACGTTTGGTGAAACCCAAATGACATCGTGGCTGGATGATTCCTGAAGGGCCTGCTGAATTGATGAGACACACGACGGACAGTGCAGGTTTGCCAGCAGAAACGAGGTGGTAATGCGGGAGTTCCTTCCGTCATCCATGGTGATAGGCCTACGGGCATGTCAGTCCGTGATTCTTGTGATTGTCGTGTGGGCAATTGTGCTGCTTTAAATGTTGGACAGATATGGATGGTCTTGCCTTTTTGGGTGCGCGTATTGTGCGGTGCAGAATTTCTCAGGGGGGCCAGATTCCAGATTGCAGCGTCCAGAGTCAGCGACTCACCACTTTTCCCCAGGAACACCGTGCTTAGCACTGTTTCAACCAGTACAAATCGTGTGGTGTTGCACCGTCCTTGCACTGTCCTTTACGCACAAAAAGCGCATGTTGTGACGTACCTAATCTGCTCAAATGGGTCCGTTCCAGTTTCATTGGAGTGCTTCAGCGAGTCCGGCACAAGGCCCAAGGGACATCACGCAAACTGAGCGCGCTTGTGCTCCGGACTCTGGAAACGACGTGAACCTTCTTTTGCCTCCTTCTTGATCCGCCACTCAATCCCACCAACTCCTTCTTTAACTGTACTAAGGTACGTGGTCCCATTTGATTTCGCACAGGTACACAATATGAAAAAAGAGGGGACAATTGACCCCCCGCCCCCCCACCCAACATGGAAAACACAGTGTAAGTGCTATCTATACCTAGCCATTTCAGTGATTGTTGAATTTGGATCTCTTGAGTTGCCCAGAAGCCGATAAAGTCCTCATCTTGAAAACACAGCTCATATTGTATGCTGCTTTAGATTTATGGTATACATCAGGGTGTTACAGCAGACAGTAACTGCTGCTCAAGTTCGTGAAAAAAAGGGTGACTTCTTCGCCGATGAGTCAACCCGCTAATTTGGGTCCATGAAGGTCAAGCATGCTATACCTGGACTGAAACAGTACATTACATGGTTACTGCGGTAATGAGAAACGCAGTGTCTTGGAAGCTTCAAGATATCCTATTGACCGGCTCCGCTGTGAACTTAAGGATATCGGAGATGCTATTCAGATAGGACTATGATAGAAATACAGGGCTCTGTTGTCTTGAACTCTTTGACTATACACCCACGAATATAAACCCATGTTCAAGCAGCTGATGACATCCAGTGGCAAACTTGACCACCGCGTCTGTTGCGTCTCCCCGCAATGCGCTAGCCGCTAGCCGCAGCTGGACCCACGTGCTTGCCGGTTTCCAAGCAACCTACAGGCTACAGCCCTTTGGTCGGGAGGTACTCAGCGATTCTCATATTCATGATCCATGTCGCTGTGCCTGTCGATCTCGGAACCTGCCATTCAAGCCTTTCAAGCCTTCGTTGTGAGCGAACCGCTTCCATTTAGAGGCCTCCGATTCCAGCGACTAGAGAGACAACATATCGCCTACCTGGCATTCCAGGGGCTCTGGACGACACCTCTAGTGCTTTGCGCCATCGCCAAATGAGATCCCGATGATGAGGAGGACTTTCAACTAGGGGCTTGAGCAGACCCATTGGCCGCCGGAGCTGGGTCATCTTTCAACTGCCTGTCGACGGATGAGCGCGCATCTGGGTCGAGGTCCTAGCGTGGCAAGACGAACCACACGATACCTGACCGGCGAACAATCCGAATCTATCTGAAACAACATGCCCTACCGAGCTTCTCAAGCAAACCCAGGTCCCCGTTGATGTCCTTGAACATGGCCATTGGAGCAGCACTTCACCGTCTCAAGAGCACAGCCAACATACACACTTCAGGCCTAACGGCTACGTCAGCTGTGTCATGTATCTAGTTCACGAACATGAACGTACAAATATTCAAGCATCCGTGTGAAGAAAAATCCACTTGGGATCGTTTCAATGCTTTCGTTCTCGCATAGGCACTGTGGATTGCAGGAGCATCAAGTCAACGAAACGGCCGTGGCTGGTTCAGCCGGCTCCCCTGTCAACCCACTTTGGGAATGTGGCTGTGCATACCCTCAACACTTCACGATCAAGATCAGCAAACATCGTATTGGACATGGTGTCATCCCTTTACCATTAGCAGTTTTTCAGGCGATTGCCACAGTACCAGCATGCCAACAGGTGGTGTCGTTGGTTACCTTGGCACAGTCTGGTGCTCCGGTCACCATGTGTATGCTGCGCCAAATGCGCCGCTCCCAAACTACTTCATCACAAACAGTCTACTCCAAAGCCCTTTGACGATTAGTGAACGACTCAGCCCATGTTTATGTTGCCTGAAGAACCAGAACCCATAAGAATTGACGAGCCTGCGATCACGCTTTCAACAAGCCTGTTGTTTGCCTGGGGCTGGGTCGGCGCAGCATTACCTCGACGGCCGTTAGGTTCAGCAGAGCCCCTCGCCGAAATATTGCGAACTGCCACCACCAACAACCAGAGAATCCGAACGAGTGGTCCGAGCCACATGGGCTGTCAACATGAAAGACGATGGCCGCAGCAGGTGCAAGCTCGCGGCTTGCCCAGCCGGAGCACTCGGTCTCGCAACACGGTCGTGTGTGTGGCGGGGCCACGGGTCAGCAGACAGGGGTGCAAGTCATTTCGACCTTGGCAAGAAGCGACCTTTTGCCACGGCCCATCGTCACGAATCCGGGGGCGGGCTCATGCCAAACCGCGGCACTGCAGGCGTTGGGCGTTGGGCGTTAGGCGACGTAACGGGCACACACGGGCTGACTTATCATCCAACCGTAGAGAAGAAGCATCTCCTCATTCGAATGGCACAGTTGGCAACTCACGCAAGTCGACCGGCGACTTTGATAGGCAGACCCGACCACGAACTTGGCCCCGACCTCGTGACTCATCCCCAGCCCCCGATCCGGACCACAGGCCCACCCCGACCCCGACCGCCGGCGAGCAAGGATGAGCTCCGTCCTACACAATGCCTGTACGAAATGTGCCGACACAAGAAGCACGGCAGGTTTCTACGATGACGACGTCTCCAAAACATGCTTGTTGATATGGACATGGTCGCACACGAAAACTCATCCACTATCACGAATGATTTCCGCTCTAGCATGCTGCACCTCGCGATACGCGCGTGGGGTCGAAGCCTAAATCCTGATTCCTGACACCGGACCCCCCCTCCCCCTCCAGCCACATCCTCTGACGGATGTCGCACGCCCGACGACGCCCACACGTCCATCACGACGCACACCCCTTTGGACGGATTATTAACCGAAATTTCCTTAGCAAAGGGGACAGGACAGGGTACATACCTGCATCCACAATCCAAGCCAGAGAGACAACCAAGGGTGCAGCGTTCCTTCAACGATCTTGATTCCGCTCGCGATGATGATGGTTTCCCCGCTGCTTCATCGAAGATCACTCCCGTATAGAGCAGATACGTGTCCCGACGCTGGCAAGCAAGATCCCAGTGTCCACGAAGCCAAGTCGCCATACAAACATGTCCTCAATGTGCAGCCTCCTCTGTGCCCTTATGCGGGCTAAAGCCAGCGACTTGGTCCTTGTCGAGAACATCACCCCTTTGGACCCCTAACAACACTTGTCAGTGATGGAGCGGCGGCATGCAGTCCGCAATCTTGTTCCGCGTCGCCCAAACGCCATGCATGGCAGTTACGAGGCGTCAAACCTTCAACTCCTTTCCGCCCATCTTGGACCGTTGCCCGTTGTGCGAATTAAGGAAGACGAAGGGTTTTGACAAACAAGCCGATCATCCACCCAAGGTGTGTATCTAGACTCTCGCCCCGCTCGACATGTTGCAATGCCATTCCAGTCGCCAGGCTATCGCGACACCTTTGAATTGGAGGTTTCCCCCCTCTCTGGATGCAGCAGAATCGGGATTTCATTGAAGGGAGGCCAGGCCTTTCGGGATCACCCTCCCAGGCCTTCACCGACCGAGACTCTCCCGGAGCAGTGCCCCGACGGAGAACCCTTAGCCTACCATTTTCGCTGGGCAAGATGATTTGGCGTCTTGTACGGATACATCAGCCACCACTGGAAAGAGGCCCAGACCGCCGCGAACCCACTCACCGGCACCGGCGTCGTCGACCGCTAGCATCACCGCCTACTCATTACCCACCCAACTGTCGTCGCACCCGTATCCGTGCGCGCCGTCCGTCCACCCGCCCAACCCCGTGTTCATCGAAATCAATCTCCCATTTCCATCAATCTGTCCCTTTAACAAGCAAACGGGAGAAAACCCGCCTCCTGCTCACGGGTTTTGCGTCCCCACCCCCCCTTTTAACGACCGCCGTAAACAGCGTCCGTCCGCCCGTAACGAATCCATCTCCTTCCTGCCCGCAGCCATTATCGGCACATCGCCGCACGACGACAGTACCATTTTCTCGTCCCGGCGATCTGTAATCAAAGTTCCGATTCGGGGACATTTCCAAGGCTTCCAAGGCATACCTGCGCAAGAACTCTCACACACTGATATAAGGTTGTAGCAGGCCAACAAGAACCCCCCGACTCATGTCCCTTCCCCTCCTCCATCAGCACTGACGTCGATGCTGTAGGGAGGAGGGGACGCTCGCGACGTGGGTGCGAACCATGACATGATTCGTTAAAAACTCTAAAACCCAATCGTGCATTCTTGCACTATCATGAAGAGCCCATCAACCCAACCATGTGGACAGTTTTCCTTCTTGTTCTCTCGCTGTACAATAACGGTACTTGGGCCAGCTCAAGTCAGTGGCCTATTTACCGACTGAATGGGATTGAAATGCAGCTGCCATTGCAAGGTCCCATGAGGGAAGCGAAATGCAGTAAAGTGAAGGGGCGAGGTACCTCCCCGTAGAGTCTGGCCACAATACTGCAGACGGACAAATGGACATTCCGCCAGTCAGCCAGGAAGGCATACAGGAGGAGCCGCCTGTATGACCGCAGCGCAAGTAAGGAGGATGGCCGAATGTCTCGCATGTGAAGCTGAATGCAATCCATTTCGGGATCCTCCGCCCCCCGTCCCCTCCCCGCGCGCACGCCCCGCTGGGTGCATTCGAGATCACGAGGGCATCAATCGGGGAGAAATCCCCACCACTAGCGCCAACCGTCCTGGACCATCGAGTCACCACCGGTCCGGACCCCAGACATACCGAGGCCGCAAGCGGGGCGGGGCGGAGGGAAGGCACATTGTCAATTGCCGTTCACGAAAGCAGACTCGGGACAGATGCAAATGTTTGGAAGCGGACATGCCGCTTTTGCCATTTGATGGGTGAAATCTTGTTCATCCCAGTCGTAGTTCTGCTACGCCACAACTGTGCTGGCCGATCTATACGGCAGCCTTTCGAAATCCAGTCCGAAACATCCTCTTGCCGTGCAAGGATGCCAAAACAACCTCAAGAAACCCCTTATGTTCATGAATGTCCGCCTAACACCAATCCATATATGCAAATGCCCAAGGATGCTCTATCCTCAATTCGTGTTCCATGTCCCAGTCCCATTACCAACGCCCTCGGGAAAGTGTAGAGAAAAAAAGTAAGAGAAGGGAATGAAATCAAGTCTGTGCCCCCGTTGATGTCTCTATAGCACAATCCAACACCATGCTTTTTGGGGGGTGGGTGGCTCAAAACGCAAGGAAACGTAAAAAGAGGCTGTAACAAAGGAAAAAACCTGTGCGACGCGGCCGTCTACCGCACTGTCACGGCACCACCGAAGACGCGGCCCCACATTCCACGACCCATGCGTGCTCTCTTGGCCTTGGTGCCATCCTGCATCTCGCGAAGCTCCTCGGTGCTAATCTCGTAAGGAAGGAGAGGCTTCCGCTTCGGCAAGGTTGACGCAGGATGCTCGATGTGCACCTCAACCGGCGACTCGTACAGGCTGCCGTGGGGCACGTACATGTACGGCTCGTCGGCAGGGTTGTCGAGCGGCGTAGTGGCCCGCGATTGGGAGCGACTTGATGCTACTGATGGGGCGTAGGAGCTGATGGAGCTGCCATAGCTGCTGCTGTAGCACAGGCCAGGAGGTGTGATGGAAGAGCCGCTGTAAGTCCGAGTGCGATCCGGCGTCTCTTGTCGTGAGCGAGAGCTGGCGCGCGAAGAAGGTGGGCTGGGGTAGGCAGCCATGTTGTACATCTCCTCTTGTCTCCGGCGCATCTCGTCCTCCTGCTTGCGACGGCGTGCCATGCGGCGAGCGTGCTTGGTCTCGATCTCAGCGCGGATGGGCGCCAAAAAGGGTTCAAGCTCGCGGTAGAGGTCCTCCTCAGTAATCCTCAGGTCCCAGTCTAGGAGGAAGAGAAGCTGCTTTTCCATCAGGTTGACTTCCGTCCTGCTGAAGCCGAAGTTGGAGAAGTCGTTGTTGGCGTGGCTGTACGTAGCCCAGTGCTTGTTCTTGGGCGAGCTGTCATTCAGATACTTGGCAGTCAAGATGAGCGCGGCAAGAAAGATGCGGTGAGTGGTGCACCGAAGACCGCGAGCCATGGGTTGCAGACGGGACTTGAGCCTGGTAAGGTATACGAGGGTAGACATGAGCGTCGGGACCTGGACGTTGGAGGAGACGACGAGTTGTGTAATGAAGGCCTCGAGCGTAGGCAAGTCGGCGTCTTCGGAGCGGACAGCGCGAGGTTCGGGCGTCCTAGGCGGCGTCGGGGGAAGCTGCTGTTGGCGGTGTGCTTCTGCGGATGCGGGAGGCATCAGGGCGCTGTCACAAGAGATGACATTGTAGGCGGCACCGGCCAGGTAAGAGATCATTGATTTGCTGACGGGCTGGTAGACGAAGTGGTCAAGGGCAGCGGCGTTGAGCTCGGCCGAGGTGAGATGTGACCGTGACTCCATTGTGCCGTCTAGATGTGTGGGTGTGTACGTGTGTGTGTGTGTGTGTGTGTGTGTATGTGTGTGTGTGTGAAAAAGAGAGAAAGAGAAAGGTTATATGATGGTTACAGTATGCAGTCGTATGAGTAAGGGCTCCTTGGGGGTTGAAGGAGGCTTCCTTTGGGTGGTTGTTGTTCTAAGGTCGTTGAAGAGTGACGAAATGAGGGGAGAGTGAGAAGGATTACAGGAGGGCAGCCTGAGCTGATATATTAGACGAAAAGGAGGGTGCGTGTGGTGCGGGCGAAGTTCATGTGCCTCGTACTGGGGATGGGCCTGGTCGCAGCGGCAGAGAGGGATGCGGAACAGCTCTCGTCAGTGGGTGACGTGCGGTCCACGAGGCTGAGTGGCAGGTTGTCAGGGGGTCGCTAGTCAAGTGCTAGCGTAGTAGGGGGTTAGTTTTTTAGGGAGTCTCAGCAGGACGACGGAAGTGCCTGCTTGGGGGGGGCTTGGATGCTTGGGGTGGGCTGGAATGCTGTAGATCCCAGGGGTGCAGGGGTGTGTGCAAAGGGAGGGGCGTGTTTTCGTCACGGATCGGAGGGGGGTGGGGTGTGGGGTATCTGGTTACGCCGAATGGGGTGTGCACGAAGGTACCCGTGGTGTGGCGATATACGGGCTCAGAAACGAAGCGAGGTCGTAGGGGGCGGACTAGCCGGCAGAGGTCTGGATTTCGCGGGTTGCAGTGTCGGTGCTTGCGGAATGCAGGTTTTGCTGCTGCAGTTTCCGTACTCTGTATTTGAACTCGGAATCGGAGATAGAACTGTGGTGTAACAATCTCTCTCGCTCTGTTCCTGTATCTTTTCCCCAAAGCTCAGTTTTGCGCGGAGCAGTCAAGCTGTGTTTTTAACCCTGATCAAATGGCCTTAGCAGTGAAAGAGGCTGTGTTGTGAAATGCACGGCAGGCAGTCCAGCTGCTGTGTTGCTGTGTTGTCTGATACTGGTGAATACGGATGCGACGGGTCACCTTTGGCGGAACCAGCGAGTAGTGAGTAGGTGGCGACTCGTGAATAGCGAAAGTAGACGGCGGCGGCAATTGGCGGAGGTGGTGCGGAGGTGCAACAAAAGAGCGCTGGTCGGGTTCCTCGAGCTGGAAGTAGAGGAGTCGACTACGGCGTGGAAACGATTTTTTTGTTATTGTTGAAACTGACGACAATGGCAGCCAGGGAGAACGAGAACCCCAGGATCTAGAAGTATGTCGAGTGACCTATGACGAATGGAGGAATGGGCCGAGTTTTGAATGTCTGCAAGCGGATGGGAGAGCCGAGTCAAAGCCGCCAAGCGCTCAGAGGAGTCGCGGGTGAAGAGATGACGGCGTCAAGTAAAACGACCGGGGCGAGTCAGGGAGAGAGGTGGTTTTGGGTTTGGGGTTTGGTTTAGGCGAGGAGGTTAAGACGGCGATGCGATTTCTTGGTGCTCAACTAATTGAGATGATGCGTCGAGCCGTCTAGGACAGATTAAGCCAACGGGCTGCAATTCGAGTTGAACCAGATTGATTGAGTGATTGATTGTCGCTTGGGCCGTGCTCACTTGGCTCGGCGGAGCGAGCGGGACGGAGAGGAAGTAATTGCTCAAGGCGGTAAAAGCGGCAGAGCGGGATTCGTAGAGGAATCGGGATGACTGGTAGATGGGTCGACGACTGTCAATTTGAATAGGGCGTTGGACGATTGTCAATTGTCTTTTGTCGATCAATGTCTATCTGAGCGGATGCGACGCCGACACTGGTGCACACGCAGGCAGTGGGCTGCTTGCTGACGGTGCTTTGTTTGATCGGGGTCTACAGACCGAAAACGTGAGGACGCGGCGGTCAAAGACGGGCAAACTGATTGAGGGTAGCCCGGGCGGGATTGAGTAAGTTTGTCCAGCAGCGTGTTGTGTTACCAAAATATGAATTAAGTCGATATAACCGTTGCAGGGCAGAAAGTTCCGAACGCGAAGACTTAGGGATGGACCCAGTCTGGAATCTCTCGATGCGACAAAAAGATGAAGATGGAGAGAGCCGGGATAATGACGACAGGTGACCAGTTTCCAGAGTAGATGTTTAACAGCAACGGCCCAGGACGGTTACAATGTGAACCGTAGTAGAGAGTGAGGCTTCGGTTATGCTTCCAGAGCGAGGGTGAAGCCGCTGTCGGCTCCGATAGACGACTCGGCGGAGGGTATGGGGTACGTGGGACGATAGAGTGCGCTGGGAGCAAGTAGCCGGTACCTTTCTCTGGATGGGAGGGGCTTGGCTCGCAAAGTGTAGGTTCTGGGCAGGTTCTGGACAGTTGGGCTTGAGGCGGTGCTAGTCGTTTTCTACGAATGGCAAGCCGCAAGCAGGGGTCGTCCAAGTTGGGCAGAGGGCTTCGATTGTATTGGGTGGATGGGATTGATTCGGGACCACACACGCCACGATGCACCGTGTTCTTGTCGAAGGGTCGAGGCTTTCTGGCAGAATCAAGGGCGGATTTGAGCAAGATGGTAGCGTGTAAATTGAGATGTGAGCAGCTGGGCTGGTAGGGGTTTTTTTTTTTGCTGGTGCGGTGCGTTTCGGCTGTGTCAATGCACGGTTTTTGATGGATTCGCCAGTGTTGGCTTGGTAGGCTCAAAGGTCTGGAGCGATGTGCCTCGGGCAGAACGTGTTGTGATATGTAAGGCAGAGGAGGAGGCCCGAGTGATGTGAATATGCCGACGATGGTGATGATGACGGTTGGATGGATGGCGCAGGCTGGGCTCTGCCTTTTAAACCCCAGACTCGCGTAGGCGGACTGGAATCGACAAGGTGGCTATGATCGGAAAGATTCGATGGATCCAACGAGGAAAGGAAGGGCAGGCAGTTCCAGTTTCCCGGCTCTGTTGGTCCAAAGGGAGCGGCCACAATGGGATGTCTGGAAACGAGGGTGTCGAGAACAGGCGCAGGCGGAGAGACAGAAGGCGCTACCGGGGAGCTGCTGTGGGGTGGAGACGAGCAGCTGGAATGCAGTGTCGTTGGAGGGGAGGCGAGCTTTGAGATGGGGCACGAATACAAGACGCGATGACCAGCAACGGAGGTTCGATAGTGAGGGTAAGGGGAGTCGACACTAGAGTCGGAACTAGGGGTGACGATGACAGAACGGATCTGATTCGTATTAACCAGGCCGGCTGTTGATGCAGGTGAATCGGATGAGACTTCGTTGGCGGTAGATCGGTGGCTTTCGTGCTCTATCCCTGCTTCTGCTGAGGAAGGACGACTGTGCAGCTCGGCCGGCGATGATGCGGCAAGAGACGAGAAAATCAAGGTCAGTTGTCGTATTCAATACAACAACCCTCGAATGCCGATGATGATGATAATGCAAATGGTGTGGACAGGAAAGTCAAGTCCGAGCAGTTGAGACCGGGACTCAAGAGGGAGCAGGCGCACACAGGGATGAAATGTAGTGCTAGAGGCGCCGAGGTGAGGGATGAGTTTGATATATTTACTTTTACAGGCCCAGCACCAAGACTACTGACCCATCGATATTGCCATGGGCAGCACCGTCGGTTGTCGACAACGACAACAAACATACCCCTTCATCGACTGTCTCACGGAGCCCGTTGACTGGCCATCGCAGCTCGGTTAAGAAGCGAACCCCCGTCCTCCCGTCCCGCTGCACACCAGAGCTGATGCTATTTTGGCCAGTGATTGCAGAAACACCAAGACACCATCCTACAAACGAGGGCCCATGTCTCTCAAACCAAGCGGCGGGAGCATTGCAGCCGCCCAAACGAAAGAGGCTGCAGCAAATATCCTTGAAGCACGAACCCTCTGCGCGCCTGGCAGAGACATGGACGAGAAGAGAGAAAAAAGAAGGAAAGGGAAGGGAGGAACCAGCATGACCCGTTCCCAGCCATTGCTTCTCATTGCATGGTGGCCCATCTACATTTACCCACATTTCGTTCTTCTGATAGTCTATCCACCTCTTGAGACTTGCTTTCCTCGCAGTTTGACTGGTCAATCAGAACATGCCTTGCTCGCTCGTTAGGTACCTCACCTAATTGCCAAGCTGAGTGGGTAGGTACCTACCTAATTAACCTACCGTACCTTGGAGGTTGGCCTCCCTGCCGTGTGCATCTCCAGTGTCATGCCTGCATCCAATAGCGAGAGAAGGCGCCACTCATCAACCGCCAGCTCAGCACAAGAAAAGAATCCTAGCAAAGCAGAACAACTGCACGTCGGATTCCCCAGCCTGTCAGCGACCGAGACCCAATGGAGACCTTGCCTGATACAATGACACGACAGATGCGCGCGGCTCATTGGTGGCCGCGTCTTCAGTCGAGTGTGCAGATGAAACAAGCGATAGGCACCTCTCTCTCAACCTCTCGGCCAATTGATCTCGCGGCCAAGAAGACGATGGCCTCGCCGAACTCGAAGCCGGACCCTCACCCGTCTGCCGTCTGGCCCGATGGGCGTCTACACCAATCTTTGCCATTCTATTCTTGATCTCAGCCCCTTACAGTGAAACAGCGCGTCGAGGTGCCTGGTCTCGCCCTTACCCGATCAAGACGGCCGTGGATGTCCAACGACAACAACAATGTCAACCCGAAGCTGGTACCACGCCGCGTGGTCAACGATCGATGGAAGCAACCGGCTCGCGTCGCCGGGCTGCAGTGCTTAGTGGAGTGCCGTCGCCGCTGTTGGGCTGTTTGTTTCCAGGTACGCCCCAGCTGCCTTCCTGCAATCTTTCTTCTCGCCGCAGGCCGTGACCCAACCTGCGATTGGCAATATCAACAAACCTGTAGCCAGGCCTATCGCACTATCACAAATGATCAACAAACAAACGCCCTGCTCGGGCCTCTTGTGATTTTGCTTTTCCCTCCCTGACGCACGCGGGGTGGGGAGCATCACCTAACCAAGCCAGGCATCCTGCAGCCCACGCCGATTTGGTACGCATTCCGGCCTTCGTGATGCCGCCTCCCATGCAATACTCCAATATCCATTGACCAGAGAGGAGCTACACGCTTTAAACTTTACCCTCCTCCAAAGGCCAACGCCCGCGCTGTCAGCAAGCCTTCTGGTCAGGACAAAGTGAGACCACGCCCGCAATCCATGGCACGGCGTAGCCAATCCCCGCCTGAGCAACATGCGCGTTTCCAAAAACCACAATCAGTGATGATTCTCATCCCGCATCAACAGCTCAGCAGCAAAAAGGTTGCCGCACCTGGTTAGGCGTTCGACGGTGGTGATGAAACGAAACATCCAACGCCATCGCCATCGTCTGAGACACTCCCTCTCGACCTCTGACCATGGCTGTGACTTGTCACCAGCTTAACCGACAGCTAACGGAACACGAAGGCCAGCCGGCCAACCATCGCCAGTCGCTCCTCCCTAGCAGCTGAGCAACATGCCCAACAGTGGCCAGTCTTGAACCTCCCAAGGGGTTTAGACTTTGCTCAGTTCAGTTCAGTCCAGCCAGCAACATCCAACCACCCCACGAACCTCATACTAAGCTCCGAAGCTGCCTCTTTGTCCAGTTTTCGGAGGTATCAGTAGGAATTCTGGTCCTTAGTGCCTCCCTATCTTCCAGAAAGGGCCTACCAGCTTGCTACACCACTGAAATCTCAAACAGGCTTTCCCAGGCACTGGAATTTCTCCACATGGCGCAAGGCTCGTCCAATCTTCTCCCTGTCCGAAAGCCCTTGCAGCGCTTTTAGCCTCGCCCGGTGAACCTACCGGCGACCATTCCTAGCGAAACACCCTCTCCCCTCAATTACAGCAAACGTCGAGTTTGAACATTCATACTACAGCCCAAACATGTCACGCTATGCTGGAAATGGTTCTCCGGGTACAAAACACGCACTCTTTTGATGCCGCTGACAAGCATAACCCTATCACCAGCCCGAAGCCAAAGGTCTCGGGTTCGCATGATTGAACGCTCCCTTCCCGCAGTTGATGAACTGGCATGGCCATGTCGGCCAGGACAGGGAACGGGTTCATGCTCTCTGCGATATGTACTGAGCCTCAGTCCCTCACCAGCTGTGGCTTCCGTCTCTTGAGGTAGATCGTTCTCCACGTTACAGTTTCATGTGTCTGCCTCTTCATTCCCAATCAAATGCATCACCTCCTTTCTCCTCGGTCTCGACGTTCCCCAGTTGTGCCTGGACTGCGTGAATAGTGTACCAGCCCCTTGTACCCCCTACGTATGCCCTCTCCAGTTTCTTGGGCAAGGGTTGAAATGCGGAGGGGGAAGGAGGCCAGGAAGCTAACGCAAGCACTGTCAAACAGCCCCAGTCCCTTTTCACGAACTACGCGCATCTGTGCGGAGTCTCATCCGAATCATCGGTCATCTCGTAGCACGTCGCAAAGACGTGAGTTGAGACGGGATGGCAGCTGACAAGAAAGCGGTAAAAACACGGTCGACGACCACATGTCCGAGCCCTACAGGCGACGGCGTCGATAGCCCCGCGCCATGCGTCTTTCCAAAATGACCACCTGCGCCGGTGGCTTCGCCATGATGCGCAGGCCACTGACCAGCTCGCCAGTTGTGTCAGGTGTCCTAGCTCGACCCAATTAACCCCCTCTCGTAGGCCGTATCAGAGTACAAGTTGCTCACTAACTTGAAATCCCTACGTTGCCTATTGCGGCGTATTCAACTCTGCTGATGGGGTTGGGGTGCCCGCTTTGGCAGGCACTTATCTCGGGCAGGATTGTGCTAACTACCGCCATCATGCAACAAGGGGTTGCGTCCTCAATAGCTATCACGCCTGGGGTTTCTTTCTGGAGCAGCCCAAGCTCCAGTCCTGCTGGAGATTCCCCTGAAAGGCGCGACGGGTCCGCGTCCTCTTCTTTACGACATAGCCCGTAGGAGGGAGGGGGGGTGACCACACGTATGATGGCTTGCCCTGGAGAGTTGATTGTGCAAGCCTTGATTGAGACTACCTTTCATTGGTGGTCTACTTGTACATTTGACTCTATTACGAGGGAGACGGGGTTTTTACTGGCCAACGGATTGACTAGGTACGATTACGTGGCAGCATCACCGCTTGCCACTATCGCCCCGACTTGTACAGGCTCAACCTTGTGTAATATCAGGCATGGAGACAAACTTGCCACACAGATAGGTGCCATGGGGCTGCACTATGATGCCAGCGCACTCATTCGGTCTCGTCCAGCTCTTACAGCGTTCGGCCGGCCGTCCGGCCGTCCTTCGTCCAGACCGTCTCGGCGTCCGACCGAATTTCTCACCGCTTCCCTTCCCCCTTCTCTGGACGACTCCCGAGCCCCAACTCCCTCCTACTCAAAACCCCGTCTCCATAAATCACGGGAAGCCTTGCCACTTCGGTCTTGGTGCGTCGGAGACCTTTCCGAAGGATATACATCCGAGCATGGCGATTGGCCAGAGAGACCTGTCTGTCAACCATTATCCCAGCCGTACGAGGTCGCCAATCGCGATGCGCGCTTCGCTGCGTAGGCCATACGAGATGGCTGAGCCCCGAGACAGACCTGTGCTGTGGCTGACAATCGATGTACCGTGGGTATACCTTAGATGGCACGTTCAGGACTCGGGAGGCCTTTGACGACTTTTCTTATTCCTACGCTGGGACGAATTTACAAATTGCATTCAACAATTTCGTGTTGTATTGCGCCCCAGACACTAGGCCACCGGGGGGGGGGGGGGGGGGATGACTGTCATTTTGACACAAAATGCACGGCCATGTCCGCAACGGAGATAGGTGTTCGACGGCGATGTATACATCGTAGTCCTGCGGCCACTAAAGCGATGAAGCTGAAGCAGTGAGCAGCGCCAGCTGAGTCGGGGCATACCCATGCCTGCTGGCTGCTTGGCTAGCTAACCGGGCTATCGCTGGATCTGTACCCCGCATAGACCGGCCCTCTCCACTAAAGCTATCTACCTACACTAGGTACCTTAGGTAGCGTCCACATGCCTAGAGGGCACGCCCCCCCCCCCCCCCCCCCATTCACTGGGTCTGCTGGGAGCTTCGCACATTCCCATTCGCCCAGCAGGGATGGCGAGGTGTGGCGCGTGCGTGTTCCCAGTCTGTCATCCCATCGCTGATCACCGCCGGCCTCGGCTCTTTAGTCAGTCGATCGACAGCTGTCCCGATCGCGCTCCTCAGGGGTGGTCCCACCCTTGTTCGAGCCGCGCTTCCCAACATAACGCCCATATTGTCTCTCGGTCCAGCGACCCCAAGTAGGGAATTACAGCGTCTCTTCAACAGCATCAGCCACACTTTGAGTCCCTGCGCTGCTGGCCTTGTTTTCCTCTCCCTCCCACCCGATCCGCCACTTCCCGGATCTACGTACAGTCACCAAACCCACTGACCTAGCTTCTTGGTTAGTCATTCGCATCGTATCCTCGACTTTTCAACCCCACGACCCGTCGCGATACGAGCTGCTGTCGTCGCAAAAGAAATCCCCGTCTTTTCCCAGCCCCTTAGGGACCTCAGCAACGCCACGGCGGTGCATTGACGCCAACGTCACGTCCCAGAAAACCACGTACCAATTACCCGGAGAAGAACCCGCCAGTAGCAAGACTGCCAAGCCCCTCTTTCGTACGAATGCCTTCCCCTTGGGAAACCCCAACAGTGCAAGACGACGACGAGTGAGCCATTGGCGATGTATCAGCCGTCCGCTTGCCGAAGCGTGGCGTCCGCCCGGCCGCCTCGATCCTTTGACGTCCGTCTCCTCCACAACATCGAAGCGGATAAACTTCGCTGCTTTTCACTGAGCTGCCAATACGTAACAACGACGCCGACCACCACCAACCAAGTAGCAGACAGACGGATTCCTCCGTGACGCCTCGTCGGCACGTCGCCGAAACGCTGTTCCTATTTGGGACCTGAATCAAGCTCAACGCCGGTCCTCCCAAGGAACGCCAGGAAGAAACAAACAACAGCAGAAACAAAAAGGGCCATCGTCTCCAACTCCAAAGAGTGAGACCGGGCTTCCACACTCTCTCCAACCCCCGACGGCGTTTGGCGTTTGGACACCTCTCTTTCGCTAAGTCGACACCCTCGAGTCCGGCGAATAGCTAAGCAGGCTGTCGCATACGATCACGAGAGATTGAAAGGAGGAGTGCTTTTGGGGTGCAAGTCGGCTGCGAAGGATTTAGGATTGCTACCCGGCGCCAGAAGTCTGCAGGCGGCTTATTCCTCGTTTTGGTCCAAACCCAAATCCTTGATCTCAAGCGGTAACAGCAAAGGACCCCACCTTCTTCTAATCTTGTCAGAGGGCAAAGATCGTCCTGTCCCTGGTCCAGGACAAGCGATGAACCATTCCCTCTCTCAGCGGGGGCGGGTCGGCCCCCAAACGCCGCGTTTCAGCAAGCGCGTCTTGTCGTCCAAGCCTCACCTCTTGTTCGATCGCTGAGCTACTCGACCAAGACTAGCGCCCGCGCATCTGCCAAATTGAACGAACAGGCCTTCGTTCCAACCCCTCGGGAGCCTGTCGCCTCTCCCATAAGCGCCCGTCATTCAATCACTGGCCTCCTGGTCTATCCGCGCGACATGCCTACGAATAAACGCCGCACGGGGCCTCCAGTCAAATGGGCCTGTACAAACACAGGCCTGCAGGTTGTTACCCACAGATAGAAATAGCCACGGCAATCTGCGCAGCCGCCGCAAGTATGAATGCATCCACCTCGGCCCGCCATTGGCCCCGCAGCCGCAGTCACCTAAGTTCCAACCGACTTCAGAGTCCTTTCTGCATGGACTTAACCGCGAGCAAACAACAAACAAGACACAAACAGATGCCCGAAAACAGTGCGATTGGTTAGATCGTTCTGCTGTATGCTTTGGGCGCTCAATTGTGTCTTTCTGCACCTCTCTGCACCCCCCTCGTCATCTAACCAGGCCGTGAACCCGACAGCTTGGGCTGCGGCGTTCAAGCTTGTCTGCCAAGAGCAAGACATGATCCAGCTCTCAACCCTCAACCCTCTTGGAGTGTAGTACACATCATCGCCGGGGCTCCCCACCAACGACACGGCTTACAACGACAACATGAGGGCGTCTTCTACGTCCCGTCATACGCCCATGAACCTCAGTCCGCATCCGGCAAGACACTGTCGGCCACCGCACATGGCAGAGCAGCCTCCTGCTTCACCGACAATCGAAAACCCTAACGGGCACAGCCTCCACAACATTTTGATCCTCCCCGTCTGCGGAAGACTAGAAGCTCGAGTCCCGTCGGCTTCTGTCAATCGTCTTTCCCTTCCAGGGCGTAGTGTCAACTTTTACCGTACCGCAAGCTCCAGGTCCCTAAGACAGGAACCGCGCCTTTGGGATCGGTGCCTTGACATTCTCGCTTTCGTATCGCCCATCACACACCCTCCATGTGGGTGCTCCGGATTACCTCAAGCCTCGCAACCTCTTGGCTCGATGCATTCTCTTTTGTCCTACGTCTTCATTCAAAGCCTCCCGTTTGCGGCATCGCCGGTGACGTGCAGAAAACTTCTTCGTTGCCTTCTAGCTCCCTTCTATTGTTCGCACCATCAACCCCCACCCGCACAGCGGCATACGTACCCCATCGATACACACTCCAAATCTACGCACCAGCGAAGCCACCCGTATAGAGGAAGAAAGCCCAGAGCCAGGAACGGCCGAAGGCGCGCCCGCGGAGATGTTGCACTCACGCGATCTTCATGCGATCTTGTCCCACAACACCCCGAGACTCCGTAGCGTAGTGGTGATGCTCACTGCATGCCACAAAGCCCTGTTCAGCATAGTAGTTGCTGTCCACGTTCATCCATTTCCCTTTTGGACGCGAAGTTAACTTCCCGGGCTTGGAAAACCAGCCAGGCATACAAGGACACCGGCGCCCGTCGTCACCATTTTAGTGTATGGTAGGTTAAGTTTTCCACGAGAGCCTTGTCGGGGAAGAGGAGTGTCTCTCATCCTTTCCATTACAGGAATGGTCGACCGAGCTCGAAACTCTGTTGCAGCTTTCACAGAATCATTCTCGCAGGCCGCGAATTTCGAGTCCTGGGGGCGTGTTCACGGACTGGGTCTTTCGATATGTTTCCAGCTTTCTGGGTCCCCTAACCCTTCTGCTTTCTCTCCTGTCCCTCCCGTTTGGACCCGGTATTTGGGACTCTTTGGTTTCGCACGTAAGAAACAGTCGGCGGCCTTGTCTTACCTTCAGACAAGTCCATCACAGGATCCGGGAACCGGGTTAAGGTAGGATGTTTTACACTGAGAGCAGGTGTTAGTGGAGGGGTTCGCGCCCGTGAGACTGGGATCGCAACAACGCTGGAAACGTTGGCGATCTGGTCTTGATGTTGAAGTTAGTCACCCGTGACGTCCCGATGCCGATGTGGCACTCCCAGTGTTTGTCTACACGACGAAAGTGCCACTCTGTCTGCGCTATGCTTTCCCAAGCCGAATCGCATCCGAATGCCCGAGATCTCTTAGACCGCAATAACGAGGGGGTGCGGGCCAACAAAAAAAAGGGGTCGGACTCGTCTCTTCCAAGTGCCGTGCTGCTTGTTGCAAAAGTTCCCAGTGGGATGAAGCTTATTGCCGTCTTCTTACGTTTCACGTCCTTCTGGAAGCATGACTGAGTGGGCTTCCCGTGAACCTCTTGGCCCAGTAGGGAGGGGGACGGGGGCAGTCGAGGAGTCGGGGAGTCATCACCAGGGCAGAACGCCGGAAACGGACCGGTGTGGATCCAAGCCTGGAAGCGATGGGTGCGGAGGACGAGTAAATACGGACACGGAACTTTCTCTTAGCGCAGCCCAACGCCTAACCCCCTTGTGTCCTACCAAGTACCTTGCAGCCGTACTGTGTTCCAAGTCTCGCCAAGTCTCCCAAGCGCGGTGGACGGGAAGGGGCGCCGTGAGGCAAAGGCTTGGCCGGGCTGGCTAGGGTTGTCATCGCAATGTGTTTCCTCGGTTCTCATTGGTCCGTTCGTTCATGATGTTCTATGTATCCTTACTCTCTTCCTACCCAGTATCCTTTGGAAGATGGGTGTACCTTCTTTTCAAGATAGGCATCGAACAACTCTTTTCTTCTTCCTCTCCCTTTATGTATTTTTATTTCATCTTTATTTTTTATTTTGAAAAGTGAAGAGATGTTGTGCGGGTTCCGAATTACACACGTTCGATTTCTGGAGGCACGAGGCCACTGAGCAGACCATTGTTTTAAGTCGTTGTTGGATCTGCGGCATTTGGGGGGGGGGCTCATCATTTTCTTAAGGAATAAAAAGCGGTCCTTCTTTGTCTAATGTGCGTTTGGGGAGGGGCTGACGTGTGTCTTGAGAGTTTGAGTTGTTCGGACCGCGTTCGTCCCGTCTGCCCCGGGACGATGCGTCCGCGGCGGGGCGGATGGAGCATATGCCAGGGGAACTTTTCGATTCCGATTTCCGTGCCAGTATTACAATTAATGGTAAAGCCTGTAGGTCGAGATAAAAGAGGAGGGGGAGTAACTACCGACTCGGCCCGAGGGGTCCATTTGCAAGACAAGCGGTCTCACGCTGACGTGTAAACCGTCTTCCCCTCCTTCCTCTACTTTTCTTTCTTCCCATATTTCGGGGTGTGTTGACTAAGTCTTCGTGAGAAGGATTTGGTATCCATTGTGTTGTTTCTTGTCGTTCGTCGCCGAAAATGGAAACCGTTTCGCCGTGCTAAGTGATCTCATCCATTCAACCCCTCCCCCCCGTCCCATCCCTTCACCCGCACAAAAGGGCAGGTTACACAAAACTAAGGCTTACGGGTGAGTAAGACGACACACGCTTTCGGACGGGAGAAGAAGTAGGAAAATTTTGTCTTGAAAAAGGTGTTCAGAAAGGGGGGAGGGGGGCGTGGGTTCCTGAGACGGTAGCATGTTTTGTTGATGTTCAGCATCGTGCGTGTTTCTCCGCGGCGGGACACGGGGATTAGACGGTTCCCCTTCCCGACGTGGTGATTTATCAACTGTGACGAAGGAAAGTGTATGCCGCCGGGTAGTCTATCGTCCTCGCTCCTTGCACTATGCCCGTTTCCCACCACCCACCCGTCCTTGCCGTTTGGCGATCTTCATGTTCTTCGACGGATGGGGATACCACCCCGACAACTGCCGGACAGTTGAGAACTTCTCTTCGCGTGACAAATGAGCTGATGTGGGCCGGCGGCCGTGGGAGGTGGACGGCACTAGAACGTCGAAGGGGGGAGGGGGGGACTGGTGTAAGTAAGCCACTCTTTTCTTCCATCCCCCCCCCCCCCCCCCCCCTTCGGTTCTTTTGGTTCTCGAGATGGATACGTTTAGATTCGTCGGACCACGTGCTTCCTTGGAATACGTGTGTGTGTGAATACTTCCTACGCACAGGAGCAGCTCCTCCCGGATATGCGCCGGACGAAACGAGACGCCAGGCAACGGCATCATCTCATTCGCCAGCCGGACGTTGAACAATCTTGCGCGTCTGGACTGGATTTCACGGCTTCCCACGTGTATCTCCACCTCCACCTCCACCTCCTCCGCTCTCCTACGCCTCCCTCTTTCTCACTCTGAGATGTCCGCTGGAAGTCCGCAGGAGACTTTCCGGACGAGAAAGAGTTAGACAAATCGGTTCCCCAACTGCCGGGAGAGAATGCCCTACATTGATTCTCTTGGGCGTCGGAATGAGCCGATGATGGCGGTTCGCGCTCAGCCAAGCTGCCCGATGTGACTGCTCTCGTCTCTCAGCAGAGAAGTTGAGAAGCCCGCATGGTAGGAGGATACAATTAACCTTCCGGCCTAGCATGACCTGACCATCTCGACATCTGTCACAGACTAGAGCCTAGACTTATGCAGGAAGGGTGCACCGCCGCTGTCAACCCGTCGGGCCGGCCGGTCAGACAGACACAGCGGACGGTGACGAGAACTAAAGCGGCTGGTGCTGATCTAAAATCATCCATTTCAAGCGTGAGTCACATCTGGGCAGTGAAGCGAGCAGTGACAGCTGAAAAAGTGGTATTGCGGGAAAACAGGCAGAATGCCAAACGTGTCTTTTTGTTCCATTAACCTGCCCTACCGACACCGACCGTATGCATCATCTTTACTCCGTACATTAAGATTTACGACAAATGAAATTAGAGAAGTCGGTTTTCTCCCGTTTGCTTGGGATGGGAGGGGGGTTTCTTTTCGTGGGTTGTTCTCTTTGGGCCGGCTGCCTCCCTTGCGTGTCTGGTGTAAGAAGGAACTATCAACGATTGGTCATAAGTCCCACGATGTGCTTTCTGGGCCAACCGCAATGTGGCAGAAGACACCCCGTCGTGCCGTGGCAACGTCTGACTGCCGGACAACGAGTCTGAGTGACTCGGCACAGTCACATCTCAGGGGGTATTGTGTTGTCGTTTGGTTGCAAACGCTTCCCGTTACCTCTCATCAAACCCCCCCCCCCCCCAAATCATCTGTCCCCTGGCGATAGAAACGTGAAAAGGTCTGTTGTGTAAAGGGGACCACCCCCAGGGACAAAAAAAGAAAAGAAAAAGACAAGACATCCCCTCTCGGTATCCTGGAAAGCACATAGGATATTGAGTCAAAAAGAGCATGCTGTTTGTCCCAGGTCTCGGTCCTCCAGAGACACCACCCCTGCCTGCCGCTGAATCGCATGCTGCAGGTTCCCAAGGTGGCATCTCAGAAGTAGTCGAAGCGTCGATTCTGCACAGGGGCCGCGTTCGTGGTCATGGGGAACTCCTAGTTGCCATAGTATCCGTTGGTGCGCTCGTTGGCGCGGCTGCTTCTCGTGGTCTGACCAGCACTCTGGTCGGGGTAGGACTCGAAGTACGGGTGGTTGCAGGCACCCTTGGCTGAGATGCGGCTGGCCGGGTCATACACCAGCATCATCTCGAGGAGCTCGAGGCCATCGGCGTCGAGGCTCGTGCACAGGGGCAGAGACTCGTCTCGGATCCACTTGGGGAACGAGCTCTTAAAGTCGGGGTACGAGGTGACACCGGGCCAGACATCCTCGGTTGGCGTGCCGAGCGTGCTGTGGAGACAACCGTTAGCGAGCTGTGCAAGGTGAAGCAATTCTCCTTCGCGAGAACATTAGCACGTACCGGAAGATCTTGAAGATCTCGTCAATCTCGGAATCGCCGGGGAAGAGGGGCTTGCGAGTGCACATCTCGGCAAAGATGCAGCCGACGGACCACATATCGACACCGGTCGAGTACTGGCGTCCACCAAGCAAAATCTCCGGAGCGCGGTACCACAGGGTGACGACCTCGTGGGTGTAAGTGCGCAGGGGCACACCGAAAGCGCGCGCGAGACCAAAGTCGGCCAGCTTCAAGTTGCCGTCTCTATCGATCAACAGGTTCTGGGGCTTGAGGTCGCGGTGAAGGACGCGATGGGAGTGGCAGTAGCGGACGCCGTCGCAGAGCTGCCACATGAACTTTTGGACAACGGTCGGGCCGAGGCCGAGACGGCCCAAGTACTCGGAGCTGCCCTCGGGCAGGGCCTTGCCACGGCCGCCGTCGGCAACGGGCAGAGACTCCATGTACTTCTTGAGATCAAGATCGAGGAATTCGAATACGAGGTAGAGCTTGTGACCGTCGGCGTGAACGATGTTGAAGAGGCGGACGATGTTGGGGTCGCGCATCTCCTTGAGGAGGGAGATCTCGCGGATGGCAGTGGAGGGAACGCCCTCGTCCTCGGCTTCGAGGCGGATCTTCTTCAGCGCCACAATACGACCGCCATTGAGGAGGTCGCGCGCCTTGTAGACGACACCGTAAGTGCCTAGAGAAAGGAGGGAAAGGTCAGCATTATTGTTTGTATGATGGACCTTGCGTCATGGTATGCCAAGTCCAGGTTCGGTGCGCCTGCAGTGCCATTATCTGGTGGAGTGCGTGCGTACCTTCACCGATCTTCTCAAGCTTCTGGTAGTTCTCCATGATTGCGATGTACCGGAGATTGACAAAGCGAATGTTCAAGGCGGGTGGAGGTCGCAAGAATTAAATCGAATCGAATCGATTCGCCTGCTGATCGAGGGCAAAGGCAATCGTGAGGTTCGGGTGGCCTTTGTTGGTGGGGTGTGGGTGTCAAGGTCGCTGCGTTGTGTAGGTAGTCGCCTCAGGGCCTGGAGGGGCACTGGTATGGAGGGTCTCTTGGTGAGCCACCCAAAGGGAGAGAGAATCGTGTGTCGTTGTCCGGGGGCAACGTGATACACGCAGGGGGGGGGAGGGGAGAAGCAGAGGAAAAGATCAGAAGTAAGCCGTTACGAGAAAGAAATCTCCATAGGAAAAGAGAGAGATGAAGCGGATTGTTGTCGTCGGTTGCAAAAAAAGGCCCAGGCGGGAAGGGCGTCCTCGGTAGGCGGATTGGGCGATGTTTTGTGGTGCTAAAATTGCACTTGGTTGTCGTTGTTTACTAGCAATGAAGAAAAACAAGGCGCGATCCGATCTCACCCAACCAAGAGCCGCTGTAAAGCAGGGTCGCGTCCCAACTGGCAACTTGTGGCGTGGGCTCCCCTGACAGGCTGCCCGCACTATTCCTTATCGATAAGACTGTGTATTGATATTTGCCTATCTTGTATCGATAAGATCCCCTGGTGGTGGGGTCAAGGGACTCTTGATTTTGGCCCGCCGAGTCACTGAGGGTGAGAACATATGATATGAGAGCTGAGAGGGTCGCAGGACTGTCTACAGGAGCCTTTGAAATACTGTACCTAAACGGTCGCATACAATAGCACTTTCTGCCAGATTCCTCGCGTTTGCATCATCTTCCGCAACCCTCGTTCCATCGAGTCGCAATGGGAGCTGGAATGGTCGAGCTTGACGCCCATGAGCAGCCGTCGGAGGCGATGCGGGCACTATGGAAAGGCTATTCGAAAGCAGATCAAAAGGAACTCATAAATGGGGATTCAATCGATGACCCCAGGTCAGCCGAACAAGCTGAAAAATTCTCAGTGGCCGGGAAGATTTCGGTTGAACAGCTCGGCACTGCTTTCTCTCACATAACTTCAACCGCCGTTGAAGCATCGTCACTCCAAGAGGTTCCCATTCTCTACCACCCACTTCTGCCAGGTGCGTGGTTTATTCTGGAGTTATGTTTCAAGGTGACTGGTTTACTGACCGTCCCAGGGCTTCTTATCGTACCGAACCTAGTGCCCCCCGAAGTTCAGAAGACTCTCCTTTCGCAGATGATCAACCGGGATCTTAGCGTCCCGACACATCAGACAAATCTTCACCTTCACTACGACCTGCCTTACCCGAAAGCTACAGATGGGTCTCCCGAGTCTTTCTTCTCATATCCACCTGACCAAACACCCATCTTCACCCCTAAGGACCCCTCGGTTCACAAGCCCCTGTCCATCAAGCAAGTCATGGAGCGACGTCTCCATTGGGTTACCCTCGGCGGCCAGTACGACTGGACGAACCGCATATATCCCGACGAGCGTCCTCCCCAGTTTCCTTCCGACATTGCTCAGTTCCTGGAGGCTGTTTTCCCCGAGACCCTCGCCCAAGCCGCCATCGTCAACTTCTACACGCCCGGCGACACAATGATGATGCACCGCGACGTCAGCGAGGAGACCGACAAGGGTCTCGTCAGTCTGAGCTTCGGTTGCGACGGCCTGTTCATGATTGCGCCGAACGAGCCCGAAAAGGTGTCCGATGAAGCAAAGGCTACTGGCAAAGAGTACCTCCTTCTCAGGCTGCGCTCCGGCGACGCCATCTACATGACCAAGGACTCCAGATTTGCGTGGCATGGCGTGCCCAAGGTCATGAAGGGGACATGTCCAGACTATCTAGCCGACTGGCCGGCGCAGGATGGCAAGTACGAGGAATGGAAAGGCTGGATGCAGAACAAGCGGATCAATCTCAATGTGAGGCAGATGAGGGACTGATGGTGAGCATGAAACACTGGCTGCATATTGGGAGCGTCTCATTCAAGTTACTTTGGAAATACCATGAACCTCTTTTTTCACCAAGCTCTTCTCGTCAAGAAGAATACTTCCGATTTGATTTGGCCTCGTATTTCTCTAATAGCCTGGGAGAAACTAGCCCTAATGCCGGCTTTGCATCTTCTGGTTAGCATCCGACCACTCTGTAACAACACGTATGTCGGAAACAAAGAGACAGTACATCCTCCGATCATGAAGCGAATCAAAACAAGAAGCCTGAAGAATTTGGAAGAGTGGGACACCAAGATAGTCGTGGTCCTTGTCATTGTTTTCAGAGCTTTTTTGCCGACTTGCAACGACGTCTTCCCCGAGATTTAATCAAGTCTGCAGCCTGAAATAGCGTTAGTATACACAGCATTGCCGATAACAACTCTTCAAACTACTCACCTTCTCGGCAACGGCATAAACGGTCTGTTGCGTGTAAGCACCTGGCAGGTCAGGCTGTATGCTGGCATCCACGACACTCAACCTCTTAACCCCGTACACCAGCAACTTCTCGTCAACGACACCGCCAAGCTCCCTTGGCAGCATCGCCGCGGTGCCTACGGGGTGGAATGTGGTTGGACTGACCTGCGCCCTCACGGCCGCGCTTAGACCCTCGAAGCTTGTTACGTTCGCCCCGGGAACCGTCTCCTCCGGCGCGAACTGGATGAGACTCGTCTCGAGGAAGTACTTGCGCGTGAACCGGATGAACTCGACCTGGATGTCGATGTCTGTCGGGTTGCTCAGGGCGCGGTAGTCGACAACGGGGTCCTTAAAGAAGGGGTTCGAGGTGTCTATCTCAATGGTGCCGCGCGACATAGGGTGGAGGAGGACGAAGTTGCTCTCCGTGGGAGCGCCGCGGAGAAAGAGGTTGTAGAAGGCCGCGCCTCTGGAGCGCAACGCTGCGGCGTGCGCTTTCTGCTGAACCGCGTAGCCGGCGATGACGGTTGCGTCGGTCCCGGCGGGGAGATAAGCGGCCGGGTCTTGGGATTCATAGGCGGCCGTGATTTGTTCGAACGTGTCTGGGGCTATGACAGGGAAGGGGAGGAAGGAGGCTGCGTTACCCACACCTATGGTCAAGGGGCCTAGAGTCACAGACTTAGTTCTTCATTTCTACTTGTGAGGATGGAGAGAATACCTGTCCGGTTCGCTTCGAACTCAGATTGGGCGAGATCGATGAAGGTTTGGTTGTTCTCGAGGTCGGTCATGTCGGGATGGATGTTGAAGTTGGTGACTGCGGGATATCAGCATATGTACGTCCATTTTACATCTACGTCTTACACCTGAATGTAGCTCCGGCACCAACTGGGTGGTCTTGGAAGTTTTGTCCAACGCCAGGGAGATCGACGACGACATCGATCCCGGCAGCCTCGAGTAGGCTCTTGGGACCAACGCCACTGCGCTGGAGAAGTTGAGGAGTGCGGATGGCTCCGGTAGCAATGACAACCTCTTTCTTTGCTTTCACGGTCCGCGCACCCTCGGTAGTGGTAGAATTAGCCCCAACGAATGAGACACCCACCGCCGTCTCGCCATCGAAGAGAACTCTCAAAACCCTTTGACCAGTGATGGTCTCATAGTTGTCTCGCGCAGCCTCTATTCCGTCCCAGTGACCCTTCCTGGCCATTGATCTGGTCCTGGTCACAGGGTCAGATGACAGAGGATACCAGAAGACTCCAGGCTCGCCAGCGCCCGAGTCTGGGGGAAGGTCGACTCCCTCGATCTCGGCAAAGGCCGCCACTTCGTGCTCTACAAGATTCCGTTAGATGCTGCTGTATGAAGACATGAGAATGGATTGGAATACTCAGCATTGGCCAATGAAAGGTAGGGAACGAAGCATGGATGCCGGATGTGTTCCCCAGAAGCTTTCGTCGTACTTGATATCGAACTGTTCGACCAGCTCAGGGGTGGGGGGGTGGAAGTTCCATGCCTGAAACACCGTTAGCAAGGTCGATATTCTTTAGATGCAGAAGTCTCGTTTTACCTTTTTGAAATAGGGTAGTATACCATCCCAGCTCCATTCGGAGTTGTCACTGAAGTAGGATCCCCATCTGTTGTAGTCCTCCTTTTGACCTCGGTGGACCTGCATAGCATTGACTCCGGTTGAGCCGCCAAGCATGAGGCCATGAACCACACCGAAGCTTCGGCCGTTAAGGCCCTCTTGGGGTGCAGAAGGGAAGCGTAAGGAGAGGGTCGGATCGCGATAGCCTGCCAATCCTCCTGCAACGAGGTTCAACGCAGTCGAATTAACTACAGGAGAGCATCAACTGGGTGTTCTTGAATTACGGAGTAACGAAGCGGTCTATGGAAGCAAAATAGACTCACCAAACACACCCAACTCAATCACCAGCACGGTGTCTACCCGTAAGAGTTCCTTCAGCAAACCAAACTCAAAGCTTTCAAGCCTCTTTCTGTGAAAGAACTTACGCTCGCCGCTCTCGGTGAGCCGGTCAGCAACGGTGAGACCGGACGTCCCTCCGCCAACGATGATGTAGTCGTACTCGGCTTTGACATCCATAGCTCTCGGCAATATCTTCGTATGGGCGATGGAACCAAGGACACTGAGGGCCGAGGTACCCACAGTGCTCAAGGCCAATGCAGCCGCGACGGCCAAAAGAGGTGAAGTCTTGGACATTGCAGGCACCCACTTTGAGCTTATGATGCAGAGAAAGACAGAAGGACTCGATGGCAGTAACTTTGCGGAGGTTGCTCAGGGACATCGTCCTATTTGCCGATATATATACCTTTCCATACCCTATGCTTTTCGCGCGGGCAGCTACATGATGCCGACGGGGCACATCTGCGCCGAGCACCTCTTATGCGCCTCCCTCTCACCAATTGTCGACCTCCCGCAGGAAGCTGCATTACTTACGGGCAGAGAACCATGGCTCTTGTGGTGTTCCAATGATCCAGCTTTCGATAACGTATGCCTGTAGTCACATCCATCTTCTCATGACCAATTGGATCCGGTAAAATGGTATCGGAAGGCAAGGTTTTGCCACAAGTCTCAAACTAAGATGTTTCGTGGCACACTGAACCTGTCTCATTGAATCATCATTATATCCTGCGTCTTCATTTCAAACCATCGCAACTTGCTTCTCATTCCGATCAATGCCATCATGTTCTTCGAGGTGACGAGCAAAAGACTCGAATGGGGCTTGATAACTTGCATTTCCACCGTAAAGGAAGTTATCTGATGTCTTCTCAAGGAAAGTTGCCCCGCATCAGGCATGTTGAGCAATGAAGGAGGAGCTTGCAGTACTCTGCATGAATCCTTTCATCCGCCGTCTGCAAGAACAACACTGGCCACACTGCGGGTGAACGGGTTGCTGCAGCGTGGGAGTTCCTGGGCGCAGCTTCTCGACCGGGCGAAATGTGGGATGGACAAAGGGAGAGTATGAAAACGTTGAACGGTTATGCAAATCTCACCGGGTTGATGGCACCTGAGGTTGCATTCACCAGCTGCGCCGTTGACATGCATCGGGTCACGCCATATGCTTTCGTCCCTCGCCGGAGCGGGGAAGTTGACGAGCGTTCGGGATTCCTCTTGGACTGGCGTCTGCCTAATGTCCTACCTGTCACTTACTTACACGATTGACCGTTTCGGTGTTGGGAGGAGAATTGTGAACGGACTCCCATCTTCACCTCCGCGATTGCTGCCTTCTAGTCATGTAAATTCCTCTATTTTGTACATAGATACTCAAAAGACAGACGTGATTCCACTCAGCTTTCTTAGATAATGCTATCTAAAGTGTCTCTGAAGGACGAAGGGGGTAGAGGTATGGATGTCAAGCTCACACCAACTTCTGTCAATTGGACTTGGAAAGTTCGTTCTGTGTTCATCTGATGAGCCTTCAGGGCAAGTAGCTTGGTTGTTGTTTGAAGTTGATGAAGCCGAGCACCCGAACGACTCTGGTCCAAGGTAGCAAGAAAAGTATGACTACTCCTAAGGGAGTAGGGCACAAGGCAAACTCTCGCTCCTGCATTGACATGTTCATGTTGACGATGCTCACGGCCTTCAATCCGTCAACCGAATGTGAAATTCGCTCCGAGAAATACAGGTGCCACTTTGAAGATGCCGATCCTCACGAGAGGCTTCGAATCCCCTTACGATTGCAACTGAAAGAAAAACAGAAAAATCTGTGGAACTGCGACGATTCCACCGCGTGGGAAGGGTTCGAAATGGTTCTGATTGTGGTCACTAGCCCCCCCCCCCCCCCCCTTGTCTAGGTGTTGCCGACACCGACTCGAACGAGTCGATACTAACCGCACCGTGTGCAGTTGTGAAGAAATAAAATAAAATAAAAACCCTCACCAAACAACTCGCATATTCAGCATACGGTCTGTCTCTGCTAGCCCTCCTGCCTGGAAGTGAAGTGGAAACGAATCTAATCGACTCGACAACTCGACGGGGCAGTGGCTGTGCCTCGCCAGAGCCCCCTTTCCAGACCCTCCCCCATATGAGGGCCACTCTTTCGAGAACAACTTATTCTAGCGGTCAACTAGTCAATTAGTCAATTACTGGCGACACGGCCTCCGCTCGCCAATCTAGTGAAAAGCATGCCATGTCTGGAATTGGCTGGATTTCCTCTCCGTCACGCGAGCCAAGCTGTCAGTCTGCCTTGCCCGAAACCCTGACCAGATCAACCCAAACCGCCAAATACGAAAGACTAAACGGAACGTAGCTCACTGAATTAATCATCGGCTCGACCTCTACCTCGAACTGTTGGGCACCGCCGAATCTATCGGCGAGTCCAAGGGCCGGGCCCGCGGAATGGACTATGGAATTTAGACATGAAGTGAGCATCCCTGACCCTCCGCACGCCTAGTCGAACATGCGGAATGTATCATCACTCAAGTACTTCCGGAAAAGACATCGACTGCATCCCTGGCACGATGTTGCGCCTCGTGTGCCCCCGTGTACCAGTCACCGAAGGAGTGGAGGAGGGCGAGACTTCAGGGGTACTCCCCGCCAAGGGGCAGTGCCCCTTGCTTTCACGATCAGCAGCAGCATGACGATAGACTTTAGTACATAGGGTCACCGCCACGTAGACGGCCTCATGTGGATTGTCAAAATAAGTCTAGCTGAAAAATTGCATATGGTACCTCTGGGCCCCTACACCTCGACACCATCGGCCTCATGCGGCTTGTGGGCTGCTCATCCCGGGGGTATCACGAGCAGGAGAACAACTGAAGTAGAAAAAGCAGCAATGTGCAGGGGGGCAGGTCTATGTATAACACGAAAGATGCTACATTCAGAACATCCCTGCGGCTACCGCGGCAGACTTACTGTACAGTGAAGCCAGCGTTGACGGGGTAAGTCGCATACTCCCAAGGCACAGCCCTCTGGAGGAGCTGGTAATCGAAGCCATCACCCCCACCGCTCACGTACAGGAACTTTGTGAAAGCAGCCAACGCGTTGTAGGTGAAGGGCGTGTGGGCGGGGATGAAGACAACGTCGCCCTGGATCAGCGTCACGGCGTCGTATCCGTCAACGGCGATGTTCAGGGCACCCTCCTCAAGCTGGAAAGCCAGTGGCTGTGTCAAGTTCGCCTCATTGGCTGTCTGGTTCGACAGCAGGGGGCTCAGGGTGACGGTCCCCATTGTGAAGTTGCTCGCCGTTTGGTCGGCCGTGGCGAAGGGAGCGACAAGATGGTAGACGCCTCCGTCGGCGTTGAGGTACTTTGGCCCGCGGTTCTTGGCGATGAAGTTGGGCGTCACGGCGTCGGGAGCCAAGGGATTGGCGGCTGTGTGCCAGGCGTCTTCGTCACCCCCGGCGCTGCCGTTGACAAGGTCTCGGCGCGGGTTGAAGTCAAGCTGCGCATAGACGTCAAACGCTTCGAGGGCGGAGATCAGCTCCGGGTTGGAACCGGAGGACCCGTTGACGGCGGCGGGGACGAACTCGGCGCCCGTCGAGGAATTGAACTCAGAGTTCGCGATGGCAATGAACAGCTGCTCGAAACCGCCTGGCTGAATTACGCCGGTGAGCTGGGTGTCCGGGTCGGTGATCTGGAACGTGTGGACTGTGTCCTGGGGCACGGCACCGTAGTCACCCGGGGTGAGAACGCGGGCCTGCTCGTCGGTGTCGTTGGTCTTGGCCCAGAGCTGGATCTGGCCCTTGGTGCAATAGAAGTTCTCGTAGTGCGTCTTGTGGATGTGCGGGAGCACGCCGAGCTCGGAAGAGTCCGGGGCGTTGGTCTGCATGAGAGTAAAGGCGCCGGCCGAGGAGTTGCCGGTAACGGAAAAGCGGTAGACCTGCGCCCCGACGGCGACAGCACGGCCAGAACCCTTACGAAGGACGTAGGGCTGCGAGACATCGGGTGCTTGATCGAGGATGAGAGTCTTGCCGGTGGTGTTGGTCTGCTTGAAGGAGTGGCCCTGGGGAGCCGCCGCTACGAGCGGGAGGCCAGCCGCGAGAGTCGAGAATCTCATGGTAACTTGGTGGACTTGAGGTTGGATTTGGACGTAGGTCAGAGAGTGGTCCTGGGGGGGATGCAGACAAGGTGAAGAGACAACAGACTGTATCCTGCATCCATGGGGAAGATCTTCACAACTTTATAGCATATACATCAGGAAATCACCTAGCATTACGGCCGGACATTTAGATCCTCGCTCGGTGTCCGAGCCGTTGCCCCCTTACCGGACCCCATCGCGGGATTTTCACTTGATGCCACTTCGGGCAGCGGATATTGCTTGTTTCTGGGCCAATCGAGCACAACGGACTTCCAGATTGAGTCGAAATACCGGTTGTTTCCGCTGACTAAAGCAGTTTACCGAAAGAAAAACGCGAAAGCGGCTTCTTTTTCGGCCCAGATCGTCTCCATCACATCCATCGGCCCGCTGTTCATCCCATGCAAAGAAACGAACGGCAAGGATCGCTGGCATCTCACATGCCTTAACATGAACCAGCTAAAGACGGCAACCGCGTAACAAGCAAATGAAAAGCGCCGAGAGGGAGTCCGAATGATACCAGACACTATAACCGTGGGTGATAGTGGGTTGGCGTGCGTATGTATCATGATGATTAGGAGTTGAATTCCACTCGAAGATGGGTCTTCCGAGCAAAGTTGACGTAGATAGGGTCGGAACTCCCGAACTTCCTGGTCCACGAGAACTTGTCAAGGGCTCTTTATCCACCCTGACTTCCTTGGCCCCACCCGGAAAATCCGGACTGATACAAGATATTGAATGGAGCAATATTGAGAGCAGTAAGATGACTTCTCAGGGGCAAGCTTCTTGTGGCCGCTATACTGGAAAGATGATGTCCGGTATCCCGCTCTCGATTTCATTTGTAACTAGTATTTTTTTTTGTAGCGTATGTACTTAGCGCTAGCCAAGCAGTCTGCCGATGACAACCACACTCGCAGTTGATGATGTGCTTCCCTATGCGGTTTTCCACTAGGTAAGTAAGGCCTTGCAATTTCGTACACCGGAAATACACGCCAGACCTTTTGCCGCGATGCCGTAGTGCAGCCTGTAACGATAGAAGGTCTGCGGAAGGCATTGAGGAGAATATGACAAGTCAGGAGGTGAGAAGGCCATTAAAGGGTCTATCGACCTCACGAGGCTTCTGTGATTGAGTTCGAATACCCAACCGCTCCCGTGAGCAATCAGTATGCTGCTGTTGAATCTTAGTCCAGTCTTTGACTCCTCATGGGGCTTTGGAGGCCGTTCTGAGAAGGGCGTTGCACTGCCCCGCCCTGGGAACCGGGAGCTTGTCATGTCGATTTGTCGCCCATCTTTTTTTCCAGAACGAGATGATCATCTTGCCTGGATGACTTACACATCGGAAACCCGATGCCAGCCGCCAATCTGAGCTACGCTGTGGGAGCTGGTGTACATGATGAGGTGGTGTTGTCGTTTTCGAGACCAAACGCGCCCTGCTGCAGTACCGGCAAGACGGACTTGGTTGCCGAATGACACGGATTTCTCCACTTGCTTCTGCGATGAAGCCCAGCTCAGTTGGGTCTGCGACCAGGCAAAGCGGCTGCGCCAATCTGTTGGGTTCGTGACGCTTGAGCCACGTCGTCAGAGACGGTCAAGAGGAAGGCGCTTGTTGGTTCACGAGGTACTTCCAGATGAGGCGGGTAAGGTAGCAGCCGACGTTTGGGCTTCCAAAGACGGTCAAGCTCTATGGGATATCTTAGAACGCCCACTCTGTGCCGAGGGTGGAATACTGTACCTTGCTTACAGCCTTGCTGCCTTGGATTAGAGTTGAGCCGTTCCAAAGGGGATTAATGAGTGGCAGTGTCATAACACCAACAGGGATCTAGCGCCTGGGGAAGACTGAAGAATCCCAGTTCCCTGGGACGGCGGGGAGGGGGGTTCGTGCAAGGAACAGACAGAACCTTGTGTGTCGGGGCGTTTGCAGATCCTCAACGGTGTGGCTTTTCACGCGAAACTACCCCTGATGGGTTGTTCGTTGAAGGGGCTAGCATGACGCCTTGGAACCTTGTGATATCATGTCTTTCGCGGACGGGAGTCAGGTCTACCGTCCAACGAGTGGGCCTGACGGCGATGAATGTGAAGAAGCTGGTTGAAGTGCTGGCGACGGCGCTTGTGGACAGCGTTTGCTGGCGTGGCAGCTCGAAAGCAGCAGGAAAGCGGGTGATTCAAACGGCAAGTAGGGATCACAACTTACTCAAGCCAGTCCCTGGTGTATGTTTTGTCGTAAGTGCGGCTTTAGTGCTTGTTGGCGGCGAGACAGGGAATGCGGTTGCGTGGGATATACACGTCCGTACCCACGAAAACTGTATGTGGTAAACCGAGACACTTAGCTCCATGGTGCTCCCGTGTCCGGCTGTCAGACGCTGATGATAGTCATGGAAAAAACTGTGTGCCTTTCCACCATTGCTTCTCAAGAAATACGGATACTGATTCCAGGAATCAGAGAAAGCCCGCAGTCTGCCCTGTGGGTTTTCAGAGGGACTGTGCATGTCGCTCGGTGAGATACGTACCGGAGTATGACTAGAGCTAATCCAAATTGGGCTGAAGTCCCGCCTGAAGGCCAGGCAGCTTGCCTCCTCTTCCCCAGCCCCATCTTGCCCAGGTCTGTTCCCAACTTTGCCATCTACGAACCCACCCCGCCCTGGTGTCTTCCTTCTAAACGCCAGGCATGGATTGAACTAGACGCAGTTGGCTGCACCATCCATCGCCAGTCACCTCATCCCCCCCACCCCAAGCGGTTGCATCTCACCAGTGACCACTCCGAACCCTGAGGCTGGCTGCGCGCGCTTGACTGTGCGTCCCTAAACCACCTGCCTACTAGCTTGGCCCTGGGGGGCTTTTGTGTACCAGGACTCATTCCTATCTCTCCGACTACCTATCCTATTCTGCCATCTGACTATCTCCGGAGGGGCAGTCTCGATTTTCCATTTCCCATGGACTACCTAGCAGCATCCATCCCCTTGCTCGTAGTGATCGAGCCTGTCATAAGCCCTGCGCATTCAAATAATTGACATATCTCCCCGCGACCGTTCACTGGCAATCAAGGCGACCAAGATCATTCATTCATCCACCGCGACAAGGCGGGCATTCGGTGCGCCGGAACACTCTCTCTTGGTCTCTGGTTTCGAGACCCAGCATCATAAAGCCTTCGAGTACCAGCTTCCTTTGCCCGAGATCATATTTCCAGTCCCATGGGGAGCTTATGCTCGAACCTTGAAAAGGACGATGCACCTGGCGAAAAGAATGGTCAGGGTAGAAGGGACGATAACCATACCACGCGACACTCCTCACCAAGACTGCGGAAGCCTCCTCATCATCACCGCCGCCCAGGCTCACCTTCACCCAACGCTCACCATCGCCGCCACCGCCACCACCAGACAGACAAAGAAATGGCTCAAGAAATGATCGAAGCCCACGACAAGATCATTGCAGGGACTGGCGGCGCGCTTACGCGCAACGGTCTCCAACGACATGGTCGGCAGATCACCATTCTCGACCAGGCCCGGACGAGGTCGGCCACTGCCAAAAAGATCCAAGATTCTGATGATTACTTCCGCCAGCGCATCGAGGTAATGAACCGCGAAAAGACCTTAGCATTCGACTTCCGTCTCACGGCTTTGGCCTCGCCCAAAGAGATCGAGGCCAACACCATTATCCAGATCATCAAGGCTGAGGACCAACGCTTGGTGTATGACGCGGCTGAGCCAAGACAAGGGTGGGGGGGTCAAAATCACCCGCGATTTCCTGCGGACCATTTTCTGTCAAACGTCCATCTGATCAACAAAACGAGACTGCTTGGTATTGCGATCAAGATGCCAAAAGGGGCACATCTACACATCCATTTCAATGCCTGTCTGCAGCCTCACGTTCTGCTTGGTATAGCCAAAAACATGGACCGGATGTTCATCACGAGCGATAGGCCCTTGCCTCCGAGTGAGGACGGCAGGACGGACGAAGAGGCACAAAACGCTCTTCACCTCTGTGAAATCCAGTTTTCTATTTTACCACCAGAAAAAGAGAACCCGGGCGACATATTCTCGCGGAACTACGTGAAACGCCAAACGATGAAGTACTCCCAGTTCCTCGTCGAGTTCCCCAAGCATCACAGCAACGCCGATCCGGAGGAGTGGCTCACAAGTAAACTCGTTTTCCACGAGAACGAGGCCCACAACGTCCTTCAGACGGTCCATGGAGCATGGGAGAAGTTCAATGGCCGGACACGCATGATGAAGGGGCTTTTCAACTACGAGAGCGCGTACCGAAAGTACACTCGGGGGATACTGGAGGATTTTGTTCGTGATAACATCCAATACGCCGAGATTCGGCCTAATTTCATGGAGACGAATCAGCTCTGGACCGACGACGGCACTCGGCAAATCGACAACGTGGGAATCATGAACATAATCATTGAGGAATTTGACCGGTTTCAGCAAAGAACCAAGAACTCATTTGGCGGCTTGAAGGTCATTTACTGCACACCTCGGTCCTTCTCCAATGAGTCTGTCGCCTTTGCACTTGACGAGTGCCTGAGATTCAAGCAGAGGTGGCCCGAGTGGATTGCAGGTGAGTCTTGGGATCCGGAAACGATTGAGACGTGTAACTGACAACCCAGGCTTTGACCTAGTTGGCGAAGAATCCAAAGGGCGGCCTCTGCGAGACTTCATCTCAGAGTTCCTCGCGTTCAGAAAGAACTGCGATGAGGCTGGCCTCGATATTCCGTTTCTATTTCATTGTGGTGAGACGACGGAGATCGGCAACGACACAGACGGTAACCTCGTGGATGCGCTTCTTCTCAACTCGAAGCGCATTGGCCACGGCTTTGCGCTCGCCAGGCACCCATATATCATGGAGCACATGAAAAAAAGGGGCATTTGCCTTGAGGTGTGCCCCATCTCCAACGAAGAACTCGGCCTCACGCCGAGGATAACTGGGCATGCTATGTACAACCTCCTCGCGAACAACGTACACTGTACGCTGAACTCGGACAACGGAACTATATTTAGGTCAGACTCATTGTTTGGGCTGTGAACACAGTTCGACTAACCGCGAGGTGTAGATCAACCCTCTCTCACGATTTTTACCAAGCCATGGTTGGCAAGACGGATATGACACTTCACGGCTGGCGACAACTCATCGAATGGAGCCTAGAACACTCATGCATGTCCGAAGAAGAACTTGCCGTCGTGCGGGCGGACTGGGATAAGCGTTGGGAGAGCTTTCTGGACTGGGTCATTGCCGAATATGGTGATGTGCAGATGATGGAGCACGATGAGTCCAAGGCGTAACGGGGATGTCGAAGCGCCTGCACTTTTTGGGACAATGTTCACACGACTTGGGGGCCACCAGCACCACGATGCATAAGTTCATACGCTCAATGATCAGTAAAAAGAGAGTTTCGCACCCGTTTACCTCCTAGGTGATCAATAGCTTGTTTCGGTGGATAGGGGACACTGGTTGTCACTATGTGGCCAAAGTCGGTCCGGCAAATGACCGAAGCGTTCGTCGGATTTAGCGCTTTTCAAGGCATCCTGCACATGCACCCTGGAAACTCTTGGTACGTGACTGCAGCCCAACAGAAGAAAGGTATGCACTAGTCACCGGCTTGATGCACATTGGCCAAGCTGTCCCAGGGCCCGAATTCTCGACCGAATCCCCGCCTTACTCTGTGCCAGCTACAAGAAGGGAGATAGTCCAAAACCTTGCACATGGGGAAGCTGCTCAAGAATGTTTTGTGAAAAGTAGCATCAACTGCAAAGAACACCGCCGTTGCCGTTTGCTGCTTACATCTCGTCTTCGCATCATGTCAGGTGAGAGCACCCTAGGTAGCGAGGTGTGCCGTTCCGTCCTCCGCTACCCACGCCTCTTCAGTGAAATTTGGCCACGGGACGGACCCACCGGGCTCATCGGACATACCTACACATCAGTATTTGTGTCTTTGAATGGAAACATTTCACATGCCAGGTCAATGGCCACCACAACCCCTAACCCATCAAAATTTAGGCTTTTAAGCTTAAGGCGCGCGCGGTGGAGCCGCCCCCCGTCCGCCCCCCCCTCATTCGATCGACAGCACCACCTCATGACCGGGGGAGCAGCTGGAGCCCACCTCTGCTAGGGGGAAGTTACACCGAACTCCAACTCCTCCTCATCCTCCGCGACAGTCTCGTGGTCTCCCGCAACTCCTGTCCAATTCCCCATTTCATTCGCCGTATCTTTGCACATCCACCCAACGCGCCCCACTCGTTCATCCCATCCCTTGCCGCTCGTCGACTTCATCCCGCGAAAAACGATCGATCAACGAGGCATGAGAAGCCCTTTCCAGAGCCGTGGGCGGACAATGCGTGGCCTCTTCTGTCTATGGACTCCCTTACATAGAGGTCGTTGTTCTCGCAGTCCCGAAGATGGAAGCGAAAGAAGGACAATCGCATCATGGGACCCCCGCGCCTCTCTCTTCCCGTCACATGTCTCGCCGGGGTCTGCAAGGCGACACGTTGTTTGTGTCACCGGCACAGCCTGATCTGAAGGAAGCTTTCCATCATGGACGGGTACCGGTACGGCCTGCCTGAGTCCTGATGCAAGCATTCATGTCGGTCCGTGATAACGGCACATAGGATAGTCGCCCATGGGCCGTTTGAGGTCACATGTTCATGCCGCCAGAACGAGATTGCAGCGAAATTGGAACGCCGTGACACACTCCTCGACCCGATATCTCCAGAGTAAGACCACCAGTGGCACCACAGACTAAACCGAAAGGGGCAGTAAAAAGTGAAGGACGTTTTGACTTTTGAACTCTATGTACAGGGTCTTATTCGTGAGAGCTAATACCAATTCTAGTGATTATGCCGTCTACCAGGCCCGGTCGTCTCCCCCGACCCTTCCAAAAAAAGAAAAAAAGATTGCAATGCTCTAGGCAAAGAAACGCAAACGCGGTATCCATCCGGCCCCCCTGCTTCTCTCCCTAGAAAACATGAACACAGGGATGTTTCTTTTAAGGGTTCCAAACTCCAAGATCAAAAAGCAAGACGATCCATAGCTTGAGCAAGTCGAATGACCTAGAAGTCAAACTTGACGCCCTTCTTCTCAGAGATGTCGATCAGACCGCCGCGGTAGCTGCCGCGCTTCTTCTTGTTCTTCTCCTTGGTGAAGCCCTTGCCCTTGGTGACGATGAGGTCCTCGTGCGCGCGCTGAGAGTAGTCATTGGGGACGTACTCGTTGCTGGCGAACTTGGGGTCGACGTAGACCTCGTCGGGAATGCGAGAAAAGGGCTTGTTGGGCACCTTCTTATCCTTTCCGTTGGCGCCCTTGCCACCGCGGTTGTTGGCACGGTTGAGCATGGGGTCGGGGGGCAGGGGAGGGTCGGCGGCGGTGGAAGTTTCGGGCTTGAGCTCGGGGGATGTCTTCTCAAGGGTTGCGGAGGAGTTGGAGGCCGAGTCAGCGGCCTTGGCGGCCTTCTTGCCAGACTTCTTGGTGTCTTCGTCCGAGTCCGAGTCCGAGTCGGAGGAGGAATCGGAAGATGAGGAGCCAGAGTCGGAGTCAGGAAGGGGCACCTTTGCAGCCTCAGAGCCGTCAGAGTCGGAATCGCTGTCGGACGAGTCGGAGTCAGAGTCGGAATCAGAGTCGGAGGATGAGTCGGAGGAGTCAGAGGAGGAGTCGGAGGACTCAGACTCAGACTCGGAAGCGGAGGATTCGCTCTCGCTGCTAGAGCTGCTGTCCGAGCTGGAGCCGGATGACGAGCTGCTGTCATCCTTCTTGACCTTTTGCTTCTTGGCCTTGGGAGCCTCATCCTCCGAGCTGGAGTCGTCCGAGCTGGAAGAGTCGCTGCTGCTGTCGCTGCTACTGCTGTCCGACTCGGGCGCCTTACGCTTCAGAGTCTTCTTCGGCGCGGGCTTCTCATCCTCACTCTCACTGTCGCTGCTCGAGTCAGAATCGGAGCTGGAGCTGGAGCTGGAGCTGGAGCTGCTAGAGCTATCGCTGTCGGCAGCGGCATCGGCCATGTCCACATCCTTCTCTGTGTTACTGCTTACGGCCTTGACATTCTTATCGTTGACCTTGGCGGCGGCGGCGTTACCATCGATGGAGGTTTGCCAGGTCTGGAAGACAGTAACAAGGCTGGGACGGGTGGCTTGCTTCTTGGAGGGCTTCCAGCCGCTCTGGGCGCGCTGCTTCCTGAAAGCCTCGTGAGCGGAGGTGAAGGCGTTCTCGGAGAGGAAGGAGTCGACGAGGTCCATCAATTGATCGGGAGGAGCCTGTTGGGTCGGCGCGGCGGCGGCCTTGACCTTCTTCTCGGACTTCTTTTCCTTCTTAACCATCTTGTTTTGTTGCGGTGATGTAGGGGTGATGTTGTCGATGTTGGTCTTGGTGAAGTTGTTGGAGAATAACCAGGATGGAGGTGCAGAGGCTGACATGTGTGTCGCGGCAAGAAGGGGAATTTGTTTCTGTCAATTGCAATTCAAAAAGAGAGAGGGAGGTGGGAAGGAGCCAAGCGCGTAGGAATTTCCTCGGTGAGAATGGGGTCGGCTTCAGTCTTCACCTGGGAAAATTTCTGTGGGATCGCGGCGTCGGCCAGTCGATGTCTCCATAAAATTTATGTGGTGATCCCTGCTCGCGACTTTTTTCTTCTTTTTTTCCCTTCGGATCCTCCGCAGATCGTTATCTTATCAGACGAGCCCCGATGCTACGATATATGCAACAATCCATCCGTAGTTCAAACCCGTTGCTCCGTCTCACTTAGCCGCCAACCACGCGACAGGGGTAGAAGCTTATTGCCCGATCAGCAACTGCCGTTTGTTGACTTTCGAAAAGCTGGGCGCTTAGGCTGCGACTAGGCAATGTCCAAGCACCATCCTGTTCCAAGGAGATCTGTTTGTGGAGCAACACGACGCAATTGACGAAAAACGCTTAGAAACAAGCCTTCCTATACCAGAATCCGATCACTCGTAAGAGCCGACGACCTCTCTGCCACCGCCCTCGTTCCTGTTCTCTGGTACCTGAGCTGGGAAGCTCATACAGACTCCTGTGTACATCCGCCGCTCCCGATACTTTGAACCACGAAACCGCAATGAACGCTACCAAACGAAAGTTCAACGCCCTTATTCAGGGCATGGGCAGGTCATCGGCGTCTACAAAGTCAAACGACTCCGCCAGCCTGCCAAATGAGTCACCTCGTCCATCCACGACGTCCCTTCAGCCTACCGATACAAATTCATCGACCGCGACGACCGCGATGATGACGACGACGACGACGACGACGAACGTGAACAACACCAAGACCAGCATGTCGATTGACGAAGACATACTGCTGAAGCGCCGGCGCTTGCAGGCACTGACGGAGAAGAACGCTGCTACGATCAAGAGTTCACCTTCCATCCGTGCAACAGGGCCAGGAACGACAATCACAAACGTTGTGCTGAAGAAGTGGACGCCCAACTCGTCCAAGGTGATAGAGGTTAAGGTTGCATCGAAATTCGCGCCGAGCGACCGAAGCGAGCTTCTGAAGAGGCTGGCTTCGTTCCAGGAGATCACAGACTGGACGCCAAAGCCTGACGCGGTGAACGAAATCGAATGGGCCAAGAGGGGATGGGTATGCCAGGGAAAAGATCGCGTGCGGTGTACGCTGTGCAACAAGGAGCTCGTTGTGAAGCTGAACAAACGCGAGGTCGATGGCAAGGAGGTGCCGGTTCTCGTCGCGTCGGATGTCGGTAGGTTAACGATTGCCACCCTTGTCGCTACTCGTAACTGATTGGTGAAGCAGAGGAAGCGTTAGTCGACAAGTACTCGGACCTGATTGTCACTGCACATACGGAAGAGTGCTTATGGAAAAGACAGGGCTGCGACGGTGTGTCCCACAATCCCATACCAGAGAGAGCGTTTACTAACTTGTAAAGATTCACTTCTTCGATTGTCTCTGACCAATGCCAAAATTAGTATGGAGGCATTGCGACACCGATACGATGAGCTGTGCGGAAGGAAGCCCTTTCTTCCCTACGAGTTCAATCTGAGGCTCCCTGAGGGTCTCGACATTGACAACGTTCTGTCTCAATTACCCGACGACTTCTTCACCAATCCGCCACCGGCCAAAGACTCTCCGGACCCAAAACAAGCCAACAGAGTCGCACTGGCTTTGGCCTTGACAGGGTGGCAAGGCCTCACAAACCCTCGTATTGGCGCGGTGCCGAACTCGGCGTCCTGTCATACGTGCTTGCGGCGGCTAGGACTGTGGATGTTTAAAAGTAAGGAGGTCAATGCCGACGGCGAAATTCTTGTCCCCGCGCCAATGGATCATCTTGATCCCGTCAAAGAGCACCGCTTTTTCTGTCCGTGGAAGAACCCGAGAACGCAACGCCTGGGCAGCGCGAAGCCTGGCTCCGAATCGGATATGGCGGCGTGGAAGTGCCTGGCACAGGTGCTCAAGAACGACGCTTACCTACGTGGAGCGCTCGATGATCGCCCAAAGAACAGGTGGCACAGCAGAGGCGCCTCGGTACCATCAACGCCGGTGCGCAGGGGTGTCGTGCCGCCCTTGACACCAGGGGGCTATGACTCGCCAAGTGCCGCCTCAGAGCCGGGAGGGGACGACGATGAGAAGGCCCGGGACGCAAAAGACAAGGAGCGCTGGGCGCGTCTGCGAAGGGTGAAGAGTCTCTTCGAGTCGAAGAACGCGAAGAAGATGCGTCGGCAGTTGAGCAGACCCGGAACGGCACAATCGACCGTCTCGGGGGCCGCAACGGGGGATAAGGAGTAATTATGACCAACGGAATGCGTTTTATTATAGCACACTCACTTAGCAATTTCAGGCTGGTACGGACGGACAGAGGAGGTCTTGAGGGTTATGTTATAGGGGGAGGAGAGCGGCGACGACAACGACGACGACGACGACGACGACTGACTGCTTGCAATTTGTCTTGGTTCGAATACCCATATGATAGAACTTGTCCAAAGCGTTGATCACCCTCAGTACCAAGCAAAAACATACATAGGATTGAAGGTTATCTGTATACTTCTATTCATATCTCTTCGTCGGAGAGTGTTATCTACCATGTTCATCGAAACAAATGGCTAGTCCTTCCAGAAAATAACATGCCATGTGATGAGGTGTAGTCTCCCTGGAGGGTATCTCTAATCTCTTCGTCAGATCGAAACACTATCGTACATCACCACCAGTACCTCACGAGCTCCAATCGCCGAATTTCTTTTCCAGCTCCTCGAACGACACCACGTCGCCCGACCACGCCGCCGGGTCGCTCTCCAAGGCCTTGCCCGGCTCCAGCCTCTTCTTTTCCTGCTTCGTCTCCGTCCCCGTCCCCGATGCCGCCTTTGTCGGCGAAACCCGCGCCTTTTCAGGAGCGACAAATTCCCTGATACCGGCCAGTTCCAACACCCCCATCCTCACCCCGGCCATGCCCGCCGCGCTCCCCGTCGCGTCGACCTTCCAACTCTTGTCGCGCTCCATCCTCGCCGCCGTAATGTACACCTTCCTCTCCCAGTCGCCCCACCCCGTTCTTGCGAAGCACCGCTCCGCCTCGCGCAGCCTCTCGGCGATGCCGCCCTCCTCCCGGGCTCTGCGGAGCAACGCCTTGTCCATTTTGGTGAAGACAAGCATCACCGGCCGCCCCACGTCGGCGAGAATCTTGACGATCTGTGCGTCCTTCTCCGAGACTTTTTTCTCGGACGAGAGGAGGAGGATAACGCCACGGAGCATGGTGCGCTTATTGAGGTACTCGACAATCGCCTGCCCCCACTCTCCTTGGGAGGCGTAACCGTAGCCGGGTGTGTCGACCAGCACGATGCCGTGCTCCGGCTTCTCCTCTCTCGTCCGCCCGCCGCCCTCCGCTGCAACGGGCTCTCGGAACGGCAAGCCGGCGAGGGGGCCGACGCCATACGCGTTCATCGACACCGTCTTGCCCGCGACGGCGCTGACCTTGGCGAGTGAGACGGAGCCGGTAAGGGCGTTGATGAAAGACGACTTGCCGCAGTTGCTGGCGCCGATGACGCAGATCTCGGGCGTTGTGGTGTTGATCGGGTGGTGTTGGAGGCGAAACGCCGAGTACAAGAAGCTGGCAGGCGGTGAGAGGAAGAACCTAGCGGCCTGGGCGTGCGGGAGGTCGTTGACGGGGGATGTGAAGATGGCGCCGCCGTCGCCCTGGATTTCGGAGGGCGGAGGGGGAGGCTGTGGTTTTGGGTCCTGGGATCGGCCCTGGATCGCCGCCTTGATGTCGCTGACCGAGGCGATGCCGTTGTTGCGGGTTCTTTGCCGGGGTGGTGCAAGACTCGGAATGGGAACAGGTTTCTGATGTTCCTTTGACCTCTTTGGGGGCACGTAGTAGAGCGATCTGGCCTCCCAGATGTCCTTTGGTGTGCTGATCTTGTCCAGTTCATCTTGGGATAGCTTTGGCTGGTATAGTGTCAGTGTGTGTGTCTCTCTGTGCGTGTGTGCACCAAGTGTCCCTGCTTGTGACTTTGAGCTCTTATCTCACCATCAGGACGAAGCCGCCACCTTTTCTCTTCGGAATATGCGCCTTCGGCGTCGGGGGTAGGACTCTTCGAACAAACGATTCCGACCCCTTCACCCGGATAGGCCTGCCAAACCCCCGATCCCGGGGATGCTCTCCTTCTTGGGGAGTACCCTTGTAATCTCTGAAGCTGAACCGACCAGGATCTCTGTAAGACGCGCTCCTTTGCGACGTCGATGGGATCCTCCTGTCTCGCCCGTCATAGCCATCTCTGGACCTGGACCTCTCAAAGCCGGGCTCTTGGTGGGGGTTGGGGTGTCTGCGCCCGTCATACCAACCATCCGCGTCTGGTCGAGGTCGCGGGTTGTAAGTTCTGGTTGGCGTGATGCTCAACCATCGTTGCGTAGAGAGGCAGCGCCTTTGAACAGCGGCTCGACAACGAGACGCGCTATATAGCATCTCTGAGGCTGATAATTGAAGCCAGTCACCAACCTTGTGGAAAAACTAGATTCGTCGCCACTAGTGATGAGGCAAGCGTCGATGAAGAAGAGCTTCCAGGGGATGTGGATGTGGATCAGTTAACATGCGTTCGATTTTGCGGTATGTTATTTAACTAAACAGTGTTTGTGCCTCATTAAATGCATATGACATATACGGTTATTAACGAATGTGTTCACCTTTTTTTCTGGTAGACAAGTAATCAAACGATTTCATGGTAAAGAAAGACTTGACTTCAATTCAGCCTCTACTTAGTCTATCTTGCCTATGCATGGTTCATCGAAGCTTCATCATGCATGCCGATTCCTTTAACAGTTCCACGTAATTTCACAAAAACAAAAGCCAGCCCCATCCAACGCCCTCTGCACCAAACGGGCGAGTTGATCAACCTCCCGCAAGGTATCTGTAGTAGTGGTTCTTCTGGTTGTTGAGCTTCGCGCTGACTCCGTAGTCGTAGCGCTTCTGGAAACGGGTGGCGGTGCTCCGACCTCTGACTTCCTCCTGTCGGACGGCGCGCTTCTGCTTGTCCGTCGCACCAGCCATACCCGCAGCGTCTCTACGAGCCACGGCACGGTTGCGAGTCTTACGGTCACCAGTGGTGGCAACCTCTCTGCCATCCACATCCATCTCGTCGCCAGAGCCGGCCTCAATGGCCAGACGCTCCTCGCGCTCCTCGGCAGTGGGGTAGTTGTGAAGGTTCTGTCTGAAGTATCGGTTATGGGAGCGGTGACCGACTGCCTTACCAGAGGGCAAATGCAGCTCGTATTCGTCGTAGAAGACGGCACGGGTGTGCTTGTGGGCATGCGAGTGCCAACCATCCACCTGGTGACGGGTACGGGGGTCGTCGCGAGAGTGGTGAGGGTGTTTGTCGAGGCGCTCAAACTGCTCGTATCGACCATCCGCAGTAAAGGCCGTCAGGTCGGCAGAGTCGAGAGAAGAAGCCGAACTGTCAGTCTCCCAGCCATCCTCTACACCCTCCTCGACCTCCTCGCCATCATCACCGACCAGCTTGGTCGGACGCTTCAGACCGAGCTTGGCCCCGCCATTCTGGTCGGCCTCCTCCTCGTCGTCCGACTCCTCGCCATCAGAGTACGTGCTGCGGAAATCGTAGAAGTCACCAATGTCGAGCTGGACCTCCTCGGTGTCGTAGGGAATCTTGCAATGACCCTTGTCACGCATGTGGGTCTGCACGGCGAAGGCCGTCTTCTTAGTCTTGAAACAGTACAGGCACTGGTGGCCCTCGTGAACGCGCTCCTGCAGGTGCTGCAGCAGACCCTCGAGGTCAACGAGATACTGCTTCTCGGGAATGAACATGTCATGGAACCGCTCCATGTGGTTGGCGTTGAGGGGAACAGTAGGAGACTCGTAGTTGCAGAAAAGGCAGGACTTAAGGGTCCAGGAGATCTCGGGTTTCGAGGGAACGGGAGTGGTGGAGTCGGACTCGCGGTTGATGGAGGCATCATCGCTGGCGCGCTGACCCTGAGCAGACAGGTGAGGGTTTGAAGGGCGCTTGACGGGCGAGGGACGCTCGTCATGGTGCTCGTGGATGTTGGTCTTCTTGAGACCCTCGACAACCTGGGTGAATTCCTCCTCGGCCTCAGAGTCCAACTCGTTCTCCTTGTCGACAGCAATGGGTTCGCCAAGGGAGAAGGTAGAGCTCATGACAGAGCTGGCATCATCGGCGACGCCACCCTTACGTCTAGCAATGGCGGCGACACGAACCTTATGCTTCTGGCTCGTGAGATGGTTCTGATAGGCATTCTCGCTCGAGTACGACTTCTGGCAAGCATCGCAAGTGCGTTCGAACAAGGCCTTCTCGGCCTCAGCGTTCTGGACGGCGCGGGCCTGGAGGACCTTCTCGTTGAAGACCTCGGAGGCGATGGGGGGAAGGGATGCGACTCTGCGTTTGAGGTTGTATCGGCTAAGGAGATGATGTCAGTTGGTCTGAGCGGAACGGCGCAGGCGGGAAATACAATGGGGGTTTCGGGGGGACAAAACAAGGACAATAGGATTTGATGCCAGGAAACCAGGGAAGCACATACTGCCAGTCGCTCTTCATATGGCCTCTCTGAAGATCGATGTTTCGGTAGGCAACAGTGCAGGTGTTGCAGGTGTAGGGGTGGGAAGCTGCGGTTGCCCCTCCATTGGTAGGGACGGCGCCAAGGGCAGCAACATCGACGCTCGCCATGGTGAATGTCGTGTGCGAAAGGCGCAGTCTCTTGTTGGTGGTTTCTCTTCTATTTGCTTGAGTGTGTGAGGATTTCTTTGGGATAGGGAGTGAAGTTGCGCGCAAATGTGAATTTGCAGAGTGCGCAGAAGAAAATGAAGAAGGGAGGCAAAAGATGAGCGTCCCGGCAGTGCAGATGCGTCAAAGTCAGGCGGATGGAGGGGAAAATGATTTTAAAAGGGAAAATTCGCAAGGACTTTAGTGGGTTAGGCGGGGGTTTGGAGGGATGTGATAGGCACGTCACCGTTCAGAGCCCTTGGGTTGGGCCTGTTCTGAGAAGGTCTGCTACTGCCACCGGGAGAGGCTTGAGCCTTTAGCGCGTTCCTGACAGTTGCTGCCCTGCCGAGTGGGGGCAGTGCCTTCCTCCTGAAGCACCAGACCTGCAAAGAATGGACGATCCTTTTTTTTTTTTTTTTTTTTTTTGCCTCTTTCAGTTTGGTTTGGCTGGCTGACATATCAAACAGAAAGAGAAAGAAAATACAAGTCTCAGAGCCCAGGAGAAGGGCAAATTCAGGGTGTGCTTTGTTATCGTTTGGATGGGATGCCTGCTGTATCTTGCTTGTCCGGCAAAATCTCACTTAGCTACCTATTTTTGGTATTGTGCCTCAAAAGGCATGTATGTCCCTTTGGCCATGTCTCGATGAATGGATCATGTGTGTGCTAGGTAGTTGGCACTGGGACTTGTTTGTCGCAGTTGGTCAAGGGAGTGGGCAATTGACTAATATCACTACTCGTATTACATGTCGCATTCTAAGATGGACGCAAGATCTATTCGGCTGCTCAGTGGCAAGTTACTGATTATTGACAACTCAACAGTCGAGTGGGAATATAGTGTTGTAACAATATCTGGCTGGCTTGAGAGGATCAATGAACAAATGAGGGGCCGCCCGGTAATGGATAAGGCAGGAGGGGTACGGGCATTGTTGGGCAGGCAGTGGCGGCAGTTGGTGGGTAGATACCGGAGGCAAATCCCGCCGACGGCGCCGAGTCTGAACCAAGTGGCTGACTAATTGATTGACTGAATGACTGACCGACCTGGCGCCTGACCGTTGGTCCCGTCCTCGATTGAAGGCGGCAACGATGCGGCTGATGTCAGAAAACACCCTGGTTCACCGTTTGCCGCTCTTGGCCACCCCGTCGCTGAACTCGGTCTGGAATTCGCATGCTACGAGTGTAAATTCGGACCCTCTGCGGAATGTTCCCATGTTCTGATTGCCTGCTCCCGTCGTTTCCGGATCCACTCTTCCAGAAGGACCCCCCTGGAAGCCGTGCCTTCGCCATTCTAATCGCACGGTGTCATCGCCGAGCTTCGTGGCGTAGTTGTACGGTGCGTCGGCGCCCCAGTTCCTCCTCCATCCCGGACGAGCCTGCTGCTGATGCGTACGTAGTGCCCGTAATCCACTTGCCTTCTTCCCCTACCTACCTACCCTGCCTATCCACCCGTCAGTCGGGATAAGACTGTTCATTCATCGTCAACGTTTCTCTGCCTCGCCCCGGCTGTCGCCTGGTGGTTGTAATATCTTCTGTACCACTACATCTTAACGACAAGCGGCCCCTGCAACTCCAACTTCACCCTGTTTATTCCGTCTGCCGTCCTCGCTGGCCGCTCCCTGCCGCATTTAATCCTCTTCATAAACGAAGGAGCTTTCCAACTTGAACATCATATACCCCCAGAACGCCTGCGATCCGAATGACATGACTCGAGATACCCGCCGCCCTGAGAAGGGATCGCAGCCCGAGACCAGCCTAGACGCCGATTTTCTGGCTGCCCTTTGGGAGGACGCGCCGTTTGCACGCCTGCCTCCCGATGCGCCGCCCGAACTGAAGGATATGGTCCAGACCATCGAGAACCCGAAGCGTGTCTACGCCATCCACCGTGCCAGTCGCCGTCACAACTTTCAAATCCTTGTCGAGATGTGCGTCCCTGATAGACCTGGCCACCTTCCGTACTGTGTAATCAATGCTGACTTGCCGCCCCCCAGATACATCCTTCAGCTGCGATATGGATGCGACTCCAAGGCATGTACGACCTCGACCTGTTTCTCCTGTCGCAAGCGCCTCGCCGGCAAGGCGCCAATACGAAGATACAACACCACGAGCGCAAGGACCTTGGCTGTTTATCTCGCTAGTCAGGACAACCCGGAGACTGGGCTCTGTCCCTATCTCAAGCCCCCGAAAGATGCCCCGGCCGCGCTAGGCTCGCTCATATTCTCACCGAACCCCGCTGTGCCGGCTTTTAACGATCCCTTCTCGAAGCGCTCCGTTATACCAAAGGATACAAGACGGCGGAAATCGAGCTCGGCTGCCATACCAAATGGTGATGACAGCAAGTCCCAAAAGGCTACCCCAGATGCCAAGGATACGGGGCGTCAACCAGCCTCTTCCTCGAAGGAGCGATCCCATTTCGATTCGACGACCGGCGCCGCTAAAGTTCCCTTCAAGATGGCTGAACGGCCCGTCAGCAAGGACTATCGTTCGTTTGCTGCCAACGTCTTTGGAACTGTTGCCTTCAAAATGCTGGAATGGCTTACTCCGGCAGGCCTGGAGGCCATGTCGGAGAAGGTTGCCGCTCTAGAGGCTGATGCGGCGCAAGGTCCCTCGAGGGACGACGCCCAAAGATCGCAGAAGCCGTCAGGCCAGTCGACACCTATGCAGCCAATACCTCCCATCGTATATGCCGACAAACCCTCGAGCGACCTGCCCCAGCCGACAACAGACCAAGGGCCGGACGCTGTTTTGGACCAAGCTTCCCAAAAGCTACACGGTTCGAATTCAGCCATGTCCAACTCGCGACCCAGCAAGCCCAAGAGAAGCTCAAGCGCCAGGGTGAGAGCCAACTCGAAGCCAACTCGAAAGCTTTCCATCGAGCCATACCCAGCGTCATCCTTATCCGAGGACGTCACCTCAGGGTTGGCTTCTCCCAGAGCGTCCCACGAAAAGCCGCCGAGGCCGTCTAAAACATCACACGTTAATCCTTACGCCATCCCAGAGATACCCTCGACACCCTCGTTTTTTGACAATGTACCCCCACAAAATCACTCCGTGACGATTGTTCAGGAGCCAGAATCGCAACTCAAGACAAGTCCACGCAACGTTAGATCCCCCGCAGAGGCTCTTCATCCACAAGAAGCCACACCAGAAGCTCGGTGTGCGCAAGCAGACCAACCAACAACCGTTTTCAAACAGAGCGACGAGCCGGTTGACGTATCAATTACCGACAACATGCTTCCCCAATCACTGACTTACCTCAACATCGAAATCGTTGATCTCGTGTGTGACATTCTGCAGGACGACGGCACCTCGGAATCTCACCTTTTTGATCCTCCAACAATCACCAGCACGTACTCCGGGCTCAAGGACCAGGCTCCAAAGATGCGACGGAAACATAATCCTCGAACCACTTACCCCAAGCGACTTCGGAGGCAGTGGAAGCTGTTCATTGAGCAAAGCCTGTTCAACATTTTGAGCGATCCCGCCACTTTGGTCTCGTCCTTTGTCAAGGACGACGAATTGCTCGATTCTCACACAATCTGGTACTGCATGCTGAGGCTTACACGAGTGGCTCCCAGTCTCGTTTTCCACAGTTTGTGGATGGCTGCTGGTAGTCTCTTTGGCGCACCCAACTCACTCCAGTCGCTACGCTCTCCCACTACTAAAGTCTTTCGCCGAACTGATCGACCTCTTGCCAATCAGGAGGCCGGCCATCTGCTCTCAATATGCCTCCACGCATTGGTAGCGGCGGCACCGTTGATAACGGACTCTAGGATATTGTTTGACATGTCACGGATCCGCTCAAATGGTCTAGTTCTGGCGGGAAGCGGAGCTCTGGCGCGACAGCCTGCTTGGTTGTGTCTTTTGTATGATGACGCTTTCTCGAACGATTTGGCACTCAGGCTTGCGAGACGACTTTTTGCGGCCATTTCTGCACGGAAGTGCTTTGCAGACATGGCCGCGCAAAACGATGACGTCGAGGACAACGATCAAGAGTTGGATGCCCTTCGGCCCCTCATATCCCAGCTGGACCTTCTCAACTCGTACTCGTCTTCGAACCCTGAACTGGGGCAGCTTGAAACAGCTGGTCATGAATCAAGGGTCTCGACTCTGCTTCTAGACTGGGCCAAGACTGTCATGCTTCAAGAGTGGGATGGCCAGCCTGAAATCTTATGCGATGGCTCATTTGGCGGAGCTTTGTCGTTGATTGCTGCTATGTGTACGTATACAAGGTATCTCCCTCTTCTCGAAATATTTCGCTAACTTGCCATAGACGAGAAACGACAAGACCTGCTTCTGGGAGATGTCCAGTTCCGCGTGGACTACTTTGCAGAGAGGCTGGACTCGATTAACATGCCAGTCGCCTGGCTTACCCATATCTCTTCCGGGCAGAAGAAGCATCTGCTCGACTTCCCGTTCATTTTCGATCCATCTACTCTCGTTTCATATTTCAGATCTGTCAACTTCTCGAAGATGAGCCGGAGCTACGAGGAATCCAGCTCTCTTCAGACGCGGATGAAAGCGATCGTTGCCCCCGGAGGTCTAATCACCAATCCCCACCACAAGCTTGTTCTGCAGGATCTTCTGAAAACGGCTTCTTCAAAGTACTTGATTCTCGAAATCAGCCGCAAGAACGTCATAAGGGACGCATTCGATCAGCTTTGGCAACGGGAGGATCGAGAACTGCACAGACCCCTGAAAATCCACCTCGGTGAAGATGCCGGAGAAGAAGGATTCGATTCCGGTGGAGTTCAACAGGAATTTTTTCGACTCGCCGTTGCCGAGTGCCTCAATCCGGACTATGGCGCTTTCACGGTGGATGACCGAACTCGTATGGCTTGGTTCGTTCCTGGATCCGTCGTACCAGCATGGAAGTTCGAAATCCTTGGACTTCTGGTGTCGCTAGCTGTCTACAATGGCCTGACGCTGCCCATAACTTTCCCGAAAGCACTTTACCGCAAACTCTTAGGCGAGCCCGTGAACGAGTTGCATCACATCGCCGACGGGTGGCCAGACCTCGCCATGGGATTGACAACCCTTCTCGAATGGGATGAGAGGCAGGGTTTGGTGGAAGACGTTTTTGCACGAACATACGAATTCTCGGTTTCGATGTTTGGACAGCCGATTTCTCGTGAAATGAATGACCAAGCTCGCAGTTGGCCACAATTCGAGGCCACGAGGGGCAAGTCGCCGGTAGATGAGAATCCCGAGGACGCGCCACTCGTGACCAACGAGAACAGGAACGCGTACGTGAGCGATTACATCAAGTACCTCACGGATATTTCCGTTCGCCCGCAATACGAAGCGTTCGAGCGCGGATTCCGGGCGTGCCTACACCCCAAGGCACTTCGACTTCTGACGCCTCCCCTCCTCCAATCACTCGTCGAGGGTGTGCAAGAGATCGATATATCTGAGCTTCGCAGGTACACGAGATACGTCGGCTGGGACGCCAGTCACCGTGGCGTCCGAGACTTTTGGTCGATAGTTAAGCGCTACGACGAGAAGATGAAGAGACGTCTTTTGGAGTTCGTGACGGCCTCGGATCGTGTGCCCGTCGGAGGCATGAAGAATCTGCAGTTCGTCGTACAGAGAAATGGCGAAGAGGAAGGCGAGGGAGGACATTTGCCTACTGCATACACATGTTACGGCACGCTTTTGCTGCCCGAGTACAAAGACAAGGACGTTCTGAGAGAGAGGCTTGCCATGGCGTTGGAAAATGCGCAGGGCTTCGGGTTTGCCTGAGGAAATGGGGCGAGGAGTTGTATGCTAGAATTACACAAGAAGCCTTTTGGGCCGAAGAGGATTCTCGTCGGGCTTAAGATTCTTAGCGTTCTTTGCTTTGTTTGTGAAGAGAGAAGAGGTTCGCCTTGTCTATCACTGTTGCTATCGCAAGGATATTCGTGGCCCATTGACAGCGGTACCCAGCCAGTGCCTCCGATATTCATACGTAACTGCGACTTCAGCCTCGCAAGCCTTCGTCCAACGCCGGGGTTTTCTCATTAACGTCCAGAACTGCTTTCTTATAGCCGATAGAACAACCCGTCGTGGCTGACAGGATTAGGAGCATAGATAGGGTGATGAGAATAGCAGGCCTGCCGAGGCACGCTCTGGTCTTCCGACCAAGAGAAGATGCTGTGAGCAGACACAGCTTCGTGGCCAACTCCCATAAGAAAAGGGAAATCTCAGGTCACGCTCATCCGAATTAAGGTGAGACTGCGCTGATGACAAATTCATGATTAAGGCATTTCCTTGCAAGTCTTCGGAGGGATAGGACCAGTAACATCCCCACACCGATGGCCAATCGTCGGAAGGAATGGAGGAGCCGTCTGAGCGCCGGCCTGTCGGCTCTCGTACGGCCAGTATCTACAGTGGACTTTACGGTTGTGGGTACTTATAGTTCAAAGTTAAGCGATCCATCAACAACATCCGATATGGTGTAGTGGCCAACATGATGCCCTCTCATCCCAGAGAGTGTGAGGCATAGCCCCGAGTTCGATTCTCGGTTTCGGAATTCTTTTGCGGGTTCTCTCTCGCCTTGCTATTTATTTTACTTTCTATCTGCTCTTCCATTTTTTCTGTGAGAGGGAGGCCGACCGACCGCCTTTGGACAGGTCAGGCAGTGGTGGATGGTGCACCGCGCTGTAAGCAAGCCTCCATCGCTTACAGATCATGGGTGAGCAACCAAGGAGCAACCATCATCCATTTGGACTTGTCGACTTGGTCGGCAGAAGCCGGTGGTGCCTTCCAGACGAAGGGGCTTGCGTCCACGACATGGATAATGGCGGGGGCGGACTCGGCAGGATGGAAGGTGGTGTTAACGGCGAAGATGCCGAACTTCGGTCCGACACAAGCATTTGAAACAAAATGGCAAGGAGCAGAGGAGCGCAGACAGGCAGACAGACAGACGTCAGTCAGTTTGTGAATGTTGAGCCTTGAACATTTGCTGCATCACGAAGTTCAGATGTCTCATCTCATCATCCCATGCTCGCATTTTAGGTTCTGCGCTTGTCACGACGACGACGACGACGACGACTGGTCAAGGGAAGGAGCAAATGACAGCCGGATTCCAATGCTCCTTTCTTGACGGCGTGGGGCCCTGTATTTGTAGGCGAAGGACAAGCAATCCAACGATAGATAGACCGTGCAACAATTAACATTATTCTCGTATCTCGTCAACGTCTTTTCTACATGTACAAGAAACGGGCAACAAGAAGTAGCCCGATATTTATATCACTCTATCTTCCTCTCCATTTTGTTCATTATGTGGGCGTCTAGCATCCACATACGTTGAAACGCGCAACGGACGGGTCGTGGTCACTGACGAGCTCGTCGTACAGCTCCCACGAGTTGACATGGATGTGCTCGTACGCGGTGCCGTTCTTGGCCGCGAGGGCGGGGCTGACAAACATGTGGTCGAGCTCCTGGGCGTTCATGTCAAAGACGTACGTGTAGCGCTCCTCGACGGGGATGCCGACGGCCTCGTCGAGGTCGATGAGGCCGGACGTGGCGGTGAAGGTCTTGAGGGGCTGGACAAAGGCGAACTCGTTGAAGTCGCCGGCTGCGATGATGCGAGCGTTGGGGTCCGCGGCGAGGATCTCGGCGATGAAGGACTGTTGATGCACGGTCAGTCGAGGTTCATGAGACGGAAGTCCGGGAATCAAAGGGAGGGAGAAGGGGAGGGGGGACATACACCGGTGATCTCGGCCTGTTCAATGCGCGGGTTCACAACGCCGTTGACGGGGGGACGGAGGTCACCATGCAGAGACGAGGAGCCACCCTTGGAGGCGAAGTGGACGTTGACGGTGAAGAAGATCTTGTTCTGAGGCCCCTTGACCGCGCGCCAGGCAGCGACGAGAGGCTTGCGGCTGGCGTCCCAGGCAGTGCTGGCGGGGGCGATGCGGCCGGGGTTGTACTTGAGAGCGGGGCCGGGGAGGACCTCGTTGGCGTCGAGACTGCCGCCAAGATTGGGCTTCCATAGCTCGATGACGTCGGGCCGGTAGAGGTAGGCAACGCGGATGTTGCCTCCGGGCTGGCCGCCGTCCTTGCCGTCGACGGGGTCGATGACGACGAAGTCGTAGACGGCACCAGAGCGGGTCTCGATCTCGGCGGCGAGGGTAGAGAGGGTGATGTTGGAAGAGACCACGCCGTTGTTGGTCGCGCCGTTGTTGTCCTGGACCTCCTGTATGAAGATAAGGTCGGGGGTCTTCATGTAGTCAACGATGTGTGCAGCGATGGCGGGGAGGTGGGACGAGGAGGGCGAGAGGTTCTCGACGTTGTAGTCGCCGACGGTGATGCCCCTGCAGTCGCCGCGGCTGACGAGCGAGGTGGCAGGGGCATCGTTGGTGGCGTTCTTGGCGATGGTGATGGCGGTCAGGGGCAGGATGCGGTAGAAGCCGAAAGCGTAGGTCACGACGCCGGTGATCTCGGCGAGCTGGTCGCCCATCTTGGACTCGGGATTCTTGGTGCCATCCAGGGGAGATCCGATAACAATGGCCTCGGGATTAGAGTCTTGGACATATTAGTGATTCGCTTTCGGGCGAGGAAGGGGACGAGCCGTGTGTGAGTTGGGCTTACCCTTGTCAGACATGGTGATGCCGCCGTGCGAGTTGCGACCGGTGGTGGGCCAGTCTCCGACGACCCAGGTGTCACCGTACTGATTGGGGCGGGTGACGGCGACGGGATTTTTGACGGTGACAAGCTCACCGCTCAGGGACTCCCAGAAGTCGAGGCCATAGAGCGCGGGGTTGAGGACGGGGTTCTCCGTGGAGATGTTGGCTACGGCGTTGGGCACGGCGTAGATGTCGCCGCCGTCGAGACTGGTGTACTGCTCGGTCGGAGGAGCCAACGTGTCAAGGCCAATGACGAGCGGGACGACTTCGTTGCCCTTGGACACGACGACAACGTTGCTGGGGGAGCTGAGCTCCGTGAGGTAGATGTAGTTCGCCGCGGATCTGGGTTTGCATTAGTCGAAGCTCTCTGACACAGTACTAGTCGATTGTCCTACCTGTATTCCTGGATCTTTCCGCCCAAGGTGATGAGATCACCCACTGCGAGGTTCGCGCCCACAGAGCTGCCGTAGACGTAGACAGCCTCCGAGGTAGCATCGTCGTCGTCGGGCGTCGTCGAGCGGATCCAAATCCCACTGGGGCCCTTGGCGATAACAAGGCCGGTGACGTTGGTCACGGCCTGGTCCTTAAAGGGGGAGAGGAATTTGTTACCGTTGATCTCGGCAATGGTAAGGGCCGAGGCAGCGCCAGCGGCGGAAAGGAGGAGGGATGCGACCTTCATCTTGATAGGTGCGTCGACTCAACAGAGGGAAAGACTTGAAGCCGAGGTATGCACAACGCGCGCAAGCACCGACAGAATGGGATTACGAGAAAAAGACAGCGAAGCTCTTCCTCTAGATCGGGGTCCTGGAGCAAGAAAGAGAGGATCCTTAAGCCTTTTTCATCATCGCGGGGCCGCTGCCACTATTTGTAGTATGGAGCCGAACTATCAGCTTGCGGTCATCTGCGTTTCCCCTGGCCAGGGTCGTATCTTGCCGAGTCGAACGCCAAGAGAAGCTGCACACATCGTCGGGACCCAGTGATCCATTCCGCCCTTGCATCTCGGGAGCTGCCTCGTTGCATGTGAGCATGGCCGTGCGTGTGCATCTGCATGTGGACAATCTTTGACAAACATAATCGAGGTTGGGTGTAGGAAGAACAAGAAGAGGGGGGGTGCCGGCCAGCTCCGATGGTTTCTTGCAGCAATGATAGATACCCGTTCCTCACTGGATGGAACGAAAAGTGCCTTTCTATCAATCGATGGACAGGGGTTGACATTTTGGTCGTATCAATTGACCTCTTAGAGGCTTCGATGCCAGGCACGTTGTGATCTCTGACAGTCCTTGGCCACGGCATCGGCAACGACACGGCTACATAAGCAGCTTAGCCAACTGCCCGGCCGCCACACAACCCTCCCCGGCGCGGCCATGTATTGGCTGGTCCACGCTCGATTGGGAAGGTGAAGGGGTTTCCTGTGAGAGCGGGAGGGTCGCCCAGCTGGTGTCTAGTTCCGGTGGGGAAGACAAGTGGTGTTGGAACTTGAAGAGGTTGAGCGGTGGGCGGGGGAGAGAGATGATGCGTAAAGAGCAAGGAAATGTCAACAAAAGTCAAGGAGAAACTTTGCCTTTTGACTGAACCTATCCAAGATACTGTAATTGCGGTTAGCAACCCGCTTCGACCAGTGGGAAGGGGGGAAACGACTCGTTCGTCCCAGAGACAAGCCGGACCAATTCCCTTCCTCGGACAAGCGAACCCTCCAGGCCAAGACACGTCAGGACCACACTCGATAGATTTAACGGAGACGCGCGTGGTTGTCTTGCCGTCTGTTGGTCGAGAGAGGAGGTTGCTTCGGCGGTGGAGGTGCGGAGAGCTATTGCACTAGGTACCTAGGTAGGCAGTTTAGAAGATTGGCCAGGGGTTCCCCTTAGGGGCCCCCGGCCATGTTTAATCTGCGCCTTATCGCCTGCCAATCATTGCCCTCACGTGCTGGTGGGAACGTGCCGGCTCCGGAGCTGAGACCCCGGTCTTCCCTGGATATGCCGTCTGCTGCTGTCACCAGCACTCCGAGTCCACTAAGCTGGACTCGACGTGCCTCACTGTCGAAAGTCCATGGCACATTTCTGCGCGTGCACAACACACACAAACACACACCCACACATTCTCTCTCTATCCTTCGCACCAAGATCTGCTGGGAGCACTCATTCGGCTTCGATTCTCTCGCTCTCAAGATATCACAAATCTATGTAACCTCCCGAGGACGATAGCTCCTCTTGGTCTAATACTGCAGAGCGTACCTTTTCACCCAATTGTCCTATAGAATAAGAACCACATTTCCCAAAAGGGCGTGATTTTTATATCCCAGACTTTCGTCCTAAGAGTGGCAGGACCTCGCGGCAAGCCTGTGCCAAGCACATACTCCCGTCCCTCCTTTAAAAAAAAACCCCCTACAAAGAAAAATTGTCCAACGCGATTGGACAAACAATGAGATGGAAGCTGCTTCACTTAGATTTCAAGTGAAATCTAGCCAGCTGCACTGCGCGCACACCGCGAAACAACCATTGTTTCCCTTTCTTCATTTGGCCGTATTCGAGACATATCGACAACACACTTGGCAAGCAACTGATCTAGCGTAATTGATTGACTTCAGTTATCGAGCCCGCCGGGCTCGCTAGGTATCCCCTATTCGAAAATGACTCGGCCCCCGATCCATCGGCGCAGGCACCAAGAACCAGACAGAAGCGCCCGCTCCAGTTTACTCCGCATCAGCCGACTCCTCGTCACGTCCGGTAAGGCCGGTGAGCAATGAGAGAGGGTTGTTCTGCTGTTGCTCGCCCTCAGCCGCCTTGCCACCACCGGCACCAGCACCGCCACCAGTGATCTATGTCTTGATTAGCACCATTATTCGATATAACGACCGAGGTAAGTACTTACACTCTCGAGGATGGTAGAGAGAATGTTGTTGCCGTCCTGCTGAGCGTTGTTTTTGTTCTCCTCCGCAGCCTTGCCCCCAGCAGCCGCGCCTCCCTCGCCGCCGGCATTGTTCTTCTTTCCGTTGTCTTGCTGAGCGTTGTTGTTCTCGTTGTTCTTGTCTGCACCCTTACCCTCAGCAGCCGCGCCTCCCTCGCCGCCGGCATTGTTCTTCTTTCCGTTGTTTTGCTGAGCGTTGTTGTTCTCGTTGTTCTTGTCTGCACCCTTACCCTCAGCAGCCGCGCCTCCCTCGCCGCCGGCATTGTTCTTCTTTCCGTTGTTTTGCTGAGCGTTGTTGTTCTCGTTGTTCTTGTCCGCAGCTTTGCCTCCGGCAGCCGCGCCACCCTCGGCGGCATCACCATTGTTCTTCTTTCCGTCCTTCTTCTTGTCGTTGTTCTTGCCGTTATTCTTGCCGGCGTTGCCACCAGCGTCCGCGGTTCCGTTGTTCGCAGCGCCACCCGCACCCGCAGCCGCGCCCTCGCCGGCGCCCTCGCCGGCGCCCTTGTTCTTCTTGGCTTCGTCGTTCTTCTTGCCCTCATTCTTGGCGTTCTTTCCCTTGTCTGCATTCTCGTTGCCGGCTGCCGCGCCATCGGCAGCGTTGGCGGTACCGTTGTTGGCGGCGCCGCCTCCACCGTTGTTCTTCTTGCCCTTGTTCTTCTTGCCGGCCTCTGCGGCCTCCTTCTTCTTCTTGTCCTGGGCCTTGGCCTCCTTATCCTTACCCTTGTTCTTTTTGCCCTTATCCTTCTTGTTCTTTTTGCCCTCGCCGCCGGCGTTGGCGGTTCCGTTGTTGGCCGCTCCACCACCGGCCGCGTTGCCGGCCCCGCCGCCGGCGGCGGCGTCGTCTGCCTTGTTCTTCTTCTTGGCGGCGCCGTTCTCGGCAGCACCCTCGGCGGCATCCTTAGCGTCATCCTGAGCACCCTCAGCAGCTTCGGCTGGTGATGGAAGTCAGTCAAGATGTAACTAATGGTTGGACGAGTTTGGCACATACCTTGCTCTTCCTGCTGGTCGTTCTTATTCTTGCCACGACGAAGCTTAGGCCTGACGTCGGCTTGCGGCGCGAGGTTCATGTCCCTGATAGGAAGCGCCACGGATCGCTCATTGTGGGTAGGGAGGGCAATAACCTGGGCAGCAATGGCCGCAATGGAAAGGAGAATGGAGCTCTTCATCTTGGAAGGAGTTCTTGAAAGTCTCTAGTCAAAGAGGTGAAGTGTGGAAATGAAAACGATGATGAAATACGACAACTAAGGGACGGGTTCACAGAACCGGACGGAATGGGAAAATATGAGAAAGAAAAAGACACTCAAGGAACGAATGGACCAGCCAAAGTGAAGGAACTGAACCAGATTCAAAGTATTGTTGAAGACTTGAAAGCGTCGAGGGAAGAGAACGAAAGAAGGGACAGGTCCGGCTGGGTTGATATAGACTATCAGCTTAGAGTGAGTGCCATTCGGATCCAGATCCTTCGGAACAAGCTGCCGCAGGTTAAGCATGCGCATATTGCCATGATGAGGTCACAATGCCAAGAAATCGAGACGTCTTGTCAAGCATATGAGGCGAACGCTATCTCTCGCCCAATACCACTATGTCAGCCATGTCACAGACTGCGATCCATCGCAAGGGCAGTGCAGGCCTGGTGGATCCAGGGGAGTAGGGACCTTGGTTTGAGAAAAGAGGCGTGATGGGAAATGGGAAGAGGTGTGAGCGAAGCATCACGACGAAGGCCCGTGTCGTGCCAAACCTCGGAGCAGCCGTGAGCCGGGGAATGCGGAGTCGAGGTCCCAAAAATAAGAAAAAAGAAGGCAAACGTCTGGGAAACCAGGCGTGTGTAGCCGATTGATGATGGGCGTCGCTACCGTGCGTTTGCGGTTGATGGTGCCGGCGAAGACCATGTAGGGCGACTGGTGATCAGACGGATGGTGATTCAGAACAGCTCCGCCGTGGCGGATTCCAGAGTCTGTTCCTCGGCGCTGAGGACTTGGGGCTAGCGGAGGTGGAAACGGGTTACGGCTCCAGCGTTGGTGGATTGTTGGGGAGGCAGCTAGACGTCGTCGCAGCCACTTACACACAACAAATCAACGATGGTTCTGCGCTGGTACACGAAACCCAAGGTCGTCCCTGGGTCGTGTCCCTTGAGCGTTGGTGGAACAGCCATGGAGGGGTCGGGCGGCTTGATCGGAGGACAGGTTGTCAAACCTGGGATGAAACACGACCAGCGAAAGCGCCGTGCTCGAGTCGCGAACGCGTCTTCTTGGTCTTTGTCGACCTCGCGTTGGCTCCTGTCGTGCTGGACTGGGTAGCCGGCCTGCCTGCCCTGAGCCGGGATGGTGTTTGAGAGGATGAGCATGGCCGGAGCAACAAAGTCTAAAGCTCAGAAATGCGACGATGCCCCGTGAGCTGTTTCCTGGCACGCAGGGACATATCCTGTAAATCAGAACCGGGCTAATGGGTGCTGCAGAATCAACTAGTGCTCTAGAGGGCAGTATTTGCATGATTTACAGGAACATACGACCTTTTTGCTAGGTCGGCGGCAATGATGGCCACAATAGGGCTAGCAGGCAAGAAGCTCCCCGCGAGCTTGGATAGTGAGGTGAGCTGTAACTTCATGTCCTTATCGAAATGGTTACATCCCTTGCTCATTTTCATGTTCTCGCCGCATCGTTTTTGAGATTAACTCGGGTGCTTTTTCGATTGAGGTAATGCTTGTTTGTTTAGGAGTTGGGCCGCGGGTTGCGGCAGCTGCGCCATTCCGTCCCTTTCCATCCCGTCCGTTCCCATCCGTACCCATGCCTTCATACAATAAATGCCGAGGGCTAGGACATAAGGCGACGTTGGAAGTCGGCAATCCCTGGCAAGGCGGTGGCTCGAGAGTCAAGGTCAAGAGAATTGGGCGGCGTTTCAACTGGTGCATCGGATTGCCAAGTTTCTTCGTCTCGAGCAGATTAACACAGTTGGACGATGATCGTCGCATGGTGTGGCTGAAGGTGTCAATAACAGAGCAGGGTTAATAAGACCAGAGACCTGCTCAGTGCTGGCGATTATTCTGACCTTGGCTCCCGAGTCTCAGAAATATCTTGATCCTGAGGTCCGGAGACCAAGGCCTTCCCCCCAAACCTCAGAATCTCAGGCGACCACGGCCGGAGATCACTGGGGCGAGCTCCGGGGTTCAGAATTACAGTAAAAGCCAAGCATTTTGGCGAGGAGAATCAGGGGATGAACGGATGTGCTGCGATCCTGTTTGGGATGGGAATCATGGAGAAAGGAGGCGGGAGAGCGATGATCGGCGAGCCAGAAAATCAGACAGTGTCACAGAAGTTGGGAGATGGAGAATGGCGGATGGTGCATTGCTCTTTCCCCACGAGACAAGCCAGTCTCGCATTACTTTGGCGGAAGGAGGGCCCCATCCTTCTGCCCCATTGATCCATATTTTCCTTCCTTCCATGCTGACTTTGGGTCAGTCTGGTCAGTCTGTGAGTCGTGACAACTGGCAAGTGCGAGAGGCACAGATGGACTAAGAGAGAGGAAAGTCGAGACTGACCCGACTGAAAGGAGAGCCTGGGGGGGGATCCATAGGCTTCCCGTCTTGGCAAGTCCACTCCAAATCCAAATCCAAATCACGTAGCTGCTCCCTCTTTTCCTTTTTGCATCAACAAAGTGCGTTCAAATCACGTGGGCGATGACGAGTCTGCATTTCAGATTTGGTCAGGTCTTCCCTCCCATCTGTTTGTCACCCGCACTCGGGCATGAGACCACCACCAGTACGTTGAGTGCCACAGTAGGCACAGCGTACCAGACGGATGGTATTCCAAATGACTCCATCCCACACACACGCCTGTTTTGCTTTGAATCGTGCAAGTCTACATTTAGCAACGATGGACACAATCGACAGACTTCAGACGGAACGATGATGCAGCAGTGTACCTCGGTCGGTACCCCTGCCCGCTTACAGAGTACCCACTGGACAATCTGCCTCGGTACACTACACGGCACATCAACTCTTATACTACATTACCACTCATAGCTACCTCACACGGCACTGACCACAGTCATCTCAAGTGTCATCGGAGTCATCAGTCATCTCATCGGCGTGAACTCTCCGACTCAGACGGTTCCACGGTCAGACGCGATGCGCCCGTCGGCCTCCAACCTATCTAGGCTGTTCTGTTGTTGGTGCGTCTGCACATTTAACTCTCCTCCAGACTCTGGTGGCTAGTGCATCGGATCGCAGCGCGGAGGTTGAGTCGTCCGATGCACAACAGCAAAACTGCTGCAGGTTGTTGCCTTGGGCCGATCCGGATTCCGTCCCTTCTCTGTCGACTGACCGGTAACCGGACTCCCAGTTCTCCACCACACCTTGCTAACATGGACTGTCATCTGGTCCATCAGTCGCAGATGAGACCGAACCCGCTTTAGGCATTTCACAGGGTGGCTGTGCCTGGGATCGATCTGCTGTGCCGCACCCCGAGACTGGGAGCGCCGTCAATCCGATTGGCACTACCAACCAACTCCTCGTCTAGGTAGTCGGATGTCCTGCCTAAGGTTGGCATCTCCAAGTTACGGCCGCCTAGACGCGAATGGCACTGGCGGCGCGGAGGGTTTTCCACGCCGTTCCATTTTCTTCGCAGTCAGCACTGCATATTTCCAAGTCATGCTTATAAGTGCAAGCGTGCCGCGAAAGCAATTTGCAATTCTATCCGCAAGTTTCTCAACCTTGTGCTTTTGACAGAACGAGTTCAAAAGACGTTACATTCGGTCCACGTTTTGTTTGGAGTATACCATTTGATTAAAATTGCCTCACGCTCTGCATCTTGAAACACTATCAGCGACAGACAAGAGGCCCGGTGCCCGCTCGACCATGTGGGCCCCACCGCCGGCTTGCCCTCCCGGAATGGACGACTCCCTCGGCCCGTGGGCCGGAGAGTCGTGCCGGGGCGGCTTCGACTTTACGCTACTGTTCGAGGAAGCCGTACTTGCGGTTCCCCTGCACTCCCTTCTCCTGCTTGTGCTCCCCACCTGTGCCATACGCCTGGCAAGATCCGATGTCAAGGTCGTCGCCAGTACCCTGCGCTATTTCAAAGCTGTTAGTCGTGGCAAACTTGCGTCAATGCTACAATGGGCTGACATGCCGAAAGTGTGCATTCATCTGTCTGGTTGTCCTCAATGCTGCGCTTCTCGTACTTTGGACTACCACGCCCCCTAGCGTCATCCTCCACACGCGTGCGACCATTCCCGCCGCTGTGCTCACTCTCGTTGCCTCGCTCGGGTTGGCTTTGCTGTCATGGCTGTCACATGAACGGTCCGTGAGGCCGTCATTCGTCCTTTCGACCTACCTCTTCGTGTCAGTCCTGCTGGACACCGCCCGTGCTCGCACCTTGTGGATGATTGGACCCCACCAGACCATCCCCGCCGTCTTCACATGCACCTTGGCGTTGAGGGCTGTCATGATTCTTCTAGAATCAACAGAGAAGCGGCGTATCCTGGTCCCGCAACACAAAGGATACTCCAAGGAGGTCACTAGCGGCACCTTCAATAGATCCGTCTTCTTCTGGCTGACGTCGCTCTTCGTTAACGGATATAGAAACATTCTTCGGTTAGATGACCTCTACCCACTGGACCCGAAGCTAGCCTCGGGGCCTCTATACAACAAACTCGCCGACGCGTGGGACAAAGGTAGAGAACGAACCTCCCGCCCTCCCGCAGCTAAAACAATTTGTCCCGCGGACTAATATATCTGGCAATTAATCAAAAGTCCCGAACAAGACCGTCCCCGGTGCTTTGTTTAGTACCTGGCTCCGTGCATTTGCGGGCCCCGTGTCTGCCGCCATCGTCCCGAAACTCTTCCAGATCGCCTTCAACTACGCCCAGCCGTTTCTCATAGACGAGGCGATCCGCCTGGCCAGCCAGCCGCAGGTGCAGCCTTTCAACAACCGTGGTTTTGGCTTGATAGGGGCCTACGCCATCGTCTACACGGGCATTGCTGTGGGTTCTACCCTCTTTCGTTTTCGTTTCCCTCGTTGTCATTGTTCTAGGCTTTTGGCCGCTCCGGCGACCCTTCAATCACGAGCGCTAAACACACGGTGCGCAGGTTTCAACGGGTCAGTATGACTGGCGTAATCAACGTGCGGCCTCGGTGACGAGGGGCAGCACAACGGCACTAGTTTACAGAAAATCGCTGAGGCTGGATTTGACTTCGCCGAATGTCAGTCCATCGGGTGCTTTGACACTGGTTGGGACCGACACCGAGACCATCAGTCAGGGTATCACTCAACTGCATGAGATTTGGGGAGGGCTCTTGGAAATTGGGATTGGAATATACTTGATCTATAGGCAGCTCGGCGCTGCCTGTGCTATGCCGGTCGCCCTCGTTTTTGGTCTGCCATTTTTTTCTTCTGTTCTTTGGGGCCTCTGGGCAACGCAAGTGGGCTAACATCCTGAGCAGTTGTCCTCATCGCCACAGCTTTTCTTGCCGTTCCGACCGGCAAAGCGTCAGCAGAATGGATCAAGGCTTCACAAGACCGGGTTTCGACGACCTCTAAGACATTGGGAAACATAAAATGGCTCAAAGTCTCTGGCCTCAACGATGCGGCTTTCTCTGTCATCCAGAAGCTCCGTGATACAGAGCTAAAAGTGTCGAGAAGATTTAGGATCTTGCTTGGCGTCTCTATGATGTTTTGTAAGTCTAATCCTTAAGTTTGCTTGGACATTGCTGATGATAGATTTAAGTGATCTGTACCCCAATTTGGTCCCCGATTCTTACTTTTAGCACTTTCGTGGGCACAGCTGCTGGAAGTGATAACACTCTGACGATTCAGAAGGCCTTCACGGCGTACTCTCTCCTAATTTTGGTGAACCAACCTCTAGTGGGCATTGTCATGGGGCTGCCTATCCTCGCAGCTGCCATTGCTTCTTTCCAGAGAATACAAGACTTCTTGAACGGAAAGGAGCGAGCCGACAACAGAATCACTACAGGTAACAGGTACAAAGGAGATGACAAAATCTCCATAGGGGAACTGGGTCCTCAGAGCACCGAAGAAAACATCGTGCCGTTGGAAAATCTCGAGCCCTTGGAGATTCATAACAACAACTCTGCTGGCTTCAATCTAGCTGTAAACATCATCGCTTCCATTCAAGGATCGTTCTCGTGGTCAAATGATTCCAAACCTGTCATCGACATCGACAACTGGAACATCAAGCGAGGGGCCTTTACCTTGGTTCTGGGGCCTGTTGGGTGCGGAAAGTCGACTCTTCTCAAGGCTCTCCTCGGCGAACTCTCGTCATTCAAGGGGACAATCCACACCAACTTCTCTGGCATCACATACTGTGGTCAAACTGCGTGGATACCAAATGATACGGTACGGAATATCATCGTCGGCCATACCCCCTTTGACCCGTCATGGTACCAGACGATCATCAGAGCCTGTGCTTTGGAGCAGGATATCTCTAGCTGGCCAAACGGAGAGAACACTGTGGCTGGAACTAAGGGAATTTCCATGAGTGGCGGACAGAAACACCGTTTAGTATGCCTTCCCTTAGTCTATGCTGTTTCCAAACCTGACAAACGTCCAGGCTATTGCGCGAGCTTTGTATGCAAGGAGCGAGGTGTTGCTTATTGATGATGTATTCAGCGGCTTAGATTCGAGCACAGAAGACGTCGTCTTCAAGAGTCTTTTCGGTCGGGACGGCTTGCTTGGTAATACTGACACGACAGTTGTTCTAGCATCCTCTGATTGTACGTCCTCTGAGTTTATTACTTTGTCTTATCGTCCTTCTGACTCTTGGTGCGCAGCGCGTCGAATACCATTCGCCGATGAAGTCGTTTTCCTCAGTGAGAATGGCCGGATCATAGACAACGAAACAGCTGTTAAGCCTGTGAAGGGCCAAGATTATCGGAAGAGAATCTCCGATTCAGCCGAATTTTCGAAAGCTGCATCCCCTCGGGCAGGAAACCACATCGACAAACCACCAGCCATAGTATTGGGCATGCTCGAGGACCAGGCGGACTCCACACGCCAGCTTGGCGACTGGGGGATGTACAGCTTCTATGCGAAGGCAGCCGGATGGTGCAGCTTGTCGGCCTTCGCTAGTGCCATGGTTGTGTTTGCCTTTTGTGATTCTTTCCCAGGTACAATTTGCGCCAGCCTTTATTTCTGCAATTGATTTCTAGGCTAATATGGGATCATTGCAGAGATTTGGCTCAAGTGGTGGGCAGAATCGAATGAGACGAGGCCCAATCAAGACCTTGGCAAATGGCTTGGTGTGTATGCAGCTCTTGGGGTCGGATCTGTGGTATCCGTTCTGTTTGGCATGTGGTAGGTCTAGAGATTGACTTGTATCTCTGCCTTCATCTCTGACCGCTCATGTTAGGCAACTCTTCATCGTCATCATCAACAAGTCCGGCGTCTATTTTCACGGCGTTTTGCTGGACACAACGTCTCAGTAAGCTACATAACTACTCTCCAGCTTATTGGTCACAACTAATGATCCCAGTGCGCCAACATCGTTTCACAGTTTAGTTGATAGTGGTATCACAGTCAATAGATTCAGCCAGGACCTCCAACTGATTGATATGGAACTACCAGCCGCCGCGCTTGGTCTAGCCATAGGTTCGTCTTTCCGCCACTCTCACAGCAAACTCATGTCCGTCTAACGCCGGTCCCATCCAGGCGTAGCCTTTGGCGTGGCCCGATTTGTAATGATCTCCGTCTCTTCCCGCTACATGGCCATTATTCTCCCCCTCCTCATCCCCGTTTTCTACGCCCTTCAGCATTTCTACCTCCGTACCTCACGGCAAATGCGTCTCCTTGACATCGAGTACAAGGCCCCGCTCTACTCCCAGTTGATTGAGACACTTGAAGGTCTGGCAACCATCAGGGCGTTTAAGTGGGAAGACGACTTTGAGAAGACGAACATGCACCGCCTGGATAACTCTCAGCGGCCCAGCTATCTACTCACTTGTCTCCAGCGTTGGCTGACATTCTCCGTGGATATGGTCATCGCGGTCATCGCGCTCGTATTGATTGTGCTGGTCACGACCCTGCGAGAGCAGATCGGGCCTGGGTTTGTTGGCATTGCGCTGACCAACGTCTTGTCTTTCAGCGGCACGGTAAAGGCGATCATCACGTCATGGGTCATGTTGGAGGTGTCACTCGGCGCGGTTGCGCGGGTGAGAAACTTTGCTTTGACTACGAGACCTGAAGGAGATTCCGATAACTGTCTCACTGAGCCGGAAGATGAGTGGCCCAGCCAAGGGGCGGTCAAATTTCGTGGTGCAACGGCGTCATATTCGTGAGTCCGGAAAGCGGTTCGCGTCTGAACAAGAAGGGGACTAAATGATAAAACAGTTCATCTGGCCCCATTCTTAAAGGGGTCGACTTATCGATCCAGCCAGGACAAAAGGTCGCCATATGCGGGCGAACAGGCGGGTAAGTTATCCCTTCCTACTCTACAAAATTGTCCGGTAAAGGAATCTGACGTCCGTCACAGCGGAAAAAGTTCTCTTGTACTCTGTCTCCTCCGCATGATGGATCTGGATTCCGGCTCCATCACCATCGATGGCGTCGACGTCTCCACCCTCCCCCACGAATACGTCCGCCGCAAGCTTGTCGCCGTGCCACAAGAGTCGTACATCTTTGATGGGACAGTTCGCTTGAATATCGACCCCACCGGGACCGCTACGGGCCCAGAAATCGAGACAGTCCTTGAGAAAATAGGGCTGCGGGACAAGATCGAGGAGCGAGGAGGTCTTGACGTGGCCATTGACGACAAGTTCTTTTCCCAGGGCGAGGCGCAGTTGCTGGTCCTCGCGAGGGCAATGCTGAGAAAGGGAAAGGTACTGATTTTGGACGAGATCACCAGCAGGTAAGTCCAGGCCGGCGTCTCCTTGTCAAACGGAGGCTGGCTTACTTACTTACATGCGCCACAGTCTAAACGAAGAGTCGAGCCGGATCGTCGACGAGATAATCTGGACGTGGTTCCGGAACTGGACCGTCATCGTCATTGCACATAAGCTCGAGTCAATCCTGGATTTCGACCGGGTCGCAGTGGTCGATGCAGGTACGGTGGTCGAGTTCGGCGAGCCCAAGCAGTTATTGGGACAAGCGTCGGCCTTCAGCAGGCTATATGAGCATTTGTTGTCTGCTTCCGATGCGAGCTAACAGGGTGCCAGTCGAGAGTCGTAAAAGGCCGTTGTAGGATGCGGAAGTTAATCACTCCTCCGTTTCCTGTTGTATCAATAGTAATAGAAACCCATCCTCTCTCATGTCTCGAGGAGTTGTGTAATCTGAGAGGGATGTCGCCACCGTGTCCAACTTCCCGTTCAGGGTTTCAATCGAAAATCAGTCAAACAGATCTCAGCCTGAAAAGTTTGAGCTAAACATCGCTGAGACAAGGGGGCGAGATGACGAAACAAGCCGTTTCTACACCGGTTGTTATGTTGAGACTTTCCTTCCAGCCGGTTCGAACAATGTCACCAACAAGGAGATACCTACTCATCAGCTCACACGCCCGTGTGGTACAGACAGCATACTGAGCACCTGAAGCTTCTCACTCAGGTGATCCTGGACAACTGAGCATGCTGCTAGATGATGGGCTAAGACGGCTGAACTATCAACACCAGCAGGGGATGGTCACGTCGAAGATCTGAGGCTTCGCGAAGGAATACTCCAAGTAATACGGCGAGACCAAGGAGCCTTGATGAACTCTTGGACTGTTTCTACGACGTATGTGTCCTATACGATTCCTACATCGGCATCAGCTTCCCAAGGCTCCTTCTAAACGTGGCCGTTATCACTTTGGTGCTCGCTCGTCTTCGGGTAATGGTGGGGTCCACCGTTTGCCTCTCTGCGCTTGGCCCGTAGCTTGAACCAAAGCCTGGCATGAAGCCGTCGCCAAAACGAGTTACTTGCTCAGTGGATAAAGGCCGAGACAGGACGCGATAGCAGAGAACGCTGGTGGGGGAAAAGACGGGCGTGGGAAAGCGGCTGCATCCACATGACCGGGTTAGCCCCGGAAGCCTGAGTAGCTTGACAGCCGGGGGGCCGGGCGGGCTGAGTCTGACAGCCCCGAACGAACGCCCCTCCATTCGGGCGCCCCGCGGTGGCTGATTGGCCAGTCGCGGTCGTGGCTATCGAGCAGCCAAATTCTCATTGCCGCGGGCAGTGAGTAGAATGCCGAGGTTCATGTCATTGTCGGCAGGCGCCCGGGCCAGGGGCATGCGTCCCCTCCGGTTTTCGAAGCGCCGCCGACTCGACTCGGGATCAAAGATCCGGCAGTCAGCGCGGGGACCGAGACAAGCGTCCCACTCACTGACCGTAGGTATCGTACGGGCTAGACCGACAATCCACTTTTGCTGTGATCAATCGTGAGAGACCAGCGTTGGATTTATACTCCATCGTCCGAGCCCCGTGAAATCATAGTTCCCCCGATAGGAGGGAAAGAAGAGAAGCGGTGCTAAACGCGGGGGAAGAACACTCTGCCGGAAAACAATCGTCCCTCTTTGCCCAATTACCGCCCACATCTCCCGAACGGCCCCTCCAAAATTGCGGCGGCTCCACATTGTAGCTATAAAAAAGCGGGTTCGTTCACCTTCTCTATGCACCGTGCCCCTCGTCGTTCCGGGGTTCAACGAGGGGCAGCAGCAATAGCTCCCTCCTCCCCCCCCAAATGATGCAAGGTACATAGATCTTCTCATACTTACACCTTCGCCTGGATTTCTTGCTGTCTTTCAAACCTTCCCCCCTCCTTTCTTCCTTTTTACATGATTCTCGCCCTGGTCTTATAAGCTGCAGGTATCTTGACTTTCCCTCAGTGACAACTCGGGGTTGCAAAGCTAGAAGCCCAGTGAATCTCGGCGCGACTCTTCCGACTTTGACGCAACTTTCGGTCTCGGCTTCTCCGACGTCTTCGCAACACTCCGTTCCTCGCTGCGAAGCAATTTCCTCCTGGTCCATGCTGCCGCGACCGTTTCGCCTCCTCGCAACCCTCAAGACGACACCATTTACAGCCAGGCTCTTTTCGACGACGTCCAAGATGCCTGTCCACCACCTCATGATCGGGACCTGGACCCCGCCGGGCGCCATCTTCACCGTCGCCTTCGACGACGAGAAGCTCACCCTCGAGCTCGTCAAGCGCACCGAGATTCCCAAGGACGAGCCCATCTCGTGGATGACCTTTAGCGTAAGATGATGATGAGACCACGGGAGTTTGGCTGTGGAAAGAATTATGCTCTGGGCCGGGAGGATCCAATTGGCTTACACAAGGTCACGACTTGACAGCACGATAAGAAAAACCTCTACGGCGCCGCCATGAAGAAGTGGTCCAGCTTTGCCGTCAAGAGCCCGACCGAGATCGTTCACGAGGCATCTCACGATATGACCCATGATCGTAGGTTCCCCCCTCCTGTCTCATGCATGCTCCGGGACACCCATACGCATCCGTTCGCATGACATTACTCCCCTCGTAGTAACTCGACTAAAACAACAACACCCCTCACCCAGCAAACGCCGCCCTTTCGACGACAAACACCCGCGCAATCTTCCTCCTTGCAGCCCAGAAACCCCCCCACGCCGTCTACTGCAACCCATTCTACAAGCACGCCTCCCACGGCAACATCTTCGCCGTCTCCCCCACCGGCGGCCTCCGCACCAACGTCCAGAACTACCCTTACGACCAAAATTCTGGCATCCACGGCATGGTCTTCGACCCGACCGAGACCTACCTCTACTCAGCCGACCTCACCGCCAACAAGCTCTGGGTCCACAAGAAGCGGTCCCCGGACGCCCCCGAGCTTGACCTCGTAGGCTCCGTCGACGCCCCCGACCCGGGTGACCACCCACGCTGGGTCGCCATCCATCCCACGGGAAAGTATCTCTACGCCCTCATGGAGGCCGGTAACCGTCTCTCCGAATACGTCGTCGACCCCTCCACCCGCCTCCCCGTCTACACCAATCGCTCCTTCCCGCTCATCCCGCCAGGCATCCCCGGCGCCAAGACCAAAATGTACCGCTCCGACGTCTGCGTCCTCTCCCACAGTGGCAGGTATCTCTTCGCCACGGCTCGTTCCAACAGCTTTGACGTCACAGGCTACATCGCCGCCTTCAGGCTCGACGACAACGGCCACATTGAGAGGCAGATCTGCTTAAACCCCACGCCTACCAGTGGAGGCCACAGCAACGCCGTCAGCCCGTGCGACTGGAGCGACGAGTGGCTTGCCATCACCGACGACCAGGAGGGTTGGATCGAGATTTACCGCTGGCAGGACGAATTCCTCGGCCGAGTGGCGAGATTGCGTATCCCTGAGCCCGGGTTCGGAATGAACGCCATTTGGTACGATTAAAGATGGGTGAAACAAGGTCAGGATATGAAGAAACGTCCTTATTGCATAAAGATTGAGCAAAATACATAGAATACATATACACTTGCATCCTTCAGTCCCCATGATGGCACTGCGTGGGACATAATACAATATCGGATGCGGTAAAACGTGCAGGCGCTCAATTCACTATCCGATATCATACAGACGCACTCCGCCTATGAGAACCTACAACATCCACTTAAGATTTGTTTTTCCTCTTCTTCCTCCTGTTCTTCTTTTTACTCGCTTGTTGACTGTTGTTGGTGCTTTGTGCAGTGCTGGACGCACCATCGCCGTCATTTTCTTCGCCTTCGGAATCGTGACTGGAAGACTGCACACGGATCTGGCTGGTCGTCCGGGACCGCTGTTCTGAAGATCCCTTAGACCCGGCCTCGTCGGAATCTGAGCTAGCGGCCTGGATAATGATCTTCCGCACACCACTGCTGGTCTCAACCACATTCTCACTGATGCTACCGCTTCGAACAAGAGGCCGGCGCTTGGGCGTAGCAGATCCTTCTTCAACGATGCTCGCCACGCTTGTCGCGCTGCTGGCCCGGCCGGGAGAGACGATAATGGTCAAGTCTGCTCGGGCAGTTTCGGAATTCCCGGTTCGCGTCACTTCGGAGCTACCGTTTTCGGGAACGGTCGGGGGCACGTCTAAGTCAGGAGCATTCTTGCCATCTTCAGCATCGTGACCACCACTTGAGAGCCTGACCTGGGTCTCGCTCATACCCGCCCCGCCATAACTCTTACGGATCGCGTGGACACCGCCCTTTCCGGTGAGCATAGGACGCACGAGAGGTGTGTGTTCGTCTGTCTCGTCTTCCAGCCTATCTTCGCTGACGTCACCGGCCACGGAGGCGGGGCGGAGAGCCGGAGAGGGGCTGTGAATCTGGGACAGAGGCACACCAGTCGGAACCGGCTTGATCTTGACTGTCGTGGACTTTGTGTTCTTAGGATTCGAAGCGCGATTGGAGGGTCCAAGGTGCTTGAGATGCTGCTTAGCCTCGTCAAACGTGGCCTTGACTGGAACAGTAGAAGAAGTCATGCGCCCGTCCGGACCGGCAGAACTCCTTCTCATCAAGAACGTCGTCCTCGGCGCACTACTAGAGAGGTTCTCCGGGGCATCGCTGAGAGCACTGATGGATCCGTTGCGTTCGTACGGGGGATGCGATTCTTCGCCAAACTGGATGAGATCGCCGTCTTCGGGAATAGGCCTCGGGGAAGGTTGTCCTGCCCTCTTGGGAGTTCTCGCCTTGGGAGCAGGAGTCATGCGACGAATGGCCTTGTGTACGTCAATGTAGACATCCGACTCGTCAATAATTTCCCTGCTGTGTGTTAGAACAGTTTCGGAGTCAAACGGTAGGGTATGTAACTCACTCTCCAATAAGCTCCTCAATAACGTCCTCGAGGGTGACGACACCAATCGCACCGTAATCAGCACCAGGATATTCGGAAACCAGCACCATGTGGGATTTGCCCTCCTGGAAGAAGTTCACAATATCCAGGCAGCTGGTCTCAGGACGGGTCTCGGGCAGCGTGGCCAGGGGAAAATCCTTCACCTGCAAGCAATCTTCCGGGTCGTACGTTATGAGGATCTTGACCAGGAGCATGCCGACAAAGTCGGTCGGCTTTCCGGTTGCGTGAATGGGAATACGGGAGTAGCCTTCGGAAAGAATCTGGTCCATGGTCTTCTCGTCAAGAACAGTATCCTCGGCCATGATGAAGACATCGTCCATAGGAGTCATGACATTCTCGACGGGTTTCTCCTTCAAATCCAGAACAGCACTGATGATGGTAACCTCATCTTGGTTCAGGCGTTCACCAACTTCGCCAAGGGACTTGTGCAGTGTGACCAGGGTCTTCAAGCCGCTCTTTTTGTACACGGTGCCGTGGTCCTCGCCGAGCGCCCAGTCGAGAAGCTTAGCCGTAGGCCAAGCAATGGGCGCCATAAGCCACATGAGCAGTAGAACCGGCTTGGACATGTAGCCACCGATTTGAAGACCGTATCGAACGCAGACCGATTGAGGAACAACTTCGCCAAAGATGACTGTGCTAGTGCGTTAGTCAATGTAGATATGCGATGGGTTCTTCTCTCACGTACCAATAAGCACAGTGCTGCCGACAACAGCCTCAACACCTCCACCAAGACAGCGGTCCAGTACGACGGGCAAAGACTCGTTCACAATGACATTGGAGAGGAGCAGAGTCACCAAAACCCAATGTTTTCCCTTCTTGAGCAGATTGTAGACGCGCTTAGCGTTCTTGGACTGAGATTCGTCGGGGTCGCCGGCAAGGACTTGGAGGTAGATGCTGTCTTGTCCCATCAGGCTAGAAGCCAAAGTTAGCAAACGGGGTTTGGCAAGCCGGATGTAAGTATGTAAGTGAGGCAGGCTTACGCGATGGTCAACCCGGCAAAAGCACCTCCAAGGAGAACGAGGGCGATGGAGGCGCCCATGAGGGGCCAAAAAGAATTGCCTTCGGCTTCGGGCTCATTGTCAGGATGGGTTACGGCGTGTAGGGGCGCGGCGGCGACGGAAGACACGCCCAGCGTCAGGGCTTTTGTAAGACCCAGGACAGCGGTGCGGAAGAGACCAAAACCACCGGCATTGTTGGCCCGTGGTGTCGGGGCGAGTCCCCTTGTGGCCATAATACTCGACTCGTCAATTGAGAGATCGTGTGTCGTGAGAAGAGACGTGGAGTGTGCGGAAAAGCAGCGAGATCAAGCGCGCATTTTATGTGGCGGACGCGGGAGACGGGCGAGAGAACGGGGCAATCTCAGGGTGCCAATGGTAAGGTGCAGCGGTCCACTGTGTTTACCTGCAGCTGCTTGTGCGTACCGCAGGTGGGCGAGGTAAGGCGAAGGCGGGCAAGAGCTCCACACACGAGCCAAGATCGGAAGACGAGTGGGTATTTGGTGTGGATAGAGCCTGGAGGAACTGCAGTGCGGTTGGAGTGGCGGTACCTAGCTGCGCTACGTAGGCGTAGGCAGGTTAGGTAAGTTGTGGATAGGGGATCAAGGGCACAGGAAAGACCTGACGGATGATATCGATGATGGTCGACTAGATGTATGGGGGACGAGCATCCGAAAATCGCTAGGAAGTCCAGGACAAAAAGTGATGGGAAAGATAAACAGAGGGGATGAGGAGGAAGAAGGTGCGATGGAGGTAATTGTACAAAACAGTAGGTACTTACAATACCTACCTACCTACCTTACCTGGTGAGTATGCATGGAGGGAAGCTTTGCTTCTTTTTCTGCGTGTGCTACCTTGGTAAGCCAATCAAAGGCTCCCATGGCGCACAAGCTTGGCGTCATCAACGGTCGGGGGGGGAGGCGGGCTCTTGCAATGCGAGAATGATGCATCATTGCCGCAGAGACCTTGGGGACACTCCGCACTGGCATGCAAAGTCGACCACTTCAGAGCCTAGAAAGCTGTCATCGGCACGTACTTTTATCGGCTATTCGGAATGGACAAAGTCTGTGGGCGCTCACGCTTCGTCTCAGCTGCCCCGCCATTTGCCATTTCTTTTTTGGGCCGCGACACAATGTCTCGTCATTCTTATGAACGGGAATTGTGCAAAATCCGGGGTAGTGTTGTGCAGTATTAAAATGCCGGGTCAATATCAATATGTCATACTTTTCGTGGATCGTGATATCCGTAGACAGCAGTTCCCTCGCATGAACTGAAGATCAGGGCCTATGCCTACCCAGGCACATGCTTAAATCTCTGCTCGGTGACATTGGGCTAGAGCTCGACCTGGCCATGAGTAGTAGGTAGCTAATGTACCCTGCCACCGTCGCGCACTGCGAAGGTACATGCCTCGTCCTAGTGCCTGTACTGACCAGACGAGTCCACGTGCGCAACTGGCTCGCAGAATTTCGATTTCTCAGTGCAGGAAAAAAGAAACCGAGAAGAAAAAACACCGACACCAACGTCCATGGTGAAGCATCTGAACCCTACGACACGTCAGTTGTCGGCCAAGCTGTCTAGTCGGCCAGCTGGAAGCCCGAAGGATGGCCCATCCGTGTCGACATCACAGCACGAAAGACCGCCGCCAGGTGTCCATGAGTCGTGGTGGAGGACCCTGCGTCCGCCATCTCAGACTTTTGAATTGGCTTTGACCCTTCCTTGATAAATCCTCCGCGCCCCTCGATTTGTGCATTTGTAGAGAACTTGCATCAAGGTCATCAGATTCGTACGTGGACTGTGAGTTGTCGCAGGAGTTGCACCAACAGGAGCGAGCGATGCATCCGAGCGGAAACATCGCAAACAACACCTCGTCTTTGATTTCCTCTGCCGCTATCAGAATCGTCGCAACACCAAGCAAGACAACTTGTTGAACACGAAAGCACTGCAGCATGTCGATTCTGGGATAGTATCGCTGAACCATAGCTTGCCTACCTAAGTGGCCGGGATTACTGCTGTCATTAATCTAGGTAGTTAGGCACAAAGCCTGCCCGCCCGTGATTGGTCCTGAAACAGTCCCCGGTTTATCTTGCCATGTTACCCTCCTGAGTGAGCTTTCCCACTCGCCAATACCATCGCAGAACTTGCTAATATCCACGAACTCGTGGGGGGAGGGGACTCCATCACCCCCCAAATCATGACTCTGCTTTCCTGCAGGCCCTCAATCACTGGCAAAGTGGCACTCAGCAAACGGTAGAATTCACGTATTCTCATTCTAACCCCCACCAACCTAGATACTCCTCTTCCTCCTCGTCACAGCCTCACCAGGCTCACGTTCAAAATGCCCTCAGCTTGTTGCAAGTCACCCACCACTTCACCGCCAATTTCTCCTCTCACACCCAAAATCATGAGGGCCTCATTACCCCCCTCCGCCTTCTTTTCCTCTCCGTCCAGGCTGGCCACCTGCATGAAGGTGATGTTGATCCCATGCCGGCCCAGGACCATTCCTACACCGCCAATCTTACCCGGCTCGTCGTAGTTGTGCAGCACCAGCATGGTCCCCTGCGGCTGGAACGTTGCGCTGAACCGGTCCAGCTTGGAGATGTATATACTCTGTCCCGACACATACCCCTCGATGACCTGCTCTCCATCTTCACCGTGCGATCGCAGCGTCACCATGCTGGCATACGCAGCGTCTTTGGTCTCCCCACTGTGCGTCTCGCTGATGATGATACCCTTTTGCCTGGCCGTCAAGCTGGCATTTACAATGTTAACATCGCGTCCGCCAGAGTCGCTGATGGACGAGACAAGACCCTTCACCAACGCGGCAAACAGCGGTCGTGTGTTGGATGTGCCGGCCAGGTCGCCCTGGTAGATGAGCTCAAACTTTCGACCACCCACCATGCCGCCCCTGCCGCCGACGAAATGCTGCGTGTACAGACCGCCCATCTTCTCGATGAGCCGTACAAACGGCTGCAGCTTGCGATACTCCTCCGGCATGATCAATGGCGCGTTGACGGCTGCCGTTGGTAGCCCGCCGCGGAGGATCTCGGCCACTTGCGTACAAACATCCATCGAGACATTCTCCTGCGCCTCGACCGTTGACGCGCCCAAGTGCGGCGTAGCCACCACCTGGGGATGTCGGGCTAGTTGAGCGGCGATCGAGTCGACTTTGACGGGCTCCGAGGTGAAGACATCGAGACCAGCTCCGGCAATCCATCCCTCATCCAAGGCACGGAGAAGGGCAGCTTCGTTATAAACACCGCCTCGCGCAACGTTCAAGACCCTAGCAGTCCTCTTCATCTTTTGGAATTCATTCTCCTTCAGCAGATCCAGCGTACTTGCCATCAGCGGAGTGTGTATGGTCAGAAAGTCCACAACTGGCAGCAGGTCCTCGAGATCGGGCACAAGCTCAACGTTTGCTTGGCCGGCAATCTCTGCGCTGGCATATGGATCAACCGCCTTCACCGTCATACCGAGACCGATGGCCATTCGAGCAACCTTCATCCCCACCTTACCCAACCCGATGATACCGAGCGTCTTGCTGCCAACTTCGACACCAACGAGCTTGCTCCTTTCCCACTTCCCCTCCTTCATCGTGGTATCTGCACGGCCGACGTTGCGTGCCGTGGCGAGGAGGAGTGCGATTGTGTGCTCGGCAGCCGCAAGGATGTTACCAGACGGTGAGTTGACGACAATGATGCCTTGGCTAGTCGCTGCGTCGACGTCGATGTTGTCCACGCCCACACCAGCTCGTGCCACGACGCGGAGCTTTTTGCCAGCCGCAAGCACAGCTGCATTCACCTTCGTCTCGGACCGCACAATCAGCGCATGATAGTTGGGGATGGCGTCGACGAGATCTTCGGGGGACAGCCCGGTACGATTGTCCACCTCGTACTTGGCCTGAAAAAGGGCAAGACCGTCCGAAGAGACCTTCTCAGGGACGAGAATCCGGAGTCTATTGGAAGACAAGGACGGCACCGTCGAAGTGATCTTTTCGATTGCAGAAGGAGCCATGATCGGCACAGGCACAGAGTATTGTACAATAACACGTTCAGTTGGTCGCAGTTTAGTTTGAAGTCGGACGAATACTGACCAGCACAGAAAGCTGAAGGTTGGAACTGAGGAGTACCAGTGCACAAAGACTCGCGCGCGACAGCCGTCTAGGTTTATATACAAAGCATCCCCCGCATGGACAGGACTAGCTGGACATGTCTGATGGCAAAGATGCTACGGCTGCCGGATACCCGCATGTCGGAGTCCGGAGAGCAGGGGAAAGGTTCCGATATCTCAGTCGAGCGACATTGCGCCTCTCTACAGATGGGGAGGGGGGCTAGGGCGTTTGCACGACTAGTGGCATGTGCTAATGGAAGCTGGGTGTCCGATGCGGGCGATGACGCCGCAGGGCGACCTACCTCGAGCAATGAATCCTGCCTATGGAAGAGGGAGGATCCGTTGGAGAGGGCATCAAGATGCGACGGATTAAGGTGTAAGTCGGACGCGAGGAGTGATACCCCTCACTTCCCCCACGTTCGCCTAATGCACCGGCGTCCCGCCCCCGCAACTCAACTGGTTAGCCTCTCTCGCTCTGCAGCATGTTTGCGGCCATCGATGCTGGCTGGTCCTATCCGAGCAAGCGCTACCGAAATGTCCTTGACTTTGATGAGCCCCCAAGCTGACTGCAACACATACACGACTTGATAAAGGGGGGAGGGGGGCGATTTTGGATGGCGTTGCAGGCCTCACGGTTGTTCCCTCAAGCTGCGACCCTGACCCAGGAGAAGGAGATGGTGGCCGTCTCCTTCAAGAGAGCTGCGTCTGTTATAAGAAGAAACCAGATGCTGCGATGTGATTATGAAATATCCCTCAGGACACGCTTATGGGCTACCATGGTTCCTAGTCAGTCGACCCGGCTGGATTGTACTTGTATCGGGCGCCTATGAAGCCCGCCACGTCAAACATGGCGAGCCAATCTTTTGTAGACGAGACGGATTTATAGCACAGTTGTTCGATCCGATACTTTACTCGAAGGACGCTGTGAGACAACACGGTTTGAAGCTATGGCACGGTCGCTGAAGGCAAGCCAAATTGTTGGCGTCTGCTCGAGTAGACCCAGGTCTTTGCAAAGAGTACCGTGCTCGCCCAAGCTAATACAGAGCTGCTATTGTTGGGTTTCTCAATTCCTTTGGTTCTTCCACGCATGATTCCCATCTTTCCAAACTCTACTGACAGGGCCTAAGCGCAAGGGTTTTAATGGAGACAAGGTTACTCGGGACCACGGAACAATAACCGAGACATTTATATGCCGGCCTCACAGAATTCAAGGAAGAGGAAAGGGCAACAGGGGTGTAGTCGAATTTGTTTGTTGACAATACCAGTGTGAAGCAATCGTGCTTGTTGCTGGAACCAGGAGCACAACTAATACGAGCGAGCGATGTCAATATTTATGGGCACCTGCCAAATAAGACGGGCACCTGCCAGCGCAACTACCACCCTTTTCGTCGATGCCCCGAAAGGAGGAACCCCACATGTACCCCCATTATCACTGCCTTAGGCAGGGACAGATTCCACGGTATCGACCCCCAGTTGCCCCTTACCTGGCCGGTATCAGCGCCGCGTGGGTACTCTATTTCATAATATTAATCCCAGGCACATGACGGTCAACGTCCAACTGGTCAACTCAGCGATACTGCGGTCCTCCTCTCCTTTTCCCTCCGACTGCACCTACCGCCGATACCACGAGCTCGCTCGCCGAATTTAGGTACCACCTATTGCAACTTATCCAAACCTTGAACTCGCGCACATACACAAACAAAGGCCACCATGTCACGAAGACCGCCGCCAAACCCCGCTGCCGAGAGAGCGGCCCAAAACCAGCTGACAATCAAGAGTCTCTTGAAGTTGGAATCTAACAAAGTATGCGCCGACTGCAAAAAGAACAAGCGTAAGTCGAGAGGCAGAATCTCTTTCCCATGCCCCTCGATCTTTCCACTGACGCCGCCATGTTGCAGATCCGCGATGGGCAAGCTGGAATCTTGGTGTCTTCATTTGCATCCGGTGTTCGGGCATCCACCGTGGCATGGGTACGCACATTAGCAGAGTCAAGTCTGTCGACCTCGATTCCTGGACCGACGAACAACTCCGAAGCATCCTCAGCTGGGGCAACGCCCGCGCGAACAAGTACTGGGAGGCCAAGCTGGCTTCTGGCCACGTCCCCTCCGAATCCAAGATCGAGAACTTCATCCGCACCAAGTACGAGCTCAAGCGATGGACGATGGATGGCCCCATTCCCGACCCCGCCAGCCTCGATGTCGACGGCGACGACGATGTGCCCTTGAGTCTGGTCAAGGAGAAGCAGAACGTGGAGCGAAGGGAGTCGGTTCGCAAAGGTTCGGTTGGAAACTCGGCGGCTCCTTCCAGGAATGTTACTTCCCCACAGCCGCAAGTTGATCTCATCGGCGGCGATCCGATCCCCAGAGCAAGCACAGCTGGTCCGCAGACCGGAAAAGTGCCCCCCAAGTCCGACCCTGCGCCTCCCAAGGCCACGAGCACTAAGGATTCTCTCTTGGGGCTGGACTTCTTCGGCGAGCCCGCTGCTCCTCCACGACCCGCCAGTACCAACAACGCAGGCGGCATGGGAGGAACTTCGCGGCCAGACCTCAAGCAGTCTATTCTGTCGCTCTATGCCTCGGCTCCACGACCGCAACCCCAGCAACAGCAGCAGCAACAACAACAACAACAGGCCCCTCAGGTCACTGGCGGGGCTTTCGGAGGCATGCCCTCGCCCACCTTTGGACACCAACAGCAGCAGTCGTTTGGCGGCATGACGGATGCCTTCAGCAGTCTCAGCTTCTCCAACACCACCAGCCCTAAGCCGGCCCAGGCAGACCCGTTCGCAAGCTTGGCCAGTCCTGGCAATAGCAGATCACCGCCGCCCGCGTCGAACAATGCGTTTGGCGGCCTAAGTGGTGGTAGCTTCTTCGACGCGAAGCCGGCAGCACCCGCGCCGTTAACGCATCAGAAGCAACCTTCGAGCAGTAGCTTTGGCGGATTTGGCTGGTCCAGTTCTCCTGTCCCGGCCCCCGCCCAGTCCCAGCCGAAACCTACTCAACCAGCGTCTTCCATGGGCGACCTTTTCGATCTGTCTGCCCCATCCCAGCCCGCCGCTGCCCCTAGCAAGCCCTCTCCTACTCCCGCCGCCTCCTCCGTCTTCAACCTCTCCTCGAACCAAGCCAAGTCACCGCCTCCCGCCGCCACGAGCACGATCAGCTCAGGAAACTGGTCAAACTCGGATGTCTGGGGCTCCAACGCCTGGAGCACCCCCGACACAAACAGCGCAGCTGCTGTGCCTGTCGCCAAGCCTGCCGAAGCCCCCAAGCCCGCCTTTGGAGGAACCGGTGATTTTGGTGGATGGGGCTCGTCTGGGGTGTCCTCTGGACTGCCTACTGGATCGTTTGCCAACACGCCGATTGTGCCCGGCTCGTCTGGTGGCTTCAGCGCCGCGCCCAAGGTTGCGGCCGACGAGGAGTTCGGTGGGTGGACCAGCAGTGCGGAACCCGCGGCCGGTGCCGGATCTGCCAAACCTGTCGGAGGTAGTGAGGACCTCTTTTCGAACGTTTGGCAGTAAATTGCATTGAACATTGGGGAGCTCGGGGTGGCGGGGAGCTGGTGTATGCAGGACCAGGCCCGGGGGTTTGCGTCAGCCCAAAAACATTCGGTGAGCAAAGTCAGGAAAACATGCCTGACAGAGCGCACCTCGTACGAGGCACATCTGTCATTCGATTGCAAAGCGTCATAGATGAATGAAATGGCTCCGAAATGAGGCAAGAGCTTAAATTCACAGTACAAATGGATGAACATGTCTGTGTGCAGTGCTAATGGCTAGTGCTAAAAACATTTGAGTCGTGTTGCCCACCTCCCAAAAGGAAAAAAACTCCAAATGCATGCGCAGGGTATTTAAACGTCCACGCCCGCCCTATGTCGAAATTGACTCCCGTATGTGTCGTTCCCGCAATGCTTGTCCCAAGGCCGATACCGGATTGAACCCCTTTTTGATCTTCATTTGAAACTGTCGAAAAAGCTCGGCGCCGGATATCCCCCCCTTTTCGCCATGACCGTGATTGAACTCGAAGTATCATTAGCGAGAATAAAACCAGAGGCTCATTGCCGAGTTGACGATCGTCGTTATATAATGCGCGGCCTTCTCTCTTTTCTTTTTAGAAGAACAACTTGGCAATGTAGTAGAGGACGACAAAGACGCCGATGATGATACCCGACAGCTTGAGAATGGCGACCTTGTTCCCTGAGGCGGCCATGCGGGTTAGCCGGCCGGCGGAGCCCTTAAGCTGGGTGGACATGGAGGAGAAGGTCTCGGACTAAGGTGGGAAGAACAGCGTTGTTAGTTGCGGTCAGTGACGATGGACTACCGCCCTGGCGTGGCAGTACAAGGTAGGGGAGGGGAGGGGAGGGACGTACGGTGTTGTCAATGACCTCGTGGGCGCGCGCGTTGTCGTAAATGTCGACGGTGACGCCCCTGAGGGCTGAGACCTTTGCCGACAGCTCGTCGAGGCGAGCATTGTTCTGGCGCTCACGCTCGTATGACTCTGACATGTTTGCGGGTTCTGCGAGGATTGGGAGCGGGCAGGGAACGGGCGAGGTCAGTCAGGAAAGACTCGGAGGACGGAGGGCGGTGCGATGCGGTGCGGACTGAGAGGGTTCGGTAGATCTCTTTGTGATTTGTCGATAGGGGGAAATTGTTGACTGGGTGTACGCCGCTGAGGCTTATGTCGACTGCCACGTGTGCTGGACCGTCTTCGTCGTCGTCGTCGCCGCCGCCGCCGTGGATGTGGATGGGGCGTTTGTGATCGTATGTATGAGACGTGACGAATGGCAAAAAAATGCGTCGTCGCGAGAGGATTTTGTCGGGGCTATCGGTGGGTAGTTGAATCGCTAAGGCAATGACTGTGGAGGTATGTCGTGACTTTGGCGATGGAAGTTGCGGATGTGGTCGGCTCGGGGGCGGCGAAACAATGACGATAGGGGGTGTTCGGGGGCCGGTGCGGTTCTCTGTCTCTCTCTTCCTCACAAAGGCGAGGCTGGATGCTCTCCGTCGGCGGGAAGAAGTGAGTGGGGCCTAGAAAGGAAGGACGCCCCCCTGGCGACTTGCCCCAAAAAAGTGACATTGTGTCAGCAGACGGTCACTGCGCTTTGCTTTCTCAGAAGCCGCATCCTTGCTGGTGGGGGTTGCGCGTCAGTTGGCCTGCGCCACACTTGCCCGGAGCCGGAAGACGCAGCGCCCATTGGTCATCGAGGTACCCCGCGAATTAGAGGGCGGATTACCTCAACACGTCAAGGTCACGCCCTCTCCCGCCTGGCTTTTGTCAAGCTCGCAGCGCCTCATCGGAACAGCTAGCTCGTCTTCCCTGTCCTGATTCTCGAAATTTTGTCCCGGCGATCCCAGAGTTGCCACTGCTCGCTGCTGCTGCTGCCGCCCAACCCCAAATGATTGAGAAAATAACTCCAAGCCTCCCAAATTCATCAACACGCGCCGCTTGACACTTTGCCGTGTTTGATGAGCTGCAAAGCCGTCCATCCAATTGTTGACGGTGCTCGGCTGGTCCACGAAAAAAGCTTAACAAGAAAATCGAGTGACCCCGTTTTGACGGAATATAGGAGAGAAAGAAGGGCCTGCAAAGTCCAAGGAGAACATAACAACAGAACAAGAAGGGAACCCCAACTCCAAGCAAGTAGAAAACGAAGAGGCGCAGGCTCTCGGCGGCTCTATCACTGCGGAAACCCCACTCAATCGTTAATTTCGTGGAGGTGTGGTGGACACTCGCGTCTCTCTCGGTGCATGCAGCTGCTGCGGGAGCCGTGGACAGAGAGGATCCCCAAGGCACCGGCACCTACCTAATCGCATCCCAATATCCGAGGCACCCTCCTGCTTTCTTTCTTCCTTTTCTCCCCTTCACCTCCAATCCTCGCACCGCTTCCTCTCCCTCTCCTACGCCCTCTAGAACTGACCTTCGAGGAACGCAGTCACGTATCGCACCCTGATCCCTCCGTCGAATACACCTGACTGTCAGCATGGGCCTTCACAACCCGCTCCCGTCGTCCATGGCGTGTAAGTCCTTCGCCTTTCTCCCAGCGTGCCGATCGTCCCGCCGCCGCCGACTGTCACCATTGCGAGATCACAACTGACACATGCACATACACAGCGGAATGCAAGAAATGCGGCAAAATTCTGACCTCTTTTATCGACCCTCGGCAAGCCTTCAGTCCCGACAAGATCATTCCTCCTTCTGTCCTCGCCAACGCGAAGGTGAGCCATAGTTTCCCACCCCGCCCTTTCGAGCCTGCGATCTAGTCCCCGCCGCCCGCCTTCTTGGCGACACACACGATTCCTTAAGAGGCCTCCCAGCCGACCCTCCCGAATTTTCTCCGCGGTCCCAATTGCTGACATGCACCGATTTGGAACCTAGGGTCTCGCGATTCTTACAGTACTCAAAGCCGGCTTCCTAGGCTCCGGTCGCTTCGGTAGCGGTCTCGTCGTCTCACGACTTCCCGACGGATCATGGAGTGCGCCAAGCGCCATCGGCACCGCCGGCGCTGGCTTTGGTGGACAAATCGGCTTCGAGCTGACTGACTTCGTGTTCATTCTCAACGACGCGAGCGCTGTCAAGACTTTCGCGCAGGCTGGTTCGTTGACGCTCGGTGGAAACGTCTCAATCGCCGCCGGCCCCGTCGGTCGCAACGCCGAGGCCGCCGGTGCCGCCTCGTTGAAGAGCGTAGCGGGCATCTTCGCCTACTCCAAGACTAAGGGCCTATTCGCCGGCGTCTCGCTAGAGGGATCCGTCATTATCGAGCGACGCGACGCGAACGAGAAGCTCTATGGCACTCGCTACACCGCCGCCCAGATCCTGACCGGCAGCGTCCGCTCTCCTCCTCAAGCCGCGCCGCTCATGACCATTCTCAACTCCCGCTCCTTCAATGCCGGCCGCACTGCCCCGGGAAACGATGCCATGTACAACGACATCCCTGTCTACGACCAGGGTCATGACGATGTGGTTTGGAACGGACGTCGGGGCAGTGGGTATGGAGAGGGTGACGCGAACCATCGCAGCAGTGTTTTCGGTCCTGGCCACGGCCCCAATTCGGGTACCGACGGCGCCAGCGAGTTTGGCGGGCCTAAGAGATCTAGTACATGGCAGGATGACGTCTATGACCGGCCGAGCAATGGAGGCGCCTTTGGTGGAGCGTTTGGTGGATTGTCGCGGTCCAACACTGGAGTGTCACGGTCGAACACGTTGGCGTCAAGAGGAAGCCACAACGACGACTATGTCTACAGGGACAACCCTTCGTCCAGCTTCATCAACGAGCAAAAGACAGGCGCGCCTGGTAGACCTGCAGCGCCAAAGCCAAACTTCGGTTCAAAGACTGCTATGCTCAAGAAGAACGAGGCAGTTGCGCTGTTCACATTCGAGGCCGACCAGCCCGGTGACCTTGGATTCAAGAAGGGTGACGTCATCACAGTGCTCAAGAAGACAGAGAACGAAACCGACTGGTGGTATGTGATGGCTTCTTTTATTCTATCCTCCGGATACGTAGCTGACATTGACCATAGGACGGGTATGATTGGCACAAAGCACGGCATCTTCCCCAGTAACTACGTAAAAATGCGTGAGTGAAGGCCGAAAGCCTGACGATGACTCTCAGGCAGCGACGTGGCAGAATTGAATACCCGGTTGTTTGCATACGATAGCATTGCCTGAAGTCGAGTTTGCATGTGCAGAGCAAAGGGGGAAGGCACTGCCTGAGGCGGGGGTGGGGGGCTTGAACGTCTTCTGTTTTATCCATGATACTCCGGGTGCGTGGGGATATTTAGCCCTTCCGCCCTGTTCCCTCAATATCTTTTATGATAACGATCATCTATGTCCTTTTTGTTTTCTTTCTTTTTGTCCTAGGCAAGTGACTTGGCGTCATTGGATCCGGAAGAAGGAGAGGGGATGACGAATGAGTTTCTTCGTAGTTAGTCTCGCAGCATACAATATCGAACTCATAGGGCTTGGGGAGGAATGAGAAGATATTCGGCATCTAATGGCAAACCATCGCGGGGTTCCTCCTTACCATCTAAGTATACCTAGGTATTCATGACGTGGGTTTGAGCTCGAGCTCCGGAGCTTTGGTATCCTGTGATGCGGCTGTTGTCATCGGTGGGTGTGCACAGACCGACGGGGTACTCGTTGCGCCTGCGTGCCCCAGCTCTGATGGCCACTGTCTGGAGGTCGAAGGGAACCCATACAAATGATGTCAGCCCGGGACCGACGCTCTGGGGGGTGGGGGGTGATCGTTTCAGCGGTGGTGGTAAAATCTTGGGACGATCCGGGGAAGCTTTTTGCTGAACACCCATGACCCTACAACCGGTTGAAACGTTGTTTCCCTCTCGAGCTCTGTCTCGGCCTGCGGAGTCAGGGAAACAACACAACGGCCAAGTCGTCTTATCGAATAAATAAATGGGCTACAGCCAATAGACTATTAATGATACGCAAGGGTAAGGAACAGTAAAGTTGGGACCTACGCTGCCAACACGCATCAAACATCAACACGCACCAAACATCACTCGCATCACATCATAGGTAAAAACCTGGCTACAGTGCTTTTTACTTTCTTGGGCCTGCTGGGCCTGAAGGCCATTCCGATACCTAGTCAAGTCTTGCCGGACCAGAGCCATTGGACCACCGCCTCGGCGGCACACCCTCTCGCACATGACCAGTAAATAATGCCCCCCTCTGTGTGGGCATGAGACATGGTGGACCAAAGAGCCAGAGATTTCTGGTCTCATACGATTGTCCAACGACGTCCCGTCTGAATATCAATCCCCTTTTCCTCTTGAATGTTTCATACGAAGCAGAGAAAATCTCACGACAGGTTAAAAGGGGTTTGCCTGTCTGCCCCAGCAAATCCGACTTGGCCGCCAATTATCACTGGCCAATTCAGATCGTGCGATTCGTCGTCACATCTCCCCTTCCCGGCGACCGGCTTTCGAGGTGACAGTTACTACTAAACCTCCAAAACATGATTGGTCCAAGACGGACTTTTCGATCTAATGAGAGAGGGTCGCCCATATACAATCGGAGCCTGACAACAAATCAAGTGGGCGGATCCAGAGTGTGGTCGCCTCTATGTAATGTGTAAAGAGAAGAGCCGTCAGAAAAGAAAAACAAAAGGTGTTGCTTGGTCGCCAACATGCTGTATGATGTGTGGTTGTGCAAGTTATCAAGAAAGAGAAAAAGTCGGGGGTGTAACTAGAAGTGGTTCAGGTGTCCTCCGACATGGTATCTTGAAAGCAAGTAGAGAGTTGTGATTGGGGCTGAAAGTCTGCCAGCCATGGCACGCACACACTGAGTTCTGTAATAGGCCGCAAGTCAAAGAGTCTTGGGCTAGAGCGTGAACAAAGCTGTGCAGAGTGCAGATGGAAAGCGTTCTCAAGCTGAATACGCCAAGGCCAACAGTACTTCCTGGGGTATCTCATTGCGTAGGTTAAAAGGCAGCCCCATTATGGAGTAGGTTGTCGTCAAGGTCGTGATTAATATCGTTTCAGCCGCCGAAAGATGTTCTTGGGTGCCTGGCTGGAGGTACCCTACTGTCCCTTCCTAGCCTTTTCCGCAAGACGTGCTTCTCTGGCAGCACGCACCAAAGGCGACAGCTGAGAGAGATCAACACAACCCTTCATGAATTCATGCTGCACGGGAGGGAAAATAGTATTAGCAACAAATTCTTGCCACGACCAACCAAGGCTGAACTTACTCTCAAGAGATCATGTGCACTTGCTCTCTTCTCAGGGTCAACCTTGAGTGCAAAGTAGAGAAAGTCCCGGAAGACTGGCGACAGGTTGGACTCCTCCTTGATGTGAGGGGTGCCGTTGGTAGCGATCAGCCACAACGCTCTAAGAGGTGATTCTGTCAGGTAGGGCGGCTCTCCCTCAATCATCTCAATGGCCATGATGCCAAGAGACCAAATATCCACCTTGCGCCCATACTCCTTGCGAGTGACAACTTCAGGGGCCATCCAATAAGGTGTGCCAACCATAGTGGTACGCTTATTTTGGGCCTCGTTGATAGTTGCGCAGAAACCGAAGTCGGCTGCTCCAGGTTAGTATCTCAAACCAGGTTGAACAACGCTTAAAGAACATACTCAGTTTGATGTTGCCCTCCATCGATAGGAGAATGTTGTCCGACTTGATATCGCGGTGGATAACACCCTTGGAATGGAGGTGCTGCAGGCCCTTAAGCGTTTCCCGGCAGACAGATGCAATCTGTCCCTCGGTCATGATGTTGAAAGTGACAACATCAGTCAGACTCCCACCCTCCATGAATTCCATCACCACCCAGAGCTCGCCTCCGCAAAGGTAGCTGTCGATGAAGTTGACAATGTTGGGGTGGGAGCTGTCCTTCATGACCAGGATTTCGTTGATGATCAAATCCTTCTTGGGTTGCTGCTCGAGATTCATTTGCTTGATGGCGACCAGACGGTTGGATCCTCGTTCGTAGCCGGTGTAAACACCGCCAGACGCGCCTTGTCCAATCTTATTGAAGTTCTTGTAGACTTCGCGAGGATCTCCGTCGGAGCAGATGCGCTTGAGTGCCGCGACGACATCGATGCCAGTGCTCTGGCGGGGTCGGTGCCGAGGCCTGGAGCCAGGAGCGCCGGGAACGCCAACCTGCTGCCGCTGGCCGGGACCGCCGTTGGCCGTGGTGCCCTGGGGGTACTGGGGCTGCGATTGGGGTGGGGTCGATTGCTGGGCGGGCTGTCTCTTACTCGGGGCGCGGCTGATCTGGCCAGACATGGCCGCTTGCGCCTGTGCCAAAGCCTGCTCTTGCTGCTGCTGCAAAAGCTGCTGCTGGTACAGGTTCGCCTGCGGGTTCTGCGGGTTAGGAGTCGGCGGCACGTAGGCTGGGGAGGCGCCGACACGTGAGTTGGATCGGGATCGGGTTCGGTGCTCCTCGGGAAGCATGGGGACGTTCTCCTTGGGCGGTTGGTATGCGACCGGGGGCAGGTCCTCACCGGGCTGAGACATTCCAATGCCGGAGTCCTTGGCGGGGTAGGGCGAGGCAGCGGACCTCATCGGGAGGCTGACAGGAGGCTTCGGGGCCGGACGGCTGGGCATCAGGTTGATGTCCTTGGCGCCGGAGCCTTTGACTCCGACGACTCCCGGGACGGGGGGCGGCTGACGGGGGTTTTCGAAAGATCCTTCATGATTGACAGTTGGAAACCTAGGGCTCGCAGGTGGACTGATCATTGGTGACATACCCATATAACTTGTTGGCGGATACATGCCCGGCGACATAGCGCCTGACGGCGAGTTCGCGTTCGCATTCGCGTACTGACGATAATCAGGCGCTCTGGCATCGTGGAATTTCTCCAATACTTGATCCTCGGCTGGCCTCTCGGTCGTCTCCTTGTAGAAAGTGATGATGTCAACCATGGTCTGGGGGTTTTCCCTGCGTTCCTTTTCGGGAATTCCACTTTCGTTGATTAACCTTTGCCATTCTTTCGGGAGACCCTGGATGGTGAATAAGAAAGTCAGCCAGAGCTGTCACTAGGAGAACAGATCGGGAGCATAGAACGAGCAGTGGCAAGACCGAGTAAGCAAGCAACAAAGGGAAGGAGGGGGAGGAGAAGGAAAGGGAGTGAGTGACTGACAGTGAATTGGCCGGTCGAGCTGTCGTAGCCGACATGAGTGACATGGACGGGGTTCTCAGGCGCCGAGATGACGGGCTTCTTGGGCGTGCCGACCAAGCTGTTCATGAACCCAGAGAAGCCCGACTTCTTACGCAGGACGCCCATCCGAGGCTCCTTTGCCTCATCCGAATAGCGCTTGGGGCTCATCATAGAGCTCTCCGTCATCCGGCCGCCCTGTGACTTTTCGTTCATCATCGCGGTATCGTTCGTGAAGCTCTGGGATTGTCGAAGGGCAGGGCTTCTGATGCGCGAATCGGTGGCTGACTTGAGAAGCGGCGCCGGGGCGTTCTGTCGCTGATAGAGACTCTGGTAGGGCTGGGGTTGAGCAGTGACGGGCGACTTGGTCTGCTCGATGCGGCTCAGGACCGCAGCGCCGTCAAATGGAGCGCCGATGAATTCGTCGTTGGGTTGTGACGACAGAGGCGACGTCGCTGAGGGGTCGAGTGACCGATCACTGCTGTGGGCGATACCGACACCAACACCGTTAGCAACGGGGGAGCTGTCGACGTTGTTGCTGTTGTTGTTTTTGTTTTGGTAGAAAGTGTTTTGGTGGTTGAAGTTCTGGTGGTGGTGAGGAGAGAAGGCGGCACTGGCGTTGGCGTTGGCGTTGGCGTAGCCGTGAGCGTGAGCGTGGAAGGTGGAGGTCTGGGTCTGGGTCTGGGTCTGGGGGTGGTAGTAGGCAGTTGGGGAAGGAGCGAATCCGGCGAACTGACCCTGAGGCAGGACGGGGGAGGGATTGGGAAGGTGCGTCTGCGTTGAGGGAAGGTGGCGGGGAGAAGAACTGTTGGAAGCGGCGGCAGAAGAAGCAACACCAGGAAGAATAGCAGCGGCCGAAGCAGCGGCGGCAGCGTTTGAGGGGGTCGTCCGAGCAGGTGGAGCGGAAGGGGCGCGTCTCAGCGAGGTAGAGCTCCGTTTGCTCTGGAGCGATAGGGCGTCGATGCCACCATCGAGACCACTCGAGGAGCGTGTGTGCTGCTGGTAGGACGAGGGGGGCTTCTTGGTAAGCTTGCGACGTTGGGAGGTGCCGTTGGAAAGAGTCGCGCTCTGGCTGCTATCCATGATACACCCTAAAACGTCTAAACCGTCGAAGAAAAAGGGAAAAAAGGGAAGCAAAAGAGGGTATGAATAGAGGGTGTGTGAGGAGGAAAAAAATCGGTACGGGCACAATGCGATGCTTTCCCCTCAACTTGTGCTTGAGATGGGGACAGAAGGGGAGGTACGCACCGCAGTGGTGGGAAATGGAGTGGGATTGGAAATGGGAATACCAGCAGCAGCGGGACTGCAGGAGAAGCAGTCGCCGTGGGTGTGTACAGTAAGGTACTCCGTACCTGGTAATGGTAATTCGAAGCGGGAAGTAGCGGGCGGCGGTACCGATTTAGCGTACGTAGGTAGGTGTGAAAGCAAGAGAGAGAAGGAGGAGGGGGGAGGACCCCAGTAGCAGGCAGTGTTAGCCTGGAGACTTGACGAGGGTAGAGAGAGAGAATCCTTAGCCTTGCTCTAAACAAGCAGCAGCAGCGATGGCAATCAATTCAAGCACACGGCACACGGCAGCAGGTCGCAGCACATTTGTGCTTGATGGACTAGACCAGGACACAGACTGTCACTGGCTGAATGGAGTAGAGGAGTGGGTTCTGGGACAGTGTGGACCGCTGGACTGGGATGGGAAAATAACCAAGGATATATGGAAGTGGACGGGACGGGACTCTTTTGCAGCTGGTAAAAGCTGGATCAGGAACTCGGGAAGATGAGAGAGAGACAGGCTTGGCCTATGGATTGGATGACCTGGACTGAATGGATGGGAAAAGTGACTGCGTTGGAATCTTCACTGTGTGTGCAAGGAACGATACAACCAAGAGCCTATTCGTACAAGACATGACATGACGGTGGTGTGGGTGTGTGTGGTATGTGGGGTGTGTGTGTTGTTCTTCCTCCTCTTTCCTGGTCTGTTTTGGTGCAGGGAAATAAAAGCGGGGAGTCGAAGTGGACGAGAGGAGAGGAGTGGGTACGATCCATGGGTATCGGAGGATGGACTGGACGCGGACGGCTAAAACGCTCGCCTGGGGGCCGTGTGGGCGTATGGCCTTGGCCTGCTGGTGTGTGGTGGGGGAAGGCAAGGGTGGGCTCTGGAAAGGTTACAGGTACGTACCCATGAGTATCTTTGTTTTATTTCTTTCCAAACCTGCTTTGTTTTTGTTCCTCTCTGCCATAAGCCTTGAGCCTCGAGATAATGGAGCCCTGGCGGCAGGACTGCTGGACGGGGCTGCTCACTCTCCATTTGAACAGTACAGGTATCTATCTGTCGAGGACGCGCCTGGTTGGTCCTGAGCTATTCGTTCGCTGGGTTCTGATACGGTAGCGGTACGCGCAAGGAATGCGGCCAGAAGAAGAAATCATAACCTGCCCTGCTGCACGAAACATCATGTACCGACCGTACTGGTGCATATCAGTTCATGTCTCCTTTCGACTTGCGCATACGGCTCCTGCACTCGAAATGACCTCATCTCGGGACTTGGTTTGAGTGGACTTCCACGCATGGCAGCTGCCATCATGGAACACATCCCCTCGAGGTTCTGTCGCGACTTGGTGGACTCGGAGATGCGAGAGGGCAGCGGTTCGATCTGGGGCCGTTTTGGACAGTGCGACAAAGCCTCTGGGAACCTACTTATTCATACCTAGGCTGGACATTCAGCCCAGCAGCCCTGGGCAAGTCTCACCTCGGGCAAAAGTAGGCGAAACGAACCTCCCCGCTAAGAATGGAACATACTGGGAAGCCGGAGGTGAGTCTATTTGCATGCTCTATGAATTAGTATTGGCAATGGGCTCGGTAGGAAATAGAAACGAGGAGGGGGGGGGGGGGGGGGGGCGTGGCTGTAGGTAGTCCTAGCAGTTGTGTATCGCTCGGCGCATCGTGCCCAGAATAGATGTATAGTGCGGTATTAGCAACAAACCGATTGTCTGAGCTTTCTGGACTGCATTGCGTTGCTGACTTTTGGTAGAGAGAAACCGAGTCGACGACCTAGGGCAACGAAGGCACAATGTCGAAGCACTGGCGTGTTTGGGAGGGGCACCAGGTAGGGGAACCGGCAGGTGGGCGCGGGTCCTGGGCCTCGTCTGTGGTTCAAACTGATTGCTTTCGGAAGGAAGACAGCGGCTTTACAAGGGCGGCGGTAACAATATGGCCTTGCTTACCTGCATGATCGGTGCGCTGTACCTTAAGTTGGGATGCTTTAGGTCCATGTCGGTGCGGTGCTTTAGTCGACTGGTAATAGCTGCGATCCTTGGTCAATCTCAGTTGCGAGATGGGTGTGTCTCTGCTTGACGGGACTTCTAGGGGCCGCACGGCGGCTCTAGTGGTAGTGTGCAATGCGGTGCGGCAAAAGCTAGGGTGCGAGGGTCAAGGATCAGGGTCGCCGTCGGCGTCAGTCGGTGGGGAGAAGCTGAGGCACCAAGGGTCTTGGGTCTGAGCCGGATCGAGACAGGCACAGGACAATGTGGTCCTGGGATGGAACAACTGCGCTGCATCATGGCATTACTGGCCTGCCGCCTGCAAGTTACAACCCAGACGTCGACCCGGGCGGTTGGAGGTTGGGCTGTAGCAGGCTGCAGAACAGGGACCCGGAAGCTACTCTGCGGATACCTGGTGGAATTCGGCATGGGGCCGAACGAAGAGACCTCTTGCCTTGCTGTTGCTTACCAAGAGCTCCTTTGGGCCAATTGACGTATGTATGCAGGCGGATAGCTATGCATGTCTTGGTGTGCGGGCTCTTGTAGATGTGAAGATAAGTAGGTACAATGGTTAAATGTCAAGCATGCAAAGCTGGCCGGGGAGGTAATGCCTACAGATAGTGTGTACGAACACACCACCTACTCAAGGTAGTTGCTAAACTGGTGCAAGGTTTGAAGTCAGGGTGCTGCGATGTATGCATGGAATGCTGGCAGACAGAGAAACAGAAAAAGAGATTGTGTGGTGTATGACTGGCCGGCAGCTCGTTTCTCCCGGCCGCCAGTGCCCAACCCCAAGAAACCTACCTGGGTAATTAACCAATTCAATGAGGGGAAGGTACCAGGCGAATCAGATTGGAGGAGAAAGAAAATGTGTGTTTGCTTTTTCGGTTGTTTTTTCCCCCCTTTCGCCCAAGCTTCTTTTTCTTGGCCCTTGGTGTGTTTGAGGTGACCTTATGTCACGCGTCGACAGGGAGATGCTTTCTTGTTGCGTCACAAAATCTGCCAGCTATTGCAACCTTGCGAACAAAGGTTTTCGGCGCGCTGGATCAAGTCAATATTGACACGAAAATGAAGTGGCAACACACGAATCGAAGGCGAGATGAGCTCGCTGGATGCGGCTGTAAATGTGTTTCCATCAATAGCACGTTTTCCACTAAAGCTACGGATACCTTGGAGACAAATGTTATCTCTCCAGTTTTTGGCCCTGCTTCTCCTTAATAGTCTCAGCAAACTGCACAAGGTAATTAAAATCTTTCGAGCGAACTTTCCATGGACTTTGAAAGGGTTTACTCTCCGCTTGAAGATCCTCATAGGCGACTGCCCAGGTTGACAAGCGGATATGGCATTGCCCAAGGAACACTTTCCCGACTATCCCCCAAAACCCCAAGACAGCAGGCACTCACGGTATCCCACCCACCCTGCTGGCGACATTTCGGTCGAGCAGCCGCGGGCCGGTCCAATCAGCCGCAGGAACGGCCGCCATCCTGAGCTTTCCTAGACGTTAGGATGGGAAGAATGTCTCTCCACTCGCCAACAGGCCAGCAAATGAGCTTCAGCCACCCATCCACTCCTTCTTCTCCCAGTCTTCTTTTGTTCTACTGGTAACACGTCCGTGGCTGCCTTCCGCAACAGCCAAGTAGCGAATGTTACTTGCAATAAAAATGTGGTCTCAGCTGCGTGCCGCAAGCAAAAAGTGAGACCCGAGTGACACGTGAAGTCGAGGAACGTATCGTCATCGTACCTACATAGCCTCCTACCTACTTAGGTGTACTTACTTGTGTGGGCTGCAAAGTGGGTCACTACTGGCCAATGCACGTTCCTGCCTCCTGGTCCCGCAAACCCGACATGGGCTGGTCCATAGAGCCTGCCCTGCGAATTTGGATCTTGTTTCAAACCCATCGAGAGGAAGATGCGGCTTGGTCCATGTGTTTACAATCTTTTTTAATTGCAGCCGCCCTCCCGCCATGCTCCCGCCTGCCTGCCGTACGTTGCCCAAGATGCCGGCAATCAACTCATCTTCTTGGTGACTTCCGAACGGGAAACTAACGACAGAGCATTACGATGTCGACCGTATCTGTTCGGCTTAGTAGGGTATGTGCCCACGATCGTGCAGGCCGCGGTTCAGTAGGTACCCATGGTAGTAGAGGGTGTCTGGTTGGATGAGACGAAACCGGTCGACCTCTAGCAATGGGGCCAGGCGTCTTCCCATCGTGTCGACGGAGGCCGTTACACCAGTAAAACCAGCCCCCGTTCAGTGCTTGGGTCAACGACGAGGCGGGGATGCGACCAATGAACTACACGACTATGGCATCATCGTTGCTCCTTGCGGGACACCGCCGCGCCCTGCTCACCCGCTTCGGCGTCCAGATTTCTTTCGACCTGACAGAATATGGGAACTTTCGCCGACACGGCTGCTCCAGCTTCTCGAACATCTCAGGAGAAGCACAGGGCTGACGTCGCGTCTTGTTTTAACGCTTCTGAACCGGAACAATATTTGCACGGAGAACGCCCGCATACGACTGTACCCCCCAGGCCAGGGTTGAGGTTGCAGCTATATTCGCCCAAGTGCTGTTGTCCAGAGCGCTTCGTGGTTGAGTTTGAAAGCCAAGGTTGTTCATCGGCCATCCTATTGCGGTACGAACCCATGAGCTTAGGTCGACTTTGGTCGAAATCGCATTAGCGATGCCTGAAGCTAACCAGAAAGTGCTGCTTCGGTAGCATGTCTTCTTCGCATCGGAAATCCTCTTCTTCTGCCTATATTTTTGCAGACATTAATTCAGACTTATTGCTAACAGCTTCTCAGGCGTTTGTGCTCATAAGGTCTCCATCAGATGTTGTCGAACGTGGGCACGATATGACCTTTGACGACATGCATCTGCGCTTCGCTCTTGTATCCATTGAGGACCTGGCCCCACGTTTGTCTAAGCTCTCAGTCACACGAGAAGACGGAGTCCATACGAAGCTCTCTCTATCGACTTGCCTGTGAGAAGGGGCTCACGAGCGACGTCGTAATCGATTGTGTCGGTTCTTCCGCGTGTCGAACGGAGGCGAGTCTGAGTGCTCGAGGCATTCTGCCAACCAATCTGCGCCCGGGACAGGCCGCCGCAAAGGTCGTGGCATGTATTTCCCTATCACCAATGTTTGGCTGGGCCGCACACCTGCGGCATGCTTGTTTCTCGCAAAGACAAACCAAACACCCCCTTGCTACCTTTCCTGCGAGATGTGGTGTGCCTTTGATATGGTGCTACTCGTCCATCCCCTGCATCGGCCGGCTGTGGCAGCAAATTTCCGGCACGGCTGAGGGCATGTTGCTTTCAATCTGAGAACGAAGGGCACCAGTCGGGTCTGACTGGCCATGCCATTTTCGCCTCAGTGTCGTCTTCACTGGCTAGGATGCGATGCAAACAACATAGTCTTGGTGGTAAATTTGACAGCTCAACCTGGAACCTATATACAATGCGAACTTTAGGGGACCAACTCTGGCCTAGTCCAGACGTTAAACGTCATCCGCTGGCAGCTCTTGGGGTCATCGGGGATTATGAGCCTGAGAAAATCCCAGCCTCAAAGGGCTCTGCAGCGATTTGATCTCCCAAGCCCGATCATTCGGGCAACTACATGCCGTTCGGTTTCCACAAGCAACCGAAGACTCTCACCGGCACGTACTGTGCCTCCTGATGCACAACATACGGAAACGATCTTTGAAAGTTGGGCGACGCTAGGCCAAGCGCCCTGGATTGATGCTCAAGGAGCGCCAGATTGTCTCCTGTCTCTCAGTTGCGTCTTTCAGATACACAGACACACGATGTTTATTGTCCATGCATGGCAGAAAGCAGAAGAACAGGCTGCTGAATAGACCCGAAACACCAGATCACGAAAACGTCTTACGCGGCCACGTCGCGAGGGTCACTTGTCTGAGTGGAGGACAAGAGTGTCTTCCATATCGTGTGTCATGACACAGAAGCTTCCATTTAAAAAGAAATTTTCACTAAATGACCGTCCCTGCCTAGGGTTTACGCAGCCAGGTTCGAGCGTCTGGCAGGCGGGCGGCTACAGGCCGAGTGATGGGGAAGAGCTCGCAAGGACGGCTGCCCTTGGGCCGCGGGTTCTGTTGTTGGTGGTCTCGCAGACGCGAGATTCAGTGATAGTGGTCCCGATGTATTCTGATGCATGAGACAACATGGTATTCAAGCTAGGGTACCTACAATGATACTCGGCCGCAAAAGGCCCGAACGAGTATCGGTGCAAAAACAAACATCCATTGTGCCAAACGTCCCTGTCCAATCCGACTCGAGCAAGACATACGCCCACACAATTTGTCTGATCCTTGAACCGCCGAGCCGCAGCCCCAGACCCAGATTCCGTGTCGTCAAAATGAGATCCAAGCGTCCGAGGATCGGGCCCGGAAGGAACTCTATACCGGACCACGCCTGCCCGGCCTGCCGCAGGTGATGCCGGAACCGTCGTCCGTCCAATAGCAGGAACTGGAACGGAGTCTGGCCCGTTCAGTTCAGGTGCAACGGCTGGTGGGCGCCTTAACAATTTAGGTTATTGCTGAGGCTACTTACTACATAGCAAGGTACCTAGGTGTGGGGTCATCGTAGGTGGAGACACACAGGGTGCTCTCGGTGCTGTGGGAGTCTGGGACTCGATTGGGAGCGAACCGCTGGCAGAGCAAAGCACAGCTGGCCAGACGGGGAACCTTTCTAGAAGTAGAACCCCTGCCCGTCAGAAATTCCATTCCAATTGAACAGCTCGACCATCGTCGTGGAGTCGAGAATCTTCCACCTCACCCTTATTCCCCTACACGTACAAACCCCCCATCCACCCCATCCCATCCCATCCCTTCTACCCTCTCCCATCTCACATCCTTTCGGACCATCAATTGGTTGGCTTGTCGACTCTGCCAATCCCCATCCCGATTCAACCTCACCTGGATTCGATCACTGTTGCCGCTCCGCGTCACAATGTTCTAAGCCAGCAACAAAGTCCATCTTCTCCATCGGTTAATCTGCTGCTCAACGGTTTCTCACGCTTCGGCCTTCTTTCATCAGAAGTCTGATTCTACTGGTCTTGTCTCCAATTGCCGTATATATCGTCAGTTGTGAGTTCCTTCCCATGTCTCGGTCCAATGCTCGCGGTTACAGTCGCCCCCGCCGTTGTTGCCACAAGCACAGCTAACCGTCGCCACCCCTTGCAGATATACCGAAACGCCCTCCTACTCTCACGATTCTATCCCATCCCATCGACGACTACCTTCGTTAGTCATTCCACTATACAATGGCCTCCACTGATTCTGCAGTCTCCAACGGCGCCGAGCCCTCGGCTGCTCAGAAGCTTCTCCAGACTCATGCCGACCACCATCCCACTGTTGAGGACGTTCCCGATGAGGATCTCCCTCTGAAGTCCGGCGACTCTGCGACTTGGGCCGAACCCATCTCCACCAAGGCTGCGGGAAAGCAGAAGGAAACCTCCGCCCCTAGCAAGAAGTTCGACCCTCAGTCCCATGATCTCTTCCCCGAGCTCGGGGCCAGTTCCAAGGCGCCCACCGTCGCCCCGATCTGGGGAGCCAAGAGCAACGTTTCTACCCCTGCCAATGGTCTTTCGCGCTCCTCGACTCCCGCTTCCGGAAATGCCACTCCCAAGAATGGTCCCCCTTCCATGTCGATCCCTGGTCGCAACGTTGAGACGGTTGTACTGGAGCCCCAGTTCATCCTTCCGCGCGGCCAGCTGAAGCGCCCCATTCCGGACATCATGAAGGATATCAACCGCAAGTCGCGCGCCAACATCACTCTGTCCACCGCTACCAACGGAAGATTGAAATTTGACGCGACTGGCCCTCAGGACGTTGCTCAGCAGGCTCTGAAGGATCTCGTCCAGCAGATTGGTACCAAGGTAGGAAAATAACGACGCCACCAGTTCGGGCAGCCAGGCTGACATTCTGCTCCTTTAGACCACCATCAAGGTCCCGATCCCCCAGTCCGCCCGTGCTCACATCATCGGCAAGGGCGGCTCCGTCATCAAGGCCATCCAGGAGAAGTCAGGTGCCCGCGTCCAGCTTCCTAAGGCGGAGGAGGGCAGCGCCCCTGTCGACGAGGATGACGACTCCACCATCGATGTTCTCGTTGAGGGCAACGCTCTGTCTGCTGCCTCGGCTCGTAACGAGATTCTGAAGATTGCTGGCGAGCGCACGGCCAACGTAAACACCAAGCTGCGCGGCATCCCTGCTGAGTTCTACCCCTTTATTGCGGGTCCTGGAAACAGCCATGTCAACCAGTACGAGAACAACGGCGTCCAGGTTCGCGTCCCTCCCCACCAAATCTGGGCTCCTCGTGGCCGCAACCTCGCTGCCAACGAGGGCGAGCGCCCCGTGTTCGTCCCCGCTACCGACAACCACATCCAGTTGGCCGGTGACCGCGCCGCTGTCCAAGCCGCGCGTGCCGAGATCGAGCGTCGTGTCCAGGAGCTGCAGAACCAGCTGGCTATTGACCAGTTCAGTCTGCAAAAGGGACGCCACCAGTTCATCGCCGGCCGCCGCGGCGAGTCTCTGGATGAATTCTTTGGCCAGACTGGTTGCACCATCCTCCTGCCCACAGACGACGACGACGACTCTGTTACCGTCATTGGCCCTATCGCCCAGCTGAGCAAGGGTGTCGAGACTGCCATGGACAGAGCTATGAATATGCAGTCCACTACTTTCGACATCGGTCGGTTCCACAAGAATGCCCCCGGCGGCGTCAACGTTCACGCCCGTCATGTCACACGTTACCTGCGTCACCGTGATCTGTTTGATGACATTGAGAGAGCCCACAGCACTCATATTAGCACGCCTTTCAACGCCAGCGGTTCCTCCCCGTACGAGTTGTACTCGCGCGACGGTAAGAAGGCTCTCCAGGCCCAATCGGCCATCGAGAAGCTTGTCCACGCCGTTCCTCCTGCCAGAATCGCCCCCATTCCCGTCGACCCCTTCTACCACAACTACCTGGTCAAGGATGTTGGCCCACGCATGAGGAACAGCCATGGTGTCCACGTCATTCTACCCGAGTCTGGTGAGCCGGACGCTCCCGTTCTGTTGGTCTTTGAGGGCCCTACTGCTCCCGAGCCCAAGCCCGAGATCAAGACCGGCCGCCCATCCGATGACGAGATCCGTACTTTCCAAGAGGCCCTGGAGGTTGCGCGCAAGCAAATCTTGGACATCATCAACAAGCAGGAGCAGATCGCCTCTGCCTCCATCGATGTGCCCCAGAAGTGAGTGTTGCGTTGAGTTCGTTGCGAAAGCGTATTGACGCTAAGCTAACCTTGATAGGTTCCACGAGCGGCTCCGTCGCTTCATCAAGAAGGAGCAGGCAAACCGGGCCGATGACCAGATTCCCATCCGTGTGTCTTCCGTCGGTACTGTCGTTACCCTGCGTGGTCCCGCCTCCGCTGTCAAGAAGCTTGAGGACAAGGTCATCGCCTTCGTTGAGCAAGAAAAGGAGGATGAGAAGGAGCGTGGTTTCACAATGTCTTTTGACTTCCCCCAGAAGTTTGCCAACCACCTCATTGGCAAGGGCGGCTCGAACATCAAGGAGCTTCGCGACCGCTTTGACGTTGAGATTCAGGTTCAGGATGGCAAGGTCGAGCTTAAGGGTCCCAAGGCTAAGGCCGAGGCTGCCAAGGCACACATTAGCTCCCTCAGCCGCACCCTGGCCGATGAGGTGACCCACATCCTCAAGGTTGACCCCAAGTTCCATCGCGAGCTCATCGGCGCGGGAGGAAGCGTCACGAACCGCTTGCAAAACAAGTACAAGGTCTTGATCTTCTTCCCGCGGTCTGGCAAGAGCCCCAAGGACGACGAGGTGAACGCCGACGCTGTCAGCGATGCCGGCAAGCCTAAGCGCCACCAGGAGCCCGACGAGGTCATTGTCCGCGGTCCCAAGAAGGGAGCGGATGAGGCTCGCGACGAGATCCTCTCTCTCCTCCAGTACTTGAAGGACACCTCTTTTACAGCGACGGTCTCCGTCCAACAGAAGCAGGTCCCGTCCATCATTGGACAGGGTGGTGCTGCCCTGGAGGAGCTACGCATTTCTTCCGGCGCCAAGATTGATATTCCTAGCGGCCGCGACGCCGACACCGTTGAGATCCAGATCAAGGGCACCAAGGCTCAGGTGGCGGCTGCTAAGAAGGCGCTCGAGGAGAAGAGAGATGTTTTCAACGACACCATTGTGAGAACCATTGAGGTGGATAAGAAGCACCACAAGTCTCTCATTGGAACCGGAGGTAAGATTTATTGATGTTCCACCCCTTGGCCGAGTCAAAACTAATACCTGACAGGCGCCAACCTCCGTGACCTGGTTATCAAGGCTGGCGGGTCCGATGACCGCCGCGAGCTTGCCCGTACCATTCAGTTCCCCAAGCAGGAGGCTGATGGCCACACGATCAAGGTTGAGGGTCGCTCTGACATTGTTAACAAGATCTGCGCAAGGATCGAAGAGATCGTCGCGGAGAAGGAGAGTCAAATTACCGAGGTTCTGGACGTCCCCACTGAAAAACACAGGACCCTGATCGGCCGCGGTGGTGATGCTAAGCGACAGCTCGAGGCCCAATTTACTGTCTCGATCGACATCCCCCGCCAGGGTGACGGCAAGACCGGTGTCAAGATTACTGGCCGGCCCGAGAACGTAGAGAAGGCTAAGGAGCACATTGCCTCTCTCGTCAAGGAGCAGGAAGGAGAGACCCTCCAGGTTCCCCGCAGCCTGCATCACTCCATCTCCAACAATGGCCAGTTCTTCCGCCAGCTCCGCAACAACCACCAGATCTCTGTCGACCATGCTGGCCAGAGTGTACCTCCCAAACCCAGTAGCGCCAGCCGCAGCAATGGCAGTGCTCTGCCTCTGATCACCGATGACGACGACGCCACCGCTGATGTCCACTCGTGGAAGGTTGTGGACAGCGCTGCCGGCGAGGACGGCGACATCGCCTGGGTTCTCCGTGGCTCTCCCGAGAACATCGAGAAGGCCAAGGCCGCCATCGCCTCGGCCATCGAGCAGGCCCGTAAGAACACCCACACGGGCTACCTGGTTCTGCCCGACCCCAAGACCTACCGCTATGTCATCGGCCAGGGTGGCAGCAAGGTCAACTCGATCCGCAAGCAAAGCGGCTGCAAGATCAACGTGCCCCGCAACGATGACAAGGAGGATGCCATTGAGGTCATTGGCACCGCCGAGGGTGTTGAGAAGGCCAAGGGCTTGATCCTGGACGCCGTCAAGGAGGGACTCAGCTCTCGTGTGTCCCGGGACTAGGAGCCCAGGCACGATGATGCTTATACAACAGGGAAGGCATCCTACCTTCTCTTCAGGCAGCAGCTGCAGGGACTCGCTTCCGACTGGGCCAATGAACCACACGTAGAGGCTACGCAGTGGTAGAAGAAACAGGAGATGCATGGACAGCAGCGGCATTTATATACTACGTTCTTGAGTGTAAAAACAAAACCCAGACAGAGGCCATATCGCCTGTGCGCGAACAGAAATGACACATTTATAAACCCAAAAAATAAAACAAAATACTGGACCATACATACTGGACGTGAACCGTGCCAAACGAGAAAGGTATCTTTCTGCAGAGCGTGTGCAAAACAACGTTGCAAGGCTACTGATGTTGTATAGACGGAAGCCTTTCTCAGCAAGAACAGGTACACCGACCTAACAAATCTAAACCAGCAGATCCATGCAAGGGCTTGGCAAATGGGGGGTTTGGCAATCGAGATTTGAGGCAATAGTAAACAGATATGTAGAGTACATCATGACAGATCGTTGAGTGCTACAAGGACAGCCAACAGGCCGCAGTTCCCCTCACGATTCTACTTTCCTGTCGTTTCTCCCTTACAAGCCTTCATTTTCAACCACAGTGAAGAAGCTTGGAAGAAGTTGAATCTCTCAGTGAGTGGGAAGGGAAAGGACTTCGCCTCCAACAGCGTCGCTTAATTTCTACTGATTAGTCGGTGAAGGCCTTTTCCATCTGAGACTTGTACTTTTCCCTGATGACTCTCCTGTTGACCTTTTGGGTGGCGGTGACGAGGCCCTATGAGCAGTGTTAGTGAGCTTAGCTCCCGGTCATGTTTGCCTTGCGGCTTGAGGGAATGATACATACGCTGTCCGGGGTCCATTCCTCTTCAGTCAGGACGACACCGCCGATGATCTCAAGGCCCGTCAGACCAGCCTTTCGGCCGAGCGCCACGAGGTCCTTGTGCACGGCATCAACAACCTTCTTATGAGTGTGCATGCTGTGCTCGTCGACGCCAAGCTTCTGCGCCTCTTCGGCAAGAGCCTTTTCGTTGGGGGCGATGACGGCAATGGCACGAGAGTGCTCGCCGTCTCCGTAAACCATGAGGTTGGCTACAAAGGGGCTGCCGCGGTAGACAGTCTCGAGTTTCTCGAGAGCGATGTACTCTCCTCCTTGCATCTTGACGAGGTTCTTGACGCGGTCGATAACGCGCACATGGCCGACAGAGTCGAATTCTCCAATGTCACCCGTCTTAAACCAGCCATCCTTGGTGATGGCCTTGGCCGTCTCCTCCGGGTTCATGTAGTACTCTTTCAGCACAGGCAGACCCTTGATCCAGATTTCGCCCTGAGGCGGGTTCGAGTCGGCGTAGTAGTTGAGGTCTGGGATGGAGACGAGCTTGAGGTCGACGGCAGCAGGGATAGATCCAATACTAGTAGATGTGTACTCGAGGGGGTCGCCAAGGGCACCGTTGGCAGCCGTCTCGGTCAGACCATAGCCAGTCAACATAGGGGCCACAGTCATGGAGAGGAAGTGCTTCGTCCCGTCCGAGATGCCGCTCGCGCCGTTCATAATGAAGCGAAGACGGCCACCCGTCATGTCACGCACCTTCTTGAAGACGATGTTGTCAAAAAGAGTAGCGCCTGGGAGGCCATGCTTGACCATGAAGGTCTTGTAGTTGAAGGCGCTCCAGAAGAGGGCCTTGATGAGAGGACCAGAACTGTTGACCTTGGCCATAATGCCCTTCTTCACCGTCTCCCAGACCTGGGGCACGCCGACCAGGGCCGTCGGCCGAAATTCGCGCATGTCACCAGCGCAGTTCTTGACCGAAGTGTCGGAGAGGGTTCTAGGGTTGCCATAGCCCAGGGTGCCACCGGCAAAGAGAACAAGATTCTCGAGAACGAGCTCAAAGATGTGGGCCAGAGGTAAATATGCCAGGACGTACTCCCTGTGGCTAACACATTCTTCGACGCAGGTGTAGAGGCCAGTGACTGTGCACGGTTAGTTAGCCTCTAGCAGCTTCCAGAGGCAAAGAAAGCAAGGGAGACTTACTCGCCGCCACGGTACCTCCGTGTGTCATGGGCACGCCCTTGGGCGGGCCAGTGGAACCGGAGGTATACATGATGCAAAACAGTTCATCAGGCTTGGGCTCGACGGTGTCGACGGGGTTCTCCTCGCCCAATGCGCGCACTTCTTCGATGCTGATGAGCTTGATGTCGGGGTTCGCCTTCCTGAAGGCGTCGACCTCGGTGCCATCCGAAAAGAGGGAGTTGTTGTTGTAGACGACAAACTTGACCTTGTCGGCCTTCTTCAAAGCTCCGGCTGCCGTCTTGAGGAGCTGAGGGTCAATATACATGGCCTCAGCGTCCGATTGGAGGAGCGAGTGCTCGACACCGCTGGCGCCAAGGGTGTCGTAAGCGGTGACAATGGAAATGGACTGCGAGCCGCAGGCGTGGGACATGGCCATCCAGTTGGCACTAGGTTCCATAAAGACGGGTTAGCTTATCGGCAGGCCTAGAATATCGGTTGCGGAGCGCTTGGTACGCCAGGAGAGGGGGAGTGGTCTTGGACGTACGTCGTGGTCGCAAACAGGTGGACTCTGCTGCCTTTGCTCAGACCCAACTTGCGGAGGCCCGAGCCAATTTGGTTGATGTAGGTGAGAAGATCGGCGTAGGTCAGGTATGAGTACCTGGACAGCTCGAAGAACTGCCACTCCTTCTCGACCTCTATGACCTGCCCATCGACGTTCTTGGGCACCTTCTTCTTCTCCTTGTGAAGATGCACGAGCTTACGGGTACCGACAGCGGGTTCGTTGGCGTAGACTTGCGCACTCCGCTTGACAATGTCGTAGACTGTACGAATGTCGGGATGAGGTTGCGTTCGTAACCCATCCTTGGCCTTCCAGTGGCGGCGGGGGAGAGTCTCGCCGTCGACGCGTTCGTAGCCGGGCGACTCGACAGTGAAAGGAGGTTTGTGCACCTGGTGCAGGGGCATGATACCCTTGGTCCAGTCCATTTCGGCGGCGGCGCTGGGGTTCGTGGGAGAAGTTACGAAGAGAAGGGCGGTAAGGACAGCAACGAAAAGGACGAGGACGGCGGTGATGATGGACGGAATGGTGGGAGAGTTCACGGCCGGGGAGGCTCGAGGTTCGGGACGAGCAACGGACACGGGATAGTCGGATGGGCCGAGGGAGGGGGAAGGACCGGAATAAAGCTATGGATGACTTCCAGGTGACCTAGCGAGCTAAGGCGGGAGGGCTTGTGAATCGGGTAAGGTAAGAGGAATAGCGAGTTGTCGAGAGGTCGGTCGGATCGAGAGTTGACGGTCGCAGCTTTTACGGCGTGGAGAGAGATAGGTGCCCTCCGGGTCTGGGGAGGGAACTACCCGGGTATGTGATGCGGTGCGGGCAGGAGCGCAAAGTTAAGCTGCGAAAAGGGCGACGGGGCTTTAATTGCGTCACGGTTGCGAGCTGGAACGCTGGGCTGCAGCAGTAGGCCCCGTAGGGCATCTAGGTATCTAGGTATCTACCTGGGTGCGCAGAGAGGCAGGCGGGCAGGGCAGGTTGATCCGCCACTGGTCGGTATGGGCCCTTGTCGGCGGCCACTCCACTGAGGCGCCGCAGAATGTAAGGGAGCAGGGGGGGATTGGGGCTGGGCTAAGTGGTTAGCCCCACTGGTCGAGAAGTACGTACATGTTTTTGTCCGAGTCCCAGAGTGCCTGCTTTTGGGAGCTTTACGACTGTCAGGCCGCTGGGGGAAGCTCCCTGCAACAAGAGGTGAAGACGCTCTAGCAACTTCGCCCACTATCAGCCTCATAGTGCGTACCTACACTACCTTCCCGGGCACCCATTGTCTTACACAGCAAGCTGTGAGCCCCCTTGGCTGCAGCACTCATTGACGACTGAGCGCGTCGACCCAGGGCCGATGAGAGTTTACCTACCTGCCTAGACGGTTGGCGGTTCAACAGTCAAGGCCAGTCAGTCTCCGTCCCAACGTCGACAGGTGACGTGCATTGGTTGGAGAATGTGGCAACATGAGCCAATGGCTGGCTGTCTCTAGCCAGGGAGGCAACCACGGCGGCCGACCTCCATGTCCCGAGATTCTAACTCTACCTCGGCCTCACGAGATGTTCTGTTCAACAGCTTCCTGCCAGCTATTCATCCACAGTTTTAGTTAGTCCAGAGTACTGATTCCTGCTGAGGTACGGGCCAAGCACCCGCTAGCGTGCGGATAAAAAGAGGGGAGCGAAACGGGCCTGATTGGTCGTCTTGGCACGTCTTGGGCGATCTGGCTGGTTGGATGCCCATTCTACCCTACCTTACATAGTATAGTGCCTACCTAGGTAGGAAACATCCGTATCACGTCGTACTACCTATTTTTTTCTACTAAGCTGCCTTGATGTCTGTTATGCCAACGCTCAACATTGATGCACAATGCTAGACGACATCCAGGGCGAATCCAGCAACAACTCGAGCGGACGCCGTTTCCTGGCATCTTCTGGTTCCTTTCGACGGCTCACCCACTCACCCTCCTGATGAAGACGGCCGGTCCACATGGAGCTGTCCCTTTTTGGTCTGTTTGATTACTTCCTGCAGACATTTGACTCGAACATGAGCAGGGCCACCACTCCATTCCACTCCTCCACCCGCAACTGCTGGGTTTACGATCCCGTCACGTGCAAAACCCGACCGCCAGTTGCTGACACATGCGGCGCACCTGCACCGACAGCCGAGGCCAGACCAGGGGGGGGAGGTGTTCTCCTTTGAGTTCTTTTCCCTCTCCACCTTGTCGCGACCCCTGTTGCTCTGCTATCTCGCCTCTCAGTCGTCCAATTGTCCGGATTCCAATCCGCAACACGACAAAGTTCGGTTGGAATTGTGACACAATTCCAATCACCGACCGCCCGAACTCCTTTGGCAATCTGCTGCCCGTTCATGCTTCGGCGTCTCACCGCCCCTGAGTCTATTCCCACGTCGCCCGGTTCTGCCGACATGCTATGTCATCCTTCCCAATCGTTTGTTTGCCCGAGTCGGATCTCCTCTTCGCCGTCGGTGCCCCCAGGCCTGCATGAACATTCCTCGCACATGGGAGGAAGCTATGGCCACATTGAGCCTCTCTAGACAACCGCTCGGGTGACGTCCCACTCAGCTTCTGTTCCAGATCCATCCGTGATGCAGAAGAAAAACAAAACAACAACCAGTCGACTTGACGATGCCATCCTCATGGGTGGCGTCCAAAACAAAAGCAAGGAACCCGTGGAACCCGTGGAACCCGTGGAAACCAACCCTGGCCACGCGATCGAAGGCGGCTCGGGGTCAAAATCCAGATCGCGCCGCGGTGAGAGTTCATCGTGGGACAGCCAGTCCAAGAGTAGCCTATTGAAGGAGTGCAACAGCTACAACGCTCACAACACTCTGTCCATCTCAATCTTACCGTGCCCTTCCCTGCGGGCCGAGCGTGCAGAAGGTCCCGACCAGGTTCCGGCCGCCGCAGGGAGACGGTTCTCTCATGGTCGGGGCTCCAATGCTTTCCCGCCATCCCGGTGCAGCAATCACACCTAACCCTACCAACCTTGGGTAGCCTCTGCCCAGGTACGAATACCTATGGCAGGTAGAGAGGTAGAGGTTGGTGTGGTTTGAAAGGTGCCGGACAGCTTCCCGGCACATAATCAACCCCCGTTACCAGCCGCTCTCCTCCCTATCATTCCCTCTCATTCGTTCTCAGTCTGCACCACGCACGTGGCCCGATCGTCAGCTATGGTGAACTTCTCGCTAGGCGTCGAAGCCGTCTCCGCCACCGTCGTGTGACTAGCGGGATCTTCGTTGGTCTAACGGCTTCCACTTCGGGGCTAAACCAGCACCGCTCGGCACTCCTTGACTCTCTCGTACCAAGGGGCCGTGTGTTTAGCCTCATCCTTTCGCAGACAGGGACTGCTGCACTGTTGGCCGGCATGTATTTCGTTCTGCGCGGCGTGTGATGCCAGATGTGTGTATGCGTGAGCGTCCCACCAGAGAGGTTGCTGACCATCGCAATTCTAAAATGGACTTCCCCCATCGGACTCTTTGGCTCCCTGCCCTACCTGCAGTAGCCGTGTGTCTCTCCCTCGCCGTCCAATCACGCATTGCCAGTCGTAGGGCCGCTCGACCTTGCTATTGCTGCACAGTTCTCGAAATATACTCGTCGTCACCACTGTCACAACAGTGAAACGCCCCCTTCTGCAAGCCCCGAGCGTACACCACCACAACACGCCCCAAGAGCGGCAGCACAGAGACGCCAGAGGGCGCCCGAGTCCTGGACACACCCAGCCTTTGGACCAGCGTCTAAGGATGAGGGCGCCCGCCTCCGGTGTTTGTGTCGGCACGGCGTTGATGATAATAAGATAGAGTTGTGTCGCAGCTGTCCCCTCCTTCGAGATGAACTTATGCCCTGTTTCCCGTCGTTCTAGAGTTGTCGACAGGTCCCCCAAAACCCAACACCCCTGCCTGCCTCTCCCTTGCGCTCTCAGTAGCCATCATGCAGAGGTTGTGTGGTATGCGCCCTGAAGGGCTGGTGAGTCTCTCTCTCTCTCTCTCTCTCTCTCTCTCTCTGCTTCCCTTAGCCAGCATTAACTGTTCCGTCTAGACTATCCACTCGAGGTTCAGCCCGCTGCCGTCGACGTGCTTCTTCGACTCGATCATCATTCCCTTGCCGGCATGGATCCGCATCGTCGTCACCTTTGCCTTCTTCCACTTTGTCGTGCCTGTCCTCATCGTCGATAAGATCAAGCGATATAACGTGAAGAAGGAATGGCAAAGGCACGCCCAGCTTTCCTTCTATTACTTCTCCATTCTCGTCGTCTTCCTCATGCAGATCCTCGAGATCGCCCGGCTCGCTGAGCTCCGCTTTGCCATCGGTCTTCTCCCGTTCGTCTTCGCAGGCTGCGGCTTGTGCGCCGTCATGCAGGCCACACGCGGCGCCAAGGGCCGGATCCGCAACTGGCAGCCGGCCAACGTGATTTTCTGGATCATGAGCGTCGCCGTCACCATCATCAAGATCCTCACGATCCAACGGTCTAGCATGCGCAGCCCAGAGTTCAGGCGGATGGGCTCCGACTACCCGACGACTCACCAGGTGCAGGACCTGGCGGTGATTGCTGGTTTCTACTTTCTCCTCCTTGTCAATGAGCTCGCGCTCATGTTCCAGCGGACCTGGGACGAAACGGTTGACGGCGAGCACATCAAGAAGCTGCGTCTCACTAGGTCCATCAGCGATCAAGCCCGCTACGATCTCACCCGCGCCATCGAGGAGGGCTACTACCCGTCTGGCGTTACGTATCTCACGCTCAGACTCGAAGGCGAGTCGGCCAGTGAAAAGGCTGTCAGCAAGGACGACATACTCAAGAAGACGGCCAGCATGGACGCCTCCATCGCCGGGTCCTCGTCGAGCGAGAAGACGGCCGGCAAGAGGGCCATGGACGATGACACAATCGAGCCCGTGCCAATGATCCCGCCCAGCTTTCAGCGCAACAGCGAACGCTGGTCCTCGGCCATGACGCTTAAAGACGCCGGCGGCGATGACAACATGAACGAAAAGGTCGGCGGCAAGGGTACCAAGAAACGCGGCAGCGAGAGGTGGTCGTCGGCGATGACAATCAAGGAGCCTATGCCGCGTGAGGGCCACGACAAGCGCATCTCGAGCTTCGCCTCTCCTATGGTCGCCGATATCGACGAGATCACGCCCCTGGAGTCCTCGTCGACCTCATCATCCCGCTACGACGACGAGCATGCCGCCCAGAAGGCTATGCTCCTCGACAGCCCATTTCCCCTGAAGGAGCTCCCCGAGAGGCGATCCTTCCTGCTGAAGCCTTCGCGACCCAACACGGAGCGCTGGTCTAACGCGATGACACTCCGGGGCGAGCCGTCGTCTAGCCAGGACCCTTATCCCAAGGACCACTCTTCTCCCAAGGAACACTCTTCTCCCAGCGCACCGCCAGCCCCTGCGACAGCGCCGTCGACGCCCGAGCGTAGGGTCTCAAGCGGCGAGAGAAACATGATGAGGCGATACTCTGACGCGTCGACGAGGTCCATCAGGCGGTTCTCGGCGCGCAGTGACCTCCGCGAGGCGGCGGCGACGGCTGCGGCGTTTGTGGACAATGACGAGTCTCTCCCGTCGCCGACGGAAATGCATCCGCTGCAGCCGCAGCAGCACAACAACCAAACGCCGTGAGATGAGCGTCCTCGTACGGACACAACCGGGGCAACCCAGTACAATGTCTCTCGACTAGCGTATAATGTTCCAGAAGTACCAAAGCCAAGCGATGTCCGATGGGGGAGGATTCGGCGTGGGGGCGTTCTGTCATTTTGTTTCCCAGCCCTGTGCAACGGAAACCTATGTACTTGCGTCATTTTACACCCATGGTCGGTTCAAGACCAAGGTTTTAATGAGACGGAAATGTCTCGGGCAGTTTAGTTTACTTTCTTTCCTTTCTCGCAACATAGATCGTACGGGACTCATTCGGAAGGATGAAATGAAATCGAAGGGAGCTGTTCTTGGCCTAAACTTGCTTGTCTTCTCTCTGTCCAGACTGTGATGGCTTGACTGGTGCGGCGCTACGGACGTCAGTCGGTATTTCCCCCCGGCGTCATCTCGGTACGCCTGGGAGGGTGGCTTGCGTGGTTTGCGTGGCTGAGCCAAGATGATGGGTTGTGTGAACGTGTGTATGCATACATCACTGGTTGCTGTATTCGTTGTGGCTGATTTATGACAGGTACTGCCTAATGATAGCGGTTGATCCAACCCGTCTGCCAACCTCGTCTGACCGTTTTACCTTCTGCGCCTTGATTAGCAGACCAGGTCATCCAGAATTGCGACGTCGCGAAACAATCAGGAAAACGGCCGACTGCCCTGAGAAACCCGCATGATAACCGGAGGAATGAGGGGCTATGGCAATCCTTTCCGAGATGTATTCTGGTGAAGTTACCACAAAGGCTGTTGGCTGGCCGGGTCTAAGACGAGGCCGGGGTCAAAAGAAACTGGGTGCAGGTAAGGAAATGGGGTTATCTTGTTGCTAATATGACTATTCCATGTGGTAATTCCAAATCAGGAGGCGGCGAGGTTCACCACCCGCACGAAGATGCTATAAATACTTCAGACTTGGGGCCAGGAGTTTTCTGCATCCCAGTTCTACAAGAATAATGTCTAGTAATGGTCGAGTTGACCGATGATGTACCCAATAAACGTCAAGTGCTGCAACCGCCAATCGACTTTTCTCAGCCACCACCGGACTCAGCGGATGATCTAGCAACACCTACAGACGGTGGGGGGTCAACTGGAGGTCGATTTACTAGGAGAGGGGGTCTTCCATTGTTTTTAGGGCGGTTGCATAAACTCGGATGGTTGGACGGAGGTCTGCGGTACCCGAACACTAGGCGCCCCTGACCATCGTGGGCTGGCTGTTGAGAGGGATGCGGTGCGAGGCTTAGGTTTGGCATGGTCTTTCCGGGAGTAAGATGAGGCACAATGGCCTTCTTCACCAGTGACGCGCGAGCTGCACTCTCCTTGGCATCGTAGGATTTGTCAACGACGCAGTCGCCGCCCTCTAGGCGTTGGCAACGCTGGACGCAAGCAAGATCAGTCCATTCCTGCCATTCGCCACCGGCGTTACAGGAGTACCTGACCCACTGGCAAACCAGAGTTCCTGCGCATGTATTGCCGTTGAACTGGCAGGGTCTCCATAGGCCCGGCTTGGCCTCCTTTGCGGCCGAGTGTCTGCTCGGACGAGGGGTAACGATGCCGGCTGGAAGACCGTTATCCGTGGAAGGATCGTAGTCGACTGAGAATTCCACGGCCGGTCGCGGCACCGGAGCCGGAACCGCGGACGATTCGGGGGGCGCGTTTGCCCTGCCATCCCGCGAACCATACCCTGTCGAGCCCTCGACGCAGAGGCTTGGGTTCTCGAACGCGGCGTGCGCGACGTCGTGCCATAGAGCCGTCATGTTGTAAACATTATCCACGGTAAAGTACAGCCTGCAGTCCGCTGGGACGTAGCGGAACTGGAGAGGCGTGGAGGTGTCGTCCTCGCGCAACTGGTCACGGAGGTTAAAGGCAGCATAGTCGACGAATATGCCTGTCTCGTTTCGATCATGCGGGAGGAGGCGCCGGACAGACTCGTTTCGCCCGCTGATCCAGCTAAAGTCTTTGTCGAGGGTGTCACCGGTGTAAAGGCGCGCTCCCCGACTCCCGCTTGCCGCTTGCATCGGGCCCGGCTTCGGGGCGCCGCCGACAACGACCGTGCGGGCGCCGGCTTGGGTCTTTGCGAGTTCAAGGAACAAGGCGCAGGCGGAGGAGCAGGTTCCGTCGGTGAGCTATGATAGGATCCATGTGTTAGGGAGTTGGGAGTTGTCACAATGGAGAGGCTTGCTTACGATGACCACATCATCAGGCTTCCACATCGTCCTAGTTTGCTCGCCGCTGTCGTCAAGGTAGCGGGTGAGGCGCCATCCATCGAATGTTGCCTCGTGGAACTGTGGGTTGTTCAGATCGTATCGTTCCTGGGGCGCGAAGAAGTTAGCTGTGGATCTTTCCGTGTTCAACCCGTGTTCAAATGACTTGCCACAAGCGAGAAGTCGTCGTCGTTCTGCCGCCTGGGCCCCTCGTACTCCCCCTCCCATGAAGTGAAGTTACGCCCAGTCTCGGCGTTGAGTCGAGCCGCTATCACCCACTCATCTGCCAGAAGCCCCAAGCCCTCTTCTGTACCGGCTGCTACATCTTGCCAGTACTGTGTTTTGGCCGAGCCCAAGATATTTCCCAACTCATGGCTGCGTCGTTGACTCCCTGCGAACGGGTCGATGCCGGGGAAGAATTCGCGGAAAAGCAGCAGAGCGATGCCTGTCGACCCACCAAAGTTCTTTTGCAGATCGATTACAATACGGGAGGCTCTCTTTTCCTTGGCTCCTTCAATGAATTGCGCGAGAGCCAGGCCGAAGGTGCCCATTTCCAATCCATACTGGTTGAAGTGGGGGATGCTGAGTACTCCCGTCGATATGTCTTCATAAAAGTACCCTGTGAGAACGCTTTCATCGTCCAGGTTATCCTGCTGGATATCCGGGGTTTGTGGAAAGGCACCATAGCTCCTATTGTACCAGGCCCCGGGCTCTTCGGTGGTTCCGCCTCCAGTAGGTGTGTCTCCAGCAGCTGGCGAGTTTTCTGTGCCAAGCGGACCTCTGAAGACTATTGGGAGCGGGACTTCGTCATACGAATCAGGGAGCAGACCGAGGACGAAGAAGTTGTAGAAGTCTCCAGAAGTTTCCAGAGGACCAGTGTACTCGGCGGTGTTGTAGATGGCAAGCCAATTCGTCTCCCAGTTAGGTATGCTAGAATCCTCGAAGGAGAAGGTGAGGATATCGCCTGGATAGAATGTGCTCGAGCCGGAGAAGATGCTGAAAATTCTTTGAACGTCTTGAACAGGGTGGTCCATTAGCTCGTTCCAGTCGGCATGGGGCTCCAGCATGCCAACCGACTGGAGGGCCGCAAACCGGGTGAGAAACTCTACGACTGGCTCGCCGTTGATGTGCGATACGGCGGAAATCGAGCTTTCGACGCCGTTGGATATGTTGTCCCGGCGGCCGATGATGTCGTCTGTATGTGTGGTCCAAGTCAGCAAACTCTATGGGGCTGTTTGTACTATCAAGTGGCCAAGGGGGATCTCATATACCTGCAAAGTAGACTTTGGGCGCTTCCTTTCCATCAATTGATGCTGAAACAAGAGGTATGGGGCTAGCGTAGGAAAAGACTGATAGAATGCCTGCATAGAGGTTGACATGGGCATCATGAACCGAGTAAACCAAGTATTGCAGCATGGCCTCGAAATCGTACTGGTTCTTGAAGGCTCCCGCTGTGACATTGTGCTTCAGTTCTTCTAAAGCCCCCATGAAGTCAAAAGCGGGCTGCTGGTAACCTGCCGGCGGATTCTTGAGGTACGCCAGATTGCTCTGAAATTGCATCGTGGTGTTGTAGTACTCGATGAAGCGAAGTGCCGGAGCTTGGTGAAACGGGACGCTCATTAAGCATTCGTATGCATCAGCCGCATAGAATACGTTAGTCCCTATCCTTGTCAGGCTCCCATTGTAAGGTTGGATGAAAGGTTTGGTCTCACCATTGTTGACTTCGTCAACGATTTGTCCACACATCGGCCTGGTTTCGATGGGCACCTCTTGACGACGCGGAAGCTCCTGTGGCAAACGAGTGGATGGTCGCGCAAGAGCCAGGCCACAACACAGGCTCAACAGAACAGTGTAATGTCCAAGTAACATGGCGGACGTGGGGTGATTGATGTGAGAAAAAACTCAAAGGATTGACAGAGTTGGAGCGTGATATGAGGAAAGGTGCCTGCCAAACCCTCCTTCCAGTTTGCGGTAGTTTATATATCCTACGTCTTGCATTCTGATCAGAGGCAAGACTGAGTGCGGCTTTGCGGAAGCAGATACTTTTTTGATCCAATACTAGCAACTTCAGCCCTTCTGTTTCATAGCCGACGACCCTGGCGGCAGGTTGGGCCTCCGAGTTCTCGACCCTGCAGCCTGCTTCTCACCGTAGCCTCCAGCTACACTCACAGCCTGACGACATATGAATGAATGTCTACAAGACCTGTGTGGAGTTGGTCTTTGCGGCGCTTCATTTAGGCATCTGGTGGCCTTGCCCAACAATCTGTTCAATTTCAAATATGGAAAAATTGGGTAAAGATTGAAAAACCAGATTGTCAAAAAAGTGCACATTTGGTCTTGGCGGGTTCACAAAGAGTAGGATTGGCCCGTACAGCCTGACTGCATGACAAAGACTATTTATATCAGATGGCGACCTGAAAAATGAAATTACACTGCAGGAACTCAGCCTTTTGATCCATCTTAGTTTTATTTGGGGGGGTCGCATAGTTGACAGCCTGCTTTCCTGTGCGTGGTTGAACTTGCTGGCCCTCACAACCAACGCTCACATGAGGAGAGGAAAGTAGTTGATGTGGCATGGGGCTTACTGATTGCTCTCTGATGATAATAAATATGAACTTTCGGCGGACTTAGAAAGTAGCCCCTATCCCATGCATAAGGATGCCACCACACTCACAGAAGGGGGGCGTTGAGGCTGACGGCCACCCAGGTATTGTAAATAGGTAGCTTATCCAAGGTACATTGCGCCACCAGCGCTTCAACCGTTGCAAGTGTTCTTGTGTTGGTGTAGTACAGAGTCATAATTCGCTGACGTTCTTGGAACGGGATGTGCACTCTGTATGGTCAGGACTTTGATTGCAAGGAGTCTTCAGGCACATGAGACTGATGGCTTTTCCACCCATCTTCTAAACCCTCGAGGTCAAAAAATGGCCCCTTCGTCCAGCACACCGTTGAACAAGAATCTTTGGTATTGAGCTCTCCCCAATCCACTCAGCCGAGACACGGGGCTCGACAGCGCCGTTTCAGTGAGCATTTCCAGACGACGGGTTTGCGACATGAACAGCGTTGAGAACAGAGAGGTTCTCTCTCAGATGAGGCTCTTTGAGGAGAACGAAGAAATCCATTCTGCACTGAGCGAATCTTACGAAATGAGCGCAGATACTTGGCGGCCATTGGGGGACTCGATCATCAGCAGCACCGTCTTCCAGTCCTGGCGGCACCAACGAAAGGACGAACATTGGACGCTACGTTGTGTTGGGGGACCGGGCTCAGGCAAGGTGAGAAGAAGCTGCCTCTTTTCTTTCTGTGTTCACATTTTTAGAGTGAGTTTGCCTGAGAAGGTTGTGGTCTTCCAGATCACACCCGGCTTTTCGCACATCTCATTAGAAGTGACTTGATCCCGCCCCCTTGGAATATTCAATTCAGGCTGACTAGGCATTTGTTTTTGAGTCCAATTAGACTACCTTATCTGCGCAAGTAAAAGAAATGCTTGAGAATAAGTACAGAGACGACAAGGAAGCCGTCGCCTCCATTTTCCTGCAAGCGGATGTGGTCTCTGGCGGCAGTACCTTCGTGGAGGACATCCTCCACAGTGTGTTCCGACAGCTGTGCGTCAAGGACTCCGAAGCTGATGCAAAAGAGGACTATGTCTCAAAGTATCGACTTTATCTTGACGCTAGAAGAGATGGAGATAGCGACGGCGAAAGACGTGTTCGGCTGGTGCGAGATGCACTTCACTCGCGCCTTGGCAAGCTTGTTCGCGCTTTTCTGATTATCGACGATCTCGACAGATGTAGCGCCTCAGACGAATTGTTGATCGAGAATGAGATCTCCATGATGGGAGTCCAGGGGCTCAAGGTGTTTCTCACATCGCGCATCCCGTGTCTCAAGAGGGCTTCCCAGAGTGTGGAGTGTGACTCGTGTCCCGACAAAGGGATGGATATCGACGTGTATTGGGAATGTGAGAGTTGCAAAAAGAGAGGACTGAGACCTGAAGAAGTCCATGTAATCTGCCAAGTCTGCAGAGACGGACAGAAAGCTTGTCGCAACTGGTGAGTCGACGTGCAAACTGCCCCTTGGTTGTCTTTGCATCCAGAGAGCCCTTCTCCGGGACTCCGCCCTTGCATCATGTCTGCATTTTTTCGTTACGATTCTTCGTGGAAGTAGCACTGACGCTCTACATGAAGCCGTGACTCGAAAAACTTCATTGCAACATTCGACTACATCGAGCTGAACATCGACAGCAATTGCCGTCTCCCTCATTTCATCGACTGGGACCTCGAAAGAGAGCACGGAAACCTCGGCAGCAACGACAAGAACCTGCCTCCCCATTCCGCCCTGGGAAGATGGCTTACAGAAGCTCGAAACCATGAAGAAACCGAAAATCTACGGGAGAAGATTCGACATCAGGCCGACATGAACGTCAGCCTTGTTCGGCTCCGTCTCGACAATATTCACCGAGCCGAGTCTGTGAATGCTGTACGCGCGTCTGTGACCGATGTACTGCCGGCCAATATTGTAAAGTTTTTTGATGCCAGCATGCAGTGTTTTCAGGCCATACCACCACCTCAACGGAAACTAGGTTTTCAGGTTATCGCGGCAGTGACAGCCTTCGATTTCCGCCATAGTTTCTTGGACTATGAGGTTGTGAGTGGCATTCTCGAACATGCGGCAAGAACAAAAGGAAGAGACGCGTTGTATAAAACGCAGCCGGCACCGGTTGCTGCGATGGAAGCAGAGGACCACGTGTCACGCCGAAAGATCAAAGAAATGCTCCACGCGACGCGCGGTTTTGTTGTGGTTGAGGATCGAGACGGTTATCGGATGAGCGCCTACTGTGACACGTTCCATACGTACGCGAAGGAAAACTACAATGAAGATTTGACGAGGGCGCGCGCGAGCCTCGACTTTGGATGTGTTGTGTTCGATTCTGATGGGTTGGGGAGCCTGGTAAGTTCGAGGGTAGGACTGCGAAGCGCTTCGTTTGCTGGAAGGGAAAGCATCGAGCGGGTTTGCGGAGACATTACTCGCCGCGGAAGCGTTAGCATTCTTCAGTTAGAAACCCGGCTTTGGGGTACACGTTTCTCAAGATCTCTGTTTCTATGAATGCCGACACCTTAGCCCTGGGAGCAAAGAATGCCAGAGCTTCAGAGAAAGCTTAGTTGAACGACGTGTTCTAGTTGTGTAACAAACTTGCTGCGTTTTAGACTTTTCTGTCAACGGAAATGCAAGAATGAGATCTTTCAGCTATCTTCTATGCTCCCCAGCCTTGCTAAGTCGGACGAGTGTGACCTTGTACGGGATGTACAGATAAAACTTGCGCAGTCGATACGTCTCGATGGAGACTCGTCCACTGTCGCGAAGACGGACAGTAGTGTGCGAATGAAGGAATCCCCCTCAACACCATGTGTTTAAGTAAACGTGTCCGGATTGGATCCTCACATAGGCACAAATAGCCGCCGGTGGCTTATCTGGCTGCGAGCGGCGGCCGCTGATTACGGTGTAACATGCAACTCTCACCTGTTGTGACAATCAACCCAACCAGGGTTCTATTCTAATTTCATCTACACTGCTGGTGTTTGTGTTGCAGCTATAGATTACCCCGTCGAGTGCATTGAGCCCTGCTGACACCGCAGCCAACTGTCTGACAGGCTTTGCCTCCTCTTCCAACACTTCTTCTCCGTTACCTACGAGATTTTGCGACAAGACCTACAGTGAGGAAGCATGATGATTTGCGAAGATTGCCAACTGAACATTTTGAAGTCGGAAAAAACATGGGATTACCACCACGCCACCGCTGCCAAGCTGATTGCTGCCACGGGATCAGGTTGCGTCTTCTGTCAGAAGCTGGCTGCATCTGCCGGTGTCATCCACGGCAAGGATGATACCGAGCCCTTATATCGGTGGACCATACGCGAGACTGCTCAAACTAGGGAGACCAAGAGCTACATCTCAATCACCTTTCGCCCAGTAGTCAACACTGGGCACGAAAATAACAAGAGTGAAGAACTCCCAGAAGTCCGGTTCGATCTGTTCCCTGAAGAAGGTTGGCTCTGCTCCTCTTGCTCCTCGAGCTTAGACCCTGACTGATGTGCGTCCTAGACCTGGGTTTCATTACCGATGAGAAATCCTTCGGTTTGGGAACCGATTCCGAGGCATCCCAAAAACAGATGAAGAGATGGATCGATCACTGTGTCGAATCACATCCCAAATGCCAGCCCAGCCTTGCCAGCAACGCCTTCATGCCAACACGCGTTCTGGATATCGGCGCCGCAAACGACCCTTGGCCGCCTCTGCAGATTCGGGTTATTCAGACAAACACTATAAGTGATGAGGCTAGAAAGTACATGACTTTGAGTCACTGCTGGGGCAAGGAAGCATTTGTGACGCTCACGGTCGAACGGTTCGACAAGTTCACCAACGATGGGATTCCATGGAGCAACTCTTCTTCGGGAAACGGTATCTCCAGCAACCAAAACTTTATCGATGCCATCAAAATCACCCAGAAGCTTGGGATAAGATACCTCTGGATTGACTCTATCTGTATCATACAGGAAGACGAGGAGGACTGGGCGGTCGAGGCGAAGATTATGCACAAGGTCTATCGATATTCATACTGCAATCTCGCGGCTGTTGACTCGAAGAATTGTCTCGGCGGATTGTTCCGAGGTCGTAAACACGGTGTTTTACCCGCCACATACGACCCTAGAGGCTCCTCCCACAGACTCAGTGGGCGCAAGTGGCGAATCCTCACGTCCGACCTTTGGGACAAAGATCTCCTTGGTAGCCCCCTCTATACTCGCGGCTGGGTCTTTCAGGGTAAGTTCAACCGTCTCTCTCACGTCGCCGTTCTAACAAATAACAGAACGAATGCTATCCCCCCGTCTTCTCCAATTTGGCCACAGTCAGCTGTTCTGGGACTGTGCCACCATCTCTGCTTGCGAAGCACTCCCTGAAGGTTTCCCCCTCTCCCTTGACGCCAAGGCCGCCTCGGACCGGCACTGGCGCCAGCGTTTGCAAGAAGCCGATATCACCCAGCGCTCACCAGCCAAGGGCTCCCAGGGCTCTCTCGAGACGCTGTGGGAGAGCTCCGTCAGCGCCTACACGGCTTGCGACCTCACAAAACACTCCGACAAGGACAAGGCCATGTGGGGCATTGCGAAGCTCATGCGCGACATGCTGGGGCAGGAGTACGCACACGGGCTGTGGTCGACCTGCCTTGAGGAGCAACTCGCATGGCGCGTAGCCGGTCGACCAAAAGTGGTAGATCCTGAGAAGGCGCAGGGAAACACAGCCGGAGAGAAGGGGGACACGAGCAATGAGATATCTTTCCCGTATTGGTCGTGGACTCACTTGGATGTGCCCATCCAAGTTGTACCAAGATTTCGAGATAGAGGCCGGTTTTACCGGGCGACCAACCATGATGGAGGTAAAGTCGGCTTCCAGTTTAAAAACCCATTCAGTGGTTGGATGAAGCGTGAAAACTTTCCTGGAGGAGAGGAAGAGTTCGACAGAATGACAGGGAAGTCTATCAACGCAGAGGAAGAGCATGGGAAAGCTGAGGCGAAGATTGTCTCTGGGAAGCAGACCGATCCGACGGGAAACGCTTGGAAACCAGACGAAAGCTCCAAGCTGGCTTATGAAGAGATTACCATCCAAGGACATGTATGCAAAGGTACGCTTAAATTCGTGTCTGTTGAGGAGCGGTGGGAGGTTGCCATCGAAGGAGTTCAGGGCACTGCGGTAATCGAGGCATTTCCCGACGTCCAAACCCCAAGCACGCAGTTCCTTGCGAATTCCTGGTGCTCGTGGCATCAAGGGCTTTGCTGGATGAAGCAGGACGCGAGATTGTCAACACTGACAGTCCCAACATTGACATAATCAAGGATGTGCAGTACTCGGGGCGGGGGATTCTAGTGAAGCGTGTTGCTGATGCGCGGCTCGAGAGGGTTGGCATGGTGGACTTCAGGCAGCTATCCTGGAGTGACTGGGGCTCTTTCCGGTTGGCTTGCGGTGAAAGTGAGGAGGCAATCGCGAAGAGAGAATTTTGTGCCGAGAGCGGGGACAAGGCATGGCTCAAATAGATGGGTACGTTGGAAGCGTTTGAGAACAAGATGCTCGCCAGAAATCGAGAAGCTTCAAGCCCTACGTTTTACGCCTCTGGATGTCTATCGTCTCTCCATGAAAGCAATGACAATCCTGCCTACTATGCTCTTCATTCTTTGTTTCTCATTATTTGGTTGATTGCGCGAATTTAAACGAGGAATCCCTGCCTCATAGCGCTCCCATCCTGCAATAAAAAAAGGTACTCTCGCCAACAGGCGTCCATTTGCACCGCTGGTTCCCGATCCAACCAGCATACCATGCATGCATGTACTACGCCGCAGGCGCACGTACGCCACGTCAGGGGGGAAGGTTGGTAACAAGCCGGTCGAGGGATTGAAAAAAACCTCCTGTCTCTTCACGTCTATATTCCTTCTGCCGGGTGTACGGTCACACCTCAAAATGAGTGGCATCTGCGAGTTGTCGTCGCCGTCGTCAACGCCCGGCGGGTCATCCAGCCGTTACCCCACTTGCAATGCCGAGCCGACGCCCCGTCCACCCGAGACCGAAGGACGGCCGCCGGGCCCGACTCCTCCTGGCACCGCCGGCGGTCGGCGACGACCGATCCCCGGCAAGGGGCACACCAAGTCCCGACACGGGTGTCTTGGGTGCAAGCGACGCAAGGTGAAGTGCTCGGAGGCGAGGCCCGAGTGCAGTGGGTGTCGGCGGATGAGGATCGTTTGCGAGTGGCCATCGGCGAAGGGGGCTGGGAGTGAAGATCAGGGGGACGAACTAGGTTTGCAAGGGCGATTGTCCGGTGGCCGAGCCCCATCACGGGGGGCCGAGTCGGCGTCGCGGGAGGTCGGTGAGGTAGGCGACGGCGAGATGGAGCGCTTGAGACAGACCACGAGCCTCAGGGCCGCACTGAGAAGTACCGGCGTGGGCGGTCCCGTTTTCGGGACCGAGGACCTGCGGTTCTTCCAACACTTCTTGCTGGACGCGACGCCCGGGTTGCCTATAGGCGGCGAGGGAGTCTGGAGGGACGTCGCGAGGATGGCGCACGAGGTGAGTTTTGTTTGGCGTCGCTTTCCCTTCTGCCCCCTCAAGAAAGCAAGAGCCAACGACGGCATCGGCAGTACGACTTCCTCCTCCACGCGCTCCTCGGACTGGGCGCCTCGAGCCTTGCGCTGACCCGGGACGCGCGTCTCGCGCGGCCGGCGCTGAGCCACCGCGTCCGCGCCATCCGCGCCCTGAACTTGAAGCTCTCATCTGGCGGGCCGGGACGGTCACTCCGGGGCGCCGACGGGGACGCGGCGTTTGCGGCCATCATGGCGCTCACGTTTCAGGCGGGACACATGGCGGAGGGCATGGTTGACTTTCTGTGGATGGTCAGGGGCTGTGAGTGTTTTCTTCCCCCTTTTCCTTTCCTTGGTTGCTGGCTGGCTGGCTGGCTGGCTTTGCCCGTTCGTCAAGAGAGTACATAATTTAGCTTACGCGAGAGCCGTCACCGGCGGCAGCGTAGGTCACATCGTCGCCACGCAGGCCATGTCCTCGTTTGAAACGTCCGCATTCCGTGGGTTGTCGACGCCGGAGCACGTCGAGGGATGCAAGAGAATGGCCCTGTCGCGAGGCGGCGCGAAGGGGTCTGCCGACGGCAGGAGGATCCTCTCGGAGACCTTTGAGGGGTTCGAGGCGAGCCTCGGGAACCTGGCGCCGCTGTGCGGGAGCGTCATCGAAGTCGAGTATCTGGCTGGTCTGAAACAGGTTGCGGTCCTCTTCCGTACAGAGTCGGACGACGGTGAGTCACTGTCCCCCTTCCATCTGCCTGCCTACCTACCGCCCTTCCCCATTACCCCCCCGTAAAGCCCCAAACGCGGCGGCCTTCGTTGACACGGTGAGGAAACGTGGCTAGCCTACTACGCGTTTGCCATTGTCCAGAACCGCTACGGCGAGATGAGCCATAAGGACTTTCTCCTCTTCAGCTCGCCGACGAACCACGCCGCGCGCCTCGTCCTCGCGCACCTCTTCCTGATGGACTACCTCGTCGCCGTGCTGGGTTACGGCAACTCACGGGGCAGCGGCGCCGTCGAGGTCTGGGGCCGGGTCACACTGGCGTGGTTGGAGAAAATAGCCGCAGAGCTGCCCGCGGAGCTGAGGAAGCACGCGGAGTGGCCTTTAATAGTCGCGAGGAGGTGTACATATGGTTCCTTGGCCGGGGTTCTCTAAGCTGAAGGAGGCTGGCGATGGAAACGGGGCATCACACGGCGATGCATGAATCTCGGATACTAGCAAACGTTGGACAAATGCCACAGACTTGCCATCTTCACAATCACCGCCGCGAAACTTTTTGACTTTCCATAACCCTGTTTCAATGCGAGGAACGAACCCCGAATGTCAAGTATCAGACAAGACACCGCTTCAAATCGGCTCCCTACGGTCGATGACTGTATCCCGATCGGTTACCCCCTCATCCACCTCCCGGACCCCCTCGCCGCCCTTCGCAAACCTCCCCTTCGCACCGTCCCTCCCGAGATACTCGCTCGGGTGCCAGAAACAAAACACCCCGATGGCGATCAACATTGGCAGCGCCTCAAACACCCAGAACAACCACTCGCTGCGGAACGCGTACCCGCCCATCCCCTCGGCGAACTCGACGACCCTATAGAGCGAACGCAGCTGTTGTTCCCGCGTCGAGACGCGGCGTCGTCAGCATCATCTACGACTTCCAGCCAAGCATGAAGCAGCCCCGCGAGGAGAACAGGGCAAGGAAGACGCACACTCACCAGGATGAGCCCGCTGCTGCAGTAAACGGCCCCCAGAACCCTCCTCCACCCGGCTGGCGCGTCCTCTCGCGCCATCCTCCGCGCCAACACGTGGAACCTCGCCAGCACGCACAGGTACGCCCCGAAGCAGCACACCTGCACGACAAGCCCCGCGATCAGCACCTTGACGCCCGCATCCCCGAGCGGCCCCGCCCAGCCGCCACCGCTCGCGACGCCGGACCCGGTCCCCTGGATGCAGAATGCCACGACGTCGCAACCGACGAAGACGCGCGTGAGGCGGCACGCGGGCACGTGGTAGATGGTGTGGTGGCCGGCCTGCAAGATGGCGCGAATGAGGTGGCCGATGAGGAGGTAATTGCCCGCCGCGACGAGGACGGGGGCGAGGACCGTGTAGGTCGTCGTCTGAATGAAAGGGGTCTGGGGGAGCCGTGTCAGTTTGGGTTTATTCATATTGCTTGTAGAGGGGGAGGTACGATAAGTGATGTGTTTGTAAGGAATAAGGAGCTCCGGGGAACGACAAACACAGACAAACACATATACAGAGAGAGAGAGAGAGAGAGAGAGAGATAAAGAGACACGCCGCCGGCCCCGATAAACCAGAAACAAAACTCAAAACTCACAATCTCCGTCGGATTCTTGGCCGAGTACGCCCTCAGTACGTATGCCGACACCTCGATGACGGCGCCGACGACGATGACGGAGAAGTACCACGCGCGGTGGCGGACGAGCGTCAGGTACGTGAGCCAGGCGCCGACGACGCCGTAGAGCGCCGCGCCCGTGACGGCGAGGGGGAAGGACGGTTCGTAAGGCCAAATGGAGACGTCGGATTTGGCCATGCTGGTGTTGTCGTCTTCGGCGGCAAAGGAGAAGAAGAAGAAGAAGGAGGAGGAGAAGGAGGAAGGGTCGTCGTCGCGAGGCCGAAGAAAGGGGGAATGTTGTTGGCCGGAAAGTCTATCGAGATAACCTTCTAGTCTAGAGATCCAAGCAGATGGAGGAGAAGCCATTGTTCCGAGTCGTCCGTCTCATGGGGGTTAGCTGTTATATACACTCGACCGACACGAGAAGTCACCCATACCGAGAGCGTGACAAACATGGATGGCTCTTCTGGGCCAACTTTGCGTCCCCTTGGAGCGAGTCCGAAGTGATCCAACGGGCGGTCGTACTTCCTCTCTCCCATCCATCAACCTGTCCGTCTACCTGAGAGAAGATTGCCCCACCTTGCGAATGACTACATGGGGAAGAGGCGGGATAAATTGATGATGCCAAGCCCTGCGTGGCTTCATCCTCCCATTATTACGCACTCGAAACCGACGAATGCGACGGAGACGACAACAAACCCGTATGTTGGTTCTGATACGGATACACAGCCACAATTCCTCATAAAGACACCTTGACCGACACGGAAAACAGCTCTTCATTCAATGGTATTATGCTTGTCATGGGTCTCATAGCACAAAAATCCATTCCGCGAAAGAAAAGAAGAAAAAAGAGAGAAAAAGAAAAGAAAGGGAAAAAACCCCCCGACCTAGAACACGGAAACAAGAAAACCCCAACGCATAACGGGGCTCGGAGAACCACCCAGACGCCATGCTTGGAAGCGCTCGAAAACACACGCACATTCGTTCCCATGCTTCGCCGATACCCGCACCCGACAAGTTGTCCCTTTCTATATGCGAAGTCGAAACCGCCTTTCCATGTACAGCCCTCGCATCCAACCCCCTTTTCGCCGCATGCAGACGCTCTGCTCTGCCTACCCTCTATTACACACGTCCCATCACCTCGCCGACCGGCCGCCCTTTCTGCGGAAGAAAACCATGTACGGGACCTCGCCGCTGCTTTTGAATACCTTCTCGCTGTAGTCACCAGTCCGACCCGTCCCGTCGATCCTGATGCTGTTCACATACGAGTCATTGATCTTGTACCAGACCGTTGGATCGGGATTATGTGTATCCCGGGCGTACGCGTAGTAATGGCCAGAGTTGATGTTCGGTCCCGAATGGATAATGACTGCGTAGCACTCGTAGTCGAATGGAAGCTCAAAATTTCCGTCCGGCGCAGACCCCGCCGTCCGCTCTTCTGGTGGAATGAAGAACTCATCGACGTTGAAGTTGTTGAAGTCCCATGTGACTCTACTCAAATCCTTCTTTACCCCCCCGTGGTTGTCGACCGTGAAACGCTTCAGACATAGGCAAAAGAGCTCCGGCATTCGCGCCAGCCTGGCCTGTTTCCTGCCGAGCCCCTTTGTTTTGCAACTGTCGCATTGGTAGTCCGAGATGTTTTCAGTCTCAAGGTGCGCCCTGAGGCAGTCCTCGAGGGTATGCGTGTTCCGGTTGACGGGTATTGAAAGGAAGTCAAATGTGTCCCATGTGTATGTGCGGTTCTTGCATTGTGCACACACAACGGTCGAGAGTTCTATGCCGCGCCAGTATTTGTCGACCATGGACGCGTTCTTCTTTTGGTACTGCGCCCACCATTCGTACGCGCCCTGAAGCATTGACTTGCCTCCCATGGACGGCGCGGGAGTGGGTGCGGGGGTGTCGGTGCTACTACGGTCGCGTCGTACGTTAGTCTCGTCGTGGAGATACGCCATGAGCCATGAGATGAACTCGTGTGCATCTTGTTGTCGACCGCCGCCAAACTCATCGCCCCTGTCCTTGTGACGGCTCTTTTCACAGACTGATCGGGAGTAGTCCTGCATTCGATTAGAAACGGTGCGCATGCGGTGAGAAAGGAAAAGACTAACCATGAGTGTCTGCGCCTTCATGACATCAAACTTGCCAGAGTCCAGCCAATGGAACAAGTTGGACAGAATTCGGGACATGAGCTGGGGGTGGTCGTTCTTCTCGTCCGTCTTCTTTGGCACCTTGTACATGTTTTGCCATTCAAACGTGGCCAATTCCTTTCCGAACCCGGGTGACATCCGAAGAGCCTGTACGGAGCTGTTCGCATAACACCACACGCCCGGGTTATTCAGACCAGTGATGCGCAAACCATCTTTGCCGGCATTCGCGACCGAAGGAGAATCGGGGCGCGCCAAGGGGCCCTGCTTCGCATTTCTGCCCTGGGCGGAGAAGGCGATGGCGCCAGGCCCCTCGTGGTCATCCTGTGTCTGCGACAGACCGCTGTAACTTGGACGCGGGACAGCCGGGGCGGGCCGGGTAGGTGGTGACGGCAGGTCGGAGTAGAGGTCCACGTGGTTTTGGGAATAGCCATAGGCTGATTGCTCCGGACCGACCGGCGACTGCATGGATTCTTGTTCGGCCGATACCGCGGGGAACCTCCGCAGGAACTCTTCCGTACTGCGCACGTGCATGAAACCGGGGGATCGCGCCGTCTCGAGCTCGGCGTTCTGCAGTGTTTCCTCCCAAAGCTTTACTTCTTCTGGTTTCAGCGGCGTGACCTTGTACTTTCTGTTCGGCTTGGATATCGAGATGGTCGGCTTCAGAGGAGAACGAGCCAAAGGTGCTCGCATGGCACCCGCGGTCTGCGAGGTGGCAAGCGCCCCTCTGCCCATCAGATCAGTCCAAGCATCCAGGCCTCCTTGAAGCAGCTTCGGGGGGTTCTTCAGCTCCTTGCCGTAGTTGAAGTATGTAAGGGCGCGTTGCAGAGATAGCAAAGCGGCGGCGTCCATGTCAGGAGACATGTACCGCGGAATGGAGTCGGAATCCTGGTCGTGGAAGACCACGAGGTCGAAAGTGTCTCTCCTTTCGAAGTGGTGATACTCTTGGGGAGGTGAGAGGACCATGCTCTCGGCTATCTGCTCCGACGAAATGTTCTCGCGCAGAAGAATGCTGGGTTCAATGCAGATTACGGCCTGTGAGAGGATGTGACCCTCGTCAAAGTCCTCCCGGCTGCGGACGTCGATGATTAAGACTTGCAGCGTCGCCGAGCCCCTTTTGATATAATTCATTAGACCTTCAGCCGTGATCGAATCGCCTTCGGGTATCATAATGCTGGGGGCCCTTGAGGCGATGGGCGCGGCGCTGGGGGTAGTGTGAGAAGAAACGAAATATTCGGAAGACTTGTTGTTGCTGCTGTTGGCAAGAACGGTGTTGATGGAAGCGGATGAGCCGGTCCTGCTGAACAGACCTCGGGGTGTGCTAGATGGAAGCGAAGCAGCTTCGTTGGAGACGGTACCTCTGGCAGGGCTATAGATGGCATCTGGCATCTTGGGCAGGTCAGGCAGATTGGTGACGACGGCCACTTTTGGCTTCTCGGGCGGCTCTGGCATAGCCCTCGGACCTGCCGGTCTGGGAGGCATGATGGGGTGGGTTCGAATCCGCGGATCCTGGCCCGGTAATGCGACAGGGCCTCGCAGGTTGGCGAAGCGGGCTGCCAAATCCTCGGCAGCCTTGCTCTTGGGAAGATTGGGGCCGCCGGTGCCAGAACGTAGGGCATTTCCATGCAACGACACGGGCTTAGGTTGGACGGCCGGCTTTTGTTTGGCGGCCGGCGACCCGTTCAGTTGCGTGGCGGCCTCGGCTCGGGTGGGACTCGTTACCGGCGGGCTTCGGGGCGTCTGGGGTCGGATGGCCTCCCCGTTGCGGATGGAGGATGGCCTCGATGCGGTGGGCCTGACGCCGGTCCTGTGGTTATCGGCGATGATATCGGCCTTGATCTTTTCAAAGTTGCCATGGTGGGAGTCGATCTTCTTCATCAGAGCGGTATAGACGCGATTTAAGTCGCCGCGGCCGCCTTTGACGGAGACGGACTCGGTGTGCATAGGCACGTATTTGACAGCAATCAGGGAGGCCTTGATGTACTCCTTGAAGGCCATGTCGGGTCGGCCAAAGTCGCGAAAGGTCTCGGCTTGTCGCATGGCGTTGTCGCCCATCTCGAGGATCTTGCGCAAGGGGAGGTTCATGTCGATGTTGGGAGAGGTGGAGGTAAGGTCATCGATGTGTGGCAGCGGGGGTCTGCCGCCGCGGCCGGCAGGGGCACCATCTCCGCCCATGGCGAAGGAGTGCAACCCGGAGCCGTTGGACACGGCCGGGCCGCCGCCGCCGAGGACGGTTCTAGTGGCCGAGGAGGCCGTGGAACTCATGTGAAGGGGAATGGATGTGTCAGGAATCGGTATGGAGCTTCAATCATGTCGTTGCAAGCTCGGCGACTCGGAGGCGGGAGGAGAAGCTGCAGGTGCAGCTGGTGATGTCCGGGAGACGTGGGACTCGGAGTCGTCGAGATGTGTAGGACAGGAGGCGGACGCAACGACAGTCGGCGGCGGATTCGTCATGAGTGGCAGACCAAGGGACTGACTACTCTTGTAGTAGAGGATGTCGAGACGAGGGCAGCAGGTTCGCTATGTCGGCGCTGCAGGGCGTGTTGGAATGGGCATGCTCTTTGAATCGAGTCGGGGGGGTTGCAAAAGAGAACAAGGCGGCGTCGTGTAGAATGAATGGGCGAAAGGGAAGAATGGCCTTCTTTGATGGGCACAGCGTGCGTGGATGGATGTATGGGATGGGATGGATGGGTGGATGAACGGACTGCTGCGGGCACAGCGTGTACAGTACGGGTAAGGTTAGGTAGTCTGCCCAAGGTAGAGGGCAGTCTACAGAGTCCCCAGGGCAGTGAAAGATGGATGGTCCGTGGTGGATGGACAGCCTCGTTCACTGGCGCCAACAGTTTCAACAATAGCAAGACATTGTGGGGAGGAAACGGTACCGTTGCGGCGGCTGTGTTTTGGGTGGTTGCGCCGGTATTTTGTCCGGCAGGGCCCGTACTGCGTGACTGCTTTCTGGGGGATGGAGGGAGGGGGAGGGGCCCACTGAGTGCTTTCGGCAGCTTACCAGGGAATCACTGATTTGAGGACGTAATTACTGCCCCCCTGCTAGAAACTGCGTCAATCAGAGACATAGTGCTGAAGGTAGTCGAGGCGACGACTTGCAGTGAGTGGCCGACCCATGCATGCATGGCCTTGTCTTGCCGCGCCACAACCAATATAACTTAGCTGATGAATGCTCTCTTGGGGATGGAGGTCGTCAAGCAGCTTGTTTTTTGTCGTTTTCTACTTAAGACTTGACCTAAGATTATCTATGGCCTAGAGCAAAACATTATTTGTCGAGACATGCAAAAAAAAAAAAAAAAACCCCCATGCTGGCCGGACTGAGTAATTTTCTACCTACCTGAGTAGAAGTCGTGTCATGATTTCCGCGAGATTCATGCCGCACACTGATTGTCCGAGGTTCAGAGTACGTACTTCCTGGGCAACTTGAATTAGGTAGGTAGGTACTTGACCTTCCACCTAACTAAGATAGGTACTCAAGATGCCTACCGCTGGCACCTGGCAAACCCATGCGCCATGCGCGTGCTCCACCTTAATTATTCCCATCTTCGTCATCTCTGGGGAATCCGTCACTGTCCGCCGGGCTGTTCGTGTCCTTTGGGTTTAGCGCGGAGATGTCCGTTCGTCACAGGGCGACGTTCCCAACTTTCAAGACACCAGCCTGGAGGTGCACACTGATTAATCCATCCTTCGGGCCTCAAGGCAGCGGCTTTCGATCCACTGTCTACACGTTTCTAGCTGGCCAACCCCTGCTCATTCGTACCCAGCCAACGTAACCTAGCGAGCACTTTCGCCCGAAGCTGCCCACGCCGCCGAAGCCTGCTGCATCTACAACTGAAGCACATCTTAGTCTTACGCACCTCCACCGCCGCCGCCAACGCCGCACCTACCCTGAGGCTGCTGCTGCAACCAACCACGACAAACACATACCCAAGCTCTCCTCCGTCGCCTTTCTATCCACATCCGTTACCTACGCGCAATCCTTCTGGGACCGCTTTGTCCTACTACCCGAACGATAGATAGAAAGAAGACGACGACAACGACCACAACAACCACGACACCTTGCGACAGCGCCCGAACAACCGTCACGCTAGATAAACGAACATCAACCTTCGAGGCCCGCCCCTTCGCTCCAGCCCCCTGCCAACTGAACCCAATACAACCCACCCAGCCTTCCAAGATGATGGGCTGGTGGTCCAGCTCGGCCAACTCGGCCCTGGACGAGCAAATTGAGAAAGCAACTAGCAGCAGCTTGTACGGCCCCCCCGTCACCAGTCGCCCGACATGTCGTTCCTAACACTGTTACAGGGAGGATATCGCCCTGAATCTCGAGATCTCTGATGTCATCAGGTCAAAGACCGTCCAGCCCAAGGAGGCCATGCGCTCTCTAAAGAGGCGCATCGGCAACAAGAACCCAAACACCCAGCTGAGCGCCTTGAACGTAGGTAACCCATCGTTGCTGTTGCTGCCTGAATGTCTTTGACGACCAAGCTGACGCGGCCGTTCGCAGCTCACCGATACATGTGTCAAGAATGGAGGCACTCACTTCCTCGCCGAAATCGCCTCGAGAGAGTTCATGGACAACCTTACCTCGCTCCTCCAAGCCGTCGGACCCGCTGCCGTCAACCACGAAGTGAAGCAAAAGATACTCGAGCTGATACAGTCCTGGGCTGCCGCTACCGAGGGCCGCCACGACTTGGGATACATCGGAGAAGTCTACAAGACGCTGCAGAGAGAAGGCCACCAGTTCCCTCCCAAAATCACTGTCGCCAGCAGCATGATCGACAGCAGCGCTGTAAGTCTTTGCCCTCCCTCGCCGTCCTTGGGATGTCTAAACTGACCGCTCCCAAAGCCTCCCGAATGGGTTGATTCAGATGTGTGCATGCGATGCCGAACCGCCTTTACTTTCACGAACCGAAAGCACCACTGCCGAAACTGCGGTAACTGCTTCGATCAACAATGTTCGGCTAAATCTTGCCCCCTCCCGCACCTCGGCATCATGCAGCCTGTCCGTGTCGACGATGGCTGCTATGCGAAGCTCACGGACAAGTCTGCCAAGGCAGGCGCGCCCTCGCCCCTGCCGCAAGATCGATCTCCGACATACCCTTACAAGACCCGAAGCACATCCGCTATGCAGCCGCGTAACGCTCGTGTTGACGACGCCTTCGACGAGGACCTGAAGAAGGCCCTGGCTATGAGCTTGGAGGAGGTCAAGGGCTACTCTCAGGGCTACGTTGCACCTACCGCCAACGGCCCATCGGGCCCCAAGGCCAACAGCAACTCCGAACCCGCAGCACCCCATGGTACAGACGAGGAGGACGATGACCTCAAGGCTGCGATTGCCGCTTCGCTGGCCGATATGGAGGAGCAGAAGCAAAGGCACACGACGGCTTTGAAGGAACAGACCTCAAGCGCTGGTCCAAACCCGACACAGCAGTTCTCCTTGCCAAAAAACGATTATGAACTCACTCCAGTTGAGGCCGAAAACATTAACCTCTTTGCCACTCTCGTCGACCGCCTGCAGACGCAACCCCCTGGCACGATTCTGCGTGAGCCCCAGATTCAGGAACTTTACGACAGTATTGGCACGCTGCGGCCAAAGCTTGCGCGCACCTACGGCGAGACCATGAGCAAACACGGTAGGCGTCGCTCAGAACTTGTTACAGGCCAGCTACTAATTTTGGACCAGACACGCTTCTTGACCTCCATGCCAAGCTCTCTACTGTGGTCCGCTACTACGACAGAATGCTGGAGGAGCGTCTCTCCAAGGCATACAGCCAGCACGCCGTCGGGGGTTACAACCTTCCTAACCCTCGCAGTGCATACCCCTCTCTTCACGCGAGCGCGCCCAACAGCGCTGGCCCTGCCGAAAACTTTTATACCGGCTCACAACAAGTCGACTACGGCCACGCACCGCCACCTCAAGCATACCATCAACATTCACAACATACACCCCAGCCCCCATATGCGACTTTCGACAAGCGCGCCTCCATGGCTGGTCCTCCTGGAGGTACTTATCCTCCCCAGGAGCCCCAACGGACAGATAGCTGGAGGGTCGCAGCTGCTGCCGCCCCTGACGGACAGTATGCGCCGCAGCAGCCGTATGCTCCCAACGAGCCACCTCAGCCAGCCCATCAGAACCAGCCTGGCCAACCTGCTGGAACACCTTCGACTGATCCTAACGCTTCGTATTACTTCAATCCTCAACAACCTAGCGCACCCCCTTCCGCTCCGCCCTCTGCAGACCCTAACCCATCCCCCTACCCAAATCTTCAACAGTCAATGCAATATCAACAGTCCGCGCCTCACCAGCAAACACCCGTTCAAGCACCTGCACAGCCAGCGCAGCCAGCACAGCAACAAGCCCCGCCACAGCAACAAAGCTACTGGCAGCCGTCGGTGCCGCAGCAATCGGCACATCCCCAACAGCAATGGCAGGGCCAATACAATAACGGATATACCCAGGAGTCGTTTCCGTCTGCACCTCAGAACGCACCCAAGCAGCCGGCAGTGGAAGAAAGTCTCATTGATCTCTGAAGAAGGATTCAATGGCCTGGAAGCATACATGGCCACTATATTGGGTCTTGGCGTTTCACGGTCACAAGGGAAGTCCACACACCGGCATCCTCGGACTTGGGAATGTACTTTAAAATGATGTCTTTTTGTTACTGGATGGTATGCGTTCGCTTTCTGGCATTTTTGCTGGGATACAGATTTCAGTGTGCTTAACATGAACTAAGATCAGCAGACTGAGCAAAGACTAATAATTTCCAACCGTTATTCTGATTCAATCCAACGATGGCCTTTGCCTATTCCATTGGGGCTTGGTGACTATTGTACGGGCGCTATGATTTGAATGAACGGAAACGAAAACCAAGGCAGAGCCGGGTCAGCTTGCTGTAACACGGGCAGGATTTTACAAGGCACGTCTTTGTTATCGAACCTGGTCCGTGTCGCCACTCTCGTGTTTGTCCCTAGTAGAAAGGCATTGAATGCATGTCTCTTCGTATCGTTTCATTGTGTGTCAGATGCAAATATACGGTGTCGAGGGTCGAGATGCATCTCTTGTTTTCAACTCAAGCTAACGCTGTACTCGATTGTCGCTGTGGTTTCATTACATCATATAATCTCAAAGTGATTTATGATTTATGTAGCTTCCTTTCGCGCTCCTCTCCGTGGGAGAGTGCTGATTCTCCAGGCCGGCAGCCTCGGGACTAATACATACGACATCCGGGTCTGCAATAAGTTGAATGCAGGCAGGTTCCTGGTTCTGACCCAATAGGTTTGGTCTCCCTTTCTGCTGCTGCTTGACGGCAGACCAAGCTGACTCATACCAGCTATGGTCCAGAACACTCCAAAGCGGTAACGCAACTTACCTCGGCGAAGCAGGCAGTGGTTCCGTTGCCCACAACGAAAATCGGCCGTCTCCTCCAGCCATTGGCCCGGTGAAGCGATCGCGCAAAGTCTGTTACATGAGCCCGAGTCCCCGCCGGCCAACCACGGCCGGCACCTGTGCCGCAGATATCCACTTTTCGCCGGTCATCGGCGCCGGAGCACACCTCCTGGCCCTTACCTCGCTCCTTCCTATGGAGTCCGCGCACCTTGAAACTAGCAAACGCGAAAGTGCAGCGCCACCCAGCGCCATGGCGCGCAGTAGCCCACGTGGATCCATCCTCGTCCCTTCAGTGACTCTCCGTCTCTCTTCGACGCATCTATTGCAGTGTTCGTGTTCTTGAGTCATTTTCAAGTCTGACTGACGCTGCCCACCCACACCAAACAGGGAATTTTCGAGCATTACGTAGCTACTTTTCAGCTTCCCACCCCCCCGGTGACAACTAGTTGCTTATAATTGGATCGTGAATTTCCCCTCCCGTTAAGAAGCTCAAGAACCTCAACCTCGTTGCTTTCGTGTTTCCATCGTGTACAGATCGCCAGACTACGTACACTTTATTTACTACCAAGCCAGTTTGTAGCATCGTGCATCATTTCCGTCTCTCTATCGCACTCCCAACCCCCAATATACACTCTGTAGGCAGCGTGCCCTCATCTCAAGCAAACGACACGCAACCGCGAAAATGCCCGTCCAGATCCACCTCGTCCGCCACGCCCAGGGCTTCCACAACCTCTCGCTCGAGAACGAGGCTATCCGCGACCCCCTCCTCACGGACCTGGGCAAGCAGCAGTGCGCCGCCCTCCGCGCCGCCTTTCCCCACCACGCCCGCCTCACACACCTCGTCGCCAGCCCCCTGCGCCGCACCCTGCACACCTGCCTCCTGGGCTTCGCCTCCGACGCCGCCGCCCCCGTCGGTAAGTCCCTCCGGGTCCTCGCCCTGCCCGAGGTGCAGGAGGTCTCGGACGCGCCCTGCGACACGGGGTCCGCTGTCGCCGATATCGAAGCCGAGTTCGCCGGCCGCGTCGACTTCGGCAGGGTCCCCGCGGACTGGACCGACAAATCGAGCCCGGAGTCCAGGTGGGAGCCCACGCTCGAGAAGCTGGAGAAGAGGTCGGCCGAGGCGAGGCGGGCTCTGAGGGAGCTCGTCGGCGACGTGCGCGGCGACGATCACGTAGTGGTCGTCACGCACGGCGGTATCCTGCACTTTTTGACCGACGATTGGTACGGTATTGGAGCTAAGAAAGGTACGTTTGCCCTCAAACCCTCATCCCCCGGCCTCGAATGCCCACTTGGAGAGATGTCCCATGAAGTGTCTCGTGTAATGCGTGAATGAGTGAGTGAGGGAGTGGGAAACGGTTTCTGACCGGGCACGCAGCAACCGGCTGGGAGAACACCGAGTTCAGATCGTACGAGTTCGCGGATCCCACCGGCCAGGACCCCAATGCGTTTCTGACGGAGACGCAGGAGAGCTGGGAGCGTCGCCAGGGCGACAACTCTCGTCCGACGCTCGAGCAGCAGGCCGAGTTAAGGCAGACATTCTACCGCGAAATGGAGCCTTACCTCAAGTACAGCCCCGAGAGAGGCTGGATGCAATGAACAAAGCGTCGGACAAAAACAAAACATGTGGGAGGATAGAATTGGTGGTCTCGACATTGGGGCATCTCTATTTGCATAGTACACAGGCTGGTATAATCCCAAACACCATAGACCCATCTAGAACCTTTTTACCGTTTTACTTTTAAAAGTCCTCCTCGCCGGACCCGGCAACAATGACGTTGTTGACCTTCAGCACCATTCTGCATAGTTGCGTCGCGAGCTGTAGCTGCTGCTTCTTGCTGATAAGGGGGTCGATGACGAACGCATCCTTCATGTCGTTGCTGCCGCGAGCCATGCAGTCCACGCCGAGCCTGCCGCGAACGTCGGAGCCTGCCTTGACCTGCTGGCTCTTCACCTCGGCCAGCGTCGCGATGGGGTTCAGACCGCTGTTCTCGGCCAGCGCCATCGGGACGGCATCGAGAGCCTCGGCGAACGCGCGCATGGCGTACTGCTCAAGGCCGGGGGTCTTGACCGCAGCGTCCTCGACTGCCAGGGAGCAGGCGATCTCGGCGGCACCGCCACCGTAGACGACGCGGTTGTCCTTGACCAGGTTGCGCACAACGCAAAGGGCGTCGTGGAGAGAGCGCTTGGCCTCATCGATGATCTGTCACGGAGTTAGCAATCGACATATCGCTTCGGAATCAAGTCTACCACTCACCATCTTGTTGCTGCCGCGGACAAAGACGGTCACCGCACGGGTGTTGGCACACTCCTCGATAACCAGCATCTTTTCTCTTGTTGTGCCAAAGGTCATTTCTCTGACGACGCCTGCGGTACCGAGCTTCTCGGGCGTGAGGTCCTCGAAGCGAGGCACGATACGGCCGTTTGTCGCAATAGCCACCAACTCGATCTCGGGGCCACCAACCCACCGCACGGCAGGGAGACCGTTCTGGAGCAGAAGGTGGTTCGCCTCGTCGTCGAAACCCCACTGGCAAAGCGCAAGGTTGGCGCCCGAGTCCTTGATCTGCTGAATCATCTCGATAAACTTCTCGCGCTCGTAGCTCTGCAACTTCTTGTACTCCTCGACGCTGGTAATGTCGAGCTTGTGCTTCGTCTTGGGCTTGGGGGGCTCGAAGGCGCAGGTCAGGATGGCAATCTTGGCGTCCCTGACCTCTGAGGGCATCTGAGGATGCGAGAAGTCCTTGTCGATGATGACACCCTTGACGAGCATAGTATCCTCCAAAGCTCCTCCGACCTTGCCGTCGACTTTGATCAGCTCGAAGTCAACGTCTCTCCGCTCGAGGTCGGCCACCGAGAGGACGGCGTCCACTGCGATCTGGGAGAACTGGTCGTGCGCCTTGGAGACGATCTTGCTGCCCAAACTTGTCCGTGCTACCTTCAACAGGTTGGCAGTATCTTCTTTGCTGAACTCGATGACGTCTGAAATATTGTCCAGTTCCGACACAGCGATGTCGCAGGCCTGGTCGTATCCGTCCGCGATGCGAATAGGGTGAATGCCCTTGTCGATCAGCTCCGCCGCTTGCTCCAGGAGGGCTCCGGCAAGGACAACGACACCGGTGGTGCCGTCACCGATCTCGTCATCTTGCGACTTGGACAGCTCTACCAGCAACTTGGCGACGTGGTTGGAGATCTCCATCTGTTGCAGAATCGTGGCACCGTCGTTCGTCACTGTGATGTCTCCGTCGGGGGAGATGAGGATCTTGTCGAGGCCGCGGGGGCCGAGAGAGGTCTTGACAATGTTCGCGACCGTCCGGGCGGCGAGGATGTGGTTCTTGACAGCTTCGTTGCCGTATTGTCTCTTCTTCTTTCCTTGACTTGGTGTGGAGTAAGTATATGACCCTTTAATCAGGCGCTGTGTGGTGGCAGCAGAACATACTCTCTAACAACGATGAAAGGGCGGCCCTGCTCGTCCTTCATGACGGCCGCTGTAGCATATCCCCGTTAGCATTTGCACTTTGGAGCTACTAGTAATCGTGGTGCTTACCATTGGCCATGTCGAGGTCTGGACATATTGTTAGCTGCGTGCAATAATATTCTGGGAGGAGTGCCACGTACTCATAGCCATGCTGAAGGTATTCGCACGTCACTGGGGGCTTGGTAAGGTGGTGCGATTCAACTGGGAGCGACGTCGGGGAAATAAGATGTATCGTGCGTTGGTTGAGGGGGGTTTGAGCTCCAAGGACCGGGTCGTGGTGGACCAAAATTTCTGAATAATTGGTGGTGCCTGCCGTTCTGGGCGACCAGAAGCTTCGGTGCCCGGGCTCCAGATAATCCGGCGGCTCACCGCCTAGGCAGCCAGGAGAGCAAGGAAAGGTATCGGAGACAGGCCTGGAAGTAGGAACAAGTACCCCGCCATCAGACGTGGTTGCCCCTCCATGACCAAAGAGCCCCACGCATCCCACTCCATGACCAGTTCAAGTGCCGTCATTTTGCAAGTTTCCAACCACCACAGAAGGAGCTTCGAGTCACAGCGTTCAGTGCATCACTCACCCAAAACACAACAAAACGGTCAACAACGGAATGCAATAACACCTCGCACCTCTATCTGATTATCTGCCGCTCATTTTGCGACATCATCTCAAGCTGCCACTCCCTACCCGAACCCATATTTATCACAATACCCCAACCCAGTCTCGGTCAAGATGTCGCGCCACCAGGCAGTTCGCAATCTCGACTACGATGAGGCCCTCGACGAGTACGAAGGCGAAGATTTTGATGATGAGAACGAGGCCGATCAGCTCAGCCCCGAGGATCGCGATGCCATGAATGTTGGAACCGCAACAGTGCAAAGCGCGCTGGGTCCTGACGCCGACAAAGTGACGGCGCAGCAAATTCAGGATGCACTGTGGTACTACTATTATGACATTGATAAGACAGTGTCATATCTGCAGAAGAAATTCATTGCGCCGCCCCCAGCCCCAAAGCAGGAGCCTAAAAAGGCCAAGGATGGTAAGTCGCCTTTCTATACGCATGTCACTCATGTTTCCTGTCAGGCAGCGGCAGTAGCAGAAATTGAGCGTTTTGGCAGATGGTTTTGGTCTTGAGAGCATGGGTGGTGAGGTAACGGACTACGACATGGCAACTGTTCCAGTATATCCCATACGACAGACGGTTTCCCTTTCTCCGTCTTCATTTTTCCATGGCATCCCTTGGATGAATGTACCCAGCAACCGACAGGCTGTCCTCGTCCCGCCCCGGCCTCTGCCTGGCGGTCTCCTCGGCGGCGGCGAGGGTCCAAAGCTTTCCAAGTTGCAGGCATTGGCTGCAGCGCGAAAGAAGAAGACGGCAACGGAGGCGAAAAATCCAGACGACAAGGTCGACCGAGCGGAGAAGAGAATGTCAACATTGGCTATCGATGAGTCATCGAAGGGGGATCAGAGACCCGGCTCAAGCATCCTCGCCAAACGACAGAAGCTGGCAGCAGACTCGGCCTCGGGAGCTCAAGCTGCGACGCTCGTTTCGCGGCCACGACAGGACGAATCTGCCCCAGGCCCATCTGGTATGGATGTTGATGATGCGCCATCTCCTGGAAATATCGACGAAGCCGAGGTTGACTGTTTGGTGGTGCCTCCGACAAGACCATCTGCCTTTGCTCAGACACTCTTTGGGTCTGCTCAGAATTCTGCCGCCGCCTCTCAGACGTACACTCTGCCGTACATGGACTCTTCCACCTTTGTGCCTAGTGCTTTCTCCCAGCCGAGCCCCGATGACATCGTGCTCGCAGCTCAGGCGAAAGGTTCGCATTTTGCGAAGACCCAGTAAGATGCTGACTCTAATTCCTCTCAGCGGGCACCAAGTTCGACGCTGCTGCCGCCAAAAGCGCCACCAAGAAAGTTGTCACCAAACCGACAGGCTCCCAGACGCCTACTGGTGAGATGAAGCAGCTTCAACTGGACGACTCGACAGCTCCCAAGAACAAGAAGCTGAACGTTCTCAAGGAGTTTGAGAAGAGCGAGAACAAAAGAAGTGCCAGCTTTGTGGTTGTCGGTAAGTCCACTGCGTCCACACTCATACTTCTGGTCAGCGTACTGATAGATGTTCTGAAGGCCACGTCGATGCTGGAAAGAGTACGCTGATGGGCAGGCTACTGCTGGAGCTGAAGTACATTGAACAACATCTCATCGACCGGTATCGAAGACAGGGTGAGAAGATGGGAAAGTCTTCGTTTGCCCTCGCATGGGTGATGGATCAACGAGAAGAAGAGCGCGAGCGAGGTGTCACCATTGACATCGCCACCAACCAGTTTGAAACCGAGAAGACACGTTTCACGATCCTCGACGCCCCAGGCCACAGAGACTTCGTACCCAATATGATCGCCGGAGCCAGTCAAGCAGACTTTGCGATTCTCGTCATCGACGCCAACACGGGAGCTTTCGAGAAGGGTCTTAAGGGTCAGACCAGAGAGCATGCTCTTCTGCTGAGAAGTCTGGGGGTGCAAAGAGTCATTGTTGCTGTCAACAAGCTGGACATGGTGGGGTGGTCGAAGGATCGATTCGACGAGATCTCAGAGCAAGTCACTGGATTCATGAAGGGCAACGGGTTCCAGCTTAAGAACGTCACTTTTGTGCCCATATCCGGGCTTACTGGTGCCAACCTGGCGCAGCGGCCGGACGATGAGGCTCTTTCTTGGTACGATGGCCCAACACTGATCGAGGCGCTGGAAGATTCGGATCCGATGGCGAGAGCGCTCGAGAAGCCATTCCGGATGTCGATTTCGGAAATCTACCGGACGCAACAGAGTCAGCTTACCGTGGCCGGGCGGATAGAATCTGGCACGGTGCAAAACGGAGAGGCGTTGATCATTCAGCCGAGTGGAGAGCCGGCGTCAATACGATCGATCGAAGTGGATGGCGAGGCGCAGGACTGGGCAGTCGCGGGGCAAACTGTCAACATTGGCCTGTACGGCATCGACCCGATCCACGTGCGGGTGGGTGACATCATTAGCACCAAGGCAGCGCCCATCGAGACGAGCGATACATTGACGATGAAGGTACTGGCCTTTGACCACTTGATGCCGATGCCAGTAGACGTTCATCGCGGTCGCCTGCACGCCGCGGGCAGAGTGGAGGCCATCCCAGCCGTGTTGGACAAGTTGACAGGAAGCACGGTGAAGAAGAACCCCAAGATCGTGCAGCCGGGCAAGGTCGCGCGGGTTGTCGTTAAGCTGGAGTCAAAGGTGCCGTTGGAGGCGGGGCAGCGGGTGGTGCTAAGAAGCGGCGGAGAGACAATTGCTGCAGGGCTACTGGAGTAAATGGTGCAGAAGACAAGAAAAGAAAGCAACGTGGCGTCGTCGGTATATAGAGACAGTTGAAGGATTGGTGTCACAAGTCGATGAGTATAAGGAGAATGCCTTCCATGCATGGCGTACGCGACGCGACACAGGTAGAGTGTCAGCATTGAGGCTCGAATAGAGTTGAGGTGCTGAAAATAGAGTTGGGTGCGACTGATGTTGTGCGGCAGCCAATGGGGGGAATGCTCTTATTCAGAGAGTAAGATGCCAGTCAAACAAAGCTTACAGGATCCGCAGGTGCCTAGTACTTACCTTGGGCTATCTATGTACACACATGCTTATGTGGGACGACACGAGCTTATGGTCGTCGTTGTAAGCAATGACTCCACGGACTGATTGTTGGTCGCCGATACGTGTTCGGATTCTGCCCACTTGTTGGTGGCGGTTGATGGATGTTGACAGATATGTCGTTGGCAATGCCTATTGTAAGGTACCTAGGTACCTAGGCAGGTAAGCGCCATGGGAGAGCATGGGCCAGGCGCTGAAGCTCACCCCCTGCCGAGGGGCCCCTCCGTTGCCCCCGTCATCTCAGGGCGAAGACGGGATGGCACTGCTAACAGCACCTTAAGTGAGGTAAGGTGTCCCGTTCTCTCTACACCTTGCCCCTGCTTCTGCTGGCCTTGCCTTGCCTTTTACCTTCTTTTCCCGGAACGCTGCCCGCCTACCCCCCACAGCAAGTATGTGATTAGTGGCGGGAATATTCTGGAAAGGGGAGGCATGTATTGCCCCGAGATGGAGGCTGCAGCAAGAGGCGTGGAGGTAATCCAGAGTTGACTTGGGTGGTTTGAGGCCACTCTGTTCCCTTCTCCACCAGAAGCTGGGTGCTTGATGGGAAGGAACAGATTGACGATGCGGCTGGAAACTGCCCAGATGCAACCGTGGATGTGGATGAACGTTGTATTGGCTAGCTCTACATAGCATTGTGTGATTCTGTTTGCAAGCAAGGCGACGTAGGATCATGAGTCACTGCCAAAAGAGGGTCCAAGCCAGGCTGAGGCTTATTAGCTGTATATCCGCAGAAGTCAGCCGAAGCTATGGAAGACAAGAGACAAACCTAGCCTCAGAGTACTGTTGGGGGGGGGGGGGGGGAAGAAAAAAGAATGAGAAGCAAAAAAAGGCCACGTTCAATGGATTTCATGGGGGGAGGGGGCAGGTTGCAACTGGCTGCGATCGAAATCTCCAGAATCACAGCCTTGGTGGGGTGGAATCGTCGTGCATGGCCTAGCACGGACGCAAGAACGGCAGGCAGCGGCAGCGGTGAGGCACACATACACCTTAACTCCCGTGGCTAGGGGGCAAGGGGAAGGCATACTCACACGGTACACAGCTACTGTACTGGTGCAACGGAGACTGGTCTCCCGAGCAGTCGGCCCTCTGCCATCCCATAGTTGGTCGCTCCATTTTGCCGAAAGAAGCTGCATTACTCACAGTGCCTAGGTACCTTGGATAGGGGACACACTTCAGTCCTAAGGTGCCACACAGTAGGGATTCGCTAGGGACAACTTGAACTGAAAGGAGGTGACCCCTGTCACGTGTGGCGCCTCTCAAGGTGAAATCTGGCCTTTTGTGCAATCTGGACACCTCAATCTTTTTTTGGGGAAGCCATTCATAAAGCCTCCAGCTCTTCCCTCCCACTGCCTCACCCTCAACCTCTCCCAATCCAACATCTGCCAAATCACCTCAATTCAATTGGGTGTGCAGCAAGTAGAAGGGAATCCCACAAACCTTCTCCCAAGCGTCTCTCGTTGACGTTTGTTTCTTTCCCCCTCGTTTTTGTTTGTCCCCAAAAGCTCAAAAAGATACCAAACGCGCGCAATCCACACAAGGTAGCTTTACAGCACCAAATATCTCCTACAATGTCGAGATCTAGAAACTCGATGGCCTTGGGCTTCGGGCTCTTGGCCTGGATGGCCCTCCTCTTCTCTCCCCTGGCTTTCGTCCAAACCGCTCAGGCCCAGGACGTTGAGAGCTACGGCACTGTCATTGGTATTGTAAGTTGGCCTCTCCTCTTCTCCCTCTGCCCTCCGTGGTGGACGGGCAGACAGGCGCGCGCTCTATTGGCGCTTCCATTGCCCACCAAAAAGTAGAAGACATGGTGTACTAACAGCACCTCTAGGATCTTGGAACTACCTACTCCTGCGTCGGTGTGATGCGGAATGGCAATGTTGAGATTCTCGTCAACGACCAGGGTAAGTCTCGATCCTTACAGGCGCAACCTGGCTTCTGTCGTCTCCCCCCTTGAAGCAGTTGGACTGACTTCCGCAATTACAGGTAACCGTATCACGCCGTCTTACGTCGCTTTCACCGAGGAGGAGAGACTCGTCGGTGACGCCGCCAAGAACCAGGCCGCGGCCAACCCCACCAACACCATCTTCGATATCAAGTAAGCTCTAGCCCCGAACCGCGAACGCTCTTAAAACAAAACACGAAAAGAACCCACCCGATTAACCACATAACAGGCGCCTGATTGGCCAGAAGTTCTCTGAGAAGGCCGTCCAGTCCGACATCAAGCACTTCCCCTACAAGGTTATTGAGAAGGATGGCAAGCCCGTCGTCGAGGTCGAGGTTGCCGGCTCCGCCAAGCGCTTCACCCCCGAGGAAGTCTCCGCCATGATCCTGGGAAAGATGAAGGAGGTTGCCGAGTCCTTCCTTGGCAAGAAGGTCACCCACGCCGTCGTTACCGTCCCCGCCTACTTCAACGACAACCAGCGTCAGGCCACCAAGGATGCCGGTATCATTGCCGGCCTCAACGTCCTCCGTATTGTCAACGAGCCCACCGCCGCCGCCATCGCCTACGGTCTCGACAAGACCGATGGCGAGCGCCAGATCATCGTCTACGACCTTGGTGGTGGTACCTTCGATGTTTCCCTGCTCTCCATTGACCAGGGTGTCTTCGAGGTTTTGGCTACTGCCGGTGACACCCACCTGGGTGGTGAGGACTTCGACCAGCGTATCATCAACTTCTTCGCCAAGACCTACAACAAGAAGAACAACGTCGACATCACCAAGGACCTCAAGGCCATGGGCAAGCTCAAGCGCGAGGCAGAGAAGGCCAAGCGTACGCTCTCTTCCCAGATGTCTACTCGCATTGAGATCGAGGCCTTCTTCGAGGGCAAGGACTTCTCTGAGACTCTCACCCGCGCCAAGTTCGAGGAGCTCAACAACGATCTCTTCAAGAAGACCCTGAAGCCCGTTGAGCAGGTGCTCAAGGACGCCAAGGTCAAGAAGGAGGACGTTGACGACATTGTCCTCGTCGGTGGCTCCACCCGTATCCCCAAGGTTGTCAACCTCATTGAGGAGTACTTCAACGGAAAGAAGGCTTCCAAGGGTATCAACCCCGATGAGGCCGTCGCCTTTGGTGCCGCCGTTCAGGCAGGTGTTCTCTCTGGCGAGGAGGGTACTGCGGACATCGTCCTCATGGACGTCAACCCCTTGACTTTGGGTATTGAGACCACTGGAGGTGTCATGACCAAGCTGATCCAGCGCAACACCCCCATTCCCACCCGCAAGAGCCAGATCTTCTCCACCGCCGCCGACAACCAGCCCGTCGTTCTCATCCAGGTCTTCGAGGGCGAGCGTTCTCTTACCAAGGACAACAACCTCCTCGGCAAGTTCGAGCTCACTGGCATTCCCCCCGCGCCCCGCGGCGTCCCCCAGATCGAGGTTTCCTTCGAGCTGGACGCCAACGGTATCCTCAAGGTCTCTGCCCACGACAAGGGCACTGGCAAGCAGGAGTCCATTACCATCACCAACGACAAGGGTCGTCTCACCCAGGAAGAGATCGACCGCATGGTCGCCGAGGCTGAGAAGTACGCCGAGGAGGACAAGGCCACCCGTGAGCGCATTGAGGCTCGCAACGGTCTTGAGAACTACGCCTTCTCCCTCAAGAACCAGGCCAACGACGATGAGGGTCTCGGTGGCAAGATTGACGACGAGGACAAGGAGACTGTAAGTTTGCTCACACCCTTTACCACGCTACTACAAATGGCTAACATGTCACCCAGATCCTCGAGGCTGTCAAGGAGACCACCGACTGGCTTGAGGAGAACGGCGCCACTGCCACCACCGAGGACTTCGAGGAGCAGAAGGAGAAGCTGTCCAACGTCGCCTACCCCATCACCTCCAAGATGTACCAGGGCGCCGGTGACGCTGGTGGCGAGGACGAGCCCCCCAGCCACGACGAGCTCTAAATTCATAGATTTGTTGTTGTTGCTTCATTCTGGTTTAAAAAGAGACAGTACCCAAAGATTCCATGAAATTTTTGTCTCTGGTGTTGGCGGGTTAATCGGCGTCGGCAGCATGGAGCATGACTCTGCCACTGTGTACACTAAACGCATAAATGAGACCTCTTGAACACTTTTGATCGTGGACTCGATGTGATGTGATGTCTCGTTTTTGTAGATGGCTTGATGATGTGTTTGGCTGTTGAATTGTGCCCATACAGACTAGGAAATGTCCATAAGAAGATGAGCGTTCAGTGTCCTGTCTGTCCGTGCCTTGACTTGTGACCAATGGACAACAAGCTAAAGGTAACGCTGGTGGTGTTCAATGCTGCTAAGGTAAAATGAAGAAAAGGAGAGGCAACAGCTCGGTTCCGCTCGCCTTTATTTGGAGGAACTCGACCAGAATGCTGCAGTTTTCGGCCCAGTTAGTTGACTATTCTTCTCTACTAGAGGAAATGCATACAATGTTACTTATGCCGGCAACGTCACACATGGTTACACCACACTATACATTGGAGTGCGTCTGGTTGTCTCTAGTTAAGCCGGCGAGAGAATCCTTGGCCATGTGGGATTGTGTCGGGTGGTGACAGAGCATACGTGGCAAAAGAGGCAGGGCGAGGGACCAACCCAAACAGAAAAAGAAAGTTGGGTTACCGAGTGGCTGATTAACCTTGACAACGCTCCCTGAAGACAAGAAGGATGCAGATCACCTCAACAGAAGCATCTTACCTTATTTGTACCGAGGAATTTATTGGGGGTTTCCCACGTGAACTTTGGAAAAGGACACCCGGGAGTTTTGTCGTCGACCGAGCGAGAGCTTCATGAACGGCACTGGCAGGGCGTATTGCCCTTCGAAACATGGAACTGGGCGCCGCCCCGGATCGACGTTGGTCTGAGTGATGATATGGAGGTTTCACGGGCAGGACGTTCCAATTCTATCATGGCCGGGGCTTCTTCATCTTTATTTAACTCTTTTTGTCTCAGACTAAGACTGGCTTGCTTCCCACAACCCCCCCTCGACGAAGAAGGAGCAAGAGCTCCATGACGAAACGCAAGACCAGACACCAGTTTCGTGCCCTTTTCTGTCCCCCCCCCCCCTCTCTCCTTTCCTCGCTTGTGCGGCACTGCGAAAGTTGGCATTATTAGCGAATATTCGTGTATTGGTCTAGCTTGAAGCCCTCGAATCGAGTCTGCGGACACCAAGAGTTGCCACGCCGACAACACAACCTGCCGTCCATGTCAAATTACACATTTCGCAATTAACTTTCTCTCTATCGTACTGAAGAGAGGTGTCAACATCACCGACGTCGGAATTCTGCCTCCAGGGTATGCTACATCGGCGTGCGTCGAAGCCAATTGATCTCTGCCCAGGACTGAGACAAAGTGTCCAACTCGCAGGTCACATCGACATTATCGGTGAACCGACGGCCCGATCAATCAGGTTTAACGTCACTGGGAGTCAAGGCAAGCTTGGCCACTCATCTTTTACATGGGTATTATTAGCCGGTCCGGCGTTGGACCGACTGCTGCTACTTTTGTCTATCGTCATCCAACCAAACCGTCTCATACACTCCCACCCGCTCAAGCAAACAGCGTCCTCGAATCCAGCTCGTTCGCCCGGATGTCTTTGCTTCCGCTGGAGATACCGAGCCGGTCCTTCTTTGCGAACCGCTCGACGTGCTGCTCCGCGCGGGCGCTGTGCTTGATGGCGTCGCGTCTCCGCATGTCTGATCTGATTTGGTTGGGAGATACGTATTGCTTGTTCGAGTAGATGATGGGGCCCGAGAAGCAGCCTTCCTGGATGAACATCGGGGTCAGGCAGAAACCTATGGCGCAAAGTTATATGTCAGCTGTTGTTTGCCAGGAGAAGTGGGCGAGGGAATGCGAGAAAACGTACGAGGTCCGATCTCAAGGAGCGACATGTCCTTCTGCTCAGCAGTGTCTTCTTCCTTGACCTGGTAGTTGCGCACCCAAATCTTTCCGTCCAAGACACTGAAGCCCATAACGTGATCCACGAAAGGCTTGGCCTTCCTCGCGCCCTCAGGAACACCAAAGATGTGAGTAAGGAGCTCGCGGGAGAGGCGGAGAGAGGGCTCGGTGTCGAATGCGGCGTCGAAGGAGAGAATAGGTCGGGAACCCTTAAGGCAGTTTCCTGAGAAGTTCAACTCTTCCCTGGAGAGCAGAAGCGTCAGAGATGTTGCCCACAGGGCCGGGCACGAAAGGCTTACATGGTATGAATGTTCTGGACCAGAAACTTTTGACTTGGGCCGTTGGGCACTTTGGCTAAGTGAAGGTATGAGTCCTGGTGTTTCCGGCATTCGAGGAACATGACCTGTGCATGAAGTCAGCCTGGTTGTCATTGAGTAGGGCCTCACAGTACTTGCATTGTTGCAGTTGTACAACTCTGCCATCTCGGCCAGATCGCGCAGGTTTTTCTTGGAATCGAACTTGGACTCGCGGCGGGAATGGGGGAGGAGGCCTGCGATGTCGTTGAGTAGGTGGCGGGAGCTGTACGATTGAAAGTTAGCGAATGCGACTGTTGCGCTTGAGATTGAGGGGCGCGGTACCGAGTGGTGATGCCTCGCGACGAGAGGATCAGGACTCTCTGGGCGTTCTTCCGCTTGGAGGCGGAAGGCGCACCGTCGGATTCCGCCTTGGAGCGAGTGCGCTCGGTCGAGAGGGTCTTGTATACAGAAGCCATTGTCGCGTTTGGTGATGTAGTCTGCTGAGAACACTTCAGGTGGTTTGCGATGGAGTTGGAGAGGAAGAGAGAAAAAAAAAGTGATACGGATAAGATAAGATACGGTCAGTGCTGATAGAAGGGGAACAAGTGGGGATGTGTCCTTGCGCCTCGTTTAAATGCATATGAAGCTACGGCATCGATTGATGCTTAAACATGCCCGTTATTCATTGAATGGAACGTCTTTCTTCATGGCCGCGACAGGTCATTTACATGGAATCTTGTCAAATGAATCAGTCGATGCGGCTCAACGCATCGGGGTAGGATGCTGTAAAACAGATAGATATGTATAAATATGGCTGATCTGGCAGGATCAAAGGCGCAAAACCCCATCACTTTTGTTCTGGCTATTGAACATGGTGATTTTCCTTATCTTCTCATTTTATGATCCCATTTGGGTACTCGAGATCATCCTGCAGCGCCGCCTCACTGGCGACATCGAGCACGCTGGCGCTCTAATCCAGAAGCAGAAGGCGGTGACAGCGGAACTGCCACCCCCCGACAGGCGCAAGTTCGACAGTGTCACTCGGTGTCGTAGCCGTCAGGGATGGACACGATGACGTCGTGGCCCAGCGAGGCACCTAGGCTCGTGTTGAACCGCACGCTGACATCGAAGAGCGCGGCTTCCTGTGGTATTATCGCTATTGTGTCGCAGAATGAATGTCGATAACTTGGCTATCAATCAGGACGTGGGCCCGTACCTCTGCTTTGCCATTTCATTATGTTGGACTTGCCGACGTCCGACGTGCCGACGAGCCCGGGGAAGTAGTTGTGCGGCATCGTAAACGAGACATTATCGAGTAGTGCCGTACAGGCGCATGGGGTTGGAAAAGGTGACGTTCTTCAGAGTCACCTCCGCGCCCCCTCGGCGCTGGTTTTCCTCTGGGGCGGCGGCAAGCTTTGCTTTAACTGTGTCTCAATTCCAGCGCCGGCCTTTGTCTCGGTGTCATGGGTCGAACCCATTTCGACAACGTCCGTGCCATGGGAAGAGGGCCAGGCGGGTGCTCGAAAACTCGGGAGCAAGCGAGAACATGCTGCCACAGAGCTGAGCATTCACCAGCATGGCGACGAGGTTGACGAGGGAGGCAGTCCAGGTGTATTCTTCCTTTACAATCATTCAGAGCCCCACCAGTAAACCAGGGCGTTGTTGGGTGTGTCGGTCACGTACCAAATGGCAAGCCAGACGATAGTGGTTATCGAGGCCCGGGCAGCCTCCTTACGGGGCGGGGCTGACAAACGCGTGAAGGACTCAATATGATCGTTCTAAGAACCCGCAGGTTTACAGCATCACCTAGGCGGTGATGCCGAAGCCCGCTTGGGCGAGGAAGTTGGCAAAGAGCTCAACAGCGGCAAGCATAGATCCGAAAACAGACGACCCATCTCTAAGATGCGGTCGACAGTTGTCTGGCGGGCGATTGAGCTCGCTCACAGTGAAACCAAGCAGGACATCGGCGGTCAAAAAGGTGGCGCGGACGAAGACGAACTAAATAATGGCGGGGACAAACCCGGTGAGTGAAGCACGAATCAGACACGTAAGACTACACGCGACAGAGTTGAAGCGCTTCGGGGTATCCGGCTGGCTGTCCTTAGATTCTCCATTCTCGGCATCCTCCTCCTCCTATTTGGGCTTGGCGAGATGTGACTCGGAGAGGTCGGCTTTCTCGCTTACTTACATATTTGTCTTGAGGGTGGATGTGTCCAGCGAGTGGCCCGAGATAGACCCCCGGCTTTGATGCTTGCGCTGTCAGCGTGGTCAAAAGAAAAGACTGCAGATTAACCATGCGTGCGAATTCGCTCTCGCCATTGGCCATGAGCTCCGCTTAGGTTCGTTTCTGAACGAATTTTTTCAGTCTGCATGATGCTGTCGGTATTGCCGAGAGGCAATGGGCAATAGAAACGGAATATCGCTTGCTGGTAGCCGCGCGCTTAATGGCGAACTGATTACTCTTCTTGCTGATAGATTCAAAAGCCGCCGTGGCCTCATCGAGGACGGTAGTGTTGGAGAAAGACCAGGACTACAGAGACGTCTAGGCAAGAATGCCAGCGAGTCTAGGCTGGTTCATAAGGCAACAACAAAGTCAGATTTAGACACAGTAAGCTTCTTGTCCTTCTATCTAGGTAGTAAGGGCAAAGTGTGCAACAAAGCCAGATAGCGAGGAAGAAGCCGAGGATGGTGATAATGTTGCCAAACTTTTCCGACTTGTTGCCCTGGACAGCAGTGATATCGCCATGGAGACGATTCAAGACCTGGCTTGAGGGACTGTGTTATTGCAGAAGGTTAGGGGTTGGCTTAAAAGAGCAGAGACGTAGTGTAAACAGGAGGCAGTGGGGCCGGGCACTGGCTGATGACAATCCAAAGGGTAAGATGACAACAGTAGACAGACAGACAGACGCACGAAGAAGAGAAGCGGATGAGGCAACATCCAGGCAAGACTAGCGGTTTCCAATTTGCTTGGTGGCATTCGCGTGGTTTACTTGGTCGAGGCTCACCAGCCCAGTTCCGCTGCCCGCAGGAACGGGGTCGAGGAGCAGCACACGTTGCTATCTCAGTCCTGCGACGGCAAAACTCTTAGTGACATGCTGAAAATCCCGGGCCTCACCACCTGAGCCAAGTCCTTGATTGCCTGTGGTCGCAATACACCATGGATTACGGCGACTGACAGATCGGCGAGAGAGAAAGTCTTGTCAGATCAAACCAACCGAGTGGAGGAAAGAGGAAGGAAGGCCATACCTGGCTACCTAGGTACGTGGCTGGAGAATTATCGGGGTGGTACCGGGTGTGGCTGGATCTGATCCAATCTTATCAATCAGACCCACTAGTTTGATCTAGCGGCTCCATTATCATTTTTAGGCTGATATGCTGCAGGTGACAGGGGTAGAAGACTCACTGTACCACTGCCCCTGCAACCCCCCCCCCCCCAAGTGGGCATAACGACAGTGTTGTAACTCTATCGAATCATGCCCGTCAAAACACCAAGGCGGGACTAAAAAGAACCTCAGGGCAGACTGTTTATCAGTCAGTTCCACAAAAGAAAAGAACAGTCCGTGCGGCTGCTGTCTTCATAAGGCGATCCGCAATCCGCAAAGTATCGGGGTGCTTGGGTAATCCGGCGCCGGCCGGAAGGTGTTTATGATGGGGCCGATGTCATCCACTTGCTCCCATGACCGCGCTTCATCGTTGGCTCCTGCAGTGGTCTGCCAAGCCAAACCAGACAGTCAGTTCCTTGTCTAGCCCCGGTCCAGATGTTGTTGTTGTTGAGTGAGCTCGCAGAGTTTTCCAATGTCGCATGATCCGAGGGGAAAGGGAGAGTGAATGGCCCCATGGAGAGTGGGAGACTGGATAAGTTTCGACTCGGGACCAATAACTCATGCCAGCCACCTACGAATACTTGTACGCTACGAATACTCGTTGGCTACCTGAACCAGCAACGTCGCCTAGTCCTTGTGGCCTCCATCATCCATAGGGGCCTAGGGAGCAACAGGGCCGTTCCCTCTCTCTCACCTGGCTAATGATTCGATGAATCTAATCAGATTATATGGGGGAAAACTTATTGACAGGTAATCCATGCTGTCCGATATCAACTATGCTACGATATAGTTTGAGTTCGACTCGAGTCCATCAACTGCATGTCCGCCACGTGGTGGTTGCGCAACTCACTCCGATGGACAAGTCATATGTCACGGATAGAGATTTCTGTGGCCGCCTTCCTTCAGAATTCCAAGAACCCAACTCACAAGAACTTCGAGCAGCAATCGGCCTGTGATCCTCCATCCGCCATCTGTACCAGCCCAGCCAAGTCAAGCCAATAGACGGAGCGACAGCGTGGGAAAATGCATCAAAGATCTCGGGGAAGAAGATAAAACGAGACAGGGGGGGATGGTCGTCTTGTGGGTTCGTCAGTGGGACCTGGAGCTGCCAATGGTCGGTCCTCCCCCGAGGTCGGACCACGGAAGGATTCTTCTCGTTGCTAGTCTCCCCTTGGCGACCAACCTTGAGCGCATCCTCCCAATCCTTTGAAAGCTGCCCGGCCATACGCCCGACGCTCAGCAAAAGTATTATCGCCGCGCCTTTTCAAGTCCCAACACACCGGTAATCGGCACCTGGCTGCGACGCATTTAAGACAGGCCATGTCGCTTCTAATCTTTCATTCCTGTCTTCTCTTGCTCTTGCTCTTGCTCCTGCGATTGCCACTGTAACCTTCCACTCCTGGCTTGTCCTCTCCCCGGTCTCCTGTTGCCTACTCCTGATCCACTCGGACGCAGCAGCTGAAGCAGCAGAAACAGTCGAGAGCAGCAACAATGGCGCGGATACTGCACTCGTTTATCGACAAGCTGCGGCTGCGCGGCGGTCGAGACCCCGCCACCCCCGACTCGACGGCTGTTGGAGACTCGCCGCCCGCCGTTGGCCCCGTGATCGATTCCGACGACATTGCCACGGCCAAAGCCATCAACGACCCCACGACAATTAGCCCCGCGGCGCAGGCCGGCATCCAGAAGATTGAGGCCGTGACGTTGACCTGGAACACCTTCTCCCTCGTTCTGATGCTCATCAAGTACGTCAACTTCCCCCCCTTTTATACTATTCAGTCCGCCAAGTCTTCATAGATTTGAATGGGGACTAGAATTACACGAGTCCTCCGGGCTGACACGATGCGTCGTTTTCACTCCACCACAGCATCTGGCTCATATTCTTGACCAACGGGTTCCGCATTTCGGTGCTTGCAAGCTTGGCGCCCTTTGTCACGAGCGAGTGGCAGTTCCACTCGCTCACGGCCGTCATCTATGTCGTCTCGAGCGCCATGGCGAGCGCGACCTACATCCCCGTGGCCAAGCTGCTCGACACATGGGGCCGTGCCGAGGCCTTCCTCTTCATGGTCGCCCTCGCCACCCTGGGCGTCATATGCCAGGGCGCCTCCAGGAATCTGCCGACCTTCTGCGCCGGCGAGGTCCTCTACGACGTCGGCTTCAGCGGCATCGTCTACACCATCTGTGTGCTCGCCGCCGACGTCACCTCTCTCAAGAACCGCGCCCTGGCCTTCGCCTTCACCTCCTCCCCTTACATGGTCACCGCATTCGCCGGACCCAAGGCCGCCGAGGGCTTTCTTCTCAACGTTACCTGGCGCTGGGGCTTCGGGGCCTTCGCCATCATCGTGCCCTGCGTGACGGTCCCCATGTTTATCCACCTCAAGTACCATGAGAGGAAGGCTGTCAAGTCCGGTCTTTACGAGAAGCCGCTCAAGAGCACCCAGCCCTTCATGCAGAGGGCCAAGCGAGCACTCATCGAGTTCGACAGTAAGTTCTCACTGTCACCCCTCAAGCATCCCTTTCTTTCACTCTTCACTTTTGTTCTTCTTCTTGACGGGAGGCATATGCACGGATATGGATATACGATGCTAACGTACTCTGTGTTCCCCGCCGGGCAGTGCCGGGTGTGTTCTTATTTGCCGGCGGTCTGGTCGTTTTCCTGCTCCCCTTTACCATCGCCGCCAAGGCGCCGAACGGCTGGGCGTCCGACTACATCATTGCGATGCTCGTTGTGGGCTTTGTCACACTGGTTGGCTTCGCCCTGTACGAGATCTACCTTGCTCCGGCACCCTTCATCAACGGCAAGTTCCTGTTGGACCGGACCGTCATCTCGGCGTGCATGATCAACTTCACGTACCAGATCTCGTACTACTGCTGGAACAGCTACTTCACGTCCTTCCTGCAGGTCGTCTGCAACATCAGCGTGTCCGAGGCCGGATACATCAACAACACGTTCCAGGTCGTCTCGGGCGTCGTGTGCTTTGCCTACGGCTACGCGATCCGTGTCACTGGCCGCTTCAAGTGGCTCTACTACATTGCCATCCCGCTCTTCATCCTGGGCCAGGCCCTGATGATCCACTTCCGGCAGCCCAACCAATACGTCGGCTACATCATCATGTGCGAGATCTTCATGTCCCTAGGAGGCAGCGTGTTCATCCTGCTCGCACAGGTGGCCTGCCTCGCCGCCGTCGATCACCAGAACGTGGCCTCGGTTCTCGCGTTTCTCTTCGTTGTCGGGGGTATCGGCGGCTCCATCGGGTACACCATCTCGGGCGCCATCTGGACCAACACGTTCCTGCCTGCGCTTCAGCGCAACCTGCCCGAGTCGGCCGTGGGGAACGCGACGCTCATCTTTGGCAGCTTGCCCGCGCAACTCGCCTACCCTGTCGGCTCGCCCGAGCGCGTCGCGATCCAGGAGGCCTACGGGTACGCCCAGACGCGCATGCTCGCCGTCGGAACTGGCGTCGCCGCCGTCATGTTCTTCTGGCTCTACTTCATGAAGAACATCAACGTCAACACCAAGGCCGTCCAAACGAAGGGCACCGTGTTCTGATCGGCCGTCCCTGCAACGCGCAATAGGCCTGATACCCAATGATCAATCCACCCGCGAGTCAAGGATCCGCAAGGGGATGGGAGAATCTTGCATACCCATTTTGGTCTATGCTGCCCTCCCTGAGGTAGCTTTGAATCTGGGAATAAAATATCATTGGTGCCGGAATTTCATCATTTCAACAGTCTCATAGGCAGTCCTTGAGACGGAATCAACCTGACTGTGGATCGTGGGCGTGTTTTTTCTTCTTCGTGAAACAAGTCGCAGAGCGGTGATTTAATCTGAATTTCTTCGGCCTGTGAGGGTCCCAGAGACAATCTAATATCACTCAACAACGGTTCAACTGATGGATGATGGACTGCTGTTCCGCGTTCTATCGGATTGTGCACGCTGAAGCTAATATTCGTCCGGCATTTGGGTGTGAAATAGTGGGTGAATCCCTGTCAGATCGGCCCTGTGTGGCTGCGAGTGGGGGGGCGGCGATTCACCAGGGGACGGCCCGCACTTCCTTTCTTCGACTAGTCATATCATATTGTTAGACTCTGTGGAACTGACTCTGGATGAGCGGGATTGAGAGGGCGAGGGCACATGTCCTCAAGACGCATATGCTGGTGCGTTGGTTACCATTAGCAGCAATGCCATGGCTCTATTGGCATAAATGACTTGCGTGTGTAACAGAAAATCTCCTCTACTCATTACATGCAAAAACATATACGCACAATTCACTAATGCTGTTGGGATGCGCAACACGAGGTAACTGGTTTTGCCTAGACCAGAAGAGCTTTGCGCGTGGCCTCGTCCAGGTCCTCGACCGGAAGACCCAGCAAGTCGTTGTCAGACTCGAAGTCCGCATCGCCGCTAGGCTGGAACACGCGAGCGTACAACATCTTCAAGAACCCGTCCTGCTTGCCTTGGTTCAACTCGTCGACGCCGTCTTTGTACCTCTTTTCGCTGTTCTCGTGTTCGAGTTTCCAATCGCTGTCGGCGGTCCCCGTCACTCTCATGACGCTGTCCAGCATATCCCGTTGGCTGACCTTGAAGCTTGAGACGAAGACGGTCTTGTTGTCAAATTGGGAGATTGTTGTCGACCTGTCGTTGTCGTCCTCGGGTAGTATCTTTTGGCTCAGCAGCGAAGCCACAGCGCGGCCACACTGCGCCCATGTGGAGATGTCGATGGCCTTCCTGCCGTCGTCGTAGAGGGTGACGGTCCGGCTCTTGAGGTCAAACCCAAAAGTGCTAGGGCCTGCGACAAGGCTATACTCGTACCAGAACCCATTGACCAGCGTGACTGATTTCAATCCAGCTTTCTGGACCTCGGCAATGTTTTCCAAGACGACTTTCGCGATTGGGACATCTCTCTGAATGCCTTCGCTGTGGACGTTGATGCTGTAGGCGTTGGGCATGACATAGGGAACGCCTGCTTCGGCCGCGGCTCGGACGAGGGAGGTGTGAGTACCCGGCGCAGCGCTCAGAGAGAGTGTGATGATCAGGAAGTCTTGGCCCTTCAGGGCTGCGACGAGAGAATCATGGTTTTGGTAGTTGACGGAGGCTGTTTTCACGCCGTGGGGCGGGCTGCTCGTGCTGTCCGTCCGCGTGATGGCAGTCACCGTGTGTTTTCCTGTCTTGAGAAGCTGCTCTGCGAGGGCCCTTCCGATGTTACCACCAGCCTGTGGAATGTTTCTAGTCAGCCTGAATCTTCTTGGTTTTGGTGTTCCAAAACGAATACACGACTTACCCCGACAATGGCGACGTTCTTTACGTAGTTTCTAAACCCTTGAGGGGCGTCCTTGGCAAAGCCTTCCGCCATGGTGAAACCAGCCGAGCCTGCCAGCGACTGACTACCTACTTTGGGACTAGTTCAATGTTGGGATGAAGACGACGAATAGACGGATGCATGGGCCGGTGTGCTAAGGGGAATTGCTTGAAGACGACCGAGCCAACGTCTTTTATACCAACTCGCTCGTTTGAGACGTCAGTTCCAGTGCCTCTGTCCATTGATTTACCCCTAATTCTAGTTTCCTTGGATTTCGAATTCTTGCTTTGAAATCCTTCCGAGATCCTGGTCTCGAGGTCGTGAGGATGCCTCGACGTATCACTCCTGTCGGACTTAGTGGAATTAACTGCCAGCGGCGTTCGAGCAAGTTTGTGGAGCCACGAACGGACCCAGACCCGGGACGGGCTCACTCAGCAATGCCCATATTCCCCCGACCGATTCCAGTCTCAAGTTCAAGGCCGATTGATGTTTTATTACCAGAAATGGCTAGCGTTACGGCGTGCGTCAACGAAGGCTCCTCCCGTCTACGAAAATTACGCCATTGCCGAGTTTCCATCAAGCGTGGAAGGAAGGTTGCAGAAGTCAAAATCAGGGTCTAGTAAACTGACTGCCCTGCCATCCAGCTCCACCGATCCTTGAAGCCAACAATGACCCTGGTCGAAGGGGGCTCGATCCTGGTCCCGCGAATGTCTCCTACAGTCAAGTTACAACTTATAAGTCGAGGTCGGATGTCTGCGCTGAGCTTTTTATTATTTAAAACCGGCCAAGCTCATTCTTCCGATCAGTACGTACAGCAACATTCCCGACACCAATTCGATTCCAACCATGACCAAAGTTCTTGTTACAGGTATTTATTACCAGACAGCACAGGCACGCATATGAAAGTCGATCTCATGAAGCTAACGTGGGCTTTCTTCGCAACACACAGGAGGCACTGGCTTCGTCGCCGGCCACGTCATTGAAACCCTTCTCAAGCGCGGACACTCCGTGCTCACGACCGTTCGGTCCGAGGAGAAGGGGGAGGCAGTCAAGAACGCCTACCGAGATGTTTCTCAAAACAACCTCGACACGGTCGTCATCCCGGACGTCGCCGCAGAAGGCGCCTTTGAGGGGCTGGGCTCACACGGGCTCGAAGCGGTGATTCACCTAGCAAGCCCAGTAAGTCTCCCGCCGAAGTCCTTGGCCTCAAGTTTTTCAAAAAAAAATCGTTTTTTTAAGACCAGCTATAGTTTCACTACAATGTCACCGACCCGAAAAAGGACCTGATTGACCCGGCCGTACTCGGCACCACCGGCGTTCTCAAAGCAATCAAGAACTCGTGCCCCGGTGTCAAGCGCGTCGTCGTGACTTCTTCCTTTGCCGCGATCCTCAACCCGGGGCTGGCCTTTGCCGGGGCACAGAAGACGTACTCGGAGGAGGACTGGAGCCCCTTGACACTTGAAGACGCCTACGCGAACGGCGGGAGCGCTTATGTCGTTTCCAAACTATTTGCCGAGAGGGCGGCCTGGAATTTCATGGCAGACGAGAAGCCCGGTTTCACTCTTTCCACCATCAACCCGCCGATGATCTACGGACCTGTCAGGCTGCCGGTGGGATCCCTCGCCTCAATCAACACATCAAACCGGTTTCTAGGGGAGGTCCTCCTCGGAAAGCACAAGGCGGGCCTGCCGCCCACGCCTATGCCACTCTGGGTCGACGTGCGAGATGTCGCGCTGGCGCATGTGAGGGCCATGGAGGTCCAAGAGGCCGCCGGCAAGCGCTTCCTGACGACTGCGGGCTTTTACAGCAACGAGGAGCTAGCCAAGGCAATCTGGAACCACTTCCCCGACTTGCGAGAGAAGCTTCCGGAGCCCGGTAGCTTTGGAGGAGCGCCCAACCCGGCGCTGCAGTCCTTTGGGTACGACCCGTCTAGGGTGACAGGAGTCCTGGGCCTGGAATTCACTCCGTACGAGAAGACTGTCGTCGACTCGGTCTTGTCTCTGAAAGGCTTGAAGGAGTAGGCCGAGGCTGCCTTTTTTGCCCAAGTGTGGCGAGCAGGTTCGTCTCAGGCTAGGATCGCGTAGCTTCCAGTCTTGGCAAAGACGGTCCAGTAATCCAAGTCCGGCGTTGTTTGCAAGACATGCATTATTTCTTTGGCGGCTTTGAAGCCGCCGGATCCCCACATGAATCTCAAGCATCGCAGGATCCAGGCTTTGACCGCCTCGTCTTCGGAGACCTGGTTGATCAGGTAGAGGGGCGCCAACAGAGTACTACAATGAAGCTGCTGGACCGGCGAGAAGGGTAACGAGTTGGTTTCATGTACACCTGGCAGGATGAACTGGGGTACTGAGGCGCATATCTGGCTGACCGAGTCGCGAATGGTCCCATGGAAGATGTCGTCCCTCGGGCGTGTCTCCATGGGGATGTGCCGTTGAACCAAGTCGTAAAGAATGAGGCGGATTGTGCAAATCGCGTTGGACACTTGGGTGATGTAGTGATCGGGGTAGACGTCGTAAGACTGTCCCAGGACCCGTTCATCTGTAGGAACTTGCACGGTCCGCGGCAGCCATTCCGCCGGTCGAGCTCTGTCCAAAGTCTTGATCTGATTATCCAAGTCTTTTGCTCTCAGTAGTAGATCCAAGGGTGACACCCCACCACGAGTGACGTCTGACTTGAGGTTGACGACCAGCCCAAGCACACCCAGGAAGGTCCACTTCACGCCCTTGACGCGATAACCGATATTGTGACGGACGGCGGCAAGCTGTGGGGGTACCCTGTCACCAACCGTGGCACTGCTCACAGTCACCGCCGTCACAAGGCGAGCGGCAACTTGGCAGCCGGTTGGGGTCGATATAATGCTTGTCACACGGGCACCCAGTAATGACAAGCCCCCGTGAGCATGGCTCAACCATGATTGAGAAGTGCCGGGGTCTCGGTGGACCAGTTTCTCGTACATGTCAAGGAGGAGAACGGTCTGCAGCGCTCTTTCTGATTCATCGGCCTCTAGTGAGTTCAGAATGTGGCCCAGCCGCTGGATCGCCGTGACGTAGCTCGATTTGGCCGATCGGAGAAGTTCCGGGTTACCTAGCTGAACAGCCATAAAAGCCTGACTGATTGCTTCGACACTTGCTGAAAGATGGTCCATTTCCCTTGCGGTGCGGTAGTGGTGAGCTATCTCATTCATGCTCCGGGTGAAGGTGTTGACATATGTCGAAAAGAACGCGTATCGGGCTCTGGTGTCCCAGCTCAGCTCGAGGACAGCTGGACGGCTCCCCGGAGGGTACCGAACGTCACCCCGCCGAGCGAGTGCCCTTTGTTCCGCGGAACGGTTCTCGTTGCGGAACTGCAGGGCATCGGGGTTTCGGTAGCCGTGGCACAATAAACCGGCCCTGCGACATTGACCGCACGCGTCCGGCCGGAGATCACACTTCCGACGATGACATGTTAGTAGGGAATTTTCTTTTCTTTCGTCATGGGCAAGGCTGATCATAGCGTGGTAAGGACTTTAGTGGGTTCACCTTGAGTTTTCTCGCTCTGCACGGGAGGCATGCCGGCGAGAGCCGTCCTCGATTCACCATAGCCCTCCAAGACCAGGTTCCTCACGTCACCCACAACGGTTCAGAGAGTGGGTGGGTGTGTAATGGATCTAGTCGGAACATAAGGCAGTAAGTAGTACGGCGAAGAATCCAATGTTGTATTATATTTTTAGAAGACTTGCCCGAGTTCGTTCTTCGACGGCCAACTAGGAAGAGGTGCAGGTTCAGCGAATTAGCTTCGGTGGTGTTACGAAGGAAGTCGGATTTGTCTCATGGGGAGTCGTCCCATCAACATCTTGATCGTTTCCCAAACAGGCTAGCGTTCCGTTCTCTCAACTCTAAATTTATGGGGCTCTGAGCTTTGGCCGACTAACACGACTAACACGACAAACGCGCGACTCATGTCCAACCGGTCCAGATCTGATGAAGAAGACATCATCCATCTTTCCTAAGCTGCTGTGGTTGTTTTTTCCGATATGTAGTAGTACCGCAGTGGGGCCATTTGAATGTCATGATATGTTTTTGAGGCTTTAAAGAATTGCCAGTTCTACATACTGTCTGTCACATTCTCATTTTGGCCCATAAACTCCGAAACGAACAACGCATGTATTCTCGTTCAAACATCTTTGTTGGCGCACGGCTTTCTACAATTTTCTGATGGCTTCCAACAAGACTCCTCCAATGACCCCGGCGCTGGGCGGGTTTTGCCCGGTGACCAAGCGACCATCCTTGCCACTCACGACAACCTTGACTCCGAACGGCTGATCCGCCTTGACGTACTTTCCGCCATGATTCTTGAGCTCTGTCTCTAGGAGGAAGGGCATCGCATCCGTGAAGTTGTAGGCGTCTTCCTCCGCGTTGGAGAAGCCGGTCACCTCGCTGTCCTTGACCAGGTACTCCCCATTCGAGAGCTTGACGTTGACCAAGGCGCCGGGGCCGTGGCAGACAGCCGAGACTATCTTCCCTGCTTCGTAGAACTCTCGGATGACAAGGTGTGAGACTTGATCGACGGCGAGGTCAAACATGGCTGCGTTCACATTAGCTTACACCTCGGGAGCTCCATACGAGCTACCAGGCACACTTACGCCCATGTCCGCCGACGTAGAAGACGCCCACAAACTCAGAAGACCTGCCCACAAACGTCGAGAGCTTCTCCGTCTTCTCCCAAAGATCCTTGTTCTCCTTCAGGAACCTCTGGCACTCCGCATCGTCTTTGCTTTCCTCGACGGAGTAGGGGTCGAGAGGAGCAACACCGCCTTTGGGAGAGGCGACGACGAGATCCACGTGCGGGGCGAGGGCGTTGTAAGGGTGGACGAATTCGGGAAGATACCATCCCGTTTTAAAGTTTTCGCGCGTTGGAAGATTGTCCTGGGACGTCAGGACGACGAGAAGCTTGGGTCTAACCGCCATGGCTGGTTAAGAAAGAAATGGGGGTTTAAAAAAGAACGTAGGGGTGAAATGTGCTGGAGGGGATGCCGTAGAAGCCAACTGAACTCTGCGCCGGCACAACAGAAAATAGATACACTTATACTCTCGTCAGCATGGGAGCAACCAGAAGCCTCGGAAGAACGGTCTTTTTCCAAAAGACCGAGACCGCCGCCGTCTTGCTTTCTGGCATGCAGGAATTCCCCGTTTTTTAGATTGCGTCCTTTTTCTTACTCTTGTCCTGCGGCTCGCTGGAACAAGGATTCTGCATTCGTGGCAGATTACAAAGTTCAGCCTCCTCTTTATGTCCAAGGGGCTCCTGTCTCCGAGCCAGCAGCAACCAGATATAAGGAACCCTGTGCCATCCTACGAACCTCCTGTTATCCATCCATTCAGTCTTTCATGCGACAACTGACGTATTTTTGAAAAAACCTACCTTGATCACTTACCTTCTTGAAACCTCATTTCAAAACACCTTACACCATCCGGCACTAAAGACATATTGCAAGCATCCAACATCGGTCACGATGACTGTCACGATCACAGTCGTCTTTCCCAACGAGCCTGATGCCAGCTACGACATCGAATACTACGTTAGCAAGCACATGCCTCTGATCCAGGAGCGTTGGGGAAAGTACGGCGTCGTTTCCTGGTCAGTCACAAAGTTTCAAAACGGCGTTGATGGCTCCGCGCCTCTGTATGCCTTTGGGTCGGTTGTCACCTGGGACAACGTAGACCAGATCAAGGCTGCGTTCGCCGGACCCGAGGCTGGGGAGATTATGGGAGACGTGGCCAAATTCTCGAACAAGCAGCCCGTCTTTTTGACTGGCGAGGTACTTCATTAAATATTTGATGGCAAAAAGGCACATGGATGGGCATTTGGAGTATCAATGACGCAGGTGGATCACAAAGGATTTCAAGGACCAGATCAAGACTCATTTCGATCGAATACAGAGGCTGGAACATCGTGGCTGAGCTTTTTGAGCTCTGAAATCCTTCTTTGCTGAATGCTGCTTCGCGTTTAATGTGACATTTACATTATAGTGAGCAGTACTCACACATCTCGAATCAGGAAAGTGTTTTCCAGCATATTTAGTAAGTGTATGTGTACGTTTGTAAGCCAGTCCAAGCTACGAGCTATGGTTGCTGGGGTATGTTTACTACGTAGATATCTGGAATGAAGAAGTAAAATAGACCGGGTGGCTTTGATTCAAGAAGTTGAAATAACGTCAACGGAGCAGTTTTCTTCCTTGTATCATGTTCTTGATCCCAACCTGACTTGCCTCAAATTTACACCTGTCGGAATGAGGCTACCTATCCTGATCAACCTATCAATAGCTGAAGTTGTATAGACTATTGAAGCAGCATACTTTTGAGCAAGGAGTTGTCTCGTAGGTTCCGCATAAGCCAAGGGCAAATCTTGCAGAAACACATCGTTCCACCTCTTCCAAGAACACCTGACTTGGACTTGTATCACTCGAGAGTTTCGGAGCTTACAAATGTTGATATACACTCCCAAGAGACCAAGCTCAATTGGGATGCTTCCAGGCGACCCACGCCAGCACGAGCTGCAGCAGGCCGACGAGGAAAGAGAGGAAGCCGAACAGCGCCGCGAGGAACAACCCGACGATGGCAACCGTCAGCGCGTTGCGCTCCGACGTGTGCCTCTCGAACCAGGAGACAACAGCGTTGGTGGGCGGCGGGCGGCGGACGGCTTCGTGCAGCCGCGTCAAGCGGTCGCCCCAGTACCGGAAGACCATGTCCGGCGGCACGGTGCGGACGAACTCGATCAGCATGGCCTCCTCATCGAAGGCGTGCCGCCGGATGGCCTTCTCGAGCGACGCGTACGACTTCTCGTCCCCGGTGTCGATGATCGGGTACAGGATCGTGTGCAGTGTGAGCAGCGTCTCGAGGAGAAGCCTCGGCGGCAGTGTGCCCCTGCATCTCGTCAACGGGCTGTAGGGATAGCTTTCGTTTTTATTGAAAGTAGAAACCAGTTCAACAACTGTTCAACACCGACTCACATTGCCAAGCTCTCCTCAAAGCCCAGTTCCAGTGGCTGGTTCTTGGTGACGGCCAGATGCGCCCTGAGAAAGAAGACCTGGTGGAAGACCTTGAGAATCTTGGTGCCCGCGTCGTACGCGAGGTGCTCCAGCAGGTTGTTGGTCGGACGGATCTTGATGTCGTACCGCTTGGCGAGCTTCCACGCCTTGAGGGACTTCTTGTGCGCGATGGCGTCGAAGACCCTGCCCTTCTGCTCCTCCGTCGGGGAGAGCTGCTGCGTGAAGGCATCCCTCACGAAGCTGGCGAAGCGCACGTCGCCCTCCCACTTGGCCCAGACGGGGTCGTTGCGCTCGAGCCCAACGGCGTGGTAGTCCCCGAGGGAGCAGTTGATCATGAAGGTGACGGCGACGACAGTCCTGGCGACATGCGCCTTCTCCTTCAAGGCGGCAGTGGTGGTTTCTTTGTCTGACATGGCCTGCCCGACGTAGTCGTTGAAGGAGAGGAGGGGGTTCTCGCGGAGGATCCTGGCGCACCGGACCACGTCCGCGTGGCTCCTCAGCGCCGAGGCGCCGATGTAGATGACGGCATCGCCTGGTTCCGCGGGACAGACGACGGAGCAATAGTGGTCGAAGTAGGCACGCGATGCCGGGCCATCCCAGCGGTCAGAGAAGGCATCGCCGAACACGAATTTTGCTATTTGATCGCGCTCGACGTCGTTTGGGTGAAGCTGAAACATCGTCCGGGGTTTCCACTGTGAGAATTCTTTTTCAAAGGGCTCTCAATGTGAAGCATTCCGTCGGGAGGAGAACGCACTCGTGGCTCTCATCATCACCATTTGTCTGTGATCAGGCTGGCTCATTGCTGTGGGCGCATGCCGGGCTGAGCAGCACTAGCCGCTGGCAAAGATGACGTGGCAAGGCGCCCTGGAGGCGAGGTTTGGGTACGGCTCAGCACTTCATGCAGTCATCTTGCAACACATTGACTGGCTGTAAGGACCTTGCCGCATTTGGGCCGAGTACCTAGGGTCGCCATAAGGGCTTGGTATGCCCCGTATGGGGGCCTGATGATGTAGGACGCAGGGAGATGTTGATTTATCTATGCAGGTACATGGGTATCATGTACACACTGCGGAGACTCGATGTCTTTGGCCCTCTCAGTTCTCAGTTGGGCGAGGCGGCTGCATCCAAGCAACCGAGTACTGAGTATAGATGCGAACCACTTTCTTCATGGATGTCTCAGAACCTGATCATAATGTACATAACTGGAGCTTCCGCACGTGTGAATTCATGAGGTTTGGTTCCTCTTCAACCGCTTAATTAGGTCCTCCATACTGCCTGACGCTTCTCCTCCCCCGCCTGGACAAACTTCTTCCACAACACGCATCAATACCTATATGCATTTTCGTGACGCAGTAAATACCTTCTCAACAGGTGCTTTGGAAAGATGCATGGAGTTCTCATTTCAGAAGCAACACGGCAGAGGTGGGTGCATGAATTGGTGATCAACCCTTCGTTCTAGTCGTGTTGACCAGCCCGTTTGTTCCCAGCCCGACTCAAGTTCTCCACCCAAAACGACTCAACAAAGACCCAAGGAGACGGACTTCTCCACAGCATCAAGATCTAATCGCGACGTCCTTGAGACTAGGTGGTCAGAAAGCGGAAGAATCGCCAACGAATCCTTCTCAAGCATGTCCGGAATCTGTCGTGCCGCCTCACCCACCGCCCTCTCCAAAGGCGGTCCTTGGTCAAACAGACGAGCCACCAGAAGTCTCCGCCCGTACAAAAACACATGAAGAACTTCCGGGAAGCGGTCGCGCTGCTTGCACTGATCCAAATGTCACAGACAGCCGTGTTCTGAACCAGGTTCCAGAGCCTGAATCAAAGATAGTTACAGAGATCCGGGACGACCCGCTTGATCTCAATGTCCACCACACAGCAGCCGCTGCCGAGCAAGAAAAAGACGATGTTCCTTCGTCTGCAGCTCTGCTTGACGACCCTTCTCCAGTCGCCACCGAGAGCGAAGTCGATCCATATCGCGAGCCCAAGGCGATCCCTAAACTTCGACCGCCCGTTTTCGTCTATCCCCATAGCGAAGGCAAGATTTCCCCAAAGTTCCGACAAAGATTCAGAGAGGTGGTCAACATATTCATGTACAACATCAGGGGAAGTGCTGAACTGAGAGAAAGCACTCAGTTCATTGACTACACGCTCCGAATCTGTGGCCAGTCGCCCGAGACATCGCACCCGTCCATCCTCGTCTTCTGCCGACAACGAGATTTCAAGCCGCTTCACGGCCTGCTTTCCAATGATCGCCTGCGGTTTCAGTACAGCCGTAAGCGGTCTTCTCGACGGGACCTCTGGAGTGGGTGGCCGGCTTCGCGAAGACCAGCCACCACCACAGATCAGAACGTGCCCTTGTTCGACCTGTATTTCTGGCGCAGCCTGCAACCGCGAGAACTACTCTGGGGTCCTCGGTCAACCGTTTTTCTAGACCAAGGCCCGAGTACGGGGATCACGTCTTATTTGACCATGTGCGGTTCCCTGCTGATGTCTCCAAATAATATGGAAAAGCGCTCTACCTTGGGCTATGTAGTACAGTTGGGTCCTAACTACTACGGAGTCACAGCATCTCATACGTTCAGGAGTGCTGAAGACGAGCCAAAACGTCCAGTGGCCCGCGGAGAATCTACGCATTACGACCGTTTGGCTGTCTCGGCCGAGCACAATGACACCGTACTGACGTCCGGTGGATCAACGTACTCGGATGGCTGGATTGGCCAGCAAACGGAAAACCTGCAGATCGATACTTCGGACGACAGCGAGGAGTATCTTATGGACGACGGAGAGTACGAGAGCTTCACCGACGAGGAAAGTGACACTGAACATGTGATTGGCGGCGCCAGGAAAAAGAAGGGCGTCTGGCAACTGGACTGGGAACGCAACGAGACCCCTGTCGTATCATTTCCCCAGCTTGCAGAACACGATGTGCTTGGCGAACTTGATCTGGACTGGGCGCTGGTCAAGCTGGAAGATGCAGACAACTGGCGGCCAAACGCCGTCATGGCTAAAAACGGGACCGATGTCATCTTCCTGACCGGGTTCGCGTCAGAATATCCGGAACGAGAAACCCCCGTTCTCATCGCGACTTCGGGCGGCGCACAATTCTCTGGAAACCTCCATTCGATACCATCAGTGCTTGGAGGTGTTAACGGGAGAGTCCCGTCTGTCATGCGGACTGTCACCCTTGACGGTGGCAAGCGTTAGTTAGGCCACAGAAGAATGGTATGCAACAAGCTAATATGTGCCATAGTTCTCAGCAAAGGTGGTTCCGGCTCGGTGGTTGTAGATGCTCTGACGAACCAGATCTTTGGCCACGTCGTGGCTTCGAACCCACTGGGCGAGGTCTATGTCAGTCCCGTCATTGGGCTCCTGGACCACCTCAAAGCTCGGTACCGTGAGACTCAAGTCCGTCTTCCGGAACCACTCCGTACCCTAAGGGACATGATAGCATTCCATGTACCCCGCAAAAACCCCGCCTTGGTCGACAAGCTGATTCTGCATTATGCCAAGCTTGACGACGCCTATGCATCCACACATCCGCCAAACAAGCTTCATCAAGCGATTCACAACGGAGATGTGGATTCTGTGAGGCCGCTCCTCAAGCCGGACATCTACATGAAATCGAAAGACCATCGCGGGGGGACAGCACTGCACGCAGCGTCCTTGTATGGACATGCTGAGATAGTAAAACTCATTGTTGAGTCGGGATTCGAGCTGGACCCCGTGGACCATACAGGCTGGACACCCCTTAACAATGCATCTTATGGTGGGCATGCAGAAGTCGTGCGGTTGCTTCTATCGAAGGGCGCCGATCCGAATATTCCCAACATCCGTACACGAACACCATTGCACACTGCAGCAACGAAGGGCCACAAGGAAGTCATGCAGCTTCTGCTTCTACAAGCAGGAGATAGGCTAGATGAAGGTGCACGAGACTACAGGGGTATGATGCTTCTACACGCTGCATCACAGAGCGGCCATACAGAAGTAGTAGAACTACTTCTCGATCGAGGGACTGATTTGGAGGTCAAAGATGCACAAGGAGAGACACCGCTTCACCACGCGTCAAGAGCCGGTCACCTAGAAGTAGTGAGGCTTCTCATCGAACGAGGGGCTGATTTGAACGTCGAAGACTTATACAGATGGACACCACTGCACCATGCGTCAAGAATCGGCCACTTGGGTGTAGTGAAGCTGCTCCTCGACCAAGGGGCTCGTTTGGGGGCAAAAGATGTCCAGGGATGGACACCACTGTACGACGCGTCAAGGTTCGGCCACACAGAGGTAGTGAGGCTGCTTATCGCTCGAGGGGCCCAAGTAGACGACGAAGCTCTAGGCGGGCAAACGCCGCTCGGTTGTGCGGTGGAGGGCAATCACGCGGGCATATACGAACTACTCCTTCAAGCAGGGGCTTGGGATTCGAAGAGCGCAAGAGAGAAGAGGACAGGCAACAAGATTCATCCGGATACGGACGACGACAAACTGAAAGAGGCAAAGGCATCGGGCCATGCAAACAAGCCGGCGCCGAAACACACCAAGTCGGGCATTGTGCAACAGTCACAAAGGGATGGCGAGGCTTTTCCCTGAAGACAGTCAGCTGAGTAGGGAAGCACGAAACACCGGAGATGAGATTGCCTCGAAGTGGAAATAGAGAGTCTAGTTTTACATAAAGGTATTAACGTTCTGGTTCAACCGCCCACTATACCGTTGTGTGCCGTTTACCCAGTTTTGTACCATATCGACCCTTGCGACGTTGATAGGTTTGCATGTAGCGATGTTGAGGTGTCGATTGTGGTTGCTAGCACATGAACTTCGTGTACACACACGCTGCGGCATCTCCAGCAGAAACATCATGGACTTTGGTGGAAACTTATGTCGTTTCTTCCACGTTGAAGCGACCATCCATCGGCCACGGGTCTTTGGCTTTCTTGGCTCTGGCCATTTTGAGCATGTCAGCATACAATTGCCTCGCGGCAGCTCACGAACGTCCAGATGCACGTAAGGTGGGGGGGGGGGGGGGGGGGGGGACTCACTTCAGGTCGGCTCCAGACGCCAGTTTTGCGGCGAGATACCGAATCATCCTGTAATACCACGTAGAACCGACGCCGACGGACCCGACCCAGGACGCCACGGCGGCCATCTTCTCCGACCGGGGCACTCGGAGTCCGGCGTACTCCTCGAGGGCGGCCCGGAGATCGCCAGGGTCCCGCCCGACGGCGCTGGGGCCGCAGTGCCTTAGGAGCGCGGCGGCGAGGACCGTGGCGTCCTCGATGGCGAAGCCCGTCCCCTGGCCGCTGGTGGGGAGCATCAGCCGCGCGGCGTCGCCGAGGAGGACGACGGGCCCGGCCCCGCGTGTGTCGGGGGCGGCCCACTGGATCTCGTCCCGTTGCCAGACGCGCTGGCGGAGGGGCGTGTGGATGATGCGGTCCGCCGAGGCCAGCATCGTCGCGAAGTCGCCGGCGAAGGGGTGGCGGAGGCGCAGGTGGGCGCGGAGGATGGCGACGGTGGCGGATCTGGGGTACTGGCCTGCCGCGATGGCGTCGTGCCACGGTTCCTCGTCCCCGTCCCCGTCCCGGTTCCCGTCTCCGTATTTGGCGTGGTGGGCTTGGGTTTCTTCGTCTGCCGGGTCGGCTCGGGCCTCCGGGGCCGCTTCTTCGGGGAGGATCAAGTCCCAGCGGAACATATTCCCCGGACAGGGCCCCGTGGCCAGGAACCCCCGCGGCAGCCACACCGAGTGCGACTCGGAGAACGGGCGTTCGGGGGCGTGGGAGGCGGGCATCTTGTCTGCGGAGGAGATGCCGTAGATGCCCGTCATGCCCATGTGGTCGGGCAGCCAGCGGCGTGCGGCGGTCTGCGGGTCGCGGAGGGTGAGGATGCGGCGGCGGACGGCGGAGTAGCCGCCGTCGGCACCGACGAGGAGGTCGACGTCGAGGTGGGTGCCGTCGGCGAAGCCCACGCGAGTGCAGCAGGCGTCGGCGTCGTCGTCGTCGGCACGGGGCTCTCCCGATGCGACAGCGGGATCGATATGTTCGAAGTGGACGGCCTTCTTTGCCCACCTCACGTCGCCGCCCAGCTCGCGCACGCGGTCGACGAGAAGGGCCTGCAGGGCGGCGCGCTCAAAGTACACGGCGCCCATGCGCATCTCGTGGGACCAGAAGCCGTTGGTCATGGTCTTGAGGTGCGTGAGCGGGGCGTCCGGGCTGCGGTCCAGAGACGAGGGGCCGGACCAGAGGGACAGGTCGTCGCATTCGTGGCCGTGCGTGCGGATGGCGTCGCCGAGCCCCAGGGCCAGGAGGGGGTGGATGCCGTTCGGGAGGAGCGCCACCGAGGCGCCGGCACGTTGGTGGTGTCTGGGCGAGCTTCCGTCGGTGGTGGCCGGGCCCGGGGCCGGAGACTGGTCAAAGAGGATCGGACGAAAGAGGGTGCGGAGGACCGGGTGGGACAGGAGGTGCAGTGCGAGCGTCGGACCGGCGATGGCGGCGCCGCAGATACCCACTATTCTCGGGGCCGGAGGTGTCATTGTAGCAGTCGGCGTCTATTGTCTACGATGGAGGTGGGATGCTGATGCAAATGGCAAAGATCTGGTTTGAAGCTGGATGGTGTCGAGGTCTCATACCACATCGCATGGGAATCAGTTACAAGTGATGAAGGAACTCTTTTGTTTATATTGTCTGCCTAGACTTATGTCCCCTCCCGGCGAACAGCGAGCGGTGCATGGGAAGAGAAGCGCCAGTCAGCATTCCAGTGCCTGGCATCGTGAAGAAACCGTCCAATGGGAAGCTCTGAAGGGCTGCATCCTTCGTAAAAAGGGACGACGCTCGTGCCGTAAAAGACCTCTCACAAGAGTGAGTGGCATATCTTGATTACCTCGTAATGAGGATTTAGAGACCGTTTCGCTTATGTTATCCGTGGCTGCTTTCTGGATTCCTTCAAACTGAAGGAGAGAAAATGTGATATCGGCACGTCGACCAGACCATAAGATATAGACGGTGCTCTGCGATTCAGCCTACAAGGCAACTGTTATTGCTATCTGTTTGCAGTAATAAATGGCGCCGTTGTCGATTCTCGGGGTCGGAACACGGCAATCTGCCTCTTCAGCGCTGCCGTAGACGAAGATATTTAATTGTCTTTGTTTCTTCCAAAGCTTCCGTGCGGGCCGGGCCAAACCAAGAGGCAACTTCGTCATGCGCTCTCCTGTGCATACATACGCACTTTGTGACCAGCCATGGGCCACGGAGTCTGACCCGTTCTCTCGTCCTACGCATCATCAGGCCTCCTGCCGTATCCTACCCAAGAACCGTGTTCGGAATTAAAACAGACGGAACCAAAAGAGAGGGCGGTTGAATAAGCAAAGCGTGAGACAACGCCTCCCCTAAGATGTCTCTGAAATTGCACGGCCCGCCCTCCTCCCTCGCCGATCACTCGTGGCCCGACAAGGTTTGCCGGGGCCCCTTCCCACCTCCCCGGTCCGGCACCGACAAAATACCGGCCATGTACCCTAGTCCTTCGTATGTGAGCAAGGGAGAGAGAGGGGGGAAAAAACATTAGGGTCAGCGAAACAAGATAAACCCCCACCGCGAGGAGATTGGAGAGAGAGAGACAGAGAGAGAGAGGGCCATTGGTGTCTAGAAACACCCGAATCCGGGAGGGAAAATGTCCCGGTCAAGGGATCGACCAACAGTGTCTCCCTCCTCCTACGCACACAAAAATAGAATGGACGCCTGCCTTCTCCCTTGCGAAGGAAAAGGGTTCCCCATGCGGGAAAAACGGATGCTCTCCGTCGAGTCGAGAAGCCGTGTGCGCCCCGGACCTCGAGTCAGGATGGTCGGGATCCCATACGGGATTCCATCAGATCAGAATCGGACACCAGTTGTAGAGTAGTACAGAGTAGTAGCAGCATATGTGCACAGGCAAAAATCGGACAAAGACACCGTTGAAGAAAAGCCCACCGGCCCCCCTCCCCCTCCCCCTCTCCAAACCAGCCTTCGCCACAGCTATGGCCCCCCTCCCCTCGTCGGCTTCTCCAGACGGGTTGGCGGGCAGGATCGAATGCAACATACGGAGGGTTTCAGCGAGGATGGGTACCGGCGGGCAACGATGGACGGCTCTAGAGGGAATCTCTCAAACCTCGCAGCCTGTGGTTCACACCGGCATCGACCCTCTTCCCAACGTCGTAGGATGCGAACGAAGTTATGTTGGTGAGTCCGTCCCTCTGTGGTGTGTTTACCTATCCGCGTCTTGTCTGTGTGCCGCTCGCTCCGTCGATCGTTTTTCGCAAACAGGGAAAAAACCGTATGTATCCGCGCCGCCCCCCCCCTCCTCCTTACGTGCTGTCTGATATCGAGTGATTAATCCTCTCGCCAAGCCTAATGCAGCTATTGACGTGCAGGTCTCAATATCGGCTCGACGACGACGACGCGGCGCACAGAAACAAAACGAAACGGAAGAGAAAAAAAGCCTGCGGGTTCTACTACGGTCCATCACCTACCGCATGGGGTCTCAGACACGCAGTCTGAAGTTTCTAATCAGCGATGATCCGTCAACCCAATCCCAACACTGCATGCATATGTGTGGGTGTGTGTGTGTGTGTGTGTGTGTGTGTGTGTGTGGTGTGTCTGCCCAAGAGATGTGCGGATTTGCTGCATGTCTTATCTCTCGGCGTGAGACTGGTCTGCCGCGTCCGTTCGGGCGAAGACGCTAAAAACACAGAGAGAGTCACTCACCTGCCGACCGATGCCATCAGCCGGTCTCAGGGGTTCGAACATTTGGAGCAGCCTAATGCTCATTGGACCTCCCCCACAACAGTCCCACCGTCCGACGGACCAAAACGGAACGCTGATTGCTTCGTGTTCCGATCACCCTGTCAAACGCGCCCAAGGGGCCAAGAGGGAACAAAAAACGGGGATCTGGTTCCGTTTTTTATTTCATTGCCTCCAACCTTACCAACTGACCTTATGCAACGTACCTAGGTACGGGTCGTTCAGCAAACCCAAAATGCAACACCCCGAAGAGCCGACTTGCCCGACCCCGAACGGACTCGACCGGAACCGAAATTCCTCCCCCTCTCTTCCCCCCCCTCAATAGCCGGGGGGGCGCGCTGTGGGTAAAAAGTGTCGGTTTGCTTTGGAGGAGACGGACCCGTCCACCGGGCTCGGCAGCGGTGACGAGCAGGGGGAGGCTCACCCACGGTTTACAGAATAGGCCTTGGGAAATACGGTTCCCCCCCCTTTCTTTCCTTTCCTTTCCTTTCCGGTTTTTTTTTCTTCCTCTTTTCTTTTTCCGTCGTTCACGTGGTCCCTGGAAAAGATTTCAACGGTGAGTCCCCCTCCTCCCCTTGACCCCATCAAGGTCTCCAGAATTTCCCACTGGCGGAGGAGGCCGACAGTGACCAACAGACTGGCTCAGCGCCGAGGAACAACCGCTTAACGACCATGACGCCTGCATACCGTGTGATACATGGGAACCCCGTTTGGCTGCCTGCCCCTCTCCCCCCCCTTTGCCAAGGGGTGAGTACGTACAGCGTAAGTAGGGCATGTCCACTTACTTAAATGGCAGCATGCTTTCTCGGCTGCATTGGGGTCTCCGTTTTAAACGTAACTTATCATATCCCTGAACGGTCTCGCCTAGCGCGACTCCATTGTCTCTCGATTGGGAACAAGCAATACAGAACACATCCTGTAGTACCTAGGTACGAGGGAGGGAGACCGCCCCACCATCCCTTGGCGACGTATCTCGCCGCAACCTCAGGTGGCCAACCGTGCCGCCATCGCGAGTCTGCGGCGCGGGACCAGAGTCCGATGGGATGCACCGTCGATTCTTCCTATCACGGAAGGCCCGCACCCGGCACTGCTGTGTGCCATGGGCAGCGTGGGCCAAGTTTGGCATTACAACATTCAGTATTGTTTTTTCCTTTCATCTTTTCTTGATTTCTTGATTTCAAAGAGTCTGGTATCACTACAAACGAGTCCCCGTGGGCGCCTGCTAGAAATTTGCGGTCTGTCTTTCCAACCCGCAATGGCACCGCCGACCGAGGGGCATCCATCGCGGCGCCCGTCGCGGACGGGGAGGGTAGACACTAAACAATACAAACGTACCAGAGAATAACATTACTCACTCAGACCGTGTGAGAACTTTGACCGGAGAACTGGGAATCGGCCGGCTCGGAAGCACCAGGAGAGATATATACACAACAGTGATAAAAGGAGAGATACTGGTTGGTTCTGCGTCGTAGCCGTCCTTGCTTATCCCGACTCCGCGCGCGAGAAAGAATAAGTGGGGGAAAAAGATGATAGCAACAAATACTCGACATGGAATTATGAAAAGCAAACATGTATACTGGCTCGCAGTACACTCCAACGCAGAGGCCGCGCTTCATTCCATTCTTTCTCGCCGCTCCTCCCTTTTTTTTTCTCCATTTCGGTCTTCCTTTCGCAATTCCGAGAGCGATGGGGTTTTGCTTATGCGAGGAGAGCGAAAGAGACGGCCATGACGGAGGCCAGGACCAGCGTCACGCTGCTGCCGAGCGCGCCGGCGCCGCTGTCCTCACCGGCCTTCTTGGTGCCGTTGACGCAGATCTCGGTGCCGTCGAGCGCGGCCAGAGGAACAACGGCCTTGGGCTCGCCCTTGGACATGAAGAGGGTGACGTTGCCGGTGCCGTCGGCGGTGCTGGTCGCGCACGAGAGGACCTCGACTACCTCGTCGCCGGGGTTGAAACCGCCGACGCTGAGCTCGTACGTGTCGCCCTTGGAGCTCTTGTTGGTGATGCAGAAGACGACCTGGGCGCCCTCGGGGCCTTTGCGCAGGCACAAGTGCGTGTTCTCGACAAAGAGCTGCTCAGAGGCTGTCGTGGCGAAGTTGTTGTTCAGGCTCTGCAGCTGGTTGCGCGTCTTGAGGAGCGTCGATGTCATCGTGTAGATGGGCGCCGACGTGTCGTACTTGGACTCCCAGAGGGGCTCACGGTTGAAGGGCGTCGAGTTTCCCTTGAAGTGCTGCTCTTGGCCCTGGTAGACTGTTGAGACAAGCTTGTTAGCACTTGTTGATACGTCACCGAACGGGGTGGGGTTCGATGCAGGGGGGAGAGGGGAGGGAGGCATGTATGTACTCACCGGTGGGGATGCCATCCGTCAAAAGAATGTAGGCCATAGCGTTCTTGGCGAGAGCAATATCGTCGTCGTAGACGGCGAAACGCGGCATGTCGTGGTTCTCGATGAAGGATCCGAGGGCGAAGATGTCGGTGCAGCCGTCGCGGGCCTGGCTACGCCAGTCGGCGAGCTCGTTCATGTCGCCGTTGAAGAAGACGGTGTTCAGGGGGTAGTACTCGATGTAGTTGGGCATGCCGGGCAGCAGGTTCAGGGTCTGGTAGCGGCAGAAGTCGGCGGGGGCGCCGGTCAAGACCTCGCCAAAGGCGAAGACTCCCGAGGCGTTGACAAAGGTGGGCAGGAATTCGTCGTTGACGTGCTTGGCGGCGTCGATACGGAGTCCGTCGATCGAGTAGTTGGAGACGAGCTCCTTGATCCACTTGCTGAACTCGTCGACGACGGGCTGGGTCTCAGTGGCCAAGTCGGCGAGGGCAACGCCGTAGGGGTACAGCCAGCAGTCCTGGTAGTTGGTGGAATTGTCCCACTCGGTGACATTGCAGTAGGGGTGGAAGTACTTCTCGTCGTTGAAGGGGTTGAAGTTGGAGTAGTCGAGCTTGGGCGGGAGTTCCTCGAGCTTCTGGACCATGTTGTTGACGACGACGTCGACCATGATGTACATGTCACGCTTGTGCATCTCGGTGACGAGGGCCTCAAAGTCGGCCTTGGTGCCGTACTTGTCGTTGAGGGCGTAGTTGTCAAGGGACCAGTAGCCATGGTAGGCCTCACCGACGGCGGTGTCGTCATCCATGTTCTTGACGATGGGGCTGATCTGGATAGCAGTGAAGCCCATATCTGCAGGACGTCATTGTTAATCATCGCGTTCTTGTCTCACTGTGTCGGTCTGCAAGAGAGCCGGGGTCAAGAGCACGACATGACATGGCATGATGTGCAGTAGGTTTGCTGACCTTGGATGTAGTCGAGCTTGTTCAACAGGCCCTTCCAGGTGCCGCCACAGAACTGGTAAAGCGTGCAATCGTGGTCGGTAGAGCCGTCGTCGTGAGCGTAACGGTCAATCATGACCTGGTAAATGGATCGCGACTTCCATGCCTCCAGGTCAGCGGCCGTGACCAAGGCCGAGAGGGCCGAAAGGGCAGCCCAGGCGAATGTTGAGGTACGCATGGCTGGTGTGTGATGTTGACTCTTGGAGTCGATGTAATTAAAACGAGAGACTGCGCCGCGTAAGGGCGATGGCTAAACGATTGGCTTTTTTGGGTTGTTGTTGTTGCGCTTGGAAGTGAGCGTGGTGAAAGGAATGGATAGGGTCGGGAAGGTTGCGGCGCGCACAAACAACGATATAGACTTTTGGGATGTAGGATGAACTGTCAAACTCCTCGGGGATGGATCGATGAACGAATGGATGGACGGGGGAACCCTTCAATGAGAATTACAACGAGTGACGGGCGGCTTGAGTGGTGCCGAACTGGGAGCTGGACGGGTGGATGGACTAGAGTGAGAGCTGGACTGGGAAAAAAGGGGTGGGAAAACCGGGTAGATTAAACGAGTGACTTGAGAGCGACGTGGAGTCGGTTGGCAGCGAAAGAAGAGGGGCGGCCACCCGCGGCAAGACGAGACTGACACTGTTGATACGAGGGTAGAGATCAACGGAGGAAGAGAGTGAGGGCAGAGAGTGAGAGAGGCCAGGGGTAGGGGAGGAAGAGTTGTCAAAAAGTAGTGGACGATGGAACTCTTCTCTGCAGCCAGTGATTAAATTACTTCAGTGCAAAAGATACGGATACAAGATGCGCCATGGTGCAGAATGGAGCGCTCGGCACTGCGTGTGTGAGGCAATGCAAGGTACGCGAGACAGGTATTACAGCGCGGAGAAGGAGGCAAAACCCGACTGCAGTAAGACTGTTCTGTTAGACATGAAGGCGGTGGGAGCAAGACACCGAGGAGGCGGATGGGCTTGGAAAAGGCTTGGAAAGGCCTTCAAGGAGATGACGGGTTCCTGGCAACTTTGCCGTACTTGGTCAGCCTGTCAATGCCTCGGATCAGATGGACGACGAGTGAGGCCCACACGAGGAGGGGGGCGTAAAGGACCGCGGTCAATAACCATGAACAACAGGTGCCAGGTGGTCGACAGGAAATTGAACCCAAGCAGATAATATGAGCGGCGACGGAGATCCAACGGTCTATACGGAGGCCAAGCCGGGGTGTGTGAAGGTGTGATTGTGCTTGTGCCTAAAAGGGAAAGGTGACGGGGAAGAGGGCTCACGGAGGCGAGTGTCAGTTGTCAACCGATGGGATTGCGGCCTCAGGCCTCTTTGTAAGGAGACGTAAGGCATGGAATCGGACAAGTCGGAGAGAGAGAGTGAGTGAGAAATAGAGAGAACCAAAGACGGATTGCGGAAAAGGGGAGGAGATAGGTGAAAGCCAGAAGCCTAGTTAAGGTGCTGATCAAGCAATGCGCAGCTGCGGCATAGAATACATAGTATCTGTAGGTGGGATGAGATGCTGTTCGCTTTTGCGATGTGACTGATGTCAGCGAGGAATTGGAGTGGTGGGAGAGACATTCACACCAGTGGTCAGCGCCACTAGCGAATCCGATTGTTGTGATTGGAACGGGCGCGTACCAATGAGAAAGCACGGCCAACATCGAGAGAAATGGTTCGCGCAGTGCTGCTGTGGGTGTTCTGTACATAGGTACCTAGGTAGTAGGCTGCGTGGGTGGGCAGACTGCAATCCAGTCCAGTGCATGCTGTACCTTATTCGCCCAGCGGCCCCCCCCTCGTTTCCCCTGCCAAGACGCGCCGGCGCGACCAACGGTGCGGCCTTGGAAGTTGGAAGGGCCCTGGAACTTTTTTCTCTTCTTCTTTTGGTCCCACATGAGGGACTGAGCTTATCCCGATGCGGCGTAGTCGCGCGACACGGCACACCTGGGACTCGGGGATCCATGGAAAAGCTGAAGAGGCAGTGAGCGTCAAACTGTCAGACCCGTCAAAGCCGTCAAAGCCGTCAACGGCGCGTCTCGTGTCGTGTCGTCGACGGTTGGCGGTGGGCGGTGGCACGGCGACGGGAGGAAGAAGGCGGCGACGGTGTTGGTGTTGGCGCCAATACAGACAAACAAGCTGGGAAGTGCCCTCTTGGGCGCAGTGCTTAACGGCGGGCCTAGTGGCGCGTCTGGTATGCTTGGTGTGCTTGATGAATCAAGGCGGCTGCTTGATGCAATTGGCGGGGGTTGCTTAGTATTTGCTTGTCTGCGCCGCAGGTCCGTCGCCCGACGACAGTTCTTGGTCGAGGGATGATAACTACATATACAGATTAGAGTACGGATACTCTGTATCCGTACGGATACAGACAGCTGGTAAGCTCAAAAAAAAAAAAAAGCGCATCAAGGCAAGAACAAGTCCTGCCGCCAGCAGCCGCCCCTGTAGGGCGCACCTGTCATCAGTAAGACAGGTAGGCTAGAAGATACCCAAGTGCCCTGCAATACAAGTGTCCAGACGACGATAAGAAGAGCCGACGTGTTTTGGTTGGTGCATACATGAGCGAGTCCTTTATCCCTTAGTAAGAACCATCCGCACCGTTGTCGCTCGCTGCTCACACTTTTCATCGCCTGAGTTGGTCACACAACTTCCACTGGTTCAGTTCCACAATACCGCCCAACCGGGCCACCATACTCAAACTCTATAAACGCATCCTCAAACCAGCGCGTCCTAGTCCGACGGGGCGACGAGCGAGTGACAGACGGCGAGCGACAGCCCTCCTATATCGACTTTCCCCCGCCTCCTGGAAAACGAGAATTTACCGAGTAGCAGTAGCCTGGGCAGCCCCGGACACGAACAACCAATGGTCACGATGAGACACGGCAATGACAGTGCGGCGGACGTCTGACGAAAAGACACCAGAAAGAAAAGGAAAAAGGAGAGAAAAGGGATAAATGGAGCTCGCAGGGCCTTGACTGGCAACTCCTTGGCGGGTCTGCTGATTTGGACTCTACTGTCCCTGTTCCTCGCATTGGCACCAAGGATCCTCTCTTCCTCAGCACATCCCTCCTGAAGGGTTTTTTCCTTTCTGCCCTGTTTCAGCGCGCCCAGAGCAGTGCCCAGAGCCCAGAGCCGCCAGCCAAGGGGAGCCAGTGTCTAGCAGGGCGATGAGTGGCCATAACTACCTGTGTCTCACCTCTGACTCGTCAGTTCGACTGCTTCTCTTCTCCTTCTCTCTACTCTAGTCCTGCTTTCTTGTTGGTGTGCACAACACTCACACAGGGGCCGATTGTCGACGACGGCGACAGATGCTGCACCGTGAAGGGGGGAGTTGGACAGGGATCTCTAGTACAGCCCCGCACGACGTCCAGGTGCAACTCCGGCCCATGGTGGCTCGACCAGAAGCCCCGGTCGATGTGTCGATGTCGTCCCATTATAGGATACTTCCTCGTGCCCAAGTGGACACTTCTAGCGGGGGCATATCCGGACTAGCACCGGTAAGGTGGAACGACATGGGCTGCAATCCCTGCTGGTGCTACATGGGTACGTACCGTGGTGGAGAGGGCCCTGCCGGCAAGAGGCAAAATAAAATAGCCTTGCGGGAGTGGGAAAAAACGGTTGGGTGCGTGCCGCTCGCCTGTGGCGGATGTGGTCGGAACGGCGGCAAAAGATTGGCCGCGCTTTCTCAGTACGTGTCCAATCGTTCCTATCGTTATCCACTGTGGCTTGGAAGTCCTCTTCGTCTCACCTTCTCTCTCTATCTCTGTCTCCCGGCTGTTCGCAACGACACGCCCACCATCCTCACATTCTCCCTGGTTTGACAGCCTACGCGCCAACCCCGAATTTCTTTTTCACCCTTCCTTCTGAAAATCCTTCCACCCTGCTGGATTTGTCTTCTCCTGCTTTAGCTTCGCGGCAAGGCGACGTCACTCTCACGATCGCACACGTTTTCTGTCTTGGCCCAGTCCGCTCATACCGGGATCAACTCGATGTGCCACTCGCCTTTTCACCCCCCAACCCAAATCCACGGGCGGTCATGGACTAAGTGCCACACCGTCACCAGTTAAGATGAACCCGTTCGAGTGCTGTCTGTCCGTCCTGTTGAATTGCACTCACCGCACCGGGCGGGCTCTGGCTCCTCAGCCTCAGTTCTCCCGACTGGGAAATCACTGCTTTTGCACAATCTCGGAGAGCATGGATCATCCGTTCTGATAGCCCAGCACTTCGTCTCCAACGCCTCGTATTCTTCTGGGGGGGGGGGGGGGAGGGGGAGCCACACAAAGTAAAACTGACTCGATGCAACAGAGCACGTCCACTGGCCAGGGGCCGACTGACAGCGGATGCCTCGACCGACAGACGGAGCCCGCCCGAATCGACCAACAGGAAGCACCACGTCGTGCCAGCCTATCCTTGGCACTCGGACATGGACCCCTGCCACCTCAGACTTCGGGACCACCGTATTGGACAGTCTCTGTTGTGGGAATCATCCAAAAGGGTAATCCAAGATGGGGCTCATCAATCTCCTATCGCCCTCATGGTTCGCTGCCATCCAGGCATTTGCCTGCACCCTATGCATATCCATATTCCAAACTTCGTATAGCCAGAATTAGCCCCGACCACCCCCAGAGCCACCCCATTGTCATGTACACCGTAGTCTGCGGTCTATACCCACCACAGAGAGGGGCTGGACGAACAAGAGGAGTATCCGCATGGGTACGGATGTCTCTCTCTCTTTCTCTCTGCCTCCCTCTGTCACTCGGTTCTCCCTCCCTCACTGAGGTACGACGGAGACTCACTCGCACAATGGGAACATGGGGGGAGCGTGGAGCTTGAAGAGCTAGCGATTCGGCTGGCCCGTTCCTGCGCAAGGGGGCCCCCATCACCATCACGGAATCAGCGCCCTGCGGCCTGCATCCCACTCTGCCGCCCCCGCCCATCCGTCCTCCCCTTCTCCCAAAACCGCAGACGACGGCGAAACTGGAGCCTTGGGAGGCGAGGCGGACGGACAGATCCTTCGTGGAAGTCACTTTTCCATGGTCCCCAGCCACTCTGGAGCCTGCTGTGCATATGCCTGCTCATGCGCCTATGCCTACGCCTGCGCCTGTGTGTACAGAGTACCTGCCTGTGCCTCTCTCTCTCTCTCAGTCCCAGTGATCCCCCTTTCCGCCGCACTTCAGTCTGGGGCACATTGCGATTGAGTTGACCCAAGCTCCTACGAGATTACCCCCTTTTCTTTTCCATCGGTACCAGCGTGGTGTTTGACGGCCGAGTTTTCTTCCCATCCGTCCCGCGCCTTGCCTTGCTTGTCTCATCCCGTCATTCGTTCTTGCTTGCTTGCTGGTCTGCTTCGCGGCCTTTCTCTCCTCCCCCCAACCCGCCATCACCACCACACTCATTCGAGCTTCACTTCGTCACTCATTCCTGTTTTATTTTTTGTTGTACAATTTTGCTCACTCGCCCCTCCCGGCGAGTAAGAGTAACAATGTCTAATTCAGTATTGGCTTGGGCACTTACACTCCTTACCGCCTCATCAACACTCGTTTCTGGCCTCAAGTTCACCGCGAGCGAAGTCGACTACAACCTAAACCAGAACCGGCTGGCGAAGAACCCCTTCGAGTATTCCGGAAAGCGAGGAGGCAACCACACCTTCGCGAAATCACCAGACAATTGGCGCTTCCCATTCTACACATTATTCATTGACCGTTTCGTCAACGGCGACCCCGACAACGACAATATCAATGGCACGGTTTTCGAACACGACATCTTGAGCAACCAGCTCCGCCATGGCGGTGACATAGCTGGTCTTGTCGATACTCTCGACTACATCCAGGGGATGGGCATCAAGGGTCTCTACATCGCCGGATCCCCCTTTATCAACGACCCTTGGAAGGCGGATTCCTACTCTGTGCGAGAACATCCCCCCTTCACCGACATGCGGGCTGGAGACGTAAATGCTGACAGGGACCTCCTTCTAGCCCCTCGATCTCACCCTTCTCGACAAGCACTACGGTAACATCACGGCATGGCAAGAGGCCATCGACGAGATCCATAGGAGGGGCATGTATGTGGTTCTGGACCAGACCATGGCAACGTGAGTATCCAGTAGCCCGCTGCAGCATTGCCGTCACTCACTGTTTCTTGTAGCATGGGTGACTTGATCGGTTTCGAAGGATACCTCAACGAATCGACACCGTTTCGGACCGACGAGCACAAGGTTCTATGGAAGACTTCTCGACAATACCTCGACTTCAACATTGGCAACGAGTACAATGAAAGCTGCGAGTACCCGGCTTTCTGGTTCGAAGACGGCAAACCCGTTGGCCCGGATGTTGAGGCACAGCTAAAGGGCTGCTATAACAGCGATTTCGACCAGTACGGTGACATTGAGGCTTTCGGTGTTTTCCCCGACTGGCAGCGTCAGTTGGCAAAGTTCGCTTCCGTGCAGGACCGTCTTCGTGAATGGGTTCCCTCGGTCCGTCAACGTCTCGAACTGTACTCGTGCATGACTATTCAAATGCTCGACATCGATGGATACCGTATCGACAAGGCCGTCCAGGTCACCGTTGACGCGCAGGCCGAGTGGAGTACCGCCATGCGAAAGTGCGCAAAGGATCTCGGCAAGGAAAACTTCATGGTTGTCGGCGAAATCACCAGTGGTAACACGCTGGGATCCATCTATCTCGGACGTGGCCGAACCCCGGAAATGGCCTCCGCCTTGGAACTCGCCGACGCCGTTGCCTTGGATGCAACCAGCGCTTCCACGTCGGGCAGCTTCATCCGCGAGCACGGTAAGAGCGCCCTTGATGCCGGTGCCTTTCACTACTCCATTTACCGTTTCATGACCCGTTTCCTCGGCATGAGCGGTAACCTCGAGGCTGGATACGATCTTCCGACGGACTGGGTTCAGACCTGGAACCAGATGATCCTGACCAACGACTTCTACAACGCGAACACGGGCGAGTTTGACCCTCGCCATTTGTACGGCGTCACCAACCAGGACGTTTTCCGATGGCCTGCCATCGAGCTCGGAACGGAGCGTATGCTTCTCGCCTATTTCATCACGACGATGCTCCTTCCTGGCGCCCCTCTGGTTTACTATGGCGAAGAGCAAAACTTTTACGTATTGGACAACACCGCCGAGAACTACGTCTTTGGTCGTCAAGCTTTTTCCCCTGCCCAGGCATGGAAGATCCACGGGTGCTATGCCGGCGACAATTCGGTGTATGTCGACTGGCCAATCGCTAAGGGCAGGAAGGGTTGCGAGGACGAAACCGTGGCCTATGACCACCGCGATCCTTCGGCGTCTGTTCGCAACTGGATGAAGCGTCTGTTCGCTTTCCGCGAAGAATATCCCGTCCTTGAGAGCGGCTGGCTTCTCGAGCAGCTGTCCAACAAGACGCATGGCGTCCAGTACAACGGCAGTGGCGTCGCTACCGAGACGGGCATCTGGAGTGTGGCGCGTGGCTACTTGAGCAACCAGAACAAGACGGATGACCCGGTCTGGCTGGTGTACCACAACAGCCCGAACGAGACGACGTACGAATTCGACTGCAGCAAAGAGGCTGAAGCCTTCATCTCGCCTTTTGATGGAAACACCAAGGTCAGGAACCTTTTCAGCACCGACGCCGCCATCACTCTTGAGACCTCAACCAAGGACAACGGATTCAAGGGTGCCGGCCACAAGGCCGGCTGCATCAGCAGCATTACCATGTCGCCCTTTGAATTCCGAGCCTACGTCCCTGACAAAGAATGGTTGGAGATTGCGCCTTCCATCACCGGTTTCGAGCCTGGCCACGATGCTCCCATCGACTCGACCGACGCCAACGGCAGGATCCCCATCGCCTTCAAATTTTCGACAGAGATGGACTGCAATACCGTGACGAGGTCTATTTCAGCCTACGTCACCGTCGACGGAAACACCAAGAGTAACCTCACCTTCGACACTCCCGTCTGCGGTTCCATGGACCCCATTGAAAAGGAATCGTGGACTGGTGCTATCGCCTCTGTGTGGAAGTGGTCCGCCAACCTCCAGAATGTGCCTGATGGTATTGTCAAGATCACGGCCAACAACACGGCTGCGCCCAACGGAAACTCGACAAACGCCGTGGACCATTTCCTCGTCCGCTTTGGCAAGCCATACAACCCCGTTACCTTCCCCGCCACCGCCAACTACTCACGCTCGCTGATGGAACAGAGCGGCAGCGAGTACTTCATCAACCACGCCGCCCCTGGGGCCACCAAGTGGCGCTACAGCACCAACTGGGGCTCGAGCTGGAGCAACTGGATGACGTACACCGGCGCCAGGCAGCGTATGATCCCTCAGGCTTGGGAGGGAACCGACCTCCAGAAATGGGAGGGCCAGCATCTCATGGTTCAGTATTTCAGCAAGCCCCTCGGTTCGTCTTCCTTCATCCAGCACTCAGACAGCAGCGACATCCCCTTCTCCCGCCGCTGGCCTCACATCTTCCTCCACGGACCGTTTAACAAGTGGGGATACGATGCCGGTCTGCCCAATCTGATGACCCAGGTCGGGAACAACCAGTGGGAGTTGCACTTCATGTATGAATGGCCTGCCCAGATCCAACTCAACCTCTGGGGTATTAACCCGGACAACCAACCGGATGCTTCCTTCATCTATGGCGACCCCAACGGCGACGGTGTCCTTGACCGTCTTCCCCCGAGCAGTTTGTCTGACAACATCGTCAATCTGACGTCGCCGCCCCCGATGCCCGCGCTTTCCTACAAGATGGTCCTCAACGACGCCAACTGGAACTACGTCGCCGTTCCCCAGGGCAACATGTGGATTCAGATCATCTTCTTTTTCCTCCTCGGCCTCATGCCCATCATCCTCGCAGGACTGGCCGGCTGGATCTACATGAAAGGATTTTACCAGGTCAAGATTAACAAGTCGGGATTCTCCAAGAAGGGTTGGTTACCACTCAAGCTCGGGAATGAGTCCAACATTAACTTCGGCGAAAAAGGCAAAAGTCTCGAGATGTCCCAAATTCCTCCGTCCCCCCTCGTCACGCCGGCTGCCGCGGCAGCCACCGGTGGCGCCCCCCGAAGGAAGGTCCTCATTGCCACCATGGAGTACAACATCGACGACTGGAAGATCAGCATCAAGATCGGTGGTCTTGGTGTCATGGCCAAGCTCATGAGTCAGGCGCTCACGCACGTCGATCTCATCTGGGTCGTCCCCTGCGTCGGCGATGTCGACTACCCCATGGAGAACGAGGCCGAGCCGATGTTTGTCGAGGTCATGGGCGACTCCTTCGAGGTCAAGGTCTACTACCACGTCTACAAGAACATTACGTACGTCCTGCTTGATGCTCCCATCTTCCGCCAACAAACCAAGGCCGACCCCTACATCGCTCGTATGGACGATCTCGAGAGTGCCATCCTGTACTGCGCCTGGAACAGCTGTATCGCCGAGTCGATCCGCCGCTTCAGCGCCGACATCTACCACATTAACGATTACCACGGTGCTGCCGCCCCCCTTTACCTCTTGCCGCAAACCATCCCCGTCTGCTTGTCTCTCCACAACGCCGAGTTCCAGGGTATGTGGCCCATGAGGACCGAGGAAGAACAGAAGGAGGTCTACAGCGTCTTCAACCTTCCGGCCAAGGTCGTCAAGGACTACGTCCAGTACGGTTCGGCCTTCAACCTTTTGCACGCCGCCGCCAGCTACCTCCGTATCCACCAGCGCGGTTTCGGTGCTGTCGGTGTGTCCAAGAAGTACGGTGACCGTTCCCTGGCTCGTTACCCCATTTTCTGGAGTTTGAAAAACATTGGTCAGCTGCCTAACCCCGATCCCTCCGACACTGGCGAATGGAACCCCGAGGAGGACATCGCCAACCACCAGGACGATATCAAGATCGACGAGACCTTTGAGGCCAACCGAGCCACTCTCCGAAGACAGGCCCAGGAGTGGGCTGGTCTCGAGGTCAACCCCAACGCCGACCTGTTCGTCTTCGTCGGCAGATGGAGTTTGCAAAAGGGTGTCGACCTGATTGCCGATCTGTTCCCCAGCGTCCTTGAGAAGTACCCCTCCGTCCAGCTCATCTGTGTCGGTCCCGTCATCGATTTGTACGGCAAGTTTGCGGCCCTGAAGCTCAACAAGCTCATGGAGAAGTACCCCGGCCGTGTCTTCAGCAAGCCCGAGTTCACCCAACTGCCCCCCTACATCTTTAGCGGTGCTGAATTTGCCCTCATTCCTTCTCGTGACGAACCGTTCGGTCTGGTCGCCGTCGAGTTCGGTCGTAAGGGTGCCCTGGGTGTTGGTGCCCGTGTCGGTGGTCTCGGTCAGATGCCCGGTTTCTGGTACACGGTCGAGTCGATGAGCCCCGCCCATTTGCTCCAGCAGTTCAAGCAGGCCATTGCGTCTGCCCTCAGCTGCAAGCCTAGAAAACGAGCCCTCATGCGCGCCTGGAGCGCCAAGCAGCGTTTCCCCGTCGCGCAGTGGATCAGGCAACTCGACACGCTCTATAACGACTCGATCAAAATCCACAACAAGGAGGCTGCCAAGCAGAAGAAGGCCGGCGGCATCCGCAACCTGACGGACTCGTCTCTGAGATCAAGCGTCGCCGTCAGCGAGTTTGGTGCGGAACTTACGCCCACCGGCTCAAGGGCGCCGTCACCGCTCCCGCCTCCGAGCCGCATCGCCAGCCCCGCGGGCCGCATCAACTCACCCGACCTCGGCACGCCCAACATGCCGTGGTCTACCATCCCTTCTTCGCGCCGCAGCTCCTTCTCGAGCTCCATCGGTGGCCGTGACAGCATGCTTGCACCTCGCGATTTCTCCAACGGTCGTGAGAGCATGGTGAGCGTGGACAGCTTCGCCATCCGCGCCCAGAACGACATTTCGTCGCCCCAGACGCCCGGTTTCGACGGTCTCGGCCTGCCTCAACCGAGCTTCTACAAGCAGCAGCGCAACAGCTCTCAGCTGTCTCTGCCCGATGTCGTCGGTGACCGCCACGACCTCAAGCTGCAAAACGTTGACCAGAACTTCACTGATAAGAACGGCGAGTTCTACGCCGAGTTCGAAGAGATGCTCAACGGCTTGACGGCCAAGAACTCGGGCAACGATCTCTGCATTGAGAACTTCCTCAAGAAGAGCGAGAAGAAGTGGTTTGCGAGGTATCGTGACGCCAAGTTGGGTCGCCGAGACCACAGTCGGTCAAGAAGTCCCGCGCCTAGCCGTCCGGGCTCGAGCAAGGGTCTCGGTGCCAAGTTCGACGGAGAGCGTGGTCGTAGCCGTACGCCGAGCGGTCTCACCGGGGCTTCTCGTTACGACGACAGCCCCGTTGATGACGAGTTCCTTTTGGGTGACAACTACAACGCGCCCACGGGTCTCAAGAAGTAAGTAGACTAGTCCCCCCCCCCTGGATAAGTGACTGAACTCTCCCATCTCTAACCTCTTTTCCTCGCAGGATTCTGTCGATTCGTATCGGCGACTGGCCCGTTTACGCCTTCTTCCTCGCCTTCAGTCAAGTTATCTCCATCAACTCGTACCAAATCGTCCTCCTCACGGGCGAGACCAACCAGACGCCCCTCAAGCTTTACATCGTCGCGTCGACGTACCTCGTCACATCGGCCCTCTGGTGGATCATGGTCCGCTTTACCAAGTCGGTCTACGCCCTGTCGCTTCCATGGGTCTTCTTCGGCCTGGCCTTCCTCCTTCTGGGTCTTTCGCCTTACCTCACCCCCTGGCAGAGCCGTGCTGCCATGCAGGACGCCGCCACCGCCATTTACGCGGCCGGCGCCAGTGCCGGTGCTCTGTCTTTCGCGCTCAACTTCGGAGACGAGGGCGGTGCCCCGACGAAGCAATGGATCACCCGCGCTCTCGCCGTTGCCGGTGTCGCCCAGGTGTACTCCCTGATGCTTTGGTTCTGGGGGTCTCTCACGCACACCCCAGAGACGTCGCCGATGGCCTTCTTCGACGGCACTACTATCCCCAAGGCTTTGGTCGTCTGCGTTCCCGTCGCCATCTTGCTCTGGGCCATCGGTCTCATCCTCTTCTTCGGCCTTCCCGACTACTACCGCCAGGCACCGGACAACATCCCGGGCTTCTACATCTCCCTCGTCCGCCGCAAGCTCGTCCCCGTCTTCTTTATCATGATCATCATCCAGAACTACTGGCTGTCGGCCCCTTACGGTCGCAACTGGCAGTTCCTCTTCGCGTCGCAGTTCATCCCCGGGTGGGGCGTCGTCCTACTCGCCCTCGGCTTCTTCGTCGTCCTCTGGGCCATCATCCTCTACGTTTTCTCCTTCTTCTCCGAGAGCCACACCTGGCTCCTGCCAATCTTCGCCATCGGCCTGTGTGCTCCCCGCTGGGCGCAGATGCTCTGGGGCACGAGCAGCATGGGCATGTATCTCCCCTGGGCCGGCGGACCCGTCGGCTCGGCCATCCTGTCTCGCTGCCTCTGGCTGTGGCTCGGCCTCCTGGACAACATCCAGGGTGTCGGCCTGGGTATGATGCTGCTGGCGACGCTGACGCGCCAGCACGTGTTGGCCGTCCTCATCGGGGCGCAGATCGTGGGCAGTGCCTTTACGATGCTTGCCCGCGCGACGAGCCCCAACGCTCTGTCGGCCAACACGACGTTCCCCGATTTCTCGCAGGGCCTGATGCCGGGCGTATCAAGTTACTGGTTCTGGATCTGTCTGGCGTTCCAACTGGTGATCCCCATCCTGTTCTTCAAGTTCTTCCGAAAGGAACAGGTGTCCAAGCCGTAGAACATGAGGGACAAACGGATCATGCAAATAAATGCGATGCGAAACAACAAAAATACCCCGGGGCAGCGACCACAGCGCCGCGCCTCTTTGTCATGTTTGGTCTTGGGGGCTTTCAGGGGAGAGAAGAGGCGGCGCCGGTTCACCTCCCTCGAATTATGGAGCGTTTGGTCGGTTGTATAATGATGTATAACTTTCCTCCCATTTTACATACACATAGCTCTCCATCCCTTTTTCTCTCCCCCCTCTCTCACTCACTCTTGATCTCTCTTGAGCGAGGTGTAGCAAACACATTTCGGACCCAGCCAGGGAAAGAAAAATGAGGGGAGGCGGGGGGAGGCGAAGGGGAAGGCAAGGGCACAGATGGCGATGGGGAAAAAAGGGACACTCGAATGTCTCATTTTTTGGTCGCAATGTTTCTTCTTTCTGGCTTGATTTTTACTTTTTTACCTGCTCACAAAACAAAACTGTCTCTCCTGAGAGACAAGAGTGGTAGGAGGCGGATATACTCATCTTTGACGGCAAATACATATACACAACATCAACCTCATCAACAACTACGCTCACGGAAAACTCGACCAATTAGATTTTAGACTCACGCTATGTCCTCGCTCCTTTTTTCTCACAATCATGAATAATATATTTCGCAATCAACTTCTGCCAATCCCTTTCGAGTGAGTGACTCCGCGCTGTCCAATCTTGGGCCCATTGACACACTTGTGTTTGCGTGTGTGTGTGTGTCTGCCTCTCCACCAAACCCATTTCTTACTTCTATCCGCGGAAAGAGTGCTCCTTTTGTGGGCGGGAATAAGCATAAAAATGAACAGCAGATCGACTGTCCGGTATACGGGGCGTTCCGAGATATCTATAACATTTTTACACTTGTGGCGCCACGTTTCCGGCGGGAGACTGAGGGTGCAAAGCGCGGTTCTCGTAATATCCACGAGGACAACGCTCCCACCGGACCCCGCCGAAGCCGGCGGGCCAGCCAAATGCTGGGCACACTATCCAACGTCCCATGGATCACAGAATACGAAGACGTACGTCCCTAGCGTGCATGCTGAACATTAGGAGAGAGAGAGAGAGAGAAAGAGCAGCCCCATCGCGGGAAAGATGAAGCCATGGGTTTGATAGACCAAGCTCAAGACGGCAGGTCGATGCAAGGCACCGAGGGCCATAATTGCTTGGCTCCAAGGTTGAGGTCGCCTTGGGGGTGGAGATGCCCGCTGGGATGGCTGCCGAAAGGGGACAGGATGCCGGGTGGGCTTCAGTGTCAGTGTGCATGCCGTGTTTAACAGTCGACCTTAATACGAGATCGTCAACGGGTCGTGGCATCACGCGAGGGTTTGCGAGGTGTTGCATTTCGGAGTGTGGGCGGTGGAGGTAGGAAGAGAAGCTCATATAAGACGGATAACCTCCAGCGAGCAGTTGTTCAGACAGGAGACAGAGAGAGAGGGAGAGAGAGTATAAGTCACTCACCCTCAGCTTTGAGTCTCGAGACAACCACGTTTGCTCCATCAACAAGTGGCTATGCGTTTCGCAAGCGTCGTGGTCTCCGTGCTGGCGTTGGCCGGCACGGGTGCAGCCAAAGTCTCCCGACGTGCCGTCAGCAACGAGGAGGATGTTCGTCCGTCCAACGACACCGTCGTCGCGCCCAAGAAGTTCATCATCGAGCTCGACCAGGTATGCAAGTGCGAATCTGCGAACATGATGGAAACCCTGCCACCCCTCCCCCTTCCTTGGGCGGCATAATGCTCATAACTTTCTCCGTAGGCGGCCGACAAGGACGCCGTGGTCCGGCAGCTCCAGGCGCGCCCCGGCAGCAGGGTGCTCAAGGTGTTCGACTCGGCCGTGTTCCGGGGCGTCGCCGTCGAGTCGGACAGCGAGAACACGGACTCGCTCGAGGCGCTCGCGCCCGTCGTCAAGGCGTGGCACTCGACGCGCGTGCAGCTGGCGCCCGTGGTGGCGGGCGAGTCGTTCAGCGACGACGCGCGCGCGCCGGACTACGCGATCCACTGGATGACGGGCGTCGACAAGCTTCACGAGCAGGGGATTCTGGGTAAGGGCGTCAAGGTCGGCGTCGTGGACACGGGCGTCGAGTATACCCATCCAGCTGTGAGTCCTCTTCTTCTTCTTCTTCTTCTCCCCCTTTTGTCGCCGTGTGTTCGCGTGTATGTGTCGATGGATGGCTGATTCAACCTCGTTTCCCCCCTCCCACAGCTTGGAGGCTGCTTCGGAGCGGGTTGCAAGATTGCCGGCGGTTATGACTTTGTCGGCGACAACAGTAAGTTTCGCCAGAAGACCGGTGGAAACGACGTAAGAAGGGGGGAAGAATGACGGCTGACTTGACCAGCCTACTGGCCCTATCCTGGCGAGGAGAGGCAACCCGACGAGGACCCCATGGACTCTGTCGGCCACGGAACGCACGTCACCGGTATCATTGCCGGGAAGAGCGCCGAGTAAGTTTGCCAAGCCTCTGTAACGCCAGAGGGGAATCTTTGTCTCTCAAGTCGTGTCTCACCTCTCTTGTCAGATTCACAGGAGTCGCCCCTGAAGCGACCATCTACTCTTACAAGGTCTTTGGCCCGAATGTGAGCAACCCCCCCCCCCCCCCCCCATCCTATGCAGCCTAATGAAACTGCCCTTTTGTCTCTCTTGTCTTCAGCGCTGACCCCCATCTCTCTCAACACATAGGAGGGCACCGGCGAAGAGGTCCTGATCGAGGCCTTCCTCCGCGCCTTCGACGACGGCGTTGACATCATCACGGCCTCAGTCGGCTCCACCGGCGGCTGGTCCGACAACGCCTGGGCCCTCGTCGCCTCCCGCATCGTCGAGCAGGGCGTTGTCGTCACCATCGCCGCCGGCAACTCGGGCGACGTCGGTCCCTTCTTCGCCAGCAGCGGCGCCGCCGGAACGAACGTCCTCGCCGTGGGCTCCGCCGACACCTACGTCGTCTCGGCCCGCCAGTTCGCCGGCACCTTCACCCTCGACGGCCACTCCAACCGCACCATCCTCGGCTATCGTCCAGCCGAGGAGCTTTTCCCGCCCGAGATCGTCGGCTGGCCTATCGTACCCGTGACCCTGAACCTCACCGTCGAGAACGACGCGTGCGAGCCGCTGCCCGAGGGCCTCAACTTCACGGGCGTAATCCCCCTCGTGCGCTTCGACGAGGGGTGCCAGGACCACATCCGGCAGCGCTGGGTCCAGGAGCGCGGCGCCCGCTTCATGCTCTTCTACCTCACCGACCGACCCGTCGTCGGCTTCTCCGGCTCCGGCTGGGCGCAGAGCGATTGGGGCCTGCTCTCCAAGGACGCCGGCGAGGCCATCGTCAAGACCGTCCTCGCCGGCGGCACCGTCACGGCCGACTTCTCCCTCGACCAGACCAGCAACTACGTCGCCATGTACAACGCCGGCGGCGGCCGGCCCTCCGTCTTCACCTCCTGGGGCGGCACCTTCGACCTCGAGCTGAAGCCCGACATCACGGCGCCCGGCGGCCGCATCTTTGCCCCCTTCGTCGGCCTCGGCTACCGCGACAGCTCGGGGACGTCCATGGCCTGCCCCTACGTCGCCGGCGTCGCCGCCCTGTACATCGCCGCCCACGGCGGTCGCTCCGTCCACGGCGCCGGCTTCGCAAAGGCCCTGCACGCCCGCATCGTCGCCTCGGGCCGCGCCGTCCCCTGGTCCGACGGCACCACCAAGGACTTCGGCTTCTGGGCCCCGCCCCTGCAGGTCGGCAGCGGCCTGGTCGACGCCGTCGCCGTCCTCGGCGCGACGTCGCAGCTCTCGGGCGAGACCAAGTTCGCGCTCAACGACACGCACCACTTCTCGCGGTACCACCAGGTCGACATCACCAACACGGGCGCCACGGAGCTCGAGTACGTCTTCACCGTGCAGGACGCCGGCGGCTTCGAGTCGTACTGGACCGCCGAGGCCGGGGCCGCCGCGGGGGTCTACGCCGCGCCCCGTATCAAGGATCTCGTCGAGATCGAGCCGTTCCGGATCGGCGTCCCCGTCAGCGTGCCCTCCGGCACGTTCAAGATCGCGCCTGGCCAGACCAAGACTGCGAAGTAGGTCTTTTTCATCTAGCCAACCCCCAGAGAGTGTGACCTTGTTAAGAAGGGGGGGGGAGAGGGGGGGGGGGGGGGGTCTTTCTTTTTCTTTTTCTCTTTTTGCAACGGCAAGCTGACGTTACTTTTCAGGTTCTCTTTCGACATCCCCAAGGGCATTGAAGCTTCGAAGCTCCCTGTATTCAGCGGCAAGATCCTCATCGGCTCCAGTGCTGGCGACGTGCTCTCGGTACCTTACTATGGTGCGATCCAACACTTCTCTCCCTCTCCCGCTCTCTCTCTTCCTCTTTCTCTTTCTCTTGATTTTGATCTCTTGCTAATCCATCACACGTAGGCGTCGGCGGGAGCGTCAAGCACGAAATCGCCGACATGTTTTACCGGTCGGTGGGATACCCCCGCGTCATCTCCGGCGTCAACCGCACGTTGCTCTCCGAGAAGTCGAGGTTAGTTCACGACGCCCCGTTGCTGCAGGACCGGCGTCGCTAATACAAGAGGGATAAAAAACACCAGCTTCACCTTCGACCTCTCCCTCGACAAACAAGACTTTGTCAAGCTCAGCGTCGCCCTGACCTGGGGCACTCGTCAGCTGCGCTGGGATGTAAGGATATCCAACCCCCCCCCCCCCCCCCCCTCTCGTGCGGTCCCATGCGGGCCTGGCCGGGCTTAAACTCCTCCCGAGTTGCTGACGGGGGATAATCCCAAACAGATATTCGAGCCCACCTACCAGGAGCGCGAGTGGACGTACCCCCCGATCGTCGGCGAGAACAAGTACATCGGCTCCGTCGCCAGCTTCAACGTCTACAACAGCGTCAACTACCCCGTCTTCGACCCGGCCACCGACAGCGTCAACAACACCTTCTCCTACCCGCTGCAGGACCAGCCCCGCGACTCGCCCTACGAGTCGTGGTGGCTCGGCAAGCTGGCGGACGGGAGCCAGATCAAGCCCGGGAAATACAAGTCAGTAGACACACACACACACACTCTCTCTCTCTCTCTCTCTCTCTCTCTCTCTCTCTCTCTCTGTCCCTTTCTCCTCTAATTCATCTCCCAAAATTGTGCGAGTCGGCCCATGAAGCTGACCGTCGTGTAAAAACAGGTGGCGCATCGCCGCCCTAAAGCCGTTTGGCAACCCCAAGGCGTCGGACAACTGGGAGATTTACGAGACCCCCTTAATCGAGGTCCTGCCGCTCACCGGAGGCAGCAACTCTACGGCTGCTCTCCGTCGTCACTAAAGGCCGTGAAGAGAAAGGTCCTGTTTATATCCGAGCCTATAGAATCCGTATATTTTGACACCTCTTTCTGGTTTCTTCTCCTTTTCCTTTCTTCTTTGCAGCAACTTGCGTGCCGTGTCTATTGCCCAGTAAGATCACTCCACCGCCACCAACTCGTCCCCAGCCGTCTCTGGCTGCTGTTGCCGCCGCCGCTGCTGTTGCTGCTTCTTCGTCTCCTCCCTATCGTCCTTGTGCTCCTCCTGGCCAAAGATGCCCTTCTCATCGAAGAAGTTGACGTCCTGCTCGAGTGCCAGCCTCGCCAGCCTCTCGGCCTCCCGGTTCGCCTTGCGGGCCACCTGCCAGAACTCGACCGCGACGCCGAGCTGGCCCAGCGACATCATCGTGAGCATCAGGTTGTCCCACAGGTCCTCGTTCTTGACCTTTTCGCCCCGCGCGTTCTTCCACCCGTTGGCCAGCCACTTCTTCATGTGGGGGGCCTCGCCGCGGGGGCCGCCCGCCACGCCCTCGACGAGGTATGCCGAGTCGCTCTTGACGACGACGTGGTGCAGCTTGAAAGGGTTCGCCGCCGCGGCCCTGCGGTGCGCCGGCGTCGGCGCCGGCGACAGAATCCCCTGCTTCGCGATGCGCGCGGCCTCCATCAGCCCCGCGATGGCGGCGTACAGGTCGGCGCGCTGCTGCGTGTGCTGGGGGCGGCCACGCGGGTCGCTGCCGTCCGTGTCGAGCATGACGTGGCCGCGGTCCGCGGCGTCGGGGACGCGGCAGGCGCGGTTGGCGATGTTGCCAACGCCGATGTGGACGCCGACGGCGGACCTCGTCGGCGGCTGGTCCGGGCTGTTCTGCGGCGGGCAGTTGCCGTGAACGGCGATGACGAGGGAGTCGGTGTGGCACGAGGGCCCCTTCTGGCCCTCCGCCGCGGCGGTCGCGGGGGCGGCGTGGCAGCGGACGTGGACGAGGTTGAAGGGGCCCGAGCTGCCGGGGACCTCGAGGTTCTTCGGGTCGTCGCCGTAGATGTGGACGTGGTCGGTCGGGAAGCGGCGGACGACGTAGCCGTCCGAGTTGGGCTCGACGAGCTGGCCGACGCGGTGGTGGACGTGCGGGTCGTGCTTCCTCTGCTGTGCGCTGCTCATCTTGGCGGGGATGGGGGGGGGGGGGACAGGCCGCTTGGGCGAGATTGGGGTGTGTGGATCTGATTCTCGTGAAATGTGTGTGAGAGCAAGTTGTGAATGACGATGCGGGCGAATGAGAATGATTGGGTGGGAGTGAGCGAGAAATGGCGGTGATGAGGTTTGATGAGTGAGGTGGAGATGCCCGTGAGAGAGGTTTTGGAATGAAAACTCGACGTCAATACTGATTGATTGCAAGGGATAAAAATAAAAGTCAAGGCGCCGCCCCCGGATTTTCACTGGCCCCGAGTGTTCCTTTCTCCAGTCGTCCTCGCAGGGGTTCCCGTTGATGTATATCCATTTGGAAACCCGCAGAAAGGTCAGTGAAGGTGTCTGCGTGTGCAGAGGAGGACGGACCGTCGGCAACTCCGTGAGAGACCAACCTGACGTTCGGCCTGTTTGAGTGCTTGGTGTGGACAATCGGCGCCGGAGCTGAGGGTGTGACCGGAGTCGGGGATTGGGGAAAGTGGGTATCATCGGGCCCCCCCGACGGATGCCCCGGCCGCCCGGCCGTGCTCTTGGTGACACGACACGCACCAATAGGGTAGGACACTACTTCGTCTCCAGATCCATGCGCCTTTCTACACCTTGGACGCATCGCGAACCATCTTAAGATCCCATGTCACCGAAGCTCCCAGAGCACCTAGAACCCGAGTCTTCTTCGGCAAACGCCATCTATCAGGCTTGTTCCTTTCGCATCTTTCCCGAACGGCATATCAAGAAAGGTACCAGGTGCAATAACTTAGACGGCCTGGGACGACAGCGAATATGATGGTAGGAAGTGCAATGCGACGGATTTTGTCTGAATTTCTATTAGTTCATGGTATGACTAGCCGAATAGCCTGCTTTGTCCGGTCTTTCGAGCTGCATCTCCCACCGTCCCATCCTGACCTGTACACATTCTACATCAGAGTCCGGCCATCCTCGTTTACACAACAGACGCAACAGCTTTTCCATCATCTATCATATCTGGGAATGATGGCCAGATTGTGCTATCCATCCATCAAGGGTTGTAGAGACGTCTTTGGAGTATGAATGGCGTCGTGCTATCTTGGTCGTTTCGATCGAGGTGCTCATTAAAGCTGGCCTTGTCGATGAAGCTCACAGCCGCGAAGACCGTGGTTCTGAAGCCGAAGCCTTGGTCGGGATTTAACTTTTCGTAGTATTGGCCGATCACGCCCTTGCCAGCGACTTCGAACCGCTGCTTTTCTTCGTCAAACACCCCCGGAAAAATACAGGAGGGAACGACGCCGCCGAATCCATGCATGTCGCGAACAACGATATGCCTGAAGTGGCCCACGATGGAGTCGACGTAGGCCTCGAGGCAGCCTAGACTAACGTCCAAGGTCCCCATCTCGTCCCTGTTCATCGTATGGATCTTGTGTGTCGTCGAACTAGGGTCCGCCCCCGTTTACTGGTGACTTCTCGAGCAGATGCGGTCGTTGTTGCCTGTAGCCCGCTCCGAAGAATAACGTTTTTCAATTGCTTGCAAACCAAATTTGATGTCGATCCCTGGCGTGATATGGAAACTCGGTTGAAGGAGGATGGATGGTGGATGGACGAAACAAGAGGAGTATGTGTCCAAGATGAATAGCCTATGGCGAGGTGTTGTTGACAGAAGTTGAAGACAGCATCGGCCGAGTGCTGTGCTGAAGGGAATTGAGACGCTGCCGACCCAAAAGATGGAGACAGGGAGGAAGAGATACCTGCACGCTTGCTAAAAATGAATGCAGTCTCCAAGGCAGGTTAGGCTTCCAAACACCTACGGGCGCGGCTCCCCATGTGTTGCTCCTGCTGCTCGCGCGTCTCACTTTCCCCTGGCTGAAGGGCAAATGCCGAGCGAACGAACAACGCATGAGTCCAGCGGAATATTTTAGGCAAGGTAAGTGTTACTAGTGGAATCGCTTGTTTTCAAGAGCCCCCAGGATATCTGCCAAGCTAGAGCCGTTCCAGAAGTAGGTGGTGAACGGCTTTGAGAAGCAATGAGCCAGCACGTTTGGTCGCCTAGACTGTAGGCCGAAGACTGATTTCTGCTGCCGTTTTTTTTACCTTTCCGGAAGAAATTATGACAACCAGAACAATCAGAGTGTGAACAAAATAATTGTACCTTACGCTCTCAATGGCACATTCATTAGCCAGGCCCACAGATGACATTCTATGAAATAGATTCTCCTTACGTATCGACGAGGAGCTCCAGGTGAAAGGCAGTCTTTTGCCTCAGCAGACAGTGACAAGCCGCCGGTGATGGTTTACTTGATGCGAGAGAAGCCTTCAGCGCTCGCCCGATGACCAGGCAAGCGACAGGCCTCGCAAGACCATGTCAGGTCACGAGCGTTTGGGCTAACAAGGATCGTCACCCTCCGGATGGCACGTATGAGGTATTCACTCTGTCGTATACAGTATTGAAGACGGCCTATACACTAATCTTACATTCTTTCCACACCCTTTCCTACCCACTTTTTTTTCTTTCCCTTCCGGTTTTCTTGACCTCTTTTTTTGTTGTCCTTTTGTCCCTTATACGCCATTCCATCAGAATACCACTCTGTTCCCGCGGGCAACACGCCAACGCGTCACCCTATAGTACCGCCCATAGCTATGTTTTTAATCAATCATAAAGCAGGAGTAACGTTTAAACCCATCTCAGTTGGAAACCGACTTGTTCGAGTCGAAGGAGAGGAAGGTATACTTCTTCTTCCCCTCGTCACCGTCCGCCTCATGACACTGCACCTTCAGACATTCTCCCATGTCCTCATGGCCGTTGCAGCTCTCTCCCGTAAGGGGGTTGGCCTGTTCTCCGACCTCGACCTCGTGGAGCACCTGGAGGAGGCAGTACGTCTCGCCCGGTCTCGAGTACTCGAGGAAGCTTTCGAACTTGGGCGTGCAGCGCTTGGTGCTGAGAATCGCGGCGATCTCAAGGAAGATGTACTGGTAGGTCGGAGACTTCTCGTCGCTGGGGTCCCGGACGACGTCGAACTTGCGCATGTTGGAGTTCAGTCTGGCGAGATAGTCGTCCCAGACGTGCGTGACGGGGACGTCCACGGCGGCCGAGTCGACGCGGGCTCTCTTGGGCGGCGGGGTCTTGGACTGGGAGTCGGCGGACGCTCCCGGCCTCTTTTCGATGGCGTGGAGGATCTCGCTGTGCCTCTTTTCGGAGCCCTCGGCGTGGAGGGCAACCTTGTTCTCAGTCTCTACCATCTTGGCTCTGGCGTCGTTCAAGTCAGCTTGGAGGTTCGCGTTCTCCGCCTGCAGGCGCGTCTTCTCAGCCAATTCCATCAGCTGAGTGGCTCTGAAACCCTTGAGCTCCGCGCGCAGTTCGTTCTTCTGCTCCTTCTCACTGGCGATCAGGCTGTCGAGGGCCTTGGTCTGGAACTTGTACTCGAGCAGCTCGAGGCGATCCAGCTCGTGCTGCTCCTTCTCGCGCTCTAGCATGTTTTCACATTCAATTCGTTGCGCCGTCGCAACATAGAGATCTCTCTCGATGATTCCCCTACGGTGGGCCCCGAGCATGACCACATGACCTAGCTCGTTGATGGTGCTCATCACTTGTCTTGCATTTCCAAGGGCCTGCGACGCCATGTCCGCTTCAATGTCGACATTGGGGAAATTCTGGGGACCCTGATTCTGAGGATTCTGGTTCTGAGAAGACTGATTCAGGAGAAGCTGGTTCGCGTGAAGCTGATTATGGTGATGCTGATTCTGGAGAGCCCGGTTCTGAAGAGGCTGGTTCTGAGGAAGCTGGTTCTGAGGAATCCGGTTCTGAAGAAGCTGGTTCTGAAGAATCTGGTTCTGGAGATGTTGGTTCTGGAGATGTTGGTTCTGAGGAAGCTGATTCTGAGGAGACTGGTTTTGTAGAGCCCGATTCTGGTTAGGCTGGTTCTGGGGGGGCTGCTTATGGGACTCCCAGGTGAGGTCGATTGGGGAGGGTGTTTGGTCCACTGAAGCGGCCGGCATTCGCTCAGCTCTTGGAACCCCTAAGTGGAGTTTTCCCCGTTTGGTGGCGGCGATTCTGCCGGCACTCAGGTTGATAGGCGAAAGTAAGGACCCGTCGTTCTCGTCTGGCTGAGAGATCGCGGGCTCCTTGCCGGCTTTGGGGCCCGAGGAACCGCGGTCGGGCTGCTCGCCTCGGCGGGAGGGCAACGGTTTGCGCTCTCGGCCCGCCTTCTTTTTGTTGGCTTCCATGTCGACTGTTCGATTGTGATGACAACAGAGATGTACTCGGAATCGGTGTGATAACAGGGGGAAATGGACTCGGAGTCGGTCGGAAAGAAACTCGAGGGGGGGGGGGGAGGAACCGATGGGTGATGACCAAGGAGGAGAGACGGATGGATGATCAATGGGAGAGCAGAGAAACAGATGGGTGATGGATAAAGAGGAAGAGGAAGGGAAACAAATGGGTGATGGATGAAGGAGAAAGGCCAATAGGGGAAGCAAAGGGTCAACAGAGTTTTCACCTGTGTTTCTTTCAACAGACTGCCCAAATCACATGATCTTTTGTGTCCAGACGGGGACGGCCTTCTCGTCCATACGGACAAGATACCAAGGCTCGTGTTATGGGAGACGGGGGTTGTGCAGGCTGGCTGTCACAGTCCCCGTATGGTTGACAGAAGCAGAGGAGTCTCAAGCCTGAAAAGAGCAGTAAATACCTGATGCAACTGAGATGCGTGATATACTTGAAAGGCTCTAGCACAGAGCTGCGTCTTTGACTTACAACTATTAGTTCTGTTTGGAAAAGGGTTCATCATGCTTAGACTCTGAGAGACGGCGAGCTGTAGAGCGCGAGCGAACGAAAACTACCTATTTTCCCTTTCCTTAGCTCCCGATACCACTTTCTCACGACTGTGGAGAGCAAACCTCCAATTTCATAAGCCTCTTAGCGTTGACTCCGACAGCTCGCAGAGAACTCGTGACGGGATCAGACACAAGAAACCTGTTCCTCGGACCCGAGCCCTCGTCATCTCGGTAGTTGTACCACACGTGGAAAAGAACGGGCATGACACTCTTCTTGGTTCTGAAGTTGCCGTTTCTGATGCTCTGAGCGAGCTTGGCAGTCCATGGGAACGGGCCCGTTGTGGAGCCCCTCACACGGAACATCTTGAGCTGAGCGCGGGCGACGAGCTGGATCCAGGGCTGCGATGAAGCGATGGCGGGCTTGTTGCCTCGCCGTTGGACGACGACATGGTACACGTCTCGTTCCGACAATTCATGCTTCCGCTTGCAGTCGTCCCACCTGTGTCTCTTGTCGTTGCAGAGAGGACATCCCGAGACGAACCCGTTCTTGTCCATAAAGATGCAGTCGATGAGGCGATGTCCGAAATGACCACAGCTGCCGCATCTTGCCGACTCAAGTGAGCCTTCCAAAGATTCTCTTCCGTTTGTGACTACGAAATCCGCGTCTCGTCCAGAAAGCGTGATCTCGAAGTGGAAAGGCGGAGAGCTCCGGGGCGGGGATACGATACCCCAAAATGGTGTAACCTGGCTCGATGCCGTACCCCCAACCCCGTCTCCTCCTGGCAGCGTGTCATCTCTTTTGCCTTCGGGTTGCTTAGATTTGTGGACATGAATGTGTACTGGGAGATGCTGAGAATGTTTCTTGGGCTCAACGTTGGCAGCTAGTTGACGTTGGGTGCGGGTTGGGGCTCGATCACCAATTCGGTTCAGGCTGTGGACTTTCTTGAAGGTGATCCGAGGGTCGCCTTTGGAAGATTCTCTGGGCATCTTTTGGGGGTGCTGCACTTGAAGACCCGTCGAGGTGACGTTTTGGAGAGGTAGAATCTTTTGGAGAGGCCGCTGGTGTGTCAGAACTTGCGAGTTGGCATTTGAGCCCTGGGCAAGGCTTTTTTGTTCTTGTCGAGTGGCAGTGCTACTTTGGGTTGGCTGAGAGTAAGACAGCAACTGGGTGTTGGTAAGCTGGCTTTGGCGCAATGAAGCATCATTAGCCTTTGTTATAGGCATTTGAATTTGAAGCTGCTTCACCGCATTGCTGGGATCTCCTGGCAGCAACGCTGCTGGGTCATGAAGAAGCACTGTACCATAATTAGATGCATTGTTGTTTGTGTTGCGCTGCAGAAGACGACGTTTAGCATTAGTAGCAGCATTGCTGGCAGTATTACCAGGCATATTCTTTCGATGTGCTCGTCGCTCAAGCTCGTCACGTCTTGCTTCAGCCTTCATTAGCTCTTTCTGGAGTTCCTCCTCCTCTTGGCGCTCAAGCTCCGCAATCCTGGCAAGAGTCTTTTGCAGTTTAATAGAAACGTCAGTCTCAGTGGGGCTGCGTTGCTGAACTCGCTTCCTGTCTTGGTGAGTGATCTGGCTGATGCTATCAAAAAGCTCTACCACTTCTCTTTCGCGTTTTTGGATGGTGACCTGGGATCGATTATACCCTCTGGCGTCCCTAGACTTCTGTGTCTCGGGAAGTGCCATGATCAGGCGGCGCTTTCACCTGCAATTAGAGTTAGTAGAGACAATCCTGGGGCAATAACTATAATACTTGAGGTATGTGTAATTTTAAGCTGAGTTCCTGGAGCAAAAGTGAGGCCGAGGGTTGGGTAAAGAAAGGTGTGTGCGAGTGGAATAGCAAGCAGCCGATGAGGCCCAGCGGTTGGGCTTTATATAGACCAGGCCAGTGGAGAAAACCAAGAGGCCAAGAGCAGCAGTCACGATGAATCACATGGTGCTCAAAGTTGTTGGACTTTGGATAAATCACACTCACTCAATCACATCTTGCTAAGATCGCTAGCTGAGGGCATTCAGGAGCGTGTGTGTATGTTAAACTTGTCAATCTAAAATCCAATGACCTTCAAAAAGGTCAATTAGCAACAAAAGTTGTATTGGAAACTCTTTATAGAGAGGGGGGTTTCCTAGGCTTCAGGCAAACTCATCTCATAATGAAGCTAAAGACTTCTGGACACTGAAGTCCAAGCCAAGCTACATCTGCTGGTGACGGAATACTCGACGCTGTCCCAGTCCAAGTGAAGAATACGAGTGGTCACTTGACAGCTCAAAAGATCCTCCAAGCAGACCATAAGGACCATAAGCACAGTAAAGCAGAAGTGAATGTCCAGAGCTCAACCCTACGAGCTCAGAGTGGATCTAAAACTGCCTTGGCAAACTCTGCCAGTTTGTTTACCACTTGGTGTTGCGGTTAAAATGAAAGTTCCTGATTAGGGACACACGTATCTAACTTTCGACCCGTCACTGGACAGGGCCAAGAGAACCGAGTATAATCACTGGTCAGTACAGTCAGCCCATGGAATTTAGCATAGGGTCCCCGGGTTGTTTCGGAAGAAATCCCGAGTCCGGATTGAACCAAGGGGGTATCATTGTAGTGTGGTCCTCAGCTCAGCCATTTCTCGGCCTTATTGGGTATAAGTCTCCTGAGCACATCAATCTGCCGCGCCTGCGCCTTGTGCTTGAGGTCTGCAACTCCTCGTCTATCCGTCCGTCGCTGGCCGTTGGAGTACACGACCGTGTAGTCTGGAATCTTCTCGCCGGCCTTGACAACGGTCAGGGGTGATATCGTGCAGTTCTGCGGGCAGTCAGACTCTCTCCACTCATCATAGGAAACGGCAAACCAACCTTGCCAATGATGGCACCACTCCCTATCCGAGATCGGACTCCGACGACGGTATCTGTCCCAATCTCCGTGCCGCCAGCTTGGATAACCGAGCCAACTTCTACGACCACGTAGTCTCCGAGAAGAACACCTCCGCTGGCATCGTCGTTGCCAACCGCGCCAATGTGGGTTCGCTCGTGGATGATGCACCGTCGCCCAATGAGGATGCTGCCATTGGTAGATTCAAGCTTGGACCGGGGGTGTAGAACGCTTTCGGATTGAATCGTGATCGAGTGGGTTCCGACAAGAATGGCGCTGTCGGCGACGGTGAGAGACGAAGAGAAGTTGACTGGCGGTCGCGGGCCGGTGTTGGAGACGGCGGGCAGCATAGAATGCCGCTTGCTAGACGACATGGTGACGTGTATACTGGGTTGCTCCACCCCTGAAGATTTGATACGCACAAGGTGAATGTTACATGCTTGGTGAAGATGACAACGCGGGACCGAGCTCGTGCTCTGAAGGTCGTCTTCGATGTTAGTGACGGGATGGGATGGGAGGTGCTCCTGCCGTTCCGTGGGGCGATTGCGCCGGCCGTCGATAGCTGCTACGACGCATAACCCCGGTTGATGCATGGATCAACATCACGTGATGATTTAGCTGACAAACGGCCCGCATTGGCCAATCAACGCCAATTGGAAATAAGCATCATCGACTTGGTGCAGCAGAGCTTCGTTCCACGACGGCGAATTCCTCCGACCGACACCCTCCATCCACCACCAAACACCACCCCCAACGCCCACGATGGCTACTCCACGGCGGTTACCCGCGCAGGCCGCGCAGGCTGCGCGAAACTTTGCGACGGTTCGAACATACGGCGGCCTCAAGGATCAGGACCGCATCTTCCAGAATCTCTACGGTCGGTTGCCCCCGACGCTGGCCTCGGCGAAGAAGATGGGCGATTGGCACAAGACGAAGGAGATCATTCTTAAGGGACACGACTGGATCATCAGCGAGGTCAAGGCCTCGGGTCTCCGTGGCCGTGGAGGCGCCGGCTTTCCCTCGGGACTGAAATGGGTAGGTTGCCACCTTGCAGGCTGCTGAACAATTGCCGCGGCACAATCAAGGGACAGAAGAACGGGGACACGGGCTAACGCAACTGGCACCCCGCGCAGTCGTTCATGAACTTCAAGGATTGGGACAAGGACGACAAGCCCAGATACCTGGTCGTCAACGCCGATGAGGGCGAGCCCGGAACCTGCAAAGACCGCGAGATCATGCGAAAGGACCCCCACAAGCTCATCGAGGGATGCCTCGTCGCCGGCCGAGCCATGAACGCCACTGCCGCCTACATCTACATTCGCGGCGAGTTCGTCCAGGAGGCCGCTGTCCTCCAAAACGCCATCAACGAGGCATACAAGGATGGTCTGATCGGCAAGAACGCATGCAACTCGGGATACGACTTCGATGTCTTCATCCACCGCGGTGCCGGTGCCTACGTCTGCGGTGAGGAGACGTCCCTTATCGAGTCCCTCGAGGGCAAGCCCGGAAAGCCCCGCCTCAAGCCTCCCTTCCCCGCCGCCGTCGGTCTCTTCGGCTGCCCGTCGACCGTCGCCAACGTCGAGACCATCGCCGTCGCCCCTACCATTTGCAGACGTGGTGGCAACTGGTTCGCCGGCTTTGGCCGCGAGCGTAACCAGGGAACCAAGCTCTACTGCATTTCCGGTCACGTCAACAACCCTGTTACCGTCGAGGAGGAGATGTCGATACCCCTGCGCGAGCTCATCGACAAGCACTGCGGCGGTGTCCGTGGCGGCTGGGACAACCTTCTGGCCGTTATCCCCGGTGGATCCTCCACGCCCATCTTGCCCAAGAACGTCTGCGACAACCAGCTCATGGACTTCGACGCCCTGAAGGACAGCCAGTCCGGTCTGGGTACTGCCGCCGTTATTGTCATGGACAAGAGCACCGACGTTGTCCGGGCCATCAGCCGTCTCTCCCACTTCTACGCCCACGAGTCCTGCGGCCAGTGCACGCCCTGCAGAGAGGGTAGCAAGTGGACGGACCAGATCATGAAGCGCTTCGAGAAGGGCCAGGGCCGGCCACGCGAGATCGACATGCTTCAGGAGCTCACCAAGCAGGTTGAGGGCCACACCATCTGCGGTATGTATTCGTCATGACGTCAACGATTTCCAGCGCTAACACTTCTGTCTTTCAGCTCTTGGTGAGGCTTTCGCCTGGCCCCTTCAGGGTCTCATCAGACATTTCCGCCCCGAGCTGGAGAAGAGAATGGAGGAGTACGCCGCGCAGAACGGCGGCGCCAACGCCTTGGGTGGTGGCTGGGCGTCTGATGCCCGGGCTCAGGGCAAGTTGGTTTCGCCAGGACAGTAAAAGGCCGAGGTTTTTGCATGCTGCTTTGTAGACTGGCGCCTGAGGGCTTGTATATATTAGTATCGTACATTAGCAGAGCCCTTAATGTGCTGGAGTTCATTTGTTCACGACAACTCTTCGTTCAACCATGAGTGACATCGGTGATGAATCAGTGGTTTTTCTCCACTCAACATGGTCGGGTTGTTTACTGCCACAGATGCAAGTCATGGGCGGGAGATTGGCGGTCTTGAGAATAATTGACATGCATTCTTCAATGTTTAGATTTCGGCGTTAAGCTCCCCAAAAAAATGTTATCCAATGAGGCCATCGGATTTCTCAGCTTGCACTCGCACCCACCCCCCTTCTGGGGTGCTGGCGCTACAACAACCAGGATTATCTCGGCCGACACATCCGGACAGCCGCTCAGTTTCATGCTGCTGGCTGGACCCGACCCCGATTCAAAGAACCTCCGAGGACGGCGGATGGAGCGGTTCTTTGTCACGACGCCGACCTCTGACCGCCCCCCCGTCCGTCGTTCAACATCAAATTCCTCCACACCCCCGCGGCCGGTCGGAACACCAGCGCATTCGGGACCCGATTTCATTGTATCATTATCCATTTGGAACTCGGTCTCTTATTCTTAGTCTTTTATTTTTTTCCCCTTTCGCTCGGGGGTACCTCTCTTGCTTTGGAAAATGACTTCGTTCGGATATGATCAGTTCGTGGCCTTCGGATCCGACAGTGGTAAGTTAATCTCACCCCATTGGTCTCATCCTTCACATCCCCCATTACCGTTTATTTATGCCAGGACCGAAAGCCGGTCACTCTTCTTCCTCTGATGGGTTGCCGAGCTGTTGGAACATTACTCATATCGGCCGGCGCACCTCCTGCTCACCCAGCCACCTTCACTGCCCTCTTTCACCACTCACTCTCATCTTCACATGACACTGACACGATCACAGCCGGGCTCGAGCGCATTCTCCGCGGCCTCCAAGCCCTCACCGCAATCTTTGGCGCGTACCCGTCCCTCGTCTCCCTTCTCCTCCTGGCCCCGGGCGCTCCGTACCCGCCCTTCCTCGAGGCCCTCGGCCCGTTACGGGGCCACCTGAACCTGACCCGCCGCTTCATCCGCTTCTTCTGGTTTCTCAACTCCTTCGGCGCGTCGTACAACATATACACCTCCACCCCGTCGTCATCGTCACCGGTCCCGCCCGCAGGCACCCCACAGGGTAAAAACGGCGGCGGCGTCGCCGTTGGCCTCGAGACATGGCTCGACATCCTCCGGTTCACTCTCCTCGGTCTCTACGGCGGCCTCGAGTCCCTGACGCTTCCGGACCTGCTGGGCGTCCCCCGGCTCGAGTTCTTCGGCGCCGAGCGCACGGCGGCGCTCAACGTCGAGGCCCAGCGGTTCTGGCTGCTCGCGCTGGCGTGCGGCGTGCTGGCGAACCTGACGCGGATGCTGAAGGCGTTTGCGTATGCGCCCGTGCCGCAGCACGGGCACGGGTACGGCACCGGTGAGGAGGCCGGGAAGGACGGTGACAAGAATGCCGGAGAGAAGAAGGAGAAAGATGGGGAGAAGCAGGACGGAGACGGCGAGGAGCCGCTGGATTGGGAGGCGGAGCGTGCTCGTCTCAGGGCCATCGTGGTCAAGAGGCGGGAGGAGAGGAAGAGGTGGAGGCGGCACGTGGCCTTCCAGGTCAAGTCGCTCGGGCGGAAGGTCTTTTCGGACTCGTTGGACTGCCTCATCCCCGGCGTCGTCCTGGGCTGGGTGAACGTCCAGCCGGGCACCGTGGGCGTCGCCATGCTTGTCACGACTGTCCTGACGAGCAAGGATATCTGGGAGAGGTGCGGTGCTGCGGTCGCGGCAAAGAGGGCTTCTTAGAAAGGCAGTAGTCGCGGTCAGCCGTACGGCTGATGAATGTTTCTTTTTACGCATGTTACACGATGTGTAAATTGGGACGGGGTGGCCGGGGTACCCGCTCTATAGACTTAAAGAACATCTAGATGGATGGGCATGCACGGTACTGCGCCCTGCGCAATGCTAATTTCAAGCAATCGAATCCCCGGGTACAAACCCCGGATAGAGCACTCGTTCTTCTCTTGTGTCGTGGCATTCATGCTCCCCATTTCCTCCGTTCCCACAAAGATGCGCCTGTCTAGCTTAGTGGCCTTCATGGTCGTCTCATACCTTGTCATAGCGGTTGGGCCAGCACCTGGATCATGTCTGAACTTGCGTACTGCATGTCCTTACTACGCCGTGACAGACATGGCGGCATGCCTCTGCTCAGGACTCTGGGGCAGCCGGATGCGGTACTTGTGCGAGCCAAGGTCCGTCTCCTCATCCTCGTCCCACATGATCTGGATCTTGGCGCTCTTCAGAATGGCGAATTGCTGAGAAATCGCGATGGCGCCTTCGAAGACGCTTTGTGCTCGTCAGTAACCGTCATAGAAGGAGGCGTCTGTTTGAGAGCCGTAAAGAAACATACCCAACAAAAATACCAAGGACAGCAACGGGGACGTGGTGTTCCGAGTACCAGAGTCCGTGATTGCTCGTAGCAACGACGCCAAGGGTGAAGGTGATGATGGCGAAAATGGTGTCGACGGCAGTGTAGACCAGGCTCTTGATCTTCCTCTGCTTCCCGCCGTCGTCCACCAACCAGCTCAGCACGCCGTCGCGCTCGTGTCCGTCGTCATCGCTATCGCGGCCCCGCCGTCTGAAGATGCACTCGACGAATCCGAAGTCGACGGTAAAACACGTGCCATGGTCCCGGCGACGGCGGTTGCCCTGGGTCAGCAGGGCGAGGACGAGCCAGATGAGCTGCGCGACGAAGAAGAAGATGAAGAGAGCCGAGACCCTATAGTAAGGGTTCTGGGTCGTGCAATTGACGACGACGAGGCTGATGGCGAAGGCGATGGCCACGGCGCGCAGCGCCCGGACGAAGCTGAAAGTGAGCCGCGCAAACGCCCTGGGCGAGCCGCTCCCGTCGCGGGAGGAGTCGGAGCAGACGCGGGACTTGAGCGAAGCCGGTGGGAATACGACGTTGGGGTTGAGTGGCCGGTTCTCGGTCGGGGAGTGGGAGGCCGTCGCCATGGTCCGGAAGGTGCCCAGACACTTTGTCGAGGGGAGATCGTACGTGATATCGTAGCTCGGCTGGTTCGTGTTGTCCTGGAACGACAGGAATGGGTAGTGGATGGCGGTGTCTGACTTGAGCGAGTCGGAGGGCATCGAGAGTCATCCGACGGTGGGAGGTGGTCAAGGGGAAGTTGTTTTATACGAAAGCCGGAGCGCGCTCCATCTCATGGCATGACAGCGGGCGGGAGAGAGGCGAGAATACGAGGGAGGGGTTGAAACAGTAGGCGCTCCTGAAAGTCGGGTTTGGCGTGTTTCCAAAAGGAGAAAGATTACTACGTCCGTCCACTCGACTCGGATACGGATAGTAAACAACAGGTTCGACCCTCTCACCCTTGTCTCCAAGGAGAGAGAGAGAGCCACAGGCGCGCCCGGGCTCCGCCTTGCGGCATCGCCAAATCCTCGCTCGTCCACTGACGTTGTCCGGAATTCGGGTGCCTGGAGATCCACCTGAACACATGTTGGTGCACTTCAGAAAGTCGCAACCAACCTCACCCCCGGCCTGATATGTGATTGGTCGGCGGTGGATGGTGCGGAGGCTGCGGCAGCGCTGGGCCCCTTGACCTTTTGGCCGGGGTAGAGAAGGGCTGCCGGGGTGCGATTGATTCACAATGTGCGTAGTTTAATACTTTGGAGGCTGCATAGTTGAGGATAGTTGAACATCGTTGAGAATGGTAGTGATGGGCAACAAAGTTCCCTTTGATCGGTTGTGGTCCGGTGTTCGAGTTGTGCTATCTGTTGTATTTGAGTGACGGCCAATTGAAAGCCGCCTGACGTTGTTGAGAGATCCCGCGATGATCTTAGAAACGGTTCTAGACGGAGTCCAGTTTCATTATTTCGGCCGTGTTCTCGTGAGGCGTCTGTCGCTTCCAAGCTCCTCCTCTCAATGCAATGTCGCTGATTACCGCGAATCATACAGTCTTTATTTCCCAAGACTTGTTGTCTTTCCCTCCGCCAGCAGCTCCGTCTCGTCATAATCCAAACGGGCCACTTCCGTGCGACGGGTATGCGGTTCCAGGGTTTAATGCTGTTGCCTGGCCGGGAAAGTCTCCGGGTGTCTCGCCGCCAAGTCCTGATACGTATGGCTGATGGGAGCAAGCGATGCCCTCTCTTTCTCTCTGTGTCTCTCCCCCTGGCAAAGGACACCTCGTCAGCCAGAACGCACTACCGGCGACCCGTTACCCGATAGCTTCCAGTCCCAATCGACACTTTCCACCCATCGTTGACGAGGGCGGCAATAACACCCTGTCGCAGTCGTGAGACACCTCCGGCACTATGGAGGCCCCGGCCCGTAACAATCGTGAAGCCCTCCTGGGCCTTCCTCGCCCTGTACTCTCCCAGGTTGTTCCACCAGTCCCAGACGCGTTCCCGCGCGATTCGGACGCCGTCGGCAACCTCAACGCCGTGGAGGTCGATCTCGTTGGCCGAGCTGGTGCTCGCAACATGTATGTCGGCAGCAACACTCTTGGCCTTGGCAAAACTGCGCGCCTCCTCACGTCCACGCTCAGCATAGTATCCTGCTGCCTGTCTGTAGAGATGTCCTTTCTTGTACACTTGCCCCGCGCTGCTGTACGAGTGGTTGCTGGCCTCGCGATATACGCTCGCCGTGTCCATTGCTTGCCGATAAGAAAGGGGTGTGGTTGAAAGATGGCCAGAGAGGGCGGGCGTGCTGAGCGTATGCCCAGTTGGCGACATGACCGATGTCTTGGGTGAGGGCACTTTTTGCCAGCCTTCCGACGAACCCTCCAGCTCGGTGCTCGTCAGAGGCGCGAGTTTGTAGCTAATTTCCAGACGCTTTGCCGGCAGCTTGCCGAAGTAGCGGTTCAACAAGACAGCAACCTCTTCGGTCCATTGATGGTCGCCACGCGTGACTTCGTCGAGAGGGGGAAGATAGTGCTCGGGGATATGCCGGTATTGCTTCTTGAGCTCTTGAACACGTTGCTTGCGGTAATCGTCTTCGGCGGTCCATACCCCAACACCTTGCTTGATGTACCGGTCCAGGAATTCGATGATGGTAAGCTCCATTGACCCTTTGTGTGCGTCGAAGACGTCTGACACCTCTTCAAAAGGTAACTCAAGCTTTTCCACGATGAAAAGAATCCTTTCGATTCCTAGACATTGTCAGTCATGTGCCATCATCAACTTGGCAGGCTATACATACTCTCATTGTCTACGTTCACGGGCGAGGCCTCTGGAGTGCTGCTGGAGCTCGACGACAAATCCGTGCGCAGGTCCCTTCGTTTCTTCCCCTTGCCCTTTCTTTTTCCAGAAGGCTTCTGTGAGATTTCAGACTGGAAGAAGCCATCAATGCCCTTAGGTCTCTCGCCGATGGACTCGAGGAATTGGATGTTCAGCAAGGTCTCCAGGGCTGTTTGGAAGTCACCCTGGGCTTTCTTGAGAGCAAAGTTCACGTCATGCATCTTCAGGTCGGAAAACATTTCTTGGAGCTGCAGAGCCTTCTCTTGGTCCGAGTCTCCGTCAAATGTCTTGATGCGTGGGACATCATAATCAGGTTCCGAGGGTGGCGGGCTCGTCAGCGCCGTTCTAAAAGAATCGGAATCTTTTGGTTGCAGCCCCTCGGTGGTGTTGGTAGAGCCATCCTGCGCGTCGGCTGCCCCATCGATGGACCCGGAGGTATCAGGGACACCACTGGCATTGAAACCGCTTGCCTCCTCGACCAAGACATTCTGCGCGAGGGTCTGCAGCATGCCTCGGACTTCGCCAAGCTGACTTGCATCGTGGAGGTCCACCTCACTCGCGATTGCGATAACGACTGTTGGGTCCAAGAGCGGGAACTCGGCCTATTAAATTGATGTTAGCATACGGCACCTCTCAAGCCTCACCCAGGCGCGAACGTCGTTGTTGTAGCGAGCCATTTGGTACGGCTTCGCTCGTGATGTCATCGGCGCATGAGGCTGAGTAAGGAGATCGACAAAGACCTTGGCAAGTTCTTTCGAGTCAACACTCACCACCAAGTCGTCGAGTTTTGATGTCGCCATCGAACAGATTAAGGCTTCAAGGTTCGAGATATCGTCGTGGGATAATCCAGATGGGCTCACTAATCATACTGAGGAGAAAGTAAAACAAAGATCTCGCTCTAGATTTGGTCGGGAGCAACCAGTGGTTTGGGCCGGCCAGAGTCGCAATGTCTGATGACCGAAGACAATGCAAATACGAAGGAGGCGCACAACGGCAGCCAAGTGCACTGCAGGCGTTTGAAAATCGTTGAAGATAAAGTAGTTGACGCGATAGAGGTGATGACGACGATGCGGGGCGTTTTTTTCTTCTCTTTCCTCTTTTCCCTTCTGACTGCGATGGCGTCGATTTTCGTCAACGCCTGAATGAAGGGTCTCAGGCGCTAAGGTGCTCAGACACGCAGTCAAGCAGGCGTTTGATGATGACGATGATTCATAGGGGTCGTGTGCATGTGCGCCCGGTCTCTGTTTCTTTTTTTTTCTTTTTTTTCAACTTTCTCTTTTTCAACAAAGAAAAGGGTGGGAAAGGGGGGCTGATAGTGAGGTAATCTGTCATTGCGATTCGGTTGTTGGCTGGACTCATACCTCTCCCCCCTCCCCCCGCGTTGGTCATAGAAGCCTGACTGTGGCTTGCGGGCTAGTTCAGCAATGGCACGTGCACTCATCGGGAGCATGTGGCTGACTCGTGGTTGGAATATGGCAGTTGAAAAAGCCGAAGCATATTGTGGGGTCATGTGGCTGAAGTGGAAAACAATCTTGCTTGTCATTCGGGCTTTCGGTGCAGCGACAAGCCCTCTATTCTTCCATCCTCAAATGCTCAATGCGGACCTCCTCAGGTGACAGATGACTTCACCCACACGCACTCATTCGCCCCCTCTTCAAACCGTGGCACGACATCAGTGGCCCGCCTAGCGGGTTAGGACGAGACAGCGGGTTCCTTTGCCAGGTGACTGCAACTTTGGCGTCCAAGATGCACCAACGGAGTCCGTCTGCCTTCCAGGTACCTGGAGGCCGGCAGTCCGCGGGTCGGTAAGCAACTCCATCTGCGGGACAATCGAGCTAGTGCTCAATCTATTATTCGGGGCATCTTCCGTCAAGGCATGGCTGGCGTGATGTAGTTCTCCACGCTTGTTTCACTACCCGTGTGGCCGACTGAAGAACCTCTTGCGTTCTGCATGGAAGACTATTGAGATGCGTCGCCTGTATGATTCTGCCTCATATCCTTGAAGGGGGGAGAGGGCGCTTGCATGTATTCGTCAGCCAAATATCTAAATAGAGACAAGCTCTGCCGTCCATCCCGTTCCGTCTGGTCATTTCCAGTACCGTAGCTCAAGGTAGCTCAGCTCACCTGCATAATCACCGCACATAAACACTCACCTCCTCACCTCATCCACTTCCAGCAAGGCAAGGCAAGGCAAGGCAAGGCAGGGTTGCACGGTTGATGACAGGGATGAACTGCTTCGCCTGACCGAGGATCCCGACGACAAACATCTGTACCCAAACAGGGCCAGGCCAGGCCATCTTTACATCAACTACTGGAACAAAGGAAGAATTCGAAACGCAGACGCATTGATACGTTTAGGTCGACTCGACCGTTGGAACCCGGCTAGAACTTAGATCAGCGAAACGGGACATCGCCACGGGTGCGTTCTGTGTAGTAACATCCCGAACGGCGGCCCTTCCCGGTGACAGACCTCCTTGGCCTAGTCGTTCGTGGGCTCGACGAGCGGGGAGCCTAGGCGCAAATCTGTTGCATGGTCGTGCCCAGTCTTCTCATACGAGGGAGGTCCTGGCGGCAGCATCCCAGCGCATCGACCTTCGTTCTTGTTTCCGACGCAAGCTCGACACAAACCTATATAACCTTGTGCTTAACCCCTCCTCGGACGCGGCGCCAGGAACATGTCTCATTCAGCGCAATCCATCAGCAGCGTTCTTGAAACAGAATCCGACATACAACCCAGACTTGAGCAACAAGCCGGGTTGGGATCCAATATACTGTCTAACATTGTCTCCAGGCGGCCCATCATGAGTACCGAGACGCGCAAAAAATTCATAAACTACCCTCTGCCGATTCCTGGGTAAGTTGTTTCGTCTTAAGCTTGTCGGCGTTGGCCGCACGTTCGTCCCGCGATGCGCACATCACCGATTGCTTGTTCCCTTCTACGTTGTCTGACCTTGTCTCGACAACTCACTAATAACTAATGCAACAGACCAACTATTCCATACGACAATGGCAGAAAAAGCAACCCGCCTCTTCGAGGCTGGATCTTGGTCTTAGCAGCATGGGTGTAAGTCGTACCTCTGACCAAACTGAAACGCCTGGATATACTGACCGGATACAGTATGGAATGCGTGTGGTTCGTACGCGCTTTCATCTGGAGCAACGCCGGCTTCGGAAGTATCAGGAAAATCCGCAAGCACATCGAGAATGCCGAGCCCCGTTACGATCCAACTGTCCTGCCCTATCCGACGGACGAGGCCAAAGACCCAGCCGTTCTCCATCGCGAAAGCACCGTGAAGTCGAGGCCACACCCATTCAAGTATTACTCCGTCAACGACTATCATGAGATGTATCTGTCAGGCGCAATCACGCCACTTGCCGTAGCTCGAGCCATTCTGCCCTTGATTCGCCGCGACACGAACCCACCGGGCGAGCATTCGATCGCGTGGTTCGATACCAAAGTCGCTCAAGTTTTGGCGGCCGCTGAGGCATCTACGAAGCGGTACAAAGAGGGGCGTTCATTGGGACCTCTTGATGGTGTGCCCACTGCCGTCAAGGACGAGTACGAGATCGACGGATACCGGACCTGCCTTGGCTCGAGGAACGATTACACTACCGAGGCCGAGCCTGGCCAGTCGATCACAAGTTGGTGCGTGAAAAAGCTGGAAGACGCAGGAGCCGTTGTTCTTGGGAAGCTGTCAATGCATGAATTTGGACTCGGTGAGTAAACAACCACGAGACCAAGGAAGGGCCGTAACCTGACAGTCACCAGACACAACCGGAAACAACCCAATCTACGGGACACCTCGCAATCCCTATAACCGTGGTTACTACACGGGTGGAAGTTCTTCTGGGGCCGGATACGCAGTTGCGACGGGCTTGGTCCCCGTGGCACTCGGCAGTGACGGTGGCGGCAGCATTCGCATCCCCTCGTCCATGTGTGGTGTCTACGGCCTTAAGCCCACCCACGGCCGGGTCTCGTTCCACCCTTGCCCGAACCACAGCAACAGCTGCGCAGTCAATGGACCCATCGCCGCGGATATCGAGTCCCTCGCGACCTACTTTGAGACCATTGGCGCCCCGCATCCCGACTCCAACTTCATCCAGGCGTCTCCATTCATGTGCTCTCCCAGCGAGAAGCGCGGCAAGATCCTCGGCATCCCTGAGGCGTGGTTCGCGCAGGCGGATCCGGCCATCCAGCGCCTATGCCGGACCATGATTGCAAAGCTGGTCACGCACCATGGATACACCACCGTCCCGATCGACATCCCGTTCTTGGTCGAAGGCCAGTTCGCGCACGCCATGACCGTCCTTACCGACGGCGCCGCCCTGCTTCCGGAGACCAAGAATCTCACCCCCGCGAACCGTATCCTGCTTGCTATCGGCCGCGTCACGTCCGCCATGGACTACCTCTTGGCCCAGAAGCTCCGCGGCCTGCTCATGTCGCACCTCGCGCATCTCTGGCGCGAGTACCCCGGCATGATCATCGTCACCCCAACGACCGCCTGCGCGGGCTGGCCCATCGTGAGCAAGGGCGAGCTGGCCCACGGCGTGAGTGACGGCGACCGCACTATCCGGTCAATGGAGTATGTGTGGATGGGCAACTTTTGTGGGCTCCCCGGCGTCACGGTCCCGGCGGGCTACGTCGTGCCGCACGACCAGGCCGGCGCCGGCGGCGAAGCCGGGCCCGAGACGCTGGGCAAAATCCCCATCGGGCTCATGGGCATGGGCGAGTGGACGGACGAGCACAGCCTCCTCGAGTTTGGGCTCGACGCCGAGGAGCTGTTCGCGAAGGAGCGGTGCCGGCCGCCCACCTGGGTCGACGTCATCCAGCGGGCCAAGGATGACATGGTGAAGACCGGGGAGGACAGCTTGATAGACATTTAGCGACGATATCCACAGCAGCGAGAAGGCAACAAGGATGGGCAATGTTTAGCGGGTGTGGCGTAGTTGTAGGGAACAAACCATGTCGGAGCCACGTCGAGATCCAAGCAGGAGAACCCACCGCGTCCATGCGTTTTGTGTGTAAAATGATGACTCCGGGGCCACAGTGACACCACACGCGCATCTCCACCCTGTTCGAGAGGGCTGAGTTCATCACGGAGTCAAATGTTGATCACTCATCCGACGCAGGGATGCCCCCATCAACGGAAAATGGGGAAGCACTTGGAAGTTGGAGACCGTCTGTTCTAGCAAGCTCGCAAACGCCCACATACACAGACACACAGACACACACACACACATATATTCCTCCCTTGCCCATCCCCTGTGTAGATCAATGCGAGTTTGATCCGGGGAGAAGGGCCCGAGCAAGGCGGCACGACAGCACCGGGAAGGAGGAGACCAGATCGACGACTCTTCATTGTTTTGATAAACCCACCAGACGGGGAGGGGGGGGCGGAGAAAAAGTTCCTGGTCGAGCTGTCTTGAACACAAGCAAGGTTGCGAGAGTCCAGGCGTCTGGTCCTTCCCGCCCCCGCCAATGTTGCAGCAGATATCGGAGTGGCTCATGCACCCATGTTATGCTCAATGCACCACAGGATATCGGACGCAACCCAAAGCGCTCGGCCGCGGCGGCCTGGTCATGCAAGCAACAACCCGTTACCCTAGCGCTGTTCTTGATGCTCTAGGATGGGGAGGCAGCAGTCGTAAACGAGGGGGGGATTATGGTTGTGCGCGCTGGCTCTGACGGCGGCAGTGCATGTTGGAGACCGAGAATTGGATGTTTGGTGGATCGAGAGATGCTTCACACACTGGATGTTTATCCAGACCTTGAACCTCTCTCGTCCTCGACCTCGCGTGACGGAGTACATGGTCCGCGGCTGCCAGCAGCACTCCTTGCGAAGAGAAGCTCTTTACGTCTGCCGCCTACGTCGTTGAACTCTGGAGGAATCTCGCGTCACCAGAATTGATCATACTGGGAGGATAGAGCCAGAAGAGTTGTTGGGTCATTCGGAGATCCTTTGACATTGGCATTGATGGGAACTGGCGGCAGGATAGCAGGAGGTGGCGGCAGGAGAATCCTCGTCCTGTTTTTATGGCGTAAGACTACTTGGGCGCTCGGAACTTTCTCTGTACACCCGAACAAGTGCTGATTTGGCTTGAAGGTCTCGCAAAAAGAAAGGGCGGCTTATATGAGTGGACACTGTCCGATTGCTCGGCCGGGCACGTAATCCGATCCTGGCCAGGCATCGGCGCGGGGCCCCGACAGTCCACCGGGCATCGGCGCCGAATTTCCGGACGCTAAGATCCAATGCTTCGCCTTTCTCGGTCACTACACCCCCCACACGGAAAAGTCTGCTCGAAATCGTAGGTAATCGAAGTGCTGTTAGTTGTGCTGGCTTCCCTATTACTCAATAACTCAAGTACCTTGACCGAAGAGTCTACAAACTTATTCGTACACAGGTATCAGTGTATCGTAGTACGGCCTGGGAGCTAAATTGAAGGGCAAAATGGTTCAGAGTGCGAGTATTGTCTCCCATAGAGTACGTGGTGATATATCGATATAATTGTCGTCTACATTTGACTGTATGGTATTTGTCATGTAGGCTTGTTGCTAATGAGGATCTGGGGATAACCTCAACTCTAAGCTTCTTCATCAGAGTTACCCGTCTTACACTATAGTCTATATGCCAATAAGACCCTGCAATAAAACTCAACTGCGTAGCTGCCTAAACCAACGGTCCCTATGCTTTCGTCCCATGGGCTACAGACCGGCAAGGTGGCAACAGCACCCTCCAGGAAGGAGCAAGACTTCTTCTTTCCGGTATGTGGCCTAGGACTTCACCGACCGGTAGACGTTTAGTCAAGCGGTCTGGTTCAGTCCTAACTAAATACCCTTCAACAGGGGGCGCAGGTTCGAACGGGCCTACTAACTTACAAACGATTTTTTTGGTTCACGGTTGGTGTTTAAGCTCATCTTATACCATGACAATTACAGAGTCCCTATAGTCTTCTGCTGTGATGCTGCGAGAACGATACGCTTTTATTACCTTCCTGAAACGCCTCTACAAAGAAAGCTCGGCCGCCTCCTCTTGGCTAGATCCGAAGTATGTTAAGTCTAGCTGTTGGCGTCGTACCTTGCGTCTAAGCAGGCAAATACGTGAACTGTGAGTAGTTTGGCAGTGTTATCAGGATAAAGAAAGGGGTTCGCTATGAGGCTGAAATGTCTGAGAAAGTTCCTCATCAAGGACGGGTAAACAGAAGCCGGGTATTTTCTGACCATCACAGTTGTCTTTGGGGGGGGAGGGGGGGCTTTTCCGCGTTGAATGCTGTCCAATTCCTAGAGTCTGGAGAGCCACGCTCACTAGCTGACTGGGCGACCAATCATTGAAACGTGCCAAATAGAATGCCAACATGACAGGTCTCCTCCAACTAACATATCTGCAATGGCTTCATCCTTCTAGTCTAGGGACGATCCTGAAATCAGGCATTTTGTGGCGGCGCTTGGCTAGTGGTTGGGCGCCATCTACTTCGGGAACATGACGCACGTTCCTGACGTACCTATTCAGACCACGCCGAGTCTTCAGCACTGATGCAGGCAAACTGCAGCGGCAGAGGCGAGACAACACAGCCTGACGCAAAACGCCGGGCGCCGACCCAATCAATCAGCTGCGGCGCCGTTGACATTTGCCCGGAGGCACGGCGGGCGACGAATCAACCCGGGTTCGCGGACAAGGTCCTTTCTCCTCGGCGTCTCGAACATACATACATAGACACGCCAGACACCGACTCGCATGACACGGAAGCTGTTCGGGCGGTCGTCGGGAGCACGACATGAACAAGCCAGCAGGTAGGCAGGAGACTTGTTGAACGTGACCATCCATCGTCAGAGGTCTGTGACGTCCCAACAAAATGCAAGGAAGAGGTGGCCGGTTGGGGTGAGTGTGAGGGGTCAAGCTGAGGTACACGCGACGCAGCCCGCAGTAAGCTGGCAGTTTGTTTTAAACCCTTCCACTTAGGTAGGCCGCCGCTGGTGTTAGTGTGTGCCACCACCTCGAGCCCCAAGCTTCCAGCTTCTCCGTATTTTCTTAGTCCCCTTTTATTCGTTTTAGCTCCCCCGCATTGCTGGTCCATTGAGCGAGGGATGATCTCATGTTTCTGCAAGGACGGACGGACCTGAAAAGCTCACGCGAGAAACTTGGCCAGGAGCCAGAATCGCTGCACACATTAAGCTTCTTCATTCAACAGCAGTCACACCCGATCTTGTATTGTGATGTGTTTGTGTCGTATCGTGTCGTGTCGTGTTGTGTTGTCTGGCGTGCTATAATAGGGACCTGAGAGAATCACGGCGAAAGGAGCAGAACGACAGGAAGAGCCGCAAGTGGGAATCCGGCCAAGGTTCAAGGTAGATAGATAGTACCTTGTTTTGCGGCGAAGGGAAAAAAAAGAAGAGGGGCGTCTGGGGAATAGAGAAAGAAAGAAGACTGGATGACATCGCGGGCTTGGCCGACAGACGTATCCCATACCGTACCCAGTGGGCCTTCTCCCTCCAGAATCATCCTTCCCTCCACTATGGGCCCTCCCCACCCTTCAATGTTTGGCACATTCCCATCCCCCCCCTGGGCCTTCATTGCTGATTGTTCTCCTCTGCTCTCTCCATCTTTCGCCCGGGCTCTCTCGGTCTCCATAGAATATATCCCTCCCATTTTTTGGTCAGTACTTCTCGGCTGCCCGCCGACCCCCTTCTTTCACAACATCTTTGTCTCCAGTCGCATCACCAGACAGAGACTTGGAGAAGAAGTGCCATACTTGCTCGCTGCTGTGGTCTATCACCCTGCCGTTCGTTCCTTTTCCCCCCACTACCTGTTACTCACGGAAACTTTCTCCCCCCGTCTCTTGTGAATACCAGGCAGGAGAACCATCATCTCGCAAGCGCTCTTTGCTCTTATCGCCGCCGCCGCCGTCGCCGCCCTGCTGTACCCGAAGGTTCCACACCGCACACCACACACCACCGAGGATGAAAGTCTAAGGGAGTGGCGCATTAGCTGGCGAGATTTTCACACAAGCTCCCTTCCACCCGTATATTTATTATATACCACTTGTTCGATTTCGCACAAAAACCCCCTCTCTTCATCGTCCTGCACCCAGCCGTCATGCCTGATCACGCTGGCACGGCGGCCGCCGCGCCGCCGCAGAGCGAGTCCAATCCCACCCCTCCCAAGGAGCTCTACCCCATGGTCAATTGGAAGTACGACCTTTTCCTCTGGGTCTTGGGTGTGCTGGTCGATCTCTTCTTCCGCGAGGTCCATCCTCGAGGCTCCTGGAAAGTCCCAAAGTCGGGGCCTGTTCTCTTCGTCGCCGCTCCTCACGCGAACCAGGTCGGTTTATCACCATCCCCTTGCTGAGCTGGATGAACCCCCCTGTCGTTGTCACATGCTAACCGCAATCTCTGCAGTTCGTCGATGCTCTGATCCTGCAACGCACGCTCCGCCACGAGGCCGGCCGACGAGTCTCCCTCCTCATTGCGCAAAAGTCTGTACACGGTTTTATCGGCTGGGGTTCGCGCCAGGTCGGCTCCGTCCCCGTCGGACGTGCCCAAGATGCCGCCAAGCCTGGCACTGGCCTCATTTATCTGCCTGACCCCATCAACGACCCTACACTGATCCGCGGCGTCGGCACCAAGTTCGGCCAGGGAGAGGGCGAGATCCACGGTATGCTGTTCTTGCCCTCTGCCAAAAAGCAGACTGGCGCCAGTGTCGACATCGCACAGATCCTCGGCCCTGAGGAAATCCGCATCAAGCGCCCGTTCAAGGGCAAGCTTCCGTTGGAGCAGCTCACTGGACGCGACGACATTGACGACAACGGCAACTTCACCAACAAGGACCTCAAGGGATGCAAGCCTGGCTTTTCGGGAACCAAGTACAAACTCGCGCCCCACATCGACCAGACCAAAGTGTACGAGGCCGTCTTTGACCGTCTGAGATCCGGTGGCTGCGTCGGCATCTTCCCTGAGGGCGGCAGCCATGACCGCACCGAACTGCTGCCCCTGAAGGCCGGCGTCGCCATCATGGCTCTCGGCGCCCTCGCCGAATCTCCAGACTGCGGTCTTAAGATCGTGCCCGTTGGCATGAACTACTTCCACGCCCACAAGTTCCGTAGCCGCGCCGTCGTCGAGTTCGGACCCCCCTTCGATGTCCCCCCGCACTTGGTCGAAATGTACAAGAACAACCAGAGACGCGAGGCCATTGGGCAGCTTCTCGACAGCGTCTACCAGGCACTGAGCGCCGTCACCGTTTCCACCCCCGACTACGATACCTTGATGATGCTCCAGGCTGCTCGCCGCCTCTACAATCCTACCGGGAAGAAGCTGCCTCTCCCTGTCGTCATCGAGCTGAATCGCAGGCTGGCCATGGGCTACGAGAAGTACAAGGATGATGCGCGCGTAGTCGGCGTCATCAAGTCGGTCAAGCAGTACAACAAAGAGCTTCGCTACGTCAACCTTCGCGACCATCAGGTCCAGTACGCCAAGATGTCAATCCCCAAGGTCGTCTTCCTGCTGCTTTACCGAGTCACGAAGCTACTCGTCCTTCTGATTGGCGTCCTTCCTGGCCTCATCTTGTTTGCCCCCGTCTTTGCCGCATCCAAGGCCATCAGCGTTCGTAAGGCGAAGCAGGCATTGGCCGGCTCGACGGTCAAGATCCAGGGACGCGACGTCATGGCAACCTGGAAGCTCTTGGTGGCCATCTTCCTGGCGCCAACGCTGTACCACTTCTACTCGGCCGTTGTTACGTACAAGGTCTGGCAAGACCATCTCTGGGGCCACATCCCTGAATGGGTGCCTTGGTGGTCGACGTATCTGGTCATGTGGCCGCTGATGGTGGGCATCACGTTCGCTGCTCTTCGCTTCGGCGAGGTTGGCATGGACATTTTCAAGTCCCTACGGCCGCTGGTGCTCTGCCTGAACCCCGCCTCGAGCTACAACATCCAGCAACTGCGAGCGAAACGGGCCGATCTCAGCTCCCAGGTCACTGATCTCATCAACACCCTCGGCCCCGAGATGTTCCCCGACTTTGAGAAGACTCGTCTGGTCGCAGACCCGTACAAGGCCGACGGCTACTCCCGACCCCGCACTCCGCCAACACGCAGGGACAGCGACGCATCGAGCGCCTACGAGGCGGCGACGCCGCCGTCCATCTCTCGGAGAACAACACACCAGTCGAGCCGCGGCCTGCCTCGCAACGAGTCGTACAGCAACATTGGCGGTGTTGGCATCTTCTCCACCCGGCCTCCTTCGCGCTCGAGGAGTAGGAGCAGCAGCAGCGGAGGCGGTCTCGGGTCTGGCGGGTTCCCCATCAGCGGTTTCACGACGCTGGACTCTGCCGGAGGGTTTGACGAGGCAAGCAAGAAGATCCGCGAGGCTATGAAGCTGCGCCGGAGAAAGAGCGGCGACCACCGGATGGAATTGGGCGCCGACGACAGCGAGGACGAGGAGTACAACGAGGCGCGCAAGAAGAACACATGAGGTGGTAGCGTAACCATCCATCTCAGCAATGATGTGACAAGCTTTTGGCAAGCTTGGGAGAAAAGAGAGAAAGTGGCAGTCTTCCTGCATGGGGATGACGAGTGGCGCACTGGTGATTCCGAGTAGTGCGAGTACGTATAGACAGCGATTAATACACTCAACGTGGATTCCTTTTCTGTATGCCAATCAGCCAGCGCCCATGGGATTGACTAGAGTCGAGTTGAGCAACCTTATGAAGAGGGGGAAATGCGAATCGTTGATGGGGCAAATGCGCGGCCAATGAGGGCGATTTCAAAGTGAGCGCCGAAACTCCGGCCTGCCGGATGGTGGAGAGTGGTAGGGTCTTAGTACCTCACCTTTCTGTATCCGTCCTTGTACGGACACTACTACCCTGGCAGGTACATACAGCATGCAACTTACCGGCTGTTGGTCTCGGGCTGACAATGACGCTATTTGCGACGGTTCGCACGCGTGGCCCCGGGCCGGAAAGTGTAGCCGGGCCGCCGGCGATTTCTACAGTACAGTAATATTCGTACGGATAGGTCGTTGGGGACCCCCCGTTTCGGTAATCGGCTTTGGTCAGGCGCGATCACCGAGCTCTCGGTGATACGAGTTGTATTGCTGCCAGCTGGAGAACGCCCTTAATAAGGAAGCGCGCGGGACCTGACTTGGGGGAGCAAAGCAAACGAGTCCTGCCTTGTTAGATTTATTGACCCAAGGGTGGAAAAGCAAGCGACAGGATTGGCTCGGCCGACGGAGCTCTGCGTGCGGCGTTGCATTCTCACATTAGACCTCCCCCCCCTTTCCTCTCCGGGCACTTAAAAGCACTCCAGCGTGAGTGAGCGTCATTGCTTGGTACCTTCACCCCCCCAAAAATCCCGTTTACCCCACATCCCATCCCGCCACCTTTCCGACAGGTGGGCCGGACGACGCTACGTGTTCCCCGAGCTACACTACCTGCTCTGTACCTATTACGCCACCTGCTACTATCCTGCGCGCTGCCCCTCCTTTCTTTGTTTCTCTCCTTCCCTTTCTCTGCGGAGGGGTCGTCGCATTGTTCTTTGAAGAAGACGATTGTCCTAATACTCCATTTCGGCCTGTTTTCTTGTTGTTTATTTCCCTCCCTCTCCCCAGCACACAAATCCGACATCTCATCATGGCCTCCGCGTTCAAGTCGCTCGTCTCCAGCGCCAAGAAGCTCGCCCTCGGCACCACCCACGGCGTGCCCGCGCAGGAGCTGTTCCCCAAGACGGACCCGGCCGTCGACGGCGATGACTGCGACCACGACTGCGAGAGCTGCCACGTCAAGTACCCCAAGGGCTTCAACATTGACGAAACAGACGAGCTGTATGGCCACGTCAAGGGGTGGAGCACCCACGCCCTCGTTGCGACGGGCAAGAGCGACTGGGTGAGGGACGTCGCCGACGAGAAGGGCAGCGTAATGGAGGCCGTTGGCAAGGCTGCTGCGCCGAGCAATGGAGTATGTTCCCCGTCGTGTCTTTGGTGGAGACAGAGATAGAGAGCGAGAGAGAGAGAAACCGTACACTGACCGAGATACAGAAACTGATGCTGTCCGCTTCCAACATTCCGACCCCGACACACTCGAGCGACTACTCCGAACCTACGACCGTCCTCCTCCTCCCCGCCTTCGTCATCATCGACCACGTCACTCCGCAGCGCGTCCCCGAGCTGATCACCGAGTTCGTCGACAAAGCACCGACAAACACCTCACCCCTCGCGCCCCTCACCCTCCCCACGTCCGTACCCGCGCCGACACCTTCCGGCGCACCAAGTATACCCCCCGCGATCTCCCGCCGCCCGTGCCCGCACAGCGCCATCATCCTCCTCTGCTCGCAAAGGACGCGCGACGCCCGCTGTGGACAGTCGGCGCCGCTGCTGCGCAAAGAGCTGGAGCGCCACCTGCGGCCTCTGGGCCTGTTTCGCGATCTGGACGACGAGCGACCCGGCGGCGTGGGCATCTACTTCATCTCGCACGTTGGCGGGCACAAGTATAGTGCCAACGTCATGGTCTACCGTCGCCCGGACGCCTTCGGGCTCGACAATGTGGAACGTGCCAAGGTCACCGCCGAAGATGAGCTGAGGCCTAAGGCGAGGACGGCGGCGCTGCCCGAGACGGAGGACGTGGGCGCCGCGCAGTGCATCTGGCTGGCGAGGATCAAGCCCGAGGACTGCGAAAACCTGGTGCGGTATACGGTCCTGCAGGGCAAGCTGGTCAAGCCCGAGACGCAGCTGCGTGGCGGTTTTGACCGCGCGAAGGGGATGATGAGCTGGTGAAGAGGGTTTCGGACGGAGAAGCCTTTTGGAGAGCAAATTCTGGCGCATTAATGAACGGAACTAGAGACATATGGACTGTGCGTTTCGGCGTTTCGGCGGGTACACACGGAGGGAGGAGGTACGGCAGGCGGTTCTGCGTAGAACGGCTACATGGTCGCCATATCGGTCGGATAGAACTGGCTGGGTAGAACTGACCGAGGCAGTCAATAGACACACTATTAGACGTGAGGCATCAGGAAAAGCTAGAAACGGGTGCAACCCAGAATAGAGAACAGTTTCCTTAAGCTTGGTGTTGTTTCCGTCGGGATTGATGAGCAAACCCGGGACTGACTGTTGCGGTTCAATCCGAGAGAGCCAAGCTCGACTGCTTCATGTGGTTGGTTGGTTGCGACACAGAGAAGCATCGGGGGCAAACGACAATGAAAGAGAACATCAATGAAAACCAAGCCCAAAAAAGGAGCAAAAGAGACCAGAGTGTCTGTGCAGTAGTAAGTCTTCACTGCAAACCGAGTCTCCGCACAATGACCGAGTTGGCCGGAGAGTGATCCCCACTTCCTGCCGGCCCGCCCCGCACCCTCCAAGGAAGAGAAAAAAAAACACCCTAAGTGACAAACCCAACTTCTGAAAGCTGCAAGCGCGTTGACCGATAAGATATTGGGGTATGGGGGGCCACCTAGCTCACTGCAGTGACGGCACAACGGGGCCAGGACCCACCGGTGTCGTCCCGACAACCACGCTAGCGTAAACAATCTCCACGCCCGCCCCCCAAGCCAGTACCAGTACCACCACCTCAGCTCACCGACACGACCATCCCATCCCATCCCATCCCAGATGACCTTCCCCCAATCTTTCTTATTGCTACGACAGAAAAAACATTCGCAAACGGGACGTAGTCTGGCTCTGAGCCATCTCCCCTAGCTTGCTTTACTCTACCAACAGCCTCTTTTTTCCCCATCTCCCGTCTTTGTATCCCCCAAACATGGTATAATCAGCAAGAGAACGCATCCAAAACAGCTGCCGGGGCTCTCTCGTCTCTATTTCATCACAAAAGTATTGGAATTACCGGTTTGTTCTCATTGCTCGAGCAACATCGCACCCAGAGAACCGACATTCCATCCGACACATTGTTTTCATCCCCAACCCAACCAGCAGAACCCTGTCTCGAACATTCCCGCCCCCATTTTCCCTCGACAATGGGCTCCGCCGCCGAAGGAGATAACAATGGAGGAGGCCGCCCAAGGTCCTCGGTCCTGAAGAGCTTCATCCATCGTCGTAACCAGTCCGAGGGCTCTGCGCTCTTCACCTCGCCGCCCTCCGTCCAAATCACCACCACTCCCGCACAACACATCCAGGCCACATACGCCCAGCTCGAAGGCAGAATGCCGCCCCCTCCCCTCCGTACCGAAGGCCTGGGGGCCCTGGGGGAGCTCAACAACTTTCAAAAGGATCCCATCCTGCGTTCGCCCGGAAAAGAAGACGACCGCCGCGACCGATCCCGCTCGCCCACAAAATCCGCCTTCAGCAACATGTCATTCAAGTCCCTGGCCAAGGAGGCCCGCAAATCACGCGAGGTGTCTCCCGAGAAGCCCAAGAAGACGAAGTCGACCACGAACCTGGCAGGTTTCCTGTCGAGGCCCCGATCCACAATGTCCCTCAACAAGAACTCGAAGGAGGAGGAGGAGCGTCGCCAGGCTAAGGACAAGGAGAACCGCACGCCCCCGAGCTCGACGTCGAGCGCCGACATGACGGGTCCCGCGCCGCCTATCTACGCACAGTTCTGCAGCCAGGATCTCGGGAACACTGGGCTGCGCGGCAAGGCATCGTTCGACGCGAGCAGTGGACGATACGGGAGCGATGCCTCGAGCGAGATAAAGAAGCAGAGACCAAAGTCATACCATCCGTCCACCGCAATCTCCGAGCACAAATCGACATCGGATCTACGCAGCAGACCCAAGATGGACGGCCGCGAGCCTTCTGCCTCTGAAAGAATCAAGAGCAAAGTGCAACGGCCGAAGCTCTTTACAGCCTTTTCCGCCATGGGACACAGCACAAAGTCCAAGGGGTCGGATGCCTCTTCCGAAAAGGCCATCGACCCAAAGGAGATCGATACCCATCTGGAGGCCATGCTCGACCGTCGCAACATCCCCGAGAATCAACGCTACAAGATGCGTAGCTTGGCCGACACGATCAAGATGGAGTTCATCCGACAAGATTGGGCGGAAATGGCCGCCAAGGAACAGGCAGGCGCCGCCGACAGCAACGAGCCTTCATCCGCAGTGACCGGAGGCTCTGACCGCGACGAGACCCAGTCGAAGCGATCCCGCGGAAGAAGCTTCACTCTTTCGCGCAAGAAGGAGCCTGTTTCCCCGACGAAGAAATCCAAGGGCGACGGGAGCTCGATCGGCCGCCACTTCAGAAGCAAGTCTTCCGAAAGCGTGGTGAGCGAGCGACCAACATCGGCCGGCTCGACAGCAAGCAACGGCATTCTTTCTAAGATCAAGTTCGGCCAGGGGCCGGGCGACTACGTTTCCTACCTGCGGAAGGTGCAGAAACCGGAACTGGTTGAGGTCGGGAAGCTGCACAAGCTGCGTTTGCTTCTGCGCAACGAGACCGTTTCCTGGACAGAGGACTTTATCCGCCAGGGCGGCATGCAGGAGATTGTCGGGTTGTTGAACCGAATTCTCGCCATCGAGTGGAGGTAGGTTGCCGTCTTCTGGGTTCGCGCAAGACCGGTGCTAACAGATAATAGAGAGGAACACGACGATGCCCTTCTCCACGAGAACCTGTTATGCTTAAAGGCCCTCTGCACCACAGCACTGGCCTTGCAATATCTCCACTCCATCCACGAGGACCTGTTCCCCAAACTCCTCCACATGCTGTTCGACCCCGAAAAGAAGGGCCCCAGCGAGTTTACTACACGCAACATCATCACGTCAGTGTTATTCACATATATCGAAACAGCCGCTCCCGTCGAGCGGATCGCTCGTGCTCAAAAGGTGCTCTCGTTCCTGCGAAATCCCCAGCCCAAAGAAGAAGAGAGACCCGTCGGCTTCGTGCTGGAAATGCGAAAAGAACGCCCCTACACCGTCTGGAACAAAGAGGTGGTCAGCGTCACGAAGGAGGTCTTCTGGATCTTCCTGCACCACCTTAATGTAATTGCGCTACCCTCCGATATGTCGACCAGGGGCGGCGTGCCGCTGACCACCATGACGAACGGCGCCCAAGATCCGTACCTCTACATGCACAGGCACTTCCCCTCGGAGCGCCCGCCTGTGCCGGCAGCGCCCTACGTCGGCGGGGTCGAGTGGGACGCGACCAACTATCTCGCCTCTCACCTGGATCTCATGAACGCCATCATCGCGTGCACGCCCACGACGACGCAGCGCAACAACCTGCGCAACGACCTGCGAATCTCGGGCTGGGAGAAGGTGCTCGGCGGCAGCCTTCGGCTCTGCAAGGAAAAGTTCTATGGTTGCGTTCACGAGGCCCTGCGGTGCTGGGTCGCAGCCGCCACCGAGGACGGCTGGGACGCCCGCGACGTGCGATACGGCCCGCCTCCCGAGTCGCGGAGCGCTAGCCCCGCGAAGACGACAAACGCGGCCCAGAAGGCCAAGCAGGCCGAGGCGCCGCCCAAGATTGAGATCCCCAAGCTGGATTTCGGCTTCGACAACCACCGCATCACGCCGGTCCAGGACAGAGATATTTGGTTGTCGTGAGGGGTAGCGACCATACTACACATACCCAGTAGTAACAGGGGACGAAGAGAACGTCAAAACACTCTCGGAGACGGTTGGGACCTCAGCAGCATACCCCCTTCACCCCGCCCTCCAACCCTCTCCGAGAGACAATTGTATATCACTGCTACAGGAAGCGCGAAAAAGAAAACAGGATGTGGGAGACGACGATGCGTATGTTGTCTAGGGCTCCCTCAGTGCCAGAGTGTCTTCCTCAAGATTGTCAACGCAGGCAGGCGAAGCACACACCCCGCTCCCCCCCCTCCTCTGTCTTATTGTCTCACCCTTGCTCCGACTGAGATGGAGCGGGCTTATCACGGGGTGTGGTCGCGAAACCAACGGTGCTGCTTGCCTTGCGGAATTTAGGTTGGATCAAGGAAAGGGGAAAGGAGTTGTTGTTTTTTTCTCTAGTTCTTGTACCGTTTTTTCTTTTTCTTCTCTTCGTCTTTTCCAACCTCCTTCCCCCCAAAACGTTGCGTCTCTTTCTTATTGTCATGCATGGGGGACGGGGGTTTATGGGGGAGAGAATTGTCTGGCTTATACAACATCCATGCTGCCTAATGCTTCTTATGAAGGGCACGTTTATGAATTGATGATCATCATACATAGAAAATGCATTTTTTTTGTGCGCTCCGCTCGTTATTAGTAACCGACGCCGCCCCCTCCCTCCTTACCCTTCTCCTCGTCTCCCAATGTGCCGTGCCCTTCGTTCTTCGTGTCTCTCCGTATGTGCGTTTGTGTGTGGGTGGGTGTGATGACTGTTTGCTCCTAAGCGAAAGATGACGGGATTGATAGGTACCACGAGATAACACTCACAACGAGGGAGCCATTTTGTACTTGTGGAGGGGAAAAGAGGGTTCGTTCGAGGGACAAGAGTAAATGTGAAATCTGACAGACTTGTCGTTGGGTAAGTTCAAGAAAGGGGGCTTGGTGGTCAGCGAGCCGAGCGAGGGGCACGGATGCCGAACAAGCCGTCTCCGAGCTTCCCAAGGAGACGAAAGAGACATTGAGAGTTCCTCAGGACTGGGAGGGCCTGGGGCATGGGGAGCTGGGCATAGCAGCCAGCGGATGCGTTTGGTCGGCAGATGAGCTGCTGTTCCGGTGCATGATTCGCGAGTGGGCCAGGGGGAGGGGGGTTCTCTTTGTAAAGAGGACGGGGATGGTCCAAAAGCCATCGGTGGTTGTAGAGTGCCAGGTGGGCTCGGGGAGGGGGGTTAGTGGCGAGATAACGGGCTATGCATTGCACTGCTCCAACGCTTGCGCACCCCCTCTCTATCCAGGTCCTTGGATCTAGGGTCACAGGCAACGAGATATTGACCTTGGATACAAAACCTCTGTGCAGTGGCACCGCCAAGCTCAACGAGTGCGTGCAACGCGTTGGCTCGGCCGCGGCTGTGGTTCGTCTTCATCTGTGGCCAAAATATAAATGCCGAATTCGTTTGGTTCGCTCATAAAAACAACGTTTCCTCATCAAACCCGAGAGCTACTGCGACGCGAGACATTTACAGGGGAACATCGGCGGAGTGTTCAGAGGTTGTTCCGATGGTTCTTGAAGGCGTCGTGGACACTCACACCCCTGAGCACGTCCTCCTTAACCTTGTCGTCAGCGGCCGTCAGCTTGGGGAGGAGCTCCAAGACCTGGTCGATCTTATCCTTGGGGATGGCGACAACGCCGTTGGCCGGGTCGGCGAAGACAAGATCGCCGGGGTTGATGACCGTGCCGTCCACGTTGATAGGAACTTGCACCGCCCAAGGTGTACTCTCTGCACCTGCGCCAACGGTGGAGAATCCTCTGGTCCATATCTGGTTTGGTTTAGTCACCGTCGGTCAGGGTAGGAGGCTTGCAAGTTTGGTCCGACTCACGGGTATGCCCGTACTGGCGAGTTCGCCCAGGTCCCTGGCACGGCCCACGACGACCACCGCCTTCGCTTGGCGAACTTTCATCCTGACGGCCATGATGCCCCCGCAGACGGCATTCTTCTGTCCATCAGGCTGTCTGATGATGACGACGGTGCCAGACTGGGTCATGTCAGCCCAATGGGTGTCTTTGGGAATGTTGGCCTGGGGCGAATCCAGCATCTCCCCCTTCCGAGCAAACAGGATCGTCGACGCTGGTGCTATGATGACGGGAGCATCAGCGGCGCTTGGTCGGCCCAAAAGTTGCAGGTCGGGCAGGAAGCCAGCTCCAGGGACCTTGAGCTTCACAAGTGCATCTGATATGTCACAGGCGGTGAACTCTCGGAGAGCGGCGATCCGGGCGTCGTCAGCATTGGCCATGGCGATCAATAAACGAAGGAACTGAAGTGTTGTAGGCGAGAAGGCAAACTTGAGGCGACGTCGGGTCAAGGGGGCAGCTCCTAAGAGACTGGGATGTGTCAGGAATTATTCAAGGGTGAAGACGTAGCGAAGGATTTTAAGTCGCAATGGCAGCATCTACTGGCGTTGGCTTTGAAGGATGAACGTTGGCATGGCTGGGGTTCGGGTGATGTTGGATGCTCGGCAGCCGCCGAAGACTCGCGCGTCCAATCAGATAGTGTTCCAGATCAGCACGCGTGGGCTGCTTTGGTTGAATGCATGTTGGAGGTTTGTTGCTCAGTGGGGGAACTGCATGCGGGCGGTGGGCGCGGTGCAGTGCGTTGGGAAGAATGCGGTACCATCTTGGCAGTTGTGTTTCCAACCTTTGTCGACTGCAGACACGTTGTTTTGGTAGATGCAGCAACTTTGTTCCGAGATCAGGACTGAGTTCCTCAGACGATGAGAGAGGAGAAGAAGCCAACGGCCCCCGTTTCAAAGGTGCGAAAGTTACGGTAGCGACCCAGGCATACGATCCATTTACCGGGTCTAGGGAACGACGCGGCAAAAGAGTTTGATGCAGGTTTTTTTTACCTACTTTGTGCATCGTAGGTAGGCAGGATTATGTTGGTGAGACCGGTGGAGTTGAGGTGCAGACGTCGAAGTGTACCACCATACCTACACTAACGATTCAGTTGACCATTGGCCTATTTTCTCCGTATTGTATGTGTAGCATTGTCCCTCACGTATGGACACGTTGTGTCGCAGTGTCGGGTGACCTTGGCAAGACAGGAGATGCTGGTGCGCATCATCCATATCGAGTAGAGTGGCATTTGACCAACTGTTCTTCAGAGATGGAGCGAATATTATGGTCCGTCACGGTCAACAGAGCTTTTTCGAAAGTGATGATAATGGCATTGTGTGCGCTCGCTTCTGCTGCAGCTCATGGCCTGCGCCACGCGAACTTTTGTAGGAGGTGGATTTAAGCAGACAGAGAAGCTGGCAAGTTGCAGACCAAGTGGTTGATTGCTAGTGTCCGAGAAGCGATCCGTCGGATCTTGTCTGCGTGTTCCTATGAGATGGCAAGAAGATCCGGACCGGCGGTCAGTAGGTGGGTAGTCAGTATCCGTAGCCAAGGCGAGAAATCACTGGATATCGGATGTCGGATGTTGGGGGGAACGAAGGGGGTTCTAGACTCGGGTGGAAGGAGTGCGCGCTTGATAGGCCAATCCACAACGCTCCTTCCTGCATTGCATCGATATCTGTCTGTCTTGTCGTGACCTCACGTGGCGATAGAGTGCAAGTGATTGCGAAGTGTCCACATGTCCCTCCGACGGAAGGAGCTTGGCGATGTCGGAAGTTTCGTTCCTTCCGTGCAATAATCAATCTGCTCGGTCATTATGACCGGATATTCTGCCTGTTGAGGTGAGGTATGTGGTAGGTACCTTCCTGCTGTATACCTAACTGGCTGTAGGCTGGCCAGAATGTCGTTGAATTTTAGCAAGTGCGCCTGAGAGGGGGAGGGTAGGATGGACGGTGAGGGGTAAAGATGTTCCTTGCCATACGTTTCATGCAAAGGGGTACCACAAAGTGTGCCTACCTATGTATCACCAGCACTGCACCACTGCCTGCCTCCCCAACCTCGGCAACGCCAGCATGGATCGAGGTGACACAACGTCCCGCGCCGTCGATGGACATCTCCAAACATTGACGCCGCGACAATCAACCCTCGCAATCATGTCTTGTCTCCCCGCGACGCCCAGCCCCCACTGTCATGGCATTCAAGCCTTTCTATTCGTTGTCAGTGCAATACTGGCCTCACAATGAAAATACCCCTCATTCACCAGGACCAATCGCCGCGCCACGAGATAGCGAGTTGGCGGCCACTCCAACGGCATGACATGGCGCCCTCGTCACCGGCCGCCCACGGCGAATCGGCTCGGGGTGATGGTGGTGGTGATGGTCAGTCCAGAGCACTCTATGCCCCTGGCTCCCGACAGAGCCCCCGGCACTGATCTCCGTTTATTACCGGGTTCCCAGCGGTACACACCAGATACGCTGGCAAGCAAGGGGGATTCGGGCAGGCATGTTGCCGAGCCCGCTCCGCCGATTCGAAGCCTACAGGCACAGCACTCCTTAAGTCTGGCGCTTGCCCGCAACTTGGACCTTGGGCCTGGACAACCGTGGTCACTGAGGAGCCTAGGTCCTGCTGCTGGACGCCCCGATTGCATGGCAAGTCCCGTCCCGCTGAAGATCGTTCCGCTTTTGACGGGAAACGGGATCAATGACAAAGTGCTCACTGCCTAGGCCTGGACCATTTACTGTGTATTGCACAGCCAAGTGCGACATCGACTATCCCGAGTAGTTCCGCTGACTCGAGGAAGACGCCTTTTTCATTTTTTCTTTCTTTTTCTTTTCCCCTCCTTTCCTCGCAACGAGCCAAACAAACGACCAGAATGTCTCCATCTGGTACCCTCCTCTCCGCAAAAGGAAAGAAAAGGGGGGTCCAAGAATCAACGAGGCATATGCCGCGCTGCGCGCTGCGTTGTCTTGGGCGTCGATAGTCGAAGAATTCAGTGTTACTGAGCACCGACAACCAGGCCCATCTTCAGGCATTAAATAACACAACACGGCGTAGTCATCATTTTCTGCCTTGCTGGGAAAACCGACGAGACGAACCGGGCAAGCCTCTAGAGGATTGTCGTTGCAGTCCCTAAGGTGAAGGCGGCTCACCGAGGCCATCCGGGCGGGAGAGCTCCCAGGAGGCTTTGGTTTTAAGACGAGGGTTCCTGGCTCGAATTGGGTGTAAAATGATCGGCGCGCCTATCTCGAGATCCCTGGTCTACATCAGTGCACGCTGTCGCTCTGTCTGCCTGCCAGTCTGTCTGGCTCTGGACCTCAACTTGGTCGACTTGAGGAGATGTCCAAAGTCATGGCTGAAGTTACGACTGCTACTCGCAACTTTGTGCAGCAGCAGCAGCAGCAGTAGTATGTATTCGTAGACTACCAAGAACACCAAATACACACCAGCTGGCCAGCCACAAACAGCCATTGATGCAGCGTACGAACAACGGCCTCTTCGCTTGTGGGCATGGTCCCGTCGCTGGATCCTTGATCGAGTCTGGCTGGGGCAAGGCTCCCCAGGAAGAGGTAGGGGGCATGTTGGACACCTTTTCCACATCTGCGCCGCCTAGCAGGTAAACCTCGAACGGATCAGATCAAGTACAGCGTCGATTGGGCCAACTGCAGGACGACGTCGCCTCAAGCTCTGCAAACCTGTGGAATTTGCATTGAACGGACTGGTCCCAAGCCTGCTGCTGCTGCTACTGCGTGAACCGATGCACGCGCACAGAGTTCCCTTCTTGGTCCCAAGATGGCTACATTGGCTGCAGTAGTAGCACAGGGCCACTGCAGCCAACCCTGGCCAAACGCCGAGCTCATTCGTCCAGACTTGGGGTCCTGGGCTGCAGCAATTCTGACCAGCAAGGCCCATGTCGCTGGCACCTCAATCCACACCTGCGAGTCGCTACGTACATGCACAAGAGTCTAGGAAGACGGGGGCACTTCTGAATGGATACTCCAGTCCGGACTTATCGTTCTTCACGCGGATTCAAGCACTAGCAGCAAGCAGCAGACGTAGATGGTAGCAAGGCATCTGAAGCAGGGAGCAGATACCTCGCGAGTTTCCTGCTCATCTGCTATAAGAAAACACCGAAACAGTTCGACGCAGCAGTCAGACACTCACCCGCACGCAAGGTACCGAAGCGAAGCTACCAACAGAGCTGGACAACTTGTGCAAGATACCCAAGACCTTGGCGGCAATCACAATTCAAAGGTGCCCGCAAAACGTAGGACGCGACGCAACGCAACGCTGTGCGACAACAGTTGAGAGGTCAGTTGGAGACTTTTTGGAGACGGCCTCTCTCACACGCCCACCCCGCCATCGATCTCAGCACTTCAGCCATCACCAGTCGAAGTTATTTGACCCCCCGCTCACGCAGCCAAGCCAGCAAGCAAGCAAAAACAACACACGTACAAACTTACAGGCTAGATGGAAAGTACTTCTTTTACTCTCGTTTAGTCCTGTCGGTCGACCGACCTTATCCGCGTTTTACTACACAGCCATGATCCATCTCACTTGGGATTGATGACAAAATCCTCCACCGTCACCCCGTTCTGTCCCCGTCCTATCACACCATTGCCTGGCTTGTCACAGAACCCCTCCCCCACCTCTATACCCTACGCATCCGAACTTCCCCAGCCACCGTTGACCTGCTAGCCCCGAGTAGCTGCCGCAACCTGGCCCTTCCTCGATGTCTGTTTGGTTGACGTCTGTTCCGACTCTGACTCTCTCTCCCTCTCACTCACTTCTTCACTCACTTTACTCCTCCCGTCTGGCCCGCTCCCCTGTTCGCCTGCCTTCTACGACATTCACTGCTTGGGCCTTGCCGCGCCTTGCCTCGATCAAGCACAAGGTACCTTTAACCTAACCCTGCCGACCTCGTACACTACCTTGGTCCTCTTACCTACTTTCATCCGTACCATACCAAACCTGCCTGGCCTTGCCTCGCATTGTGCCTTGCCTTAACTTCCCTTACTTATCCGCCCTCCAGCTATTCTATCTACCTTGACCTGACCCTAACGCTACCAGCTCTGTCTGCATCCTTCCCCCCTTCCGCCAGCGTCGCTCTCTTCTTTGCCCGTCTCGACCTCTATCAGACAGCAGCAGCCGCCCTCACCACAACCACAACCACAACCACCACCACCACCACCCGCCGACGCCGACGCCGCCTCCGCCGCTGCCCAGAACGCGACGCCCTTTTCCCTCAAAGTACCTCCCCTGTGCCTGTGTCCATTGCCAGGGATCCACCCCACCACAAGCATCCAGATCTCCGAAGCTTCTCTGCAAGCCCTGCCGCTACCGACCACGCCCACTCCTACGCAACCCTCAACTCGCTGAGACGAACTAGGAAGCTCTGCGCTGCAGCTGCTCGCCGTCCAAAATGTCAATAAAGTACGTCCCTCCATGTCCCGTCTCCTTCTATGCTCTTTCTTTCCCTCTCTCTCCCTCTCCCCCCTTCCCTTCATCTTCCTGTCATCCCACGCTGTTCGAGCCCCTCCATCGCCGCCGGAGCCATCCCGGTCAAAGTCCGTGGTACCCCCGCCATTAACTTTGACCTGATCGCTTCTCTTGCTGGCTCCCACCCCACACTTCCCGTCCATCATGACGGACCAATATCTGCAAGAGCAGCATGCCCTTACCATTGCCCGCACCGTCCAGAGAGAACGCCAGCTCGCCCAGGCCCGTTTAGATTCTGACCATGGCGACAGTTGGGTCATGATTACCCAGGCTGGTGAAATCAACCCTTTGCCTCACGAACACATCAGACACAGGTCCAACGCCAAAGTCAGCCTCGAACTGTCGGTCCCCAAGTCGCTACAGCAAGGGAGGACGCCGTTTACACGCAAGAGTGATAATGGCACAGCATACATCACAACACAACGGGTACGCAAAGCATTGCATATCTGCCCCCCTTAGTGACATGGCGCTAGGGCGGTGACTGACGACCGTCTTCTAGGTCATATACATTCCTGCAAAACCAACCCCCGAGTTCAAATCGTTTCATGCGCCCATTTTGAACTGCGCCGACTCGTACGTGGGCTCACCATTCTTCGGCGCATGGTTTTGGTCCGCCACCGTTGTACCGGTTGCTGGAGGCGGCGTGCCTGCCGACATACCGAGGGTTGAGGTGAAGCTAAGTTTCAAGGAAGGCGGCCACAGCGAGTTCAGGCAGCGGTTCGAGGAGTTGAAGGAACGACTCGAGCACGTCAGACGTCTACAGCAGGAGACGGGACAGTCCGTCAACATCCCGGACGAGCCGCTGCCGGCATACGAGGCGACTGAAGGCGGAGGACCTCCTAGCAGTGCTTCTTCACAACCACAACCACAGCAACAGCAACAGCAACAGCAACAGCAAACCCAGCGGGAACAGGAGCAATCGGTCGGCCGGACGGTCAGCTCCGGCAGTCAAACCCGGCGCCCAGACGAGCCGCCACCAGATTACGAAGAGGCGCAAGCCCAGACGCTCAGCATGCGGCTCGAAGACCACGTTCGCGAGGAGTCTGACAGAGCATAGTATTTTCTTGGTTGGAGATTCGTCACGGCTCATGAATAACGCTTTTGCATCGATACCTTGACTTTGGCTTGCCACACCTGTACTTTTTTATATACATAGCATCCACACCAGCGGCTGTCGAATTCTGTGTTTCTCGATGAAATGGCAGTGCTGAAATGACGGGCATGTCTTGAAAGGGGGCTCGTTAGTGTGCATCCAGAAACTGAGGACGGGATAGGGCTATGCGGTCGTCGGCCGCCGCCTACCAGGGCGGTCAAATATGACGCTGTGCTTTGTGAGCTTGCACACGACCGTAGGAACAAAACTTTCATGTGATTTGGCGAGAAGAGGATGGGCTTTCCCACCGGTCCTAGTGTATTTGTATGTTTGTGCAGACTGCAGACAGACAGACAGACAGGTACAAACAGAGTAAAGTGTGAGCCAGCGGGCGGTAAATCCTTGGCGTTCCTGGTCACGTTGGATGATGCTTAGTCACCCAGTCTTCCCGCAGCAGCCAATCAAAACCGACCAATTGGGAATAACTTAGCATCCGATGTAGACACCCAGTTTTCGTCTTCAATCTGCCGAAAGCTCCCGACTTCTTCCATCATCATTCACGCCATCACGTCAAGCCATTGAGAGCACACACCTCTGCCACAATGGGTTTCTGGGATACCATCACAGACCTCGCTGAGGCTGCCATGCCGTGGGCCACCGCCGAGGCCGAGGCTCCTGCCGCCGAGGAGAAGGTGAGCTGCGCAAATTGTTGCACGATGGCCTGAGGCTCAGTGGGAGGCGTCGAAGCTGCTCCCCGCAACGCCCGACGGTCTTCCGCGCGGCCTTGGTGCATCCCACAGCACTTTCCCGACATTTGCGAAGCCCGGATCGATTCGCTGACGACTTTACAGGAGGAGGAGACCCCCACCGAGGAGGAACCCAAGGAGGAATCCAAGGAGGAGCCCGAGGCCGAGGCCGAGGCCGAGGAGGAGGAAGAAGAGGAAGAGGAGGAGGAGGAGGAGGAGGACGAAGAGGAGGTCGTTGACCCCAAGGAGCAGCTCGAGAAAGGTCCGTGACCCCGACGCTCCGATGCCATCTGCGATATCCGGTGCTGGCGGTCGCTCGATGACCCAGCAGCGCGCGCGAGAGAGTGGATTAAACAGCCTTGCTCAGAGTTTGCTCGCTCCGGCGTCATCTCGACCCGATTGCCAGGCAGCCGCGAATTCATGGCATCAGCACATGGCACAACAGAGGACTGACATGAGAATACAGAGTGCGAGGAGTCCAAGGCCTGCGCACCGGCCAAGCACCACTATGATGAGTGCGTTGAGCGTGTTACGGCGGCCGCCGATAGCGAGGACGGCGCCAAGGAGGACTGCGTTGAGGAGTGTAAGTTGCCTCGAGTCGCCTTGCCTGTGTCGCAACCCTGCAGGCGCGGACTTTCTTGGTTGTCGAGGATGTATGTTGACCTTTTGCAGTCTTCCACCTCGCCCACTGCGCCACCCAGTGCGCCGCCCCCAAGCTCTGGGCCAAGCTCAAGTAAGCGAAGCACTTTGATACACAAACAGACGGCATCGACGGATTCCAAGACCATGGCAGCGGCATCGGCGCAGTTAATTCACTGGATGGTGGCCGCGAGAGAGAAGATGCCGAGACGAGACGACGTCTAGCACCGGTCCTTTGGGACCAACCCTGTACCCCAAGGTACGCGCCAGGCCGGGCCGCTCAGCAATGAGCGCTGCCGGGCCTGCGGTACCGATATATGTCCTTTGTACCATAGGCATCGCCCGCAATAGATTCCTCTATGACTTACCCAACTGGCTTTTCCACCATGGCGGGTTCACTCACGAATTTGGCACTATCTGCTCCAAGCCCGTCTACACCATGAGCCAAGATAGACAGAGAAGGCCGTCCGTGGGACTAAGATGTGGACATTCATTGACCGATGGTTAAGGGATATGTCCTCTGCAAGACATGCTTCCCCGCAGTTGGGGGTATCCGAAGAAGGTAGAACATTGTGCGCCGGCACAAACGAATGCCACGGTTCGGCACGTGTACAGAGTGTGACCAGCGAGCTGCCTATCCTATAGGGGAGAGGTGATAAGCCAGGCAAGTGGCGCGACCACGGATCAAGGCATGTAGCGGCGATGCAGCTGATCTGCTCGTCTACGGCAAAGCACATGGGACGCTGAAAGAAGGGGCGCAACGAAGGTGGCTGGAAGAGCAGAACAGTCTCATGCAGCTGTTTGCTCCGCAATAGCAGGAACAACACGAAGCAATGATACGGGTAGGAGTTTTGGTGGGCTCTTTTCTCTTCTCGAAGGGCTGGCCGATACATTCGCCCTTGGACAGGCCGCAGGAAGACGAATCGACACTATCATTGCCACAGCACCAATCGAGTAGGACGATGATGGGGTGGACAGTGTCTGAAAGCTGCCACTCCCTGCGAGTATGTATGTCCATTGGCTACCTTGCCTAGTAGTTGTTGTATGTGTGAATGTGTATCTATGTATGGAGAGGAACAGAGGAAGACGTAGGCCGGGAGAGGTGGCCCAATGTGATGGGTCGGCCGAGAGGCGAACCAATGGGGGACCCGTCACACGGGAAATGCTCCCCCATCTCGGTGGGCTGCTTCGCCGTTGAGCCAGTGGAGGCCCGTTCTGGACAAGCCTAAAAGAAGGTCTCGGCCAACCGTCTTCTTTCCGGGCGTACCATGCGTCTCTATGGGGTTTTTTGTACGTTATCTTGGACAGGTAGTATCTGGGGGGTTCCTCGGCCAAGGGAGATTGGTCGCGTGCAGGTAGGCAGGCAGGTCACAAGTAAGCGTCTCCGAATGACGGACGACCTGGGAGGTAGGCGGGAGCGGCAGCTGGCCAATCGTCGCCCGATCACTCTCACTGCAGTCTGCAAGAGCTTTCGTTTTGGGGGCTTTGCACGGGAACGGTCCCAGCAGCCAAGTTTATCTCCTGCAGCGGTTCGTTCAGACGTGGGCTGGAGATGGCTTGGTAATGGCATGGTTACCCTTGGTACACACAGCCATACAGCATTAGGGGTTCACCTGGTACTGGTACGTCCACAGTACACTGCTTGGCCGTCTTGAAGGAGTTCGGTCCAAGGATCGCAAGATGGAGAGTTTGACGCCAGGCACACAGATATATAGGTTGTATGGAGTACTCTGTACAACAGCAGACGTGTGTATATTCGTACTCAAATCAACATACTTGTACGCTGACGGGTTGTGGGTAGGATCTATTGCAGTCTCGGTTGGAGCAGTAGATGGGCAGGTTCTATTCCACATGCAGCTCGCTACGGATGCAGTCCAACCAGTTCAGTTCTTATGAGGGTCTCTCCCCTCCCTGGGCAGGTATCATTCAGCGTCCCCTGTCGAAGCCTGTCTTGTCTTCGTCTCCCGTTCCCTTTTTAAGCTGACCTCCCGCGTTCCCTGTTCTCATCTTCCTTCCTGGCCAGGCCAGCCATTATCACCCCCTCCTTTTGGTCGGTCGTTTCTTGCTGTCTCCGAAGCACTATCAACGGCCATTGTCGGTGAGCATTTGCTTCGCCTCGGGACAGATCTCGCGCCGAGAGGGACAGGAAGCTTCTCAAAATTGGAAAAAGGAACAGGACTCAGGATACCCCGCCAAGACAACGCCTAGGCCAATCTCCCGTACCCGCTAATCCACAGCCCCCGTCTCAGAACTTAGAAGGGGGGGTGGGTGCACGACCCAGTGTCTCGTCTCTAGCACCGCTAGACGAAATGCCCTTTTCCCGCCGTCCCAAACACAAAGACCAGACCCGAGCGGTCTCGGTCGCAGACAACGACATCAACTCTACCACCGCTGTTGCCGCCGACAATACCGACATCGCGAACCACGACGACAACGCTGGCGACGAGAAGAAGGAGGCCGCCAAGAGCGCTTCACTCGACAACGGACGCGCGAAGCAACACACCGACGCCGACGCCGACGCCCCGATGCCGAACCACGCCCCGCCCGGCTCCGGCTTTGGGAAACTCGGCGACGATGACTACGACGTTCGCGATGTCGACTCGTCGGCGTCGCGTGACATCCCCGCCGCCGGCGCGCCCCGCGGCCTCGGTGCCGCCGACGACAATAGCAGCGTCCTCGAGGGGTCCACGATCGAGTACCGCACCTACAAGCGCCGCTGGTTCGGTCTGGCCCAGTTGACTCTGCTCAACATCATCGTGTCCTGGGATGTAAGTTGACAACGTCTCTTGCACACACACTCTCTTTTTTTTCTTTCTTTCTTTCAAGCAACCCCCGGGATGATGTGACGTCCCTGCCGATTCGGCAGTTCCTGCAGCTCGCCCGCAAGCCACGATTCTGCGCGTCTCGACAAGGCTGACGAATGGGACAACCCTTAATGGGCTTTTGTCTCTATTCGTCCCCTTTCCCTTTCTACAAATCAAAACCGCAGAGAGAAGAAGCTGACACGTCCGTCGTTCCTTAGTGGCTCACGTTCGCTCCCGTCGCCTCCAATGCCGCCGCCTACTACAACGTCTCCGAGTCCGCCATCAACTGGCTCTCGACCGCCTTCCTCTTCGCCTTCGTCGCCATCTTCCCCGTCACGATCCGCATCCTCCACTACGGGCCCAAGCCCTCCTTCATGACGGCCGCCGCCCTGCTCCTCATCGGCAATTGGGTCCGCTACGGCGGCTCTCATGCCCGCTCCGGCGGCAGCTACCCCGTCGTCATGTTCGGCCAGATCCTCACGGGGCTCGCCCAACCCTTCGTCCTGGCTGCCCCGACGAGGTACTCGGACCTGTGGTTCACCAACCGCGGCCGCGTCGCCGCCACGGCCCTGACCTCGCTCGCGAACCCGCTCGGTGCCGCCCTCGGCCAGCTCATCGTCCCCTTCTGGGTCACCTCCCCCGCCGACGTCTCCTCGGGCGTTCTCTACGTCTCCATCATTGCCACCGTCGCCTGCCTGCCCGCCTTCTTCATCCCCGCCCGCCCGCCGACCCCCGTCGCGCTCTCGTCGCGCACCCTCAAGCTCGGCATCCGCGAGTCCTTCTCCATCGTCTCGCGCTCCCTCGAGCTGTGGCTCATCCTCATCCCCTATGCCCTGTATGTCGGGTTCTTCAACTCCATCTCGTCCCTGCTGAACCAGATGATGATCCCCTACGGCTTCTCTGACGAGGAGGCCGGCATCGCCGGAGCCCTGCTCATTGTCGTTGGCCTCGTCGCCTCTGCCATCACCTCGCCCATCCTTGATCGCACCAAGAAGTTCCTGCTGGCCATCAAGGTCGCCGTCCCCATCATCGGCCTGTGCTACCTCGCCTTCATCTGGATGCCCGAGACCCGCAGCATCGCGGGACCCTACGTCGTCCTCGCCGTACTCGGCGCTGCTTCTTTTTCGCTCGTGCCCGTCGCCCTGGAGCTGCTCATCGAGCTGAGCCACCCCGTCAGTCCCGAAGTCACGAGCACCATCGCCTGGGCGGGAGGGCAGCTGCTCGGCGCCCTGTTCATCATCATCTCGGACGCCCTGCAGGCCGGCGACGCCGCGGACCCGCCCAGGAACATGAAGAACGCCCTCGTCTTCCAGGCCGTCGTCGCCGTCGTCATCGTGCCGCTGCCGCTGTTCCTCGGTATGTTTGGCCGCGGCGACAAGGTCAGCCTCCGGCGTGTCAGGTCCGACGAGGAGGGGGTCCGGCAGACGAGCTCGTAATATGCGTCTATATCTCTTTGTCCTCCGGTGACGAATGCCGTGTGCCATGTGTAATGACTGAGCGGGTGGAGTTTATGGCGTGCGTGATGAAATTAGTGTATGTGCTCAGTTCGGTATTTGTTCCTATAAGACAACACTTAATTGCTCTTAATTCAATCTAGTCATCCTCTGTGCTATCCTTCACAGTCTCAAATATGTCAAACGGACGGACCCAGCTTTCCGACAGTTTATGCTGGTCCGGAGGAGAATTGTGTCATGATAAGTGATTAGGTATTATTTTGATGTAGGTTTTGGGGTGCCACCACCTTTTTTTCCGATGCTCCATTGCCAACCCGGATGGGAATAAATATAAACGCCCGTGACCCGTGGCCAGTGAGCTGTAACCTGGAATCTGGAAACTAGAACCTCTAAGCCCCCATATCAGCCGGATTTGCTGTTGCTGCCGTTGCCGTTTTCGTATCCCTTGACGCCCCGCCCGCGGATGTTGAGAAAGTCCTCCCACTGGCGCCGCAGCCTCTCCATCTCGGCCCAGATTTTAGTGCCGAGCTCCTCGAACTCGGCCAGCTGCTCCTTACTCAGGTCCCTGGCGTCCGGGTTCCGCCCGACCATCTTCCTCAGCGCGCCCGTCGCCGGGTCCCTCGACAGGGAGTCGCGGTCCTCGACGGCGCCCTCCCACCCCCACCCTTCGACCTCGGTCTTCTTGACGTCCTGGCGGCCCGAGAAGGACGTGGCGGAGCCCCACTTGATCTTCTTCGCGTCGAGCTCGGCCAGCGTCTCGTCGTCCTGCAGCGCGACCCAGACGGGGGCCGCGGCGCCGTTGTAGCCCGTGACGGGGTGCCAAGGCGAGCCCAGCCACCGCGCGATGTAGAGGACGAACTTGTACGCCCAGAAGAGGATGAAGGGGAAGGGGACGGGGAACAGGTTGGAGGCGACGACGCCCGGGTGGGTGAGATAGAACGACGGGCGGACCGGCAGTGCCTTCGCCGCTTCTGGGTCTTCGGGCCGGAAGTAGGACTCGGAGAACCTCTGGGTGGCGGGGAGATGGGAAGTCAGGGAGAGCACGTCTGTGATGCGCTTGGAGGACTCGTAGGGCCCCTCGGTCTCGATGCCCTGGAAGTCATCGAGGCGCAGGTGGCGAGCCTGGGGCTCGATGCTGCTCGTCCAGACGACGCGGCCGGGGGTCTCTTCGGAAGTGGCCCGGCTCAGCAGCGGGAGGAGCTCATGGGCGAAGACGTAATGGCCAAAGACGTTTGCGCAAAAGACCTCGCCGAGCACGGGGGACGAGGGCTTGGTGTCGTGGGCGGAGGCGAGGGAGAGGGGGTTGTCAGGGGAATCTGTGGGGACCAGGTCGGAGCGGGCAAGGCGCTGGTTGAGGACGGAGCCGGGGCGAGCGAGCTTGAAGGCGGGCCAGGTGACGATAGAGACGAGGCCCTTTGTGAAGAGGCCGGTAAAGAGGCCGGTCCAGTCAAGGCCGGTCCAGCCGCCGAAGCCGGCGTTGAAGATGACGGAGTCGAGGCGCGGGATCCTGTATTGCGGGGAGGGGTCGCTGGTGTCGGTCGGGTCGGTGATGGTGCCGGAGACGAGGTTCGCGGCGCAGGCGTAGACGGAGGGCAGGTCGCACAGGTCGAGCTGGGTGGAGAGCAGGTGGACGCGGGCTAGGGTGTCGGCGGGGTCGTAGTAGGAGGAGCCGGCGCGGGAGCGGAGGGCGGGCGAGGAGGTGGCGGTGCGTTGGAGGTGGTTGCGGAGGGAGGAGATGGTCTCACGGGACTTGCGGACGGAGCGGGTGGTCGGGATGAGGATCAGGTGGGCGGTAAGGGGCCGAGTGGCAAGGAACTCGTCGATGAGGCGTTCGCAGATGCCGAGGCCGACTCCGCTGGAGTGGGATGGATCGTCAGCGCGAGAAGCACGAGGGGGGCGGCGGTATGGTTTTTTACCTGTTTGCGCCGGTGACCAGCACGAAGAGCTGCTCGCGGGGTGAGGTCTTGTCCCAGGGTGCTGCGATCATCGTGTGTGGATGTGTGGTCAATTGGAAAACTCAGAAAAGGGGGCGCATTGAAGGGCCGTCGTAGCTCTGAGCGCGCGGGGTTGTGGAACGAAATGAACGACGAGGAAAGGGAAGGGAAGCGAAGGGAGCGGTCGCAGTGAGGGAGGGATAGTGAGGTGGGATGTTTGGCGGTGAGCCTTGTCTTATTCAAATAATTTCAGACGGGGGGGAGGGGAGCTTTGTGGCTTTTTGGGGGGGAATTGGGAAGCTTGATAGGTTGCTGCCTCTTTGGGAAATGGGAAAACGCCAACTGCGCAGCGGGTCTGCGGGAATCTCCGCGCGCAGGTTTCGTCTGTTCTCAAGGCTTCCAGTATGTTTGCGCATGTATTCCAAAGGGGAGGGAGGCGCAGGCGAGGTTGACGACGGCAATGAGGGTTCATCACAGCGCGCCTGGACGACGTCTTTCCAGATCGCGCCATTGTCATATCGAGCATGCGCGCTCCCGTCCCGCGTACCGCCCGGCAGAGCTCAAAGTGGGTGACGATTTTAGGGGGGCTTTGAGATCGGATGTAAGCGAATTGGGTGGGAAATGGATCCACATGCAGGTCAGGATGCCCAAGTTGATCGACCGGTGCTGTGATTGGTTAATGGTGTTTACTGCGTGCTGCGTGCTGCATTCCGACGATCCCGAGCAGGAAACCGAATACGGTTGCGAAGGGACGTTCGCAATAGCGGCCATGGGGATATCTAAGGAGTTTACCGAGTATTTGGCGACAATGATCGGCCCGGACTGGTAGTGAAGGAACGGGGACGTCTTGTAGGCATTTATCGCCGGGTACAGACAGGCTGGCTCTGACTTGCTGACGGGGGATGTTTTCGATGTGAGGCCCGCGTTAACGTGGTCTTGTTGGGCCTAGGTGTTGTCTGTTGCCAATACGATTTACACATCTGTCTTAAATTTTCAAGGCAACCAATCGATCATATGATGCCCGAGTTAAAACCATCTCATACGGCGGTCCAAGTCAATCCATTAGTCGCGTCAAAAACTTGAAGGAACAGTACTTCATATTTCGATCAAGCATGTCACTCACCCGCTTTCAACCCCTCCTCCCTTCCACCCAGCTCAGTGGGATGAGTCGACTGATTGGCTCGCTTACTTTTCGCTTGCAATGCCGGATTTGGCCGTTTCGCTTGCACCTTCTCGAAAAGCAGCCGTCTGTAATTGCATTGCTCAATCGGTCACTGATGCTGTATCTGATTGGCCAATCAGTCACCCAGCCGATTTGGTCTACTCGGGGCATTTCGTACCTCACTTGGACTTAACAAACAACACTACATTCAGCATGCACAACCCAAACTCAACCCAACACAAAAGAACTCAATCAAGTGTCTATTACATTAGGATTATGAATGCTAGTAAGCCGACTACACAGACTCAGTTAACATCCCCACTGCCGTAATTACGCCACCGAACAAAGCCGGCCGTCACTACGAACCTCCCAATCGTCACTACCCACGCCCGTCAGCGCGTAGAACGTGCTGCGCGGGTCGTACAGCTTCTTGATTGCCTTGAGCTTGGCGTAGTTGTTGCCGTAAAACGTCGTCTCGAACTCGACCTCGTTACGGTCTGCCTCGTTGAGGTACGCCCCGCCTCCGGGCGTCAGCGCCTTGAGCGCCGGCACGATAGTGTCCGTCACCGTCCTCTGCCCGGAGACGAGCGTCGAGAAGTCGGTCCGGCTGTACGGTCTGCATTTCTTTGTTAACCCGGGCTGTTTGCGGGAAAATGCGAAAGCTGACAGGGTAGACTTACGTTCCGACAACGGCCGAGAAGAGGGCAGTGCGCCACGCCGGGTGCACCGAGTTGGCCACCGCGCCCGCAGGCCGAGCGACATTGATGGTGAGACCGGACACGAGGGCACCGCCGTTGGCGATGGAACGCAGCGTGTCAGTGAGCGTCGCGGTCGAGGCGTCGTCGGCGACCAGGGACCGAGGCATGAGACGACCGCCGATGTTGAACTCGGTGACGGCCGGTTCCGGGTTCATGTCGTTGTAGCTGTCTAAGAAGGTGTTGTACTGGCCAATGTTGAAATCTGCAGTTTCGTCAGTCGAGGCGTTCATACACTGTCACGTCGTCCCACTCACCGTAGGTGATGCCAGCGGCGTCGAGCGCATCGAGGGTCGGCTGGAGCAGAGCCTGGAGCTCTTCCTTGGTCTTGTTGGGCAGCGTCGTCGGCTGCACGAGGAACATGCCGGCGGCCAACAACCAGATGCTGACGGCTCCGGCATCGACAATGTCGGGAAGCGTCTTTAAGTAAGTGCCGACGGCGCCGTAAAAGACATCGTCCGTGACGCCAGCGTTGGTAAAGGTCAAGTTGGCAGACGAAACGATTGTGTCGGGGTACGCCTTCACCGTCATGGATAGCACGGCGGCATACACGCCACCACCGCCGCCGGACAGAGCCCAGTAGAGATCCGAGTACTTGGTGGGGGTTGCGACGATCCTCAGGCCTTCGGAGGTGACAACCTCCCACTCGAGGACCTGGTCGGCCGCGAGGCCATACTTGGACACAAGCGGTCCGTGACCGCCACCCTGCGTGTAGCCTCCCGCGATACCGACCGTCGGGCTGTTGCCTCCCACAACAACGAGCCCCTTTGCGTGCGCGGCGGCCTGGGCCTCGCCGGCTTGGACGCCGGCGCCGACCTTGAGCGCCTTGCCGGTGTAGCCGGCGGACTTGTAGTCCACGACGCTGATGTCCTTGAGGTGGTGCGTCCAGAGCGCTAGGGCACCGGCGCCGGTCGACTTTCCGAGGTAGTCGTGGCCTGTGTTACGGATGACGAGGCGGATGTTGTTGTCCTGGGCGAAATTGATCGTCTTGACGTAGTCGTCGTAGCTGGCGGCTTTGACGGCGTACTGGACGTAGGTGCCGATGACGCAGCGCTCGGTGCGGTCGACGAAAGGGTCGCAGCTCTGGTTGGCGAAGAAGGCGGCCATCACCGACGACGAGGTCTGAATGTGCGTCTCGGAGCTGGCCCAGCTATTCTGCAAAGCCGCGCACTGGGCCTCGTCGTAGGCACCGAACGAGCTATCGTGGCAGACAGCGCCGATAGGCACCGTCGCGATGAGACGCCCACCGACGGTCTGGTTGAAGGCCGCCCACTTGGCCGTTGTCGGCCAGCAGTCTTCGCCGGGGAAACAGCGGCAAGCCGAGTCTCTCTGGGCGATTTCATGGCCAAAGTGCTTTCCTGGGTTGGCTCCCGGAGCAATTCGGCTGATGGAAAGGGCAGAGACAACCGCGGGGGCGAGCGTGAGCAGGTTGAGCAGTGACACCATCTTGAACGAAACGAAGGCAAGGCCGTCACGGTTGCTTGCTCGAGGAGAAGGGAGAGATGGAGCGAAGGAATGGAGGTGAGGAAAGAAGACTTTTCACGCCTCAGCTTCAGGCCACCCAGACTGGATATTTAAGCAGGCAAGTTGCAAGCAAGAGCATCAACACCATGAAATGAGACTGCCATGTACGACCAGGAGACTGACGATGGTTTGATTAGCACCCATGCCAATATTGGCTGCCAACGGTCCACGACTCCCATGCGTCCACGCAATGTTTGCGGGAAGAAACTTTTGAGCTATTGGAAAGCGTGCGTCTGAGCTGGCATTCTCCTGACTCTTTCACCCTGCGAGGTCAGGTGGAATGGAATATTGAAAGAGAGGGGGCCGGCCAGTTTGTCGCTCACTACACCCGGCCCAAGAGATCGAATTCGGCCGCACGTCAACGATGGGGTGACGATCAACCTTCCAGATTTACGACGGTCTCTCGCTCCACGGGGGCCGCCTCTTCTTCGGCCTCCTCTCTGAGATGTGGGGGCTCATTAGACGGCTCTACCTGGTAGACGTTCCAACAACTCTGGAAAATCAATATAGGCAGGTAGTATCGCGATTTCCTCTTGAGGGATTGTCCCTGGCATGGATGCTCCGCGACAAGGATCTCGTCGTCATCTGTGAAGATGGCATTGTCCCTTTAGCGGCCTCACTTCGGGGGTCAGGGGGGTCGCTGTATATATAAAAACAGGTTGTCCGCAGGGCGGTACTACCCAGGCCGGCCGCCTGCAGTTCTACACGCGGGAATGCCTGTCAGCGGCGGGCTCATCCAACATCTAGAGTTACATGGACCTACAAGGTGGTATCCTAGGAGGAAACCATGGTTTCCTCCGGCGGCAGCCCAGGGTTGACGGACGACATCCGAGGCCGCCATGGAAACCAATCGGCCGGCCGGAGGAGACCTCGTGCGATACAGCAACATTGTCTTCACGGGATACCGACGCTAGAAAGAGGGAGGGGAGCCAAATGATCCTCCCGAGGGCGCAGTTTTACCATTGCGTTTGGGGACGAGTTGATTTCCCATCTGGTTGGCGTCTTTCGACCGTTTTAATCTATCAGTCTTTGGTTCACTTAGTCTAAGCCCAAGTCTAGTAACGGTCCCCCCTCCCCCCCTCCGGCGGCGCGCTATATTTCGTTCAATCCTGGCTCCCGCGGCCCGCCCCCTGCCCGACCTTGACTCGTGGCCCCCGGCTAACCCTACGTAGTTGAGCACGCACATCAACGACTCGATAACAACCCTTCCGGCCCGGCCTGCTCTCCCCCGACTCTCTAGCCGGATTCCATCACTTATCTCTTCTCATGACTCGCACAGCTCCCAGGGTTCCCCCAAACCAGACAGCCAAACTGCTCCAAACGGTGAGTTGCATAGCAGACCACCCCATTAACCATGTGTCGTCAACGACACGAAACCGTCACCGACGAGCGGCAGGGAATACAGACAGACCGTCCACAGGCACCACAACTTCCAGGCTCGCGCATCCGTTTCCGGACTCCTCGTCCGGAGCACCCCGGCGACGACCATGGCGCCAGACATGGTGGGCAGCAGCACCGCCCACGAGCGGATATTCCAGACGTAAACGCACACGCAGGACCAGAACGGGACGAGAATCGCGAGAGACAAACGCGAAGCCCTGTCGCCGAAGAAAAGGGGCACCGTCGCGCGCCCGCGCCCGCGGTCGCCCGCCTGGTCCTTGAGGTCTTGCACCTGCATCGTCGTGAGGATCACGGCGCTGATGATGGACGCCCACACGTAGCCCTCGTCGGTGACTGCCGCCTCTGCGTCTCCGCCGATGGCGATTTTCAGCGAGGCCGTGTTGAAGAGGCCGTAGGCCGCGGCAATGATGACGTCCCGGACGAGCTCGTCGCCGCCCCTGAGGTCGTTGTACAGCCACGTCAGGATGAGGATGAAGACACCCTCACGCCAGACGTCCAGGATGTAGTTGAGCGCCAGCACCACGGGGATGGCGACTAACATGGCCTTGCGCGTCTGCTCGGGCGTCACTTTCCCCGCGGGTATGGGGCGCCAGGGCTTGTTCACGAGATCCTCGTCCACGGATTCCGGGCCGCGCTGGTTGGCCAGGTCGAAGACGAGGACGCTATACCAGTTGAAGGCGACGACCAGAGGGAGACGCTGCAGGACCGAGAGCGTCGTTGTCATCGTCGGCTGGCCCAAGGTGGTCAGAGGCGATCCGGTGAGTCCGCCCAGGAGGCCGAAGGCCGTGTTGGGGACGACGAAGGTGGCGAAGTTGCTCTCAGTAAAGTCCCATATCAGACGGGGGATGCGCAATATGCCGGTGATGATGGAGGACGGCTTGCTTCTGCTACTACTGCTGATGCTGATACTGCTGCTTGGGTTGGTCTCGTCGTCAAACGAGGCATGTTTGATTGTGAGAGGAGAGCGCTCCCCGGTGACTGGGTGCTGCATCATGACCCGTCCTGCAGTGGCTTTTGCAAGAAGACAATGGTCTTAGGATTGATCCGGCAGCCTTGACTTGGATGTTTCGTTTGAGTACACTGTGAGAACTCTTCTTTGCGTCCGTCTCCTCACCTCGAGGGGGCGTCTACGGCCCATAGATAAAGGCCCGCCTATAACAACATATCGCCGGCCTCGAGACCAACGCACACACCGCTTCGTCCAACATCGCCAGCACATGCCCAGACGGCTGGATGCCTCCATCGCCATATGTCTTAATTGTTAGGCGGTACATCAGTAACCCTCCCCTCCCCCCGACACCTCACCCCCGTCCGCGATTCCTACAAGGTCCCCTCAAAAGAAGTCTCGATGTGACCTATGCTGCAGGTAATAGCGCTCAATGCCAATTTACAACAACCCCTGAACGATCATACCCTGAGGCCCTTGAGGAGTTGCTTCGTACGATATGTATTCACCAGTGGTGGACAACCAAAGGTGCCAGGGGATGCATCCCTTGTATGCGGTTCTTGGAGCTCGGCGTCTGTAGAGGAGTTGCTCACGTTTGCGTGGGCCTGGCAATCGGTTACCGAGAAATGCAGCATGGAAGTCTATAGCCCCATGTTAGCTCCCAATATGGGGACGAGAGTCTGGCTAGGATGACTCGGTCCGGAGCTTGTGATCACGGCGATCGGGCAGGTGACGGACCTGGACGTGATGATCGGTTGTTGGCCCGTTTTCTGACTGGAGATGCCACACATGCCTTTTTTCATCGGGCGACAAAAAGTTACTCTACCTATGTATGTCTATCTTTATTAGGGAGACAAACTTTGCTACGCGCGACTTTGTGGAGATGTCACCGAGGCTTTCGTTCTCGCATCGTGGACCGAGTTGCGACTCCGTCCTGTGGAACCCGCAACGTTTACCCACCGCATCGCCCTTGTATATTGTAAGATGCGACCATAGCTCATGCCGATCTTCAGACATGAGGGTCCCGTTCATATTGGACGCGTCCGTCGCCAACCAGAGAGATGCTTCCTGGATATACAGTTCACACGTGGATGGGTGGTTCCCTGGCCACGGCTCCGGATCGTCCCAACTCAATCGCTCGGGGCCGGGATTCCCATGTCTTGTCTCTGCCCGGGAACGAATGACGGCACTCTGCCTACTTGTAAACTTTCCTCGGCAGCGTTCTTCGAGGAAGGCTACCGGCAAGTGAGGCGAGATGAACTACCAGCAGGTCTCCTGGAAGCCTCTCGGTCATACCACGACCATCCCGCGACGTCCTGAAGATGCAGGTCCTAGGGAGACCCTGGCTTCAAAGCAAGGAACAGACGAGCATTTGTTATCTCTTTTTGATCGGCGATGATGAAAGACAATCGGGTGAATAATACATAATACAGGTTACAAAAGGTATAGAGACAACGAAGTTACATTTCCTGGAACCCACATTGAAAAACAACCACCACCCTATCCTGACCGCGAGTAGGGAGGGGTTCTACTGACTCAGACCCCCGCGCCCCCGCTGATGTGTTTCGGATGCGATGTCCTGGTGGACATAGATGCCCGGCCTGCTGCCCCGCGGCGCCTCGAACTCCGGGGAAAACTGGCACTTGGTCGTAACGGCGGCGCCCGCCCCTGGCATCTCGGCGCGCTCGAGGTCGTCGTAGGAGACGTTGTCGCCGAGCTTGTCGTACGTCCGGCGCGGGAGGTGGCGGCCGCTGTGGCCGCTGCTCGAGAGGTCCTTGAGGTGGACGGCCGCGCCGCCCTTGTCGGTCGAGGGGTCCGTCAGCTTGGAGCCGAAGCGCGAGACGGCGGGCTTGACGTAGGTCTTGAACAGCGGGCCGAGGGTGGGCAGGCAGGCGATGATGATGCCGATCCACAGCTCGAGGAGGCTGATGAGGCCGATGTCGTGGAGGTTGTAGACGAAGTCCGGATCCCCGATCGTGACGACCGTGTTGACGAGGCGCCAGATCATGATGGCGATCGTTCTGTTTTGTATTTGTGTTAGTCAACATGGACCGAGTGGTGGTTAGCGAGGAAGAAGGGGGGGCACAACGCACGCAAAGCCCATGCCAAACATGGCACTGACGGCAATCTTGTTCTTCAGGGGCATCTGCAGGCCCCACAACGCCGGCATCGGGAGTACCGTCATGGCGATGTCGAGGACAATGTTGATGGTCACGGAGACGATCTGGTCGATGGTGATGTCGCGGCAGTGGCCACCGGGGACGGGCGCCCACTGCTGCGACACGGGCAAGCACCGGGTCATGAAGATGATGAGGAACGCGACGCCGTAGGCGCCCGTGAAGCCCATCAGGACCCGGGACCAGCGCTTGAACTGGGCCGTAGCGAAGATGCGCGTGTAGAGCCACAAGATAGCCATCTTGATGAAGACGGTACCGAGGAGCCAGGTGACGCCGCTGGCGAGGATGAGCTATGCGAGGAGCCTGTCAGAGGGGGGTTCTTTTTTTTCTCGAGGAGGAGATGTTGCGGAAGGAGATCTTACCTTGAACTGCACGGCATATTCCTCAAGCGACAACTCATCGGTGTGTTTTCCCAGACCATTGTAAATGGCCCAGATGACCACGCCTTCCAGCGCCACCAAGTTGGCCTGTCTCCAGGTCAGGACAAGTTGACAGCAAAGAAAAAAAGGAGTAACGAAGAAACAGGGGGGCCGGTGGTGTTGGTAGGACTTACAAACGCAAACATAATCATCCCATCGTCCCAGTAGAACGATCTCCTCATCACCCTCGCGGACCATGCCCGCAGACACAGCACCGAAGCGTCGACAAAGGTGAAGACGACGATCCAAACCAGGAGGCCGATGCCCCTCGACCCTGCGCCAGGCATATCGGGCAAGCCTGTCGCGGAAGGATTCCTAGGGAATAAGACAACCCGAAGAAACAGAAGCGGCGCTTGTGATGCGGTTGGTTCGAGGACCCAAAGTCAAACAAAAAGGGGGGGGGGGGGGGGGGGGGGGAGGTAAAGACTGGATTGTCAGACCATTCAGCAACCGATCTTAGCGACACGGCACAGCCAGGCGCGGAGAGGGGGATGGGATCCTTTCAACTCTTATGGAGGGGCGCGTGTTCGAGAGAGTGAGAGAGAGTGTGTGAGAGAGGAGCCCGATGCACATGGCTCCGATTGCCGCGGCGTGCGTCACGTTCCCTTGATCCAGGCACGCTTCATTGAGGCGAAACGTGGTTTGGGAGACTATCAGTCACTTCGGGAAGTGAGTTCCCAATAAAGAAGTGGACGAAGGGACCGGACGATGAGACGCATGGCGATGTGACCCTATTCGGTATGTGTGTGTACCGTAAAACGCTAGCCCAGGAGGCAGACTTACTTGGTTGAGTTAAGTGCATCGACTGACAACGATTGCAGTGCCGGACCATACATTCTATTCCCGCGTCACGTAGCCGGCAAGGCTCTCTCTATCTCTCTATCTCACTTTCACACACACACACACACACACACACACACATTCTATCTCTCTCTCTCTCTCTCCTTCATCTGATTGAAAACAGGAGGGAATATGGAGATGGGTAGGAATCAATAGAGGGTTCTGCACTCGCATGACACTGCATTCCGTCACCCCCACACACACTTGTCTACACTCACCTACCTACATACACTACTACACCCGTTGGAGACGGGATGGGTAGCTTTGTAAGTGACCACTTCCCGTCGTTTCGAGTCTCCAAGAGACCAACCGCCCGCGTGGCGTTGCCGCACGTGTGGATAACGTCCGGTGGGAAACCTATGCGGCCTTTCCCACATGACTTGAGTAGCTCTCTCTTCTCAGGCGTGATGGGAACCACAGCCATGTGCGTGATGGTCCGTATCCACAAACCATCCCTCCTTCTTCCCTCCCCGGCCGCCTTCAAGGGGTGGATTGCTTGTCGTCTTTCCGACCCATGTCACTTCATCAACAGCGCCCCCACTGTACCATTTCCAAGGTGCAGGGGTGTTTACTTACCGTTCCCCAGTTTCTCAAGTCTTCAAAGTCTCTCAAGTCTTCACGGTTCAAAAGTGGAGATACATGAGTGGGGTTTCTGCAAGTTGTATATCAAACTTCCTTACATCCTTGTAGGCCGGCCATACGATGACAGACAATGTATGATCCCCCCCCCGGCCCCATACATAACAACGACGACCATGTAAGAGCGAGCCTTTCGGCTGTGCGTCCCTACCGACCAGTCCTGTTTCAATATTCCAATATCGTCTCGTCCGCGGTTGACCTTCTAATAAGGGACCGCGCCTAAACCTGTCCGGCAGTAGTTATGTTGCAATGAGGCTTGCGGCGCCTCACCGGTCGATTATGCAAGGCACGCAACTGGTTTGTGTCACTTCTCACTCGTTTCACCCAAAGCGACCACCACCTCCCCCCCCACCCGTTTGTTCATTGGTGGTGGAGTCGGTGTTGTGTCGTTGTCGTAGGATCGATGAAGGACTACCGCCGCCGCCAGACGGTCGACATTATGTCCGATCCAACTGCGCCGCACCAGCCGCATCCCTAAGACGGCTTTGTAAACACGTTCGAGCTTGGTCCTTCTTGGATGAGGGGGCCTACTGAGGGGGGATAAAAAGACAGAACAGGTTCGCGATGGTTTGGCCGCTTTCGTCTTCACCCCCACGCCTTTCTCACTCTCACAATCTATTTTCCCTCTCAGTCGACCTACTTACACACCCCACCGCTCTTTGCCTTGGCTGAATCTCTATATCCTCGCCACCTATTTTCAAGGCTTTTGATTTACCAGATTCCTATCTCGTAACGGTCTCTATACCCCAGACATGCAGCCCCCTCTGCCCTCCATCACGCCGACCTGGCGCAACGATACGTACGATGCCATCTCGCCCTCGCGCCCAGAGTTGAGCGCGGCGGGGAAGACTGTCATCGTAGTAGGCGCGGTAGGTCCGATACTTTATCCCCCCCCCTTGTCTGTGAAGCCCCCCTTCTTCGTGGTATCCGCAGTCTTCCACTCCGTAATGGAGCCCGGAGTATACCCCCTCCCTCCCTTCCATCACAGCCCTTCCATCGTGCCACGCAAATCTCGACCTTTTATACTAAACGCTTTACTCGAAAAGGGTAGTGGTATCGGCCGAGAGACTGCCCTGGCCTTCGCCTCCGCCGGGGCAGCCCGAGTCATTGTCCTGGGACGCACCAAGGCCACCATAGCCGAGACAGCCGAGTCCCTGCCGCCGTCCGTCCAGAACGAAGTCCACGCCTTGGACATCACGGATGAGGAGGCCCTGACCAAGGTGGCGGCTACGGTCGGCCAGTGGGACGTCCTCGTCCTGACCGCGGGCTACGTATCCAACCCGTCGCCCGTCGCGGGATCGGCCAGCGATGAGTGGTGGCAGAGCTTCGAGGTATGTAGAACCATCATCTACGGAGGGACGAAACCCCCCCCCCCCCCCCACAAGGACCCAAAGAGGAGTGATGTGCACTTACACACGCATGACAATAGACAAACACCAAGGGGACGTACCTCGTGACCAAGGCGTTCCTCCCGACGGCCAACCCCTCCCACGCCACTGTCGTCGCCCTCACCACCGGCACGACGGCGCTGCCGGCCGTCGCGCTGCCCGGCCTGTCCGCGTATATGGCGTCCAAACTGGCGCAGACCAAGATCATCGAGTTCCTCGCAGCGGAAAACCCGAACGTCTTTGCCGCCACCCTCCACCCGGGTATGGTCGAGACGGACATCTTCAAGAAAAGCGGCGCAAAGGCCGAGGCCCTTCCAATGGACAAAGGTGCGTCCGTCGTCGTCTTTTCCCCCCATCCTCTTGCCATCCAACCCCTCCCTCCCTCCCTGTCATCCTATTCCACAGATCATCGTGCCTGTGTCTCCCTCCTCCTTCCTGTTGCAGCCGCGGTGGGCCGAGCAATGCTTTCTGACATGGACCCCCCTTGCCGCAGTGCAACTCCCAGCCCACTTCACCGTCTGGCTGGCCAGTCCCGAGGCGGCGTTCCTGAACGGCCGTACTGTTTGGGCCAACTGGGACGTGGAAGAACTCAAGAACAGTGCCGGGGCTATCCAATCCGGTCAACTACTCACGAGTGGGATCAACGGTTGGCCCTACACTAGCCTTGCATAAGAGTCGATGGTACCGTGCTGGTGGACAAGGAGTCATCGCCGCAGTGTAGCTCAGGACGACGAAGACTTCAATAAACAAGACTTTTACGTTGAGATGAGGAATGCGAGAGCGGGCACATGATCATAAAGCTGTATTGTGGATAGCCCCCCCCCCACACACACCGAGATCGAATGCCTGTCTAAACGTAGTCTCTGATCATCTCAATTCGAAACACAACGACAAGGGGCCCGGATTGGATGTGAACTGGTCCCTGATGTCGTCAAACACACGGCAACCCGTCTCCCCCGGTGCGAGGCGGAAGCGGTACTTGCTGACCAGCCTGGCAACAACAAACCTCATTGTGTCCGTGGCAAGGAAGCGACCAAGACAGCTGTGGTGACCTGGAAGGAAAGAAAAATGAGAAGTTGGGTTAGCTGCTGAGCCGTAGAGGTTACCGCTGGAGAAAAGGGTCCATTATACCTGTTCCGAATGGCGCAGAAGCCGCCGCATTGCGGACCATCTCCGGACGGGTGGTCCATCTCTCGGGGATGAACTCGTTGGCCCGCTCGAAGCAGTCCTCTCCTACAGACGACAAGGTCAACGAACGTTCTGACAAACCAACCCCCTCCTCCCTTCACGGCTACTTACTCCGGGATATAACGTGACGCGGGGCAATGATTGTCGTGTGAGGCGGGATGAAGGTTCCACCGATCGTGGCCCCGTTCTCCGTCGTCTTCCTGGCCCCGCCTGTGAGGAGTGCTGGGTACAGACGGAGACCCTCGTTGATGACGGCGTTGAGATGGGGAAGGCCTGTGAGGGTCTTGATGTTGGTTGCATCGACGTCTTTGAGCTCCTCATGGATCATGTCGGCGTGCTCCGGATGCTTCGCCAGCTCGCAGAAGATGCCGATGAAAGCGGCGGCCGTAGGCTCACTGCATTCTGTCAGTGGTCTGAATGGCCAAGAAGTACGAGAGCGAGAGTTTACCTCCCGGCCACAATGGCAAGCAAACTGTCACCGAAAAGCCATGTCAAGCGGTCCTTCTGCTCCGTCTGGCCGTCGTCCAGCTCCATCAAGTAGTGAGCGAGATCTGGCATGGCTGGCTTCGGGGTCTCGGCGTCCAGTCTCACACGCATCTGCCGCTCGCACCAGGCGACCATGTCGAACCAGTCCTTGAGAACGCCGACCCGTGGGCCGAGTTTGAAGCCAACCTGTATGAGCCACGGAGCCGGGCTGAAAGGCCCCAGAAGGGACAGAGCACGCTGCAGCCGCACAATGATGTGGTGCCATTGTTGCTGGTGCAGCATGTCGAAGGACTTGCTGAAGACGAAATCGCCCATGACGTCGAACCCGAACCAGAAGAACAGGTTGCGGACCTCAGAAGCGACGTGCGCTTTGGCATCGGCCTCAATGCACAGATCTAGCTGCTCAATATACTTGAGAATCTTTGACTCGTGCTGGACAAGGGCTGTTGGGCACGGCACGGCTCGTCAGAGATAGGCTTCAGAGATAGGCTCACGCTGCCGAAGATCCACGGAGGCTCATACCTTGTGCCGAGAACCCGCGGTTCCATTCACGGCGTCTAGCTGCGTGGATGGGCTTGACGCGTGTCGTGACAAGTGCTCTGTCGGGGTGCAAGATGTCATACCACTCGGCCTTGATGCACTCAGACCGAGGACCGTCCACGGCCATGAAGACTCCTGGATGGAAGACGGTGATCTCGCTCGGTCCTGTGGATTTCAGTCGGTATGCCTACCAAAAAATAAAACAAAGTGACGGGCGAGATCACTTACCAGTCCTCACGAAATCACCATATTGCTCATGCAACTTCTCCAAGACCAAATGGTTCTTGCAGTCTCGACACGCCCAGACGTGCCAAAGCTTCGTGACTCGGGCGTACCACGGGCCCTTGAAGCCGGCGGTGCTGAGACGATGGAAAAAGACTCTGTATGAGATGATGCTGGCAAAAAGCCCGGGGAGATATCCGGCAGAAAGAACCAGCAGAGACTGACAGAGCTTTCCGATGGCAGTGTCACTGTAGTATCTGCTCAGACCGGCAAAGCAAGAGAAGAGCCACAAATGACCCAGGAAAATCTGAGGCGCCTGTACGTGCCATTCGCCGTGAATGAATATTCCCTGATGGACGGCAATGCCGCAGACAAGGCCAAGGCCGTAAACGAGGACGCCCTCGTAGCCGGAGTGGAAAAGAACATTCATCATGAAGCTTGTGTGGCGTATTTGGTAAATCCGTGTAAGCTCGAAGCCGATGAATGCGCGGTCTTGTAGTCCATTATCCAAGTCCAGAGAAGACTTCGACCTCGGATCTGATTTACACCAGCCAGTCGGCTCATCATCGAAGCCGGCATGGCTCTTGGTTCCATGGCTGGGACCAGTCTGGTCTCCCCCGCTCGACAGCATGCCGGGCAACCCAGAATCCAACGCAGACTGACTAATGTCCAATAACTATGATGCAAGCTAGCACGACTTGCCGTGTTCATCATCATGTCGACGAGGCTGTACCGATTGTTGTGAAGTACATGCTCATATCGCGAGGTGGTGATCATGGGTCATCCCGATAACCTTGATATCCGGATACCTGCCAGGTCTCCCCTAGTCAGTCACCGACCAGGGGGCCCAGAGGAGTGGGAGGGTCTTCGTCCCACAACGTCAAGCCCCTGCTGCAGTGACGGAGTCGTACGGATGCAACTCTGCGGTGGAACCTGCATCCAACGGTGCCGTACAAACGGTGGGTTGGCGCAATATTGTGTTGGTGCAAGACGGATATGACATGGCCCAGGGGGATGCCGGAAGTGTTCTCGGCGGCCATGGGCGACTAATTGCTTTGCCGCAATTGTATCCGTACATAGACGTCTCGGGAAAGGGGGTCTCGCCATGATTTAACAGCGGCAGAAGTTCCAATGCTGCTCTCTGCTTCTGCAGAATCACTTGTTTGCGTCACCCCGAATCCCACCACTCTCTTTTCCTTCCAAAAATGACTACGACTTACGACTTTGTCATCGTGGGCGGCGGCGTCGCCGGCTTGGTAGTGGCGACACGTCTGTCCGAGATCCCGGATATCCAAATCCTGGTGCTCGAGGCGGGCGAGGACCAAACGGCGGACCCTCGCGTCAATATTCCCGCACTGGGACCCAGTCTTGTCAAAACGCCTTCTGACTGGCAGTTCCGAACGGTGCCACAGGTGAGAGTCCTACCGAGAACCACGTGTGTGTGTGCTCTTAACAAGTTAGGGGTCGCTGACAGGAGGTCATCTGCAGGAAGGTCTAGGTGGTCGGGAGATTGCCGTTCCTCAGGGCCGCCTCCTCGGTGGCTCGGGAGCGCTCAATGGGCTCTCCTTTACGGTCACCACCAAGTCCAACGTCGAAGCGTGGGCCGATCTGGGCAACCCCGGTTGGGACTGGCCTACGTTCAAAGAGGCCTCCAAGAAGACCTACACCATCGCATCTGGCGAGGGGCAAGGTCCTCTCAAGCTGTCCCTGCCGGACAACGCAGAGTCTTTCTGGCCCAAGGTCTGGCAGGACACCATTCGCGGGCTGGGCTTTGTGAACTCTTGCGACCCCTTGAGTGGCCAGGGTGTCGGCAGCAGCATCACGCCCGACACCGTAGACCCCGACACAAAGCAAAGAAGTTACGCTGCTAGCGCGTATCTCGGGTCCGCAAAGTCCCGGTCCAACCTCACGGTTGTGACGGGAGCACTCGTCAGGAAAATTGTCTTCAAGACTGACGCCGACGATATTGTCGCTGAAGCCGTCCAGTACACCAAGGATGGCGAAACGAAAACAGTGACAGCACGAAAGGAGATTGTGTTGACGGCTGGCACGCTCAACTCATCTCGACTCCTCGAGCTCTCTGGTGTCGGAAACGCGGAGCTTCTACGTGAACTCGACATTGACGTTGTGCTTGATAACCCTCACGTCGGCGAGAACCTTCAGAACCATGTCATGGTCGGCGCAAGCTTCGAGGCGCTTCCAGAACACGACACCATGGATGGCGTTGTCCGTCAGGATCCTGCAGCCATCGGGGCTGCCATGGAGGCGTATGGTAAGGGTACGGGACCGTTTGCCAGGAGCGGGACTTCGGCGACGGCGCAGCTCCCTCTGCCGGGTGGCGAGGACATCACCCAGCTGCTCGACAAGTTGAACGGGCCCAAGACATCTGCGGCTCCGGCCTTCACAAAGGCGCTGGAGGCGTATGTGCGGTCCGTCCTGAGTTCGTCCTCGGAGCCTTCGGGATACTATCTCTCGTTTCCTGGGTACGCCTTGTTCAGCGGAGACGGGACCATGGCACCGCCCCCTCCTGGCGACGAGAAGTACTTCACGATAGCCATTCTCCTCGCTCACCCACTCTCGCGAGGTTCGAGCCACATCACGTCTGCGTCGTTAGACTCGCCCGCCGTTGCCATCGATCCCGCCTATCTTTCTCATCCTTTCGACGTCGAAGTTTTGGCCAGACACGCCCAGCTCCTGGAGAAGATTGCAGCCAGCGAGCCGCTCCGCAGCCAGCTCAAGGCCGGAGGAAAGCGTAACCCGACCAATACCTTGACTGATGTCGAGCAGGCCAAAGAGTTCGTGCGCCAGACCGCGGTTGGCGCCCATCACTTCACGGGCACTTGCTCCATGATGCCTCGTGCACTAGGCGGTGTGGTCGACGAGAAGCTCCGGGTGCACGGTATCCGTGGTCTGCGGGTGGCTGACGCCTCTATTGTCCCCATAACGGTGCGCGCCAACCCGCAGGCAACCGTGTATGCCATTGGTGAGCGGGCTGCCGATCTGATCAAGTCGAGTCTTTGAGCATTGATCGGGGTGGGATGGGTGAGTGTCTTGGTTGGGACGTATCGTGTGTTGTGGCACGAGAAAGTAGCAGCTGCATGTAGTCGGTAGAAGACGATTGAACGCAATAGCCCCAAGGTGGATGAGTAGAGCCAGCCAGCAGCTCGATAATGTGAAGATGTACGAATGCCGCGGTAACCATGCGCATGGCAAAGAAAAAACAATTATGCCTTGTTTGCTAAGAAAAGAAACTCCAATTCCGGGGGAATATGTGGTTGTATTCGCCAAATCAACGAGTGGATTGTCAACGCTGACAGTCGCTGGCAGTGACACCAACAGTAGTAAACAGGGGTGCCAGCAGCCGGTTGGTTGGCCGCTAAGACGGCAAGACGCGTCCCACCGCGGTTTTAATGGGCAAAGTACTGATACTTGACACTAGCCTTAGTCTCGGCCTAGATTCAAGTACCTCAAAGTCACACGTGACTGCGAGCTCAGCTCGCGTCTTCACCTCCACCGGGCCGCGTCGCTAACATTTTCGCGTCAAAATCGCCTCTGTACCTAATCCTATTGTATACATCCACACCTCGTCACCACAAACGAAGCTTCGAAAGCCCACCCCAGAATATCGCCACGCACATGCCTTAAGCTCAACCTCGAAGCCCGCCGGCTCTTTTTACTTCCATTTGCACATGCCTCATTCGAACGCCAGCCATGGCTGACCCATTGAGTTTATTCGCAGAATGCACCTTCGCCTTCGTACCAAGCGCCTACCTGGCTCCCAAGGAAATCAGCGAGCTGGCAGAAATCGTCAAGGGCCGTGGCGGTACAGTCCTTGACCCGAGACGCGATGGCTCCATTAGGCTCGAAGCGGTTTCCCACATCGTTTCTAACACCATCGACTTTCCCCAGTTCACCGAGACCCAAGCCTACATGATCCCCGTCATCAATCCGGGTTGGATCAAGGCATCCATCCTGAGGAGTAAACAGGCCCAGGTTCGGCCCTACTCCCCCGATCCGCGTATGTTTTTCTGCAAGGTCACCATCACCTGCGCCGGACTCCCCGAAATCGACAAGGAGACCATCATTGGCGCCACCTTGGCCATGGGCGGTATGGAAACCGCCGACGTCTCTCGACAGACCACTCACATCTGCGCCTTGTCCATGGACCATCCCAAGTGTATCACCGCCAAGGAAAAGGGACTCAAGTGCAAGATTGTCCTGCCTCACTGGTACGTTTGGTGAGCTCAAACTTTGCATCGTTTCTGACGTGCCTCTCCAGGTTCGAAGACTGCTTCAAGCTCGGCAAACGAATCGACGAAGGCCCCTACATGCTCCCCGAACCCGAAATCCTGCGCAGACCCGAGAACCAGGGCGAAGTTCAGATCCCCCAATACAACCATCTCCAGGGAGCGACCTCGACCACTCCTAATCACCTCGCCGACGGCCCCCGCAGGGCCGCCACAATATTCCGAGACAAGAAAGTCATGCTCTCGGCGGACCTTAACATCACCGCACGATCGTTGGAGGTTGTCAAGCAGCTCATTGTCAACGGAGGTGGCAGGATTGTGGACGACGTGGATATATGCGACTATTTTGTCTGCCAATACCGCCATGGAGATCAGTATGTCAAGGCAGCTCAGTCAGGGAAGGATGTCGGAAACCTGTCTTGGCTCTATCATCTTATCACCCACAACGAGTGGACATCCCCTCTCCGTCGGCTTCTCCACTACCCGGTTCCCAAGGACGGCATCCCGGGCTTCAAGGACCTCAAGATATGCCTTTCCAACTACGGTGGCGACGCTCGCATATACCTCGAGAACTTGATCAGAGCAACGGGCGCCACGTACACCAAGACGATGAAGGCAGAAAACACCCACCTCATCACGGCACGAAACAGTAGCGAGAAGTACGAGGCGGCCAAGGACTGGAATATCGAGACGGTCAACCACCTGTGGATCGAAGAGAGCTACGCCAAATGCGAGATGCAGAGGGTTTCCGTCCCAAAATACTCCCACTTCCCGGTTCGCACGAATTTGGGCGAGGTTATCGGCCAGACCTTTTTCGACGAGTACTGTTTGCGGGAGGCCCACTACCCCGGTGGCGAGGAGCACATGTCGCCGCAAGCTCAGAGGAAGCGCAAGATCCTCGAGGCTGCGCAAGAGAACTCGTACAACCACGGACCTGCAGAGGGCGTGGTCATCGGCAGACAGGAGGTGAAGGAGCAAGAGGTCGTTGACGACAGCTTCATGACGCCCATCCGTCCCAAAAAAGGCAGCCGTGACAAGGAGAACGACACTCCGTCGGTCATCTCAACAGGCAGCCGAAGCGCAAAGAGCAAGGCCCTCACCAACCTCCAGCGCATCGCCCCGGATATCGCACTGTACGAGAAGGAAAAGAAGCGAGCCAAGGACGGCAACGGTCCGTGGGGTGGCAAGCGTGCTGCCGATCAAATCGACAGGGAACGCCGGCGCACATCAAGCCCGGCGCAACCCATGGATATCGACGAGGATGACGAAAGGCCGGCCAAGAAGAGCAGATCTTCGCGCCCAGATGTCGAGATGAGAGTTGTATTGACTGGCTTCACAAGATGGGTCAATGGCAAATCCAAGGAAGACTCAGAAAGGGCAAGTTAGGTCGGCTTCCTGACGTCTGGTTTTTATCATGCTAACAACCCACAGAGAAAACTCCGCGACATGGGCATTCTCATCGTACAGGATAACCAACCATGCGACTACCTCGCCGCACCTCACATGGTGCGGACAGTGAAGTTCCTCAAGACGTTGGCCAAGGGACCGACCATCCTCTCCTCCGATTTTATCGACGCTGCCCTGGATACGGGCGAGGTCCCTGATCCTGACGAGTTCCTCTTGAAGGACAAAGAGAACGAGAAGAAGTTCGGCGTCACGATCGAGACAGCGGTGTCCAGAGCGAGGGCCAATCTTGGCAAGCTCCTTTGGACTGTCCCCATCTACTGCACGGCCAACATCTGCAACGGCCCCGATAGCTACAAGGCCATTGCCGAGGCCAACGGAGCCATGTTCAAGTTGTATCGTGCGCGCAGTGGTACGACCATCAAGCCGACGACGGAGGAAGAAGACGGCGGCGCACCGCCCGAGCCGGTCTACCTCCTCAGCTCCAACAGCGCCGAAGAAAGATCACTGTGGCCCAAATTCGAGGAAATGGCGCGGAAGGGTCACATGGACCCTCGCATAGTCGCGGCCGACTGGCTCTTGGATGTGGCCATGACGCAGCAGGTGTCTTTTGACGAGAAGTATCTTGCCCGGAACTTCTTCGACAAGGGCGCATAAGATGTTTTTTTGTTGCTTTTTTGGTGGTTGACAGGAAACTCGTAGCTTTGCATGACTTTTTGTAGTTTTTAGTTGTACATACGCGCGCTGGCTCGGAGTTGGATGGTTCATTGGAGGAGGGGGAGGAGGGGCCACCGCCCGATGCTTTTTCCTGGTAGTCGTGACGATCGCTCGGAGAAATAATGTGTGAACGTGGTATGTCTCAGTTATATATGCCGGTGTCAAAAATTGATCATGGGCTCGTCATAGTCACGCTGCGGAGGCTCGAAAATCAGAAAAACTTGACACCCTGCGAGTCCTCTTGTCCGAAGATCTGGGCCTTGCCGCGCTTGACGAGGATCTGCAGCGCCTTCGCCAGAAGGTCGGGGTCGAGGCCATGGAACTCTGTAAACGCGGCGGCAACGGTTAGCATTCGCGGTTATTGGCGGGGAAAGAAGGACACCAAAAGAAAACGAAAGAAAAGAAAAGCAGGTGTGCTCACCTGTCCCCCTCGTGCTCTCGCCCTCGGTGAGCTCGTACAGGGTCAGCACGACGCCCTTCTGCGCCGTCTCGTCGATCCAGCCCTCGACGACGGAGGCCCACTCGTCGGGCGTGCGCCAGTAGATCCAAAAGACGTCGGTGCTTGCGGGCAGCGGCTCGGCGCGGCCGTCTTTGCGCATGAACTCGAGGACCTCGCGCGCGTCGGCGAGCGAGAGCCTCTTGTTCAGGGCCCTGTTGTGGAAGAGCTCCTCAGGGGCGGCGGCGGCGGATGACGCGGCGGTCGCGGGGGAGAAAGTCGTCGGCTCGTTGTGCGGGGAGGAGGACGCGGCGGCATTGTGGTTCGGCAGGGCGTGCGGGAGGGCCGACGAGGCGGAGGGGATGGCGGCGCCGAGGGAGAGCTTGAAGATGCGGTGGTGGCGGCAGTAGGCGAGGATGAGGTCGGACCACTTGACGAGCTGGGCGTGGTGGGTCGTGAGGTTTGTCTGGCGCGTGAAGAATGGCGGGAAGGAGTATTCCCGTGGGAAGGGGAAGGGAGACGCTGTTGTCATCTTACGTGGCTGTTCTGGAGTTGGGTTGGGTTGGGGGTTGAGAGAGGTGTTTGCTGGAGCTCCAGGAGATGTTGCCGGAGCTTCGGGAGATTAGAGATGGGGACGTCACCTCGTGGAAAGGAAAGTCACCGAGGGGTTAGTGGGGCCATCAGTGACAATTGTGGGTCTTTGATCGGAGCTGGTGGTCAAAGCTCGCCGGGAACGGACCGGCTTCGTGCACGTCCCCATACCTCCCCTAGGTATCTCACGACTTCTTTCGAGCAAGGCCTCCGTCGTCACTTCATCATCCATGTTTCCATCAGATGGCAATCAACCAACACCATGTACTCGGTGTCGGGCGCAAGGGCTTCGTAATAGCAAGACAGGTGCCGATTACGGCCTCAAGAGCTCTACAAAGAGCTGCTCAGCCCCAAAAAAATGGCTGTTTTCTACCCAACCCAATGTCAATAACCCGGAACTATCCCAAAATGCTACCCTTCGCTTCACCCCTCTCGCTCTGACTAGGTGCAAACTTGATTCCATCTCTGAATAGAAATCCTGGTGTACTGTCATGAAGAAACAGATGGAGAAAACTCCCGTACCGAGTTCTATACCCCAAAGTCTTGGGTTGCATGTGTGCTCACAGAACGACGGGTGCTGCCTGACGACCCCTAGCAAACAAAGGTTGCTGTAAGGACCGGCACCAAACCTCAGAACTTCTCAGTCCCTACAACAAAACTCGGTGGATGAGGCTGCTGAGCCATAACGACAGCGTGATGGTTCGGGTGACAACACTCAGAAGGAGCGGTTCCATGCTGTAGTCGGCAAAGTTGCCCCGGACGAAACAGAATTACGGTACCGAATACCAAATCTTGATGCCCATCATTGTCTTGCAACTGGGAGGCATGCAATCGCTAGGGGACGAGGGGGGGGGGGTGCTTTCTGGAGCGCTGTGTTAGGGAGAATATGCCGCTCGTGGCCAGCGTCCCAAGGGTGGAAACCACCTTTTCATAACAATTGGTTGGTAATTTGTTGGGCTCCTCTGCTATTCTGTAGCCTCGAGAATTTCTTACCATCTTCGCTTTTGGCCTCGTTCCCAACCGGGCTTTGCAAGAAAAAAAGTCTCGGAGAACTGTTCATCGCGCTGAAATCAAGATGCAGTCTGACTTGGACCCTGGCCTCACAGGCGAAAGACCGGCCTCGTCGATGGAGTCTCAGTCAGTTCCCGGTAGGAATTATAACACATTTGGAAGTAGTGCGTGTCCGGTCGACGTTGTTCTCTCGATCAAGTAGCTACTTACCGTGATCAATCAAAAGCTGTTCATGTGGCCAACCACGCTGCACCGACAGCCCTCGATTTCGGAGTTCGATGTTCCGCACTGTCCTCACAATACTTAAACCGGTAGCGTCTGTTTACGTCATGATCGAACGAGAAGGTCGAGGTTTTGGGCATTCTATTTGGCTTGGGTCAGTTGTTGGGGGTTCGCAGCGGCATCTGATGGTGTTATTGACAGGCTAACTGTAGTGTCTGAAGCGTCGCGGTTGGTGTGGAAGCTGTTTAGCTTCTGCTCTCTAGTATGGGAAGTGCGACAAAACCCCTTGGTGCGGTTTGTGGTCGCCCGGCTACGCTCCTCTTGTGACGACAATCGCTAACCGTCTTTCTGGCAGGTACACTGTCATCGGATTCGGGGCCTCGATCGAGGTTGTCGAGGGCTCGGAACCCATGATCGACGCTCATTGTGCGGGGTACTTCCATTCCTGCTTCTTGGAATCGTTGCGGGATAGTTTGTGGCATCCCTCTTCCTGAGGATTCAGTGAACCAGCCAAGGTGACGATGTAGAACAAGGACGGATGGAGCTTCAGAACCAGGTGGTAAGTGTCATTTCTTTTCATCTAGCTGTTGGCTTGTAGTTCTTTCAGCTTCTTTTTATAGGAGCGTCATGATGCCATTAGCACGACAAGAGCTTCATGAATCCGCAAAAGCCTGTTCTCCCTATTGGAGGCAAGCTAATGTTGGATCTTGGAATAAATATCGATTTAACTTTGTGTGGGATAAAGGGTTGTAACCACCCTACTGGTAACCTTACTATAGACTGTTGGCACTGCAGGCTTGTATTGTCACCATTCCTAGTGAAGGTCAGTAGTCTGCGTGGTCCTTCGCAAAAGACTTGCCAGCCTTTACTTGGTGACAGCCCCTACAAAGTAGACTGTCAATCTACTCCATAGTACACACAAACTCACCTACTTTTATATCGATAAGCTTACGCCGGCAATAGCCAACCACCAGAATGTAAACTTAAGCTGTCTTACTACCTGTCAGGAATATGACGCACCGTCCGGTCAAGGCAATGCATGGGGAAAACGAAAGGATTGCTGAACGGAAAGCAAGAAAACCCCCCCAGAAAAGAAAACCCCTTCAGCATGAAATCAAGTGAAGTTGTTGCTGCGGTAGCATGGATGTTTGTTCCAAGAACAGACAGGCACTCAATGTTCTGTGGCCTTTCTGATGCTGTAGAGGACAGGGGACAGCGGTGACATGCTGAGTGGTCACACCGAGTTACCGACAACTGGCGGACGGCATGCTCGGTGTGGGAACCCCTCGGGTTCTCGTCGACCCCAGACCCCAGCAACGGGATCGGGGGACCCAAAGAAAAAGTTTGGCAATAATGGGGAGGGGGGACCATCTCGGTCCTCAAATCCCGACATGCCCGAGTGCCCCACGTCTCCATCCAATGCACTTCGGAATTGCGCCGCGGAAAGGTGCGAGGAGACGTTCCCAAACGCATCATCCAGGGGAGGGGAAGAAAGAAAGACACCAAAAAAAAAACCCCCCGAAATAAAAAGACATCGGTTTCCGAGCCCGCCATGCGCCTCCGAATAGCACTCCCCCCCGGGATCTCCCCCATCCTCCCTAGATCGTTCGTCCTGAAGGCCATTAAGCAGGTCAATGGCAATGGCAACGACAAAGGCGTGGCGTGGGGGCGGCGTCGCATCCACGTCGTCGGCGCCGCTACTGGTGCTGTTACTCATCGCGCGCAACTTCTCCAGCAGCAGCAGCAGCAGCCGCGTCCCAGACCCCTCAATTGTTCCTCCAATCAGCGCCCGGCGTCTGCTTCTGACATCATCCCGAGCGCCGGCGCGAAGCTGAAGTTGGGGCCGCCGCCACACATGTCCGTCCGAAATTTGTCGCAGAAACAGACCCTGAACGACAGACACGCCGCCTCGTCCTCCTTGTTCCCTCGTGATCCCGCCGCAACCTCCCAGACCTGCGGGACGACGCGGGTCAGACATTCCGGGAATACCTCTTCTCAACCTCGCAGCACCGAAACCGCCAGTGGCCGCCATCCTCGGCTGACGATATACTTAGCTAGGCAGTCAGTTCATCCAAACAATCCATACCATGCCATCCATAACATAACCACACACATGCACAGAAAGAAGAAAAAACCATCCGTTGCCTTCCTCCTCGTCCCCTTACCACCACACCCCCGTGCTCCATTGCTAAATCCCCACGCCGCTTTCACGATCCCGCCCTTGTCTTGTCCCCTCAGGTCCCCCGTCCTTGTTTGTCCCCGCCACCACGTCGGCTTCTACGGCCTTTTCGCGAAAAGAATAAACCTCGTCCTCCCGCCTCTTCCTCCCCTTGTACCCCCTTCCAGCCCCTATCGTCCATTTGTTTTTCTCCGCGTGATACTCTCCGCCCCTGTAATCTTCCCCAGTAAAGTAAAACCCCGGTTTGCCCTCTAGCTTCTCTATCTAAACTAGCCATTGGCTTTACCTCCATTACCTCCCCTTGCGTCCTTTGCCATCCTCAACATTCACCCTCCTTCTTCCTCTTAACCTGCCTATACTCACCAAACCTCCCCACAACAGCAACCCCCGAGAGGACGCCATCAACCACAACGCAATGGCCGAGACGAGAGACCCCAAACGCCCGCGCGTCGCCGCCGATCCGGCCGAGCACCTCCCCGCCGGCATCACCGAGACCCCGGAGGAGCTCAAGGAGCAATGGTTCGTCGGCAGCATCGACCAGGGCACCACCTCGACACGCTTCCTCATCTTCAACGGCCTCGGCGACCCCGTCGCTATGCACCAGATCGAGTTCGAGAACCACTACCCGCGCTCCGGGTGAGTCTACAGATTCTCCTCCTACAACCCTTGACATGCCGTCGCTCCTCCAAGCATTGCGGTCTCTCTTCCTCCCCTCCCTCCCGGGGGGACATCTGGCACACCGCTAACAAAGCCTTCCCCCAAAGGTGGCATGAACACGACCCCCTCGAGCTCCTCGCCTCCGTCGAGGAGTGCATCGAAAAAGCCACGGCCAAGTTCGTCGCCAAGGGCCACCCGGCCTCCGCCATCCGCGGCGTCGGCATCACGAACCAGCGCGAGACCACCGTCCTCTGGGACGCCCGCACTGGCGAGCCCCTTCACAACGCCCTCGTCTGGCCTGACACCCGCACCGCCTCCCTCGTCCGCGACCTCCGCGCCCGCCCTGGCGCCGACACCCTCCAGGACCTCTGCGGCCTGCCCCTCTCAACCTACCCCTCCAGCGTCAAGCTGCGCTGGCTCCTCGACAACGTCCCCGCCGTCCGCGAAGCCTATGATGCGGGTCACCTCGCCTTCGGTACCGTCGACTCGTGGCTCATCTACCGCCTCAACGGCGGCGCCGACCGCGGCGACGCCGCCATCCACGTCACCGACTCCACCAATGCCAGCCGCACAATGTTCATGAACCTCCGCACACTGCAGTACGACGATGACCTCCTCTCCTTCTTCGGCGTCGACAAGTCCAAGATCCGCCTGCCCAAGATCGTTCCCTCCTCGGACCCGACCGCCTTCGGCTCCCTCGCCCGGGGCGTCCTCAAGGGCGTCCCCATCGCCGGCTGCCTCGGCGACCAGTCCTCCGCCCTCGTCGGTCAGTGCGGCTTCTCCCCCGGCCAGGCCAAGAACACGTACGGCACCGGCTGCTTCCTGCTCTACAACGTCGGCGACGAGCCCGTCATCTCCAAGTCGGGCCTCCTGGCCACCGTCGCCTACGACTTCGGCAAGGGCCGCAAGCCCGTCTACGCCCTCGAGGGCAGCATCGCCGTCGCCGGCTCCGGCGTCAAGTTCCTCGTTAAGAACCTCGCCTTCATCGATGACGCCACCCGCATCTCCGAGCTGGCCGAGACGGTCCCCGACAACGGCGGCGTCGTCTTCGTCACGGCCTTTAGCGGCCTCTTCGCGCCCTACTGGATCGACGACGCCAAGGGAACGCTGTGTAAGTCCGACCCACTTCTCGTCATCGTCGTCGTCATGGCCGTGAAACGCCTACCCTCCTGACCGAATGCTAACCTCGACCGCAGTCGGCATCACGGCCCACACCCAAAAGGGCCACATCGCCCGCGCGACCCTCGAGGCGACGTGCTACCAGACAAAAGCCATCCTCGACGCCATGGCCAAGGACTCGGGCCACGCCCTCGAATCCCTCGCCGTCGACGGCGGCCTCTCCAACTCGGACCTCTGCATGCAGAGCCAGGCCGACATCAGCGGCATCCGCGTCGACCGCCCCGCCATGCGCGAGACCACAGCCCTCGGCGCCGCCATCGCCGCCGGCCTCGCTCTCGGCGTATGGAACGAGCTCGAGGACCTCAAGCACGTCAACCAGACGGGCCGCAAAATCTTCACCCCGTCCCTCGAGAAGGAGAAGACGGACAAGATGTTCAAGAAGTGGGAGCAGGCTGTCGAGATGTCGAGGGGCTGGGTGCGCGATGCCCTTGAATAGAGCAGCAGCAGTACTGTGTGTCGAGTAAGTAAGGGATTTTCTTTTTGGATCTGGAGTCGTTTGGATACAGAAAAAGAAGAGCGTTTTTGGGATGGGTTGTTGGGACGATATTGGGCATGTATTTTGCTTCGGGTTAGACAGGATACCACTACCTATCAAGTCAGTTTTCCTCCTTTGCTAGTTCTGCACACCCACTTGGGAAATGCCTGTGTCGCCATGCCCGAGTTTGAATCTTTAGATGGAGGGAGGCCTGAGATGCATAGACCTGTGCATCAACCAACATGAAGGAGGGACTTTGTCACCATCTGCAATTGCGAGGAAAGGAAAAGGAAAAACGTGAACAGGTATCGTCTTTATTGTCGTCTGTCTCGGGCAGAACCCTACAATCGGGCCGCCCGTGTCAACGGCATTTACGAGGGGAGTATCCTTCAAACAGGGAAAACCCTCGAGTACCGTTCCTCTCTGCATTCGTGGCAAAATTGGGACAATCATCGTTCCCAGAAAAAGAAAAAAAAGTCAACATCGCAAAGCCAGATGCTTTTCTGCGCTCGCCAAATGATCCCCCCCTGCCGACGCCAGCCAAAAATGGAATTGTTTGGTTTTTCGCCCCCTCCCCCTTTCTTGAAGCTCTCGAGACTCGTGAGTGGAGTGGTGATTCGTGTCGCAACTTGGAATTAGAAAGTCGATAAGAACAGGCGCGCAGAAAGAAGTGTGAAGAAGTCGGGCCCCAATCGTAGATGTCCGACGGGGTCAGGTATAGAGCGTTGATTTTCTTTCGGACGGTTTGGTTTACATGATGATGGCGGGGATGTCGACGTTGGCCTTGATGCTTTTGTGGGGGAGAATGCTGCCGCCGTTGACGTAAATTTCGTCGCCAATGGTCACGTCGTCGCCAAGGACGGTGACGTTCTCAAGGCGAGCCCACTTGCCGACAGTGCTGTTCCAGCCGACAATGGTGCTCTTGATCCAGGCGTGGTCCTTGACCTTGGAGGCGGGCAGCAGAACGCAACGCTGCAGACGGCAGCCGTCACCGACGACGACGTTGGGGCCGATGGTGACGTTGGGGCCGATCTTGCAGTGCTTGCCAATCTTGGCAGTCGGGTCGATCAGCACGTTGCCGCCGTGAACGTAAGGCTCTGAGGGGGAGGCGAGCTCCTTGGAGCCCTGCTTGGTGAGGGAAGTGAGGTACAGGCAGGTGCCGGTAAGGAAGTCCTTGGGCTGGCCGACGTCCATCCAGAAGCCCTGAAGGTCGAAGCTATGCAGCTGGCCGTCGCGGACGATGGCGGGGAAGGTCTCTTTCTCGATGGAGGTGGGGCGGAGCTCAATGCGCTTGAGGACGCTCGTGTTGAGGATGTACATGCCGGCATTGATGCGGTTGCCGACGAACTCGACGGGCTTCTCGACGAAGCGATCGATCTTGGTGGCGTGGCCGGGCTTGTGGACGACGACGCCGTACTTGGAGGGCTCCTCGACCTTTGTGACAACAATGGTGCCCTCGTCGCCGTGGTTCTTGTGGAACTCGGCGAGGTCCTTGAAGGGGAAGTCGCAGATGACGTCCGAGTTGAGGACGAAGAAGGGAGTGTCGTCCTTGGCGAGGATGTTCTCGGCCAGCTTCAGGGGGCCGGCGGTGTCGAGGGGCTCGGTCTCGACGGAGAAGGTAATGTTGAGGCCGAACTTCTTCTCGTACTGTACATGCCTCGCGTCAGTATTGCGGTGCGCCGCGTATCATAGCTCGGAGGAGCTCGGGGGAGAACCAACCTCTGCCAAGTGCTTCTCCATCACCTCGGGGCGGTAGTTGACAGCGAGAACGACATCGGTGACACCTGCAGCAGCGAGAGCCTCGATCTGATGCTCAATCATGGGCTTATTCGCGAACTCGACCAGGGGCTTGGGGAGGGTCAGGGTCTGCGCATTAAAGAGCATAGTCAGCAAATGTAGTCTGCCGAGTGTCCGGAGCAGTGGGAGTAGTGGAAGTAGCTGGCGACGGCCTGGCGGAGCCGCCATATGCCGCGCGTCAATCTAGGAGAAGAGATAGGCTTACCAGAGGGCGAAGGCGAGTGCCAAAGCCGCCGACAAGAATGATGGCTATGATAGGGGTTAGCAGGTCTCTTTGGTTGATCACTTGCTTGCTTGGCTGCTGTCTGCTGCGCGCCAGTCACTCGGCCATGGATGTGCAGAAGCAGCGCAGCGCAACCAGCAAGGCTAGGTCTGGCAACAGAAGCGGGTGGCTAGCTTTTGGGGGGATGTATTGCTGATGCGTACCCTTCATATTGATGGTGTTGTGGTTGAGAGGCTATGTGGTAGTAGGAAATCGAGTTGTCAAGTGAAAGAAGGGGAGATGCAGCAACAGCTTCCTTGGGATGTGCAGTGCGCGGGTAAACGAGTGTAAGAATTGGGATGTAAGAAGTTGAAAGTGTTCTTTCAGCTGGGTAGCGTGATAGGTCGGCCAACGATGCTCGGCAGCGACAAGGGGTTGTTGGTTGATAGGTTAACAAAATCGGGGTTTTCTGCCCAGTCCAGAATAGATTACAATGCTGTTGAGGAAAGAGAGCAGGCCTTTTTTTTCTCCAGGGATACCTCTACAACGAAATGTGTGTGTTGAAGGAAGAATCGGGCGATGGAGTATTGGCAGGCTGGGGACAGTTGCAAGCTGCAAGAGCGAGTGCGATGAAAGAAGTAACGAGGGAGGAGATGATGGATGGGGGGAAAAGGGAGTGGAGTGAGAGAGAGGAAGAGAAGAAGGAGGTTAGAAGTGTTCCAGAGATCACAGTGCAGTGGACGGAAACAGAAGCAGAGTGAGGGAGGGGAAGGAGAGCGACAGGGCACCTTCAAAAATGACACGACATCTCTACACCCAAAGGTCACTCTTCACTCACTCACTTTGCCTATCTACCTGAGGAAGGTGCTGTACCCATTTCACTCACTCTGGGGGAAGAGGGACCAACTAGGAGACCGGCCCAGGCAGGCAATCAATTGGGGGCAAGCACAGCAAAAGCACAGGGCACTGCCGCAAGGGGGGAGAAGGGGCCCAGGGGGCGGAATGGGAGTGTTCACCATGAATGGACGGATGGATGCCTTAGGTAAGGAACAAGAACCCGGCAAGCCTGGGAGGCTGAGGCCTCGAAATAGGTACCTTGGACTGCCTACCCGTATCGCACAGCGCCCGTGTCTGACACCTCTCATCTATTTTGTTCTAGACCCCCCCCCCCTTTTTCCTTTTTATCCCTTCTCAAGTGAGTCCTAGTTCCAATCAGCGCCATCTACAGCTCCACGTTTTGACAAACGAGTTGCAGCTGAGATATACCCGTCCGAACACTATGCATCACGCAACCCACGCTTTACTTGGATCATGATGTGCTTGCGGTTGGCGACTCGGTGCGGCTGCGTCCTGGATGGGCATCTCGAGTCCCCTACCTACATGGTAAGTAAGTACGGATACCTTGGAGACAAAATAAAAATAAGTACGTACCGTAGTCTCCCATGTTCAATGCGAAATCCCATCCAATCGTCTCCCTCCCCCGCCCCGTGCTTGCAGTCCCCTCCTCAAGATTTCATCCAATCCTATCGCGAGGGGTCGAGAGAGGTCCATGCAAAGACGCTACAACGCTTCGCCGCAACCCCCAGCTGTCAGGGGGGTTTGACGTTGGACTTTGTATGCATTATCGACCTACATAGGACGGATGGAGAGTGACTTTGCATCTGCCTAGACTCGACTCAACTCTACGATGGCATCCGTTGTACCATCTCTCTCTCTCTCTCTCTTTCATTTCGTCTCTCATCACAGACCACCACTGATCACGGGTATGACATGTTCGTGTGCGTGTGCGTATGCAACGTCTGCGCCTCCGCCCTGTTACAGACGACCCTCCCAAGCCCCCTTCCATACCAGGCATTGGACAGTCTCGGCACAAATAGTGGGGGCTGCAATGGGGAAAGCTTTCCATCTTTGAGATTGCATCTCATCATCCCACGCATTCGAACTAATTCGCACCCATTTGCACCCCTTTGCAACTCACTTGTCAGACTGGCTTGTCCCCAATTTCCCCTGCCGAAATTGATGAAATTGATGAAATTGTTTAGGCCTCCCCCACCGCGGTCCACCCCCTTGCTTGCCGCTCCGAGAGAGAAACGGCTTGCGACATCCAAATCCAAAACACCGCCGTAACTCCGCAACAGCGTCCGTCCTCCTCTTCTGCCTTCGACCGCTCCGAATCCTCTTAGCGGGATGCCCATGCAAGGGCCCTCCCTCCAGTCCGACGACAGCTGACCGGCGCCCGCCCCCCTTCCGTGTCAAGTACCAACTCAACCCGCGACTTTTCCCCCCTCTCGGGACTCAGGACGCCATCACGGGACAGACAAACGTCATTCAACATGGCTCAACAAGACCAGACGAAAAGACGTTGCAGACGGGCGCCGGATTCTTCAGCCGCCTCGTGTTGCTGCGTCCAACGCCAAAATATGTCGCAGGTTACGACCAACGTGCAATGTAGCATCCTCATCTCACCCCTTGGCGTCTCCGCCTCTGTATCCATCTCCGATTGGACGAAACGTGCTATAAATCCAAAGTTGGAATCACGCTCCAACATCTCGCCATCCGGTTTCCTCTTCAGCCCGTCGCTACGCCTCCCGCCGAGGTGACAGCCCCCACCAGAAAGAGCAGTGGACCATGGTCGCAGAAGACATCCCGTGACCTTGAATTATAGAGGGGCCCCTCCTCAAGCAAAGCCACAACAACACTCACAGATCGTCACCCGAGCCACTTGCGCACTCGGCTTCTCGGCGATGATGGGTTGAGAATATACTCGCCCACCACCAAGGCCCAGTGACGAGTGGGAACGGAGACAGCTCAACATGCGACGTGACGTACGTCTTCGGCTCCTCTCAAACATCGCCAGGAAGCAATGGTGAAGGGTGCCCCGGGCGAGGCCAGAACCAACGTGACATGTACGATGACAGCGCGCCAGCGCCACGCCCACATGCCACAATCCACATCCCGGGGACCGCCCGGCGTCGGCGTCGAAGCCAGCCAGGCCATCGAGGCTTCGCAAACCTCGTCCGTCCACCGGGGCGACATGTCCAGACTCTCGCATGCCCTCACGACCACCAGGTCAGGCCTCCCTGGTCCTGACGCGCACTAGCACGAGACGATATCCCGTCCCCCCGTCTCTCTGAGATTCGCAATCCCAGCACCATCCCAGCACATCACACGGACTCCCGTCCGTCCCATTCACCCATCGAAAAGAAGGCGAGGAAAATCATCCGAATCCGCTCCCTTCCGATGCTTGACTCTTGCAGATCAACAAGAAAATTTAAATTTTAAAAAAGGTAAAAGAAAAAAAGAAAAAAGTAGATGGCATCCCGGCATCACGCCAGGGGATCTTATCCTGAACATTTGAAAAAATCGGGCATGGCTACATAAACGGATGTATTCCTCGCCCAAACCGTCCGCCTTTCCCTTGGAAACAAGCCAACGCCCTCCGAGAGGGTGAGGCTACATGTCTTCTCGGCCACGTCGACAGCAATATCATCCATCGCCCGATGGCCCTCGAGTCTGTGGCGCAGCTTCTTCTTTCCCCCTTTTTCGGTCAGACTATTTATCCTCCCTCTTCGCAGACCCGTCCCTCGATCCATCCATCGCCTCAAACATCACAAAAGACCCCATCATCATCTTTGCAGTGTGAACCGTACTGCCCGCGACGTTCCTATGCTGGTTCATGAATTGGCTACGAACGCTAAGGTATGCGTGTGGCTGCCTTCGCACGCTGCATGTTGCGTCCTCTGCGTCGGTGGGTGGGCACCGTGTCTCGGAAGTCCTGCGCTTGACAGCCGATACATTAGATATCCCGTGCCATCCCCCTTAAAAGTGCCGCCCGCCCGCCCGCCCCCCTCCTGCTATCCCGCCCGTCCCTCCAGTTCCACATCCTCGGATCCGGGCTTCCACCGCCAACCTCAAGCGTCTTCCGTCTCCGAAAACCCGGGGCGTACATATCCGTCCGACACTCAACCACATAGGAGTAAGAGGAAGGGGTAATATGCCACGTCTATTTTACGACAGTCAACCTGCTCTGTCGTCGCGTCCTCCCTCGCATCATCCTACACACACACACACACACACACACACACACACACACACATAAACACATAAACACGTGCTCGCGAATGCCTTCCTGTCACGTCTGATGGTCCCATCTCAATGAACGTGAGGTTTTTTTTGCTTTTGTTTCTTTGATGTGTATCTCTGTTCTTGCATCAATTGTCATCAAGTCTCTGTGTGTATGTGTGGGTGAGGGAGAGCGGGTGTATCATAATGGTCGTTATCGTCATCGTACGCGCCAAGCAAAGCGTAGCAGAAAAACAGGAGAGAAAAGGGCAGAGGGCCATCAAATCCATCATCCTCCACCACAAACGTCCTAGCCAAGATCCTCCCCCTCGGATTGTCTTCCAGCGTGGTGGTCCTCCATCCGCCGCCACCTATTAGATTCCTCCGCCTACAGTCGTCTGTTGAAAGCCAGGTTTGCCTCCCTCTCGCCGCCCTTGAAATAGCCACACCACGTATCGTGGTGTTCAGCTTGAGGAAAGATAGTCAAAAATGGACATGAATCCACTGCGTGCTCTTGCCAAGAGGGGGGGGGAAGAACGGAAATGGTGCTTCGCTTTTGGGGCAAAGAGATGGACAGGAAGTTGCTGGCTAGGTTTTCCATTATGTCCTCCTTTTCCCACCCAATCTCGTTTTTCTCCTTCTCGGTCTCGTTTTGTTTTTGGAAGCGGAAAATAAAGCGGAGTAGAAGAAATCATCAAAAATGCCGAGTCCCACGCCTCAACCATGAGTCTAGCCACCCATCATGATAGCCTTTTTGCAATCTTTTGTAAGGATCGGTCGAATATGAGAGAGAACAAACAAAACAAAAAATTTAACCTGATGAGTATTTAGTTTGATGAGTGAGTATGCTGCACTAACAATGACTGTGGGAAACGTCATGAGCGGAAATGATAGTCGAACGGCCAGAGTCGCATCTGGCTGTTGATCAGTTCGAAAGCAATGATCGGCCATTGACTGGTACTGTACAATCCCAGCCAATCGCCCGGTGGTGAGGGAAAAAAAGAAGAAAAAAGGAGTCATGAAAGGGCATAAACAGTTCTCGAGAAGAAAGAAATATCCCAACGGGTTGTGTCCGAAAATTCGAAATTGACCGGCCGGTAGGATCATGAAGCTCAAAAAAACCAGATGTGCCGCGCGGAAACCATGAGTCTAGGTCGTTAAGTCGTTATGAGTCGTCGCAGATGGAAAATTCGCGTCTCTTTTGCCCGTTTTGGCCCATATCTTTTTTCTTCTTCGTCTTTTTTCCCCCTTTGTGAGCACCCAGGCCCGACGCCTGGAGGTGTTGTTCTTGTTCGTAGGTGCGTTTCGCCTTGTGGCCGTTCGGCCTCTTTTATAAATGCCGTCCGTCCTGGGCCTCTCTGTCGTCATGACAGGAAGAGGCGTATGCTGCCTATCCGCCTCTAGTCAAAAGAGGCCGTGGAGCTGCTGCTCGAATGGTGACCGGATCGACGGTGGCTGTCTCGTGAGCTGTGACTGGACGACGTGTGACGGCTCTTCTTGGAGTGGCGGGCGGTCTCAGTGGCCGGCAACCCCTGAACAATGCCGTTGCGGGCAAGCATGCCACCATTGACCGAGAAGTTGCGGCAGACCATGAAGGCACGCATGGCGGCGTTCTCCTGGGCCAGCGAGTCGGATTCGTAAGCGAGATCCGTCTGATACTCTCGTCCGTTGACCAGAACCAGACAGGTGTAACCGCTGTGGTCCCGGTAGCACTCGTATGTGGGATCCCTCCATCCACGTCGTCGGCAAAGACCTAGATTGGATCGTTAGCCCCTGGTCGTCTGCACGTCTTTTGAGAATCATGATAATGACAGAGCTGAGAGAGATCTGCGCATCTACGCCTCTCGCCGAGGTGGAGGCACCTGCATCCGAGCCCAACTTCAACCGCTCCCCTCGCCCCTCTCTTTGAATACTGCATGTCGTTCCCTTGGGAGCCGCAGTATGGAGCTGACGTCGATAACGGAGGGCAAGGCCTTACCCTGGCTCGTCACGATCCGTCAGGGCCCAGGAAGCGCATGTCATCCTCGCCTTTGACAGCATGCAGGGGCAGCCACACGATCTGACCCTTTTCTCAGGTCATAATGGCTAGTCCCACTTATACAGATAATGGTGATGACGACGTTCAGGGAAGCATTGGGTTTCAACAACCCATCTGCAAGACTCCGTTGATGACTTACTCTCAAGGTACTGCATGTAAAAGCCTCCCATATTGACGGTGGTCCCCAATGGGTCGATTGAGAGACGGGGCCGTGGTTCAGGAATGCAGGTCCAGGTGCTGATACGGACTGGCCGTGGCAGGGGGGGAGGGCGTTGTCTCAAAGTCGCGGAGAGAGAAGGGGGGAAGTGAAGCAAGAGAAGAGGTTAACTCTCAGCCAAACAATGTAGATCAAGATCCGGACGCCGTGGGATGCAATCGAGCCCAACGGCGAGGCGAGCAGAGGAGTCTGTGGTGGAGGATGGGCTGGGCTCGCACGCAGTCTACGCACCACACGACGAGCTGTCTTTTTTGGCGGGGGTTGTATGTAAGGCGTAGGGCAGAGATTCGGAGTGTGCTCGAGGGTAGGCGAGTATGTATGGGTTGGCCCAGGCAGGCAAGACTGGAAGAAGAAGAACTGGGCTGGGATCGGTCAAGTTTCCCACGGTTTTTCGTGGTTTTCGGGCTGGAGAAGTAAGGCCTGGGGAGGAGGTATGGAGGGGGCGGAACAAAATGAAGAAATTCGGTGGAAGGGGTGCTGATGTGTTGTAACTCTCCAAAAATGTGTGGATGGATGAGTTGTGTGTGCGTGTGGTGGGTGTGGGAGGTGGGAGATAGGTAGGTGGTGTTGTAAGTTAGACTACGTATCCAGGGCTTCCGCTTGTTTGGGTTGGGTTGCAGGAAACCATCTGAGCCGTTAATGGCGAGACATGTGTCTGCTTTATTGCAGAAAAAGGTGCGTTAACCCCCTCCTTTCTCTCTCTCGTCTCTCTCTCGTGCTGTAGGCTTGGTGATGAACTAGTGCGGGGGCAGGGGGAGGGGTGGGGAGAGTGTGGTCAAGCAACATATCCCAGGTCCAACATCGAAGTTGGTAAGGGTACATCAGCATAGCAACAACACTACCCGTGGTAGTATGCGGTAATGAAAGCTGCGGCGGCAACGGCTGCGGTGGGAAATGAGGGACCGGACGAGAGAAAGAGGGGGATGCAAGAGAGAGAGAGAGAGAGAGAGAGAGAGAGAGAGAGAGAGAGAGTGTGTGTGTGTGTGTGTGTGTGTGTACCTCGGAGGAGAAGAAGAGGAGACGAGGTAGGTTGACAAGCAGCAGGGCGTCTGCGTATGCGTCTGGGCAGGGACATGAAATGACAGGCGCCGAGTGGACAGGGAGCAGAAAAAACCGGGCACTGCGGAAAGTGCAAAATGGGGTGGTTCTCCCAAAAAATGAAAATAATAAAAAATGGTTTTAGTTCTGGTTCAAGATGCAAGCGGCGATGCGGCTCTCGAAAGAGTGTGACCCATGCTTTGCTGCGTTGGCTCGTCTCGTTGCCAGTTGATAAAATCCGCTGGAGACTAGACAACTCCACACACCAAGGAGGGGGAGAGAGGGGGGAGGGGCAAGGGGGGTACCGGCATCATCGCTGGGCCAGGACCACCAGGGCCAGGGCAGGCCCAGGCGAAGATCTGCTTGTCGCCTGGTCTCTCTTGCTGCTCTTGCACCCTTGAGTGCTGTGCTTCGGTCCGCCTGGTATAATAGTGCCTGTGCTGCAGCGATGGAGTATCGAGAGACGTTGCTGTAGTCTCAAGAGTGTAAAGAAGCCAGAGCCATCTCGAGTGCGTTTCCCAGCCTGGGAGATGACCTGCCACGGTGTTCTAGGTGGTAGCCCTGATGCTGGTTCCGGCGCGCAATCTGTCCAGCCGCCGGTCGTGCCGTCGACCATGGTCCGGTCGACTTACACTTTGAGAGTCGGCTTGCATTTAATTGCCAACGACATCATCATCACAAGCAAAGGCGCGCGCCTCCATATGCAAGCAAAGTACATGCCTACATGCCTACATGGTCGAAACTTTGGGCAAAGTCTGTAGCCCGCCAGGTCGCAAAGCGGGCTGCTTTAGCTGCTTTAGGGCTACAACAGACAACATTGCCGGTTTTCGAGGGGGGAAGCTGAGAGGAAAGGCAAAGACCGACGAGGGTTGCGAATGCAGCGTCAGTGGCGAAATGGAACCTCTTCGAAGCCTGGGGACCAATCTGGTGAGCCGGCCTCAATGGCTGTACGCAGAAACGATTGGCACGGCACTCGTATCTCCCAAGAAGAAGCCAAGCAACTCTGGCCCAGGAGTCAACATGACATGTGGGATACAGTACGATGTATGCTGATGCCGGGTCCAGGTTTGGTCTCGGGTAATCTGCTTCGCGCTGATGGCGAGTCAAAACGCCAGAGCATGCTTATTTGACTCTTTTGTGCTCCCGTGGAGGGATGTGCCTGGTAACAATCGAGGCGGCCCTATCCAGTGCGCATCCAGTGAGCGTGGAAAGGGGGGGGACAAAGGGCAACTGGCGAGAAACCAGAGCTCGAATTGTTAGCTGTTAGCTGTTAGCGGCGACTAATGATGCACCTGTAATCAACCAGTCTGTCTGGTGGTGGTGGTGTTGTTGCCCACCGCCAATTGTCGGTTGCTTCGTCACGGGCCGAGCTCTGCCAGCCATCGCCATGTCTATACTTATGAGGCCATGTACATCGCACGCTGCTTGCTGGGTTTGCGTGCATGTACATATCTGGGCTGCGGTAGGTTCGGACTCGGAAGGCTAGCGAACCCTTCCATCAATGACTGCACTGCGACTGTAGTACGTTAAACGCCGAGATCGAGTCCCCTTGTTTCCGCTTGCCGGTTAGTCACTTGTGTTGCGGGACCCGAGGTTGAGGGATTGGAACGACGACACCGACAACTTGGAAGGTGACATTGTGATAGCAACAGAGAAGGCCGGAGAAGCTAGGAGTCGTCTCTTGTCGTAAGAGTTATCGGCCACTCTAGGTTCGCCGTGCCATGTCAGGCAAAGCCTGGCCGGGCCAATTGATGCTAGCCGGGACAGGGTAACGACAATGGTTGAACGGCCAGGCGCCGGGGGCCCACGCTTGGGATCATCCGGTGGCTCCCAATGATGTACAGCGATGGCGGGCGATTCGCACGAAATGATCAGAGCCAAAAACGAGGGGAAAAAACCAACAACAACATAAACCTCCATCTGTCGATCTGCCTTGTCGTGTAGCGCAGCCCGCCTTGTTCCAGTCAGAGATGGCGAGAATACAAATACTCCTCCAGCAATTCGACAAATCAGCAGCAGAGAAGACGGACAATACCCCGTACGTTATGTATCTGTACACCGGTAACGACCCCTTCTGGTGACGGAACAGGGTGCCGTCACTAAGCAGCGAATGAGCGAGCGCTTGCTGGACAGCCGGTCGTTCGTTTGTTGGCTCGGGAGCGTGTGTGCCAGGGTACCGACTAAAATAGTGGCCAGCAGAGAGAAGAGCCGGTATGACGGCGAGACGCTGTTTTGTTTCTCGCGCTTGTGATGCCACTGCTGCTGCTGCTACTGGCGCTCTCCAATTCCATGGGGGTCGAATGACATTCTCCAGCCTCCAAGGGAAGGGAAAATCGATGACACACGGCGACAATGACTAAACGATAGGCGATCGGAGGCCAACCATGATTGAGGTTCAAGGACCCCCGGCAGGCGGCAGCGTCCCCCTCTCGCGGACAGGATGGCAAGGTCGGTGAAGAGGTTGTTTCTCACATCTAGTTGCTGCGAGGGATGTGGACGACGTGCATGAACGCCCTGAGCGCCGAGAGATGGCTGCCAGGAGTGGATTCGACGGGGGCGAGATGCATTGGCATGGGGGAGCTCTGTTGAGACGGTAGTAATGGGAGCAACGGGGGTGCGCTGGCGGATTGCATTTCGATTCTCTAATAGTGAGAGAAGTATCCGTACGTCCCTCTCTCTCTCTCCTCTCTCCTCTCTCTCTCTCTCCTCTCTCTCTCTCTCTCTCTCTCTCCTCTCTCTCTCTCTCTCTCTCTCTTCGCCCCCCCGCCCCTCACTCTGTGTCAATTGCATTGCGAGAGTTGCAGCGTATGCCGTATGTCGCCTAGATCGACCAAAGGCCCATCTTGCTGTAAGGTGAGGCAAAGGTTTGATGACACGAGCAAAGATGGATTCGGCAGGGCAGGCGAGTGTGGAAGGGCCGAGAGAAACAGAAGCCACCGACAAAGCCACGCAGATGCAAACCGTTGGATGGCCAGAAACAGGCAACGACGGCGACAGACCCGAGAGGAGAGGGAGGGGTGCGAGGGGTTGGTAACGAGTGTCAAGTGTCGTGAGGTCTGCTCGGTTCCGGCACGGATACTTGGAGGTGAAGAGAGAATCTTAAACGGTTGACTTTGTTTTGTTGTTGTAATTGCTGCTGCTGCTGCTGCTCCTCCTCCACGCGGGGAAAAGAAGCAAGGCCTCAATCGTCAAGTATCGTAGCCAATCTGAAAGGGCTTGAGGTATGTACTGCTACTCCCCTCATCCTTGGGAAGATGGGTGGACGGGTACGGATACCTTGGACGTGGGTTGGTGGGTGCCGGCGCGTCAGCAGCAGCAGGCGCCTTGATGCAGCGGTGCGTAGTGTACCTAGGTCGCTAGGCAGGTAGCTAGGTAGGTAGTGCGCGCGCGAACAGACAAACAAAAGGCTGGGCAACGAAAGCGCGCAGGCCCCTTCTGATGCAGGCCATCATGGCCTATGCAATGATGAGTTGGCAGTGCCGCCGCTGGACGGTGTTGCTTTATTGAAGCTGGGGTGGTAGTAGGAGTCAGGGAAACAAGGTCGATGGCGAGACCTCGATCCAGACAAAGGCAGGGTACCCGTACAGAGTACAGACACATACTTGTGCTTGCTTGCAATGCCTTCTTCCATCTGGCTCACCTGCCTCATTGACGTCTGGCATGACCCCTTAGTTGCTGGCTGTTACCACTGGTCTCTCTCCTGCCGTCATCGAATCATGTTCATTTCCTCTCGACGGCAATCAATGGGAGAGAGGGCGAGTATATCCTACCCCCCTCGTTCGCGACCGCGATCTGGCACTGCAGGCAGGGCCGGGCAGGGCAGGGTATGGAAAATGGAGACTAAGGTGGGCAATACGTGCAACAATAGGGTCATGTGCGGCGAGTTGAGAAAGGTTTAGTTAGATTGCGGCGGGCGAGCTTTTGTTGCTTGTTCATGGAACATGGAACAGAGGAGAGGTTGGCAAATCGCAGACTGTAGATAGATTGCAGCGTGCTGCCGGACGGTACAAGAAAAGGAAGGGATCGGTCGGCGAATCGCTCGTGCTTTCCTTCCACCCGAAGTAAATCTAGAAGACTCTCATCGCTACCTTACGATGTACTCTCGTCACATCCATCTAACACCACCTAGGTAGGTACCTACTCACTCGTTCACTCACCCGCCACCTTTCTCCGCCAAGGTCCATCCCTCGACAAATCTCACAAGGCTAAGGAAGCGAATCAAGCTAAGGAAGCGCGGAAGGTGCGTCGAACAAGTCAACGACCCCTTCCTGACCGGAGAACTACCTTAGCGCTCGCCGCAGACACCGTCCGGCCATCTGATTCGACAATGGCATCCTTATGGAACCCTATCCTCCCTCGTCGTCCCTTCCATCTGAATTGGGTCGAACTTTCCCTTCAGTGCTCCCCATTTTCTCTCCACCTTTCTTCCATTTGTCTGTCAAGTCCATCTCCACTGACCGGCGGCTTTCTCTCGATACTCGATACCTTCCAACGTACCCACCCATCTTGGTACCTAGCCAACTAACTCATCCAGGTAGGTAGGTAGTGGGGAAACGAGGCACTAACGTAACCTGACCTGACCTGACCTGATTGGAAACCCATGGCATGTCGTCTATTGTGAGAGACAAATCATCCCGCGACGAAATTGTTGTGAGATTGGACAATCCAGCAACAGCCTATTATCTCCGAACCTTGGCTTTAAACCGAGTTCGGGCTAACCCTGTCAACCAAGATCCGGTGCTCCAACGTCGAACGACACACACACACACACACACCCCTCCGAAAAGCACGACCTTTTTCCCAAAGTGCATGTCCGTCTCTCTCTCTATTCTCTCCGTACCATGGCTGGATACCAGATATCGGATTGGGGACATCCTCACTACGCCCGGGATCCCTCTCAAGACGTTTTTTGAGGGTCCTTATCCACCTCTTGTCTTTCCCCATGCACGCCTGAGGAGAGTCAGAGTGAGAGCGCGCGCGTGGGAGACAACCCCACCAAGCTTGTCGTTTCGTACTATTGTCGCCGGTGTACCGCGGCAAAGGAAACAAAGAAAACAATCCCACAAACAGGCCACGCGCGACTCCTCTCACCGTCTCGGGTTATCTGGCCATTGTGCTCTGCCCATCCGCCGTCGCACAGAACCCCATCGTAGCCGGGCTTTTCGAGACCACAACCTGCGGGATCCGGTGGTCTGGGAACACCAATTCGTGATTAGGCCGGCGTCCCTCTTGTGTATCATGTATGACACCTCATTCGCAGTCCGGAGCTGACCTGGCATGGCAGCGTAGGTATCGACGAGAGGTTACAGGCAAAGAAGAAGAAACCAACCGAGGGCCTTTAGTGAGCCCATCTTCGTCAGACCATCCGCCACACCCCATCACCCCGCCCGAAAGAAACAACACATATGGCCTTCTTTCAACGTCATTGTATACCTAAAACGCCATTGGACAAACCTGTCAACGGACCCGACAAGCCGATGTGGATTCATCGGAATCAAAGGGGGCGTCCGACCTCGAAGTGGGACCCTCGTTGAAATCGACGTTGCACCACATGCCAGACCGCCGTTCTACCGTTTCGCCTGCAGAAAGGCATACCACGCCACCGTCTTACCTTCTCTGCTCTTGTCACTTAACTTTTCTCAGCTTGACTAACCTGTCTTCTTTCCGCTACGAGACACGAACACCATGAACACGCCGCTCGCCGTCGACTCCAGCCTGGCGGATCCAACCTATGCGTCTCCTCGCCTGTATCAGCCGACGACGCGGCCTCTACAAGGAACAGCTGGCAAGTCACATTCCCTCTCGACACACAAGGAGCCGGTTTCAGCGACCAGGAATACAGTTAGGAACTTGCCGGCTCTTGTTGTCGTTGTGGTTGTTGTTGCTGCTGTTGTTGCTGCTGTTGTTTGTTTTGATATCAAAGCCTATCTCGAAAAGAGTGGTTGGCCGCCTGCGTCTCCCTCATGTATGACAACGAAGCCATCTGCGCCCAGGCCCTGCGTGCTGCTGCTGTAAGGCGAGATGCGCCAATCGAACTTCGCGTGGCCGCCATGGGTCAGGTCATTCTGCCGGGGTTGACTGTCCACCACGCTTTCGCTCGCAGCAAGGTGCTTCTTTCTTGTGCAACCTATCGTCCGTCCACACGCGCACAGCAATACTGATCCGGTTTCTCTTGCTTCTCACCAGTCTCGGGGACTAAGGCTGGGGTTGGGGTTGGGGCTGGTCTCTCCGCTGCCCTTATGTCTCAAATCTGCCATGCCAAGACAAGCATCCCACAAGCGTCCCGTAACCGTCAAACTACTTTAGTACAGACAGAACACGCGGCGGCGTCGGCGGGCAGCCACACCACACGAGAACCGCACGGCAGAGGTATCAGAGTGGCGTGTCGCAGGGGCTCAAAGCGCGAGATTGGCCCCGGCTTGGGGATGATGTGCATTCCGCTGCCACCACGTCGTGGCGTCGAGCGCCGGAATAAGCAAGCAGTAGAAGGACCCTTTTCTTCCAGATCATGTGCAGCGTCTGCCTCCGGCCGTGAAGTGGCGTTGGCGGGATATGTTGGCCCGCTGCGAGATGGATGACGAACGATGTGAGCGACGTATACGCTGAAGGGCATCTGCAGATCCCCTCCTTTTCCTCTCACCTCAGCGGTCGGTTGGTCCCCTTGGAAGGCCAGAAATGTGGTTTTGATATGCAGTACCCTGCTGTCATAAGACATGCCCTTTCCTCCGTCGATTCGTATGCTGCACACCTGGTCATGCAACTCGACCTTTCGGGAGGCCCAGCCTGGAACTCGACATGCACAACCACAACCGCCCGCCGCCGCCGCCGCCACCAACCTGTCCTCCCTGCGCTGCCATATTGTCGTTGATGAGTTGTTCAAACTCGCACATACGATCCCTGTCCGAGATTTGTCTCTCTTTCTCTCTCTCTGTTTCCCTCGCGCGCCACCCTACCTGGGCCACGAGCTGCAGGCGACGTTCCACCATGTTCCTTCCGATGTCCCCGTTCCTTTTGTTTCCCTTCAGAGCTTAGGAGGGACCCGTCAGTAGGCGCGCTTTGAAATTGCCGAGTTCGTCACGGCAATGTCTCCGCCACCCTAAACGGCCCAGCCCTCTTGCTTCGCATAGCCCACGTGACACAGAACGTCCGACGTCTCCTCCTCCTCGTCGTTATTATACACCCTCATACACATAAAGGGAGTGGGGGGGGGGAGATGGCCGCCTCCAAGGCGGCCACTCTTTTCGGTGGCGGGCTTTAGAATCCCTGTTTGGACGCGAAATACGCCTTCATGTCGTCGACGCTCTCCTGGGGGATGGTGTAGACGGGGTGGGTCGTCCCGACGCGGTCCTCCTCGTCAAATATCTGTGTCTCCTCAGTACAGGGCGACACCACCCACTTGGGCTCCGGTAGGATCGTCTCGTCTTCGCCGACATATGTGAGATCCCACTGGTGTTGGGCCGAGCTCAGTCCCGAGAGGACGTAGCAAGTGTGATACGCATCCGACGGCCTGTGCTCATTCGAAAAGGTTAGCGACGAACCCTCCACGGAGGCGAGCACTCTCTGTCGCCACACGGAAGTGGAACAAAACCCTCACCTGCTGGGCTTGTCACGGAGGCCGCCACGTTTCGACCGGTCCTGGCCGCAGCACAGAATGTACCGGATCAACCCTTCACGACTGTACAGACTGCCCTGATGCGGGGCAAACCGACCGCTGGTCGGCTGATCCTCGAGCTCTCTCGCACCCTTCAGCACAGCGTCAATCAACGGCCAACACCCGCCGACCCAGTGGCTGTAGCAGCCGTCGACGAGCTTGTTCGTGCGGCCGCTGAAGCCACCCTCTGGAGCATACTGACGTGACGAGAGCCAAGAGATGAGTCGTGGCACGTCAAGGTATCTGTCGCCCGGGAAGCAGAAAGAGTCAGTTATGCGCTGCTTTGATGTCAACCCCTCAGTGGACGAGGGGAGGGGAGGGGGGTCCCGGGGCAGCGGGCCTGTACGTACTTCGGGATGCTGCGGTGCGGAGTGTCAAGAATCGAGAGGCAGCCCAGGGCGCAGAAAGCGTACGCTCCATGCGCTTCACCATCCGGCTTTCCCGATATTCCGCCCTCGAACGTCTGGCCTTTATTGGGTGAGCGCGGGCGGGCGGGCGAGAAACAAGGCAACCGGGGCTAAGGCATGACTTACATCTGCGTACATACTCGGCCAATCCAGTGAAGAGCGTGGGCCGGCCGGGCGTCCAGGCCGGCGAGTCGGCGGAGAGGTCCAGAGGAAGGTTCAGGAGGGTTACGATAACGGCTGCACAGTACGCTCCCCTGGAGAACCTGTCAGAAAATACCGATGGACGCACGCATGCAAGCGCGCCGCGCCGAACGAGCGAGAAAGAGAGATGGAGGGGAAGAGAGGGCTGATTTTCATATCAAACGCACCTGACGTCTACTTCTCCGCCCAGCGTCATCTGTATCCCACCGTTCGGTTGTTTGAGGGAGCAGAGCCACCTCCACATGGACTTCCTGTCTATGGCTTCATAGGCATCCTCACCGCCGATGATGGCGAGGGCGAGGACCACGGCGTAGGTAGTGGCGAGGTGGGAGTTTTGCCCATGACCGCCTCCCATGCCGCCGGAGGGGTTTTGCATGGTCCGCACCGTCTCAATCAGGTCCCCTCGGTACGACGCCGTGTCGTAACCCAGCAGGGCCAGGGCGTTGAGAGACCAATACAGAAACCACGGGCGACTGGCATCGGCGGCCACATACGGGGCAGGGAACCGGCCCAGCTGCTTCTGGAGGAATCTGACGTGGTTGTCGCGGAGCAGCGAGGGGACACCGTGGGCGTTGTATTCGATTTCGGCGTCCGTCGCGGCCAGCAGCGGGACGCACTCCCGCACCGTCTCGTCCTGGGCCTGCGACGTGGCTGTCGCGAGCGTATCACGGATGGGGGGAGGCGCCGTGAAGAGGTCTGGCACGGCGGCGTTGGGCTCGGTGCTCAGCACGTCATCGCTGGCGGAGTCGTCGACGAACTCCTCGTCCACGTCGCTTTCTGCCGGGCGTTGCGGCAACTCGCCAGCCGAAGCAGCGGCCATGTCTGGTAGTGGTGGTGGTGGCGCTGCACGCTTGATGAAAGTGACTTTGGGGCGGCGGTTGAGAGGTTTGATGCGGGGTCTCATCTCACTCGCGGCGGGGAATGGGAGAATGCAAGCAGTCCGAAAAGTTGGGCCAAGACATCAACTCTCATTAACGTGTGAAAATTTCAAAACTTCATTCTTGTCGAGACCAGGAGATTGAATCCCAACCCGAGAGAGCTGTTGCTTTTGTGTAGTGGCGATGAGCGGCCCCCCCCCCCCCCTCAACCCACCGCTGGAAGTACTCGTTCGAGGAAGTTCATAAAAATGGGACTTGGAGACTCTGATTGGTTGTTCGTTGGTCACGCTATTACTAAGGACAGGATTATGTCACTCTCCGAGACGCCAAATCACAGTATCAAACTCCGACGACGCTCTCACGAATGACAGAGTACACAGGCTGTAAGTGATGGATCGTTTCTAGTTGATCTGGCTTTCAGCGAATATTAAAAATCCGTTTCGTCAAATATAGACAGGTACAAGTGTGAAGAGGCTGTCACACGAGCGAGGGCTCACCGGAGCTCACAGGTACTGACTGAGCCTCTGTCAACGGGAACCAGGTCTGCGACGAGGATGTGCCTGCTGCATCTACTCATTGAGTCACTGCTGTACGACGAGTCAATTCACCAGGAAAAAAGAGTAGGCCGACCCTGATATCTTGCTCTAAGAAGCCGACTTTGGTAAAAACGCCTCAGAGAGCATAGCTATGTGTGGCCTGTGACAGCCATGCATGCCATTTACCAAACATGCAGAGCATATCTCAAAACCTCGGCTATAAAAAAAAACACACAAAGTTAAATAATAAACCACTAAGAAAAAAACATAACTGTAAAAGAAAAGAATCTAAGACCATTTTAATCATATCGTTGAAGAGTTTAGTTCCAATCCTCTCCCGCTTAAGAGACATTGTACTTCGGGGAGGTGCTGGTAAACCACAGTAACCGAACCTCCGCGTCTCCAAAGCTGCTCACATTAGTTTCCGAATTCCACCTCGAGATACAATTCCTCATGCTGGGCCGTCTTCTTGTTACGTTCCTTCTCTTGTATGTACTGCATCATTTCCCTCTCGATGTCGCGCGAAGTGAGCGTGTCATCTCGGCGAAGGATCTGGCATGACCAGCCAGAAGAAGCCTGGCCGCGTTTTCCCACCTTGACAGCCAACCAGATAGTGGCCCGGGTTGCGCGATCTCGGGAGCCTCCCATGGAAGTCCTGACAACAGCTGTCCCGATGTCTTTCGAGCCGCTGCTGTCAAAGTCTAACCAGATGACGTTGATGGCATAGATCACCTGGTCGAACCCCGAAAACCCAAGCGTATCGCAGCGATTCCATACCCGACGGGAAGATTGGGAACACCCCAGAACTCTTCTTGCTCGCCGATGTGGACCAGAGGAACCCCCGCATCAATCATGACCTGAAATTGACACTGTCCGCATATTCCCTTCGGCTTACGAGAATCTCTGGGCCCTTTGGTGGTCTCGCCCTAGACTTGGCTAGGAAGACTGGGTTCGCCGGTTGGCGTGCGGCACAAAGGATGCCATCCGTCATCTTTCCGGAGGACGGGGATTCATGGCTTCCGTAAATGAAATACCATTGCCTGCCGGGTCTTCGTACGTACGCGAACCATTCAAAGAAACAATGTAGTCAGCCATAGTGACGAGAACAGGCAGCCGAATGGACAGGCCCGCATTGGTAATGTAGTATGTCACCGTGTCACGGAGGGTTTCCGCATCCTGTCGGGTTTCCCAGCGGACTCCGGCGTAGCCCTGAAAGGCCTCTGGAGAAGGCGCAAACAAGCTCGTCCAGTGTGCGGGGACCGATTTGGTCCAAGACCAGCAGAAAATCGTTGTCAAGTTCGACGATTTGATGATCTCTTCTTGCGGTCGGGCGAAGGCTTTGCTTCCCTCCCCGTACAGCAGGGGCATGCTGGTTCCGAAAAGGCCCAGCAGACAGTACGCAGTGTGCTCCTCCATCGTTGTCTTTCTCTTCGAGGCCCAAGACTTTCTCCTCGCCAAGCTGGCGCTGGCCATGGGCTCTGCAGAAGCCAAACAGCCTTGATCGATGCAAGTAAATCCGAGCTATCTCGCAGGCCGTTGACCCTCCCCTGGTGCCGATCCTGGACCAATCCGCCGCGTAGAACGTAACTTTCGTCGGCGCAAGGAGTTCTTGAAGGGCCCACCCGCGCGTGAACCAGCGACTGTTCGCAAAATGCTTCGATAAGACATCCTGGTCGGCTTGGGCTGTGGGAACGTCCGAGGGATAGGCAAAGCATTTCTGGGACTGGAGCATACCATGCAAACATGGAGTTGATCGCCTCCGATAGTTTCGTCTTGTCGATGCAGTTCGTGTCGACCCATAGCCACTCATACTTGTGGGACTTGGCCTTCTGGCAAGCTCTTCTGATCTTTACAGAGCCAGTATTCTTTGACTATGGCCTTGGGTTCTGCCAGTTTTGGAGCGTCGTCTCCTCGTTGTCCCAGGTGTGGGAAAGGATAGCATAGCGTGGTATCTTGGCCCCAAAAAACGCCTTGAGCTTCAGGGACTCGACATTGATCAGGCGCATGTGGCTTTTTGAGGCGTGCTTCTGAAGAGTGGGGAACTGAAGCCTTGGGCGAGAACTGGTTTGCTGGATAGGTAGACACTGAAGACAGTGAGTCTCGAGAATGGGTTTGAGGGTTGCATCAGGCAGTCGGTCAAATGGACGGAGAGTCGCCCCTACTCTTTCGCCAGGTAGAGATGGCTGTGGTGAGGATAGTCCCGAAGCTAGGAGCCTTGTAGAGAGCAAATGGAACGCGGGGGAACTGGGTCAGCTGAGCTGTCGGCCGCAAGCACCTTTGGCTTCTCCAGCCTGATCAGTATCAACACACTCAACGGGCAGGCTGCAGCTGTTGTTGCGTATGCGGGCGAGGGGCGCATGGAAGCTTGTGATTGTACATGCCCAACTTATCCGATGCAGGTGTCGATGAAATCACACACCTCCGAGCTTGTCACAGGCTGTGGGCTCTACCTTGGCGTCGAGTGATAGGAAAGGACATAAGGAAGAAGATGGTTGGTGAGGATAAGTGCTTCAATCATGTAACTGCCAACTTGATTGTCTCGGACTCTCCGCAAACGATCCAAAAGTTGACTCTAATCGCTGCCATAGAGTCTCTAACACTGTCACGCTGAGCTTAATCGTGGTACTCGAGATATGAAAACATAGATGGGCCGAAATAACTGCGAAAGAGCCCTACAAGCTTTCCATTCTGTCAAGGGTTGGAGTGCACGGTGCAGGGGGTAAATAGAAGTATTGGTATGCGAAGACAGCTACATCTACCTCTGCCTCACTTTCTCCTGAGCTGGCGAGCAAACAGTCCTTGTGTAGACATGTCGGAACGTTGGGACCAGCACGGTCTCTTCCGGCTCTAGGGCTGTAAAGATACTGGGTACTCCGAGAAATGACTGCAAGTTATAAATCTCAGGAAAAGCAGTGTTGTGATGTAAACATAAACATTCCTCTAACCATTAGAATAAGCACTGAGGGGGTCTTTGATACAATACACAGAATCTATGCTTGGCGGTAAAAGCTCGCCCCTCTGTCATCTAGGTTTTAAGATTTTAGAGTGTGATTCAACAGAATCGAATGACAATTAGAGACGTGAGTTATCGGTATTCGTGAGATGAAGTTACCATGAGACAACTAACCACTCGCTCCCAGGTTTGAGATGAAGTTTGCCCCCAAAGCTTTTACACAAACGTCCTCGATATGCATCTTGTTCATTGAGAACTACAATCTCCCTTCTCTTTCTATAGACTGGTACGATAAGACCAGATAATCAAGTTGCACTACAAGCACACTTTGTGTGTGGTGGCAGCGCTAAAGCCCATCAGTATGGTGGCAATGAATGAGGAAAGCCGCATAAAAAAATCAGGATTTCAACGTCCAGAGCAGACAACACAATTATTGACAGACCCTCGGATGGAAGTAAACTTTGGCAACCTGTTGGGACGAGAACTAAGGCGGCGGATGCGATTCGTCCGATCGCTCCGCCATGCCGGGCCCGACCCCCCGTTCATCCAAATCCTATCCGAACTCCCGACGTCAGCCGTATCGCTGAGCTGTACAGAATCTTCCAGAGCAATGTTAATCCCAAGGAAGCTTCGACGACAAACGTATCAACTGGCCCATGCCATGACCGGCCTCTCCGACGTGCCCTTCGCAACCCATGTCTATCCGGCACAGCCGGGTTTGGATCTTGATTTTCTCAGTGAAGGAACGACAATGATGGATACAGAAAGCATGAATCATCGATAAAAGATAAGTGGTTAAGAAGGTGGATGCACCCGTCTTGCGATACCTCAACCAAGTTTCTGATGGAAGTGGACGGTATTGCGACAAAAACAATTGCTGACTTGCATATACAACCAGCAAATGCCGTTCATCGCACGTTTGGGATTCAACAATTTCAATGTCTGCTTCACTTCCTTGGCAGAAGGCCAAGTGACACTCCCAGCTCAGGATGGAAGAACCGTTAAACGGGGAAGACTCAAGGATTGCTTCACTCAGATCGGTGACTCATTGACGCCGAAACAGCACTTGCTACCCGAGTCCTCAAATGCGTGCTGAACTTAGTTATCCTTCCCCAAAGTGAACCACTCGGCAATGACGCAGCTCCCACCGAGAGGCGTTTCATGACAGCACACAACGGGGAGAACGCAAACGTCCTTGGTGATATGAGCAACGATTGCTGCAAAGAGAGGCAAACGGTCGCCTGTCGTGGTGTGACCGAAACAAGAAAGGCGAACATGTGCCCACACACACTATATGTGCGGCGTCCAGGTTTTTCCGCCCTCGCACCGCGGAGCGGTCAGTCTTCGCCTGGGATACCACTGGAGCCAGCACATCAGCCGTTGCGTGCTGCATGAGCCAAGAAACCCGGAATTTTCAAATGTGTTTCCTCGTTCGGAAAAATACAGTATCTTGAGGAACCCCCCCCCAATCGTGACGGCTCCGAGCCCGCCACGATGGAATGCGCTGGGATGATGACGAAGAAAGGGGGGTTGCTTGTGTATTTGATGTCGGAAGCGGTTGCAGAGCTTGAACCACACACGACTGACATCAGGAATAAGCGGTCAATATCATTGGAAGATCCGAGCACCCTCCCTGGAGGCGGATGGCGGCTGGCGCACCGTCGACCTCAAGGCCGTATGGAGGTCGGGACTCAAGCTAAGCCCGCCAGAATTGTTACCCAATTCTTGCCATCGGCATCGAGATGGCAATCGAATGATGGTCGGGGGCCACAGTCCGTGAGAATGGTTGTCAGAGTGATTGAGTGTGGTTGAAGACTGACAGATACGGGAGAAACTCTGGTGCCCCGCGTCAGAGAAAGGAGGGGTACCGGGGCTCGAGAGGGGTCACGTTTATCAATCAGTGCAATGTCGGTCCATTTGCACCTAATCGCTGAGGTTTCCGTCCCAATTGGCTCCTCCACGGTGTAAAGCGAAACGTTATCAACTCGACGAATTGATTCCCTCGGCCCAGCCACTCGGCACGATGGTTATCGTGGACTCTGATGAGACTCAACAACTAAGTGAGGCTGGCCCGACACGAACTAATATAGCCCATGGCGTGAAGCACTGTCCTGTCACTCACAAGAGCCTCAACATTAACCAGAAGCATTACTTGCATCACGTAATGCAAGGAAGACAGTAGACCGAGAACGTCGTCGGGCGAATCCCGCCAACGGCCAACAGTCAGGGCTCAACATGATTGGCCAGCAGGCACTTCTAGGCGGCTTCCTTCACACGAGAAACCTCACACCGCACATTCGAAATCCAGGCGATGGATGGCCTGCAGCAAGTTTCTTTTGCCGTCCAAGAAGGCAGGCATTGGAGGGAAGGGGGCGATGGCGGGGAGACACAGCTGTACCTGAGCAAGCCCCTTGCCAGTTACCAGACCTCATCCACCACCCCCGCCAGAACTCTTGTCTGCACCCAATGGCTGGACGGGAAAATGACTCTTGCTCGCATTGCTGCCGGACGATTTCGCTGGCCTTCTTGCATCTCATTCTCCGCCTCGGTGCCGGGTCGCATTTGTCAATGGGGGGAGGGATTCGATTCGCTTTGGCACGAGGTTGGCAGCTCAGACAAGACAAATGGTTATTCGGACACCAAGTCCTGGGCTTCGCAGCCTTTGTGCAACGTCGGCTTCGGCGGATATATGCTTCAGACCACGCGCAACACCTCGATTTTTGGTTGTATCCAGTAAGTGTCCCGTAAGTGTCCAGTCCATGTGGGGTCTGGAGGCGGGAGAAACCAATATGGTTAGAGGTAGAGAACATGCAAGAAGATATGCCATTTTAATGCCATAAATGCGGGCAGCCGCGAGGGGGCAAGTAGCACGAATCGCCATCGCAGAACGGTACCTTTCGAAGTGGACAGGTCGGATCAACCGTCGAATCCGACGTCCGCAGCCCTTTTAGTCTGCTGTCTATAGGCCGTGTGCGCGCGTCTATGGCAGGGTCTGGCCGTTGTCGTGAACGAAGTGAGCTGGGAACAGGCGACACCGATCGGGAGACCGACCGCAGATCTGATGCGTCTTATTTGCGGGCGAAGCCAATTGGAGAGACGTGCGCCCGCGGCAGAGAAGGACTAAAAGAGACTCCCGCTTGCGACGTCGATCGCTTGGTCAAGACAGGAGGCAATTGTGCGTGTTGTGTAGTCTTTTCCGGTCGGGATGCACCCTGATCCCAAGCCGTCTTTCCCATATCGCGACGCATCTCCCGCCGTGATGCGTGATACGGGGTGGAGATTAGCCCGTCGTGTTAAGCTGCTGCTGGCTGCTTGCCGCACCACGTCAAGTTCGGCTTCTCGAGGAGCAAGCCTGGACCCTGTACTATGTACAGAGTACTGCGACTTGTTTCGTCATCTGCAACTGGTTCGTTTGACAGGTTGATGGCTGTGCACCCAGAGCCCCTCCACCTTCGTTGTGGGAGCCGTACTCTGTAAAGGAGAGAGGTCTGCTGTAGTCTCGCAATGGTCACTGCGCCGGCAGTCAGCGATCCACCTCGTGCTTTGGATCGGGGCCGGGCTTTTCAGCCAACCACTCAAAGTTGGGAGGGTAACAACGGCGCATGATTCAGCGATGCGCCAGGAAGAAACCATCCCCGCGAGGCAGCCCCCCCACCAGACCGTACGAGCTGTCCACTGTGTCATGGCAGCATCGCGTATGGCCCATCCGCCTCGACTAGGCAACCAGCTTTGAAGGCTCTGGTGCCGTTCCAAAATAGCCCGGGGCCAGCTGTGGATGGATGACCGATGCCAGCCAACAATGCAGGAGAGCCCCTCGGAGCTCAGGGTCTGCAAGAAGACAATCCGGACGCAGGTCGTCTCCACGATGTGGGGAGAGAGAGGAGTCTCGGGAGCATCAGGTCATTCCGTCGCCAAAGAGGCCCTGGGACAAACAGGGCGAGCGAGGCCAATGCCAATGGCGGCTTCGTCCACCTGCAGTCTGCAGCGGGGTGAGGGGCCTGAAGCGATGATGCGGTTCATCAGCCGAAAGGGGAGGAGGGGGAGTACACGGCTGCCAGGTTTGTGAGGAGTTATCTGTACACTACAAGGGCTTCGTGAGATGGGCTACGATGGCTCGTCCGGCTTTTGTTGGGCCGGCTGCCACCAGCGCCTGGGCAAGCGCGAGGGCGGCGTCGTCGGCTCCTCTCGCCGTTTTGCAACTCGCATGAAGTATCTGTTCGAGAGTACAGATCCGTAGTAGTATGGTGTACTCTGTACGGATACACGGAGTAACGGATAGAAGTGTGCCAGTGCATGCGTCTGGACCTTGGACCCGTTCTCGACTGGAGCCCGTACGAGAAGATTTTCATCCTTGCGTCTGCTAATGTGCAGTGTGTAGATCTGCGGCAACTTGCGATCGAAACCTTGCGCAACAGGCGGCTTGCCAATGGCTGCTCTGGACCTTGCTCGTGGGGCTCTGGCTGCGGTGGTAGGGGGCGGCTTGAAAACTCCGAAGGGTCCTCGGTGGTGAGAGGTGGTGGCCCTGGGCCTGACTCTCTCTCCCCAGCCACTGTAGGCTTGGCATCATGGGAAGGGGTCGAGAAAGGCAGGTTTTCATCGCAGCCGAGGGGCCGATTGAAGTTTTATCGACCGAGGCTGTTGTTGGAGCTTGGTGGTGGGCGGGCGGGTTTCCGCCCTGGACTTGTTTGTTTCGGCGTTGCCGCTTCAGAAAAACAACAGCAAAAACAGGGCGACAACATTGGCATTTTATTGATGTCGTCGACGTCGGTCGTTCGGACCCCTGGGGGTAAGCATCATCCCACACTAATAGACACGCAAGCCGCAAAGCAACGGCGATAATACCAGACACGACCCAAGCCGGGAACGAGACAAGACAGGAGGGCCGATGTACCGTTGACGCGAGGTGCAGATAGAGTTGCCCGTCAACAGCCGATCCATTGTCTGAGCTGACGCCTCCGTACAGCAAGCCAGTAAATGTTACTGTGTTGGTTTATCGGCGAAGAGAGAGCGCTCACTGTGTGCCGTGCGCTGTCTTGATCCTCTCACGCGCACCGCCTCGACTTGCTTGATGACCGCACCACGTCGACGTGTCAGTTGCACTACAGGCGGTGCAACAGCCCAGTTAGCCACATTGTACGCCTGACCTTTATGGGCCCAGCTAACGGCCTGAATCATCGGCGAAAAAAATACCCTTTTATCCACGAACTTAACGAGCAGTTACTGTCTGCTGTAACACCCTGATAAATACCATGATGCCTAGCGTTCAAGTGAGCCATGATGGGAATAATCTCTATGGGCAACGCTGGGGGTTATATAATGCGGGCTTGATCGGCTTTTGGGCAGCTCAAGGGATCCTAGCCACATTGTACGTATCTGTCCAGACTACTATTGACATCAAACGGTACAGGACAGAAGGTAAGCACGGTCGAATCACGCGGATCGACAGAGCCTTGACCAACAGACGGCCAACGTCCGTGGCCTGTGGCCTGTGTGCGACTGCGTCGTCTGTCGTGCCGCGAGAACAGGCAAAATGTCCTCGGGGCAGCCCGCCCGGCGTGTGTTTGCAGAGTCGCTGATCGGGGTAACCCTTCACACACCATAAGGTGGTTGCCGTTCAATCACGCCTCGCCCGGTCAGAAGAGGGATCGAAGGGGTGATGCCGGTCGTGTTAGGCGATAACCGCTAGAGACGGCCGGTGGTGGTGGCGGCTGCAGCAGCGTCAAGCAAGAGGCGAGAGGCGTCGCAGGCACTTCGAGCTTGCGCGCGTAGGCCCAATGCCGATGGCCCAGCTCCAGGTGCCGTTCGGCGCTGGCTCGTGAGAAGCCGTCCGAGGAGAAGAGAGCCAAGGGCCCACTACCTAGATCATTGTCCGGAACCTCCTGTTTTAAACTATTGCCTCTTCGGCCTGCGTGCTGCAGGCACGGGGAGCGCTCTGGAATGTGGGCTCTGGGTGAAGTGCGACCTGCGTGCGCGCGTCGCATGTGGGTTGGTTAGGTGGTTTGGTACAGACGCTGCTGCGAGAGACACAAGAGGCAAGACGGAAGACACGATGACTGACTTGTGCTCGTCAACCCCGCTGCAGCCCGCCCAGCACCCATGATTCGTGGCAAAAGGACAGGTTCTGGGAGGAAGTGGGGGAAGGGAGGGTACTGCAACGTCTTTGATGACATTGGCGAGCGTGAGTGTCGCCTAGTATGGCTGTCCGACTGTGCGTGAGAGAGGGAGGGAGAGAGACAGAGCGTAAGTGACTTCTCAGCCCGTTAGCTGGGGCCCATAAAGGTCAAGCGTAAGTGACTTTGGTACATGGGCATCGTGAAGGTGGAGACTGGAGAGGGTTCAGAAACCTCGCCAGAGACGGGAAAGAACGTTTCCATTGACGCTTCCAAGGTGGAGAACCACCAAAGGTACGTACTGAGGGAGGCTTGGAGGCTGCGATGGATCATGGCAGGAGCAAACTGCCAACAGCACAGGCTGGAAATGTCAAGTCCCGTGTGTGGAGAAGATGGGCACCTAGCACCTAGGTACCTAGGTAGAGTGTATGCGAGAGAGGAAGGGGTACGTACCGTACCCGCCGGGCAAGCTATCAGGTCTCGCTTCCGACGCCGTCCAATATCGAGTTATCGGCCTCCAGCCATTCCGCCATGGAACAGGGTCCGATGGGAGGAGGCCAGCATTCAGTCACATCGCCCAGTCCAGCGTTGGCAACACGTTTTGCAACCGCCATCCCACTGTTTTATCCTCCCAAAATACAGTATGGGTTGACTTACAACACCGTCTCACTCACACGGAGGCGGTTGGTTGATTGGACAAGCTTGGATTACAAGGTGGTCCTCGTGAGCAGCCACACCCTCTTCCTCCTCCTGAGTCCTACCTAGGTAGCCTGTAGAAAGCTCCTGCCCCCATCCCCCCCATCTCCCCCCCATCCACCAACCCTCCTTCCTCGCGGCGCAACTTCGAAGCAGTAGCAGCCGCCCCCCTCCCCCCGGTCATCCCCGCTCCACACTCGTGCAGCTGCAGAAGGAGCACCGGCGCCGTTTATTGGCTCTGCCTCCCGGCCGGGGCTGGACGTTCAACTGCATCTCTCACCGCTTCTTTCGCGGGCTCGTCGTCGTTCCTCTTCACCCACGCATGCCCGCTTCTGGGCCCCCGTCCAAGTCCTCTCGCCTTTCTCACCACCCGAATCCCTTTCAACCCACCTTTGCCGTCCCCCAAAACCTTGGTCGCCTCAGCGAAGAAGCTGTCTTGCTCCCCTCATCCACATCCTCGACGCCCCGACGAAAGAGCGGTGTCCTAGGGAAAAAGCCCATATCTGCGCCCCAATTCCCGTCCCTCGACTTACACCTATTCCGTCGTTGGTCCTTTTCCCACGACTGACCTCGCCCAACATGAACGTCAACTTCGATTCGAGTGGAGGCGACGCCCTCTTGGACCTCTCCTCCTTCGACCAGCGGGACCGGTTTTCCTACGCCTCGCAAATCCCCTCGTCCCAGAATAGCCCCCAGAGCGTCACCAACATGCCTGCTCCGAGGATCTGGCCCATTCCTCTCGATATGGCCTCCAACGTTGCAGCCTCGAGCCCCCCTGAGGACCACCACGCCCAGTCGCCCTCACATAGCTCATCACCTCTGAGCCAGCACTCGCAACACTCGCCTTATCAACAACCTGTCAACTCGTTAACCGACTGGGCCCTTCAACAGCACCAACATCAGCATCAACACCAACAACAGCAGACGCCCCATGGACTGCCCGACTACTCTCAGTTCGTCTCTGACGCCTACATGCCCGTCACCTACAACCCCTATGCTCCAGGCTTCCAGACAAATCCCATCGACTTTCTTCCGGCAACGACCCAGGCCTTGCAGGCCGCAAACTTCCAGCTCGCATCCGCCTTCAACACCATGCCACCCATGGATGAAACTGTTCCCGCCATGAACTGGAATCTGGGAATGGAAAGCTGGCACGATATTCAGGCTGCCGCCTCGGCTCTCCAGATTGAGGGGTTGTCACATAGCATCGGCAGCAACTCGCCGACGGGCACCTTCCTCGAGGTCCTGTCTCTGCCCAGTTCCAGCAACGGCGAGGGTTGGTCAATGGTTGTCGAGCAGGGTTCTGGAGCCGGATTCGACCATTTCCAGCAGGCCCAGCCCAACGCGGCTATTTTCAACCCTGGCCAGACCCTGCACCTGCGAACCAACTCGGACTCGTCGGACGGCGCCAATTCGTTCGAGCTTGGCAGCTATGAGGAGATCGCCCCGTTCCCCATCTCGCCCTTTTCACCCGAGTCTGATGGATATGTCGATGCGGGATCGCACCGGAACTGCTTCGGAGACAATCACGCCCACGCACACGCCCACGCCCATGCCCATGCCCACAACCACGCTCATGCTCACACTCATGCTCACAACCACGACACAGTCAGTCCCGCAGCTGCCGTCCCTCCCATGCAAATCAAGAGTTCGGCCACGCCGCCCCGCCCGACGCCCGCTAGCGGCTCCGGCGCCACGTCTCCCCCCATCCTCACCACTGCCCGCAGAAACTCGGGACAGAGAAGGAGCCCCGTCACCGGCAAGGCTACCAAGGCTGTCATTCGCCGCACCTCAACCGGCAAGAAGGACGGCACGGAAGTGAAGAAGGTTGGCCGCAGAAAGGGCCCTCTTCTTCCCGAGCAGCGCAAGCAGGCCAGTGAGATTAGAAAGCTCCGGGCCTGCCTGCGTTGCAAGTTCCTGAAGAAGACGTGTGACAAGGGGGAGCCCTGTGCCGGTTGCCAACCGTCTCACGCCAGACTCTGGCAGGTTCCTTGCACCCGCATCGACATCAAGGATATCGGCTACTTCATGAAGGACTGGAAGGCCGACTACGAGCGCCACCTTGGCCGTGGTGTCTCAGTCTACAACGTCAAGGGCTTCGCCCAGAACGAGACGGTCATGTGGATCACGCACGGTTACGGCTTTGCGCTTCCCGTCTATGTCCGCGAGGTTTACGTTGCCGACGAGAGTTGCTTCCAGGTTGACTGGGTTGAGTCTTGTCTGACCGACCAGGAGCCCATTGACTTTGAGCTCCGCACCGAGAGGCTCGATGTCGGTGCCAAGGGTGTTTCCGTCGAGGCTCTGTCCGACTACCTTGACAAGCACATCGATGGCGGCTTCGAGGACTTTATTCAGGATCACTTTGAGGGCACTCCCTTTATCACGGAGATCCTCAAGACGGCCCACCGCTACTACGTTAAGGAGCGCATGCCCGTCATCCGCAAGGCTCTCAAGCTGGTCCTTGCCTACAACCTCACCCTGCACATCACCATGGTGGAGAACCAAGGCGAGGAGGTCCCCCTCGATGGCCAGATCGACGATGAGGATTCCAAGTTCTACGGCAAGACCGTCGCCCCCGTCATGATCAACTTCCAGATCAAGTGCGCCATGGCAGACATGTGGCGTGAGCTGCAAAAAGAGATTCTCGAGGAGCTGTCTGCTTTGTACTCGAGCGTGTACAGCGGAGAGCGTCTCAAGAACTGGCCCACCATCTTCATGCTGGCTTCCATTCTCCTTGCCGTATGGGAAGAGATGCAGTTTGACTGCCACTACCGCGTGCCCGACCCGGCCGCTGTCAACAAGTTCTGCAACGACATGGAGACCACTCCCGTCGGTGTCATTGTTGGCCTTTTCCATGCCATCTCTCAGAAGCTCCCCGCCTTTATGGACTGGGACACTGCCAAGCACGGCCATCTCCTGAACAACAACGTTGCTGTCTGCGAGGCCATGACTGAAGTCCGCCAGCATGTCATTAAGCATGGTGAGTTACTGACTATTTCAACTTGTGATGTACACAGATTTGCTAATGGTCCAACAGAGGCATACTTGCGCACGCGGCCTGATGCCAGCTTTGACCGCAATGACTTTGACTGCTTGTCCAACAAGTTCTTGTCGAAGCTCGTCATCCGGGCCAACTGAATGACCTCGATTGTGCTATTATTGCTGCCATATATGTTTCTTTGAGATTATGAATTTGTTTTAAAAGCCCCCGGGTGGGCGACTGTTTTTTTCCTGTCTCTTTTGTTATTTCGAGTCACAGCGACGGCGTTGAACGAGACAACACACAAACACACACACACACACACACGCATAGGATCTCTCCCCCCACCTCTTCACAGTTCACTTCTTTTCGGCTGGTCACCCCCCCCACCACGACGATTCATCGCGATGTGTTACGACCTTTATCATGATTCAAATTACGAATGTATGACTCGAAGCTTCCGGGGTTGGTGGTCTGGAGTCGCGCGCAGGCGCGAAGGGCTGTGCAGCGGCAAAGTGAGACGCGACATGCACCAAAGACGTTCAGGAGACGATCATGCCGGCACGATAGGCAAACGACAGAGCATAGCAAGCATAGACGATTATGATATGCATTGGAATCGGGCCAAGGAAGGGCCCGCGAAAAAAAAAAAAAACTTCCAGATTGGAGAGGCATATTGTCCGGTATCGGTATTATTTACGCTGTTGTAGTTAGGCCCAAAACTGATATAGTGGACTCTATTTGTTTCATGGTCTCTTCAGCATTCTTTCCCTTCCATCTGTTGACTGATATGATGTGACGCGCTTGATACGACGATGTGTTGAGCGGGGGAAACCATTTGGACCGTACGCACTACATGAGGGCACTAACTTTGAGGCACTGTACTCCGTAATCGATTACAAAGGAGGTACCAGCCGTTCCATGGATTGAGACAGCACAGTAGAGAGAGGTATCTCTGAGGGAGACCGGGTTAGATAAGTAAGGGTACATCGTTAGTTATTCCCTTGAGCAGGTAAGAGCAGGGAGCTTTGACGCTTTGGAGGCCAATTCAATGAGAAGGGAGGCCAACCAAGAAGGATGCAGATAGCAATGGTCGTATCGTGGTGTTTGTGGTGCAGAAACCAGGCTGCCACGTTAGCATGGTACTCAGGATTGCATGCAACCTTCTCTTGTCAGGTGTGACCAATGTCAGCGTGGTGTGGGCGAAGCACTCGGAGTTACCCTAGCTAGATAGAAGAGAGCGCGTGGACAGATGTCGCGATAAGGCCCGAGCGAGGAGAAGCCGATGTCGCCATCGCCCATTCCATTCCATTCCTCGGCAGGACGAATGCGTCGCTTCGGGGGGAGGGACACAGGGACAGCCAGATGGAAATAGACGCAGGTTGCTCTCGGCGATGAGTATTCTTCAACCATGTTTGCTAGGACATATGTTTCCATGCAAACCCCGGCTATTCGCTGGTGAACATTGTTGTTTTGGAGGGGGCCGAAAAGGTTGTTGTGGTAAACCAGGGTCGAAGAGGTTGGGGGGGTCCTTTTGGGAGGTGGGAGGAGGGGATGACGTCGGGCCATCATCAAACCCCGGTTTCGCAGGTCATATCTCCTCTTCTCCGCACTTTAGCGTTTTGCTCTATCGGCTGGCCGGGGACTCATTGTGTTCTGACTTGTTCGGCGACGAGCGGGTGTTGAGGTTGCCTAGGGAGGCGGTCGCGGGAATGCATCGTGAAGCCAAATCCCACATCGAAAAACGCCGCCCTAAGGCAACGTGTTCTTCCGAAGTCAATAGAAGCTTTTGCATGGGTGAGGTGAGGCAAGCAAATCTTCGGACGAGGCAAAGATTGACCAAGAGGCTCTGTCTCTGCTGGTAATTTGTAAAGGTGGCGATTTTGGAGGTTGGGTGAGCGACAGGTGTGGCACAACCTATTGGCTCGGTCATAGTGTTCTTGGAGGACTGGCCGGCACCTGGGTGAGTGGGGGGCGCTTGTTTGTCAGTGACAGTTCGTGGTCGGGGTCGGATGTCTTTGACCTTGAGCGCATCTCTAGACGGCAAGGCGGCAAATGAGACACGGCGATTGCAGTGAGGTGTCAAACGAAGCCAGCCTTGCCAGCCATGTGCATTCCTTCGACTGTCGAATACCGGAGTTGACACTGAGAACAGCCATGAGGGGCAACATAGCATTCCTGGCTGGCTATGCTCTCGGCGAGTGCTTCAGCCCCGATGTGCGTCGTCGGCGGGTGACGATTGCTTGATGTCCAGAGGGAGGAAGTAGAGGAGAGGACGGGAGGAGGCGGAGCAGCTACAGGGGTTTGTTAGTGAAAGAGGGGGGCCTTGACCCATCAGTTCCTCACCGATAGCGCCCCTCCCCCCAAGGCTTCCTGGGGAAACAGCAACGATGGTGATTCTCCTTTTCCTTGGGGAAGTTTCCCATATTGCATCGCAACAGAGAAACACGGATCTTTGATGGTCTCTTGGAAAGCCACATTGTATCAAGTGGTTCTTTGGGCCCAAAGAGTGCGGCGGTGGCGGCATAAACAAGCCCATCTGATCAAAGAAGCGGCGGAGGCGAGTGGCCAACCGTCCAGCGCAACTGAGACATCAGGCACAGCAGTCAGAGTTCCAGCCTTCCCAGGTTTGCGGGCACGAGGTGGTCCGATAGCGAAGATGACGGGGTACCGATACTTCCGTCCCTGGCTTCCAGGCCTCAACAGCGGCGGCCTCAGAGGTACCATCACTTCTTCTCGAAAACCCCACTTGATTCTGGGGGGTTCCGGCTTGCTCCTGCCTGCTTTAGCGCCCTCTGGCACTTGCGCAGTTGCTGATGAATCATTCGCCATTCTCCCAGACAAGGCACTCACTGCATAATCCGCCCCACCTTCTCGCACCTGCGCCCCCAATCAAGGCCTCCGTCTCCTTCCCTTTCGCCTGCCTTCCGCGGTCAGTCACCACTCAACTGGCTCCTTCCCTCCCACCTCCAACAGACCGACCGGCCAACCTCCAACCTTGGTATTTAAACCATTTCGCCTCTTACCCTCGCCCACCATCATCTCTTCCCTTTACATCTACTACAACGCACTCTCGCTCCGCGAAATCCGTCAGCGAATACCCCAGTGGCAAGCATCTACTTTCACGAAACACCCAACCCCCATCACACACAGACATCGACACTTAAAGTTGCCATCATGCAGATCTTCGTCAAGACCCGTAAGTTGCATTGACTTCAGGCTACCACCCCTCCCATCTGTTGCTGACCTTCTCCTCAATAGTCACCGGCAAGACCATCACCCTTGAGGTGGAGTCCTCTGATACCATCGACAACGTCAAGTCCAAGATCCAGGACAAGGAGGGCATCCCCCCCGATCAGCAGCGTCTCATTTTTGCTGGCAAACAGCTTGAGGACGGCCGCACCCTGAGCGACTACAACATCCAGAAGGAGTCTACCCTCCACCTGGTTCTCCGCCTTCGTGGTGGTATGCAAATCTGTAAGTTGCTTCGTCACGCCCTTCGTTCTCGACGTAAGTTACTGACATTCGACTTAAGTCGTCAAGACCCTCACTGGCAAGACCATCACCCTCGAGGTGGAGTCCTCTGATACCATCGACAATGTCAAGTCCAAGATCCAGGACAAGGAGGGTATCCCTCCCGACCAGCAGCGTTTGATCTTCGCTGGCAAGCAACTTGAGGACGGCCGCACACTCTCTGATTACAACATTCAGAAGGAGTCTACTCTTCACTTGGTGTTGCGTCTTCGTGGTGGTATGCAAATCTTCGTCAAGACTCTGACCGGAAAGACCATTACCCTCGAGGTTGAATCGTCAGACACCATCGACAACGTCAAGTCGAAGATTCAAGACAAGGAGGGCATTCCTCCTGACCAGCAGCGCTTGATCTTCGCCGGAAAGCAATTAGAAGACGGCCGTACCCTGTCCGACTACAACATTCAGAAAGAGTCGACTCTGCATCTCGTCCTTCGTCTTCGTGGAGGTATGCAGATCTTCGTCAAGACCTTGACCGGAAAGACAATTACGTTGGAGGTGGAGTCTTCGGACACGATCGACAACGTGAAGTCCAAGATCCAGGATAAGGAGGGTATCCCTCCCGACCAGCAGCGTTTGATCTTCGCTGGCAAGCAACTTGAGGACGGCCGCACACTGAGTGACTACAACATCCAGAAGGAGTCGACGCTTCACCTCGTCCTCCGTCTGCGTGGCGGCCAGTAGGCGATGGATGGCTTCGGCACATACGGGAATTTGCCTGACTCAGGGCACCGGCGTTCACGGGTTATGACTACAGGATATGGCATGGATGATGTATTCTCTCACATACCTAGACATTAGCTAGGAAGTTTGCGCTCAAGAAAGCGCACGAATACTAGACTCAATTGAAGTCTCCAAGCGGTTTCATTTCATTATGTGCTCAACGTCGTGATGGTGATGTTTCGATGGCGGGCGACTGATTGCCTTATCAGTGACGTACCTAATTAGCTACTCAGTGGATCCACCTCCGCAAGGGTGGTGGGGCAATCCGCTATGAGGGAGCGGATGCTGGAACCCTGCATCTAAAATAATCTTCCCCAGAACACATCATGTAGCCCTCGTCTGTTTTGCGCCGCGACATGAGAACCCCACGGAATCTCTGGAAGCGTCCGGAAATACACATTCTTTTGCCTCCATAACGATTTCCCTCAGATTGCTGAAGTTAATTTCAGAAAACTCCTCCGTCCTCACAAGATCACGACTGTCGCAGCCATCGTTCAGCAGCGGGCGGCCGGTAAGGCTGAGACAGGCTATGCGGTCTTTCTTCTACCACTTGAAGTTTGAGCTCTATCCCAGCTCTAGCCCCACGACTAGCGACACAACGAAGACGAAAGGAAAGGCCCGGCAAGCAGAATCGGTCGATCGAAATCTCTGGCTTCCTCCGAAAGGCGCCAACATCTTCGCCGAACTTCCTGCGCATTCGAAGAAGGCATTCCCGAAGCCGAAGCTCCCACATCGCCCCCAGATCTCGCCACTGCAACCTGTCGACCCCCCTTGCGTCGCCGAAGCCTACCTAGAACCTCCTTTGCAAGCGCCTACCGAGAGTCCGTCCCCCAATCTCATCGATTGTGGTCCTTCGAGAGCGCCGGTCAAGGAGGACAGTGGCAGCAACATCGTCAGATTATCCGAGAGGCAGTGGAAGGCGCGCACGCATAGCTTCCCTCCACCGACTTCTTCGGCTGCGATCCGACCAGAGACTGCTATCAGGGACTGGCGATTCGGACAGGTCAGCATCGAGAGCATCGACGTCGACCTGGAAGGCGACGTACACACGGAACAGATGGCGGCCGAGGCAACGACTTCGACGGCAGACTTGGGTGTCGGCCCGACATTTGGCGGCACGGGAACGTCTACTAAGGCGAAGTACGTACCGCTGGAGACGAAGAATACAGAGGTTGGCTGGGGAGTGGTGCATTTCTACCGCGAAGAGGAGGACACTCCTGGCCTGGGACTGCCGCCTTCAGAGGAAGAGGGCGTCGAGGTTGCTGATTGCACGACCCTGTGCATACCTGCAGTCCCTAGCTACCTCAGCCCGGGCGACTTTCTTGGGTACGTCGGTGAAAAATGGAGAGATGACATCAGTCACTACAGGATGGTCATGACGGCCAGGCTGAACAGGTACCTTGTGCTACTGAAGTTCCGGAACAGCAAGAGGGCACGCGAGTGGCAGAAGGAATTTGACGGGAAGGTCTTCAATAGCATGGAGGTGAGCGGCTAGAGCAATCCATAAGCTGGTGGGTGTTACTAACTTGCTTCTCACAGGCGCAAGTCTGCCACGTCGTTTTTGTCAAATCGATCACGTTTGAAACGCCCACGAGAGAGAATCGCACGTTTCCCGACCTCAACCACGACCCATTTACGCCTTCGTCGTCAGCCGCCGCCGCCTCGAGCAGCTTGAAGCCCTTTCCTCCACCGACGCCGAACCTTGTCGAACTGCCAACTTGTCCCGTTTGCCTCGAGCGCATGGACGATACAACCGGCCTGATGACTATCCCCTGCCAGCACGTCTTCCACTGCACCTGCTTGCGAAACTGGAAAGGCTCGGGATGCCCAGTCTGTCGACACACAAATCCGGATACAGCGTATGATCCTTCGAACCCCTACACACAGCCGTTCGGGTCGTCGGTGTCGAACCTATGCAGCGTGTGCGATTCCACCGACGACCTATGGATCTGCCTCATTTGCGGCAACGTGGGCTGCGGCCGGTACAAGGGTGGACACGCCAAAGACCACTGGAAGGAGACAGCGCATAGCTTCGCTTTGGAGCTGGAGACGCAGCACGTGTGGGACTACGCCGGCGATACGTGGGTCCACCGTTTGATCCGTGACAAGGGCGACGGCAAGGTTGTCGAGCTTCCGGGGAGCAACGTACACCACCATAGCCCTGCGAGTGGCTACGAGGACACCGTCCCACGGGCGAAGTTGGACAACATTGGCCTGGAGTACACGCACCTCCTGGCAAGCCAGCTCGAGTCGCAGCGGGTATACTTTGAGGAGATGCTCAGCAAAGTGGCAGACAAGGCCGCCAAAGCCGCCGCGACAGCCGAGTCCGCCTCAGCGCAGGCATCAACGGCACTCGAAGAGAACGCAACCCTCAAGGCGGAACTGGTGCGTCTCCAGACGCAGGTCATCCCCCAGCTGGAGCGCGACGCGGAGCGGGACCGCACCAAGGCCGTCAAGGCCCAGGAGCTCGCACGGAACATGGGCAAGGCCCTGCAGGAGGAGAAGCAGGTCACGCAAGGGCTGATGAAGCGCGTGGAGCACAACAACGCCGAGGTCGAGGTGCTTCGCAAGCGGGACGGTGAGCACAAGGTGCAGATCGCGGAGCTGGAGGAGATGAACCGCGACCTGACCATGTTCATCTCGGGTCAGGAGAAGCTCAGAGAGTTGGAGACCGAGGGAAAGGTCGAGGCGGGGGAGGTGGCGGAGGGGAGCGTGAGCGTCCCCGAGAGGAAGGGGAAGCGGAGGGCGAAAAAGTGAGTGATTCCTTTGCTTAACTTGCAGCGCAGAACTCGGCGTTCAGGGGGGAGGAGCGGTCCGGGTTGTGTGCTTTGGCAAGCGTGTAGTCGGAGTGGTGCTGTTTCAAATATTCACTCTTGATGATCATTTGGCCATCATCATCCAGACTTAAAGCGGGATACCGTGGGAACACAGCCATGTAAATTTGTCTACCAACATTGTCAGTGAGCCACACCTGCTTTGTCACGCTTGTGAACAGTCTCAAGCCAAGCCACAGTCCATTGCCCCTTCACCCAGACCCAAATGTCCAAACCACGCAGGATTCGGGCGCTCGAGTATTTCGGTTCATCCCAGTTCGTGTGGGTGAGGCATCATCGGTACGGACAACACACGACGCCGGCGCGACAGGATGAAGAGGGGGTAATCTACGTCTATACGTTCAGCTTTGTATCTACAATTCATATTAATCAGCGCCCCGTCCCCTCGTATGTCGCAAGGCCTTTCTTCCGGTACACATCGCAGCGCTCGATATATGAGGTGGGCAAAAAGAATCATGAATCGTCAAGTCATTAAGAACATCGCTCGTCGCCTCCCTCCCTCTCTCGCAACAACACATACAGAGTCCCGGCAATGTCTACCTCGCGATTTGTATCACCAACAGCACGAGGTTCGCGACGACCATGATGGTGATCATCAGCCAGATGAGCACGGCTAGCACCGTGACCCACCACGAGTTGGCCATCTTGACGCCGACGACGCTGAAGCGCCTCGCCGGCACGACACCCGTGTCGGAGCCGTAGCTCGCGGCGCCGGGGACGACGGTCATGTACTTGTTGAGGGAGGTGAAGTAGATGAGGGGCGCCGTGATGACGGGCAGCACGGTCGAGAGCACGACCTGGGTGCCTGTCAGCGCGTTACTGAGGCCGGTCTGGCCCGCGACGGCGACGACGACGATGGTGGGCGTGATACTGATCATCCGCGTCACGAGGCGGCGGAGCCAGGGCCGCATGCGCCAGTTAAGGGCGCCCTCGCTGACGAGCTGGCCGGCGATGGTGCAGACCAGGCCCGCAGAGACGCCCGACAGCAGTAGGGCGAAGGCGAAAATGATACCCGCGGCGGAGGAGATGCTGTTGGCGAGGAGGTCGTGCATGCCGAAGATGTCCGAGGCGAGGGACGTCTCGCCATGGTATAGGGCGGCACCGGCGACGATAAGGATGGCCGAGTTGACGAAGAGGGCGAAGATGAAGAGGGAGAAGACGACCTCGGCGATGGAGAATTTCATGCAGTGGCGGATGGCGTCCATGGAGGGAAAGTAGAAAACCTTATGATAGCTGCCGTCCGTCGTTATCGTGTCGGAGCGGGGGATCTCCTGGAGGTTGCCCTCCTTGGTGTCGTACTCCTTGAGGCGGGACTGCACGACGCCGGAGCCGAGGTGGAGGCTGTGTGGCATGACCGTCGCGCCCAGGATGCCACAGGACTGGTACAGACTAAACGTGAAGAGCATGGCATGTTAGCGGATAGAGAGAATCTTGGGCGCCGCTGACGAGGGGAGGGGCTGGTTGGACTTACCCCTGAGTCTCGATGATGGAGCTGGACGGGAGATAGCCCCGGAAGACCTGGCCGACGGTCGTATCCTCGATCAGGGAAAGCTGGATGCAGAAGCAGACGACGACGCCGAGCACGAGGACGCAGACCCCAATCTCGAAGATGCGCAGCCCACGCATGGAGCCGTCGGGCCGGTAGAAGACGACGATGAAGACGACGTCGACGATGGTCAGGACGACGCAGGCGATGAGCGGCAGCCGCGGGACCAGCAAGTGCAGGGCGGTCGCCGTGCCGATGACGACGGCCATGTCCGTGGCGATGATGGCGACCTCGGCGAGGGCGTAGACGAAGATGTTGAGCCATCGCGGGAGGAAGACGCGGGACGCGGTGGCCAGGTCGAGGCCCGTGATGGTGCCAAGCTTGATGGCAAGGCTCTGGAGGAAGATGGCGACGACGTTGCTCAGCAGGACGATGAACAGGAGGTCGAAGTGGTACGATGCGCCGGCGGCAATGTCGGTGGCGTAGTTTCCGGGGTCAACTGCGCGAAAGGATGGATTGTCAGTCTCGTATGTGTGCCTCATCATCATTGCCACAATCCTCCTTCTTGGTTCGCCCCTTTCTTTCACGCCCACCCGGTCGTTGACTTACTGTAGGCGACGGCGATCATGAACCCGGGGCCCAGGAACTTTGCAAACGTGATGAGGTCGCCGCATCGTCGGCTAATCCACGTCGGGCGCTCCTTGCGATACGTGTGGTTCGGGAGAGGGAGCGTCGGCCCCGATAACAAGGACAGCGGCGCTGAGTCGTCAAGCTCGGCCCGGCCCTTGGACGTCGGCACAGAGTCCGCGGTGCCCTCCGACGTGCCGGGGGACGAGACGACGGTGTCGAGGTTGACGAAGTCGGGCGCTACGTCTATGCTCAACCGCCGGGCGTTCGGGTGTGACTGGCCATGCAGCGTCTGGTTGATGGTGTAGTCGGCGGTGAAGGGGTCGGCACTGAGCCTGCGGACGCTGGCCTCCTCCCCTTTCTGGGGCGTGTCCAGCCATGTGGGCTTCATAGTGTCCCGAATAGCGACGAAGGGCGTCGTACAGGTTTGCGAGGCTGCATTTGCTCGGGTGTTGGTCAGACTTGATTATACAGACGGAGACGACGATGAAGACTCACCATGAGGACGCTTATGAGCGATAGCGTTTTGACCTTTGCGAGGGCAGCAAAGGTGGGAGGGGCGGGAGGGGAGGGGGGAGTTGAGTGCAGTATGGAAGGCAACCAGGTAGAAAAAGAAGAAGAAGGGCTTGAGAAGCAAAACAGGAACCAAAGGTACTTTTGTCACATCGCAAGAAGCGAAAGGCCGGAAACAGCCTTCGAAACGATGCTGGATCCCACACAACGGCAGGGCTCGCCGAATGCGGCGCTACGAGGGCATACGGCTCTCCCGTGAGACACCATCTCGTCATGGGCAAGGCGCGGAGGGCTGACCGGGCCATTGGCATGCGGCGAAAAGGGTGCGGATTAGAATCACCAGAGGGCCTTCGAAACAAGCCACCCATCAACCCCCATCCTCCTCCTTCTCCTCTCCCTCTCTTCCCTCAAGGGCCCTTTCTCGGCTGGTGGCTGGTGTCTGTCTGACTGGGCGCCTCGCCAAAAGAACTCTCTCTTCCAGAGAAGACGTCTTCCCGCCACTAGTCTGGAGAAGTGCCTCACAAGAATGTTTCTGGACCAAATCTCGAGACCTTCGGTCCGTCTTGGGAATAGCGCTGTGTAGCATGCCACATGCCAAGAACAATCAGCATGGCAAAAGTAGGGAAAAAGGCGAATGACTACGGCATGGCTTGCCAGTTCATGTAGACTACGAGAAGAAGTTGGTTTGGGTTGAGTGAGGGAAGTTTGATTGTGTGAACAGTGTGGCGTAAGGTAGGCGCCCAACCACATCATGTAAATTTGCATTTTCCTGGTTGGTCTGACTAGAAGTGAAGGGTTCTCGGTCCTTTATCACCTGCAAGGCACACCGGATAGCCGTGCTCTGTTGAAGGCTGATTTCTGGTTCTTGGCGGACCGGTTTGGGCCGGAGTCAGCCAGCTGGCCGTCCTCTGTGTGTTTGTGTGTATGTTTCTCTTTCTCTCTCTGTAAGTGTGTAGATGCGTGCATGTGGGACAGGCCAGCTCATCGGGGTTGACCGGCTCTCGCCGGAGACCCTTCTCGTCTGTTTTCCCCTGGCGGGACCTGCATGGCTCCGTACACCCACCACCCCCTGTCGTCCGGTCTTGCGCTCGGCCCCGATCCGGACGGGATGTGGAGAATTGTGGTGCTGTTGAAGCTGGGCCTCTTTTTGTTTTACATTCACCTAGCCTTCTTGGTGTCCTTGCCGGCGGCACGCTCGCGGTCCCTCTTGGCATAGATGCCGGCGGTGAAGGGGTTCTCGTAGCTCAGGGCAACTTGGTAGACGATGTAGACCCAAACGGTCAGCAGGATGCCGGCGGGCTTGCCGTAGATGAGAGCGGCGCCAAGGAAGCTCATTGTGGAGCCATTGTACATCGGGGCATCGGTGATGTTGAAGGGGAAGCCAGTCACAATGCTGTCCATGAGGATGCCGAAGTAGTCACCAAGGAAGGTGCCGGTGATGCCCAGCTGCCACGTCGAAGAGAGAACGAGAACGTTGCCACAGGCCACGAGGGCATATCCGACATAGGTCACCGCATCGGACGAGAGCAGAGGGTGGGCGGGTTGGAAGCGAAGGGCGCGTTCGTAGAGGAGGTCACGGAAGATGCCGAGAGAGAAGATAGTGACGGCCAGGCCGTAGCAGGCGGTCTGGGAGCGTCCGCCAAAGAGCTTTGTGAGGACCTTGTTCTTGTACTCTAGAGAGTCGGGTTAGACGGTGGCTAAAGGGTCAAGGCGGCAGCAGTCTCACGAACCTTGTCTCGCAACGATGCTACGCAGCTGTCAGCACACCACTCGACGGGGGAGCTATGTGTATGGGAAGGATTACTTACTTCCAGAACAGGGGGTTGAACGCAATGGCGGCAGCAGAAACTGTGTTTAGCAAGCAGGTTAGCGAGAGCGTCGACGAGATGGATAAGAAGACGAGAAGGACGAGAAAGGCCCAAGCTCTGCGAGGACGACATGACGTACCGAACAAGCTCTTCTGATTGAAGTCGACCAGGGCCTTGCTCTCGATCTCGACAGGCGCCATGATTGGGATCGGGTTCCGGAGAGTGATGGAATCGGAGGGTTGAAGCGATTCGGAGTTTTTCGTGTCTTTATTTTTATTTTGTTTTCCTCCTCGGGCAAAAACTGAGCTCTTTTGAAAAGAAGCGTTGAGGACAGACAGGCGTAGGAAGAAGAGTTGAGAGCATTTGCTTGCTTGTGACAGAAGCTCTGCTCCACCCCAGGTATTTATGTTAGTGGAGACACCTGGCCATAGCGTCTCATCATAACGCTGTAATGCTGCAATGCATGGGTGCACCTTCTTTTTCTTCGCGGGCAGACGGGGCGGGGGGTTTCGGCGGCCTTCGGGGGGAGGAAAGAGAGCCTGGGAGTGAAGTGGAGGGGGCTGGGGTAGAACGTGGAAGTGCCTAGGCGAGTCCCTTTTCTGTGGAACTCCATACACATACAGATACACCCGTGACAGCCGAGTTCTTCAATCGGGAAAACCCTTCTGCCACAGCGACGCGACAAGCAACCGGCAAATAGACAGCTGCAAAAAGCCAATATAGGTTAAACAGGAACACACTGACTTGTAAACAACCGTTCAAGGATGCGTCATCTCGTTCTACTATAGGGAGAAACAATACGCACCGCATGGACAAAAAACGCACGCAATATGGGGGTATCAACCGCATCCTCAAAACACCCGCCCGGAACACACGCACACTGAACCATTCATTCCCTCGGAGCAGGCCAGGCTGGGCCAAGCCAACAACACCACCAACGTCAACAACGCTCGGGCACCGCATCACCTGCGATTCCTAGTCTTCTTGGCCACGGTACCCGTGTCTTCTTCCTCGTCGTCCTGGCCCTTCTTGAGGTCCTCCGTCAGTCCCCACTCCTCCTTGTCGTACCAGTCCTCGCCGTCCGACATGTCCCGGTTCGCTCCGCTATGCGCCTCCGCCTTGGACCACTGAAGTACTGTCTTGCGCAGCCGGTTAGCCTTGAGGAGGCCTTCGTGCAGTTTCATGGCTCCACGGCAGACCTCCTCCTGCTTCTGCACGTAGAGCGCGAGCAGCCGCCGGATATCCTCGGCCTCGGCCTCCGGAAGACCCACATCCCGGTCTGGCCGAGCGTTGGGCGGCGGCCGGAAGAACGGGTGCACGAATGTCTCGTCCACCGTCTCCGATGCTATTGACGGCGCATGCGTTCCGTTGCGTTCCGCTACCTCTGCTCCAGGTTGCGATGGAGGTGCCGCCTGGCCCTCATGCATCTCAACGTCAACAGCCCTTTGCTTCTGTTTCCTATCGGCAACACTCTCCTCCTGTGCTGTTTTTGGGGCCGCGGAGCTCTTCGGTACCTGGCCGTTCGTTGGCCGCGATGCCTCGCCAGCGGTATGTGTGTCCTCTGTTGACTTTTCAGACGCCTGCTTCCGGGCTTCCCCCTTGTCTGAGCATGCATCGGTCATGGCAATGTCTCCGTCGCTGCTCTGCTTATCGCCCGAGGATTCGCCGTTCGTGCCGTTTGGCGCTTGCTCCAGTCTCGCATTGCCGCTCGCTGTTCCGGACGAAGCATCGTCGAGTCCGCCGGCGACAGTCGCCTTCGTCTTGCGCGAGTAGCCGCGCTCCACATAATCGGTCGAGTAAAGATCAGCATCGTCGGGCCCGACCATCGCACCGCACGGCACCCATGTGTAATCGCCGCAGAGCCTCGTGAAGAGATGTCTGACTCTCCACAGAGACGCGTTTTCCTTGCGTCGCACTTCGCAGCTTTGCTCGGCGATCTCGTCTAACGTCTTGGCAGTGAAGGGTTTGGAGAGAGTGGGATGACTGGGGAGGTCGGTCGAGACAGTCAAAGGAGCTAGGATCTCTGGAACGGGGGTCAGCCACGTCACTACGGTGTTGGCCAGAGAACAACTAACGCTCAATCCGAATGTTGGCGTAGGGGTCGAGCTCGGTGGCCGAGGAGACAGCCTCCTGGATGCGCTCCTCATCATCGTCGCTGTCAATCTCGTATCCCTCTTCGTCCACGATGGGTGGGTTACGGCTGATTATCGTGCGCTGCTGTCCGGCGTAGTCGATGATCTGCAACGGTCAGTCTGAATCGAGGGGCGGCATTGGCCAGCGCATGGAGAGAGGCGCGCGACGCACTTCGTTGTAGACTTCGGGGCCCGAGGGCGGCGCCAGTTGGCCCTGGTGGGAGAAGAGGGCACGCTTTTTAAGCTTGTGGCCGCGATTCCCGTAGTGGTCAATCTCATCATCCGAGTCAGATTCTGCCAGTGTGCTTGTCAGAAGTGCGAGCTACGGGCAAGGGCGACGACAAAGTAGAGAAGGGGGAGTCGAGCGCTTACCGTAGCTTTTGCGCTTGAGGGCCTTTTTCATAGCGGCCACCGTCTCAGAAAAAAGAATCTGTTGTGTCGCCATTGTATCGTGTTGTCTTTTGCTCCTGGCGTTGTGCCGGAGCGATCGCGGCGGGAAGGAGGTCGTCCGGTCGGCAGCGAGGAAGAGATGAGAACGAGAAGGACGAGGGTACGATGAGGTCGGTGGGAATTTTCGAGCAGAGAAACCAAAAGCTTTAGAGAATTTTGGTCGGGGGAGGATTCGCGGCGAGACGGGATCGCAAGGAAGTCATTTACGAGGTCGGGAGAAGCAGGTGGTGTGGTGTGGGAAGAGGTGTAGAACGGGTAGCCCTCAATTTCTGCGCGCAGTCGACTGGGACGAGGCGGGAGGAGGAGCACCACGCGGGCGGCAAGGCTGTCTCTCCTGGTCCCAGGCTTGCCAGGGCATCATTCCGATCCTTCAGGGCACTTTGGCCATCCGTGGCTCGCTGTGAGTTCCAGTGCGAGTGAGCGCGGTGGGCCATGACCGCATATGGCCGCCGAGCCAATGAGAAGCCGCTGCCTCGGCACCCACTTTACCCGATGCCGAGATGCTCTGCCACCAGTAGCAGCAGCCGTCCAAGAGTACCCACCCACCTACTGTGAAGTGCTGGGATCGCTGGAAAGGAGCTTGCGATAAGTTATCCGTAGGTAGAGGTAGAAAGTATCTGTGACATGTACTCCGTACTCTGCTCCAGACGGACCACTTGCGGATGAGACCCTTGCTTGCGCGATTCCCACTCGAATGAAGCTCCCCTCCCACCTCGCGATAATTCACCGTCCTTCTTCGCTGCGTCTTTTCTCGCTGCCGACATCTGATATCCCAGTTCCGGCGACCATGATCCCTTGAGAACCACGTGCGTAATTGTGCTCTACGAGTCGCCCAAGGTACTTGCTGCTGACCTGCCGACCAGAGCTTTGTGATACGGCCGACTCTCGCGAACCGAATAGACGTCTTCCAGGTCGTCCACCCATTATATACTAGAAAATCTGGAAAATGGACGGATACCCTGTTGGAAGCCTGGACCACAACATCCCGTACATTGTTCTCGCGGGTCTCGCATCAGGCCCCGCTAGAGACCTACCTCTGAACGCAGAGCTCCGAGACCAGGCTCTTCTCGTTCGGTCAGAACTGCCGAGCATAGAAAGCCAGGATGCCGAAGCCTTGAGAGACTACGTCGTGCGCCAGGATGGAAGAAACCGCCCATGGAATGGGAGGGACAGCGGGAAACCGTACAAGCTGCGCGTCACCGTGGCTGGTCGAGTACGGCGTACACCACCCAGATGCATCATGTTAAGACTCAACTAACCATCGAATAGTCACTTGTTCTTCCTCCCCGTCGCGCCCGGCTTCCAGAGGGCGTCGATGCTCCCGCGACCCCCGCCGTCTTGCACTCGCCCTTTTCGCCCCTCAGCCCGATATCGCCCTTATATCCCGACGGCTTGATGAACACGGATTGGCTCCAGAAGCACGATGACATGGTGCCCAGCGTCTATGTGTCGTTTTACACGTTGACAGCCGATCCCACGCTTGCGACACTTCACGATAACCAGCTCAAGACCGACATCAATAACACCAAAGCCGCCCTAAGCAGGTCGGGCTATAAAACACGTTTTGTAGTGGTTCTTCTGAGCGATGGTACTGCATCATCTTCCGTACAAGAGCTCGTGCAGGAGCGCCTTGACAACATCAGAAGAGGCGTTGCTCTGGACACTAGGTCGTTCTTCTATCTGCCGCCTCACGATATATCTACAGACTTGGAACACACTGCAGATTCCATGCTGGCGGCCGTATTTCTTCAGGCTATAGAGTACTACCGCGACCTCGGCCGTCATGCTAGGAAGAAACGCGGCCGGGGTGTCGCTCCACAGCCTACGGTACCACCTACAAACACGTCACAAACACTCACGGTGCAAGACTGGAATGTGCGTTATGACTACAAGACAGGTGTCTTTGCCGAATACCGACAAGAAATGGATGCGGCGTTACGCTCATACGACCAAGCATACGAAGGACTTCTGAGCCAAGATGTCATGGACATCATTCCCAGCTGGAGTCCGCGGTGGAATGAAGCGCGGATGTTGGCCGATGTCATCGCGATACGCAGCATACGATGCCTGCTCTGGGGCGGGCAGACGACGACTGCGGTGCGGAGATGGCAATTACACCGGGACAGGATAGCCGATTTTGTCGACAGGCGCGGCCGGGGCACCAACAACTATGGCTGGGCCGCGTGGGAATCAAGATGGGCCGTCGTCATGGCCAACTTGATCGAAAGGGTGGACATCCGCAGCCTGGCGCCGTCGACGCGAGCTTTGTTCCTCCAGCCGGAAAAGGCTGCTATGGGCGAACGGCTGCAGCCATGGGAGATGCTGCACCACACGGGATACTGGTACCGCATTGCTGCTGAGCATCTGGTGGCTCGCCGGGCGCTCGCTCGATCCATACCGGAGGCGGACCGGCGCTCGCCAGACACCACCCCGGCATCGGCTGTTGCCAGCAAGGCCTTCCAATACGACACTTACATGTGTCCAGACCCCCACGAGGAGTTCCCACTTCAGGGGACGGGTGTAAACCACTCTCAACTTATCATAGACTGTTTGATGGCGGCCAGGTCCCAGTTTCAGGCACGGCGACAACTTCGATTGTCGGCCGAACTGTCGCTGGAATGTGCCAAAGAAATGGTCAACCTGAAGGCCTGGGACGACATAGTGGCGTTGCTGCGGCCGCTGTGGGAGGACATGTCGTTCAGGACAGAGGGTTGGTTGAACATCACGGAAGATCTGAGCTGGGTGTTGCGCGCTGCGGCCGCCCACACTGGCCAGGGTGAGCTTGTGGTCGCCATCGACTGGGAGCTGATGAACAGGAGTAAGACACCATCGTTTGCTTTGTTTTCTCATGGCCAAATACTAAAGATTGTACACAGAATTCACGCGGCGGCCCAAGTGGCATTACGATATTTCCAGGTCCCTAGAGGGCCTCAACCTCGATTCGAGACCAAACGTGACAATCAACGATGACCTTGTTTCGTCCTTCATATCGGCATCCTTCATTTTCAAGACCGAAGATGGCAAAGCTGGGGAGACTTGCCAGGCGCAGCTCGCGATCAAGTCGGATGCCTTCTCGGACGCGAAGCCGGTAACGCTCAAGGGCCTGAAAATCCATTTCGAAGGCAGCCTGAAGACCATCACGCTAGACCACGAAACACATTCTGCGTCAGGCACAGAAAAATGCGACGTGACGCTGTCGAACGTGCCACTGGCCCAGGCAGCCCGAGCAGCTGCAGAAGAGGGCGAAGAGGGCTCATCGGGGCTCAGCGGATCTGCAAACCTGTCATTGAAGCCGGGCCACACAAATATCTACGAAATGGCGATACCCCTACGAGAACCCGGCGAGGCCCAGGCTTCCTCGGTCACTCTAATACTGGAAGCAGAAGCTTTCACGCTCCACTACACCGTTGCCTTCCACGATCTGGGAGCGGCGGACTTCTGGTTCAGCCCCTCCTTGTCGAGGAGACGAATCGTGCGGCAGAGCGCCCATGTAATCCAAGTCCAGGCAAGACCGCCCAAGCTGGAGATCAAGCTTGCACAGCCCCTGGATCAGTTCTACGCGAACGAGCCGATGGATCTGGTCTTGGACGTGGTCAACGCCGAGGATACAGAGGCAATTGCCAAGTTGGAAGTCCATGTCTTTGGCGAACAGATCCCGCCCTTCCGGGTCTGCATCGAGGACGACGAGGAACACACCGCGGAAGCCGGAAAGGAGGAAACCAAGCTCACGGGTCTGTCGCTCGGCACGCTGGCGACGTCACAGTCCACCCGCGTCAAGATCGGCCTGGATCCGGTGCAGCTGACGACGTCATACGATGTGACGCTGAGGGTCTTCTACCATCTCGTGACGGACCCGGCGACCTTGATCATGCAGATCTTGCCCGTCCAGCTTACCGTCGTCAACCCGTTTGAAGCCAACTACGACCTCATTCCCCGCCTCCATCCCGACCCCTGGCCGAGTCTGTTCGATCACGAGGGTGTCCAGGATCCGTCTGTGGACGAAGCCGCACTGCAGCCTCGCGGACTGGCGCAGAAGTGGTGCCTCGTGTGCCACTTTGCCTCGTTCGCGACGGAGGACCTGGAGATCGTCAGTATGGACGCCGAGGTGGTCGCGTGCCATAACCATGCGCGCTGCACTACGGCGACGCGGCCGGAGGTTCCAGAGGGCGGTCTTCGCGTCCCGCCGAAGCAAATGCAGGAGGCGCGGTTCGATCTCGTGGCGCAGAAGTTCAGCCTCGACGACCGGGGCCCGGCGTCTCTCGACGTGGCGTTCGTGCTCAAGTGGCGACGGACGAAGTCGTCGACGTCGACGGCGGCTGTTAACACGACCAGGATGCTCGTCCCGCGGTATATTGTATTGGGCACCGAGCCGCGCGTGCTCGCCTCGTACTCGCTCGCCAACTCGCAGACTGGGCTGATCAACCTAGACGTCACCATCGAGAACCCGTCGAGTCACTTTTTGACGTTCGGCCTCGGCATGGATCCCAGCGACGAGTTCGCCTTTTCGGGATCGAAGCAAACGACGGTGCACGTGCTGCCGGTGTCGAGGAGGTCCGTCACGTACCGGCTGCTGCCGTTCACGCGGGGCGACTACATCCGGCCCACGCTCGTGGTGAGGGACAAGTACTTCCAGAAGGTGCTGAGGATCATCCCGACCGAGGGCATGAAGATCGACAAGGACGGCCTGCTGGTCTGGATCCCACCAGAGGAGGGTAATGAGGAGGGTGATGGGGAGGACAGCTAGGTCAGGATACGCCGGCTTTTTTGGTGTACATGTAAGGTCTACATCTAGGTCTTCTCTAGCACGTCCCGGCTCTCCAATGATGTCCCAGAAATCGGTCGCACACGCTCGCGGCTCTCTTCCTTCTACACATGTATATATCCCGACCCATTCGTCGTCGCCCCGTGACGGGCATCCATCCTATTTATTTATATCTTGGCCTTGGCCTTGGGCGGCCTCGCCGAGCCGCCGAGCCTCTTGATCCACTCGTCCGTCAGCGTCGTCTTCTCGGCCACGCTCAGTCTCGTCCAGCGCTCGTAGTCGGCCTGCTCGGCGCGCCAGTCGGCCAGCGCCTCCTCGATCCACCCGGCGCTCAACTCGGCGCTCGTGCCCGGCACCTCCATGGGGAAGAGGTGGCCGGCGCCGGGCAGCGTGACCTCCCTCACCCTACCCCGGGCGGCGCCGCCGCTGCCGCCGACGCCAGTGCCCGTCAGTCGCATCTTCTCCTCCCGCAGATCCGGGGTGGAGAGGTCGCTGTCGCCGCCGAAGACGTAGAGCACGCGCGGGCGCAGCTGGGGCAGGCGGGCGAGGGTGCTGGCGCCCTCGGAGCGGTACACGGGGAAGGTGAAGTAGCCCTCGTTGAGGCCAGGGTCGATGTCCGGGACGAGGTCCGGGCGCACGAGCTCGCGGCCGGCAGCGTCGTAGGCGTCCCAGCTGGGGCGGAAGTAGGTGAAGACCTCCTGATGCTTGGTGGTGGCCAGCGTCACGGCACGGTCCTTTTCCGACGTGGCGGCGGCGGCGGCGGCGGCGTCGGCTTCGGGGCTGGCGGTCGGGTACAGCTGGGTGGGCAGGTCGCGCAGGCCGTGGTGGAGCCAGGCGTCGAAGACGCGAGGGTCCCAGGCACGGTAGAAAGGGCTCTTGAGAAAAGCGGCGCGGGCGGCGGCGCGAGAGGGCCAGAGGTCGCGGCGACGGGCGGAGGCGGCGGCTGGGGAGGACTCGATGGTGCCTTTTGCGTTGGAGGACCACTTGGAGATGACGGGGTCGAGGAGGACGATGGCGGAGAAGAGACGGGGGTGGATGAGAGCGACGTTGACGATGGCGTTGCCGCCGAAGGAGTGGCCGAGGCCGACGAGGGGCCGGGGCGGGCGCAGGGTGTTGATGAGGTGGAGGAGGTCGCGCGGATGGTCGAGCCAGCCCGGGTCGTTGCCGAGGAGGGGCTCATTGAGGGCGGCCGAGGCGCCCTGCCAGGCGGCGTCGGCGATGATGATGGAGCGGATGCGGAAGGTTGATGACGGCTTGAGGGACTCGGCGTGGAGATCCTGCCAGAGGGCCTCGTAGAGTTCCTGTGGGGGACAGTTAGTGGACGTTTGAGGGCCAAGGTGAGATTTATGGTGTAGTTTGGCTAATTGAGATTGAGGGAACATGAAGACGGGATGGGGTAGATGGTGACGGGAAGACGACCGACCTTGGGAAAGCCGTTGGCGTGGGCGCCGATGATGGTGACATCGCCGGGCTTGGGGTTCGGGTTGTCCTTGGGGATGTATTCCTTGACAGCTAGCTTCAGGACGTCGTCCTGTGAGCGCGAGAGGGCGCGGGGGAACTCGCGGATGTGGGAGCCGTCGAGGATGTGCTCCTTGACGTGGAAGACGGAGGTGAAGGACATGGCGGCGATGCCTCGTGAGCCGAAGGGTCTCACTTGAGTTGAATGAGGCGAAGGTGGTTTGCGGCCGAGTAAGTTAATGCGCCGATGCCGATGTAAATTCCAAAGACGTTACTGGAATCGAACGAGAGTGGGTTGACGGAGAGGTATCCAGGAAGATCTCAAAACGGCCTCTCGCAACTCATCGGCACCGGAGTAGACGAGGTTGAGAGACCGAGGGGACCACAGATTCATGGGTCTGGAGTGAGGTGAGTCTGGGGTCCGGGGTGTGGATGGTGGTGGGTGTGGAGCTGGAGATGCCGAGGTTCCTGCGGTACAGCGGTTACCGGTAACTGCTAACGGGTAGGGGAGGCCGGACCCCTGAGAGTATCTTCTGGTTCCTTACCTACCTAGGTACCTTACGTAGGTACCTAGGTAGGTATGCACTGAGGTCCACTGCAAAGGGGCATACCGAGAACATTCACATCCACCGAGAGAGGGGGACAAGAGGGACGAAGAAAAAGGAAGAAAAAGAGAGAGAGATGCACGCCCCCGAGACAATGAGTGACTCGGATGCGCTTGACGGCAGTAGTACAGTTTACCTACCTACCTACTCGGGAAACCCTTTTTGGAAGCTGGTGTTTGCTTGTCTGACCTATGAGTGCGTACTGTACAATTTGCCCCAGGTAAAACTATCTCTCAGGGAACACAAGGCGTTGCCGGCCACGTTTGAGATTCTGCACTCTTTTCAATGCAAATTGGATATGAATTGAGTTTCTTCTTTGTGCTACTGCAGCCCCGTCCTTCCAAGTGATTCCCATTCTCTCCCTCTTCCGTGTAACCCACCTGTCGTCCAATTTTATCAAGATACCACCTACCTACCCCTCAAGGTACACGATCATCTGTATCTATACGGAAGAAACAGAGTTGGAATGACCCAAGTCTGTCCGTAGTAGGTACAGTACTCCGCCGCCCCGCAAACTCCAAGTATTATCACTTCCCCCACTTATCATCTTGCAATCTTCCACCGTGTTGCCTGCACCATCACACTCTCCACAGTCCACACACACTTACAACAAACACATTCCCTCCCACCCATCCCCGGACCGGATCTAGTATATGAAAGAACCCCCTGCATGCCGAAAGTCCTTATCTTCACCGGCGCCCCGGAGCCAGACTGGTCCTCCCCGGATCTCATCCCCGCCCCGGGTCCCACTCCGGCATCTCCCTCGACATCACCACAACCACCACCCTCCGCCCCGTCCTGGCGGTCCTTGCCCCTCCACCGTCAACCCCTGACGACGGGCTTCTCCCAACCCCACGGCCTGCCCTCCGACTTCCCGGCCCCGGCCCACTTCTTCTCCCTCTCCCTCTCCTTCGCCCTCCAGCAGCAAGACATTACTGCTACCACCGCCAGCCAGCCGTCGTCCCAGGACCAGCTGCTATCGCAGTTCTACGACCACTCCCTCGCCCTGCACCATGACCTCGCCTCCTCCCAGCTCCCTCCCCCGCCGACCCCCTCGCGTTCCGGCGGGGCCCCGACACAAGGCCAGCACGCGGACTCCTTCGACACGACGGCCGGCGACTCCTTCGTCAGCGAGACGACCGACTCCTTCCTGGACAACAACACCACCACCACCATCATTGCCACCCCCAGCGCCCGGCCTGCGCTCGTCACGTCCCACCGCCTGACCGACTTGCGAGACGTGCCCCCGGCCCCAGACCTCCTCCGCCTCGCGCCCCAGACCGTCACCGTCAACCTCATCGCCGGCGTCATCTCCGTCTCGGAGCCGCGCCCCATCAGGACCCGCTGGGGCAACGAGCTGTCCCTCGTCGAGGTCCTCGTCGGCGACGACACCCGCGCCGGCTTCGGCGTCACCTTCTGGCTTCCCCCGGACGGTGGGAACGGTAGTGGGAACGGGAACGGGAACGCCGGCGGCAGTGACCCGAGCACGCCCGCGCGGCTGAGAAGGCAGGACGTCGTCCTCCTGCAGAACGTCGCCCTGCACGCCTTCCGAGGCAAGGTGTACGGCCAGAGCCTGCGCAAGGGCCTGACGAGGACGACGGTGCTGTACCGGAGGAAGCTGGCCGAGGACGACGAGGGCGGCTACTATCGCCGGCGGGACCTGGACGCCGCCGATGACGCCGCCGGCGACGACAACGGCGGCGGCAGCAGCGAAGAGACGCATCCGCAGCTGGTCAAGACGAAGAGGGTGTGGGAGTGGGTGTTGCGGTTCGTCGGCGGGGAGGAGAGGCCCAACACCAAGGGGAAGAAGAAGAGGGGCTGGGACGCGCCGCCTGACGATACCCAGTGAGAAACGACTTGACGTGTTGCAACAAAATTTTGAACTTAAGTGGCTGTGGCATGAGAGGGGCATTCCATGTCATTCAGCATCACAGATTCTATCTCTAAACATTTTCTAAACAGAGCGAGGTTGTGAACCGGGTATTATCTCTATGCATTGATTCAGCCAAAAGATCCGTATCGTACAGCCACCATCCGACTCTCATACAGCAACGGCAACGGCGCCGCCCTTGCCCTCCTTCTTGACGCTCTTCCACTGCAGGCCCAGGCAGATGGCGAAAGCGGCACACGAGCAAGCGAGCGTGACGTAGAACGTATGCCTCAGCCCGTCCATGTAAGCCTCCAGCACCGTCGGGATCAAGTCTGCGCGACCCATCTGTGTCAGGATGCTGCGGACCTGATCGGCTCCCGAGTTGATAAAGATGGCGGCGTCGATTTCGGGCGCGTTCTTGGAGACCCCGTCGATGAGTCCCGTCTGGAAGAGCGACTGGGAAACGGCGATCATGATGGCGCCACCGAAAGACTGGAAGAACTGCACGCAGGCCGTGGCAACAGGCACGTCCTCCTGGGGCAGGACGGTCTGGACGACCAGCACGCCGATCTGGAAACCGGCACCGATGCCGAGCCCGGCGAGGACCTGGTAGCCGAACCACTCGCGCATGGGGGTGTCGACGTCAAAGGTCGTGATCATGCCGGCGCCGACGGCAAACAGAACCATGGAGGGGAGGATGATGCCGTTGTAATAGCCCACGATGGAGATGAGTGCGCCGCTGGCGATGGAGGCGACGACGGTGGCCAGGAGGAGGGGCAGGATCTTGATGCCGGCTTGAACGGCGCTGACGCCCTGGATGGCCTGGAAGTAGAGCGCTAATGGTTGATTGTTAGCATTGTGCCGCAAAAAAGAAACTATGGCAAAAAAAAAAGTACGACTCGACGGGGAGGGAGGGAGGGAGGACTTACACAAATAGTAGATGAGGGGGAAGAAGGCGGCGCCAAAGAAGCAGCCGAAGAGCATGGCGCAGACGACGTTGCGGTCCCTGAACAGCTTGGGAGGCAGTGTGCCCTTGTCGCCCTGCCAGAACTGGATGCCGATAAAGATAATGATCATGAGGGCGAAGCCGACAAAGAGGCCAATGACGGTGGCGCTGTTCCAGGCGTACTCGGTGCCGCCCCACTGCAATGCGAGGATGAGACAGACGATGGCCGGGAGGAAGAAGACGGTACCGATCAGGTCGAGCTGCATGATGCGTTGGGCCAGCGTCTCGCCTAGGGCGTTGTTCTGCTTGCTGATGGTCAAGAGGAAGAAGATGAAGATCATGGCAATGCCGCCGATGGGTAGGTTGATGTAGAAACACCATCGCCAGGTCGCCTTCTCCGTGAAGACGCCGCCGAGCAACGGCCCGGCCACCGAGGCGACGCCCCACATGCCGCCGATCAGACCAAAGGCCAAGGGCCGCTTCTCGAGGGGCATCGTGTAGCTGAGGATGACGATGGAGCCGGAGAACAGGCCGGCGGTGCCGATGCCGGCGATGGCGCGGCCGACGATGAAGGCGGTCGAGTTCGGGGCCAGGGCGCAGATGAGGGAGCCGACCTCGAAGATGGCGATGGCGACGAGGTAGGCATACTTGATGCTGAAGAGCTTGTAGATCGTGCCGTACATGGGCTGCAGGGCCGTCGTCGTCAGGAGGTACGACGCGCCGTACCAGCCGATGTCCTTGACGCTGCCGTACTCGGATGTGATGGCGCCGAGGGCCGGGGCGATGATGGTCTGGTCCAGGGCGACGAGGAAGACGGCGAGGCACAGCGAGACGATGATGAGGATGAGCTTCAGGCCGGACGGGTACACGATTTCACCATCATCATCACCATCCGCGCCGGGCATGTGGCGGTCCTCCTTGTTGAAAGTATCGGCGACGTTGGGGTCATCGTGGGGGTGCTGCTTCTCGGTGGTGACGGAAGGGTCAGCCGACGTGGACTCGCCGGGCTTCTCGTCGTGGTGTTGGGATCCCATGGCGAGGGCTTCACGATGGGCGGATTTGGGGTGATGATCTCTGTCGACAAAGCCGTTGCTGCTGCAAGAAACGGGACTGGAGGGGCGCGGCCTCACTTATACACTCGTCTGCTTGCTTGTGTTTGCGAGTACAAGTGAGAAAGGATCGGTACCGTAGAGTTTGCTCTAGGAAGAGAAGAAGAAGAAGAAGAGCAGAAAGGTTAAGGAATGGGAATAACCTGGGATACCAGGGAGTAAGACCCGACCAAGAACGGAATGAAGCAGCGGGCAGGTAGGCTACTTATCCTCGGTGGCAGGCCAGGTCTTCCCTACGTGACCATGGCCATGACCATGACATCTGAAATCGTGAAATTTGGCGGCTGCGGCTTTCCATCGGACAACGGCAGCTTGGTCCACCCCAGGGCCCGGCCACCATCCTGAACGGCATTTCACATGAATACTCGAGTACGTAGGTAGTGTGTATGTGTGTGTGTGTGTGTGTGTGTGTGTGTGTGTACCTCCTAGTGCGTACATGCTCTCGCACGCGTTTGCAAGCCACAGGGATATTGGGCTTGTCAAGACAGTGCTTATTCGGTTGGCCGTACCAAAAGCAAGAAAGGGTAGCCAAGTGCAGGTAGCGTACGGGACTAGTGGAGCAGTGATAGGCTTGTCTGCGTTTGGCTCCTCTAGGGTGGGTAAGAAAGGGGGGGAGGGCGAGACGGCCATCGAATGGAAAGGAAAGGAAAAGGGAAGGAAAGTCCGACAAGAGGCGTTTCCGGAAAACCATGATCACCACAGTTACGGAAGCTTGGTTTGCGTGCCAGGCTAGGCCAGGCCATGCCATGCCATGCATGTCACGCCGGGTCAGGGGTTCACCAGGGAGGCCCCGTCCTCTTCACATTTGGTAGTTAGTGAACAATACCTAAAAGTAGGTACCTAAGGTACTCTCACGAAACTGCTGATATTTACGACGGCTGCAGGCCTGTTAGTGACTCAGTTGTGTTCTCGCCATGTGGCAGTGAGCGGGGATAGGGCGAGCCCGGGGGGGGAGGGGGCTGCAATCCCGATGGGCGGGCGTATTCAAAGATGACAAGGTGAGAATTGCGATGCATCGGTTGGTTCCTCTCGGGGGTCGGCTTGAAAAGTTGTCCGAGCCGGACCGGCGTGGGCCCCCCGATGATTGGGTCAGCCTTCCCTCTGCCATCAGATCTCGGCACTCGCTGTTGGGATCGCGGCGCAATCATTCCTCTTTGGGATGTACGAGGTAGAAGCCCCGTCACAGGCGCCATGCTCCAACCGAAGAAGAGTCATTCCCGCCAAAGCGCTTCCAGCTGGACCCCCCCCACCAAGGACCACGGACGTCGGCCACGACGCAAACACCCGGTCCGCGCCCTACGAGGCGGTATCGTGGGTATCATGAGTATCATGGGCGTCGTGGGCGTCGTGGGCGTCGTGGGTCGGCGCAATGTCTTTTGCGGCCTTGGGAAATCTTTCCGACGACCGCATTCTGATGACTCACTCATGATTCACCACAATGGTACCTGCAGGCCCTGCCGAGCGGCGATGTGGATGTAGCGTTGCATTGTGAGACAGGACTCGACGAGGGCGAGGTCCCTTCCCGGGCGTATCTCCCCGTGGTGTCATGTAAATGATTCAAGCGAGCGGCAGTCATGGTGTTTAAGTGGCTGACGGCAGCACCCTATCTCTGGACGGAGCAAATCACCTCTCCCTTTCCCGTAGCCTGAGATTGAGATGAGGGCATTCGGAACCTGTCCACACACACACACACACACACACACACACACACACACACACACACACACAAATTCTCTCTCTCTCTCTCTCTCTCTCTCTCTCCCTCTTTTTTTTTGCTCTTTTTTATTTATTTATATCTCTGTAAGGCAGCTGGTGACACCCGTTGATTCCGCAGAGCGACAACAGAGACTGCGCACTGCCTATCAAATGATGCTTTCTGAAAGGCGCCTACAACAAACAAAGCCAAGGGAAGACTTGAAAAAAAATCAACCCACTCAAGACGCATGGATTCTGTGCGTATATACACCTAGGTACCAACTAAGGCGTATAAATATGGGGATACTGCAGCAAGTTGTCTAGGAAGTAAGTCCGCGAGGCAAGGTTCCTGCTACCTAATTTAAGCCTTCCCTTCCCCGCGGCGTTTCGAGACAGAGACCATTGGGAGATACGTGAGGTAGGTACGTTTTATGGAGACCACCAAGAACCCAGAATGCAATAATTGGCGGTGCTGCCGTGCGCTGTGGATCGACGAAACAATTGGCCGAGCGCACAACTGCGCCCAACGTATCTCCCCTACTAATCTGCGTGTATCGATACCTTTACGTCCCTCTGCAAGGTCGGGCCTGCGAAAGAGCCTCCCCCACCAAGGTTCGCTGTAAAAGGCCTGTACCTAGATAGGTAGTTGAACGGATTACTATCCAACAATGTGCGAATACGCATAGAGCGAGCGCGCCAATCGAATCCCCGCCGCATCTAACCTTCCAACGTCCTGTCTGCCCGCCCTTCCGCCGCGCCATCTCAACCTCCACTCTCACCAACCAACCAACCAACCAACTAACCGACATAATACATAGTACACCACAAACTACCTACGCTGGCAGGTCGGCTGCGTTGATGCCATCGCCCGTCTTGTCGCTCATTCCGGCTTTCGCAAAAAGACGCGCTTCCAACGGCCCTGCAACATCCGACAATGCCATACATCCAACTACATCCTGCGTCCTCTATCTCAATGACCTCGCCATACCCTTAATCGCAAGCCCCCCGCCCCAAAAACGTCACCGAACCCACGCCCCAAACCCAAACGATCCACTACCCACTGCTGCCGGATATCATTCTAAATCGGCCGAGAACTTTACCTGGCTTGCCTCCTCGCGAACAACACGGTGCATTCATTCTATCTGGCTGCGACCATGGATCGAGCCATGGACTTGAGGGATATGGATTTTGAGTCGGCTATTGTCGACGACGAAAAGGACGTGGACCTGGCCGGAATTGCTGCTGCCACAACTCCACACCTACTGGGCCGCTCGCCCTTGTCCAAGACGCGCTCCATGTCGGACGGAGGAGGCACCCCGTCGAAGCTCACCCCTTCGCCGCACGTCGCTGCCGACGGTCGCCAGGCTTCCAAGGACGACAACCACATCAGGGACACGGCCACGGCCACGGCCACGACGCCCGTCACTCCCCATCGATCCGAGTTTCCCCTCCGCGGCCTCTCGCTGCAGATGCCCATCGGACGCGACCCTGCATCCCCCGCATCCACTACCCCGTCTGCCGCCTTCACAAAACCCGCACCCCTATCGCCCAAGCTCGACCACTCCCAAATCTACGCAAGCCCGACCAACATATTACCGCGTCGCTCCCGCGGCCTTGACTTCTCCCGTGCCGCCACCAGCCTGCATCACTCAACCCTCGCCGAGTCGTCGCCCGACTCATCGCCCACGATGGGAGGAAGAGGCATGAACATCCCCGGCCGCAGGAGTAACGACTACGGCCAGGCCGAACAGACAACCAACTCTCTCTGGTCCATGATGGGCAACCACGAACGAATGACCGTGTCCAGCTCTCTGGGTAGCGCGAACCAACTGGGGTCAGATTCTTCCTCGACGTCCGACGACGACGACCTGATGGACGAGGATACCGATGAGCCATATATCGGCACCCCGCAGACCAACAAGACCGCCTCAGCGCTCGGCACGCAGCCCATGATGGCACCGTGGGGAGGCTCTCCCGCAATGAATAGCCTCATGAGCTTCCAGCACAGGCAACGGCAAAGGAAACAGCCCAAGAAGAAGCACAAGCTGCCGCTGGGGCTTGGCTTCAGCCCCTCCACCAACGCCGGGGTCTCAAAATCGCCCCCCAACACCATGCCAAAGGATATCTCGGCCCATTCGCGCCGTGAGAGCATCAGTTGGCAGGCCAACCAGCTTCACATATCCGGTAGCGAGGAAGAGCGAGGCGACAACATCGACGGCCTTCTCACGACTCCCAGTCGTGACGGACAGCGTCCGACCGTCATGCGACGCGTTGTCACACGTCGCGGGAACCTGCTACCCAAGACGAAGAATTTTGCGCGTATCAGAGCGGCCTTGTTTGAGGAAGGCGCCCCTGTCGAGACGGAAACCCAACGAGAGGCCGAAGTCGTTCGCCAGGTGCGCGAGAGCGATGTTGATCTCGGGGGACCGCGTCAGCAGACGGCACCGGCCACGACGCAGTCGTCACCGAATCTCGGCCACCAAGACCAGTCCTTGGACGACATACCGGAAAGCATGATTACCGAATCGGCCCTTAGTCTCTCGGGCAGCTTTAAGCAACAGGCATTGAAGAACTCCAAGGGTACCAAGTTCTGGGACACGTTTTCCGAGTCGAGCAGCATCGGCACCCGCACAACGCCGCCTCCCCCGAACGGCCTGGCCCGCGGCTCGTCTTCTGGCATGAGCGAAGACATATGCATGGACTCGCCGTCCCTGGGACCCACGGCTGGCTTCGTCATGGCCGCCAGCAGCGGCGAGTCCCAAAAGGGCGACACCCCTCTGCTCGCCCAAGGCACGCAGTCGGCGCCCAGTGCCGCGGACATTACACGACGCATCAACAGCAAGCGCCGGAGGGACGACGACAACGACCCAGTCAGCCTCAAACGCCGGGCCGTCAGCCCTGGCATGAGCGTGCACAACTCGCCCATTATGCAGAGTCCTATGCAGCGCGACCTGGCGCCTTGGGGGTCGCGACCAGGCAGCAACAGCGGCGACCGTGGCGGGAGCGGCGCGCCGAGCGAGTCGGGTAGTCTAGGCGGCGGCGGCACGCCCGGCGGCGGCGCCAATGCCAACGCCAACAACGCCAACGGCCGGGCGAACGGTAATAAAGGACGTGTCGGGTTCCAGGGCATGGTCGATACCCACGACGGTCTGATGCGGATGAGCATTGAGTGATTTGTTTGATTATTTAGGACGTCGTCCGGGGAGCAGCGTCGGCGCGGTCTGTATTTGGGGCGTTTTTGGTCAGGGACAAGTAGTGGGTGAAAAGCAAGGAATCAGGGCCGGATCGGCAGGTCACGAAAAGGTGACACAGATTAGCATCTTCATAGAAGCCGTCCTCGGCACCACATGGGCGAACACACACGCAAAAGGCATACAACCACGGGGAGAGTAAGATAGGGAAGTCGTAATGGACAAGGTATCCATCCATCGTACAGAGAGAGTGGTTAGGAAACGTGATGGTAATTATTTTGCCGTGGTATCTTCCCCAACGCCTGTATACGCCTATGATGCACCCGTCAAGCTCTCCCCCCTCCCCCTCTCTCTTTCTATCCCCGTCCTGTGGTAAATTTGACGCGAAAACCCAACATTCACAAGCAGCGCGCGGTCTACCCGCGACAAGTCAAACACTCCATATACACATTGTACACGTATGATCGGGCCCATACATCCACCGCACCGTATACTGATAATCCCTTCCCTCCTCCTCCCCCCAGGGTTCGCTCATTCGACGCCGACGCCCTCCTCGGGAACCCGCAGGCTGCCGAGCTTGTCGTCCAGCCAGCGCGCGAGCTCCTCGGCGTGCCGGCGCAGGACCACGACGCCGGCCGTGTTGACGCTTCCGACGCTCGCGAGGCTCGTCGTCGTCTGGGCGCCGACGCTGAGAATGCTGTCGGCCTCGGAGGGGGAGGCGGGCGCAAGGGAGGGCGTGGCGACGCCGCCGCCGTTGGGGTGGTGGTGGTGTGCGTGGTGCGCGTGGGACGTCGCGGACTGGGTGTGGTGATGGTGGTGGGGGGGTTCGGGGGCGTGGTTGGGGTCGATGGACTCGGCGAGGGGCCCTATGCAGACGAAGAGCAGGCCGCACCGCAGACGGCGGACGACGACCACGCCGCCGGCGAGCTGGACCGTGATGGTCAGCGGCTTCCCTGCTGCGGCTTCTGCGGTGTTGGCAGCGGCGGGGGCGGCGGGGGTCGCGCTCGTGGTCGTGGGGTTGGCTGGGGGCGGAGGCGGCGGGGACGACGAAGAGGAGCCGGGGAGCGCGTCGGGGATGTCGGGGGCGGCGGAGGCGTGCAGGGCGAAGAGGGAGGAGGCGACGGTGGCCTGGGTGCGGAGGAGGGAGACGGGTTCCGGGGAGGCGTGGGCGAGGAGGCGGCCGGAGGGGGTCGCGAGCAGAGCCGTGTGCAGGTGGGCGTTGAGGTTGGAGGCGAGGAAGGCCGTGAGGCGTTTTGTCAGAAGGAGCGGGGGCGTCGGTTGGGAGAGGGACATGTTGGGTCGTCGTCCGCTTGTGAGGCGTGAGGGCTCGTCGAGGTGGGTAGTCGCGATGTCCTTTTTTTATTAAATTTGTATAGGTGGTGTTGTGTTGTGGTGAGTGGGTGTGGATTGAGGGGATTTGAGAGCGGACTGATGGGGGGGGGGAACGGGCTTGCTATGTGTCGATTGCTACGGCTCTGGTGGTATTCGCGGACTTTTGAACGGTTTATCACGGTCGGGTTGTCGGCGTGTTCGCAACAAGAGCTCGAGCTCGAGGCCGGGGCTGGGATGGAGATGTGGCGGGCGAAGGACGAAAGGTAGCGGAGATTGAGAGGTTCGGGTCGAGGTTGCGTGGCCCACCAACCATGCAATCGGAGCAACAGCTGGCAGCAGGGAATGGGTGGGGCACAGGGTAGGTACTGTCATCCCACCATTGGGCTGGCTTTCCTGCAGCAAACGCCACCAAATTCACGCGAGATGCAAATGTTGAGCATATGTTGGATAGACTGCCACGGAACGGGGCACGATCGAACAGCATTGTCACTTTGGGACTCAATGCACTTAACAACCGTTGAATAACACTACGGGATACCGGAAACAGGCGTACCATACGCATCGCGGGAAACCCGAACAAAAGACTGACGCCAACCCAGGACTACCACCACACATCACCACCACCAAGGGCGGTAGCCAACTCACTCCTCCATGGCCTCGCCCGTGGCAACAGCACCCGCAGCATTGTTCAACACCAGGAATCGGTACCCGAGGTCGTCCTCGACGTCGATATACTCCCGCCCGTCCTCTGTCTCGCCCCTCCATCGCCGGTACAGCACCTCGACCTCGTCCGCCAGTGCCTTGGTCCCAACAGCCGGCGCCTCGAGGTCGTAGTTGAGCAGCATGCGCACGGCAAGAACCATGTAAGGCGAGTAGCCCACGCGATGCAGCGTCTCGTCGATGTGGACGTCCTCCTCTGCTGAACAGGGCGTGGGGCATCGACACCCACGGAACGTCTCGTGCTGCTGGCACTCGCCGCCGCCGCCGTGTTTACCCTGGTAGACGCAGTCGACCTTGGCGCACCGCTGGATGTGGATGCACCTGCACTTCTTGCACCCGTCCAGGCTGGGCAGCGGAGAGCCGACCATCATGCGGAAGAGGACGGCGCCGAGGGCCCAGTGCTCGTCGCTGAGTGTGTACAACCGTTTGCTCTGCCGTCGTTGATTAGTATTGTTTCTGCGAGTGGGCATCGGACAGCAGCGGGTGGCCCGGAGAAACTCACGTTCCTGCCGGTGACGAGGTACTCCTTCCACTGCTTCGTCATGTCCGTCAGGCTCTTATGACCTTCCTTGGGGGCGATGGGGAACCCGATGCTGTGTGGTAGCGGCGTCTCGCCCTTGGGCGCCCCGTCCCGCCGCGCGGGCACGCCCGACACAAAGGCCTTCCCGAACTTGCCCAGCTTGCACACGCCGTACGTTTCCCTGCCGCGCGGGTGCTGGAAGAAGACGGTCTGGGCGTTGATGCCCCGGTGCAGGATGGGCATCCACTCGGCATCCGTCTTCTTCCAGCACCGCTCGCCCGTGACCCAGTCCACCTCCTGGCGGTAGCCGTCGTGGAGCCAGGCGAGGGCGCGCATCGCGGACACAAGCACGTGCCAGCACAGCGACTCGGGCAGGAAGCAGCCGGGCTCGCGCTCGCAGTCGCGCTCCGCGAGGAGGTTCTCAAGCGTACCGGCGTCGCAGATATCCCAGACAAGATAATCCTCGATGGCGTCGACGTGCGGGTGGACCGGCCGCTGGCGGAGGTAGCCGGCGAGCGAGATGATGTTCTCGTGGTTCAGGATGTGCGACACGTTGCGGCCGAGGTTGCCGTCGTAGAGAAGGTCCATCAGGCCCTTCACCTGCCGCTGCCTCTTGGTCGTGAAGCTCATCGAGTACTTACCCGCCTCGTAGTACTCGTCAAAGTCGTCCACCTTGCGCGCGATGAACTCTTCGCCGTCGGCATGGCCCGGGTCCTGGGCAATGCGCCGCGTCAGCCAGATGTTGTCCTGGACTCTCTTGACGAGCTGGAATGGCGGCTGAGGGTGGTCTGGATCCTCCATCCTTTGTGACTTGATTCAAGACGGACGGACACGTGTCGAACCGATGCCGATGTGGGATGTGAGTTGATGCGGTTGGAGGCCAGAACATATGGCTTTGCGACGAAGACTCGCAGCAGCGGGAGGCCATCATCTTTGTAGGCGCTTTTTTCTCAGGGCATTTCCGAGTGGTCTGATGGGTATTGAAGCATCTTCATGTGGACCATGTGGAAAATCCCTTGGTGGTCGAGACAAAGAGCGGCCTTGGGCTCTTGATGCTATTGTCCTCTTTGATGCAACGGCTGCCGACTTGGCAAGCCGGAAACGGTTGCGACCTGCGTTTCTTTTGACTTGGTCTCCTTCTATAGCATCGCCGTTCAAGTTTAAAAGAGCAGCCAGAAACCGACTTAACCAACGTTGTAAACGCTCATGTGCTCTTGGATTCGAGGAGTGGCTGGAATCCTGCACGGCGCTGCCTTGTCGGCCGAGACCACAGCCTGCGAACCCCGGGTCCCCGAACCCGCATCACCATGTAATTTATCCTGTCAGTAAGGGGATCGAATTGTCAAGAGAGAGTTTGCCAAACATGAGGAAACTTTTCCCACCTCTGCGCCAAAGTGGCAAACCACTTGGCGGAGGGAACCCATGGAATTCGTGGAAACACGAGCTGTTCTTGAACCCACCATAATCCCATTTTTGACCATCCGCTCCATTGTCGAGCTGTCGCATCAAGATTAAGACGGCGATAACGATAGCCGAGTGCCCGGGGTAATCCACGTGCACCTCGCAAGCGCCCCCGCCGAGCAAATTGGCCATGGAGAAGCGAAATGCTGCGATTGCCAAAAGTGGGAGGCGCCCAAGGTTGCCCTTGGGCGTCTTTGTCCAGGGACCCTTTTTATTTGCTGGGCCGTGTGTTGTTGGCCAAGACCTGCCGTCTGATCCGGGAGCGTTTGTGCCATTGTGACCTCCCCCTCCTCCCTTGGTCCCTTGGGAGCTGTTTCTGGGAGGGTGGTTGGCCCTTTTGGATGCTCGGGCTCTGCTGTTCATGGAGGGCGTGGGAGGGATGCAGGGAGGGAGTGTTACATTCTCTCAGTCGTCACTCGTCGATAGACGCAGAGAACCACCCTGCGTTCGGCTGGCCCGTCGAATGACATAGATGGACAGGCACTCAATGCGAGAGGGATGCACTGGCCATGTAGGAGGTTGAGGAGGAGACTAGGAGAAGCAGCGATGAGGCCATTCTGGCGCCCCGGGAGCCGCTGTCCGGGTTGCTCGACATCATGCGCATCGTGGTACGGATCAGGGTTGCGCGATTCATTGAGACTGTTTGGGGACGGGGATGCCCGACCTGAAGGGAGGGCTCCGTTCTGGCTGTGCCGACTGTGGATAGCAGGAGGATCTCAATGTGGTTGTCAGCCCTTTCTTGGGTGTCCGGCCGTCAGCCACGTTGAGTTTTGACCGAGGCGGTCTTGGTAGTCGGCCTCACATCCACCGCCGGCGCGGCTCTTAGTCTCGATAAGCTGGTGTTGGGGTTTGTGGGAGCGGTTATTAGCGACGAGCCCGCGATCCTTCAGGATGGCCGGAACAAGGCCAGCAAACCTGTACCGACTTCCCGCGGCTTCGAGAGGTGCAGGACTTGGTTCGATGGTTGGACGGGTGAGACGGGCGCGTCCGAGCCGCGGCGCGGGTGTAAAGACGAGGCCGCGAACCCTCTGGGCCATGGTCAACCTCGAACCAGTCACTGCCTGTCTAGTGTCTCCTGTCTCGAACAGAGCAAGCGGCAGAAGACTTGGGGGCCTTAGGACGCCTGAGAAAGGGCTCTCACTGGACAACGGAGACACTGGAGGGAGGGATGATGGACGAAGGAGGAGGGGATGCACTGTTGGGGGGCCCGCTCACCCTTAGAGGGCTGTAATTAGTCGAGCCAATCAAAGACGGATATGGAACGGGAAATGGGACCTCAAACGCTCTGTTGGTGCGCTAACCTCGACTGAGAAGAACTGGGGCGGCATGGTACGTTGGTACCTGCGTCAGAGGCCGTCGGGACAGCTTCGAAACCGCCCAACCCACACGGCGTCTTGCCCGTCTGGTCGTCTGGCTCTGCGGCCGGCCGGGGCAAGTAAATTAATTGGATGACCGTACCAAAAGGCAAAAAAAGGGCCCCCTCTATGCTCCCCATCTTAGCACTGTATCCCTTGTCGTGTCAGTGTCTTGGCTCCCTCGCAGATCCCTCTTCAAGCCCTCCACTCCCACTCTCCGAATCTCAAGCGTCACGCTCACGCTCACGTCCTGCGCTCTCACTCTCGCTCTTACGTTGCAGTTGCACACACCCACAGCAATCTACCCCGAGCTTCACGAAGCGGTCTCATGGTCTCGAGACCAAGAATCGATCACTTGGCCCGACATAATCTGATCGTGCGAGAAATCCACGTCGTCCGCTCCTTCTAGACAAACGTCTCTCCTCGACTGTCGCTCTCAACGACTCGAAACCCTCGCGCTTTTGTATCACCCCCTTCTCCCTTTTCAACGTCCTGAGACTCAGCCTTGCAGCCTTCGGTGGCCGATCAAACGCGGATACTCGCTGTACCAGAAAATCATCTTCCCCCTCAACCGGCAAACCCGCCCACGACTTGGCTTGTTTTCCCCTCTTGTTCCCTCGCAACCATCAATTACAACTCGGTCAAGCCCGAACGGATGGTTGGCTTTTGAACAATCCCGACTCGGCCTTGCCCGCACTGTCATCACGCCGCCCACGCATCTTGTCCCAGTTTGATCCACCCTCAAACGCCCGGTCCTTCGACCATGCCAGCTTGACAGTCGCGCGGTCCGAACTCTGTCTCTCTCTGTCTCTCCTGTCGCACAATTCAACCCTTCCTACCCTTCGACCCACATTCCATTCTCCCTCTTGTTCATCTTCTTCTTTCCTCAGCACCTCGTCCTCGTCCCGTCTCATCGACATCCATCATTCTCTTCCTGATCGTCAAGAAGAGTAACACGGTCGATTACTTCGCGGGCGAGTAACGACGTGTGTTGACGGCAGGTCCGCGTTTCGCCATCACACACTCCTTTACGACACCGGTCCCAGTCGGCCGCTGCCGGCGACAGCTTCATTTTCTACTTCTTCTTGTACCAGACTCGAACCGACTGTGTCGAGATTCCTCGATACCCTTTTGACCACCGTCACAATCACCAATTTACCCGACTTTCAAGATGGGTTGCCTCAGCCACCGTAAGAAGGTCACCGAGCAACGCGCCGAACAGAAATGGGACTACATTGTAGGTGGCATTCGTAGGCAGACACAGCGGGATCATGCTCCGTCGCTAACGTTTCGCAGAACTTGAACGACTTCAAGTCGCGGGGATGCCTCACTCCGTTCGCCTACTTCTACCTTTGGCTCATGTTGATCATCTCATTGGCTGTCTACGGCGTCGACATGTTCACTGCCGTCAACCTGCTGGCCTTCGACCGCTGGTCTTCCGAGATCGATCCCGCCATCGACTTCAAAATCTCAAAATGGATCTTCTCCATCTCCATTATCGCATCCTTTGTCAACATTGCCTTTGAACAGTTCCGGGCCATGCGCGTCATGAAGCGGGGAAACGTCGCGGAATGCTATCTCGACAACATTGCCGTCCGCCTCGAAAGTGTCCGTATGGGGAAGGGTCAGGGTTGGAAGCGTTTCTTGGTCTTCGCCGAGCTCACAAAGAGCAAGAAGGGAGCCGAGTACATTGCCTTGTTCACCTACTTCAGTTTCCAATGTAAGCCGCACTCTCACTCTCTCCCTATTGCTCGAATGTTACTGACAAGTTCCAGCCTGGATCCGAGTCCTCGTCTGTTCCGGCCCCCGTCAAGTCGTCAATGCCTTGACGCTCAAGTCCGTCTATGATGCCAAGCTCGCTGTCCACGAAGCATCTGTCGAGGGCTCCCTGTTGGGCTTCTTTGACAAGATCAAATCGCTCGCCACGGAGGACTACCAGCAGGCCCTCATCCTGTCTGGTATGCTCTTCACTCTCGTCATCTGGGTCTTCTCGGCCTTGTACCTCATCATGGCCGTCTTCTTCTACGTATTCTTCCTGTTCCATTGGATCCCCAAGGCCGACGGCGGCCTCTCTGGCTACTGCGAGCGCAAGGTCACAAAGGCCCTCATGAAGATTGTGACTGCCAAGGTCAACAAGGCTCTGGCGAGGCAGGAAGAAAGCAAGCGCAAGGCGGCCAAGAAGAATGGAGAGAAACTGCCTCTCGAACGGCAGGCGACTCTTCCTACGCTCCCCAACGTCGGCGACCCAGACAAGCTCGCCGAGATGCCCATGTTCGGCCGCAGCGACACCTTCGCGACGCTCCCCGCCTACGAATCTCGACCAGGTACCCCCGGTAGCATCGAGCTCAACTCCATGGACCAAAAGCGTCCGCTGCCTTCGAGAATGGGCACCACGGCCTCGACTGCCAGTTATTCTTCGCGTGCGCCTCTCGTCGGCGGTGCTGCGGACTTTGGCTACCAGCGATCCGCCTCGCCCGTTCCGTCGCTCCCTCCAATGGATTTGAACAATTACCCGCCTGCTCGGCCGGGCACCTCGAACTCTCAGCGAAGCTTCCGGCCCCAACTATCACACGTGCAGACGAACTCACAGGGCTCCATGCGAGGCGGCTTCTCGGAGAGCCCCGCTGCCTACTCTCCCGACGTTATGCCTCCCTTCCCGCCGCCAGTCAGGTCACCCACCGCCCGAACGATGGACAGTTATGGTCTGCAAAGACAGAACACGTACCAGAGTGACCGTTCAACGCCGGCTCCCAGGGCTACACACGACGACTATTCGAGCCAATCGAACGGACGAGCCAGCCCAGCGCCCTCGGCCTACTCGACTCGTTCTGGCGCGCCCTTGCCACGCGGCCCTGGCCCGCTCAATAACACGCCCTATCAAGCCTATCAGCCATTCAATCCGACTCGAAGCGCGACCGGTCCCGTTCCTCCTCGGGGTCCGCCGAGTGCTCCCATGCGGAACATGACGGCGCCTGTGCCTCCTCGCCCGCAGGAAGACTACTTTACCCGCCCGGGCACGTCTCAAAGTCAGAGGCCCAGTCCACGCGGTCAGGGCCACGGTTACGATGACGATGTTGAATCCCAGAGAGACCAGCGATACTAGGTGTATCGGACCGGCGCCTGGTGCTCGTAGACTGGCACTTGTCTCGGGCCAGCTGCAATTTTTTTTACTTTCTCTTTTTTCATAATGTCTTTACGATTCAAGGGGGCGTTTTGCATCGTTGGAAAACGTGCATCTTTACGAAAGGCTTCCCATCATATCTTCTTCGCCCACGATCCGGGCCTCACACTTTCCAGATTTTGGATCCAAGTTCTGGGGACCCACGTGCTCTTCATCATTCTACGACCATCCTTTCGATACCCCCACCAACTCATTTACTTCTTCTCGTCGTTCGTCATGTACTATTAAGGGAAGGGGCCTACTGGCTACAGAAGCGCTTCAAGAGCCGCTAAAGGAATACCACAACCGTTGTACTATTAGCCACTACATAAAACACTACAGCTTTGTCTTTTGACAAGTAGAATACTCTGACGGTTTTCTCCGGTTCGTGATGGTATTCTGCTTTGTAAGTCTGTAACTGGGTGTCCTGTCTACCTAGGTACCCACGGTCTGCAGGGCTCCTTGCCGCATCGGGGATTAGAGTTAGGACCCGCTTGCCTAAAGTGATCGTCAACCCACTGTCAGCTCGGCACTGTCAAGCGTCAGCATGCCAGTGCCCATCAGTCAGTGCCAGGTATCGTTGTTCCTCCTCCTCCTATCACGACATCGCGCGCCCTTCGGTGCTGATTTGTCACCGACATGTCAACAGCATATGCCCGTGCTTTGGAGTTCTGGTTGAAAGGACGATGCATGTCCTCGAACATTCCACTGCCCGCAGTCAGGCTATCTTCGACACGCCGTTGCTTACTGTCAAAAGCAATCGAATACCCATCAGATTAAGTCTCTAGATGAATTACACCATACTCCTCACGGCCATTTTCGCATCACACATCATCTCACCAGAGGCCCTGTTCACCCAGACACCCAAAATGCCAGCGCGAACGATCGAGTTCCATGCGGGTGAGCTCGCCCTCCACAACCTTCTCAACGTGCCACGCCAGTCGAACCCCACCGCTTCCGGTCTCCCGCCGTCCTACGGTGCCCGCATCGCCGCATCGCCGCTTCTGGCCCTCGGCACGCTCGACCGCCACAACCGACCGTGGACTACGCTTTGGGGCGGCGAGGCGGGCGGCGTTGCGCGGCCGATCGCCGAGGACGTTCTCGGCGTCCGGAGCCGCGTCGACGTCGTCGACGACCCCGTCCTGTCCGCGCTCTGGGACGTGGACGAGGAAGCGGAGGGCGTGAAAGATGGGGAGGTTGTGCAGCCGGGGCTGGGAGGGGACGGCGGCAGGCTTGTGGCCGGGCTGGGGATCGACCTGAGGACCAGGGATCGGGTTAAGTTCGCTGGGCGGATGGTCGCCGGGGCCGTGAACGGCGGGGAGGTGCAGGTCGCGGTCAAGGTTGAGGAGAGTCTGGGGAACTGCCCCAAGTACCTGAACAAGAAGGACGTCGAGGCACGGGCGTCGATCGAGAAGGGGAGGGTGGAGAGAGGCCTGCCGCTGGGCGAGGGGGCGCTTGGGGTCGTGGAGCGGGCCGACATGGTGTTTCTTACAAGCGGCCACGAAAAGAGCATGGATACGAACCATCGGGGAGGCCCGAGGGGGTTCGTGAGGGTTGCAAGGAATGACGTCGGCGGGGTGGAGATTGTGTATCCCGAATGTGAGTTTATCTTTTCCTTCATCTCGAGAACCCAAAAAGATGGAGGATGGAACAGGGCTGATGTTTGGCTTTTTTTACAGTTTCCGGCAACCGTCTTTACCAGACGCTGGGGAACCTTAAGGTGAACCCCTTGATCGGCATCGCGATCCCGGACTTTGAGACGTCTGACGTCCTTTACGTACGTGTCACCTTTTCCCCTTTAGGAGGAAGCTTATACAGATCAGCGATAAAACGAGGCTAACATCACCGCGCGTTTAAGCTCACAGGATCGGCGTCTATACTCGTCGGAAGGGACGCCGCCGCCCATCTCCCGCATACGAAGCTCGCGGTGAAGGTCAAGGTGGCGGCGGCGGTGTTTGTCGAGTCCGGGCTGCCCTTCGTCGGTACGCCCCTGGAGGCGTCGCCTTATAACCCCCCCTTGCGGCGGTTGCTTAGCGAGCAACAGCAGACGCCGCTGTCATCAGAAACGCCAACGGGCAGATCGGTGACGCTCCTCCGCCGTGAGGTGATCACGCCGACGATCGCGCGCTTCGTCTTCCGGTTGGAGGCAGCCGGGGCGAGGTGGGAGGCCGGGCAGTACATCACGCTCGACTTCTCGGGGGAGCTGGACGTCGGGTGGAGCCACATGCGCGACGACGAGCCGCAGAGTCTCAACGACGACTTTGTCAGAACGTTCACGGTGTCCCGCCCGCCGTCGGAGGACTGCAGCGAGGTCGAGATCACGGCGAGGCGGAAGGGGCCGGTCACGGACCTGCTGTGGCGGTGGAACCTGCGGGTGCCGCTAGAGGTCCCCTTACTGGGATTCGGCGGCGAGGAGGCGTTCCGGCTGGGACGACGGGGAAGGGAAGACGGCGTGGAGGAGGTGTTTGTGGCGGCCGGGGTTGGGATCACGCCGCTGCTCGCGCAGGCCGGTGGTGTTTTGGGATTGGGGGGAAGGTTGAGGGTGTACTGGAGCGTGAGGGGACAGGACGTCAAGCTGGTGAGGGATGTCTGCGGGAGAATTGACGGGCTGGCGGGTGTCATGCGGGTGTTCATCACAGGCCGAGTTGAGGAGGAGGAGGAGGCGGTCATCACGGAGATCGAGGCGCTTGGCGCCGCGGTCGAGAAGCGTAGGTTGGGGGAGGCGGATGTCAAGGGCGGGACGAGCAAGAGGAGGTTCTTCCTGTGCACGGGGCAGGAAATGCTGAAGGCGCTGAATGGGTGGCTGGAGGGAGAGGAGGTCGTGTGGGAGGACTTTGCGTTCTGAAGCATCACGGGTGTAAGCTCAATCACGTATCCAGATGGTTCATGGGAGCCCGGATGGGAACATCTGAGGCGTGGATGTTTCAATGAGTGTTTGCGGTCCACCACAATAATCTGTCGCTGGGTGGGGGGCAGGGAGATGCGAAAAGTAAGGCCATTTCTGAGCAAGGGACACACGGTTTTCTGCTGCTTCCAAGACGATTTGCAACAGTCGAGGATGAGAGCTTTACGACACCAGACTCCGAATCAATATTGTTTCTGCGTGCTTCTTGTTTTGGTTTCTGGTGACACCGTTCCCCTCCATTGGGACTGTTGAGACGGGGTGTTTCTTTCCATCGGCCGATGCAACTAGGAAAAAAGGTAAAAGAAAAAAAAAACCCCCATGGAAAGCCTCTGAAAAACGGCCAACGTAAGCTTTCCGGCACTTTTCTTCCTCAAGCAGAAAGACTTTGCTTCGTAACATTAGGGAAGGAAGGGGAGGGGACAGAAGAAGAAAAGAGAGAGACGAAGATGGGGTCGATGTTCGTCGCACGTGCAAAACGTGGGCGTCTCACACGTCGAAACCGGATGTCAAGCTCAGAAGCTTCTCACGATTCTGTGCCTGTGGTGTTGCGTTGCGTGAGTAACCAGAGAGTCTCACAGAGCATGTGGCTCTGGCTGCGGCTGTGCTTGGGAGTCGATCTGAGACACAAGATGATGGCCCATGTCAGTGAGAAGTTTGGGGGGGGGGGGGGGGGGGGGGGGGGGAACAAGCGGCGGGTGAGCTCGCCGAACCAACGGCGAGACCCATGATTCCGTGAATGCAGTATCCAGAAGAAAGGCATCCAATTGGAGTTGCCATCTCGGACGAACTGGATTGAACCGTTGAACACGATCTGTGTGACCGAGGAAACTAAGGGGATTGGAGGATACTTTCTTGTGGGTGTGTTCATCGCAGGAAGACAAGTACGTTTTCCCCAGATGTCACCGTCTGGTCACAGCTGCGCCATTCCTATCGCGATCTCTCACTGCAGGCGGCGATGTCACACATTTCCTCGATGGGCACCACACTGCACCCCCCGGACGTTCGCGTTCCAGAAACCCGTAACCCCGCCATATCGGATCGAACTGGATCGAGGTCATCGTCGACGGCGGCGGTGGTGGCGGCGGTGGCCGCGGGCTTCGCACAAACAAAACGGGCGTTTGTCGCAGATCCGGCCTCGGAAAGCTGCCCACTGGGACACTGGGGCGCTTGGAAGTTGGAAGGGGGTGTGGTGCTGATCGCACGCGGCGGTTGTCAGGCTTCAGTCTCCCGAAAGGAAAAGAAGAAGAAAAAAAAAACCATCGAAAAAAAGAATCAGGCGTGCAGGTAGAGGCGCGCGTCTCCGATTGAGATGTCGTTGTCCAACGTCAATCTATCGCGAATGGGGCCGGTAGACGTGAGGGGGGCAGTAGGGTTTGGGGGTTGGAGACCACAATCAGCTCCCTCCCTCTCCCTCTCTCACCGATTGAGTGAATATGCAGCTTGGCTCTTGCACTTCTGCTCATCGCTGCGGTGGGAGTGGACCAATGGTTGGTCGGTCAGCATGTGCCGATAGGGATGGGAATGACCATCTCCCATCCAGGATCGGACGTGCCAGTACCATAGTTCGTGGGAATCTCGATCCGGATTTGAGGTTGAACTGAGGCCATCGTCGGCTCGCGCTGCCTCCGCAACCCCCTCCCCCCCCTCATACGCATAATAACACTTTCGTTCTCTCTATTCCTACACTATCCATCCTGTCCCATCTCTATCTGCCCCCCACCAACGCGCGGGGTGGATGGACTCGGCACAACTTACAAGCAACCGTCATGCACGCAGCAAATGCTCCGGCGGGCGCTTGGCAAGGTATCGTCATGTCCTTCAGCGTATCCGTATTTCGTACGACTTTCCTCGCCCTTTACGCGGCGGCGGCAAACATCAAGCCTCCCCTGGCCTCCCTGGGCCGATGAATGCTGTTTGGAACGATCGAGGGCACCCCCGAGCGGTCTGCAGAACAAGGGCATAGGAAAGACCGCCGGGTCTAGACTTCTCCCCCTTCTCGCCAGCTGGAAGCAAGCGTCGGTTCCGCCCTCTCGGCAGGTTCCCGGGGTGCCGGGGGAGTGAATATGAATGCTGGGCCGGGCAAAACAATTGTGCGAGATCTCGATGTCATGGCGCAGCTTGGCCGGGCACAGACGGCGTCCACGTCGTTGCCAGCACCGAGCTGTCGGATCACGCGCCGATGCACCATCCAATATTGGCGATGAGAGGAGTGCCAAGCATACAGGCAGGAGAATACATGGCACAGTGAACTCGCGGGAAAGCTCTGTTCCCTGGAGAGAACGATGATGGAGCCGCGGCACCGCGCCAGGAAGGGAGCTGGTGGCCTGTCATTGCCAACAGCCCAAAGTCAATGTCGATTCGAAAGGCCTTGGGGGTTCATGGGATTTCTACACCTGCATACAGAGTGCAGAGAGCTTGTGTCCTGGGGAGGGCAAGGAAGGAAGACTACATTGTATTCTCGAGGGCGGTCGGCAGTGTGGGGGGGGGGGGGGGGGGGGGCGTCCAGGCGACTCGGACTCGGGCAGGGGTCCAACGAACGATCGAGGGTGAAGACTGAGAAAAACCGAGAAGCGGTTTTCCTGGACGATCGCTGTGATCGCAGGGCCAAACGCGAATCTGGGCATCGAATTCTGCTCCGACTCAGAAGCGCCCCACAGCGCTTGGGCAGTGGAGCAGTGCGCTTAGCAGCACCTAGCACCAGCACCCAGCGCACCAGCACAACACCCCCCCCCCTTCGATTCCCCTTACGCATCAATGTCCTGACACTCACTTGCATCGTTGTCTCCTTCCCCCCCTCTCTCTCCCTCCTTCCAGCACTTTTGGCAACTCAAACAACCCCGCTCCGCCGCTTACAGTTCTTACATATCCGTACAACACTGAGAATTATAAATCAAATTGGAAGCAAACTCTACAAAGTTCGAGCCGTCTGTTTGTTGCTTCAGTCATTACTAATACTGGGTGAGACTGGGTGTGGGTGTTCGTAGATGTTGTCACGCTCCCCTTCAGGCCGACACCATTTATCCAATTGGATGGGAATGAATTTATTTGCCGTGCCCAAACCGGAGGTAGTCCTCCTCCCCTTGAAAGAGAGAAATGTACTTGCAATGCCGTCACCAAACTCGTGAGCTCAAGCACGCCGTCGCAGGTCTATCCCCACGCCCCCCCTCCCCGTCCCCCGATCCCCGTGTCCCACGCTCCCACTCGCGATCAGCCCGACAACGACGACAACCATACCAACGATACCAACGATCGGTCCCTGCTTGCTTGCGTGTGGGACATCGGTTACCAACCGACCGTCTTCGATTCCCCACCAGCCCATCATCGTCCATCCCCCCAAGTATCCGTAAATCTACTGTAATCACCCATTTTTGACCACGCAGCCGGCCGCGCTCTTCAACAACTTGACTTGGCTTTGCTCATCACCTCACTCGCACATCTCCCGCAACGGACCGAACGACCTGTCATCCTTTTTTTCTTCTCCTGACTTGGGATATCTTCCTTTCCTTGTCTCCTCTCTCCTCTTGTTGAATCGGCCAGTAACAAGCCAACAAACACTCTATTCAATCTGCCGTCGAACTCTGCCTGCCCTGTCACCACTTCCAACACACCTACTTACTTATCTGCACCCGCATCATGCAAAGTGCCTAATCACCTCACTGTCCACTTGACATATCCGCCCTGTCAACCCCCGGTCTGCCTGCCATCCCGCACCCGCACCCGCACCCTTACATCCTTCACCCTCGACGTCGCCCTCGCCCTCGCACTCACCCGTTGTGTCGTCGCTTTATAATCACACTCGGGCTCGCTGCCAACCTTCATCATGTCCACACCAGAGCTTCAGTACCCGGCGTCCTATCTCCAGCCTCAGAAGCCGACGGATCGCGTACTCTCCTTCCGCTCTCAATACCAAGTCCCCACCACCATGAATCCCTGGGAATCATGTGCACTTCAGGTATGCTTCCACCTTCTCTCTTCACACACCCAACCCATGTATTGTGACTCTCCCGACTAACAGTCTGCCCAGTACCAATTTTCCGGCGAGGATGAGCAAGCCTCCCAAGGAAACGCGGCCTCTTGGCGACAACCCCAGCCCGCCGCTGATCCCGTCATGTACCCCGGCCTGTATTGTCCATCCGGCTTCGACATGATGAGCATTCTTGTAAGCCGCCACCAGGCTGATTATGCCGCCGCTGTGCCTCCCCTTGGTCCTCGCAACTAACACCTCTCCCAGCTGCGCGTCGCTGGCAGGCCCAACCCCAAGGTCCAACTCGGCGCCATCGACTGCTCCGTCGCCTTGTTGCTATGCGACCTCGAGCAGCCAGATACCCCAATCGTCTACGCATCCGAACACTTCAGCATCCTGACCGGCTATTCGAACAAGGAAATCCTTGGTAAGAACTGCCGTTTCCTCCAAGCTCCCGGTGGCAAGGTCTCTCAGAAGTCAGCCCGCAAGCACGTCGACAAGAACGTCGTCAAGGACATGCGCAAAGCCGTCGAGGCCAACGACGAGGTCCAGCTCGAGGTCCTCAACTTTAAGAAGGACGGTACCCCCTTCGTCAACCTGCTCACCATGATCCCCGTCCGCTGGGAATCCCAGCATTTCCGATACTCCGTCGGCTTCCAGGTGGAGCGGGAGGATTGATCGTATACTACACTACACACGCCCGCGGGGCGATCATCGAACCTCGACCGGCTTCAGCAATCCCCTTTTAGAAGGGGACTGGACCGCTTCCCCGGCACCGGCACCTTTCTTTACGAGGCAGCACACGCGCCCACCATTTCATACAAGCGCGGCATCCGCTATTAGGCATTTACGATACCCATGTTACGCATGCGAGTTAGAGCTCAGGCATCTCGGGAACGAAACGACTTTCAGTTATCCCTTTTTGAAGTTGTTTTCAAGGCGTTTTGTTTTATCCAGTGGTACTTGAGAGAGAACGAACATCATCATTATTTTCCATCAACAACCGCAACAAAAAAGCGAAACGTACTGCATTAGGAATCCGGAGTCACTCTTAGGTGCATAGGAAGATATATCATCGGCCACCCCACCTCGTTGGAGTCTTTTCGCCCCGTGGGGGTGGCGAGCAAAGCATTGGTTTCTGGGACGAATCGCGAACAAGGCTTACAGCATCTGGGACGGCGTTAGATCAGTCGGGGCACTGGCCCTTTGACTGGAGGTTTCTGGGGATTTTTCATCATGTACTACACATGATATCTTGATCATGACGAAATAGCTTAGCACAGATGAAGGCCCTGGCCGTCGGCGAATGAACCATCTGCGTTTCTTTTCGGGACACTATCACATCCCTTAACTCGGTGCTGAATCAAAGTGACTGGACAGGCCGCATCCATCCTCAGCATGGGTCTGATATCCCTTCCTACCGACACCAATGAAATTCGAAATACCTGGGAGGTGTTGGACATGCCCAAACGGCCGTGCCGGACCCCTCTTTGCATACTTACTGACCCAGATCGTATGCGTCATTGTGACAAGTCTATCGAGTACCACTAACCACCAAAAAGAAAAGAAAGAAATAGAAAGAGAACAGGGTAGGTAGCCATTCCAATGAAGCTCGTCGCTGCGGGACATGGTTGCTACGCGGTACTCTGCCATGTACTCAACATCAGGTCCCCCCCCCCACGCCTTTTCCGGTGGTTCCCAAACTCGGGCAGGACAAAGAATACGGGGCTATTGGCTTCGTAGCTTGGATCTGAACAATGCCCAACAGAAAGCGGCTGATCGGGGGTTTGTGTGTGCATGTGTCTTACCTTAGCTAAGCAAAAACGCTGACAACTACAGAGTAGCCATCCAACCTTGTCGGAGTCCCCCAATTTGATTGCTGACTGCAAGGCCGGACTCCCTTCCCGTTGGCCGGTTGGATATTCGTGATAACTAGACTTTCACTCCTCTCGTCGTACGTTCCGTGCTTGTTCCGATTTGGAAAGTAAATAGCACACGCCCAAAAGAAACCTCCGATCCAGTTTGGGATTTCCCCCCCAAAAAGCGAAGAAAAGGGAGACGTTCACGAAGAACCTGGTAAAGTAGAGAGACAAGATCGGTACAGCAAACAGCAAACTGCAACAGGTCGCCCAAGATGCCCCTCCGAGGACCCGTGCCGGTGAAGCTGTGCAAGAAGGAGGACAGCGAGGTGGTCCGCGTCGGGCCCATGACCGTCTACATCTTCGAGGACGGCAGCAACACAGACAACCGGATCGGGTGCATGACGCTGGAGCTGCCGCCCGCGGCGTCCGGGCCGCCGATGCACTGGCACCGCTTCCACGACGAGTGCTTCCTCGTGACCAAGGGTTGGTTTTTTGCTTTTTCTTTTTTTTCATCGTTGGTTTTTCATGTTTATCTTGCGGGATTTTTTTGGTTTCTCTATCCACTGCCACCTGGCCCCTCCTACCTTGTTTCTCTCCCACGATGACTGAGCCGGCGAGGCGAAGGGGACTGTATTCGCTGACGGAGAGGGGTGGGGCGACGACCAGGGACGATCCGGTTCACGACGCCAGACGGGGACGTCGACGCCGAGGAGGGGCAGCTGATGGTCGTGCCGCCGCGGGCGATCCACACCTTCTCCAACCCGTCAGAGACCGAGCCGGCCGAGTTCTTCATGACGTCTACCCCAGGTATGTTGCACATTCAGGAAGAAGAAGAAAAGACGGAAAATACCCCCGGTCGTCGTTGCGCAACGGCGGCGTTGTGAGTTCCGCGCTGATCAGAGACTCCGTAGGATACTACATGGATTGTAAGTAGGGGAGAACCCAATGGCCCGCGAGCCGTCGTCAGATCAGGTTGGGGTTGGGGTGACCGTTGTCCCGAGCTGACTCGATAGACTTCCGCACGATGAGCAAGACCGTCGCCGAGGGGAAGAAGCTGTCCCGGGAGGAGACGCAGCACCTGATGGCCCTCTTCGGGACATTTCCGCCGGATGTGGAGTCGGAGCCGTAGGCTGGGGCCGGCAAAAGTCCATGGGTGTGCCCCCTATCTCTCTTTATCTCTCTCTTAGAAGGTTTTTGGGGGCATCAATGGAGAAATCGAACGTGGAGGGGGGGGGGAGGAGGGGCATCGCATGTAACCTTGATCGAGGCACCGACAGTCTATTTCTTCAATCGGAGGGATCTCCGTCTACTACCCGTATCCTCTACCGGAGTCTCCACCTTCGCTTTATCCTTTGCAGTGTTCTTCTTCGCCCCGGATGGGGCTTTGGGTTTCTCTGCGGCTTTGGAGCCCCGCGATTTCCGTCCTGGAACGGTCTCGACCGCAGGAGGCTGGGGAGCTTCCTCCTCCTCCTGATCCTCCTCCTCTTGCTTAACCTTTGCCTTGGACTTTGACGTCGCAGAGCCTTTGGCGCCCCGCGCTTTCTTGGCGGGCTTCTCGTCCTCGCTCTCCTGTGCTTTCACCCGCCTCTTGGCCTTCCCGGGAACGGCCTTGGGCTTCCCCTCCTCGTCCCCGACAGGCTCCTCCTTGGCCGAGGCCACGACCTGCCCCGTCTTCTTCTGCCTCCCGGGAGCGTAGCAGCTCGTCCGCCCGCCGACTGTGATGAAGGCGAGCTTCTCTCCGTTCGGCAGCGCCGAGGCGGCGTCCTTACTCCCCTTGCCCCAGCGGTAGTTGAACAGCCAGTCGGCCGGGAACTCGTCCGAGTCGCCGAGCTTGTCGACGGCCGTCTGGCACACGTACCGCACGGCCTCGTATAGCCGCCGCGACTCGGCCTCGGCGAAGGTGTCGCAGTACTGCTCCGGGTGCAGCCTCGACTGGTAGAGCACCTCGTCGGCGACCCAGTTGCCGATGCCGCTGATGTGTGACTGATCCAGCAGCAGCGCCTTGACGGGCACGTGGCGCGAGCGCATCTTGTCGCAGAAGTAGGCCTCGGTGAAGACGTCGGCATCGACGACGGGGTCCGGGCCGTTTTCTTTGAGCGGCGAGTGGTTCCGGATGTCGGCACCAGGGCAGTTGACGAGGCGGATGCGGCCGAAGCGACGCGGGTCGGTGAAGGCGGCCGCGACGGGGGGGTCGTCGTCGGTCTCGAGCTGGAACTTCCAGTACTTTGGCGGCCAGACGTCGGCCTCACCGTCCTTCATCTTTTTGTAGTAGTTCGTGTAGGCAGTCTTGTCGCCCTTGATGTGTATCCACCCTTGCGCGATGTCAGCCCTGAGACAAAGCAGTGCCGGAGGGGCGACGGGTGCTTCATACCTGTCATGCCCAAGTGCATCACCGCATGAGGCGGTTTGTCGAAGGTTATCCTGAGATTCGTGAGCTGGCGATCCCCCTACGTGTACTGGAATGCGAGGCCGGAAGACGTACCAAAAGTACTTCCCTTGGCTTCCCACAGACACGACCTTCCGTCCCTTCACTGCCTTCTCGAAGGCCGGACCGCTAGTGCCGACCTTACCGAAGACATTGGCATCGTCGGGGGCAGAGACCTTGGCGATCTTCTTCCCGAGCAGGTGCCGGCGCAGGAAGTGCACGCACCGGGCGACTACAAAGGCATGAGATGAGCTGAGAGTGCAGTCGGAACAGATGCCCATAAGTACCTTCAGCAATTTCAGGCATCGTGTTCACGTAATTTGAGGTGACTTATGCCACCGTCCGCCGAATGTCTTTGTTCCTTAAACGCGACGAAATGGAGACGGGCGGATCCATGACGCAGACGAAGGGGACGCGTCGAGCTCTCGCGGCTCTGCACGACCCAGGGCCATCCGCACGCAAAGAAGCCGCGAGGACACGTGACCAGATCATCGAGCTTGGTTCTTTTAGTGGGTCGTGGCCGACCGCGCGCGCCGATTTTTTCCCAGCAGGCTGCGCCCCCACTTCAAGGCTCGGAATTCCAGCACCTTTAAAAATCTTTCCTCGCAGCTTCCTCCAACTTCACGATCCCTTTCTTCACCAACCAACACTGCAAAACAACGCAGCGATGGGAGCAGTCCCGTAGCCACACACGATCCGGTAAGTTCGCGCACGCATCTTCTTTCTTGGCTTTCTTGCTACAACCTTCCCTCCTTGGTGATGACACATAAACACCGCAAACTAGAGTCTTTGACCGCAATGGAATGAAACCTCTGTTTTACACGTCAGTCTGATAGGACACGACCAACATTTTTCGTCTTTGGACTTCGCGCTTCGCACGAGCAAGTCGCTAACCCAAACAGCTTAGGCTTTTGCAGACTTCTTCTGACGCCGCGATCTGATGGCTACGATCCCGCCCTGAGATGGCTTTTTAAAAGGTAGATACACCCATTTGTACAGCAGTAGCTGGCCCTCCCCTTTTACATTACAACCCTCCGAGAACCTGATGATCAATTTTTCGTACAATGTACGGTTGGAATTACCGGCTGAATCTTACTGTTGAACAAAACTGGCTGTTTCTGATTGTTCTCGTCAAACCTTCTTTCCATGCTTGCCTCGTCTTGTTGAAGTACCATCGCTAACATGGAAACCATCAGCCATCTCAACATCCAATCGACAAGGTACATACCAACTCCCTCCACTCCCTCATCTTAACATGATGAAACGGCACTGGGCTCCGAGAGTACCCATAAGGGGCTCAGTCATGAGCAGACAAGCCGCTTTGTGGCAGGCCTAGAAAACCTCGCCCACTGATTTCGAACCGAACAATTGACTTGTTGGGATCTATCTTGTTTGCCACAAGACTGACTCGTTCGCAACAGTGTCGATAAGGATTCATCTTTGCTACAAACATCGCCTCTGCTGTCAGTGCAGTTCTGAGGGAACTGATTACTTTGGCTTCGGTTTTGGTAGGTCTAACCAACTTTTTTTTTGCTCTCCCCTTGCCTACCTGATGAGTACATTAGATGACGAGTCTGATTTGGATCTTCCAATGCGGATAACCCTTTATATACCATTCATGCAACGACTGAACTTGGCACATTTACACATTTTCCTGAAAGACGATGAAGCATGAACATCGCTGACCATTTCCAGATAGGCACGCATGACACGACTAGCATTCTGGGGGTCCCTCTGGATCAAGTGGTATGTTGCAACCTTTTTTCTTGCACACCACCCCGGCCTACCCACGGCTCCCGTTCTTTCTGATGAACGATAAACCAAAGACAAGCATATGTCAGAGCCTAACGGCGAAGCTGAGACACGTTGACTACCAGTCATTCTGAATCAAACGACCTCACAAACACATTTTTCTTGGGATCATTGTGAGAAATATAGGGGACTAACATCGTCACCAGATCCTTGTGGGCAAAACATCTTACCCGTCCAGTCCAGTCACTGGCTTATTGCAGCATTTGGTAAGCTCATCTTCAATCTCAGCTGCCCCGTACCTACCTTTCCTGCACTTCCCCAGCGTCTACATGATGATCATAAAATTTTCACGACGGTCTCCATAGCCATATGCTTTGATGATAATGCCTTTGACAAGGCTCCCATACTGATATGACGCTTCATACCCTGTTTTTTTTATTCGAGTCGTGTCTAGCGAACAGTGGCTAACTGAAGTTGTCAGGCTCTATCAATATCTATGCCTCGGTCGGTGCAATTAACGGTAAGTCGCTATCAGCAGCGTCATCTAGATACCCAAATAAATATGCATCCATCTACCGAACCTTTGCCATACTGCCATACTGCCGTGATTCTATGTGTACTCGTTTGCTACTTGGTGCCAATGTGAAGCTTCACGACGCCCTCTTGGGCATTGATATCAATAACCAATGCCAACAGCCTTCTCTTGATCATCTGTGTCCTTTCAGCTTCTTACGTTGCGCCATCATGTCCTGTCTAACGCTCTATACGCATCAGGCCCCGGCGGGGGAGTTTGGGACCCTCGAGTGAAGCCAGCTGCTTGCGGTTTTAACCCTACGCCCCTGATTGCCAGCAGCGCTTTCATCCGCCCTACCACGGCAGACCGACATTCACACACTTGCGTGTGCAGAGAGACGTTGAGGTATCCAAGTACGCAGGACCGTTGTCAGTTACGGCTATCATTAAGGTTTGGGGGTATCATTAAAGTAATCAGCCAACACGCCCAGCACATCTCTGCAGTGCTTTCCCTTCCTTTTTTTCCTCTTTCACTCTCTTCGTGGTCCCCCACCCCCTCAACATATCCAAATGCCAAAGAACGCCAACCCAGTGTACCCGACCGAATGCCCCTTGCTCGCTCTTTCTATATGCGCGAGATGCTGTCACAAGATGCACACGGGCTCGTCCCGCTCATCTTTTAGTAGTATAATTATTATTACAAACTGCCGATACCAACGCAAACAGCACTAGTCAATAAGGCGGCTAACGTCGCAAAGGAGTTCCTCGGTCGAGCGACGGTGCCGGCGCTTTTGGGAGTCGTCGTCGCGGTGAAGAGCCCTGTCAGCACCGTCGACGACGATGAGGTGGCCGGCTGCGTCGACGTCGGGGCCTGTGTGGCCAGGGGCCAGTCGCTCGAGGCACTGTACAGCACGCCGTTGATAACGGCGCCCTCACCGCGCCGAAGCATGCCGACCTGGTCGTCGCTGCAGGACCCTTGCATGTACCGCAGCCAGCACGTAGGGTCGGGCGACCTGGGCAGCTTGTCCGTATGGGTCGCGTGGGCGTCGCCCGAGGTGTTAAAGCTGGCCAGGTCGACGCGGTCGCCGGTCGAGATGGAGGTGCCCATGATGACACGGGCAAAGACCTGGAACGCGGTTTCCGGCTGGTAGGCGGGCACCGAGTGGCCGGCCTGGTAAATGCGGCTGAAGGACAGGTTGCCGAACTGGCGGACGACGCCACCAATGTACGAGTCGTTGACGATGATGGGGGCGTAGCCGGCGGCCGTGAAGTTGCGGCCGTAGAGGGCGCCAGTCTGCCAGGCGAGGTCGGCCGACGCGGCCTCGCCGCCGAGCCAGTTGCAGACGTAGTCGCGGTCGCCGTAGATGAGGGCGACGCGGATGCCGCGCTGGAGGAGGCCGGCCAGCTTCGGGATCAGGGGCCCCCTCATGTGGTCGCCGGTCGTCTGGAAGGCCGAGAGGACGGCCTGGCTCGTCATGGTAAAGTTGACAGTGGACCCGATGGACTGCTGGAAGGCGGCCGTGTTTACGTACTCGAGGTACGTGTTCGGCGGGAACGAGTCCGGGTTCTGGCGCGCGATGTCGTACCAGCTCCGACCGGACTCGGCATACGGTGCCACGACATTATCGTTGCACGTCGTGTACGCCCGCGAACACAAGTCGTTGACTGTGCCAACCCCGCCCGTGTTGTTGGCGTCGTAGACGGATTCGGCTGTGCGACACTGTTGAATCAAGTCGAAACAGCCGCCCCGAGCGTACAGAGTGCCATTCGCCATGGTTGCGCGGACGTCGGTGATGGCCTTGAAGCCGTACGTGTTGTTGGTGGCCATGGCTGGGTAGTAGGGGGCCTGAACCTGGTCGTCAATGCAGCCATTGACGATGCCCAGAGACGTCAGATGGACCTCGAGCGTGGTGTTGGCGAACAAGGAGCTGTTTTGGCGTTTCTCATTCTGCCTCTCCCAGACGTCAGAGAAGACGGGGCCATACTTCCCGCCGTAGCTCTCGGCAAAAAGGTTGATGCCCAGGGAGCTGTTGTTAGGAGGGTTGTACTGGGGAAAGGCGCCTAAGAAGCCCTGAAGCATATGCCACACGGCGATGGCGGCCGTCTCAGTTGTGTTTGCTGTGTTGTTGACGTTCAAAGAACTGAAGGTTCCGTTGAGGAAGGTCGCGGGCGGCTGGCTTCTGGGGAGCGGCTGCGGCGGGCTTGACTGGTTCGCATTGAAAAGGTCCATAGAGCCGTTGGTCGCAATGTCGTACGAGAAGCCGACTTGGTTAGGCTGTGCATGGTCAGCACGAGGGTACGTACGGAACGCCCTCGAGGGAGCAAAGGGAGTACCTGGTCAATGAAGAGCATGTTGGAAGCGCGGTCCCAGCCCCATTCCCGTGCAACAGTCTCGTACTGATCCAGCCCCTTCTCGACAACCTCGCAGGGACCGACCTCGGTGAACATGCCAAACAGCGAGCTGACACCGGGGCCGCCGTTAAGCCAGATGGTCATGGCGTTGGTGGGTTCGCGGGCACCGATGAACCAGAAGAACATGTTGGCTGGGAAGGGCCCCGGGACGCTGACCCATCCGGTGTACTGCTGCTGGGAGTCGTATGCCGTCTTGCAGGCGCCGTCGGGGATCTTGTAGCGAATGGTGACATTTCCGTCTACGGGCGAGGTGATTGTGGTGAGATTGACCGAGGTGGAGGGGAACTGGGCGGCGGTCAAGGTCGATAGCAGGGCAACGAGAGCGAGGGCGGAGTGGACGAGGCGCATGGTGAGATGTCCCGCATCGTGGCCTCGGCGCATCCTCTCTCGTCTAGGGAGGACGGCGGGGTGGTATCGTAGTGATGGTCAAGGTGTGATCCAGCGCGTACGTGAGTGTTGATGGGATCTCGGACCTTGTTGGGTGAAGAATACTGGGAGGAATGACGCACGGCACGAGAGTGTGGAATGGAGGAGAGTGAAGCGAGCAGCTGCTGGGGTGGGAGAGGGAATGTCGAGGTTTTGAAAAGGTTCCCGGTTCCCGTGAGATAGCGGCTTGGCAGATGTGACACCCCCTGCATGTTGGTGCCTACGGGCGCCCACAGCCCGTACGGGGCCACTGCCCACTGTACTGTCCCGCCTCAACAGAGCGTATTTACAGGCCTGTGAGGCACGCGCGGCCCGCGGGGAGTTTTGCTAACGGCACCCAGCGGCTGGGGTTCCGGGGTTCCGGGGACGTTCATGGTGAACTGCAGTCAGTATCGTATCGTACTGCATTCTGCAGCATGACTCGATGCTTTTCAACTCCCATAAACCCCCATGTTTTCTCGTGACATATCATATCGTCTTACCCTCGGCGGTGGCCTGTTCGTCCCATGCCATCTCACTAACAAACAGACTCGGTGAAGACCAGACGACGAAACTCTACTCAAAGATGAGCCGAGCCTCACAAAGCAAGGTTCACCACTCTCCACCAGGACAGGGCCAACATTGTTTTCTCTCAACTCTTCTCGTGGGGAGATTTAACCCCCCTTGATTTTATTTTAGCCTGTTTCCATTCGACTGCAGGCTCCATGGGCATTCGGATCAGCTTAACACCAAAGCGGTAAGGTCGACCACCGGCCATCGCCAACGGTTTCCCAAATCTGCCAGAAACCGGTGCGGCTGAGGGTTACCAGTCAGGGGTAGTTGGTTCCTACGACCCGATCAGTTTCAGTTCAGTTCAACGACGGGTTTCGCCCTTCTTCAATAGAATAGCATTCGGCATTTCCAACAGTTACATTCGTCCAAGTAGACAGATTACTGCAGTCTCGTCAGGCTTGGACTCGAGTAACACTGTCTTTCACTTTCCAAGTTATCCTCCCCCCTCCCCGCATCGTTCTAGACACGGCCCCTCCCCGACCCGGATTACCCACCCCGACATAATGGCCGATTCCGGCACCGGCACTTACACCACGGCCTCGGCCTCGGACATCATTACCTACATCGGCGTCCCTCTTGCCGTCCTCGGTGTCCTCCCCATTCTCTACAACACCATCGCAACCCTGGCCGCCCGCTCGCGCATCCGCCGCATGCTCCGCCATGCCCGCCTGACCGCCCTGACACGCTCCGACGTCGTGAACCGCGTCATCGAGGTCGACCTCCCGCGCTACGCCGTGACGCCCTGGGACCGCTTCGACCACCGCGAGGAGTATTGGTCCCTTGCCAGGTACCCCTCGTCCATACCCGGCGGGACCTGGACGACGTTCAATTGGCGGACGAACACCATCGGCCTCAAGACGCAGAGAGTCGAGTATGCCGACCAGCTGCGCCAACCCCAGGTCGAAGTGAGCTTCGAGGAGCTGGTTTCTTATCTCCTGGACCTCGGTGCCGTCCCTGACGCTCATGGCTGGAGACTTCTGAGGAGCACCGGCCTATGGACTCCCATCGGCTGTACTCTGATGCAGAGCCCGGATGGCCAACACAAGGCCCTTACCATCGCGCCCCTCGACGACTCGGACGGCCACCTCTCGCTATCCGTCATGTGGTCCTCCCACTGGACCACCAGAAGCCACGAGTCCCTCCCCCCATACTGGGTCCGTCTCCCTCCGCCTCCCGAGACCGTCACCGCGACCACAGTAGAAGACCACCCCGATGCCCTGGACGACATCAAACAGAGCCCGCTTTCCCAGAAATCCTCCCTCTCCAGCATATCCCGCGCCGCCCGCACCGCCGCGAACGCTCCCATCGCCTGCAAAATCTCCTCCCACGGCCTCATCAGCGCCCACCCCGAGCCCGACGACAACGCCCGCCCCGCCACGCCCCTGCACATCGACCACGTCCGCATCCGGCCGGGTCCCTCCGTCCCCACGGCGGGCGTGTGGTTCGCGAGCGCCGCCACGGCCTACGGCACCTCGAGCACCACCGTCCTGTGGAACTACCGCATCCCGGATGACGTCCTGGCCTTTGCGCGCGGCTCCTCCGTGCCCTGCGGCGTGCTCGAGCTCCTCGGTATCGCCGACGCCTCCCAAACGCCCGAGTGGGCCACCTGCCACGACGACATGAGGGACAACCTCGACCTCGTGGGCCGCAGGATGCGCGAGCAGCGGAACGCCATCGCCGCCGAGTCGAGGCTGCCGCCCAAGGAGAAGGAGCAGGCGGTCCGGGACCGTATGCGTAAGGAGTCGGAGCAGCGCCTCGATGACCGTGAGCTTCACCCCACACCCCCTTTCCCACCCCTTTCATCCTCAGCTCTCGTATGTAGACTGACCTCTTGACCCAACCGGGCCGCAGTCCGAGACAAGATGCGACTCGACGCCCAGCGCCGCGACCTGCGCACCCACGAGGCCATCCAGTCGCCCAAGTGGGACGCCGCCCTCGTGGCCTCGCACACCCTTCCCTGGCTCCGGCAGCACGGCCACCTACCCTCTTCCTCCGACACAACGGCGCCGGAAACCCCCCGCGCCGTCGTCGGCGGCCTACTTCACCGCATGCTCCTCGACGGCGCCTTCGCGGACGACGTGGCTTCCGTGCTGGGCGCGTGGAAGGCGTGGGCCGACAACGGCGGCATGCGCAAGTCGGACCTCGAGGCGCTGCGGGAGGCGCGGACGAGCTTCGCGCTCGCGAGCCTCCTGGTCGCCGTGATCCGGGATGCCGGCGTCGCGACCGAGGGGGGCCTGGCCGTGGATCTGCAGGAGTGCCTGGGCATGTGGCGACAGGTGAGGTTGGGGTAGATAGACGATGTTGTGCATGATGGATAATCCCCCCTTTCCTGCTGTTGCTTGACCAACGGACTGAGTGGCGGGGATGTGTAAATATCACCGTACAAACCAAAGAAGTGACAAGCAGATGTAAATTCCACTCATCTCATAGGCACGCGGTCCCAATACCTGTAACAAAATAAAAATGAAAATAAAAAGAATAACCCGCTTACCAGCCTGGTGGTCCCATCCGTCCATTCTTAATACCCCGTATCCCAATCCTTCAGGGGGTAATCAAATGCCGTTTCCAACTCCGTCGCTCTGAATGCAGGCCCATCCGGAACTCCCCAATACCCATACCATTCATTAGTTCTCCTTCGGCATGGCGCCTATTACAGGTCGTCGTCCTGCTCCGAATCAAACACAATCTCTTCTTCGTCCTCGTCCCCCCGATTCTCCAACAGCAGGCTCTCGGGCAGCATCTGGCTTTTAGACAGCAGCTGAGACGAGTCCAGCTGGAACGTGCCGGACGGCAGGCGGATCGGGCTGTCGTCCTCGTCGTCCACGAAGATGGGCAGGCTCGAGTCCGCGTGGGTGGGCCGCGGCACCGATTCGAACCGCATCTGCGAGGGGCTGCTCGATGCGTGACTCACCGTCGTCGCCTGCGAAGGCCGCACCGCCCGGCGTGGCGTGGGATTCGGCGGCCGGCTGAAGGGGGTCGGCGGCAACGTGGGCTTGGTGAGATGGAGCTCCGTGCCGAACTTGCGTCGACTTCTGGTTGGCGTTTGGCTGGATGGCACCAGCAGGTCGGCGTCCGACGAGTGGTGTTGCGTCGAGCGCTCGATGTCGCTTCGGATCTGCTCAGCCAGTTCCTGAGACATTGTACGATCTTGCGAAGGTCCTGAGGCAGCCGGCAACGACCCTTTCCTGCCAGTTTCAGGTTCGGGCTTGGCTTCGGTTTCGGCTCGGTCTTCCTCATCTTCATCTTCATCGTCTCCAAATACTGAACATCGCAGGTTGGCCATCAAATGCCCAACAACGGCCGGCAGTACATAGTTGTACTTCTGTGGCGGCCCGTGCAGGTAATCGCGATCCATCATGTACTGAAGAGATAACGGATCGTTCAACTCGTAGAGTCTGTCCAGGCGATAGGCAAACTTAGAACCCTTCTTCTGGTTGAACTCCGCGTTGCCGATGCCATCTTCGTCGATCTCGCCCGGCGTCTTTGCATCGCTGAAGCAAGCCATGTACCTCAGCTCTCCGACGGGCTGGGTGACGTAGAGCCACATTCGCGAGACAGTATGCGGAATCTTGTAGTTGCGGAATTCGTAGTTTTTCCTGCCGGCCACAATATTTTCCATGTGTTCCGGGCGGATGGAGATGAAGATGTCTGTCCGATCGCCCTGGGGGCCCATGCCGTCTACGACGTCTTGAGGAAGCCGCTGGCTTTCCAACCCTTGCGTATGAGGCGTCTTTGGTGTCTCGACAGAAGCCTTTCCCTTGGACTTGGGTGTTTTCTGGCCTTGAGTTGGTGTCTGAGAAACAGACTCGTCATTGGTCTCGCCACTTGCTTCCCCAATAACGCTTGAGCCGCTGTTATGGGTAGGCTCAGGGGAAGACGTGATGACTTCCACCGTCTCCCTGCGCCCTGATGCACCCGAATCCAGGCGCGCGAGTTTGGGAAACGCGAACGGCTTTGACAAAACCACCGTGGCTTCCTCGTCATCTTCGTCGCTGGCGGCGGGGGTGACATTCTCCTTATCAGAGTCGTCCTCTTCTGCAGGGGATGCCTCCTTGGAAGCCTGCTTCTCTTCCGATGAAGCAAGCAGTTGATCCATCTGGACCTGCGTTTCTTCGCCAACGGCGTCGTACCCTTCAGCCTCTTCATCTAGAATTTCAAGGTCGTCGAGCTCATCCTCAGAGTCGGCAATTTCGCGCAGAGGTGATCTCGCCGGTCGCCGGGGCGATGGGCTGACGTCGCGTCCTTCCTGTTCTTCGCCTTCCGTTTCCTCCTCTTCGTCTTCCTCCATCGGAACTAGGCTGGCCGTGGGATGCGGCGTGATGAAGCGAACATTCTTGGCAGGCTGCAGTGGCATTTTGGAAGGAGAAGTGAGCTGGCTTGAGGCTTGGCTTCCCGTGGTCGCGTAAGAGTCTTGGACAGTAAGAGTTCGTGGGCGTTTGACAGATCCAGTAAGCTTCGGCAGCGGTGACATTGTGTTGGTCGACTTGTTTTTCAAGGGAGACCTCTTAGGCGCGGGGCTGTACCTAGCCAGCATGGGCGTGAGGGGGCTGCCTTGCGACGACGGAATCTCGAGAATGACACGCTTGTTGGTTGGTGTTTGTGGAATGACGGATGGCGTTCTGCTTAGGGCCTTCTTGCCAGGTACTTGGTTTTCCTTGTCTTTGGCAGAAGGAAGTACCGGCGCATGCTTCTCTATCTCATCGTCCGAGGGCTGGAACTGCCACACGTCGTCCTCTTCCTCGTCACCTGAGGATTTCTCCAAAGATCTCCTTGACATCTGCGTCAGAGTCTGCGTGTGAAAGGAAGAGCTCGGTGTCGGTGAATCCCCGGCAGTCTTTCTTCTTTTCTTCCTGGGCACGGGGTCTTCCTCATCATCGGATAGGTCGAACCGCACAGGTGACGATCGCGTGGTCTCAAACATTTGGGTCAGAGTCCTCTGCTGGTGATCGGAGATACGAGCGGTTGGCTTGCGGGCGCTGTACGTTCGCACTTCAGTTCGACGATGCGGGAACGTTGCCTGCTTGGCCGGCTTAGTGGACTTGTAGACTCGGTCGGGAGGAGGGGCAACCCGGGCCCGGCCGCCAGAGCGGGTTTGTGGTGGCATATTGGATGACGGCGCAATCGTCACTGGTGGAGGTTTGGGTGATCACGTTCAGAGCGTCTGGATCGTCGATAGGAGCGATGGGTGGGACGTTGAGCCTTCGCGGAGGAGGGAGAGCCAGCTCAGGTGGTCGAGCGCATGCTGACGACCTGGTCCATGTGCGGTTCAAGAAGAGCGCGTCGCGTAGGATGTGGGATTGATTTACGCGTAGCGGCCGTGTCAGGACGTGGGAACATCTGACATCACATGCACGAAGCGAGGCGGGGGGATCAGTGCATCTGAGGGTCACTCGCTTAAGTGAATTGAAGACGCGCTTCTGCAATGTCGTTTCGTCTGTGCATAACGTCTGTGCATAACTCCTCCCTTGCTCCAGGTGCAATTCACTGGCCAAGGCGATTACAATGATAACTTGCAGGCTAAATCGCATGAGCGCACAAGTGTTTGTTCTCACACGGCATGCCATACATATGTCGTTGCACAACACAACACTAGCAGCGTAGGATGAAAGTGGAATTAAATTGTCAACTGTCAATTGTCAATTGGTATGCCGATTTACCTCTGGGTATCCAAACTTGTAAGACATAACGCCAAACGCTATGCTGCCCGAACGCAACAACACCCTCTACCTACACCATGCTCTGCATTTGTGCTTCCGGCGACAACCAATTTTCCGAGGCCGGGCCTTTCATTAGGTTAGTATCATGATCCCTTGGTCATGACACTAGCCCATCACCTTGTGTGTGTTATTTATTCGAGCCAAAGTTAGGTGGAGCAATTGGCCAATGACGTTGACCATATCGTCATTCATCTGCTCGACCGGAAGCTTAACCAGACCTTTAGAATTTCTTTCTGGTGATGCGTTGAAGAAGTCGTCTAAGCTTGGACGTAGGCTTCATTGTCGAGCTGTCCGAAGTGAGCGATACCGAAGAACGGGTGGAGTTGGCCTGAAGGCGGTAGTAGTCCTCGATGTAGTCCTCGAGGCTGGCGTCACACACGCTGAGATCAAGGACGTGGTTGTGGTAGTACCGAATCTTGGCATCGTATCTCAGGTCTCTCAGCTTCTCCGTAGGCAGAATCTGGGGAGCATAACTAGTGAAAGCAGCCATCTTGTTGGTGTATCAAATTGAACCGTAGTATGAATGTTCTTTGGATGAGGGGAATAGAGATGTTGCGAGAGTTTGGTATGGTAGAAGAGGTTGAAGGAAAGCAGGAATGGGACATCATTCTGCGACCAGAAGAGACATTATTGTAGTGTCCGCAACAGTCACTATCTGTACCAAACTTCAATGGCTTTTGGACTACCTTGGATAGTTAAGATTGGCGAATGGTGGCAAGCCATTATCCATCAGTGAGACCACGATTCGCCCAAACTCTCACGTGTATACTGCGCAGCCATGCTTTGCAAAGCCACAATCACCACACCTTTTTATAGTTCGGCGGCACAACCGCTGGATGGTCCAGGCAAACAGTTCAACAACGCGAAATGGTTGTACAACACAAAGAAGATTCTAGAGTCAGTTATGTACACATCAGAATCCTCTGATCTATTTCTTCGGCTCCTCCTTCTTCTCCTCGGGCTTCGGCGTCGGCAGCTTGAAGGTGTCGGGGCGTCTGTCCGTGCCAGGTCCAACCTGCTCCCAGGCGCTGGTGCCTCCCTCGAAGTTGCGGAACGCCTGGGTGAGCTCAAGAGGCTCGGTGACGATGCGCTTCTTCTCCTCGTCATACCTGAGCTCAGTGTAGCCGGTAAGAGGGAAATCCTTTCGCAGTGGGTGGCCCTCGAAACCGTAATCGGTCATAATTCTGCGCAGATCCGGGTGGTCGGTGAAGAAGACGCCGAACAGGTCATAAACCTCACGCTCGTACCAGTTGGCTCCGTCGAAGAGGGGAGTGATGCTGGGAACGGGCGAGGCCTCGTCGGCGTAGGTCTTGACGCGGATGCGGGAGTTGTGGCGCACACTGAGGAGGTTGTAAACGACCTCGAATCGCTGGTCTCGGGTTGGGTAATCGACCGCGGTGATGTCGCTAACCTGAGTGAACTCGGCCGAGCTGTTGTCTGCTAGTTGTTAGATACGAACCGGGCCTTGGTATGAACGATTGACACGAACACTTGAGGAATGAGAAGACGGGGATGATTCCCGAGGGAGAGACGTAGATGGTGAGCTCGTCCTTCCAGACCGAGATCTGCTGGACGTACTTGGGCAGGCAGCCCATGATCCAAGACCCATACTTGTGCATGTTGTCGGCCTTGGACTCGTACTTGTCAGCCGGGTTGACAAGAGGGACCTTGAGGGTGCCGATGTGCTCGCGAGGAGACTTCCTCATGTTCTCAGCATCCTTGGGAAACCCGGTCGGGAGGCCGGCCAATTGAGGGATGGAGGTCGAGAAGCATCGGATTTCGCTGGGGCGGCAGTTGCGCAAGCCCGCCAGAGCCCTACTACGATAGAGCTTAGTCGCCATCGTTGCGGTTGTTGCAGTGCTGGGGGGCTTGATGCCTCTGTGGAAGTGGTGATTGATGATGCCGGGCTTCTGCGATGCTTGAGGACTGGAAAGAAGCTAGCCGATTTACGCTCACCCCATGGCGTCCTTTTCCTGCCTTCTCTTATGCATGAAACCTGGGAATCTACCTAGGTAACTTGATTGTGGGTGCTGATGATGCTGCGTACGAACACATCGCTAAAAAAAAAACTTCGCTTGTAGTATATTGAGGAAGAATTTCTCTTCCTTCACTACAATCACTTGGCTAATCCTTCTTTTTATTCAAAATCTCCTGTCTGGTATCGTACCTGCCTGCAACTCTCTCCTCTGCCTCCAAATTCCAGCCACACTGAGAGGGGTGTGTATAACAGCTGCTGACTGGCACTATTCTGAGCCCTTCAATTGGTCCCAAGTCACAAAACTACGGACAGCACGTGACAGCGTCTGTGGGCATCTGGTCACCTTACGTAAGGTGCCAATCCGACTGACGACCCATCCGAGAAAGGCTTTGGCTTCATTTGCGTATTGAACAACTTCCCTCTCCTTACCACCTCCACTCAGAAAACGACGAACCAACCTCCCCAAGCACATTCTTAAACCGCCACAGACTGTCACCATGGCACCCCAAGATACCTTTATCGACGAGGAGGAAGATACCTGGTGTGTTTCTCCTCCCCTCTCATTTCGCGCGCATCGTCAACCTGCGTTGGCTGCCTAGAGTATTGGGCATCGCGAACTAACTTATTTCTCCACAGCCCGTTATGCATCGAGGAATTCGACCTGTCCGATCGGAACTTCCGACCCTGCCCATGCGGCTACCAGGTACGACGACCTTCCGGCCCGATCGTCCTAGTCCCTCCATCGGCGACGATCGATTTCTGACCGTTTTTTAGGTGTGCCAGTTCTGCTTCAACAACATCAAGAACAACATGAACGGCCTGTGTCCCGCATGCAGAAGGCCATACGATGAAAAGACGATACAGTGGAAGGTCGTCACTACGGAAGAGTGCGTGACCTTGGGAGACAGCCCCCGGTAACGCCACGCTGACAAAGTTTAGGGTTGCCGAGTTTCGAGCAAATATCCAGAAGAACCAGAAAAAGCGAGCTCAAGACCAGAAGCAAAAAGAGGTTCAGAAGCGCGAGGTCGAGAAGGAGAGCCGCAAGAACCTCGTTGGCGTCCGGGTCGTCCAGAAGAACCTGGTTTATGTGACCGGTCTGACACCTACAGTGCGAGAGGACGAACTACTCAAGACGCTGCGCAAGCCCGAATTTTTCGGTCAATACGGCAACATTCAAAAGATCTCAATCAGCAATCGGAAGACCTCGGACGGCCAAAACTCGCTCGGAATTTACGTGACTTTCGAGAAGAAGGAAGATGCTCAACGGTGCATCCAGGCGGTCAACGGCTCTCAAAATGGCGATCGAGTGCTGAGGGCTCAACTCGGCACCACCAAGTACTGTTCGGCCTGGCTGCGGCACGAGCAGTGCGCCAACAGGCAGTGCATGTTCTTGCACGAGTTGGGCGACGAAGAGGACAGCTATACTCGACAGGACCTGTCGTCGATGAACAGCATCAGCTCGCAGCGGCCGCTCCCCGCTGGCTCCTCGTCCAACAGCGGCGGTGGCCCGTCACGAACTGCGTCACGGCAGCAGAATATTACGCCCTCGGTGCCTGCGGCTTCGCAACCCATGGCACGATCATCGAGCAAGGACGGGTCGGAGAATGGCGGCGATGGCCCGGCTCTGCCAGCGTCGGCCAACTGGGCGAGAAATCCCCAGCGGAGTCGCAGAGGAAGCCACGCCACCAGTGGCGCCGCCTCCAGCCCTGCAATCTCGACCGCCCTCCCCGTAACGACCGAGGCAGTGCCCGAAGAGGCTATTGATGAGGCGCCTTCGAGAAAGGAATCCCCCGCACCTGCGACCGAGAGCAGTGCCTCAAAGTCCACCACCATAGCTGACAGCAGAAAATCCAACAGTCTTCCGGATAACCTCCTCAGGGGAATTCTCAAGGCCATGCAGGGTTGTCCTTTCAGCTATCACGCCTCCGACACGAACCAGCTCGAGACGATTTACCCCCCCATGTTCGACACCCGCGGAGGCGAGAAGAGACGAGCCATGCGCGAGGAGGAAGAGTCACGCCTGGGCGTCGAACAAGAGCAGCCGAGCGATGCACAAGAACCTTCAGAAGGCGAACCGGAGACGGGAGGCAGCCTGGCCCTCGGCGGCGAGCCCGAAGACCGAGACGCCGCTCGCGAAGCCGCATTCGAACAACGTCGACCCGGAACGCAGCCGCCTATTCAGCGCACCAACGGCGAAGGCCTCTTTGGCCCCGCACTCGGCTCAGGGTTCAGTCAGGCGTCTGTGTCTGCCGGTTCCGTCGGCGGCAGCCGCTCGATGACACCTCAGCAGCAACTCTTCGTCCGATCCCAGAGCGGCTTCGGCGATCATCTGCCTCCGGGCATCACAACTGCGCAGCCTTCGGCGGTTCAGCAACAAGGTGGCGGCCACAACAGACAAGGATCGAGGTTCAGCTTTGCTAATGACAGCGCGGGCACTTCAGCTTCGGTCAAGGTCTCCGCGAACCCGAGAATCATGGCGCAGCAGACGGCCATGATGCCATCCGCCTTCCACTCGCAGCCCGGCAGCCAGTATTATGCATCCTCCATGCCCGGACCTCCTCCGGGTCTCAAGTCGACAGGCACGCCACCAAACATGTTTGGACAGGGCCACTCGTTCGGTGGCAGCTTCGGCGCGGCGTCCAAGGATTCCGCCGAGCTTCTTCAGACGTTGATTCGAGGCCGGGGGGCCAATGGACAGGGTCATGATGCTGGTAAGCGTGAGTACATGTTATCTTCTTTCTCTAATCAGTACCCATCCTCTACCTCCTCCACCCCAGCTCCTGCTTCGGGCCTCCTGGCGTCGCTCTACGGTAACCAGCCTGGAGCATTCCAAGACTTCGGTCCCAAGCAGAAGAAGAAGGGGAAGAAGCACAGACATGCTAACACTTCCTCCTCTGGGGGAGGTGGCCTAGTTGATCTTGCGGACCCGAGCATCCTGCAAGCGAGAATGCAACACCAGTCGCAGAGCAACGCCGGAGTCGGACAGGGACTGTTCGGTGGACAGAGCCAAGGTGGGTACAACCCGAACATGATGTACAACACACGTTTTCCAGGCGCCGGATGGTAGCCCTTTTCGAGAGACAACGCAGTAGATTAGGGGGTGTTTGGTGTTGGTTGTTTACGGGTTTTTGTTTTCCACGCACGCACGCTCGCACGCACGCAAACACACATACACACACACACACACACACACACACACACTTCATGTATCATGAGAAGGGAGGGGGCGGGGAGGCGTCGCGGCATATCACAGGCGGACGATCGTTCCTCGAAGGGACCGGGAGCGCACCGCACAACATCATGCATTGATTCAGCGAGCATCGCGGAAAACATCGGGGCCGCTCGGGGAGTGGCAAGGGTTGCATTTGGCGTCGCGCTTCACACGTTTCTTCTGGGCAAACAAGGACCGACACCTTACACTCGTCCCGACATTATACCTCTTTTTCTTTTGGACTCGCACGTCATGGGTTTATGGGTCACGTCAGTCAGGCAAGCCATCATCGTCTTCCAAACCGCCTTAATGTACGTTAACTCCCAGACCCGTCCTCCGGTGATGAGGATGGGAGGGTGGCATAAGGAACAATAAAGCATCTTGCTCATACTTATCGCTCGTTGTCCCCGCAGATCATCAAGGAAGACGATGATGGCCGCCGTGAAGTGCTCCTGTAATTCCGCATCCCTGTATCTAAACGTTGTCTCTCGTGTGCTACCATGCTCTGGCGTCATTTTCTTTCTGCTCTTCTCTTCTTATCCCCGTCTCTCTCTTTTATCAGTTCTTCGACGGCAATCTTGGGAACCCCTGACTAACTGGTTCCCTAGATGATGATTTGTTGTCACTTGATGAGGCTGCCTTTTCGGTTGACGCGCTGGTATCCGACGACCCTCTACCGAGCTATGTTGGAACCATAGGCGGCGGGTCAGCGAGACCAGCGGCACCAACCCCGCCGCCCGGCCTAGGTCCTCAGAGAATAGCATCACCGGCTCCGCGACAAGCGCCGATCCCTGTGATACCGGCCACGCCGCTCACACCTGCAGCCCCGAAGCCTGCGGTTCCCACCATGGCCAACGTTGTTCGGGCTGCAACCCCGGACCCGACGCTTCGCAAGAAGGCTGGTGGGACGGAAGCCAAGAAGAGTATCAAGGCTCTGGCCGTGGAAAGCGGCCTCTCCAAGGACATCGCCTCGCAAGCATCTCCGTCGAAGGGCAAGTCTTTGTTGCAGGAAGAAGACTTCCCCGCGTTGGATGCTGTCAAGGGGGCCGGTACGCGACCCGGGACGCCGTCAAAGCTTGCGATTGCAACACCAAAGATTGCCCCGGCGAGCATCAAGAAACCGCAGCCCGAAGCTGCCGCAGCTGCTCCCCCGACTCCAGCGGCCGAGGCGCCCAAAACTGTCGAGAAGAAACCAGTGCCGGGTATATTGAACATCGCCGCGGCAACCAAGGCAGCTCAGGCGAAGCAGCCAGGAACGTCTACTGCAGAGCACTCAGATCCGTTGGCGTTCCCCGCCCTGCCGACTCCGACGACCGCCGGTGCCCCGTCTCCTGTAACGAGAGCTGCACCCAAGACTTTGCGTGTCGTCTCAACACCCAAAGCTGAAGCAGTGCCGGCTTTCCCTTCTGGCGCCGCCTTCTCCGCCGCCGCCAGAGCCGTGTCTACGGCTTCCGGCCGACCAGGAACGCCGGCCAGCGAGATCATCAGCGACAGTGCGTCCATTGTATCTGCATCTGTTTCTGCATCCCGAACGAGTTCGCCGCCGCCCACTAGGGTCGGGACAGCGCCCGTCCGCAATACGACGAAGAGCCAGCAGCGCAAACAACGTAAGGAGGCCCACAAGGAACAGTCGGCCTCCATTGCTGTCGCGCCGAAAGTAGCGGAACCCGAGGAGCAAGCCCCCATCGTCGGCCGCAAGAAGAAGCAGAAGAAGGAGAAGCCGGTCACGACGCCGCCGGCAGTGCCTAAGAAGTCTGTCGAGCGCGCAGTGACACCGCCACCTCCGCCGAAAGAGCCCACTCCTCCTCCCAAGCCGATCCTTGAGAGGACGGTTGTCGACCTGCCCCCTCCAAAGGGCAAGGCGGCCAAGAACGCTGCAAAGATGACAAAGGCAGCCGAAGAGAAGGGCAAGAGCAAAGAGGTGCCGGAAGCACCTGTTCTCACACCTCCGGCGCCGACTGCCATCGCTGCGCCCGAAGAGCCACATGATATCGCAGACAACCCCAAGACCATCCCCGAGGTGGTCTTTCAGGACCTCCTCGGTACTGGACAGGCGCCCCCGGTGGACGCCCTGACGCTGCTCAAGCCGCTTGCCGAACAGAACACTCGGCTCGACCGGGCGCACGCCGCTGCGGCGCACGGCAACAACCCGCCTCCGTCGACCACGACTAAGAACATGGTATCCGAGGCAGATCACGCCATTCTGGTGACTGGCCAGCCGGTACGCAAGGTCATGGACGGCCACCGCGTGCTCATCACACCCAACGGTGACTGCGTCCGCAATCTCACCGAGGAGGAAGAGGACAAATACCTGGAGCTTCAGAAGTGTGTTGCACTAGCCAGCGACCAGCCCGACACCTTCGTTGCGCCCCGTCACCAAGCCCGTCCTGGCGGCTTCTCTCTCATCAAGGGCCGCGCAGTGCCCAACGGTCCTCCGTCGTACTTCCCGCCGTCGCCCAACGCGCAGAAAATGTTCTCCGACGATCCGGTCAATAAGATCCAGCGCGAGGAGGCAATCAGCTACATCAACCAATTCGTCCTCCCGCGGCTCAATCTTGGCAACACCAACCTGTTCCCGGGCAGCTGGAAGTCCGCACCTGGTGCCAAGGACGCCCTCTCTGCGCGCGAGACGGCCGCCGCCAGCCTCAACTCGCTGGCCCCGTATATCTATGGCCACGACGCAGCTGCCGGAGCGGGCATCTACTCGGCTGAGAGCGGTGGTTCGGGCAAGGATATTCCCGAGGACGAGACGCCCTTTGGTGGCCTGGACTCGCCGCAACACCAGGGTACCGAGGTTGTCGTCGCGAGCGCCTCTACCTCTGCCTCTGCCTCTGCCTCTGCTGCGGCAGCGGCCGCCGCCCAAGTTCACGCTCATAACAGCAGCGTGCACCCCAAGCTTCCCGGCACGCCCCTCAACGCCATGTCGCTGATGAGTGTGGAGGACGCCGAGGCGGCGCTGGCACTGGCGCGCAAGGAGTCGGAGAAGCTCGAGAAGGGACTCAACCAGGCCATCAAGCGGAATAGGAGACTGCTTCTCGGCGGTAGATGACTAGCCGTGAGCCTGGCAGAATTTGTCGAGAGCGTCGTCGCTGCCGTGGCCGTGCAGACGCTGGTGTTGGGGGTCGGCGTGGTTGTCACCGTCGTGGATCTGCTGTCTGGGTTTGGAGACAGAAGATGGGGGTTTTCGTGATGCGCGTGTATTCTCCCGGAAGCGCCATTATTGCTTGACACACATCATGAGCGAGGAGCGTGCATTGTTACGATATGAGGCACGCCGTGAGTGTGTGTGTGTTTTTCCCTGTCCTCTTCGAGCGTTTGGCGAACCTTGTTACGAGTATGCTGTTTTGCTGAAGGGTAGAGGATACGTGTATGTATGTAGCGCGTTTACTGTACACATCATGTGTTATGTTGTATGCTGGAGGCCGCCCACGATGGGACACACCCGAGGGACTAGGGGAGCGAGCGGCCTGTCTATTATCCCGTGGGATGGATAAAGCTTAATGATAACTGATACCCCCCCTTACCTCCCCCTCCTTTTCTTCACGATCACGGCGAGAGGTATGAAGGTGTTGTCATGGCGTAAACGTAAGCGCTTGTGTGGAACCTGATGTGACGTGTGGTGCCACCCGAATGTGTACCTTGTGAAACAAGCAGCTATCCATACATGTTGTCTTGCGATATGTTTGCAGTACGTGGCAGGATGAAATGTGACGAAATATACGCGAACTAAGTGCGCCAAAAAACATGCCGAAGGGGTATCTGTCACTCGCGGAAAAGCATCCGGACCTCATCCCGCTCTCCCCTTCCGTCTCGTCGTCACCCAGACCGGTTTGCCTATCCGTCGTGCTCCCACTCTCGAGCAGCCTCCTCGCCGCGCACTACGTCAAGCTCGTCCCGCAGCTTGTCCATGAGCTTCTCCAGGATCCACTCGCACTCCTCCTGGCTGCCCATCAGCGGCGACTGCGACCCGACCCAGGACCACTTGTCCTCGTCGGGGCATTCGCCTTCCTCGTCGTCGTCGACAACGACGCCTTCCCGGGTCTCCTTGCTCCTCTTGCCGTTCTCCATCTTCTTCTTCTTGGAGTGGATGTGCGGGCGCGCCTTGCGGTGCGTCGCGGAGCTGGACTCGTCCTCGCCGATGAGCTTCAGGTACCACGCCCACTCGGCAAAGGTATACCGCCGCGCGGGCTTCTCTTTGGCGTGCTGCCTGACGGCGGCGATCTCGGAGATGAGGAGGAAGTGGAAGTCTGCGCGGGAGGATGGGAGGGCGGTGACGGGAGAGCGGGTGCGGGACGAGGTCCGGGGGCGACGGCGTCGCTGCCGCTGCTGCTGTTGCTGCTGACCGGGTTGTTTCTCTCGGCTGGCGGTGGGGTCTGACGATGATGACGATTGCTGCTGGAGGGTCTGTAGTAGGGGGCCGGAGGGGTGTTTGCGGTCCTGGTCACGGGTGTTGTATGCTTCCGTCTCGTCGGTGTCACCGTCTTCTTCGGGGCGTGACTGACGTAGGCGGTGAGCGTTGGAGAGGAAGCCCGGCGGGAGCTCTTCATCGTCGTCGTCGTTGTGTTCTTCGTTCTCTTCTTCTTCCTCCTCTTCGCGCTCCGAGTCCAAGTCCGAGTTCCTGTCGGAAGGGTGAAAGAGGAAGCCGCAGGTGAGGCGGTGAAGGAAGGACATGAGATCCTTATGAAAGCCGCGCTCGCCTGGTAGGATCGTAATACTGCCCAGCTCGAGGGTGGCGTCGCGGACGGCCTTGACGACGGTGTCGCCGGCGTTGGAGATCATGACGGTCATGGTCGGCAGGGCCAGCAGGGACCAGAAGACGAAGAAGGCCTTGCCGGCGTTGGAGATCGGGGTGCGGTCGCCGTAGCCGATGGTGGTCAGGGTGACGAAGGCGAAGTAGAAGCCGTCAAAGTAGGACCAGTTCTGGTAGGGCCGCTCGCACTCCTGGAAGACTTTTGCGCCGACAAGCCAGAGGACGAGCCAGGAGGAGAAGGAGACGGACATGGCCATCCAGCGGCGGCGGACGGAGGCCTGGTTTTGAATCTTACGCATGAGGTCGAACTCCCTCTCGCGGCGCTCGAGCTCGGTGGCGGGAGACGAAGACGAGCTTGGAGACGCGGAAGAAGCGGCCTCGGATTCCTCATGAATGGGCTTGAGGATCTCGTCGTTGCCCTTGCGGGTCATGCTCTGGATGAGATGGCGGCGCTTCTTCTCGACCATGCGGGCGTCGAGGCGGCGGCGGCCGCGCTCGAGGACGAGGGTGCGGATGGAGCCGATGACGAGACCGAGGCTGATGACGCCGATGAGAGCGTAGGGGATGAGCAGGGCGCGGCCGAGCGGGGAGGCGGCGGCGTAGTCGCCGAAACCGACGGTGAAGAGGGTGACGTTGGCCCAATAGACGGCGTCAAGGTAGGTCCAACCCTCGATAGTGGAGAAGACGAGGGCGCCGAGGAGGAGGTAGAGGAGGAAGAGGATGGTCTGCAGCATGAGGGTGCGCTGGGCGGTGGTGAGCTGAAAGTCCTCGGCGTAGTGGCGGGCGTGGGCGCCGTAGACGGTGACGACCATGAGGGAGGCGGTGACGAAGTAGAGGATGGCGGCGAACATGCCGTAGTAGAAGGCCTGGGAGAGGATGTGCTCGTCGGCGGGCTCGAGGGCGAGGGGCCCGGCGGCAGTGGCGTTAAGGGTGACGAGACAGACGGCCGAGAGGTACCAGCCGACGATGGTGACAGGCTGAGCGAGGGAGAAGCGCACACGGCGGGCCATGTTGAGGAGGAGGAAGACGTTGGAGATGATTGCTATGGCGAGCTGGATGGCGTTGATGATGATGAGCCTATGGGTGTGTGTCGCGCAGTCAGTCGGGATGTCGCACGCGTGGCTTACACGGGGGAGAGAATGCTCACCACTTCGGATCCTCGACAAAGGGGGCGGCGGCGATGTCGGTGCCCGGCGGGAAGCGCTGGCGCCACGGGCGGACGAGGGCGCAGATGGAAAAGGCCGAGGCGACGGGGCCGAGGGTGCCGGCGATCATGGGGAAGGCGGAGGAGGCGAACCACCAGCGGCTCGGGTCGAGGTGGGCGACATCGTTGGCGAAGCGCTTGTCACGGCGCTCCTTGGACTGCTCGAGCTGGCCGATGCGCTCTTCGATGTTGTCGCCCAGGTCGGCGTCGTTCATGGCGGAGGCTGGTGGCGGGTGCGGGACGAGGGCATTCCCAACCTTTGACCTTGGCACAACTACTTCATGAAAAAGACCGAGAGCAGATGTGTGAAGAGGAGAGAATGATCTCCTTTCGTCGAAATAAACAACGTCTTGCTTGGACCCCTGGAGGTCCAGACCTTCTCTGACTTCTTAGCCAGAAATGCTCTCCTGACCCTCTCTCGACTAGGATGACCCTGACGAAGGGGCAGTAGTGCTTCGCGATGACGTCTGTCGGTAGTTGAAGAGGGTGTGCGACCTGTCTCTGCCCTCAGTCACTCCCCCCCCTTCGCTGGCACACTAACTTACTGAGACACTGGGCGATGTTCAGCGAGTGTATACTACGACGGCGGCACGTAGCCCTGGGGGTATGTACGCAACCGATGATCTCTGTGTGAGAAGCTGGAAGCGCTGAGCGGGTGAAAAGGAGGAGACGGATGCGGTCATCTCTTCGTCCATGTGAACTGTCGGCGTCTCCAAAGACATCGAGCTTGGCATCCATCTTTAGATATGTAGAAAAGTATGTACATCGTATATACACTCGTATATATCCCATGTCTGCCCCGGATCGCATGTCTCGAGGAGATTACCTGTAAAGTCAATCTTCCGACGGATCAGGTTACCCATGCCTGCAGAAACGAGGGACTCATGATCTTTGGCGCGGCGATCCTCGTTTGGGAGGAAGGGGGGAACAGCCTATGTTTGGCTCGTCCGGCAGCCACGAGGTGTTGTCCACGCCCGTTTTTAGCGGGTTCTCCGCTACGGCGCTTGGAGGGCCAGAGGGCCAGAGGGCGACGGGAGGGGGGAACCAAGACTTGGGATCCTGGCCGGTGTTGGAGAAGCTTTGGTGACGTGGGGCAGGTACTGCGGCAGTGCTAATCAGTGAGATATGCGTATTAGGTAATAGAGCGTTAGGTAAGCAATTGGGTGGGCTGAAAACAGAAAAGTACTTGTCACTCTATGTGAGGTACGTAGATATCCATGTACACAAGGTACCTTAGGCACAGTATAGAGTACAGTCCGTCAACTTACACGGGACAACTGGGGCGAAAAACACGTTTTCCCCCATTGTTGACCTGCCCGGTTGTACGTCCATCGTTGCGTTCAATGAGTTGCTGCATGAGTGAGAGGGACAACTGACCATGAGCGGTGCCATTCATCCCTCTCATATCCCCACATCATCTCTCGTTGTTTTCAGACGATGAAAAGATGGCTTGGCCTCTGCCTGCCGTCTCGTCTTCGCCCGGGTCGCGTCCTCCAGCGACGGCGCTTCCATTATGACCATGACCCAAACCCCCGTGTCGAGTCCGTCGAGGTCGTGTGCGCCTCCTCGGGGAGCATCACAGTAGAGTGAGTACATCATCCATCCTCCTTTCCATCACCCCAACCGCCCGTGTTTGGAGTTCCCAACAACTAATACGCCCTCTCAGCTTGCACAACGTCACCCGGCACGCCCCCTCAACCCCGCTGGTGCTGTACATTCCCCCCTTCTCACCAACCCCGGGTACCCGGCCGCCCGTCCCCCGCTTCCTTCGCCCGTACCCAACCGCCGTCATCAACTACCGCTGGTCCGCCCCGGCCCCCACCCGCCAATCATCTTCCGATGCCGGCGCCGAGCGACACGACTTCACCACGCCGTTACAATGGCCGACCCCGCTCCACGACACTCTCGCCGGCTACACCTGGCTCCTCGAGAACCTGCGCCCGCCCGACACCGCCCGCCGCGACGTCTACGTCTACAGCTCCCACGCCGGCGCCAGCATCGCAACCTCCCTGGCCCTCACCGAGTCGCACCATCACGAGCCCATGGCCGTCCGCGGCCTCGTCGCCTGGAACGGCATCTACAACTGGTCCATGTTCCTGCCCGACCACAAGGTCAACAAGCCGTCCTCTGCCCGCAGCAAGAAGCTCCCGCCGCCACCCGAGGAAGGGTCGGCGCTGCACGGCCTGCAGACTAGGATGCCCGAGCTGTTCCGCGCCCCCGTTGACCTGCTCGACCCCTTTGCGAGCCCGAGCCTGTTCTTCCAGACCGCCGGCATGACGGCGCCGTCGAGCTTCACCCGGGCCGCCGCTATGTCCTCTTTCATCGACAAGCTGTCTTCCGTCACGGCCGGGGTGAGGCCGTCCGACATTCTGGATCTCGTCGGCGGCGGCGGCAGCGCGTTCCCAGCGCCCAGGCGGAGCGCCCTCATCTTCCCGCCGAGGAAGTCCACGCTGAAGCTGCCCCCGACGCTCCTGCTGCACGACTCGCCGCCGACCGAAACGGCGGTCCGCAGAACCAGGAGAACTGGAACGTCGTCGTCGTCATCACTTCTCTCGTCCCTCTCGTCGAGCTCGGCATCACCGCCGCGGCGGCGGCGCAAGGTGGTCGGGCACACGTTCGAGACGCAGGCGGCGGAGCTGGCGGGCCTGATGAGGCGGAGCCTGGAGAAGCTGGAGTTCAAGACGCGGCTGGAGTGGGACGAGGACTTTGACGAGGCCGCCGAGTCGGGGAGGCGGGTGGCAGTCGTCGACGCTGGTGAGAACGAGGGATTGGAACTCGGCGAGCAAGGGCAGGAGGCCGTGAGGGAGTGGTTGGAGGATAGGATACGTCTGTGATACCCCCTTTTGTGGAAGTTGCTCTCCTCTCCTACTTTGTTGTTTGTTTTAATCACTATTTTATTTGTTTCAGTCGGGCGGGTTGATCATGGTACGAGGTTTGCCGCAAATGAGTCTGGCGTCCTCGTCAAAACCTTCATCGTTGTTGTCCTCGGTATTGCCGTCTTCTGGATTGGTCTTCTTTGCCGCTATTTAGAAACGTTGGGTCCCAACCGACTCTTGTAATCCTATCACTCATCTATCCCTGGCTTACTAGAGGTCGCCTAATGAAGTTCATTGGGATAAAGGAACCTCCACATTGTAAGGTTTCACCCGATGTGCAAACGGCAAGCATTGCCGGATTCTGAGACCAGCAACATATTGAGGTTTTTGGTAACATGTTTCTCGGGGTTTGAGGGGCACGTCTTCTCTTCCTTGAACTTGGTTGGGTGATATTGTGTTTATTTCCTCAGTCGATGAAGTATTTGGTATTATGGGGTCTGGTCGACTTAGAGTTCCCTGACAGCTTGGGTGAAGTAGTCCGTCAGGGTGAGGCAGTAGCTCGGGTTTGCGGTAGGCTCGCAGCTACTCGCACGCCCCTCAAGGAGACCAGTCGGTTCCCGTGGTTTCGCAAGGTGAGGTCGACATGAGGCTAGGCGACCTGAATACGGCTGGCTGCCTGGCCACCCACCCACCCACCCACCTCTTGCACCCTCCCCTCCCTTCCCCCCTCGAGCATACCTTTATAAGGCCAATCTTTTCCTCTAGCTGTCACCATTACCCGCGTTGATCAAGTGAGCCCTGGCCAGGCCACTTGTCCTAGTGGGATAGCAGAGACAAAAGAAATATCACGATCGGGGTCTCTTTGGTTAACTCGCGTGACGCGCAGGTTCGACCCTCGGGGTGCTCCTGGGCGTGTACTTTTTTTTGCCTTTCTAGACCTGGTCACAGTTTTGTAGAATAGATTGCCATGGTCCAGATGACTTTTTCATGTGGAAAAGAAGGTGTTTTAACCTGTTACTACGAGGTTTTGGTAGTGATGGTGGTGGTGATGTTGTGATGTTGAGCTCCTTCCTTTGGAGTTTTGCCTCCTTCCCCCTGAACAGCGAACGCGCACGGTGCAACAAACCAGTAGCAGCGCCCTTTTGTTTTGCTACCGGTGTCTGTCCGTCGTTCTTATTGTTCCTAGGAGTCTTGATGACATTTGGTCTTGGGGATTTCGCTGGCACAGACTTGAAATGTCCACCACCTTCTTACCTCGCCCTAGTGTTGTAATACATGTTCGAGCATTGCTGATTGTCGCCTTCTACTTCCTAACGCGAACCACAAAGTAACGGGAGTAAGAACTTTTCAACCACAGTTGTTCGATGTTTAGATGTCGATGGACGTTCTGATAAATTGTGTGTACATTGTTGGAGTCAACCCACGATAAACCTGTCGGCTAGGGAAATCCTAACAGACGACGGGCGGCGTACGAAAGTGTAGTCGTCTATCCAGATGATGATTACACGATGTTTCATATGTCAATGAGAAGAAAAAAAACCCCTCCAGTGTGCGAGTCTTGATGGTGCCCATGGAATAAGGATTCTGCTTGAGGTTCAAAGTACGTGATACATATGCCCACATGCCGAGCATTTCTACTTTTTTTTACATCGGGCACTTCACCGAGTCCTCTTTCCCGTCGACTTGTGTCGGCCCTCTCCCAGCCACGTGTTCTCGCCCGTACAATCGAAACGAGTGCGACTTGCCCATATTATTCTGTTCGCTGTTCAGATCTGGGACATGTCCGGCCGATGCCCCCCCCCAAAAGGATTTCGGAGCTGGCAGGCCGGCCCTTGTTTTCCAATCAATAACAATCCAGGCCCAGCTCCGCCAGGGCGCCAAGGGTGACTTATCTAACCTAGTACTTAAACAACTGTCTATGTATTTCACAACCTCTTCCCCCCCGTCTTGAAATTTCTTTGCATGAAAAAAAGTTGTCGTCTTTAACAACACACACGGCATCGAGTCTCTGGATGCCCCCAAACCCGCAATGAGAAGCCCTGTCCAGTATGTCTGTGGCGCAGGCTCTGAACATGAAAAAAAAAAACAAAAGAAACTCAGACCCGCAACAGCGACCACCCCAGAGCATCTTTCTGTACCTGCCACACTAGCGGTGGGCTCTCTACCGTAGCGCACGGATGATGAAACATAGGCCGCTAATCTTCTCTCCCCGTCATCGCAATACCTTGCATTCCTGGTTGCAAAACGGCTTGGTTCGGCTCAATGGTCTAGAGGTATGATTCCTGCTTTGGGTTACGAAAGTAGCGCCTGCTTGCAGGAGGTCCCGGGTTCGATCCCCGGTTGAGCCCCATTATTTTTGCTTTTCCAGGTGGTTGCATCGCATCTTTTTATGCGATTTTGGTTTATAGGTGATGGTGATCGCGGTTGGCGTGGTGGGTGATGTGATGTGGTGGTGGTTTGATTTTGATTTTTGGGACATCTGGGGCGGTATCGAGACGCACAGCGGCAGTTGCGCTGAGCTGGCAGCGAGGTACGTGCACGAGTGGGCCCTGCGGGTTCGCAGGTGATGGACAGCAGGTACCTCACAATGCCACAGAGGCAAAGTGAAGATCAACAGGCCAGTCGAGATGAACAGCGTCGCAGCGGACGAAAGAGGCCCCATCCGCGCCAATTTCCAGCAATCTCGAGCCACCGACCCAACGTTTGGCCTTCAGTGCCCGCTGATTGTGTGGTTGTGTCGCTTTCTCCTAGGAAGTGGCCTGGAGATTTGGCGTGAAGCCCCTCCCGCCCAGAACCAGCTTAGCGGGCACCGGGGGCTGCCTCGATAGTGTTGGACCCTGGTCCACCCTCCACTCCAAGCTCTGGGTGAAATGACGGCATTCCGACAGGTTTCGCGTTTGTTCGGCTACTGTACGTGTATGTGTACGGGATATGATGCTGGATGCCACTCGTTAGAGCCAGCCTGATTTCTCTCTGCCACCACCTTGATCCGGTCAGCAGTGCAGTGCTGCACCAAGAAGATACGCGGGAGGATTGGGGATGCATGGGACGGAAACCTCGGTGGCATATCATATGCAGCAGCAGGCCCAGCAAGCAAGCAAGCGGCCAGAAAAAGCAGGGTTTCAGCGTGCCACCGTCGGCCATCCATCCATCCTGTTCATCAAACTCAAGCGGCGACTCTGGCGATACGAACGGCGTGCGAATCTCCGATGACGGATGAACTCTCAGCACTGCCCTCCCTGTCCTGCCTCACCCGGTGGTCGCTGCATGAAGCAAGCGACGCTGTTCGTGTCCAACCATATCCAAAAAACCAATACCTGCAAAACAGCAGCTCGCAGCCGTCGCATCGACGGAGCCCTTGACAGTGGTCTTAGTGGTCTCGTATGCCTTCGTCGCTGGTTGCTGCTGGCTGTCGTCTCTCGACTTGTTTGATGGTGGTTCGTTGCTTGGCTGGAGGTGCTAAGCTCAGAGATAGACCCGCCGGCCGTGCGTCGCTTGATGTGGCCGGCGCAGCTGCCATCCCTACTGCCATCCGACCCATCCCCACCCTACCACTGGCACGCACCTGTCGTCGACCCCTGCCCCCCCTCCTCTTCAGTACATACGGTACCTGTAAAGAGGACCTGGCCAGGGCCGTGCCAAGCATGGCATGGCAGTCACGCTGTGCTGTGCGACCTTGTGCTGCGCTGAGACGAGACGAGACCCCTTCCCTGGGCGTCTATTTCTATCTCGAGACCCCAGCATCGTCGTCGCTGGCCTCTTTTTTTATTTATTAATTTTACTCCCTCCCTTCTACTCTTCGATACCGCCGCCGCTCGTCGCAACCTGACCATCGCATATTTCCATCACTCTTCCCAGCAACTCATTACAGCTATCACTTACACCGTCGCACGACGCTCAAGCACACCACCTCCATCAGCTCGCACCTCTTGAAATCGGTCATCATGCCTGGAGTTCGTGAGTAACCACCGCATCCCTTTCTCATTCCCTCCCTGGTCTGCTCCCCTGAAGCATCGCGATACGCGTCCAAACTCCCACCGGACGCGGTCAAAGATGAACACACCCATCACACGGCTCCGATACCGAATGCCAAGAAATTCTCACTAACACGCTGCTCTCCACGACAGCCATCGACGCCCTTGACAACCTCAAGGCCAAGTTCAAGGCCATCTTCAAGAAGAAGGACGAGAAGAAGGCCGACGCCTCAAAGCCCGCCGAGTCCAAGCCCGTCGAGACTCCTGCCACCACTACCACGCCGGCCACCGAGCCCACCAAGACTGACGCAGCTCCCGCCCCCGTCCCGGCCAGTATGTTCTCACTCATGCGCTACACCTCCCATTTTTGATAAGCGGATACTGACTATGAATCAAAGCCGAGCCCGCTGCCGCTGCGCCTGCCCCTGCTGCCGCTGCTGAGCCGCCCAAGGCACCCGAGCCCGAAGCCAAGAAAGACGATGCTCCGGCCACCACTGAGCCCGCCAAGGCCCCTGAGGCTGGTATGTCTGATTGAACCCAAGAGTTCGAGCGACACGTAACTGACGATGCTTTTCCTAGCTCCTGAAGCTCCCGCAGCCCCTATCGTAGCCCCCGAGGCCCCCAAGGCCCCCGAGCCCGCCACCGCGCCTGCTCCCGCTCCCGCTCCCGCTCCTACTGCCGAGCCTGCGAAGACTGAGACCCCGGCTACTACTGCCCCGGCTGCCGAGACCGCCCCTGCGGCTACCCCCGCCTCTGCCCCTGCTCCCGCCGCCGAGCCTACCGAGGCCGCCAAGCCCGAAGAGAAGCCCGCGGAGGCGAAGAAGGAGGCCACCGTCGCCTAGACGGCGTCGCCAAGTGTCTACCATCTGGGCCTGCGATAAGTGTCCGAGGGCCACGGTGGGTAGGCAGACAGAGTCGCAAACTCTGTTTCAGGCCTTCTCTGCGTTGACTCTAGTCGGACATCGACGGAATGTAGCGAGCGACCCCTCGGGCTGCTGTCGTTTATTGTCGAAAGCGTCGGCTCGTCACGAAGATGGAAGGCACGAGGGGATTACATGGTTTCTTGTCTAGACCGATGGTCTAATATGTTGATTTGCTTAATTGTCGGATACCCATTAGTCGAGTAGTTGAATCAAGCGTACCTTGCTTACACCGAGCCGAACGAGTCTACGTCGTCCATGTCTTTCTGCCAGCCTGGAGTTCTCCACCGTTGCTTGCATTCCGCTGATACATTTGCGTGTAGCAACCCTGGAGCAACGTCTCGTAGCTGACCCTGTTCTCGGTGACCCGTCACAGGTATCATCTCGGATGCTGGACTGGGCTTCCCGCAACTCCGTTATCTAGACTCGGCCAGTCTCATAATTTTCCATCATCAGATGGCGCCGGTTCTCGTGTCTTCGCTGCCTTTGAGAGTTCTTCTCGCCAACACCAGCGAGCCAGACTATCATCTGTTCATCGGCCCGTCTCGTCTCGACAACGCACTCTCACTTCGCCCAGGGCGCCTTGGTCAGCGTAACCTGCGCGTCCGTCGTCCCGGCCCCGTTACCTTGCCGGGCCTGCTGCGTACCCGCGGGCATCGGCATCATGCCCGGAGCAAGGGGCGCACGCGCCGAAGCCGCTGCCGACGGCGGCGGCGGCTGGCGCGTGTAAGGGATACCGGCACCGCCCGGCGGGGGCATCCGGCCCGAGGGGGCACCGCTGGTCGTCGTCGCCGCCCAGGGCGCGGTCGTACCCGCTCCCTGATTAGGGGGCGGAGGCGCGGTCGTGGCGGGGTAGTTGTAGGAAGGCTGGTTCGCGGCGTGGACCGATTGCGAGACGGGGGCGGCGTCGGGGTCCTGGTCCCAGGAGAAGAGGGAGCCGAAGGTGAAGTGCTGGACGACGGGGAACTTTTGGAGGACTTCGGCGTTGAACATTTTGAGCATGCCCTGTGAGAGTGCAAAGTTAGCGAAAGGTCGTCTGTGGTCTGTTTTGCCCGCCGGTACTCACCTTGTTGATCTTCCCCCAGCCGTCCTTGACGCCCGAGACGTCAAAGAGGATGGGACTGTGCTCCCAGAAGGGACCCTTCTTGACGTCATTGATGAAGCCGACGGCGGCGAAGTACATGTTCTCGGAGCGCTGGGCGTCGACGACGGCGGCCTTGACAATGTCGCCCGTCTTGGGAGCGCCGCGGACGGAGCCCTCGGTGGGCATGGGGTCGGCGTCCGAGACGACGGGGCTCGTCAGCTGGGCGGAGCCGAAGATGTAGGGGAGGAAGGAGTGGTCGTCGAGGCCCCAAACGCCGTGAGAGCCGGCGGGCTCAAGAGTGTAGGTCAGGATGAGGCGGCGGACGACGCGGAGGTAGGGTTCGATGACGGCGAGGACGATGGTGCGGTCGAGGGCGGCGGTGTCGTGTGCGCCGCTGTCGCCGCCGGCGGTCGAGCCAGACGAGGTCGACAGGACGTCATCGGCGAAGAAGGAGAGCTTGTATAGGGAGCCGAGGAAGGCGAGGAAGGAGAGTTCATGGCCGGTGCCGTAGTCGAGACGCTGCGGAGAGCCGAAGGCGCCGAGGAGGTAAGAAAGGAGCTCGGCGGAAGGCGGGTCTGAGGACGGGGTGGTGGGGAAGGACAGAACAGCGTCGGGGATGTGCTCGGACAGCAGGGCGGGTGCGCGTTCGGCGAGGAGGTCGTGCCACTTGCGGAAGGAGACGTTGCCGAAGCGGCGGGGGCCTGGATCCGGGGGCGCGAGGTCGATGAGGGACTCGGCGGCGGCAAGGAGGTTCTGGAGGGCCTTGATGGAGGGGGGCAGGGCGGCGGCTGGCGGTAGCGAGGTGAGGGGGTAGGTGGTGGCCGGGCCGCCGTCGGGGCTGCGTCGCGGGCAGAGGGAGCGGTTCAGCTGCAGTAGGAAGAGGAGGATGTCGCGGTAGGCGGTGGTGGTGAGGAAGGCCGAGAGGTCGGCGCCGGTGTTGATGCGCTTGGTGGGGGTTTGGAAGCTGCGCGGGGTCCGGGGGAGGGGTTTGATGGAGGGGAAGGCGGGCTGTTGTGGCGGTTGTGGTTTTGATGTCGACGTTGGAGGGTCCATGGTGTGTGTGTGTTTGGCCGAGGCCTGCTGTCTATCTATTTTGGGAATATCGTGCGTGGTGAGAGTTACCGTGGGGGATTTGGACAGCTGTGTGGGCGTAAGTGTGGTGCTACTACAAGGTAGGTAGCTCGGATAAGCTCCTGATGCACGTCGTGTGGATGAAAGTGAGGATGGAGGGGATGAGTGACGACACTCTGCCTTAGTCAGCGGGGTTGGAGGGGTCTGTCTGTAGGTGCCTTGGTAATTGTATATCCGCACTATACTTCTCTAGGTGGCTTCTCAAGTGCTGTAAGTGCACTCACTGGCGGCCGTACTCACGTCCAACTACGACTTCAAACCTTAGGCTATTGAATTGACTTTGAATTCTGTTCCCTTCACAATATGCATGTGTGCGCACACCTTCTGGGCCTCGTTTCAAACGGGCAGTATTATTTCAAGTCCATGCTTAGGTTTTCTACCCAAACCTCGGCCGTGTCTGAGCGTCGTCTCTGGGCCGCCCTGATTGTGGATTCATATGTACTCCTTGACCGAACTCCTCCTACGTACGAAAAGTGGAGGGATCCGTGGTAGAAAGAAGAAGAAGAAGAATGCACAATGACCATCGGTTTCGAAGGCCATCTATTATATCCCGAGACCGCGCGGCCCCCTCGGGATTTCCCTCTCGACTACACTCATCTCCGAGTGCGAGCTGAGTTGTAGGTCCATAACCTATATTCCCATCCTCCTTCTTGGACATCGATAGCTCATCTCGGATCTTTCCTGTCGTGCGTCTATTTCAGCTTGTCGCTGACAAACTGCTTGATCTGGTCGCCGTAGATGCTCGGGTATTGCAGGTGAGCAACCGGGTCGTTGCCGTTGCAGCAGAAGGGATCAGCAGAGTCGCAGAACGACTTGATCTTGTCGCCGTTGGGACACTGAAACCCTTTGGGCCGTGGTGCAAACTAGCCTGTGTTAGCAAGCCGTAGCCTTCACGCGCTTGGTGACACAAACGTACCCCCTGTGTCTTGCACGTTCCGACCTCGTAGGGGAGTCCGGCAATGTATCGAGGGTCGCCCATGAAGATGGCCACTTTGACGGCCCCCAAGGCCTCGGTGGAGATGAGCACGTTGACGTCCTTGACGCCCTCGATCGTGTCTCCGCCGCCGCAGTACGCGTTGTCTATGATTTGGGCGCCCTGGGCGCACGTTAGCGTCAGGATCCTTTCTTGCGATCATTCTGTCAGTGTCAGCTCACCTGTGAGAACCCCAGCATGACAATCTTCGTCTGCGGGCACTTCTTGTTGAAGTCGTTCACGGCCTTGGCAACGGCCGTGGTCCCGTTCTTCACCGAGTCGGCATAGCTGATGCCCAGGCAGTCCGACGCGCCCCCGCAAGCAGGGTAGTCGATGGCCTCGTTCGTGGCACCCTGGTTTGCTTTCGTAAGGTCTTCCACGATCCCGGCTGCTGCCCCGAAGCCCGGCGGGGCTGTCGTCTCACGCGCGCCAAAGATGTGTATGGGCGGGCAGTCGTTGCCTTGTCGTTGTTGAAGCCGCTGGGGCGAGTACGGTACGGCCAGGGCATGACCGGAGAGGACTGCGATTGCCACGCTGAAAAGCATATCGAGCGATACCAATCGTCCAAGGGGGCTCGTCGTGAGAGATGGGCTCGGCGAGAACTGAACATTAAACCACTCCTGTTGCTGGAAGAGATGACCGGCATTGATGTACCTGGAAAAAGCAGGAAACGAAGACAAATAATGATGGGCTCAGCAGGATGTCAGACCACCGCGCCTCAAGCGACTGGCCCTCAAAAAACAGTTGGTGATGATTGACTTTTCGAAGAGGCTCGAAGAAGTATACCGTTGCTTCCGAACACGACAAGAATCATCTGCCGTCCGACGGATGAACCCATTGAATGTCCGCGCCGCCAATGGGGAACCAAGTACGGCCTCGCCTCTGTTTGGTTCTCCAGCCAAGAACCTGGACAGGACGAAACGGACATGGCGGTCGCCACGGGCTCACCCAGAACGCTCCGACGCTCGAGAGTGACGGCATGAAGCCCTAGCTCCGGGAAGCTGAGGGCGGGAACGGGACGTGTCGCAGCATTGGGACGAAAAGAGCCGTGCCGCATGATGCACGACCAACACGACGTTTCCGGGGTGGGGAATTTTGTTGGAACAAGGGGCTGAACCGTGAGCAAAAAGGTCGAGAGATGGATGGGCGTCAAACTTGCGGCGCGAGGCAGGGTGGAGCTGGATGGGTTGCGGTTGGGTTGGAACACGTCGTTGTTCGACATGGACCTCCATGGCCGGAATGTCGGCTTATCTGCGCTGAATGAGATGGGATGAATTCGAGATCCATCGCGGGTGCGCCTCGGGCTGGCCTGACTACCATGATGGTGGCTCTCGTGTCCCTCTCGGAGTCCTCCGAAGAGTGCGAACCTGTCGGGGAGGGTGATCGCTTGATCGTCCAGACTGATACGGCAACTTTGTTCGAACTTATTTCGAGCCAGAGCCAACCACAAGTTGCGACGAGCTTCTTCAAGGGTGGCAAGACTCGAAATCCGGCAAGGAAGAGCTCATGATGATGCTGTCTTGCACACTTGCAAGCCTTCTGCGAAGACGAAAACCTGGCCAAATGACGCCTGATGGACCACGACTTGGTCGTATTCGTAGCATTGATGTACCATCGGGAGCCGAAGACGAAGCCAAAGACGAAGTCAAAGACGTCAGTTGATATGCGAAATTGGACTGCAAGCCCGAACAGGTCGCGATTGAGGTTGGGGAAACATGCGAGAAACCACCATGAAGCTCATGATGAATGATGGACCCAAACGGCGGACTGGACTGTTGGGCGCTGACTCAGCCGGTGACACGGCCCCATAAATCCCCGGCACTGCGCGGTGGACCCTGCCCAGTGGACCTTGCGCGGTCTGAAATGGAAGCACGATGATCGCGTCCCTGTCGCGTGCTGCTCCTGCTGCGTCATTGGACGAACAGCTCAGGCAGTACAACAATCACGGTCGCAGGCGGTACGGTACTCCTTTGACGTTCCATCTGTTCTTGACGCTCTTTCTATCCTGCTGGCCTCACTTATTCCGAGGTCGCCATGTCGACCGCCGGAAGACGCGCTCCCAAGCGCAGGGCCGCGGGGCGCAACGAAGCCGGCTCTCCCCCTCCCCCCAGTAGCACCGACGAGGCCCCTTCCGGGACGCGACGCAGCAAACGTCTGGGACATGTCGGGATCGAAGAGATTCGGGACTTTGAGGCTCTGAGGGTACGCAAGCGGCAACGGAGTCGGAAGCCCGACGAAGAAGAGGGTCGGCTCAATGGCGACGAGGGCCGACTTGTCGAGGAAGACCGCCAGAGCAATAACGGGGCGGAAGAGGCAGAGGACGCGGAGGCTCAAGAAGAGGCAGACATGGCAGATGCTGCAGACGAAGCAGAGGATCAGAACGAGGCAGACGATCAAAACGAGGCAGACGATCAACACGAGGTAGACAGTCAACACGAGGTAGACAATGCAGAGGAAGCACACGATCAAGACGACGGCGAACATGCCGCCAATCCGAGGGAATTGCAGGTGCCGGCCGCTCCAAGAGTAAGCTCAACCAAGTGCCTGACCTTTCGCCGTGCTCACGTATGCCCAACAGGCCACGGTTAAACCCCATCAACGAAAGACCAATACGAGTCTCCGAGTGGACACACTTCGAAAGGTTGCAAAGAGCACCAATCGAAAACATGGCCGCCGTTCTGCTGGCGGTCCAAGCAGAGAATCCGGCACAACGAGAGCAGCTGCCGGAACCCCACGTCGGAAGAGTCGCCCAGGACAGGGTACGCTTGGAGACGGCGATGCTGCGGCCGAGACCGAGCCCGTCAAAGACATTTACGAATTCGAGGCCACCTCGCCAAGACGCGAGCCGGAGAGAGCGATGTCAGATGCACACCGAATGGCCAGAGTGTCCGCGAGGTCGGACTTGGTAACCGGCAACGGCCTCTTTGTCGAGCAAGATGTGGATGATGCAGATATGGGCGATGCAGAAGAGGACGATGCAGAAGAGGACGATGCGGAAGGGGACGACGCAGAAGAGGATGGCGCAGACGGTGACGGTGACGAGCAGTTGTACGACGACCCGACCATCGTAGGACTACCGACCTCAGCGCAAGAGAAGGCTCGGGCTGATACAGGTGCTGCCCACGAGACCGAGCCGCCGTCGAGCGCAGCAACCGAACAAGTCCGGCGCCTCCTTGTTGATATGGGTCCGACCACCGTCGAAAGACACCCAGACGAGGTCGATAACACATACCCGGACGACCATTTCATCTTCAATGCGCCCGAGGGACAGGATCGAGTAGCCGCGGCGCCAATCAAGTCGTATTCCCTGAAGAGCATCACCGAGCTGATGGGCGGAACCGGGTGGACACAGACCCGGCGAGATATCACTTTGACGACCGGCAAGGAACAGCTCTCGAAACGAACACGCACTCTGTGGAACGAGCTCTGCCAGCTGAACGATTTCTGGGAAGAAATGCCACGGGCGCCTCTGTACGAGCAGCAATGCGACTACTTGCATGCGGACAATGAAGAGGCGTCCAGCGCGAGGCATAGCATCACAACCGTCGACCAACTGGTTCGCGCGGTGGTGGAGAAGGCGATGAAGCCCAGCCACGGCGAGGAATCAGACATGCCGCCGTCACGGTTTGTGATCGACTTGCCCGAAAGGATCATTCCGCTGCTCGTGGACACGCTCGAAACAGTGTTCCGCAAGGGAGCCGACGTCGAGAGAACCCGGTATTCTGGCAAGTTCACCAAAACACTGCTGCACATCATGCAGAGGGTGGTCGCCTGGACAGAGAAACTATACGTGGCGATGCAGGTACACCTCGCAAGAAGGAGGCTGAAGGAGCAGCCGCTGTCGAAGAGAACCAGCCGAGGCAAGCTGGGCGAGTATCTGCAGGACTTCAAGTCGGAGCTCAAGCAGACCTGGACCAAGACGAGCGAGGCGATCAAGCGCGAAAAGCTCTACGATGAGAGGCTACAGCTGATGAGAGACAGAAAGGAGCGGGAGAAACGGGAGATTGGGGAGGCACGGCGACGGCAACGGGAGCTATGCGACATGCGCATACAGGAGCGCATGAGGCGTGTTACTTTACAACCGCGCCAGGGAGAAGCACCTGCTTCGCAGCGGCCTATGCCGCAACTTGTGTCTTCCCAAGGCCCGTCTTCGCAAGGTCCGTCTACGCAGCAGGCAAGCCAAGGGACGCAACGGCCGTCGACGGAGGCGACCCAAAGCCAGCAGCAGCAGCAGCAGCAGCAGGGCGAGGCGGCGATTGCCGAACCGAGCAGTCCGTGGCCTGAAGAGGATGTCAAGAAGCTCCTGCGGATGCTGACGACGAGGTCGCAGACGCAGATGGAGGCGCTGGTGTGGGAGTTCTCGCGCAATGAGAGGGACGTCGGGGCGATGGTGGATCTGCTGAAGCAGAGCGCCAGGACCTACGCGGCGGCGAAGGGCAGAGATGTTCCGGCGTTTGCCGCTCTCTGAGCATCTTCAAGCAAGTAGGCACATGAGTGTGGCTGTTTGGATGTTGCGGCGTTGATTAATTAGTTTGTCTGCGAGCGAGCTTTCTTTTTTTGTCTTTGACGATACCCTCACGCGCCGCAGGTCTCTCTCTCTCTCTTTCTGTTGGCGCGCTGTTCTCTTTTGGTTCTACGGATTAGAATCGAGCAAATCAATGCCATCAATTTAAGGCCTTTGGCGATGCGGAATCGTCAAACGCTCTCACCCGCCCCTCTCTTCCCCCAGAGGCTCGTGGCAGGGTCTCGCCTCCCACGGCCGGTTTGCTCCATGGTGATGACTCGGGCGTGGCGTTTCGTCAGGGTTGAAATATCGCCATGCAGCACATTACACTTTTATGCGGTCCGCAGACGACCGGAAGGAGCAGCGGCAGCGAGAACGACACGACGGCGGACGCTCTCGGCGAAGAGAAGCGAACCCTCCTCTTATTTGTTAAACATGGCCGGTTTATATCGGCCGGAAACAGGGCGGTGGGAGCAATCACTCCGTCCGTGTGCGCGGTGGTCCCCTTTGTGCCTCCCCCAACGTGTGGGGGTGGTCGTGACCCTCGAGATCGATCCCGCCGGATCGTGTCATGGACGGTGATAATACTGGTAGGCCCGTATGTTTCGTAGGGAGCACCGTCGGGGCGGCGGCAGCAGACGGACAATGCATTTGCATGGAGGCTTACAACACGAGCTATGCATGGGCACAACTCTCGCCGCCATCTGTCTCCCGGTGGGGGGAAGGGTGCTATTCGGCGGAAACCCATCCCGAAAAACATCTGCCGAAGATTATTATGATTTTGGCTCAGGGAGCTGACACGCCACGTCGGTGACACTGGGTCTTTTTTGGTTTTGGGTTTGGGGGGGGGGGTGGATAGGTGTACGACAAGGGTGCCGCGGCCATGGGGCTTCGGCAGATGAATTTGGGGGGGGGGGGGGGGGAGAAGAGAGGGAGAGAATGTGTGGTGAGCGGGTTTGTTTTTCCTTCTCTAGATGATTGGGCTTCTTTGTTTCCGAGGTCTTTACGGATACTGTGTAATTCGTAAGCAACGAGCTGGCAAACCAGTCAGTTGGTTAGTCAATGTCGAACTAGAATGATTCATGGATCGAGGGCGTGGGAATATGGGGGGGGGGGGGGACCACCAGGCGGCTTGTGTCGAGCCGCAAGCTATGGCAGGTGAGCCTCCCCCGGAGCTTGATTCAAAGACGTGAGAAAACAAGAGTAGACGGATGCCCTGGGCGGACAATTCTCTCCGGAGACATTGGGAGCCGGTGCGCGTAAACAGGCGGGCAGTTTTCTTCGGATACGGCAGCGCCCCTCCCACAGGTCGTCGACGACACGTGTTGTGGAGGAGGTTTAGTTGGGACCGGATGGCGGCCATTCTTTTGGCGGCTAGCTGGCTGGCTGGCTCGGCAGGGCGATCAAAGGAGGCTTGGGAGGAGACTGTTCTGGCCAGCTGGGAAGACGGAATGGAATAGCGTTTCTTCTTCTTCTTCTTCTTTTGGCCGACTAATACCGAAAACCCCGGCAAACACACACACACTCTCTCTGTTTCTCTCTCTTCCTCTCTCGCGGCTGTGTGCTGTAACCCAGCCCCTCGTACCCTTGCGGCGGCGCTTGGCTATGATGCAGGTGCGGGGAACCCTTGGGTTGTCAAGTGCGTCGATACTTTGTATATCATATCCAGGGGGAGGTGGGGGGGTGTAGCGGCTGTGCGGGTTGCGGGCGCGGAGTAAGTGCAGTCCTTCTCACGACGCATTTTTTACAATGGGCGAAGGCGCTTCGGAGGTCGCTGGTTGAATGAGGGCCGAGGCCGGGGCATCTTGCCAGGACCGGGTGGGTGATGAGGGAGGCCAGCGACGAAGCAACTGCCGAGAGTTGCTCGTTCGTACTTGGATGTTCAGTCAGTGGTCAGTCAGCCAGGGAGGGTCTCGGCGGTGAAGGGGTTGGGCGGGCGCGTGGGCGGGCGGGCGGGTGACGCTCCTCTTGTCACCTTCGGGCGGCCGAAAGCAGAGAGCTGGAGGTTTGATCCATGCAGGGCCGAAAAGAGTGTCTTGGGGTTTCGGGCCCAGAGAATCGGCAGTGTGTGTGCATATCGGGTCGGCGCGGTTTCCTTTTTTTTTTTTTTTTTTTTACGAGCCTCTCTCTCGCCTGCTCACTTTTCACTCGGCGGGGCATGAGACAGGTTCCAGGTCGCCCAAAGAGAAGTCGAACGGATCGCTCAAGACATGGACCCAATGAGGGAGGTGGAAGCGCGGGGGACAAAGAGGATCGAGGGATGCCGGGTTTGCCGAACGGCCCCGAGTCTGAAGACGGAGTGGTGGGCCGCTTTCGAGGTGTTGCTCGATCGGCGCCGGGCAGGAGTAAGCTTGGTGGGTGAGTGAGGGTGAGTGAGAGTGAGAGTGAGAATAAGCCTGGCAGTGAGTGACCGAGAGAGAGAGAGGGAGACCAAACTGAGGCATACAATTTACAACTGCCGACCCTCGATCGTATCATGTCTGTTTCCAGCGTCCTATGGCGTACATCGTACACTGCCCGCCCCCGCAGATAACGTCTTGGGCTCCCCAGCGGTGCGGTGGGTCGCCGACGGATTGTCCTTTTTATTTGTTCCGATGACAGATACAGAGCACTTCTTCGTACAGATACGGCTATCCGTTCTTCGTCGGACATGCCGCGCCTTGCTTGGTCCGACCATCTGAAGTCGCCGACGAGCCCTCCTTTCGGCCAACAGCATTCGCACTTGGGACCAGAGGGGGGGGGCTCACGTTGTCTCCTCCCTCTCCTCCGTGACGACGACCGAGATTGCATCTGCCGAAGAGCCCATCCCATCGTCAGTCGCGGCCAAGTCCAACTGACCTCCACCTACCTACCCACCCCTCCATCTCCATCCGGGGTCGGCATGGAGGAAAGGGGGGTTGCGGGGACCCGTGGGGACATGGCATTGGCATAGGCATGATCCCACGCGCGCCGCACGCTGCAAATCCTGCATCTGTCTGGTCCTCCTCCCTTCGGCAGGCATCTTGGTTGGCGATTTGGCGTATCTCTCCTCCCCTCCCCCCTCCCATCCTTCATCATTCCCGTCCCGGATGACAGCATGAGCGACCGAAGAGACCCCTCAATCTGGCTTGTTCGAGCAGAAGCTGCATGTCTCATTAGTGTCAATGACAGCATCCGCTCGGACTCCTCGGCCCTCGGCAGCGGGAACCCCCCCCTTCAATACCATTGTCGGCAACTTCGCCCCCTTGGTGATCATCACAAGGGGACAGCAGGCAGCGAGTGCTTTCCTTTTCCGGACCGCTACTGCACAGCACAAATGTCATCCTGCGGGCTTCCGAGTGGTCGCCGCCGGCCGTGGTACCTGAGGGGGTGAGGGGTGAGGGGTGAGGGTCCGGGGATTGCTGCGTAAGCTGCGGCATTCCATTTGCCCAATCGTCCATCCCTTCGGACGGGGACACCAACGACAGATGCTCGTTCCGATCGTCTAGTCGCGATCGAAATGTCGAAGCCGTCTGTTCTTGGGGGGTCACCCTGCGCTACCCGTTTGCCGCCATTGGGGGGGGCAAACAATGCTAGTCCACGAAGCTACACTTGTGTGTGTGACCTATCCTACGTTGTACATGACGGAGGCACGGAGGCTAAAGATTAGCACAAGAATTAGTCGTCAAACGTTTGTCTTGTCCAGACTCGCGGGTCCCGGACGGTTTGGAAAGTCCTGGTCCAGATCGACCCGAGCCACCGACCGTCCTGTCCGTCCATCGGTATCCGTAACTCGTGTCTTCTGGCTTCTCTCTCTCTCTCTCTCTCACCCCCCCCCCCCCAATTCAACTTCAGCCTCTTCCGCGTGGGTGGCTTTTCTTGTCTTTTCTTGTCTTTCCTCCCCTCAAGTCAATTTTTCTGCCTCCGTCGGCACGGCGCCTATCATCGCCACTCCCCTTTCCCACGGCTTTCTCTCCCAAGAGACAACGTAACATTCCTAGTCCAAACCCACTTCGATAGATTGAAGAGGAGGGGGGAGGAAATCCGTCAATCCAGGATCCCGGAACCTGTAGAAAACCCTTGCGAATCTTAACTCTATTCCCTCCCGCTCTTGTCTCATATCGCGATAGACTTGAACACCAAATTTGCCCAAAACGCTCCCGGCCCGGGAAGACCAACAACACTCTGGACGGCAGGAAACTCTCGTCGAGGCGTTGAACCCACTCGAAAGTCACAACAACAATCCACCACTCTGTACATCTGCTCCGGCTCCGACTACTTGTGCTGTGTAATCTTGGCTTCCACCAAGGTCGCTTGACCCAAGAGGCCCAATATTACTTGCCCGTCTGCCGCGCATCGGACAAGGAACGCCGCACAGTCGCAGATGCACGTCGACCCGTACGGCATGCACCCCTCCCCTTCCTCTACCTCTCCTGCATACCTCTCTGTCCCCATACTCATCTGGTTGCCATATCCCGGGATAGAACCCCGGTAGTAATCTGCGCTTCGGCAACTCACCCGGGAAGTCCATCGGGTCCTCCTTGGTTGGCACTGCTCTGTCTTATACCAAAGTAGGATCGACCCTGATATCGTCCTCTTATACACTTCTCCCTCTCTCCCTTTCTCCCTCTCTCCCTTCCTTTCTCCTCTCAGGACAAAAACACCTCCCATGACAACACACGCCCTGTCAAGATGCACGGCATTACGGAAACGATAGTAGAGACCGTCGCCCAGCACTGGCTGTCCATCGGCCTGTTGCTGGTCGTGACCTGGCTGGTCAAGAATCACTATAACAACGGCCTGAACAAGCACTCGGGGCCCTTCCTGGCCTCGCTGACCGACTGGTGGCGCTTCTTTGACGTCAAGGGCTGCCGGCCCGAGGTGACGCACCGGAAGCTGCACGAGCAGTACGGGGACGTTGTCCGTCTCGGGCCCAACACGCTCTCCTTCGCCGACCCGGCCGCCCTCAAGACCATTTACGGCCTGAACAAGGGCTTCGTCAAGGTAAGGAAAGGGAATCGCTTACCATCTATCTTTGCCACGATGAGAAAAGAAAAGAAAAAAGAAAAAGAATATTGACGTTGGTTAGTCCGACTTCTACATCGTGCAACAGTCCATCGCCAAGGGCTACAGGCTGGAGTCGCTCTTCAGCACGACCAACAATGACTTCCACTCGCAGTTCCGCCGCTGCGTCAACTCGGCCTTCTCCATGTCGGCCCTCGTCCAGTACGAGCCCTTTGTCGACAACACCACCAAGCTGTTCCTCTCGCAGACGGAGAAGCTCTTCGCCGGCAACCCGCTGGGCTGCGATTTCACCACCTGGCTGCAGTTCTACGCCTTTGACGTCATCGGCGAGATCACCTACAGCAAGCGTCACGGCTTCATCGAGAAGAATGAGGACATTGACGGCATCGTCGCCTACCTGGGCAAGCTGTTCCTCTACGTAGCACCGGTGAGTAATAGTGGCAGTAGTGGTAGTAGTGATAGTAGTGGTCTCGATGGCCGTGAGTACACACAATGCGACTAACACCCTCCTCCTCCCCCCTCAACAGATCGGTCAGATCCCCTTCCTCGACCGCCTCCTCCTCAAGAACCCAATCTACCTGAAGCTCTCGCAATGGGGCTTCATCGACGCCACCTTCCCCGTCGCCCGTTTCGCCCGCGACCGCATGGCCGAGCGCCTCCCCGAGCTCGACGGCAAGGAACCCCTGCTGCCCGTGACCTCGGGCAAGAAGCTCGCCGAGCAGCCCGACCTGCTGTCCAAGTTCCTCGCCGCGCGCGAGGCCCGCCCAGATTTCATGTCGGACGTGCTCGTGCAGACCATGGCCGTGAGCATGGCCTTCGCCGGCTCCGAGACGACGGCCATCAGCCTCGCCGCCGTCTTCTACTACCTGCTGCGGAACCCGGCGGCGCTGGCCCGGCTGCGCGCCGAGCTCGACGACTTTGCGCGGAGCGGCGGCTTCAGCGACTCCGAGACGGGGCTCGTGACGTGGGCCGAGAGCCAGAGGCTCGTCTACCTCGACGCCTGCATCAAGGAGGCCTTCCGCATGCACCCGGCCGCCGGCCTGCCGCTGGAGCGCGTTGTGCCCGAGCAGGGCGCCGAGATCGCGGGCACCTTTGTCAAGGGCGGCACCATCGTCGGCTGCAGCGCCTGGATCATCCACCGCCGCCCGGAGATCTGGGGCGACGACGTCGACGCGTACCGGCCCGAGCGGTGGCTGCCGGACGAGGGCCGGGACCCGGCGGCCGAGGAGAGGCGCATCAAGGAGATGAACGGCCACATGTTCCAGTTCGGCATGGGCAGCCGGACGTGCATCGGGAAGAACATTTCCCTGCTGGAGATCTACAAGGTCGTGCCGAGTCTGCTGCGGAGGTTTGAGGTGAGTAGCAGTGTCTTTTTTCTTTTCTTCTTTGCCTGCCCAAGCGAGGTGTGATGGCTTGGTAGTATGTACCGTGTGTGTGGCTGACCCTTTCCCTCGCAGATCTCGCTGCAGGATCCGAGCCAGGAGTGGGAGCTGGTCAACGCGTGGTTCGTCAAGCAGAACAACTTCCAGGCCAAGTTCGAGAGGAGGGAGATCGTCAAGGCGGACGGCAGCGAGAAGGTCGAATCATAAAAAACGGGGGGAGGGAAGGGGAAGACAAGTGGTGGTTGTGATGGGTGTACGATGGCTGACGACGAGATTGACGACGTGAATGATGATATATACACACACATATATATACACACCCTAGACGTTACAAACCAAAACCAGATCTGTCTATACTGTCTACGTAACACCGTGTCTGATGGCCCCCTTTCGTGACGTCTAACAAAATCATGACAGAAGGTCCAGTTGACAGGAAGTAACGGTCTTCTGTCCATCGTAGTGCTTGCAGATGAGGTCTGTCTAACCCCCCCCCAGCACAAGGCGGACTCCATCTGTCATCTGACGATAGGCCCCATCCCTGGCCACAAGACGATTGTTCCCCTTTGGAAAGGTCTCTATACGATGTGTCTTGAAGAGGTGCACTCCCCTTTTCATCCATCTCGCTCGTTCTTCCTCGCCCTAGCCCGAGTCTATATTCCCCCCCTAAACTCACTCAACTCACTCACTCCCACTCGAACTCGTTCTTCAACCCCTCGACGCCGCTCCCGTCCTCCGCGTCCAGGAACCCGGCGATGCGGCCCTCGGGGTCCCACGCCCGACGCACCCCCATCAGCCGCCGGCCCTGCTCCTCGCCCCAGAACCGGGTCCGGCGGTACCGGAAGTCGGCGTCGCCGAGGTAGCTGCCGACGGCGTGCCTCTCGACGCCCGCCATGATGTCGCTCACCCACCCCTGGCACCGCTCGTCGTCCTCGCCGTCCGGGTAGCACGTGTAGAGCGCGAAGTAGTGGTCCGACTGCATGCTCAGCGCCATGTCGGGCATGTCCCCGGCCGTAGCCGTCCCTTCGTTCTTCTCCTCGTCCTTCTCCTCCGTCCCATTCACGGCATTGGCCCCGGCCTGCTGCTGCTGCTGCTGCCGTTGCCGTCGCCTCGAGCACGGGTTCATGGAAAAGTACAGCGCAAAGGACTGCGGCGTCGGCAGCTCCGTGAAGGCCCGTCGCAGCACGGCGGCAACGTCGGCGTCGTCGGCGACGTAGGCGTTCTCCGAAATGTACCGGTGGCCCGGCGGGTTCGCCGCGTCCTGGTCGACGTACTGCCGCGGCAGCGTCGTCGGCGCCGCGAAGACGGTCGACAGGGCCCCCGGCGGGTGCGACGAGTGCACGGGGATCAGGCCGTCCGGGCCGGACGAGAAGGCGAGGAAGTTGGCCATGACCTGCGGCGTCGTCTGGCCCGGCGGCGTGAGGGCGAGGAGGACGATCTCGAGGTCGGGGGAGGCCTTGGGGGAGACCTGGTGGTTTTTTTTTCTGGTTAGTTATTTCCTTGCAATGAGTTGGATGAGGGGTAAGGGAAGGGGGGGAATGGCAAAAGAGGGATATGGAACTAGTATGGGGGGGGGGAGAACATACCTTGATCACCCAGTTCAGGATCTCGTCGAAGCGGTCGAGGGAGTAAAAGTACAGCGATTGAAACATGCCCGTCAGGGGCCGGGTGCGGAGGTAGAAGCGGGTGACGATGGCGGGGAAGCCTGTGACAGGGTCAGCACATGAAAAGGGGGACAAAAAAACAGAAGAAGAAAAAAGGAGACAAAAGTCCCAAGAATCAGGAGTCCGGCCCCGGCATCACGTACCCGGCCCGGCGCCGCGCGCGGCCCAAAACAAGTCGGCGTTCGCCGTCTCGGAGCACCGGAGCTCCCGCGCGTCGGCCGTGACGACGTCGACGGCCACGACGTTCTCGCACGCCCAGCCCCAGTTCTGCCGTCGGGTCAGCCGAATATTCCTCTTCATCCACTACAAGTGCATCCCAGAGGGTCCAGAGGGGGGGGGGGGGGGGGTTGCTCTCTTTCTCTCTCCCTTTTACCTTGCAATTCCACCCCATGCCGCCCTGCAACAGGAACCCACCCAGCCCGACGTCAGGGCAGTGCCCGCCGGGGAACCACCTCCCGACGCCCTCGACGCTGTCGTCGTCGGGCCCGCCGATCTGGCCGGCGAGGTACTCGTTGAGCTCCCTCCCCGTCCGCGCGGGCGCGACGGCGACGACGCCGGTGGCCGGGTCGTACACCATGCCCTCGTCGGTGCCGCTGCCGCCGCCGATTCCCTTGCCGAGGCCGCCGAGGTCGAGGAGCAGCGCCTCGTCGCGGACGGACCAGGCGGCCCACGAGTGGCCGCCCGAGCGCACGCTGACGCGCCAGCCGCGCTCGGCGGCGAGGCGGACGGCGGCGACGACGTGGGCCTTGCGCGTGGCCTGGACGACGGCAACGGGCCGCCGCGAGAAGTCGCGGCGCGCGTTGAAGACGCGGCCCCAGACGGCGGTGGAGTACTCGGAGAAGGGCGTGTCCTCGGCGTACAGGATCGGCAGGGGCAGGGATGGTGAGTGAGCCATCTCTTCTTTTTAAGGAGGGAGGGTGGTGTGGATGTATGTGTATGGACGCGAATGTTCCGCCGGCAAGAGTCCGTGAGAGAGGTGTTGGGCGATCGGGAGTGTATAAGACGGTCGCGTCCGGGGATCGAGGCCTCTCTCTTCAAGGATCGGAAAAGACCACGTGCCAGAAATGAACGATGGGAATAGCCGACACACACACACACACACACACACACACACACACAAGACTGAGTGAAGTCTTTCGTTCCTGGCAGCCGGGCAGGGCCCCGAGAGGGTTAGTTAGGTCCGCGCCGCGGATGGATGTTAGACAAAGATTCGAGAAAAGGGTCGAACCGACAAAGACTCTAAATGAAAAAAAAAACGAAAAAAAGGAAGGACTCGAATGACCAGACGTTTGGGGGTCTAGAACGTGTCTCGACTCTCCTCGTCACGATGTGGCGGCGCCTCGCGATGGCTTTTTTCTTCTTTTTTCCCCCTTGAACCACTGAGATACGTCAAGAGAGACCCTTTTACCTACCTTTACGTTCCTATTTTCCCCCAAAGTCCTTCCCCCGCAACGCTCTTCAACACGAACAAGGAGACGAAAGACCAGGCCCTGGCTCCCTTGACTGCTGGCCGCCCTTGCTGGAAACGGATGCTGGCCACAGGGAGCTACTGGACCAAGCTTACCCCGGATAAGCTTCAAGGCAAACACGCCGTGGGGGGAGAATCGAACGACACAACGCCCCTCTCGGTAGATGCCGACCGTGGGCCGAGAGGTGGTGGAAGTCCAAAAGAGTCGAAGGAGTTTGTTGGTGGTGGTGGTGGTTGGTCGTTGTTGTACAAGACACGAGTGAACGAGTGATGGTGGTCGAACCAGCTCTCGGGCCTCTTTTTCCAATGAGATGAGAAGTCGGGATCGAACTTAACCATAAAAGCACAACAGTAGGTAGGGAACGCACAAGCAAAGCGTTTCTGCGTTCTTGCAAAAGACAAGTTTCCCATCAGAGTCAGTCACCTCGGAGAGCCTCTCTCCACTTGCACCGGGTTCCAGGGACCACCCCCACTCTCCCGGGAGTCCAGCGGCGCCATGCCGTTCGTTCACTTGCCCCAGGAACCAGTTAGCTGTTCCCATGTTTCACGGGATGCGGGAGGTCACACAACTCGCACAACTATTGCTGGCTGCTCACTCACAACACCACGCTCATCCTCATTATTCCTCCCCCCCTCCCCCGGCACTCATATTCATACCGACACTCTCATCCTCACCGTGTCATTCACACTCATGTTAAGGATTCACACTCATCCTCACTCATACCCCACATTCAGCCTCACTTACACTAACAGACACGCGGACTCAAAACCCGCCCTCGCCCACCTTGAGCTTAAGCTTGAGCTGATGGCGGCTCGAAGAGGACCGAACCCCTAGGGGGGCTGACCGCCGACGAAGCCTCCATGGCGCGCATATCCATCTAGGACCAAAGGGCCATGGGCCGCGCTACCAAGTTAGTTGGTTCCCTTTTCTTCTTCGCAAACAAGCCAGCCCAAAGGGGCACTGCCGCCTCTGTGGTCTCGCCCGGGCACCACGTGCGTCGACTTGTGTCCAGTCACCGTCCCATCGTGCCCACCCACTCGCGGGCCTGGCCGGCCTCCATCGACGTCCCCCCCATACCTTCATTCACCCTGTTGGAGACCCTCGGATGGCGGATGTTGCAACGAGAAGAGGAAAAAGGGGGTATCGTCCATTGCTACCTCGTCCCGTCACATCGCACACTGCGTTCCTCCGTAATTACATGGCCACGCCCTTACGACGCAACGCAGAACCACACATCAAGGCTCTTGCTCCTCTTCCCTGCCAACTTCTCTCTTGCATCTCTCTCTCTCTCTCTCTCTCTCTCTCTCTCCCTCTCTCTCTCTCTCTCTCTCTCTCTCTCTCTCTCTCTCGTGTCCCTTGCAAAAGCAACTTGGTACGAGTACGCAGAACAAGCAACTCTTTTCTCCTCTGCTTCCTCGACGTATGCCAGCGCCCAGTAGTGTGCATACTGTCTGACAATGAACAATGATGATGATAAAAATCCACCGTGCTGTGTATTAAAACAAGAAACCTCGACCCGGCCGTGCGGGCGAGGAGAAGTGGCCAAACAAGCCCTGCGTGCGTTGTGAATGCGAAGCCGTCAGGCTGTGGCGAGCCTGCTAGCCATGCCAGACACTCTCTCGCCTTTCCAATGCGTGCGCGCGATGCCGTCAGTTGTCGACCCGTTGCGGCTGCTGGAAGTCCGTGATGGACTCCAGCATGGCCAGGTTCCTCTCCTGCATGTCGCGGTCCATGTTGTGGATCTGGTTCGCGTTGACTCTAGCTCGTTGTAACTGTCATGGCACGCATGTTAGCTTTCCCCCTTCACATTCTCTCGAGACCAAAAAAAAAAAAAAAAAGGGAGCATCAAGCAGGGCGGTCGCACCACAGCCAGTGCCTCGGAGGAATGATCTTCTTCCTCACCTTCCGCGGGCTTGTCCGCTGCGCCCTCCGCCTCGTCGTCTCCGTCCGCGAATCTGCTGGCCGCAAGACCCTTGGGCTTGGCAACCGCCGCGTTCGCCTGCATCCGCGTTAGCCCTCGTCTTCTCCAGTGCCGTGCCGTCTGCCCTTACCTTGGCCTCCGCGATCTCGGCGTCCTTCACCTTGAGCTGTGCCTGGAACTCCTCCACGCCCTTCTCCTTGTCGGCCAGGGTCTTCTTCAAGCCCTGAATCTCCTCTTCCAGGATCCGACGCTTTGTCTGCTCCTCTTCCACAATCTTGGTCATCGTGTCGTCGAGCTCCGCGTAGTCGGCCTTGTGCGTCTTGGACTGTCTGTCGGCCTCGAGCTTCGATGCCTCGAGCTCCTTCTGCGCGAGCTTCAGGTCCTCCTTGACGTCCTCGACCTCCTGCTTGGCGGCGACGAGGCTCTTCCGCACGACGTTGAGCTCCTCCTCGAGCCCCTTCTTGACGTTGTTGAGCTGCTCGCGGAGGTTGTCCGCCTCGGCTGTGTCGGGCGTCTTGTTCTTGACGGCGTCAAGGGCCGCCTCGGCCTCGGCGCGAGCCATCTTCTCCGTCGAGATCATCCCGCCGAGCTCGCCGCACTCCTCCTCAAGCTTGGCCTTCTCGGCCTCGGCCTTGGCAAGGGAGTCCTTGACGGCTTTGAGTGCCGCCTCGAGCTCCGTCGCACCGGACTGGCTCTTGGACTTCTCGCTCTCGGCCTTGGCGACGGATTGCTTGGCCTCCTGGAGGGCGGCCTCGAGCTGGGAGTAGTCGGCAGAGATCTTGGCCACCTCCTTGGCGAGGGACTCGCTCCTGGCCTCGTACTGGCTCGTCAGCTCCTCCACAACCTTGGAGTGGGCCTTGTTGATCTCGTCCAGCTCGGCCCGCGCGCCCGAAGAGCTCTGCTGCTTCATAGCCTCCACCTGCTCCGCGTGCATGGAAAGCAGCTTCTCGACCTCGGCAGTGTGGCTGTCGTCGAGCTTTCTCTTGGCCTCGGCAAGAGCGGCGGCGCTCGACGTCTCCGTCTCGCGGATACGGGCCAGCGCCTCGTCGAGCTGGATCTTGAGCGTTGCGAGCTCTTCCGAGTGGGCGCTGTCGCCGGCCTGCTTGATAGAGGCCAGCTCGGCCTGGTGAGCCTCGAGCAGCTTGGCCTTGGCCTCCTCGAACTCGGCCTTGTGCGATGCGGCGAGCTCCTTCTTCGCCTCCTCGAGCTCGGCCTGGTGCGAGGCAATGAGCTTCTCCTTGGCTGCTGCGAGCTCGGCCTCGTGCTCGGCGCGCAGCTTCTCGGCGATGGACGCGAGCTCCTCCTGGTGGGCTGCGAGGAGCTTCTCCTTGTCGCCGGAGCTCTCGGCCAGGGCCGCCTCCTTTGCGCTCGCAATCTCGGCGAGCAGCTTCTCCTTCTCGCCAGAGGTCTCGGCTTGGAGCGCACCAACGACCTCGGCGTGAGACGCCTTGAGCGCATCAATCTCTTTAGCCAAGCTGGCCTCGCTGTCGCTCTTGAGAATGTCCAGCTGCTTGGCGTGGCTGTCCTTCAGGCTCTGGAGCTCGGCGAGCTGGGCGTCCTTGTCGGCGGAAGCGCCGCTCTTGGCACCCTCGAGCTCCTCGGCGTGGCTGGCGCGGATGGCGTCAAGAGCCTTCTGATGTTCGGCCTCCTTGGCCTCGAGAGCGGCGACGGCGGCGGCGAGCTCGGCCTTGGCGGCCTCGAGGGCCTTGGTGTTGCTGTCGGAGGCATCGGCGTGGCTCTTGGTGAGCTCGCCGTGCGTACTAGTGAGCTCGGTGTGCTTCGACTCGAGGTCGCCGAGCTTGGCGGTGAGTGCGCCGTGCTGCGATTCCAACTCGGCATGCTGCGACTCCAACCCGGTGTGCTTTGTGTTGAGCGCAGTGTGCTCCGTCTCGAGCTCGGCGTGCTTGGCCTCGAGATCCTGGAACTTGCGCTTGAAGAAGGCGTCTCCCTTGAGCGACTCAATCTCCTCTTCGTAGTCCTGGGACACCTGCTTGAGCTCGGCGTCGTGCTTCTTGACCTGGGCAGAATGCTCGGCCTTGGCCTTCTCGAGAGCCTCATCCTTGGCGGTGATCTCCTCCTTGATGCTCTCGATCTGCTTCTGGAACTCGAGGGCCTCCTCCCTGGCCTTGGCGACGTCCGTCTCGGCGGCCGTGAGCTTGCTCTCGAGGTCGGCGACGTTGGCTCGCACCTCGGCCAGCTCGGCCGTCTTGGCGTCGAGGTCGGCCTTGGCCTGCTCGGCCACCTTTTCGGCGGCCTCGAGCTTGCTCTTGAGCTCGGCAATCTCGGTCTCGACGGCGGCGAGCTTGGTCTTGTGAGCCTCGACCTCGGTGTTGACCTTGGCCTCGTGGGCGGCCTCGAGCTCGTTCTGCGAGGCCGTGAGGCCGTCAATCTTCTTCTGGAGCTCGGTGACGGCGTCCTCGTGGCTGGCTTTCAGCCTGGCCAGAGCCTCCTCCTGGTCGGTTGTGGCGGACAGCCCCTGGGACAGCTCGTCGGCGTGCTTGGCCTCGAGGGCGGCGATGGCCGACTTGTGCTCCTCGGTCAGGGAGGTCTGCAACTCCTCGATCTTGGCGGCGTGCTCGTCCAGGGCCTTTTGCAGGGCGGACTCGCTCTCGTTGAGCTTCTGCTCGTGCTCGGCCTGGAGGGTCTCGAGGGACTGCTTCAGGTCGGCGAGCTCCGCCTCGGCGGCCTCCTTGGCGGCGACAGCCTCCTTGTACTCGCTCTGCTGTTTCTCGTAGTCAGCATCGGTGGCCATTAGATGTTCATTGGCCTCATCCACCTGGTTCGCGAGCTCGGTTTGTTTGGCTTTTAACTCGATAACCTGGTCCTGGTGGGCCTTCTGAATATTGAGGACAGCATTCCTCACCTGCACGGCATCCCTGTTCACTCCGTCAGAGTACTGCGTGAGCTTGTCCTGCGACTGCTGGACCTGCGTCTTGAGGTCGCTCAGCTGGGACTCCTTTTCGGCCAGCTGAGACTCCTTCTCGATGAGCTGGGCCTTGAGCTGTTCGACCTCCTTGCCGAGGGCCTCGGACACACCCGAGGAATCCGGACGGATCGAGGTGCGGGATCTCGGGGCGGTAGTGGAGGAGGCAGCGGAGGTCGAAGCGGTGGAGAGACGCTTCTTGGCCTCGGCAACCGGGCCAGTAGCAGCCGACGAGCGCGAGCTGATGGAGGAGGGGCGAGGAGCGACCGAGTTCGGGGTGCGCGACACGGTCGACGAGGGCCTGCCGGAAGTGGAGGTGGTCGCGGAGGCGGCAGGTTTCCTCGCGGCGGCGGCGGAACCAATGGTCGAAGTCCTCTTCTCCCTGCTGGGCGAGCCGACAGCGCTGGCGCCGCTGCTCGGGACGGCAGAGGTGCGGCGGATTGATCTCTTGGACTCATCCTCGGAGGCCGACACGCTGGGTCGCGAGCGGTGGGTGGCGGTGGACGAGATGCTGCTTGCAGGCTTGCGAACGGTGCTGGTCGAGGTGCTGGAGGTGCCGCCGGGAGGACGGGTGGGGGGCTTGGCCAGGCCGCCGGCGACGCGAGTGGTAGCCGACGAGGTGCTGGCGGGCTTGGTCGCAGTGGTGCTCGTCGACGAAGCGGTGGTGGGACGGCGAACGGTGGAGGAAGTGGCTGTGGCAGCGCCGGAGCTCGAGCCGGGCTTCTTCAGAGAGGAAGCCGTCGAGACGGTGGACTTCGTGCTCGGGGAGGACGGGGCGGGCTTAGGAGTCTCATCGTGCTGGACGACCTCGAAGCTGCCGGCGTCGGACATTTTGGCAGTAGGGGGGGGGGGATCGTGTGACGGCGAGGAGGGAGAGAGTCTCTGTCGATGGGTGGGTTCTGCTCACGCGTGTCAAGGTCAGCTGGAGGCGTTCGAAGAGAGGAAGTCGGATAGCCGCAGGAGTCGGGAGACACAGCAAGGGTAGAGTAGGTAGAGTGGAGGGAGAGGCAGAAGGGGACGATCTGGCTGGAATCACAGCATTCCTGGCGGCAGAAGGTATTGGAGAGCTGCATTGGCGTCTCCAAGAAGGCAATTGGGTGGTAGGACGAGGGGGATTGAATAGGTTGGATGCGTAGTATAAAGAGTTGGTCTTGTCCGGATTGCGACTTACCTCGCGACACGTCGTGTTTGTGTGACCGGACCTTGGGTCTCCTTTTCTTTTCTTGTCTTGTCTTGTCTCAAGTTTCCTCCTTTGCGAAAGCTTTTGGAGCTTCACGGCGGTGGAGAAGTCAACAAAACAAAACAACACAAGAAACAATTAAAGAAAGAAACCCCGACACGAGGTTGGAGATGAGACACGAAACGACACGGGAGAATGTCGTCGTTGTATCTGCAAGACTGGGAGAGCTCTGATCAGGGGGCGAAGGCAGCTGAACAGAGGTGGGAGGGAATAGTTTGGGGGAGAGAAAAAAGGATGGATGTCGGTGTCGGTGTTGGGATAGAGAGGTAGAGAGGCAGAGACAACGGGGAGGGAAGAGGTGAGGTGTCTAATTAGGTAAGATTGATTGTAAGGTAACCCCGTACGTACTGCCAGCTGGACGAGGGCATGTTGGAAGAAAAAAAAAGCCAAAATAAAAAAAAGATGCCTCCAGATGGGCGTGTGGATGCCCCTGGCTGTGTCCAGACTCCAGTCTATCGTCTGTATCTCCAGTCCACCGTTTCCAGTCTCCAGTCCCCAGGACCCTTCCTTTCCTTGAGGTAAGGTAGGGAGGTATGTAGCCATACATCCCGATTCTTGCCCAGGTACCGAAGCATAAGGTGGTTAGTTCGGCAGAATAAAGTGATGCATGCATTAGGCGCTGTACTAACACTAATCGACAGGTGGAAGCATTGAACACGCACGCCCTGGTAGGCCGGCCTGCCCTGCAGCAAAAGCACCGGGCACTGGGCACTGTGCACTGGGCCCCGAGCACTGACACCCGACGGGAACAGGAGCCCAGTCAATCTTAGCCAACAGCAACACCACGTATTTACAGCAACAAGGGGGTGGAAGGGGTCACAGACATGTGGCGGTCTGTCTGATGGCCACTGGCTAGCAGGATATGTCACCTTGGACGTTAACTCAGAGACTTCTCTCTCTCTCTCTCTCTCTCTCTCTCTCTCTCTCTCTCTCTCTCTCTCTCTCTCTCTCTCTCTCTCTCTCTCTCTCTCTCTCTCTCTCTCTCTTTTCCCTCGTGAGGTACGGATATCCGTACACCAATCGCCACGAAACCAAGGTACCTTACCTAGGTAGGTATGAGAATATGACAAGTCTGTCAGAGCTCAGCGGGAGGGCTGACAGCTGTGCAGCTGCGTAAACTGCGAAGCTAACAGTGAAGCCAGCCCGTGGACAGTGCTAGCAAGGGCGGCTCTCGCTTCGGGAGCTCGGGCAGTGGGTCGACCCATCTTCCGCGACCTGTCATTTGCTGACTCCCGTCGGCTGTCCAATCAGATGCTGAATCTCCCCACAGCGAAGGTACGTGTTTTTCAATATCAATACGTACCTAACATTACATACACCTACCTAGATTAGGTACCTAGCTCCAACCATCCTCACCTGAGTCGCCTATCACCTATCACCTCTCTTGCTCTCTCTCTCTCTCTCTCTCTCTCTCTCTCCATTGTCTACGGTCTACGGCTTCACTCTTCCAGTGACCCTTGAAGCGCCTGTTCCATCACAGGTTCATCACCCTTATGTAACCCGCGATCAGACCAAGGAAACACATCATGGGCATCGACGCAGGTAGACCATAGACGGGGAGGGAAGGGGGAGGCGACAAACACCCAAAAAACCTCGGCCCGGATCGGATCCAATCGCCTGACCAAATCAATGGGCACCGACTCGCGCTTCCAGAGCGAAAAGCCACCCCGAAGCCATCACGAACGGTGCCCCTGGACTAGAACTGACTAGCAATTCACCAATCAAACCCACGCGCGCGCCATCCGGACTCTATCGGTGCAGACTGTACACAGGTACTTGCCAATTTATGTTCCATCAAACTCACCAACCATTCTCTTCTCTTTTCGGCCTCGCGGCTGGGGGGGGAGGAATCAATTACATACGATTGCGGATTGAAAGGGGGGCAATGAGTCCATGACACTCTTCACCCGCCAAATTGATACGGAAATTGGCCCTCAGGTGGCTCGAAATCATCGTGCCCCCCCCCCCCCTGTACTTTATTCACTTGTGTCACTATCCGTTTCTCGTCCTCTGATGTATCCATACGGATCCTCTGTCGCCCTCTCTCTTTTCATCCGCCTCGTGACCACCTGTCCAACCCGCCAGTCCAACAACATTCTGAATCCTTACAGAAGTATGTCTTGGATCGCATGCCGCAAAATACAAATCATCAGCCTCATTCTTAGGGGTTTAGGGGTCCGTCTCTCCCGGACACCCTGCTTTGACTGCCTAGTACATGTACCATGCCTAGGTATACAAAACTTAGCCCTCGCGCTCTCACTTATTCGCCCGCCTCACTGATGTCTTCCAACCGTGAGAACCTCGCTGGGTTCCCTCAGTCTCTCTCTCTCTCTCTCTCTCTCTCTCTCTCTCTCTCTCTTTCTCTCCAGCTTGTACTCTCCGTCGATGTTAAGCCCTGAATATGTCTCACATGCAAAAAACACACTGATCCTGCCCACCGGTGGGTGTGTAACCACCAACTCCCACATAAACGCCTCCGCTACCCGACGCCCCTAAGCGTCCGTCCGTCCACGACGTGCTGTCATATCGTCCCACATGTCCCTCATTCACTGTGGCTGCAACTCCCTTGGTGTTTACGTGGCGCCTCACTGTTGACTATTCCTGCAAGGCTACTGGCAACATCGACAACACTACCATCATGGCCTTGCTTTGCCTAGCATCCCCGACCATGACTTCTGTCACGGTGGGTTGATATGGCCAGTCAACATCAACATATTGAACACATGGTCAAAGCAAAGCAAACCCTTCCCTTCATTTACTCCTAATTACTTGGTACAACATAACATTTAACACATCCCATCCATATTCATTCTAGTAGTCGTCATCCGAATCCGTGTCCTCGTCCGGCACGAGCGCACGGTATCTCCGGCTGGCGAGGTCCTCCTCAATCCCGCCCTCGCTCTCCGGGTCCACGTATCCCTCTCCTCCGAACAGGCTCAGCGCCACGGGGAGGAAAATGAGCGCGTGCGTGCCCGCGAACACGACGAGCGCCAGCCAGACGCGGAAGTAGTAAATCTCAAAGATCTTGGACCGCGTAAACGCAAGCACAAAGACTCCAAGAAGCTTAGTGACCGTGATGCCCGAGAACACGGAGCTTCCCACGTTGACCAGTGCCGTCCACGCGCGCGCGTCACGGCCGCGGAAGCGGTTCTTAGCACGCTCCATGACGGTCCGCGAAGGGAACATGAAGGCCCTCGCAATGTGGGCGCAAAACTCCACACCGATGCCGACGCAGATGATGAGGTTGACGAGCGAGACTGCGTTGAGCGACACCCCAAACACTGCCATCGCGCCAATGATATCGACAACGGTCATGCAGACCGTAACCGTGACGACTAGAGCAGTCATTAGGGACCCCAGGAGGATCGACGCAATGACAAAGATGATGGCCACCGCCGAGCCCAGGAGAGCGGCCGTCAGCGACACGATGCTGGCATACTGGTCGAAGAAGATGTAAAAGAGGCTGTAGGGGAACACCTCTACGCCCGTCGTGCGCGTAATGTCGGACGCGATTCTTCTCGCAGCTGACATGGCGTTGATGAAGTCCTCCTGACTGCGCAACGGCGTGTGCATCGTCCTAAAGTGGCTGGCGGGAATCGTGTCCTTCTCCGAGTCAATCACGACCGCTTGGCCGTATGATGCTTGGCCGCCCAACGGGCAGTCGTCGTTCGTTGGCGCCTTGAGGAACTTCTCGAGGTAGTGGATGAACTCGCCGTCCTGCGGCATGCCGGATAGCGTGATGTTCCATGGCGGGTTGCGGTCGGCAAAGCATGCCTTGCCGTTCTCCACGCAGCAGGAATCGCCGAGGTCGGGGTTGAGCCATAAGAAGTAGTCGTCGATCCAGCTGGCAGCCGGCGACGAAATGTACGAAACCTCAGGACGCTTCCTCTCACCCTCCAGGATGTTGGCGAGGGAGAACTGGTCGCACGTCGTGAACCGGGCGCAGATCTCGCGTTGGTTTTTGCGCGCTGTGGCGTTGAAGTCCCTGGTGACAAAGTAAACCGGAGGACCGGTCTCCATGTACTTGTACAGATCGTTGAAGTAGGGGATGAGGTAGGACCCATCAGGGATGGCGACACGCTGGTCCAGGCCAAGCTGGACTTCGGGGATGAGAGCAATTCCGGCGGCAAAGAGGCCGAGGAACACGGCGATAATGATAGCCTTGGCCTTCTTTGCGAGGATGGCGGGAGCGTACGTCCGGCGGATGAACTGCTGCAGCCAGCTCTCCTCCGGCACCTCGTAGAACCGCGCGTTCGCGTTTCCGTTGCTGCCACTGAGGTGGACGCGAGCGGACTTCACTTGGAGGCAGGGGATGCAGTCCGCTCGGTGGTCCTCGACGCGGATCTGGTTCATAGCCAAGACAGACACGAACAGCGTGATCTGAAGGATGGCGTTGATGAAGACGGCGCCGGCAGCGTAGGCAGCAAAGTTGCGCACTGCAGGCATGCCAACAAAGGTTCCAAGGGCAAAAGCAACCGTCTCGGTCAGGGCAGAGAAGAGGATGGAAGGCCCCATGCGGCCCAGTGCCTTGGCGATTCGCTCCTCCACCATCTCATCGGGGTGGCTGACGTTGACGCGCTCGAACTCGTGGACAATCAGGAAGATGTTGTCAACACCGACAGCGAGCACAATGAAAGGGATGACCTCGGCGATGATGAGCGTGGCCTTGAGCCCGAACCAGGAGAAGAGACCGATAGAGGCGCTGATGGACATGAGGACGATCAAAATGCCCACGACGCCCAGTGAGAACTTGGACTGGACCAGAGCGACGGCAGGGTTCCTGATCATATCTCGGAACGACAGCGTGGTGGATCCGAGAGCGAGGGAGGCGTAGAGGAACATGATGATGTAGCTAATGACCACGATCTTGGCATCCGTGTTAGTCGACTTGTTCAGCTCCTGTTCCAGACTGATCTCGGTAGAGAAGGAGAGGCGGAGACCGCGCTCCTGGGCCTCCTGCTGGACTTCCAAAAGACGATCGCGGAGAGCAATTTCCCAGTCCATGGCACGCTCGACAGCAGGGCTGCCCTCAGCAGCGTTCTGGACAACCCAGGTAACAGTGATAGCAGTGGCATTGACGGGATCATCCTTCCAACCGCCGAGGATCATGTTGGGCTCGAGAGGCAGACCAAATTCGGGGCGGCACTCAACAGGCGACTTTGCGCACTGTCGGAGCTGATCCTTCCAGTCATTCTTCCCGACGAGCGAGGGATCGTTGCCGAAGTACGCCGCGACGGACTGGACAACGCAGGCGTTGCCGGTAGGCTTGAGGCAAATGTCGTCGAGCGTGGCACCAAACTCGGGGCCCTTCAACTGCAAGACGCTCTTCTCGACATCCATCCACCAGAGCAGCGTGTCGTAGCTCAGAACGGGAGCGGGTTCCTTGGAGTGCTGGTCGTTGACCAAGAACATCTTCTCGGCGCGGTAAAAGGGGCCAAACTGTTCGTCAAAGAAGGCCTTTTCTTTGGCGGCAGGAGAGGCAGGGCTGACCCAGAGGCGTGCAGGGTCGCGTTCGAGGTCAAACCTGACCCATCCGGCGCTAAGAATGATGACGACGATGAGGGTAACACCAATGGTGATTCCTTGGTAGCGTGCTGCCGCGTGGCCAAGCTTGCTAAAAGCAGCGTCGCACCAAGTATTGATCTTGTAGAATCGCTGGGGCCGGTCAAACATGGCGCCGTTCTGAACCAGGTCGCCCTCATCCTCGTCGTCACTGGGAGACGCATCTTGCAGCAGCCTGAGGCGCTCGCTTTCTCTTCTGGCACGGCGTCTCCAGACGACGTGTCCGACGACCCCGGCGATCGCAACGAACAAAAGAATGCTGTAGGTGAAAATGGCTGCGAAGGAAAGGCAAGGCAGAAGGCCGACGTGGCATTCGCCGGGTTTTGAAACAGCGGGGAGCTCCGGACAGACGGAGGGACAGTCGACACATGCGCAGCGGTAGTTGGGGTCCTCGTCGTTGCACTTTTTGGACTTTAGGTCGCGGGGTGACATGCCAGGCTCGTTGTACTCGGCGGGAAAGTTGATTTGGAACGGAGACCCGATGACCTTTTCGTCTCCCAAGAACTTGAGGAGCTGGGTGTAGTTCTTGGCGCCACCACCGATGAAGTCAATGGCTCTCGAATTGGAGGGTCCAAACTTGACTTCCTTGCAGCTGTCGAAGAAGCCGGTGCCATAATCCTTTGAGATCAGCTGGTCCAGCTCCGTGACCATTGTCTTTTTGTTCTTTTCCTGTGTCTTTGTAATGTTTAAGAAGAGAGACTGGTCGGGAGAGCACGTAAAGGTGCAGAATAGGTTGAAGAAGTTCTCCTTGCAAGCCGGGCAAGAAGAGATGATTTGGTTCGGGGTTCCGAGTTCAGAGGCAAGGGATTTGACCTACGGCAGAGCAAGTCAGCAGGCTACTCTGCAACGATGCTCAAGATGGGTACTTACCTGGTCGGCATCGCAGCAGACAGGACCGGAGTTCCATTTCGCTCCACAAAGGTCGACAATCTGCTGTCGCAGCTTTTCATCAGGCTCCTCAGCCAGGCCGTTGTCGGGGCATGGCAGTTGCTTGCCAAAGAAGCTCTTGGAGCCGCAGTGGCCGCGCATGGCACACCGGCCAGCTTCGTGCTTTGGAGTGAATGGCTCTGCTGACGCGCTGCTGCTTAGACTAGCCAGCAGCAAGCTGCCAGCTCCAAGAAGCTTCCATAGCGGCATCGAGGGTATCGTCTCTGCCGCTCAGCGGCTACGTCGGAGCTATGGTCGGTACTCGGTTGAAGCGTTGAGATATGCGAAAGCGGACAACAGACAAGCAGAATAGATAAGAGGGCGTCGCGTAACAACCAAAAATCGACGACAGCGACGACGACGACAACAGCGGCGATGGGAGATGGGGATGCAGGATGGGGAAAGAGGATGGAACGTACGGATGTTGGAGATGGCTGATGTGCGACACCACGATGCACAGAGAGAGGTTAGGTACTTGGTATCTGAATGTACCGCGGTACCTGAGTTGAGTAGGTGGGCATGGTAGCGAGGAAGGTACCACAACCAGCTGTGAAGGAGCTCCGGTACCTCTAACTGCGTGCCTGCGTCATCCAAGTGCAACCGTGTGTGTCAAGTGGCTGCCCGGCCCATCCTGCAGAAGTGGGACACCAGCTGCTGAGCCGGAGCATTCCATTGGCGGGCCTTTTTCCAGCCATTCCGCTAACACTGGCAACGGCCCATGCTTCAAGATCAATGGCGTCACGAACACAGTCACGTGGACATTCGCTTCTCGTACCTGCCCAATGCGGAACTCGCTCGGATCCTCCTCCGGGGAGCGCGCCGGGCCGAGCCACTCCTAGACTCCGGACACCAGGCGTTTGGCATCTTCTTGACAGAGTATTTAGTCGTTTCAATGTCGAAAATAGTAATAATATGAGTGGACAAGAAATGATACAATGTCGTTGATACACAATGGATTCGACAAAAGTTCACAGTAGGCCACTACGCCAGCTTGTCCCAGTTCCTCCACTCCGTGTCCTCCTCAGGGAGCTCTACTCTTTCAGGGCCAGTGGTGAATCTCCTGATTGAATCCATAATCAGCCTATCTTTGTTGGTGTAAGTTAACAATTTAGCTTTCCTTGAGCAGAGTGCAGACAATAGGCCTACGAAACCGACATATAACAAAACCAACGAGAGTTGGCATCAAGCCTCCGACGCGAGGCTCTGGAACTCGTCGCACTCAAGCGACAACAGTTCCTGAAAGTGTCTGAGTACGCTAGAATAGAACGCCATTCCCCTTCAACCTCATGGCCAAGCTTCACGTCGCAACTACTTGACATCCTGTTTTCTTAGGCGTCCAGTGTCGTTGCCGGACCTGTTGAGGGAGCAGCAATGGCCTTGACCGTGATGAGGATCGGTATCTCTACAAGGTCGGCCTCAGTAACCGGTGTGGTGACCGAGCTGGATGTAGTGGTGGCGGCGGCGGTGGTGGTGGTGGAGGTGGAAGTCGAAAGGGGCGAGATCGTCAGAGGAGCGCGAGAGACCGAGTTGGACCCGCTTGAAAAGGGCGGTCCGCCCCCGGTACTGCTTCTTGGGGACGCCGATAGGTTCGAGGCTGGCGACGCCGATGTCGAAGTATCGCTGCTTGTCACTGAACCGTTGGAAGAAGTAAGAGAGGTAGACTGCTGTAAAGTGCCTGCTGTGGAGGCTAACATACTCAAACTAGATAGCAAGGTGATAGATGAAGGGGAGCTTATAACGTTAGCATTAGATGCTGAACTGTTAGGTGAGGAGATAGTCGATATTGAAGAGATGGCTAAGAAAGTAGACGCTCTAGTGCTTGCAGACGATGAAGAAGTTGACGCCGTAAAGGTCGAAGTAGAGATGTCTGATAGTCGTGTCAGCTGCTGGGGGGCGTCGGTTGAGGAGCTGGTACTCGTAATACCGAAGCTGCTAGAGCTGCTAGAGCTACCCGTGCTGCTGAAGCTATGAGAATTGCTGGAGCTCGACCCCGGCGGCGTAGGACCGAACCCGAAAAAGGCATGGAATGGCACAGTTGCGGCGTCAGTCCGCTGACAGGAAAGTCGAAGGTCTCCGTGGCGACGTTGTTGATCACGGCGCAGCCGATGTAGATGCTGCCGCTGACGGTGAAGCTGCTCAGTTTCACCTGGGCGGTGGCAATGCCTGCTACCGCCGCCAAGATCAGCAGCGGCTTGCCTTTCATCGAGGTGCGTTTCCGAATCATTGTCGTGATATGCGGACGGCTAGGTATTGAGAGGTAGGTATGTAGACGGGTGTGTTGGATATGAGGACCAAAGGGAGATAGCCAATGTCGTTTGGTAAGGAGAGGACATGAGGTAGATGATCATAAAATGTGACGGCACGGGTCCGAGGACCAGGAAAAGACTGACATCGTGAGGAACCGAAGCTTAGGTATTGTTATGACGCATTTTTGGGCGACATTAGGGCGTGGGGCCAAAGCCCTGGATCTGGAATATATACAGACTCAGTGTCACTATCTCCAAGGTTCATTCGCGTCTCAACCAGAGTCCGAAGCGCGGCTAGATCCCTGGTGGTACAAGGCGACGGGAACCGCTTCTTGCTCAACACATAGGACCAGCCAGGGCAAGACAACGAGATACGCCGGCAGAAACCAGAACTCAACGCATCCCAACTGCAGCTGAAAGGCAATTGCTTTCGAGTGCAAAAAAAGATGATCCAATGGCCGGGAATGGTGGGTTGATGCCCCGTTTGACGGCTTCTCTCGCCGCTGAGAGCAGAAGCTTCACTCTTACACATTGCCAGTGAAGATTCTTGTAACAGACAGGACCGGAAGCCTGCATTTATGAATGGGGCCTTTGTGACAATAAGTGAGTTGGAGAGGATCCTTTAAAGCCCTAATTTCTAGAGCCGATTACAATTGATCGGAGAAAAAGCAGGGGATGCTGGAAAGGTAACAGATGTGGTTTCGAATTGAATCCCAGGACGCAAATGACTGAGCGGGGTGTGCCGCGGAGACAGATCTCGACTGACGAAGATGATTGAGCAGAGACAGCCAGCAGTATGCTCGAGCAAGTCACTGCAACATCGCCCTCTTCTCAACGCCCTTGAACGTCCTCATCGCCCTTGCGGCCCTCCTCCCACCCCAAAATCCTGGGGCCGAATGTGTACCACCCGTACATCTCGACGCTCCCAGCCACGCAGAGCGCTGAAATCAGCCAGAACCGCGCCCGCGGACTCGACGTGATGTGTCGGAGATCGAAAACAGGGACCTCGACGGCGCTCTCGCCGGATTTCTTGTTGTTGACGTCGACCCTGGTCTTCCCTCCCGCTGTGGGACCGCCGGCTCCGCGTGACGGGACCGTGGAGAAGGAGGCGGCGCGGCGGGTAGGGGCCGCGAGCACCTTGGTCGCGATGCGTGCTGTCGCGGCAGCGGACATGGTATTTGATGTTCTCGCAGGCGACTCGTCCGATAAATGAACAGAAGGCGGCAGCTTTTTTTTTTGGTTTACCAAGTTGCAGGATCGAGTGCAGGACAATGAAGGGGTTGTTAGAAAATTGTGATCTCACACTCACCCTTTGCCAGCTCATCCCGTCGGCTGGCGTGCTTATATTTCCTCCCTCACCTGCAACTACTTACGAAACGCGCGTCTGCTTTGCACGAGAACAGCGCCGCACTCTCGACGTGGTTTGGCGGAAGGGTGGCTTCACCGAGCCGGTTGCACCCGGAATGTGCGGGGACTTGCGCCGTCAGCTCGGAGGAACTTCCGTGAGTAGCTCGGGTACCTCAAATTGCCTGTTTTGGCTAGATAGGTAAGGTAAAGCAAGCTAAGATAGATCAGACATCTCAGGTGCGTACGGGTCCTCCGTGAGGCACTTCTCCATGTATCATCACGCCCCTCTGCTAGTCTTCCAGTCAACGCCCACCCATCATGCAAGTCTACAGTAAACGCCCACCCCCATAATATGAGCAACAATCCGGCAATCATGGCCTATTCATCGTCAGCGGCTTGAAGGGTTTCCTCAGCCGGTCTATCGGCGCAATCCCCCCCTCCTTCTTCAAAGCAGCAGGCCGTTTGAAGCCCCCAAAGCCATTCGTTGTCGTGGTCGCGTGCAAACAGCTAGCCGGCCGCTCTCTGATCGTCGGCAGCTCGTCTGTGCTTTGGTTTTCCTTCTCGGGAGACTTTGGCCGAGGAGGAGAACTCGAAAAGTTTGCATAGTGTTTTTTGGGGCCCGCGATGCCTCCAATAGCTGCCCTCCCCGGTTTGACGGGGAGCTTGCCTGCTCCAAGCCTGTGCCCGCCCAGGTCAGGCTCGATGGTCGGGGCAGACCGTTGCGCCCGGTACAGATTCGGGAGTTCGGGCAGTTCTTGAAGAGCCAGCCGTGACTGGACAGCTGGCGCACGGTTGGCTACAGGGCCAGCTGTGTCTGACAAATCGGATCTGGACCTCTTGACAAAACCCAGAAGACTCCGCTGGTCGGCCGGTCGCTTTGTCGTTCCCCTCCGAGGCCCAGCCGATCCTTGACGCCCTTGGTCGCTGCGCTGCGCCGAGGTCGCCATGTCCTTCGCGGCGGCAAGCATCGCCTGGGCTGCGCTTGCGGTAGTGAAGCCAGGCAGCGTGAAGTTGGAAGCACCATCCATCGTCGTAGAAGCATGCCACGTCGGCACCGGCTGGGAGTCGCCCTCTTCCGATGCCGAAACCGCCTGCGGCCGAGGACGTCGCTGCCATTGCCGGCTTCTACCACCAGCGTCTGCTTCGCCGAAGGAGCTCTCCGGATCCTCTGGGTACAGATTATCCTCGGGCCTTTCCAGGAGCGGCATGTCTTTATAAACTTTGTCTTGCGACGGCACCTCAGACTCTCGGCGCAGTATGCGCCCGATTTCTTGCAGAATCCCAGGCTCGAATGATGGGCCGCATTTTCTAAAGTATGGGTGGATCTCCGATGGAATGAATTTCGACAACTCAGTACGCTCACCCCCATTTCCTCCGTTCTGCGAGCTGTACATTGGGCAGCTGAGATAGAGAAGCGACTGGGCCCGTGTCATAGCCACGTAGAGGAGCCGGCGCTCCTCGTCAGGATCTTCCGACCTCATGTGCGGGATAGATCCATTGTACACCGCAGGGACAAAGACGACCGGCCATTCCAGTCCCTTGGCTGCATGGATGGTCGAGATGGTCACCATCGGCTTGTTGTCCGCGTCGCCTTTTTGCTGGGCGTCCGACGCCAGAGACACGTTGGCCAAGAAGCGCCCAAGAGCGTCATTCTCCTGCACTTGTTGAACACCGTCGACTTGCGGGAGACGATCTTCATCGGCCGTTGCGCTTAGATCTCGCATGAAATCTCCTGCCAGGCTGATGAACTCCTGAACGTTGGCCCACCGTGCCTCGTGCTCCTCGGGGTAGTTGTCTCGGAGGTAGGCCTGGAAATTGAGCTGCGAGAGCAGGTTTTCGATGAGATCAACCAAGTGGTAGTAGGGGCTCCCGTTCGGGGGCTCTTTGATTTTCCTCCTGACTCCTGACACTAGCCTTAGCAGGTCTCCACTGATCTTCTGCTCCATGGCCTTCTTGATGTTGGTCTTCGCCTGCCGCTCTCCTCGGCAATGCTTATTCAGCAACGCCCAGACGCTCAATTTGGAGCTTTCGGCTTCCTCGAGAAGGGCTTTGATGGTCGTGTCTCCAATGCCGCGGCGAGGCACGTTGATGATGCGAGCCACTGCATCGTTGTTGTCTGGCTGGTGTATGACACGCAGATAATCAAGGATCACCTTGACCTCAATGCGATCGTAGAACTTAAACCCGCCCACCATTCTGTAAGCCATTCCAGCCTTGCCAAGGGCCGATTCGATATGCCTCGAGAGGGAAGCCGATCGCAGGAGAATTGCCACGTCATCGTGGGTGAGCATCTTGCCCGCCATCAACAGTGTCCTTTTGATCTCCGACACGATCCATTCAGCCTCGACAGCCGAAGACTTAAGCCGCCGCAAAACGGGTCTGGTGCCTTTGTTGTGGATGGGCAACAGCACCTTCTGGTACCGTTTCTTGTCCTGCTGGATGACCTTCAGAGACACGTCCAGAATTGCTTGGGACGAGCGGTAGTTTTCCTCGAGGGAGATCTCCTCCGCGTTCGGGTAGTCCTTGAGAAGCCTGTACAGATTCTTGATCTCGGCGGATCGCCATCCGTAAATGCTTTGATCTGGGTCTCCAACGATGGTGATCCTCTCTCTTGCCTGCGCGAACAGCCTCATGAGCTCGTACTGAATGCCGTTGGTGTCTTGGTACTCATCAATGAGCACGGCCTGGACGTTGGCGACACATGCGGGATGCTTCCGCAGCAGCTCAACACACCGAGTCAGCAGGTCGTCGTAGTCCAGCAGGTTCGAGCGTTCGAGATGGCTCTGATACTCTCGAAAGCAGGTTTCCATATCGGGACTTTGGGGAACCTCCTTGCCACTTCGTTTTGCCGGCGTTTGGTTTTCGCCCTTTGCCTTTTTCTTACTGATCCATGATCTTGCACCCGCAGGATCCACCGAGAGCTGGAATCGCTTACAGATCCTCTGGATAATGGACCTCGAATCTGTGTCGTCTGCGATAGCGAATTTCTCGTCCAGGCCAATGTGTTTTCCGTAGGCGGCAAGATACCGACGAGCGATGCTGTGGAATGTGCCGAGGACAATCCGCTTCCCACGGTCATCGCCCAGGGCCTTGGCGATGCGTTCCTTCATCTCCCGCGCGGCCTTGACTGTGAAGGTGGCGACAATGATGTCGGTGGGTGCATAGCCGACGTTATCCACGAGCCAGACGACGCGAGAAGTCAGAGTATGCGTCTTTCCGCTTCCAGGACCGGCAAGGATGGCAACCGTAGACGCACTCGAGGTGACGGCACGGCACTGCGCGGTATTGAGTGTTGCCAGAATAGATTCGGCCGGCCCTGGGGCCGAGCTGGACGACTTCATCGTTGAGGAGCGGTCATTGGCGAGCCGAGCACGTCAGAAGCAATTGATGATGTTCGGGAGGCGATTGAGCAGACGATGCTGAGCCGCATGTCTCTTCCTTGCGAGAGAGCAGTCGCGTGCCGTGCTGGATGAAGACTGGTCGACGCGTCCCAGTGTGACATAGTGGATGCGTCCGCAGCCATGTCAACATTGCGGGTCGCGGCATGGCGGCACGGTGTCACATGATCTGACTGACAGCTGTCTGAGGCCACGTGACTGTCAACGTCAGGATGTCCCGCCCCTCGTGACCAGCCATCCAGGTCGGTCCCCCTTACAGACGCACAAACGCACGTGCCGTCGCAGATCCACCACCAGCCCTCACTCACAAAACGGAACCTGCAAGAGACAGCAACCCGGAACCGCTGAACCGACCGCAGGACAGACTGAGCAGACTGGGCAGTGCAAACAAACGCTCTGGCATTTCCAAACCCAAAACCTTCGCCGATGGCATCCTTTTTGTCGGGACTCGCACTCCGGATAGTCACCTGCCGAGACACTGAGTACGATGTACTCTTCGGCTTTCCAGACCACCGGACGACCCGGCGCCTCAATTTGATTCCAATTTGTGTAGGGTCGGTCTGGTTGACCTCTTCGCCTTACAAATAGTCGCTCAGGCTGTCCGTTGCCTCGTCTTCCAAGGTTCGAGCGGACAGACTTTGCACAAAGCAGAATTGGATTGCGCCAGGCGTCGTACTTTGTCGAGCTTGATTGCAGTCGCCCAATAGGCTGATTGTCTTGTCGCTCCGCGGCAATACCAAATAATAAACCTGGCGCCGACCACCAACCCTTCGCCTTACTTTCCTAGCACACTGAGGCCATCCATCGTCCGTGCCGATGCCGTGGCGCTGATTTGACGAGCTGGAAATTCTGTTTCCTCAATCAACGTTCAATGGTCCCGTCTCGCCCGTTCCCATCCCTCTCCCAGCCGATAGGAGGGTGGGCGCATGAGACGCTCAACTGGACAAATGCTCACTTGGAAATAAGCATTGCTCGCACAAAGTCTGTGCTCGGTTGCTTTGATGACAGAGTTCCCTTCCTGTTCCTGTTCCTGTTCCTGTTCCTGTTCATACCCGTGCCGAAAACGAGACAGCCGTGGTCCCTGAGACCCAAGGTTTCTTCTACCCCCCTCTAGTTCTGCCCCCAAAAAAACAATTTGGAACGGAGCAAAGTGTAACTCAACGTTCCATCGGTCGATTGGGAGGAAAAAGACCTCGATCCTATCACGGTGACGAAGTTACCGTTATCACGCTTTAATGCTGCTCTTGGTGTGAAGTCACATCCAGACAAAGATCCCATTCGACGGCGGCGTGTGACGCGATGCCGCAGGGGGGCCCATTGGCAATGGCTTGACCAGGCTTATGCAATAGGTCAGAGGCCCTATTACAGAAAGCACATGCGGTCAGAGAGACAGAGGTGATGGGCGGACGCAGGGGTAGACCTCTCCTGCTGGCCGGGACTTGGGCATGGTCGCTTGTCTCCCGCACGTCTCTCCTTCGGCGCAACGGTTAGAAGACAGGACGAGAATCGAGAACCGACCGGAGTCAACGAACGACAGGCTGGATAGTGAACACCTGACCCGGGAACCGCTCCTCTTTTCACCACTCTTCCTCGCTGGACTACGGGGAGCTATCGCTTCTTAGTGGCTGGCCGTTCTGGGCCCTGGCCAGTACCTGTATTAACATCGCCCTGCGACGACGAATTGAGTTGGGCAAAGTCAGTTCGAGCCCGGGGTGTGGTACGGCGCGGGGTTGGATCAAATCGGATGTGATGGACCTACCCAACCACGACCCCGACAGCCATCCTCGGCGCTTAAATGCCCCCTGCCGTCACGTCGATCCGTCCAACCACATCTCGGGAAGCCCTTGATGCTCTCCCGCCTCCCCCTCTTGCAGATGACAGGAATAGCCATGGGGCCCTTTTGCCCTTTTTCTTTGGGAGGGAGGGTGGGGAGGGGGGAGCACCATCTTCGCCCTCCAAGCCTCTCGTCACCGTGGAATCCATCAACCATCATGCAAGTGCTACCGCTTTGCAAGAGTCGTGCCTGGGGGCTCCAGCAAGTCAGCGTCGAGAGCACATGGCCACCGCCGGCCTCGACGCACTGCCGAACCTCACCAGCCGCTATATACCCCCTTTGTGCGCCGCATATCCATGCCTCTTCATGTAACTTCTCCATCGCAATGTGTTTCGGACCCTCCACCAGGAGGCAAGATCATCAAAGCTGGATTTGACTTTTAAAAAGAGTTGCGGTGCCCTCACCACCTCACCATGAAACTCGTCCAAGCCCTTCTTAACTCTCGTCCTCGACTTCGATTTCGATTCTTGTCCTTCGCTCTCTTCTCTTTCCTCTTCTTGGTCTGTAGTCCTGCCACCTCGCATGCAGCCCCGTCTGTCCGCGAGACTCGTAACAGCAACCACAACAACAACCCATTGAACATTGATTGGGATCCCGCACCGTCACCCGAGGACGGACCTCCAGCATCGGCCGGTGCCTTGAGAGATCCCGCCTACATCCCTTACCAGGTCGGCGCCATCGTCGGCTCGTACGGAGTATCCTTGGTGCTGGTCGCCGTCTTCCTGCTCATCCTCTCCAAAAGACGTCGCGAGGCCCTCTCTGCCGCTAACCAGGAGATCGAGGTCGACTTTGACGAGCTTGAGCCCAAGTCGCCGCCGCCAAAGCTCACGCTACAAGTGCCGAGCTCTCTCAGGAGTATACCACGGAGCCCAGTTCGCAACTTTTCGTATCCCTCAGCGGACGAGTATTACACGCCCGAGTACCCGACACCCCAGACACCATACGTCGCCCCGACACCCACGTCAACGCTTCACGCACCCGGTGTAGATTTTACCGTAGACCAACGAGTGGTCGCCCAAGACAAGAAAATGGCGCAGTCACAGCTCGAGGAGATGTACAAGTATGTGATGGAGCAGGAGGAGGCCAAAGCGCAGGGAATCAAGCTGGATGAGCCGCCGCGGGCGCTCTCCAGCCACCCACCACAGCTGCAGACACCGTCGCATGCCAGCTTCAGCAGATCGTCCGTCAGGAAGGAGAAGCACAAGCCGGGCAACCTGAACCTCGTCGAGGGCAAGCCGGAGGGCAAGCCCGGGGGCAAGCTGGAGGGCAATTCGGAGGCGGTTCCGGGAGAGAAGCCGGAGAAGAAGCAGTCGAGGGCATCGTCCATCTTTGCCGCCCTGCGCTCGCCCAAGAAGACCAAGGAGGTTAGGGCCGTCAACATCTCATCGCCCATCATGACGCCCATGACGGGCACTTTCCCGCGCCACGAGTCGCAGGAGCTGAGCGCCATCCAGCCGCGGCAGTACGCGCCGCCGCCGCCGCCTTCGTTGCCCAGCCATCATCACATGTCGTACGGGGGTGTGCACCACAACAACGGACAGATGTCGCCCGTCAGTCCGGAACACTCGCCCGAGAGCACGCAGAGCATCGACGAGCGTATCGGCGGGCACATCCCCATCGGTATCGATCACGTCCGCCACCCTTCGGCGGCGCTGTCCGAGAGGGATCCGAACTCGGCCGTGTCGGATAGGTCGACGGCCCCACTCATCGGGCTGCCGTCGACCCCGAAGCCGGGCGCACGGTTCTCCACCTCCACCCTCCCGGCATCCCCGAGACCGGGGGCATCGTTTCAGATTCCTCCCCCGCCGGGGGCCGGTGGTGGTGGTGGATACCGGTCCAAAGCGCCCTCAGCGGTGCGGACCGGCGGAGCGCTGCCGCTGCGCGCGTACGAGCCCGCGCTGAACTCGCCGTCGCAGTCGTCACAGACGACCAAGCAGACGGTGTTCACGCGTACGGGGCCGCTGTCGCCGTCTGGGGCGCGGACGCCGGCGACGGGCATGGCGGTGCCGTACTCGCCCTACCAGCCCTTCACGCCGTGCGTACCCATGACGCCGTCGCTAGTGACCAAGGCGGACCGCAAGCGGATGAAGAAGCTAGAGCCCAAGACGCCGACGAGGGAGATGGTCAGGAGCGAGGAAGACATCTGGTAAATTGGAACAGGGGCGTTGGGGTGAGGCGGGGGCGGTGGTTAGAAAAAGGGAAATACCAAATAGACTGTAGGATCGTGGGATCAGGGTGCCTGGCGGGCGACCGTAGGTATAACGTTTTGACGAATTTTCTTTTCTTTTCCTTTCTTGTCTTTTCCGTTTGCTTCTCTCTCTTCTTGATTCGTCGAGTAGACAGATACACACAGAATGAAAATGCTGGTTTTTGGCGTCGTCTCTGTCCACCGTTCTTCACAGCTTCACTCACCCGCACACAAAAGCCGAGGTATCGTTCATGCGAAGAAGGACATATTGGACACTAAACACACGGAGTAGGATTGCAGGAAGTGGAGGGTGGATGAGCATGTGAGCGGGAGACGGCAGAGGCAGAGTCAAGAGTCAGGGCCACTGGATCAGGGCTCATGACAAGAGTCAGGAATTGGGGGGGAGGACGATGAGGGTGTCCCGAACAACGATCTAGCATCCATCTAGGTTACTCAATAAGTTTTTCTCTCCTCTCCCTCTCTCTCTCTCTCCCCCTTTTCCTTAGCATTTTGCTGTTTTGCATAATCCACTACCCCGTCCCTCTCCCTGCAACCCAGGGTTGTCTTCACCTTGCCCCAACGCCCCAAGGACGAATTAGCGTTTCGGATGGTTGCTGGTGGAGGAGGGGGGTTGATGCAGGTGTCGAGTCGTGTCTCCAGGCATATCGAGTTGAAGCATGTGCCGATTGACGGTACGGTATGAGGTTTAATAATGTAGGGAGAAAGGGACGTGAGTGAGTGTCAATAAGGGGAGGGGACGGATGGACTTGCAATTAGAGCGTGATCAGTTAGGGGCCAGGTCAATACGAATTGAGGGCTAGAGCTGAAATCTAGTGTGCATAACTCTCGAATATACAAATCTAAGTGCACTTTACTTAATATAGTATAGGGAGCTTAAAAATTAAAATTATATATTATATTTTTCTAAAAGTATTATAGAAAGCTACTAAAAAGGGGAAAGTATTAATAAAAAGTATTTTTTCTACTATTTTTCTTAATACTATAAGACCCCTTAGCTAAGAATTAAATTAAGGGCTAAAAATAAAGAGTAGTAATAATATACTAATAGTAATACTTTATAAATAATTATTATAAAATTCTTATAGTAGCTTTATTTATAGTAATAGTAGTAATTACTACTACTATAAGTATTATTATTATACTTAATAAAATTAAAAAAAGAGGCTATTCTAATTAATAAATTACTTATTCTAATAGAGTAAATTATATAGTAAAGTTAGTAAAGTATTTTTTTAATAGCTCTAATATTTAATTTAAGGACTTTTTTTATTTAATAAAAGTAGACTTTTATTAATTTAAAGTATAATTTAATAATAGTAGCTTTATAAAGACTACTATAAATTAGTTAATTAAATAGAAACTTCTTATATTTCTATATATAATTAAGTAAGAAGAGACTTAATATAATACTACTTACTTCTTTTAAATTTTGCAGAGTACTATTTCTATAATTATTTAATTACTCCTTATAATTATAATTATACTTTATTAAGAAGTTATTATCTAACTATAATTTAAGTATATTTCTCTATTAATTAAGCTTTTAGTAAAGAATAATTACTTTAATAAGTATATTAGAGTAATTAATAGTATACTTATTTAAGCTTTTATTCCTCTTAAGTAGTAAAATTAATTCTTTAATTAGAAGTAATATATATTGTAAAATATATTTGCAGTAGTAAAATTTAATAAGTTATTTTTATATATATTAGTAGGAACTAAGGGCTCTATATATAATGCAGCTCTACTAAAATAAGTAGTTAGTAAATTATTTAAAATACTATAGAGGAAGTATTATTTTAGTAATAGTAGTTTTACTAGCTAAAGGAGAATAATTACTCTATATTTAGGTAAAAAGTACTATTTAAAGGAATTTACTAATAGAGGGTTATAATTAGAAATACTAGTAGAATTATATAATTTATACTACTTAAGGCTTTATATTATTATTAAGAAGGTATTTAGCTATATAAAAAGAAAGTAGAAAATACTATAAATAGTACTTTTAGAGTATTTATTTGCTAATTAGATTTATTTTATATATATAATAATAGCCCTATATAACTTTATTAAGTTAAGTAAAGGACTAATTAAAGTAAATAAGTAGGAGGGTAAAATACTATAAGTAGTAGTAATAAAAGTAAGTAGTAATTTATAGAGGTAATAAGAAGTTAAAATTTATAGTAATTTAGTAGCTTAAGTTTAGAGTAATTAGGAGGCCTTTTTTAATTAGTAGGCTTTTTTTAATTAGTAGGAGTAAAAAAGTATAAAAAAGGGCGAAATTTTAATTAATTAGTAAGTATAAAAAAGGCATTATTTTAAATAGGAAAAAAAGAGTAAAAAAGAATATTATTTTAATTAGTTAGTAAGTATAAAAAAAAGTATTATTACTGCAAGTATAAAAAAAAGTATTATTACTGCAAGTATAAAAAAAAGTATTATTTTTGCAAAGTAGGAGTAAAAAAAAAGTAGTAGGAAGGTAGATAACTATAGTTATTTTTATATATTAATTAAGTAGTTACTTAAGTAATTAATTAAAGTTATTTTTAACTAATTAATAATACTAATTTTATATAAAAACTCCTCTTTACTCTTAATTAACTTTACTACTAATTAAGTAACTACTGCATAAGGTAACTTTAAGAAAAATATTACAATTTTTACTATAATATAGTTATTTAACTTTTCCTTAAATAACTACTAAAAATTAATTATTACTTTTAAAATATTATTAAATTTAGCCTCTTGCAGCCCTACTATTACTATAAGCTTATAAAGTACTATAAGGGCAGTAATAGTATTACTTAAGTAATTTAGACTTTACTTAAGAGTATTACTAAAGGAAGTAAGAGCCTCCTACTTTTCTTTTCTACTTTTTATTATTTTTACAATAGTTTTTTTAGTACTTCCTTTACTAATTTAGATATTATCTCTAATAATAAATTTAAACTAATATTTATATTAATTTCTACTACTCTCTTCTTTACTTAAAATTCTATTATTATAATTTTATTTAACTTATTATTTTTATTAGAAATTCTCTATATATTATTAGCCTTATAGGCCTTAATAATATACTAGCTTATTCTTATTTTATTAGGCTAAAGTTTACTTATCTCCTCTATATATAGAAAGCCCTTATATTTAATTAATTAGAAGTATAAGTACTAAGCCTTAAATAATTACTAGGCTTTATTAGTAGTAAATATAAGACTACTTTTATTATTATATATTACTCCTAATTAGAGGAGGGCTTTTACCTTATAGTATTTTTTAAGTAGTACTTTATACTTATTTTGCAAAGTATTAAAATTTACAGCTGCATTAGCTAATTTTATTTAAAGTAATATTTACTCTATTATTAGCCTTATAATAGTAGTTTAGCTATTAATAAGAAAGCTAAAATTAATTTACTCTTAGTAAAGCTTAAGAAAAAAGTGCAGTAATTAATAATTCTATATAATATAGGGAAGTAATTAATAAGCCTAAAATATACATTTTTAGTAAGGTAATTATAATAGTAGTAGTAGTAGTAGAGGAGGGCTTATTAATAGTAAGCTTTTAAATAACTATAAGTAGGATTCTCTAGAGTTAATAATAATAATATTATTATTACTAATAGTCTAGTAGGACTCTACTAGTAATAAAATTATTATAAGTATTAATATTTATTATTTTTAAGTAAGAATTTAATAGTAAAAAATGTAAGTAATAACTCTATTCTTAATTTTCCCTCTTACTTTTACCTTTAATAATAAAACTATTATTATAAACTTTTACTAATTTAAGTAAGTAGTTAACTATTAATTAAATGTAAGGGTTATACTTAATTAGGTAGTACAATAGGCATAAGGTTAGGGTGTATAAGTTACTTAAACTGAATTTCTGGCCCCTTGGCCCTCAATTCGAATTGGGCACCGATTACGCCCTTAGACTTGTTCGAGACGGGGTCGATTGGGGGGAAGAGTCAAGACACGCGGGGGTTCGGGTCCACACGTGGGTAGACTGCTTGAGCCGGTGGCAGGTTTGGTGTTGCATCCAAAAGGCCCGCATGGTGAGACACTCGATGAGGCGTTGGGGGCTTGGGTGAACCGGGGGATAGAGGGAAGAAGTTGGAAGCGAGGTGAGTGGCGAGGAGGGAATGAGGGGATTCAGCTATGGCGTTGGAGCGATTGGAGAGTGAGGAACACAACGTGTAGACAGACAAGACGGTGGATAGGGGGGATCAGCCACGTCTGCTCTTCACCTGGACAATGCTTCCACGGGCGGGCGCCGGTGGGAATGCACAGTTGAGGAAGAATGTATCCGGATGTCTGGGGACATTTCATGTTGGAGAATGACCGGGAACGTGGCTCGACTGGACAGAAGAAAAAACGGCCGTCGCCATGGAACACCCGGCGAGCAGACGGGCGGGAGAGGGAGCCGGGGAGCTGGGAAGCTGAGAGAGAGCTGGGAGCCGAGCTGAGGTGAACCCGGCTGAGACAAGACCAGGCGAGTTGAAAGGCTTGAGAGACTGCTGAGGGCGAACCGAGTTGAGCGAGTGAGTCCAGTTGAAAAGGCCGGATTGAGTGAGTATGAGAGGGTCAAAACACCCGTAACTAGCATCACATTCCCGGAAGTGGTTTAACATGTTCTAGCTTCGGGCGCACACACCCCTCCTCATCCGAAGCGCCGAATCTCCATGCCTCGTGTCCCCCGTGCGTAGCCTTCTTTTTGTTCTTTTTTTGTTATTGTTTTTTACTTGTTTGGCAAGTCTGGCAGTCTGGCAGTGGCGTGTCTGCCATGTGGAGAATGGACGGACAGGATGAGGATTAAGTTTGGGTTGTCGGTCTTATTCCCCGGCGGGCTTTTCTCGGTGGGTGCGCCACGGAGATGCTGATGCTGATGCTGGTGCTGATGTCGCTGTTCTCGGCGTCCAAGAAAACCATGGACATACCACACACACACACACCCGTCGTCTTCAGGCGCCGCGGGAACAGGAGGCCCTGATATGGCAGAAGATGTCCACAGGTAGCAATACTACATGTATCACCAGAACACAAGAGCGGAGACAGCCAGGCAGTGACAGACTCGACTGGCAGACTGACAGACTGACAGACTGTAGCGGGGAATGGCCGAGGTCGACGGCCGCGGGCGGGCGGAAGCGAGGAGAGCCGTGCAGAGAGAGGGCAGAGAGAGGAAGAGGAGAGAGGTATCGTCTCTTATTAAAAAGCGTGGCATAGTACGTACCGGGGTGGGGATGGGGCGCCCCAAGTCCCACATGGCCTCAACCCGACAAATGGAAAGCCACTATCCATGCCTGTAGTCATGGACTGGATGCCTGGGGGACAGCCAAAAAACGAGACTGGTAGGCGGGCAAGGTGCACTGAGGGCAAGGCGCATGGGAGAGAGCAGGTAGGTACCTAGGTATCCCTAGCACAGGAACAGGACGGACTGACCAGGGACACAGGTTGTCTGGGCTCATATCAGGCGTCGTTTCCAGATAATCGTACGATCGGCCCCCCGGGCTCCTTTTTCCTTCCTTCCCTCTCTCTCTCTCTCCTCTACCCTGCGTCCTCGCCTACTCGCTCCTCTCTCACTTACTCACTCATCCACTCACCCACTTACCCACTCACTACTCACTCTGCCTACTGTATCTGTACTCACTCCTCACTCACTCGCCATTCTTCACTCAGGCCTCCATTCCCAATCCCGTAGTTCCTTGCACAGCACCCATCTTTCGAAACCGCGCAAACCCTGCCCTCCCTGCGTCTGTGCTTGCTTGCGTGTGTCTGTGTTGTGTGGCTGTCTGTCTGTCTGTTTGTCTGTCTGTCTGTCGCTCTGTGTGTACCTAAGTTGAGTGTGTGCGTGCGTGAGTGCAGAAATTCTCCCACCCACTGGAAACACCACCCAAGCAAGCACCAAACCTCTTACATACCTGTCCATCCCTCCTATTCCTCCTTATCCCCCCCACTTCACGCACATTGTCGGCCCAACCCCAGCACGACTGCAACTGAACGTGTGTACGGAAAGAGAAGAGACAACCAAGAGGGGAGAGGGTTGGAAAAAAAAAAAAACACCCTAAGACCAGCGTCATACGATTCGAACCTACAACTGGGTCTTTTCTGCCTTACCTTCCCGGCCGACACCACTCATCCCGTCCCCATCTGCCCATCGCCTTCTGCCGACAGTCGTACGACTCTACCTCTACACACACAATCAATCACACACACACACACACACACACACACGCAATCCTTTTCCCGCTGCGACCACGCCGTCCGTCGACCACCGTCAATCAATTTCTCGCTGTACGCCCTCAACTCCGCCGTCCCAGATTCCCACTCGCCTCTGAATCTCGTCTGAGTCTCTCCCCCTACCGCTCCGTTCCGCACCGTACCGCACCATACCATACCGTACACCCCCCTGTGGCCCTTCTCAACCGATTCCGTTGCGACCGCCGGCCACTCACGTCTCGTCCCCGAGCCAGAATCGGGACCTGGCCCCCATTCGCACCACTCCCGAATCCCCGATTGACCCTCGAGGGCCTGTCATCGTACCGACTTCGATGAATTGAGCATCGGCCCATAGTTGCATATGCCCTACACGGATACACCGCTCGGCATCATGGCGGACCAGGACCCCAACGCCCTGTTCGGCCTCGACGACTCGGCCCTCGCCGTTGCCCCGTCCTTCCTCGACGACTCGGACTCCCAGAACCTCGAGTCCGCCTCCAACGGAGCCTCCAACATCGCCAGCGACGGCCAGTCCTACTACAACGCGACCAATTGGTCCTTTCAGGACACGCCCCCGTACGATTCCTACAGCACCATCGCGGCCACCTCCGCCGCTGCCGCCACGCCTCTCTTCCAGACTGCCTCCCCCTGGGAACAACTCTCCCCGAACCAGCACCACCAACAGCAGCAGCAGCAGCAGCAGCAGCAACAACAACAACACCAACATCACCACGCTCCTACCAACGTAACCTCCCCCCTCGATCACTCGACCCTCGCCCAGGCCGGCTTCTATGCCGCTCCCACTCCCGCTCCCTCCCACAACCAGCACTCCCATCGAGCCGGCCAACACCACACCCTGCCCCAAGAGACGCTGAGCCTCCTGACTCCCGCCCAGCAGGAAAAGCTCAGGAACATCGCCATGCCCGCCCATCTCCAGTATCAATCTCCCAAGAGCGAGCCGAGCCCCGGATCCGCCACCAGCGACCACAAGGCAGCAGGACTGTCGTCCCCCGACGCCCACGACCTCTCGAGCAAGGACAGCCGGAAGCGCAAGTCGTCGGCCGACGCCGACGACGACGACGATGAAGATGACGAGAACCACCCGGTCAAGAAGACGGCCCACAACATGATTGAGAAGAGGTATCGCACAAACCTCAACGACAAGATCGCCGCCCTTCGCGACAGCGTGCCCAGCCTGAGGATCATGTCCAAGAGCGCCAGGGGCGAGGATACCACCGAGGATCGTGAGGAGCTGCACGGCTTGACGCCGGCACACAAGTTGAACAAGGCTACCGTAAGTTGGCACGGCATGGCATCGGTTTTAGACCATCCAGGCCGGTACTGTGGACTGACCCTATGTTGCAGGTTCTGAGTAAAGCGACCGAGTACATCCGCCACCTCGAGAAGAGGAACAACCGACTCTGCGACGAAAACACTGCCATGCAGGCCAGAATCAGCGCATTCGAGAAGCTCTTCGTCGCCGGCGCCATGAACGGCGCCATGAGTCCGCTCCAGCAGCCGCCCACCCCGATGCAGTACCCGCAGGACCACTACATCAGCACGCCCATTGGCACGCCGCGCGGCGAGCCCGCCCAGGGCATGATCCCCGTCCCCGACGACATGAAGCGCATCATCTCCGCCCAGATGGCAGTCGGCCAGCCCTACCCCGTCCCGCAGCAAGGATATCGTGGAAACCCCGCCCTCATGCGACAGCAACAGATCCAGCAGCAACAGCAGCAGCAGCAGCAGATGCAGCAGCAGGGACGCTGGGGCGCCGGCCCTTACTTTGGCAAGCTGATGGTAGGCTCGCTCGCCGGCCTCATGATCATCGAGGCCGTACGCGAGAACGAGCAGAGCAACGAGTCTCCCGAGGGCCGTGGCCTCTTCGCCATGCCCATCCAGCTGCTCAGCTACCTCGGATCGACGTCACACATGCACATCGGCGGCTACTACATCTCGCCTGCTCAGATCATTTCGCATCTCAAGTTCTTGCTCTTCCTCGGCACCATGTTGTGGGTCTTTGTGCCGTCGCTCTTTGTGTCGTCCGAGAAGAAGCCCAAGAAGGCGCAGCATCTGAGGGAGTCGCTCCAAGCCGCCGGCTCCGTCGCGTCGCCGATTCACGTGCGTCGCCAGGCCTGGCTGACGGCCATCCAGACCGTCTGGGTCCCGCAACACAACTTCTTCCTCGAGGCGGCGGCCTTGATGATGAAGACGATGAAGCTGAGCATGCGCAACGCCATTGGCGTGCACGGCTACCAGGTGCTCACCGGCCTCACGGAGGAGCAGGAGGCCGCACGTGTCAAGGCCTGGTCTATCGCTCTGGATGCGCAGCTGGCGGGAGGCGACGTCGAGATCAACAAGAGCCGCCTCACGCTCACGCTCTTGGCATCCGGCACCCTTCCCGACACCCCATCGCGGCTCATGCTCAAGGCTCTGCACGTTCGTGTGCTCCTCTGGGACCTCGGCTCCAAGGGCCTCCACAACATCGTCGCCAAGAAGCTCGCCCGTTCTCTGTGGAACGAGGCTAGGAACCTGAACCGCGTGCGCTCCCAGCTCCGCCGCAACTCGGAGCAGGTCGATGACGACCTCCCCGAGCACCTGGCGGCCCTGATTGAGCTCGAGTGCGATGACATTCTCAACAATGCCGTTATCCAGCGGGCCTACAACCTGGCGTGGAACTTGGCGACGACCGAGGGCGTCACGGAGCACAACGATGGAATGGACTCGGTCGTCGACGACCAGGCCGTGCGCTCGCCCCTGGATGCCGTCGCGGCTTGGTGGTCTAGCCAGACGATCCAGCGTGCCTTGGTCACCAGCCTCGAGGCTGGCAAGGACGACGGCGACGCGCCGAGAGTGGTGTCGACGTGCTTGGAGTCGGCGCTCAAGACGGCGCCTATCGGATCCGGTACGCAGGCGCGCGCTCTGGTGGCGCGCGCCGTGCTCGTAGACGAGAAGCGGGGCGCCAACATTGCCGCGGCGATCCAGAACATGCAGCCGGCCAGTGAGCAAGGTTCGATCGGCCGGATTGCTGCCATATTCGACTCGTCAACGTCGGCGCAGTCTCCGGAGGTGCAGATGGCGCTCAAGTGTGCCATGGCCATTGCGCACTTGGAGCGTGCCAAGGTGACGGCGGCGGCACCGCACGAGGGCCTCCAGCAAGTCGAGAAGATTGCGCGGCCCAGGACGACGGCCAACATGTCGCTCCTCGGCTGCACGGCGCTCTTCAAGCTCATGGAGGAGCTGTTCGCCAACCGGTCATCGACGGAGTGTTTCAGCACCCCGCTGGAGCGTCTCGCCGGCAGCCTTCGGATTTGGATCGGCAGCGCGCCCGGCGAGAAGTGCGGCCTCGAGCAGGACGTCCGGCATAAGATGGTAGACCGCTGCCTCGGCATCACCAAGAGCGTCGTCGGCATGGAGACAGACACGGGGTACGGCAGCATGAGCGAGTGCGACGAAGAGGGCTGTTGAACTTTCTTCTGTTTCTCCCCAAGTCCGGTCTGGAGGCGGCGGCGGCGGCGGCATCGGTCTCTCCCTCCTTACTACATACTAGATTTGTTCAAATTTCTTTTCTTCATTGGTATTTTCTACGTATAGGGCATCTGGGTTTTGGCGTCGTACACCCGGGGAGGATGTAAACCCCCTTTTTCCCCCTCATTTTGTCTTTCTCTCTAGTTATACTGGGCGTTTCGTTCTCTATTTTCTTTTTGTAAGGGAAAGCAACGAGAAAAACGGCTGGAAAAGGTTGGGGCCAGCGGATTTTGCATTCGCAGAGACGGGAGGTCGCTTCTGGGTTGCTTGGCATTTTATCTCCCACGAAAGGTGTGGATGTTATGGGATGGGACGTGGGGTGGAGGTTGGTGGTTTTCTGGGTGGGATATATACACATGTCGGCTCGAAATGTTGCGACGGAACTTCTCTATAATACGGCGGCCATTGGGGCCGGCGGCTATGTAGAATCAATATGGATGCAGTGGCGTTGTTTTAGCAGTACATGATGGCCTTGCCGTATCTTGTTTTCGGCCTGATGGTGGCGCCTTTAGGGGGAGAGAAGAAGGCAGCCTGGAGATATGTCCCGATAGAGTAGGAGGTTTGCCTTTGAGGTTGCAACAGACGGGAGGGGGAGAGAAATGGTAGACAGGGTCGCCGACCTGTCACCATCGGGGAGATAGCGATAGACAATGAGAGGGAGTGAGTGAGTGGTTGATGTTGTCTATGGTGTTCATGTTCATCTTGTTTCTCCTGGAGCGGAGCGAATTGTCTTGATGTTAGGCATGGTAGGAACGAAGTCGACACGAAATGGGGAGGCCTTCTTACATGGTAAAGCAGGTTGTGTCTGTCTGTATTGAAGGTCAAGGACTCTTGGCAGGTCTATCTCAGACTCATGAGAGACTCACATGAGACTTGGATGAGAGACTCACTCACTCCATGTCACTTGAAAACGAACCGGACCCACCAATCTCCACCTTTCAAAGGTGCATGACCCCACCCATCCGAGCAGGGGGGAGGGGGACGCTTGACCTTTATGGGCCCCGACTAACGGCCTAAGTCATTAGCGAAAAAAACACCCTTTTAACTACAAACTTACTAGTAGTTACTATCTACTATAATACCTTAATAAATACTATAATACTTTACATTTAAGTAAGCTAAAGCTTGCAGAAAGTTAAGAATAACCTCTATAGTTAATATAGGGGGTTATATAATACAATTTAATTAACTATTAGATAAATTAAGGATTCCTTATTTAATAATGCACTAAATTACTTATAGAATTAAAATAGTATTTCCTAAAGACCTCTAAATTACTACTCTATATAAAATCTGCACTCTTAATTTTAATTAAGTTAGCCTACTTAACTTCAAATAGCACTTTAACTAATTTCAACTACAAAATAAACTTAAGGGGCAATACAGGCTCTACTTTACCCTTATTTTTATTACAAAGTCCCAGCTTAGCCTAGACGACAAGGAGAAGACTAAGATCCAAAATATCCAGAAAGTCTTCAAGCGGATAGCCAACAAGCTAGATAGGAAGGAGAATTAGAGGGAGATCAATTACCTCTTCAACCAAATGTATATTAAGATCCTTAATAAGCTGCAAAAGTTAGTTGCCTTAGCGGAGGCGTAAGACGAGCAGAGACAAGGGGGTAGCAGGGATATAGAAGGTAGCTCAATCAATGTACACTAGGCCATAAATCACACTTTATTTCACACGGAGAGGGGGGGGGGGACAGGTCCCCGTCCATAGAACAAAGATACACATCCTCGGACAACACAACACAAGCACCATCGACGGTCGCTTGCTAGGACTTATCGGATCCGAGCCCGACGTCGTCCCTGTCCCCCCCTTACCCCCCCTTTACCCCCTCCCCTATCATGCGACGGCACATGATGCCGTCCGAAAAAGGCAACGTCGGTCCCTTTTCCAACCAGGTTTTTGGGGACATGTTGCAGTATTGATTGACATGCTGGGACAGGGGGGGGTGTTTGTTTGGCAGCTGGACTGCCGCCCGGCATGTAAGTCGTTATCTACCGCCCAAAAAAAGTTGGTTCGGGTCCTGATTTCCTGATTCCGCAAGTAGGGTTATCTATCAGTCGCGGGCGGACATGACCTGTCGCTTTCCCGTCTGAGGCGTGGACAACCTCGTCGCCCGTCCGTCTGCCTTGGGGATGCGATTCACGTTTGGGGTGTCGAAAACACGAGACGGACCGGACCAGGCAGGCCAGGGAGCAGCGTCTTCGCGAAAGGGTGCTGCCTCGTTGTCAAGAAGGGCTCAGCTTGCCATGAGCTAGAGAGGCTTTCCCCCTAGCCTGCGAACACCCGAACAAACCAGTTCATGGTTCTCTCTCGTCGCCATCAAATCGGAGAGGATCCTCTCGAAAGGGGGGACGGCTTGCGCCAATAATGGTAGCAAAGTGCTCAAGACATGCCCCCCCCAAACCACCACTCCCCGCATCCTGATGGCCACCCACTACCGTCTTCGAATCCAATCAGATACCGACATCACCGGACGCCATGTGACGCAAGATTGCAGCTGGACAGACAACGACAGGCAAATGGGCACGCTCGCCTTCTACTCGAGAATGAGGGTTAGACCGCTCCCATCTCGCCCGAGAGCACGCGCGCGCGCGCTCTGCCTTGCCTGCCTTGCTTTCTGCTCCTCGATAGCGACATGGACTGGCACCCTCGCTCCTGGGTGGGAAGGAGACGTCCACCTGCCAGCTGCTAATCTATGTTGTGCGGCAGACGATGAGGCAGTGGGCAAATCACCATGGCCGAATCGTCGGCACACCTTCCACTTCCCGCGAGACCAGCATGATGGTGGTCAGGTACCCGTCCCTGTTTGTGTAGATGGAGGTGAGAGGAGGGGTTCGGTTAGCTCCCAGCAGCTCCCAGCAGCTCCCGGCAGCTCTCATGGCAACACAATGTCTATGAGCTCCTCCTCCTCGGTGCTAGAGGGAGGACCATAAAGAGCGGTCGGCTTGTCATGTTTCGTGGTGACTTTCGCAGCTCACTTCGAGTAGTCAAGCTTGACCTATAACCGAGAAGCCTTGACACGATGCCTCTTCATCCTCGTTCCGGTGTAGAGCTGCCGCGGCGCTCCTTCTTCGCCGTGTTTACTTTTGTTTCGTTTGTGCTCCTCGTCACGATCGGCCTCGCCACGCTCGGAGGTCACCCGGGCCCGACGTTGCGGTTCGAACGCAGCGACGATGGGCAGTGGCGTGCCAAGGCCAAGACGCGTGCTGTGCCGGCCGGCGACAAGTATCTCATCGGCGTCGGAAAGGCCGACATCACAGGTCCCGTCGTCGAGATCGGCTTCGCGGGGTATGCGGACCTGGCCCAGGTGGGCACGGGGCTGCGGCAGCGGATCTACAGCCGCGCATTCGTCGTGGGGGACGTGAGCAAGCCGAGCGACCGCTTCGTCTACCTTGTGCTGGACACGCAGAGCGGAGACACGGCGATCCGGCGCGGCATCGTTGAGGGTGTCCAGGCTCTCGGGTCGGCGTACTCTGTGTATAACAAGAACAACATTGCCGTGACGGGCACGCATAGCCACGCCGGGCCGGGGGCATGGTTCAACTACCTTTTGCCGCAGGTCACCAGCCTCGGCTTCGACAGGCAGAGCTACCAAGCCATCGTCGACGGCGCCGTGCTGTCCATCAAGAGGGCGCACGAGTCCCTGACCGAGGTATGTGTGTCTGTCTGTCTGTCTGTCTGTCTGACTGTCTGTCCTCCACACAGAAATGGTAGAACTCCAAACTGACTGGACACCTCCCCACCCACCAGGGCTACCTCGACGTCGGCACCACCGAGGTCACCGACGGCGCCATCAACCGCAGCCTCTGGGCGTACCTCGCCAACCCCGAGTCCGAGAGGTCCAGGTACTCCTCCAGCACCGACACGACGCTCACGCTCCTCCGCTTCCAGCGCGCCTCGGACGGCAAGAACATTGGCGTGCTGACGTGGTACCCGACCCACGGCACCTCGATCCTGCAGAACAGCACGCACGTGGCCGGCGACAACAAGGGCGTCGCCGCCCTTCTCCTCGAGAAGGACCTCGCGGGCGACGCGAGCGCCGCGTCGGGCTTCGTGGCCGGCTTCAGCCAGGCCAACGTCGGCGACACGACGCCCAACGTGCTCGGCGCGTGGTGCGACGACGGCAGCGGACAGCAGTGCAGCCTGGAGAACAGCACGTGTGCCGACGGCAAGAGCCAGTCGTGCCACGGGCGGGGGCCCGCGTTCCGGGCGTTGGATCTAGGCATCTCGAGTTGCTACGAGATTGGGCGGCGGCAGTTTGCCGGTGCCAAGTCGGTCTATGTAAGTCGGCCCCTGTCCCCGTTCCGTGAATGGCTTCTGTGTGTTGTGTATGCATGTATGCGTGGGATTAGGACGAAGAAGCTAACTCTTTGCCAGAACTCGCTCGCTTCTTCCTCCTCGACACCGATCACAGGCACGAGCGTCAAGTCGTTCCACTTCTTCCACGACATGTCCTTTTTCAAATTCACCCTCCCCGATGGCACCACGGGCCAGACGTGCCCCGCGGCCTTGGGCTACTCCTTCGCTGCGGGCACCTCGGACGGGCCCGGCGCGTTCGATTTCACGCAGGCCGACTCGGGCGATCCGGATGCCAATCCGCTCTGGGCGGTAGTTTCTGGCCTCCTGCGGACTCCCACGGCCGAGCAGGTCGCCTGCCAGCGTCCGAAGCCCGTACTGCTAGACGTCGGAGAGATGAGCACGCCATACGCGTGGAGTCCCAACATTGTCGACGTGCAGATGCTCCGCGTCGGGCAGCTAGTGATCATCGTAGCTCCAGGAGAAGCCACAACGATGGGCGGGCGGCGGTGGAAGGATGCCGTCAAGGAGGCCGCGAGGACCATCATCGACGGCGAGCCCGTCGTGGTGCTCGGCGGGCCCGCCAACACGTATGCTGTGAGTTTGCCCAGTCATATCTTTACGGGGAAGTACGTCTTGCTAACGCCCGGTCAGCACTACATCGCCACGCCCGAGGAATACGGCGTCCAGCGGTACGAGGGCGCGTCGACGCTCTTCGGGCCCAACACGCTCCCCGCGTACATCAACCTCACCGTCTCCAACATCGGCCACCTCGCGCCCGCCTCGACGTCGACCCCGCCCGCGGGCCCCGCGCCCCCGGACAACCGCGGAAACTCCCTCTCCTTCATCACGGGCGTCGTCCAGGACGGCACGCCGATCGGGCGCTCCTTCGGCCAGGTCCTGGCGCAGCCGGCGGCGTCGTACGCGCGCGGCGCCGTCGTCAACGCGACGTTCCAGGCGGCCAACCCGCGCAACAACCTGCGGCTCGAGGGGACCTACGCGGCGGTCGAGCGGCGGCTGCCGGACGGGACTTCGTGGGAGAGGGTCCGCGACGACGCGGACTGGTTCCTCGTGTACACGTGGCGGAGGACGGACTGGCTGCTGGGCCACAGCGAGGTCGTCCTCTCCTGGGAAACGGGTGGGGACGGCGCCGGCCCCGGGACGTACCGGTTCAAGTACTACGGGGACGCGAAGCCGCTGATCGGGAGCGTCAGGGCGTTTGAGGGGACGAGCGCGAGCTTCACGCTGGTGTAGGTTGCGGTGGGGGGGGGACACTTCTTGACGGGGGTGTCTGGTGATGGTTCTGGTCTGTGTTTTGTACCGGGGCCCATTTTGCTAGTATTTATGCTTCTACCGGAGAATTGAATGGTGACGACTTACTTCGTGCCGAGTATGTGCTTGACAAGCCATCGCCCCGTCTCCTTTGCCCCCCTCGTCCATCCATCCTGTAGTGTACCTATCAGGGTCATGATGCTACCTAGATGCAAGGTTGGTTAGGAGGGTGGGTAGTTATGGGCTTGGAAGCCTCCATGATACTGAGTTTCTAAAGAAACCTCACGATGTGTTCAGTGTTGGGCATAACACATTATGCCGTGTTTTTTCTTCGTATTTGGTACCTGTGCGACCTCAAGAGGGACCGCCTTGGCAACGTTACCTTGGTCCTTTCATCCTCATCCTGTATATCTTGTGGACGTGGCTAACGTGAGGTAGATGCCGACCCCGGCCACCGCCAGCCGAAACTGGCCCCAGGACACAAGGCAAAAGAATTGTCCGGGCCCTTGATTGGATGTGGTGTGTGTTGGCCTGCTCATCGTTATGCAGGTGAGACGAGCGACTCAGGAAGCGAGGGCAGACGGGGTAGAGAGGAGGGGAGGAGGGGGGAAAGTGTCTTGGGGCCGGGTTTGCCCTGGGGCCGGTTTCTTGAGTGCCCTGAAGGGTCGGGCTTGTTCCTATATGAAGCAGGCTTTCTCCGAGCTGACGATGCTGTCTTTTGTCCCCCGCTCGTTTCCTCGGCCGAAGCAACCGCCTCGCTCTTGTCTCTTCCCGCCTATCGAATCAGTGTGGTGTGCCGTCGATAGATCCTCTTCAATGTCCGAAGCGGAATACTCCAACCCGTCTGCCAGCAGAACCATCTCGACCCAAGAAGATCGGCACCGGCCAACGCCGATGCCTCAGCTGCCTCCCAGATCGTAGTCGTTGAGCCTGGGCTGGTCGAACCCACCACTTCGACATTCATACATCATCCCTATCTCTAGATTCATTCACTGCCTGTCCGTCAGTTTGCAACGCACAAGAACACAGCGAATGGCGCGGATATTCGGGAACCCGGCCAGATCACCACGCTGCCGACCAGTGCGTCCGGTCAGACGGAGGTGATCTTGACGAGCTGTTCTGGACTTACATTACATGAGTACAGCGGCACTTTCAACATCGATACCTACAATGAACAGTCCTCATCGTTGTTCGGTGATCTATGCTGGCTGGAGGCTTTTACAACACCTCATCGACCGGATTTTGAACTTGGCTCATCAAACGGGTCAGACCTGGCTTGTCTTCTCGAGGTCTACGACCAACCGCCCGAAACACTGTATACCGCGTCGGAGACATGCGACGGCATTGGAAATATTATCGACAATGAGCTGTTCCGGGTATCGGGGTTGACTCTTCCGATCTCTGCTATAACCGGCCCAGTAAACAACGCTTCACCCCTGGCGCCAGAACCAACTCTTCAAGAAGCAACCCTCAATCTGGTTGACGGCGGCTGCCTCTACACCAAACCTTCGGCACCCTCAACTACGCCGTCCCACAAGCCCACCAAGAAACCGCTGTCCTGCCAGCGAGGCTGCTCTCTCTCCTTCGCGAGCCCCAAGGACCTCCGACGGCACTACGGGTCCGAGAAGCACGCGAGGGGCAAGGAAACCAAGGCGTACCGGTGCCGCTGCGGCTATTCGACGCCCCGGAAGGACCATTATCGCCGGCACCTGCGCGGCATCGAGGAGTCGCGGCCGTGCCGGTTCCAGCGACCCTTTTTCGAGTGCATCTGCCGGCGGGAGGAGACGCAGGGCGATGCCGGGATGCACCTGCACCACATCGACGCTTGTAAGGAGGGACGCGGGGTCTCTGGGAGGCCGAAGAAGGCCCGGGGGTTCGAAGCCTTTTGAGCTTCTGATGGGCTATGATGGAGGTTGACGGGCACAGGCCTGTGGAGAAGTTGTCATCGAAGAAGGCAATGTCGTGGGGGGAACAAGGACATCAATGGCACGGGAAGCGCTGCGATATCAAGATGTCAGATGGTTTTCTGTCTCTGTCTATTTTCTAAGACTTTTACGCCTTGAACACACAAGCCACGGGTATGGGCATCGGCGGAAGTGCCTAGCTGATTCTGTGTGTTTTCGTCCTTTTCATATGCATATAGAGGGAATTTCTTACGTTGTAGTGCCTGCTTTATCTTTGATGTCTCGTTACTATCGTGATGTAAAAAGAGGAACGACGACCATCTCATCGTGTTGAGGTATGGCCACTGAAGACCAAACCTCATTATAATTTATCGTTTCCCAAGATAAGTGACGCAATTTACGTCAATGAATAACGATAGGAAATTGTCACCCTGTAACATGAAACCGAGACACCTCCGGAAATGCTTTCATCAGTGATCAAATTGGTCCTTGCTCGGCGGGAATCCTCAGTTATCTCCCTCGTCAATGACTTCTATTTACCATGATATTAAGCATACAGCTGACCACTCTCATCTCTTGTCGGTAAAATCAACAACAAGCAAGACGACGTCCCCATAACCAAGGATTGACTTTATATATATATAAATATATATATGCTGGTAGCAGACATCAGTGTTGGAATGCTCACAGAATCACTCCGGGTCTACAGCAAAGAGGCGCGGAGAATAAGAAGACCTATCTATGCCTGGTCCAGTCGTCCAAGGAAAATTGGCTTACAACGACTGTATAGTCATGTACACAACCATTTGGCAAAATATCGCGAGGACGGCCGTCGGGTTGGGGCCGGTTTTGGGGCCGGTTTTGGAGGCTGCGGCTTCTTGCTGTCGTTGTCCTCAAACAACTGGCCCCAAAGCGGCGAATGACTAGGAAGACTCAAGGTGAGGGATCTGGGGCCGCTTTCCAAAGATGCTTATAAGCAATCGACACTGCCATAAAAAGTGATGAATTATTCCAGAAAAACAGAAACCTTACAGTCCGCCCGGGCTGGCAACTCCTCAGTGACGAGTGGCAACTCATTCTACAATCCCAGACCCGAAGCTCCGAGACCTGAGGCGTAACCATCATGAAGAAGCATAAAGAGTGAGTAAGGCTTGGATGAACTCTTCCGACGCCTGAGAAGAACACGACTGATCTAGCAACCAAGGCAACAAAATGCAGCGGCCAAGACCTTGACGCAATCTGAGTTGGCGAAAGTGGCAACCGACACGCCTGGATATTCTCTAGAGACCTGGACTTCTCAGGTTCCAGAAGAAGAACCATGGAACAACCTTGGGGTGCGATGTGCGCCTGGCAGGAACCCAGGCTCCGCTGGCAAGGAGCGGCGTGCTTCACGGACCTGGAGCGAGACAGCTACTCATGGCGGTGACCACGGGGGATGTACAGGTTGCAACGGAGTCTGCATATAAGCTGAGCAGTGAATTGTTGGAAATGCTGCGGCGAGAGGTTGGGTACAGCCAATGGTCGTATTGTTACACTTAGAGACAATCAGAATTAAGTTGCCATTGTTTCGTTCTCGAATTACGCCATCTCACTTTGTTAATGCTCAATTACGTTCTAATGCAAGTCTCTAAGGAAGCCTGCCGGCGGGATAGAGCGTCTTGCCACCGGCATCACCATGGCTAGGCGCATTAACCCAATCTTCAATCCTTTTCGACAACACACCACTCTTTTCCTCGACGTGTTGGTAGTAGAGATGGGCGGATATCCATGTCAGGAAGAAGATGATACCCGCTGCCGCCGTCCACCCGAGGGCCAGCGTCCAAGGGTGTTCCACAGCCTCGGACATGGGCGGATGGACCGGGTCTTGCGGCCTCAGCAACGTCCAGAAGAAATTCCTCAGCGGGTCCTTCAGGATGATGGGGGGCAGCTGGTGCACGAGGTACCACGAGAAGGAAATCTTGCCGAGATACTGCAGAACGGGGGTCTCGAGGGGCCTCGCGACGCGGGGGCACGTGGCGACGACGGAGACGACCATCAAACCCCCGAACGAGTGCCAGCAGGACCGGACGACGGAGAACTCGTACGGGGCGGACGCGGCCCAGCGCCTCGAGCGGAGAGACGCCAGCCAGCGGTAGCCGGCGTGGGCTTCTCCAGTGCCCTCGTCGCCCTCGAAACACATGAGGTACAGACCACCGAGGAAAAGGAGGGTCTTGGCTGCCCTGGCGAGCCTGGCTCTGCTGGAAGCAGGTCTCCGGGAGAACAGCTTCGGCGACCCGGTGACGTACCACTCGTGCTCCTCTTTGACGAGGGCCACGACCTCGGCCAGCCACGCGCCGCCGAGGAAGCAGAAGAGGTCCCAGTAGCCGTGGTACATGAAGTACGCGGCGAGGACGGCCATGCCGGCGAGCTTGTGCAGCGTCTTCCACAGGGAACAGCCGAGCAGGGTGAGGTAGAGGACGCAGGACCCGCGAAAGGTGACGGGGATGGTCCACATCTGGTTGTTGAAGTTCTCGTGCCACGCCAGGTTGACGGGCTCGGCGATGTCGACGAGGTAGTCCAGGAGATGGCGCACGTGGCGGGCCGGCGCGGTCCAGGGCTCGAGGCCCCGGGTGACATGCTCGGCGAAGGGCCGGGTCGTGATGCCGGCGAAGTAGGCCAGGTGCGCCATGACGGTGATGGGAACGACGGGGAGGTACAGCCGCAGCCAGCGGCGGACCAGGGTGCGCTGGAAGTAGCGGGAGAAGGCCGGGTCGTCGCCGCGGCGGGCGGACGCGCAGCTGTGGGCCATGGCGTAGCCGCCGATGAGGAAGAAGAGCGGGACCATGGCGTGGACGGCGAAGGGGAGGCGGAGGACGGGCAGCTGGAACAGCCGGCGGTTCTCGGAGGCCGGCGAGGCCCAGAAGGAGTTGTAGGGCGCGGCGAACTCGCTCATGGCGTAGTGGTTGTACGACACGGAGACGGCGGCGACGGCGCGGATGCCGTCGAGCCAGCGCATCCGCTCCATGGTCTGATTAGATGTCTGTTCTCATGGGACGAGAGTGGATGTGCTTGGGGATGTGACCACGATTGGGAAAGTTGTGTATTGTGTATTGTGAAAGCTCCCTTGTCCTTCGAGGTATTATAAGTGTCGGCAAAGTTGCGTCTGCTGTAGGCTCTTTAGACTGTGACTGCAACGAACGACATAGAAAGAAAAGGGCATCTGATGTCCAAGACAGATGATGAACCACGGCAACGTGCCGCCTCCGGACTATGTAGCCGTAGATCATGGCCGGGAGACTACACACGACAACCATGAACGGGACACGCAGCGACTTGTCTGATCCGAACCGTTCACTAAACAATGACGGGTTTCATCGGTTCGGGAGGACCAGACGACCGGGTTTCGTAGATTGCTTCAAGTTGGGACTGGCCTGACTCGTCCTCTTGGCCTGGGACGCAGCCCGGAACTCTGATCGGATGTGTTCACGACCAGGTTGAACCCCTGGGATCAACGTTGGCGGCCCTCCCCTCCCCTCTCCATCCGTTGTGGACGATCAGACGATCCGTTCACAGGCTTCGCAGGTTCCGGTGTTCGGGTGAAGTGTCGTTCTGCAGATCAAAGAATGTGGTATGTCTCGGCCTCGTCGTCTTTTCTCCCAGCAGGGTGCGATCAAGCGGTGGGAAAGGCTTCTTGTTTTCCTCGATTCTATCTATAGCTTCTGCCATGTTTGTAGATGATGGCTCCAATATCATAGGGGGTTTGTTTGTCTTGCTTCGAGGTGGTCTATCTGCAAAGTGATAACTATCATGCGCGGCACATAATTATTACCCGTCAAAACAGAAAACAGGAACACAATTCTGCATCACTCGGAACGCCCCGACGCGGCCGCGAGCAGCCCCGGGACGTGTGTGCATTCCAGCGGATGGAGATTGGGCAGCAAACCGGTGTTGCAAGACCCGATACGTTTGATTGTCTTGGTTGAAACTGACAGTGGAATGTATCATGACGACTTAGTCGTGATGATACACTCGAATCCATGGCGACCCACAGCAGCTTTCGGGAATCCTCACCGACGGATATACTCTGATTATTACACCACATCAACAATCGGTCGAGATTGGCATGAGTCCTAGGAGCGTGTTCAACGTCCTAGTTCAACTCTTTGGCCTGATAAGTAGAGAAGTCTCCTACACAAAGTTCAGACTGATCCCGTAGCTGTCCTGAGCCAAGACTGATTTCGCCATTACGGTCCCTAACAAACATAACGCCTACCGCCGAACATAACCTTTTTCTAGGTTTCCCCTATTGAAACTCGACTTATTCACCATGTCCAAGGAAGACTTGGATGCGCGGAAACCATTCCTGCGTTGGGGAATCCCACACACCAGGAAACACTTGTACACCGCCATCACAAAGTACAACTCTTGCATCTTTCCCATCACGCTGTCGACGACAGTCTTCTGTGAGCAAAAACAGATCCCTTCTGTCCCCTACCCCCCCCTGGCGAGTGTCGAAACCCCGGCGAACGTGTGACTGATGCCCGGAGGAAACGCAGTGCTCTGGAAGCTGGCCAAGACGACCAGCCACTACGACAACTCCGTGTCGGCCAACAACCAGTGGAACTGGGCCACGATACTGCAGACGGCGCTGATGTTCTTTGGCCTCGTCGCCCAGATGCCGCCGTACGTGTCCGTCTTGGGCTTGTGCATGCCCATGCGGCCCGGCTCGTACGCGCAGGCCCCGGCGAAGCGCGATTTCCGGAGCCTGAGGGTGTGCCTCGTGACCAAGGGCACGAATTTTGACGTGAGTCCCATGTGTTTATGTTTAGACTACAGCTTATGATCGCTCTACGGCAACGTGTGAGATGACGACTAACGGAGACTTGGAATCGTCACAGACCGTCGTCAGGGCCACCAGGGCCTGGGTGCCGCTTCAGAACATGCCGGGCGTGCGCTTCCACGTCGTCCTGGACGACGAGAGCAGGGAGGTCGAGTTCCGACAGGCGCTGCCCTCGTTCGTCCAGATCGTCGTCGTGCCGTCCGCCTTCGCGCCCAGCAAGGCAAAGTACAAGGCGCGCGCGCTGGAGTTCTACCGGCGGAACCAGCAGCTGACCGCCAGCGACTGGGTCCTGCACCTGGACGAGGAGTCCATGATCGACGCCGACGTCATGGACGCGTGCGTCGACTTCATCACGAGGACCGACCTGGACGTCGCCATGGTATGTGATGTCTCGCCTTGCCGCCCCCCAGTCCCCCTGACCGAAATAGAAGGTTTACTGACCATGTGCGTATGTGTGTGTACCAACAGGGAACCCTGCATTACAACGACGTCAACCACTGGAAGAACGGCTTCCTGACAACGGCCGAGACGCTTCGCAGCCAGGAGGACTTTGGCAAGTTCTCCTTCTCGGTGCGGACGCGCAACAAGCCCATGCTCGGGTGGATGCACGGGTCCTGGATCGTGGTCAACGGGGCCGTGGAAAACGCCGTGACGTGGGACACCGACTGCCAGGCGGAGGATTTCTGGTTTGCGTACAACGTATGTTTTGGCCAATAACACTCTCCTGTGCTCTCCGATACCCCGATACCCCCCCCAGGAAGAGAGAGGAACCTATCCAAGGCTGATACCGAGACTAACACGCCCACGCAGTCTTCGGCCAAGGGATACAGGTTCGGCTGGATATGGAACACGGTCCACGAGCAGCCGAGCGAGACGTTCCGGGACTTCTGGAAGCAGCGCAGGCGGTGGTACACGGGCATCCTGTCCATCCCCAGCGTCCTCGTCCAGGTCTCGCTCGTCGTGGGCGTCATCGGGGAGTTTGTATACTGGGTCGGGTACGTCTTCTCTCTCTCTCTCTCTCTCTCTCTCTCTCTCTCTCTCTCTCTCTCTCTCTCTCTCTCTCTCTCTCTCTCTCTCTCTCTTAGTTTTGTCGTGTATTATCGAGGAGGGGGAGGGAAAAAAAAGAAAAGGGGAACATGATATTAACAACCGTTCGCAGTCCCGTCTACACGCACCTCGGCGGCTCCTTCGTCATCCCCAAGTGGCTTTACTTCTGGGGCCTCTGGCATCTCGCCGTCGACACGCACAGCCTTCTCGTCGCATCCTTCATGCAGGACCTCACGGCGCCGGCGGGCGTGACGTGGCCGCAGACGGTGCAGCACGCCGTCGGCACGGTCGTGCTCGCGCCGTTTGTGCGTCTCGTCCAGGTCGCGGCGCTGATCACCTGCATTTTCAGTCCGGCGCAGGGGTTCGCCATCGTGTCCAAGGTATGAATGAGGGGCGGGAGCATGGTCTGGTCTTGCCATGGTAGAAGATGGGGTTAATAATGGACTGATTTAAAACGTCCTACACTGTTTGTGAACGTATGCTCCCAGTCCATGATGCAACTCGGACTGAGGCGCCCAGCGGGCGACCCACGCGGAGAGTTGAAGGAGCGGATAACGGAACGAGGTGATATACCGACAATTGGAAAGTCAACGACCGGCTACTTCGTCCTGTTGAAGCACTGCACCAGGCAAGCAGTATGAAGGCTCAGAGAAGCACAAACAGGGGAACCCGGCTTGAGCAAGCTGAGGTTGTTTACGATGGGCAGTCTGTTGTGTTAATGAAAGCACAACAGTCCCGACGTGCAACTATGGACTCTGTCGCTCGAGGGTTTCCAGTTGACTGACGGTGAAGCCGGGACCGACTGATCTGCCCACGATGTAGACTTCCAGAGACCCGTCAACTCGTCACGCCATCAATATTGGTGGGAGTGAGTGAATGAGTGAGCAAAAGTGACATTACAGAATCCACTTTGTGAGCACGTCATGTATATAATCTGGATACATTACATAACAAAGAAGACTTCCAGCAATCACGCCATGTGTTTATATGCGGAAAACATCACATTGCAAGCAGGCCTACCGCAGCACATTGGTAACCTCAACTGCAAGGTCCAAGGTATAGATGGATCCACCATGGGCCCGAGCCGTTTGTTGCATGCGCTCCTTCAGTCGGAGCTGGACCAGCCATGCCGGGGTTATTATTGGTGTTTTTGTTTTCTCGCAAGGGGGGGACAGGGGGGGGGGGGGGGATCCGAGACAAGCAAAGCCGCCTCGGGCGAATTCAGGGATCCGCTAGGCTGCTCGCTCACCGGGCCTGGCGATGAAGACAAGATTTGTCCGTCAGGCTGGAAACCAGACACCAGTCGTCAATATCCTCTGCTTATCTGTGAAGAGCACCTTATGCAGCCACAAATGAACGGCGATCCCCCCCCGTGAGAGGGTTACCCCATGTCTTGAACGCGTGTGCAAGGTACAACGGGATCCCCCCCCCCCCCCCCCCCCTCCCCCCTGGAGGACTCTGAATCGTGACCCTTGTCTATCACTACGCCAGTCTAACCAACACTGAACCTTACTGCCATCGATCGACACGGCCCATCCGAACTTGCGGGCCTTCCAGACGAGAGCTCTTATCTGTTCGGCGATGCTCCATCGTGCGGGACATGGTGGCCGGCTGCGGCGACGGGGGGACTGTAAGATAGATTTTCATGCTGGTTGTAAGATGGTGAGAAATGGCCACGACATAGAGACTTCAGTCTCTCGCACCAGACCACAAGAGTTGCTTTGCTTTGCTTCCAATCATTGGTATCATTATTGAAGCTAATTGTACTGTAACTATACACTTCCAACCAGGTATCAACTACATTACACTAGACTACACTAGACTACGCTAGACCGCACTCACACCTTAGACGGCATAGCCGCCCGAGTTCTTCTGCCTCGGCTCGCTGCCGGCCTCAAAGGTGCCGTTGGGCAGCAGCCTCACGCCCTGCGCCGTGCTGCCGCCGGGGGCGACCCAGGTGACGTTGACGCCCAGGGTGGTGAGGTAGGCGGTGGTGGCGTTGTCGTAGGCGTACTCGAAGGCGGCGGTGTTGGGGCTCAGCTGGTCGTGGAAGCGGGGCTCGGCGAGCGACTGGGGGACGGTGAGGTTGCGGTCGAGCACGTTGTGCAGGTTCTGGATGGTGGCGGTGATGATGCGGCTGCCGCCGGCGGAGCCGATGACGAAGTACAGGCGGCCGTCGGGCTGCTCGACGATGACGGGGGCGATGGAGGACAGCGGGCGCTTGCCGGGCTGGACGTAGTTGGCCGGGCTCGGGATGAAGCCGAAGGCGTTGCTGGAGCCGGGGATGCTGAAGTCGTTCATCTCGTTGTTCATGACGAGGCCCGTCTCGGGCACCATGACCTGGGAGCCGAAGAGGAGGTTGACGGTGGTGGTGAGCGAGACGGCGAGGCCGCTGGCGTCGGCGGCGGCGACGTGCGAGGTGCCGGGGGTCTCGAGCGACTCGATGCCCTCGGGGTTGTAGTACGAGACGTTCTGGGTGGCGGCGTCGGAGATGCGGGAGCGGACGAGGGCGCCGGTCTCGGGGGAGATCATGCTCCGGGTGTAGGCCGACAGGCCGTCGACGAAGGACGGGTCGCCGAGCTTGGTGCGCTGGCCGTAGGCGAAGCGCATGGCCTCGTCGAGGCGGTGGACGGTGACGTTGCGGGCGCCCGGGTTGCCGAAGCCGTCGTAGCCGCCGACGATGTTGAGGGCGCTGAGGGCGACGATGCCGCCCGAGGGCGCGTTGCAGGCCGTGAGCTTGTAGCCGCGGTACGAGATCTGGGCGGGCTCGCGGACGGCGACGGTGTAGTTGCGCAGGTCCTCGAGCGTCATGGTGCCGTTGGCGCGCCGGAGCGCGGCGATGGTGGCGTTGGCGATGGCGCCCGTGTAGAAGGCGTCGACGCCCTGCCGGCCGATGGTCTCGAGCATGTCGGCGTACCGCCGGCGCGTCATGGTCTCGTTCAGCCTCACACGGTACCCGTTGGGCGCGAAGTCGATGGCCCACGCCGGGTCCTCGGTCAGGAAGTTGCCGTTGGGCGTCACCGAGTCCATGTAGCGGACCAGGTCCTCGTTGACGCGGAAGCCGTGGCGCGCCACCTTGACCGCGGGCTCGACCACCTTGGCCCAGGGCAGCTTGCCGTACTTCTTGTGGAGGTGCTCGAGGCCGCGCAGCTCACCGGGGACACCGCTTCGGGGGGTTGTTAGAGATTTTGGTCAAGTAGTGTATGTCTTTGGGGGGGGACAGAGAAGAGCGAGGAGAGGAGAGGAAAGGAAGAACTCACCTGGCCAGACCGCCGTAAATGCTGGCTCGCGTGTTGTTGGTGTACATGGTCTCGAAGGCGGCGGCCGGGGCCGTCTCGCGGAAGTCGATGAACTCGTAGGTGCCGTTGCTCGAGCGGACGAGCATGAAGCCGCCGCCGCCGATGCCGCTGTGGTACATGCCGACGACGCCGACGCAGAGGACGGTGCCGACGGTGGCGTCGGCGGCGTTGCCGCCCTTCTGGAGGAGGTCGGTGCCGATCCTGCTGCAGATGTCCGTCTCGGAGGCGACGGCGCCCAGTTTCGGGATGGTGCTGGTGCTCAGGTCCTGGCTCGGGGCCGCGAGGACGGGCTGCGCGATGCCGAGGAGCAGCTGCGCGAGGGCAGCGGAGGTCAAGGAGAGCTTCATGGCGGGTGACTGGAGGAGGGGGAGGGAGGGTCACTCTGGAGGGGCAGCACGGTGTACCGGGCGGGACGAGATGGCTTGGCTGGGCTGGGCTGGGCTGGGCTGGTTCAGGAGAGAGGGCTTCAGGAAACCGACGATGCTGGGGGCCGGCGAGGTCAAGATTTAATATGATCAAGACGAATGGGACCTGGATGGCGCAATGGACATGGAGTGAGCTCGTGCCGGGAGACGCCCACAGTCCCGACTCAGGTTCATGTATGAATGTATGGGCCCCGGCCGGCTGAGGAGGGGAGGGGGAACTATTGCTTTCATTTCGGCAGCCTGCAGGTCGGTGACGATCGCCAACGGCCAGTCCACCCTATCGGAGTTGTGGAGATGGCCTTGGAGGGCGAGAGAAACAGAGAGAGCGGGAGATACGTTGCGATTACACGTACAGAGTTTGGTAATGGGGTAGTAGGTGAGGTGTTGGTCGAGACATTTTGTGACTCTGTGCCAGCTTTTCCCCGCAGTGGTTATCGAACGAGTCCTGTTTCCACAGTGATGGAGAGATGGAGAGATAAAGAGAGGAGAGAAAGGGGAAGAGGGCTCGGGGACCGCGGATAAGCTCTTCCAGATTGATTCACCGATACCGGGAAACAACCTCTCTCTCTCTCTCTCTCACTCTATCTCTGCATGTACCTGTCCGCCTTGTGAAGAAAACAGTTACAGGGGCCGGGCCGGTTGTGACGTCTGACCGCTTGACTTGAATCTGAATTGAGCAAGTGAGCAAGCGAGCAACGGGGGAAAACAACCAACAATGCCTCGTCGAATGGATGGGGAAACAAATGCCAGGGGGTTGATTGGTTGTTGAAGGGTTATTGAGGGGGAGGGGAGAGGGGGGAGGTCCGGAAGGGGGGAAAAACCCTCTTGGAGAAAAAGAAAACAGTGAGAAATATCGAAGGAAATGCCGGATCGACTCCACAATGGAAATATTCAGCGGGGTTCAGATCATAAAAAACACCTTCCTATTCCGGATAGCTCTCACGGCATCCCCGGCGGCCCCGGCGGGGGGGGGGGGATACGGCCTCGAGGGGACATCCCCGGCCGGCCAGGAACCGTTGGTCGAGTTGCATTAATGCTCCCCGCATGCTGATAACACCACAACGATAGAGAGGGAGGGAAAGCGACAGACAGACACACACACACACACACACAGAGAGAGAGAGAGAGAGAGAGAGAGAGAGAGAGAGAGAGAGAGAGAGAGAGAGAGAGAGAGAGAGGTCTTTGTTCTTGTAAGGCCATGCAGATCTCAAGTTGTTCCCATTGGCCCGTCCTCAAGTGCTGCTTTCACCTTGCTTGTTTGAGGCTGAGAACATCGTTCCAGGCGTAAGATTTGACAGTGATTGATGTTTTGGGATAGCCGCGTGCCAAGCTGACCAGCTGCTGATCAGTTGTTTTATCATCTACAACCCTTATTAGATGCAGCCTTTTCCTGGCAGTATTGGTTCCTCTGGATCATTCATCTATAAATACTCAGCCCTTTACACCTCGCTTAGACACATATATAGTCGTTGATCCGACTTGCAAAGAGTGGGCCGACAGACACAACCAACCTCATTCATGCCTGATCATGACCTGTTGGAAACAGAAACGCCGCCGACCAAGAGCCGTGACAACCGGTTGCTACCAGCTCCAACTCTCGACCGCCCGGAAGGCAAAGCTTGGGATGCCGCAATCGAGGCGCTTTACACCTCGGGTCTAGACTCCCCAAAACCAAATCCAGGCGGGACGCTTGGGATAAAAAGCCTATTTGAACGGCCGTCCAGTTGCCTCACTTTTCGAGGCTGGGCCGGCAGACTCGGCTCCGTCGTAAACACCGGGAAACGAATGCCAACGTTAATTGGACTCGGGCTCGTTGCGTGGAACACGCTCCCGGGCCGCATTTGTCAGGTATCTCGGGCTGCATCGCGGCGTCTTTCGCGCGTGATGGCCAAAAGAAAAACCAAGTCACCCAACCCAAAAATAAGAAATGCCCGTTTGTTGTTCATTTGGGAAGGTTTGGCCGTGTGGCGCTTTCTTAATCTTTTTTATTTTTTATTTTTACCTGCACCGAGTGCGACGCCTTTCAAGAGACTGGTCACGACTGACAACCCCCTCTTCCCAAATATATAAATAATTGAAGATCGAAAGAGAAAAGAAACGAAGACTGCCCAAGCTACAGAGACGACACCAATGATGATAAATTCACATCTGCCTCACTACTGTGCCAGCCCGCGAAGGATGCTATCGAAAGTCATGAGGCAAATATGAGCAAGCCAAAGGGCGCCATATGCTCGCATCGTTCCAGATATCTGTCTGTATTGACCGTGAAGGTTCATGATTGCCAGAAACCAGATAAGGAGACAGGGAAAAGGCTTTCGGAGGAGAGCGTTTTCTCCAATAATTACTCCGTTGAGGCTGTTCGGCGATCAATTCCTCGCCCGGAGGCCTTTTCGCAGTTTTACTTCTGGTGTCGTTGCTCTGTTGAGGTCGGAAAGCTTCCAACCTGCACACAACAAAAAGGCAGCAGCAGATAAGACGTGACCATGAAGCCATTCAAAACAGCTCCCAATGTATAAATCATGGGTTGGTCAACGACCTCTGATTGCTCAAAGTTTCATCAGGCGAGTGCTGCTAGCATGCCTGTCCATGAAAAGGAGACTGCTGCAATCAAATGAGGACCGGGATGTACCCTGTGAGAAAGTGTTGTAAGGTTTTTTCCAGCTTCATAACCGATGGGATGGTTAATATTACCTTGGCCTCTCAGTCAATGAGCTGTGCACGATAACAAAAGTCTGGCGTCCTCGTCCCCGAATGGTTTCAGCGACGTCAACAACCATCTTTTTACGTCCTGCAGCACGATGCACCTGAGAAGTATGAACAAGCTATCTTGCAAGATAACCGGTGCCACAGCGGGCTATGCATCGCAGCTTACTACCATATGATAGCAAATCCAAGATCGGCGTGGTGGGCTGACTGACTGATTTAGAACGCCCAGGCGAGTCCGCACAGGGTAACAAGGCAACATCATCATCACAGATTGTGCACGCCGTTGATCCTGATAGATTGAGTTTTCTGTATCACTTACTACTATCTCGACAACAGTTAGGTAAAAGTTTCATCACGTCGATTGGCGCAGGATCGAAGTGGTAAGACGGAACAGAGCACAGTAGGTAGATTTGGAACTATTCTACGATATCTGTCTTGCTAGAACCACGAGACACCCAAATTCAGAGCCCCAGGCCGTTTCCGAAACCACGCTCAATCTGAAGCAGGACCTATCAAAGTCGGTTTCTTCAACTAGTTGTTACCCATGAGCTGCTCTGCTTCGTCAAGTCGCAGTCTTGTTTGAACATGTTCCCTGCTCTGATATCAGGAACATCAGAGTTGAATTACACATGAACGTGCTTCTCCCACCATGCAGCAGTGGCTCCGGGGGCTTCAAAGTGTAAATGAATACTCAGTCGTTGTTATCATTACGCTCTTGGAAATCAAAACACGCTCAACACAAACTCCCATGCGCAGCAAGTTCCTGACTTCTCCCCCCACCCCTACGTAGCCGAATACCCTCCGTCGACAAAGATGGTCTGCCCCGTGACGGCGGCACTCGCGCCGCTCGCCAACCACACGGCGACCCCGGCAAAGTCCTCCACCACGCCGTTCCGCCCGATCATCGTCCGCGCCGCGTGCGCCTCGGCCCTCTCGGCGGCGTCAGCGGCGGCCGTCGGAACCTCCTCCGTCACACCCTCCGTCACAATCGCAGGCGTCTCCTCGACGACGACGACGCCCGGCGCGATGGCGTTGCACAAAACGCCGCTGCGCGACCACGCCTCGGCCTGGGACCGCGTCAGCGACACGAGGCCGCCCTTGGCGGCGCCGTAGGCCCCGCTGTCGCCGCCCGGGCAGTCGCGGAACGACTGCTGGCCGACGACGTTGATGATGCGGCCGCTGCCGCGGGCGGCCATGCCCGGGCCGAAGGCCTGGCCGAGCGCGAAGGGCGCCGTGAGGTTCGCGGCGATGGCGTGGTCCCAGTCGCCCTGGGTGACGCGCGAGAGCGGCGGCGGGCGGCGAGAGAGGCCCGCGCCGGCGGCGTTGACGAGGATGTCGGGCACGCCGTGGGCGGACTTGATGCGGGCGCTGGCGTGGTGCAGGTCCGCGAGGTTCGAGAGGTCCGCGGCGATCGGGGTCGCGGGCACGCCGAGCTGGGCGAGCTGCTCGGCGGCCGCGGCCAGCGGCTGCGCGCGGCGGGCGACGAGGATGACTTTTGCGCCGCTCTGGCCGAGGGCGAGGGCGATCTCCCTGCCGATGCCCGAGCTGGCGCCCGTGACGACGGCCGTCTTGCCCGCGAGGCTGAAGAGGCGGGTGAGGTATGCTGGCAGGACGGTCAGGTTCCTGGCCATTTTTGTTTTGGGGTGAAAGTGGTGGGATGTACTGGTCAGTTGTGTGTAAGTTAGGAAGCAGGCAGTTCCTATACTTTTCGTCGTCGTCGTCAGGAACCGAGGGGGCGCGTGGTGATGGTGATGTTGATGTGAACTTCAGACAATGAGGGGGTTTGCTGTGTTGACTGAGTGCCGAAGTGCGACTCGAGCTGTGTGTGACTAGATGGACACACACACACACACGATCAACTTTGTATTAGTCTGGACCAGACCCGTATCTGGCGGTTCGAGGCGCCGAAGGGGAGGGGACCTCACATGCAGCTACTGGCGCTCCAAGAGCGTTAGCCCTGCTAGGACCGTCGACGGTCGATATTCCGCGGCCTCTTACTCGACGACGTTTACACGTGATGGCCATTTTGCCCGCAGCCTCCATTCAGGAAATGGACGCTCTTGCAGCGAGGGGGGGTTGGCATGCATGAACGCGGAGGCCGGCGGGCTCGAAGGGGGTTGGAGTTGGGGTAAACTAATACAACTCATGAACAGGTGTTGCTGCGATCAATGAATCACCAACGTCTGTGACCCTGGGTTAATCTTGTGACAATAATTTTCAGTCACCCATCTTTTTAGTTGTCTAAACTTGCCGAGAAATAGCTTGTGAGAATAAACACACATCATCCTCGCTGAAATGGAAACCCTTTGGGGAGTTGTTCGTGTGAAGGGGGGGTGATTGACTTGTGAGTTGGCGCCGTCTTAGCGTGGTTGATGGCGGCTTTTCAAGCGCAGAAGGCAACTTGTGCTTCTTCGGCTCGGTCATGCTAGGACGAAAACGACCCAGTTGCCACTCTTTAGCCTTGAAAAGTATGACTGTTGAAGTTGGGCTCGTTCTTCCAGTCTCTGAACAGGGACAAGGAGCTTATAACAGTTCTGCAACTGGAGGCCGTTTTCGACAGGGGTCATGAGCGTCAAGACATGTCGCATGTGCGGTTCAGCAGATCTAACGTAGTTTCATCCTCACGGTTGAAGATGTTGGGAATGATCAAATGTAGACGAATCATCTGGAGGTGATAGATGCGCCCTCGACCACACGCCTTTCCTTCGGGCATCATGTCTAAACAGCACGGTGAAAAAGGCAAGTTTCTTGACGTCGCACTTCTCAGAGTCAAGTCAGTAGCTGTCCGACGTCTCTGTTGAGATGGGTGTTCTGTTCTGATACTAACAATGTGCTTTGTTATGATGGGTCATGAGTTTGAAGAAAACACGAAGTTAACAATAACTATATTGAACTGCACCGGCTACCGACGTGGAACTATAATAATAGGTGACGGTAACTCTGAATCTGATTCCGATTAAATATCACTGGGATATCCTAAACCCCTGCCATGCACCAACATCCTTATCATCTTGCCGAACAACAACAATTTCACTTCCCCTAACGATTCTCAGGCAGGCAGTGCATGGTCGTGAACTGGCTCTTGGGGTACGCCCAGAACAGCCACGCAAAAACCCAGAGGAAGCCGACGGCCTTGCCCGGCCGGCCGCTCATGCGGTGGTGGAAGCGCGGGAAATAGGTGCGGACGGCGTGGAGCAGCGCCGTCTCGCCGACGACGGCGACGAAGTTGGCGGCCCACCACCAGAACTCCCAGACGTAGCTGCAGCGGATGCCGGAGAAGTAGTCGGTGAAGCCGTGGAAGACGCCGCTGATGGCGAAGACGAGGCCGTTGAGCAGCCAGCGCTTGCGGCCGCGGAAGGGCCGGGGCCCGCCGAGGCCGACGGCCGTCAGGAGCATCTCGCCGAGGCCGTTGACGGCGCGGTAGATGAGGCGGTCCCAGTACTTGCTCCAGAAGCGGCGCAGGTTCCAGGCCTCGCGCACGTCGCCGAAGACGGGCGGCCACTCGTCGGGCTCGTCGACGCCGAGCCCGACGAAGAAGACGGCCATGGCCGAGTGCACGATCGTGTAGAAGGCGTAGGCGCCCCAGACGGCCTGGAACGCGAAGTAGCACCGGATCACCACCTCGCGCGCGCTGACATCGCCGAGCCGCCGCAGGAACGACGTCTTGTGCAGCTGGATGTCCCACCAGTCGAAGTCGATGTAGACGTCGGCGAGCTGGTCGAGGACGCGGTCGACGGCCCAGACGACGGTGATCTTGGCGACGGTCCGCGCGATCCAGCGCTGCTTCGGCGTGAGCGCGCTCCAGAGACGGGAAATGGGCTGGCGGACGCGTCCCCAGGCTCCACGGCCGACGTGTCGTGTCGTCCTCCAAGCTGTCTTATGAAAGTTGTTGGTATCGTTGGTGTCGTCGGGGTTCCCAATGGAAGCGGTATTACCATCTCGGCTTACGTCCTTCTCCTCTTCGGCGGCGGTGCGAAGGACCTCTCTCTGGCGCTCCTCGTCGGCCTTGAGCAGATGGAAGACGGGAGCCGGGCGGGCGGTGTTGACGAAGCGCGAGTTCCACATGATCTTGTAGGTCGCGACGGCGCGGCGCCCCCACGGCAGCGCCTTCTGCTCGTCCGTGAGGCAGAACCGCTCCCACAGGATCATGACGACGGCGCCGAGGTTGTGGATGACGACGAGGCGGACGAGGGAGTCCTTGACGACGTAGACGAAGTCCGTCCGGGCGACGTACTCGACGATGGCGGCCCCGATGGCCACGGAGGCGGCGACCCAGGCGGCGCGGTAGCGCTCGCGGACGTTGAGGGCGGCGGCGATGCAGCCCACGCTGAGGGCGTAGAGGAGGACCGGGTGCAGGAGCTCCCTGGTGAAGATCTGCCTCACCGACATCCACGTCTCCCAGACGAAGAAGGTGTACAGCGCCCTGGCGTAGCTCATCTCGGCGTAGTTGTGCTGGGGGTAGAGGTCGGCGTACGCCGTCATGTCGTAGTCGGACCAGTCCCACTGCTCGTCCCCCGTCATGTTTGGGTAGTCCGCGGCTCCGGTGGGATCCATGGCTGTCGTGGTCCCCGTTGCCGTCGAGAGCTTCTTGGAGTCGTGTGTGGTGAGGACGGGATGCTGATAACCTGGGTGTGTTGACGTGTATATGTGGTGTCGGGATGCTTTCAGCAGACGAGACAGGTAGAGATATCGATATGTGGAAGCAGTCGTATTTAAACCATGTCTTTTGAACTATGTACATTATTGAAAAGTTTATACGAGAGCCAGCCGTGGAAGCCGATCAGAGTTTGATATAGAACCGTGGGAGCAGCGTTCCTCGCCGCCCATCTCGTCACCAAACCTTGTAGGATAGAGGAGAACCATCTATCATGTGAACTAATGGGAGGTGCAGTATCAGAACCACCTAGAAAGACGACAGAACAAAAACGGTGATACTGGGAGTTGACCCAGTCTCTCCCACAAGGGTACACTGCGTCGTATGTACGTGAAGCGAAGAAGACGTTTCTGTGTTCATACGGAGGAGTGCTCTACTTGTTATGATATTACCTTACAGCCCTTAAAACTTACACGACACAGTCCGTCTGGGATACTGTCTATCTGCGCTCCACATTAATCAAGCGAGAGTATCTGGTCCGGCTGTAGGGAGCTTGATGAGATCGACTAAGTTCTATCCCACTCAACAAGGTACCAAGTAGCACCGCCGCCGCTGCATGGGAAGAGTCAGCCTCGAGACCATCTGACTGAGCCCCAGCCGGCTTGAGAACTTACACGTCCTTCGTCACCAAAGATCACCTTGCCGTGCTTGGAGGCCGCCTTGGCAGATCACAGACATTTTATCTTAAATACCGCGAAGTCTGGGTCAATACCAGTTCACATTGGCTGCCTCCTCAAAGAGCTCTACACTATCCAGGTGATGGGTCCAGATTCTCAGTGAAAATTCAATGTTGCTCCAGAAATGGCCGGTGTCAAACGCTTCAAACCATGGTATACGGACGAGAAACAATCTGACGGGGTTTCCAAGGCGCAAGAGTGGATCTCAGGCGGCCTCTCTCGTGTCCTCAGGAGGACCGTTGTAGCACACCCGCCGTGGCGCCGCCTCACCAAGGTTGCCGACCGTCTTCTTTGAGGGATGGCAAGGTTTCGCCAAAGAACCAGGAGGCCTCGCTGGAATAGAGTTTTCACCGCGCCGTTACTTGTCAAAGATGAGAGTAGACCGTTCTTGGTCTTGTGGTGTTTGTGATATCAGGTAGCGGACGATGGACTTGCCCTCTTGCCTGCGGACACCTGGTCGTCCCGAGTCCAGTGATGGACAACATGGATGGGGTCTCTGTTTTTGTACTTATGGGACTGGTCGCCTAGCCAAGAATCCTCCTCAACATGAATTCTGAAACCTGGTGACCCGAAACCTCCTCTGCCAAGTGTGGGAGAGTGGGTTTGTTTGGCTGGAGATGGCGGTCTTGACTGATGAAACATCGGATGGGATGCCATGATGCCCTCGCCATGTGGATTATCGACGGAAAAGAGCCCCCCCAAGACGCTCTAAAGACCACGACCAACTGGGCCACTTATTCTTCTACGAACAGTTGCAGAAACCGGCAAGCGGATGTTAAATCGGACGACGCGAATCACTGGTGGCCGATACAAGACACAACCAAGATATGTTACCGAATCACCAAAACCACAGAAAATGCAATGGCCGGGTCCCAAATATTTGTCTGGCTTCACGCAAATTTACTAGTATTTCCAAAGCAAAACGTTGATTCTCCTGGTGCTATTGTTACTATCCGTTCTTGAAACCCGTCATCTCCAGAGCCATTACCAAACCACCATCGATCCCAGCTCCAAGAGTCCGCCGAACCTAAAAGAGAGACAGGCTTTACACCCTCCCAAAAGAATATCGGGAAAAAAACACTTGCGTTCAAAAAAGTCTGTCGTCCAGGAGCTTCCACCGTTCTAGACACCATGAGATCCTCCCGCCGGGTCAACATGATGTCTCGTAGAGCTCGTGGACCCCCGACTTCGAAACACCATACTCCTCCAGCAAGAGCAAGAAAACCCACCAACTACGAGCCGTTTCGAAATGTCGTTGTCTCCTTTCCCGCCTCGGGGCCTCTTTCTATTGTCGGGCAGCGTCAGCAGCTCCGTCAAAGCTTGCGCTGCCCATGTCGGCCCCCATGAAGGGCGTCTGGGCAAGGGCTCTCGAGTTGGGTTGATGTGCCATTGGGTTGCTGTTGATGCTGCTGACGCTGCCTCTGCCGTTGTTATTTCTGCTGCTGCTACTACTAATGCTATTGTTGTGGTTGTTGTGGTTGTTGTTGCTGCTATTGCTGCCGTTGATGCTGTTGATGCTGCTGCTGTTGTTTATGCCGTTGATGCCATTGATGCCATTGTTGTTGTTATTATTCCCGTCGTGCCGTCTCGCGTTGGGAACCGGGCTCCACGTCAGGGAGGGCTCCGCCGTGACCCATATGAATGCGTCGTTCCGGTTGAGGAAGCCGTGGCGGCAGATGTGCTCAACCGTGACGACGCGCCGGACGCATCTGAGGTTCTGGAGCCAGGTGTCCAGCTTTGCGAGCTCGGCGTCCGTGAGGCCCTTGACGCAGACACCTTCCATGCTGGCCCCCCGCTGTCTCGAGCCGCGAGGCTCGCGCGGGTTCTCGCAGAAGGTGGCTTGCTGGAAGTAGTAACGCGACGTGATGGTCTTGTGTGGGGTTGCGGTGCCGTGGATGAGGAGGTATATGGTGCCCGGGTGCATCCACTCTCCGTAGAGGAATACGAGGTTCTTCTTTGGTGCCATGCTTGAAGATGGAGACGATGAGTAGAATGAGCGGATGCGGGATGAACAATACGAAGAAGCGGTGCGGTAGAACGGTCCATGAGAGGAAGTGGCCCCTGAAATTAGACTTGTAGCGACTGTAGCAGCGGGGAGAGAGAGGAAGTTTGAAGGGGGGGGGGGGGGGAGCAGACGAGTGAGCAGGACTTATATCATATCTTCCAGGACTCCAGGAGTCTTGGTGTTTGTTGTTCGAAAGGTCCTGTGTGTGCTAAGTAGACAGTTCGCGGTAGAACCGAGGCAGCCGATCACTCACGACTGGGCGAACCACTCTGGCATGTCACTCCATCACGTTAGAGTTAGGGCAAACACTGGATGAGGGCTATTTCTGTTCCGCCGTTCAGGTTCCCACGCGGTGAAGGCTGCAAAGCATTTTGCCGAGGCAGGCTCAGATATGACCACCAGAGCGACGCGTGACTTTCTTCCACCGACAGTGGGTTCATTGTTGAAAACCAGACCGAGCTTGACCGTCAGGTAACTGTTGGAGAGACTTACGAGGTGACGGGAAGTTGCCCAACAACTCTTACTGTATAACTCACCCTTCTGTGTGGAATATCCTCAACCTGCCCACCTTGCCGTGGGTATTCCTCACTTACCCACCACGAGTCCTTCTTGAGGCTTTAGTTGACAGCTAGCTCTCCAGCTTCCAAGGTGTGACTACTTTATCCAAAAAGCGGTACACTAGCATGGTGTGGCCCCAAGGCGGGGGTCCTGGGTCCCACGGCTGGTGCCAACCCTCGGAGCAAAACATCCATCATTGTGACTGTGGTGTGGATGAGAGCGGTTGATTTGCCATGAGGTCATGTTGTCGGTTCCACATATCTCATGTGTGGTTATCAGGCAAAGGGAAAGGTAATCATACACTGTTTATATGCTGCTGCATATAGAGCAACTACTATTGTAAGAGCAGGTAGTAAGACGATAACCAAGACCTCTGGATCGCACGATGCTAATCTACAGACTTGCTGTAACTCGCTTACGCCCCTTTTCAACCTTGACAGTCTACGCTGCCGCGGGCTTCAGCCGCACCTCGAGGGGAATCCTCCCCCAGATACCATACGCCTTCTGCTTCCCGATCCAATCCTCCTGCGGCGGCTCGGCGAACTCGAGGTCAAAGTCCAAGAGGATCCGGGCGAGGATAAGCCTCAGCTCGACGTGGGCCAGGCTGTTGACATCATCACGGGTTAGCGAGCACTCTCTTCCCAGCTTGGGCTACCGAAGGATTTGCGCGTGACACTTACTTCCGACCGATACAGTTGCGCGGACCTACACTGAAGGCCTGCAGAGCGTCCACCTTGTCCCGTCCCTTGTTCTCGTCGAGGAAGCGTTCGGGGCGGAAGACGAACGGGTCGTGCCAGTTTTCGAGGACGTGGTTCGCCGCCCACTGTTGCACTTCCACCATGGTCTGTCCGGTTTAAAAAAAAACAAAAAAACGGTTAGCGATGAGCCTCTGTGTGACATACCAGGGTTAGGGTTCGGGATTCCCGTCACAGCAAAACTTACCCCGGGAGACACCTGATGCGACGCGATGCGGCCGCCTTGGGGTGGCACGACACGCACGGAGCCGGACAGGACGGCGGGATACATGCGGAGCGTCTCGCTTATGACGGCCGACATGTACGAGAGCTTGCCGACCGAGTTGATGTTCACCTCGCTGCCGTCCTTGAAGGACGAGCGGACCTCCTGCGTCACCTTTCTCAGGGCGTCCGGGTGCTTGAGCAGGAGATACGTGGCGCCCGACAGAGTCGTCGACGTCGTCTCGGACCCGGCCAGCACGAGGACCGCGGCGTTTCCCGCCAGCTGCTCAAAAGACAGGTTCTGTGAGAGAGACGTCAGACGTCGGGTCAGTTCTTGCTATCACCAATGAAACAGGGGGGGGGGGCATATATATGATGTGCGAAGGGGGGAGGGACGGTCATGATGAGCATGATGCAGCATGCATGATATATCTAACCCCGGGTCATGCGTTGTTCACCCACCCATTCCTTCTGCTTGCTGACGAGCCCCTCAAAGAGATCCCTCCTCTCGTAGCCGAGGGCCAGCCGGGACTCGAGCATCCGGGATATGCTGTCCCGCAGAGTCGACAGCGCCACCATGCCGCCCAGCTTGAACAGGCCCTCGACGACGAGGCCGAGGCCGACGTACTTGAGCCCGACCATGGGCGCGTTGTACCGGGCCATCTTGAAGATGAAGGCGATCCACGGGTGGTAGGCGGCGTTGGCGAGGCACCCGAACGACTGGCCAAAGATGAGGTCGCCGGCGATGTCGAACGACGCCCAGTTGTACCACGCCTCGATGTTGACGACCGCCTCGCCTTTGCTCTCGTCCTTCCTGTCGCTGTTTACATCCCCACCCGTGCCACCCCCCCGGCGGCACGCCTCGTGGAACCGGGCCACGAGCTTGTCGATGTACCGCAGCAGCAGGGCCTCCTGCTCGCGCATCGACGCGTCCGAGAATCCGCGCGCCAGTCCCCTGCGGTACCTCTGGTGCTCGTCGCCCTCGGCGTTGAGGATATTGGCCGGCACGGCGCGCACCGTCCGGGCGAACCACTCGGCCTTGGGCATGTCGGAGAGCCTGCCGTCCGGGCCGGCGGGGGTGCTGTTGCCGTAGATGTCCCTCCACGCCCGCGGGTCGACGAAGGAGAGGTGATCCGGCCCGATGCGCACGACGGGGCCGTACTCGTCGTGCAGCTCCCGGGTGCGGAAGGCCTGGATGCCGCGCGAGTGCTGCAGAGCCCAGGGGATGCTGGAGGCGCGCTGGAGGACGGGGCCGGGGAACCGGCGGAGCGGGTGGAGGAAGATGTTGTAGACGGCCGTGGTCAAGTGCCATACGACGACCTTTTCTCTTGTTGTCAGCCGCCGTTGCGGTGGTTTGTATCAAGTCCCAAGGGGGTAAGGGAAGGGGGGGGGGGGACAGCAAGTCTGTCTTGGTGTTGGAGGATTAGGATCTCACACTCACCGTTCCGACAACTACCGCAAAGGCTTTCCAGGGATTTGATGGTAGCAAAGCAGCCATGTCTGCTAGATTCGACGCCATGGCTGAGTCTTTGCGAGGGTGTAAGAAACGAATCTCCAAGTCAAGAGGTCGTCGGCGTGTGTAAGTCACGGTCGAAGCCTTGGGGCCCTGTGCTGAGGCGGGAAACCGGGAACGCTGACCGTGTGTGAACCTGAAGCGTATTTTTGTCCTCAAGGAGACGTTTCCTTGAGGTGGTTGGTCATCGTCTCCTTGTCGGACTCTCGGGCATCGCGACATCCGTCGTCGTCCGTGACCCGATGCCTGAGTCACGGACGAACTTCATCCTTTCTCTCTCTCTCACTCGCAGCGGACGGAGAATATGAAGTTCGGGCCAGTGACGATGTCTCCCAGCCTAGCCCACTATTGCGGCAACTACTATCTTGTACACTACAGCTTGAAAGTTTACCAGGGGGGGGGGTGGTAGTCCGCTCCGTCGTTGGGTCCAGGGGCGGAGGTGGGGTGTGAGTGTGAGTGTGTAATCCATAACGACATGGGGTTTGCCTAGTAAAGATCTCGCATCTGAGTCGCGCAGAACTCAAAACCATCGTACCTGTATGCACGATGTACTGTATGTAGCCTGCTGACGCGAATTCTATTTTATGGTCCACGGCTCTACGAGACAACTCCACGACGTGACATGAACCGCTTGCGGGGCCGCGGACTTTGGGCGCGGATGTGTTGTATCAAGTTACCCCGTTCCTCCTGAACTATATGCTATGGATCCAAGTAAGACGGCGGTCTCTCTTTGGGGCCCCCCTGGCCTGACCAGCAAGGGTTGAGAGGACTCGGATTTGTAAGAGTCTCCTGGAGAAGGATGACACCATTCGGAGCAATGGATCGGTTGAACCGAGGATTTTCTCCACGCTGTGTGCAATTATAGGTGGTTTCTCGTCTGAAAAGGTCAAGCGTGCGTTTGGCTGTATTTGAGAAGCTTGCAGAAGCAACTCGTAGCACAAGGCCGTTGCGCCGTTACAACCCATGCCGGCTGGGGGTACTGTGACAAAGTGATGAGTGGAAGACCAGATAGTCACAATACTTCTAGATACTTGGCAGCTCCTCAACCTGCTGGTGGAGTTTGCTTGCATGCCGTGGGCTCCGACTTGTTAGTTTTCTCTCCGATAACCGTCCGTGACTCGGCGTGTCGGTGACGACTCATAGCACTGTGATTTTCTTCAAGTGTGAATCTCGTGTAGTGACATACTTCACTCAGGGGGATCAGTTACTATTATCAGTTTAACCTGATTTCTCTCACTCTCACTCTCACTCTCACTCTCACTCTCACTCTCACTCTCACTCTCACTCTCACTCTCACTCTCACTCTCACCTTCTCTTTCTCACTCACTCCGTTCCCTTCCATCCGTCATCCATCAAACCTAAGCCACTTGCACTCGCCGCCGACATGCCGTCCTTCAGCTTGAGCCTCGGCTCCTTGACCGTCTACGCCGCGCTGGCTTTCTTCCTCTGGTACACGACCTCGGCGGTCTACGCGTGGTGGGGCCTGCGCCGCGTGCCCGGCCCGTTCCTGGCCTCCTTCTCCTACCTCTGGGTGGCCTGGCACATCGTCCGGGGTACCGTCGACGTCGGCCACAAGAGCCTGCAGAAGTACGGCCCGCTCGCGCGCACCGGGCCCGGCTACGTCGTCACGCACGACCCGGAGGTCATACGCAGGATCATGGCGGCCCGGGGCAGCTACGGCAAACACGCGTGGTGGGGGGGCGCGAGGTCGCACCCGACGGAGGACTCGATCCTCAGCACCGTCGACATGGCGCGGCACGACGAGATCAAGGCCCAGACGGCCAACGGGTACAACGGGCGCGACGGCACCGACGTCCACGGCCGCGTCGACCGGCAGGTCGAGCGCCTCGTCGGCCTCGTGCGGCGCCGCTTCGTCTCGGCCGCCGGCGCCCGCCGCGTCGTCGACCTGACGGACCTGATGCGCTTCTTCACGCTCGACGTCACGACGGATCTGTCGTACGGCCGGCCCTTTGGGTTCCTGGACGAGGGCAAGGACCTGTTCGACTTCAACCGCACCATGGACGCCTACGTCTCGGCCATGACGCTGGGGCTCGACGTGCCCTTTTTCCGGAACCTGATGCGCTCGCCGCTCATGGCCTTCCTCTTGCCGAAAGACACGGACAACTCGGGTGCCGGCAAGATCATGGGGTGAGTTTGACTTGGGACGAGGTTGATCCCACTTGGAGGAGCGTACCGGGGACCCCCGAACCACGTAACTGAGTTCGTTCAACAAGACCGCTGATGACTTGTTGGGGGGGTTGTGTAGCATCGCGCAGGACATCGTTCGTGACCGGTTCGAGAACGATAAGCGGGACGAGAAAGACATGCTGGTGAGTCGAGTTGAGTTGAGTTGTATATAGATGATGGTTGGCTAGGCGTTGATCATCGTCAAACCACCTCATACCACCACCGAAGCTGAGGTAGAAAGGCACGCTAACGAGACCATCTCGCCCCGGTACACAGGGCTCCTTTATGCGCCACGGTCTCACGCAGGCGCAATGCGAGGCCGAGACGTTTGTGCAGATCGCCGCCGGGAGCGACACGACGGGCAGCCTGCTGTCGACGACGATGCTGTACATCATCACGGCGCCGCGCGTGTACCAGCGCCTCAAGGAAGAGATCAGGGCCGCCGTCGCCGCAGGTTCGGTGTCGTACCCCATCGCCCTGGAACAAGCCAAGAAGCTCCCTTACTTGCAGGTATATGCCTTTTTTTTTATTATCTTGTTTGTTTCTGCCCGAACGACGTCGCAAAACACAGTCGACCCGGAACACTGACGCGACATTCATCAGGCCGTCATCTCGGAGGGGTTCCGGATGCGGCCGCCGGTGCCCTACGGCGCCTTCATGTCGGTGCCGCCGCGGGGGGACACCATTCACGGCGTCTACCTCCCCGGCGGCACCGGCGTCGGGTTCAACATCGTGGCCATGATGCGCTGCGCCGAGACGTTCGGCGTCGACGTCGACGTCTTCCGGCCCGAGCGGTTCCTCGAGTGCGACGACGACGCGCGGCGCGGCATGCTCCGGCAGGTCGACATGGCCTTCGGGACGGGGCGGCTGCTGTGCGCCGGCAAGCAGGTCGCGCTGCTCGAGCTGAACAAGGTGTTTTTCGAGGTGAGGGACCGATTTCCAACCTTGACCCCCCCCTCCTGGCCCAGACCACGGGTGAGATATGCTAACGTTTGGTGGTCCCTACAGTTGATGCGGGCTTTCGACTTCCAGCTGGTCGACCCGCGGAAGGGCTGGAGAGAGCGGGCTCTTGTTGTCAGCACGCAGAACGACATGTGGGTTACCATTACGGAGGATTTGTTGAGATAGGTCCTGGAGTGTGTTACTGTCTCGTTGAATCTACAGCAACATGACTTGGACCGGCTCCCTTGCTCTGTTTTATATACAATTGCTTTATAGAGATGCGTTGAATGATATATTCCCCATCTTAACACTGACATGTATTTCGTCTATCCTGCCGTATCTTTGCACGTATTATCTTTGTCGAAAGAGCCTGTCTGGGTCAGCATCCTGGTCTTGATCTGTCGGACCTAGTTCCACGAGTGTTGCAGACCAAGTTAAAATAGCATTATTCGCCCAAGCATAAATGTCCCTAGGATGTCATTTGTTTCGTATAGCTGGCAATAGATGCTGTTTCACCTGTAATCTGATATCCTGCGTCCATTGCCCGCAACAGTATTCTATCAAAATTCACAGATCTTTGTGCCATGTGTCTCAATTACTCAAGCACAAACGTAAATACATCCATCTAAATGACTCGCAAAAGGAATGATGAGACTGGGTCTAGCGGCTCATTCAACCACAAATAGTCTACGTCTCAAGATGTGGCTCTATCATATGCCTAAAGTCGTTGCCTCAAAGACCCCTCGGTGCGGCCAAACTGGCAACTCTGCCCGCGGCAGCATACCTCCCCGGGTCCTCGCGTGCCTTTCTTCCCACCGTCGCTGCCTTAGCCCTTATCTCGAGGCCGTCCTCGCCGTCGCCGACAACCTTCAGCAGCGGCTCCAAGAGCCCGTCGACGGTCCACTCCGGCGCCGTGCCACGGGTCGCGTAGACGCCCACGCCGCTGCTCTCGGCCACCTGGGCGATGTTGTACAAGTCCAGCCACATGGGCACGATGACCTGCGGCACACCGGCCCTAGAGAATGATTGTCAGAGATCTAATAGTGTCACAGGGGGTTTGGGTACACATACGACAGAGCTTCGTGGAAGGAGTTGGCGCCGCCGTGGTGCACAAAACACACCACGTCGCCCGTCTCCAGCAACGCCGTCGGGTCCGCGTCGATCCAACCGGTGACCACGACACGCCCCCGGTCGATAAGAGGCCCGAGGTGCCCCCGGACGACATCCCCGAATTTGTCCGTCTCCCCGAGCTTCCAGAGGACCTGCACGGGCGTCTGCTCCAGGAGGAGCCGGACGGCGCGGGACACGACGTCGACGCGGGCCTCGGTGTACCTGAACAGGCTGCCCATGTTGATGTAGACGGTGGGCGCGTTCCGCAGCCACCGGGCGAGCTCCGGGCTCTGCTCGACCAGGGGCCGGACGCTTAACGTGATGGGCCCCACACGGACGGCGCCGGCCGGCACCTGGTCGACGGGGATGGCGGCCTCGGACAGGCCCGGCGTGATCCACATCACGCCGGGGTCTGTCATGGGGCCGAAGCTGCCGTGGATGCCGCGCTCCTCGAGGCACTGGGGAGACGCCGTGCCAGCGGACGGGGTGGCGAAGGTCACCATGGCGGAGAGGGCGGCGACGATGTTGCTGGGGACGTGTTTCCACGGCAGAGGGAACGGGAAGTCGGTGCCTAAGCTGCACGAGACGAGAGTCAGATCTTGTGTGGAGTCTTGGTAGAAAACTTGAAAAGGAAAAAAAGCCTGGCATGTTCACTTGTGGAAGCACAAAAAGGGACTGAACTTACGTCGGGTATTTCCAGATGGCGTCGACGCTCGGCTGGATGAAGCCCAGAACGTTGGCGAGGGGCATGGGCGAGATGTACACACGACGCCTCCGTTTGTGCCTGGCCACGTCGATGGCCGGCCGCAGCGCAAAGTCCAGCACGACGACGGCCGGGTCGACCTCGTCGACGAGGTCGGCGATGCGGCGGTAGAGGCCGGCGTACTCGTCGCAGGACCACGGGCTCATGGTCGGCTTCAGCGTCCCGAAGGCGGCCCTGGCGCCCGCGGCGCCGGGCCGGTGCATCACCAGCTCGCCGAAAGACCGGTTCGTGCCAAGCAGCCGGGGGATGTCGGCGTTCACGTCGGCGAGCCCGTCGAGCGTGTGGAAGACGGGGTCCGGAGCGGGCGGGCCGGCGCTGCGGACGAGGCCGGCGATGCGCTCGAGGGAGCCGCCCACGTATGGGGCGGACGCGACGTGGATCCGGACCCCTGGGTGCCGTTCCAAGAGGCCCTGGATGGTGGCCAGCTGGACGTTGTGCTGGCCTCGGTTGGCGCTGGCGAGGAACAGCACCGTGTCGGGTGTGCCGGGGACATGGTCGTAGTCTGGCTCTTGCGGCGACGAGGAAGATGTGAGCTTGTAAAAGAGCGCTGCGACGAGCAGTGGCACGACGAGAGAAAAGAAGGAGGAGGAGAAGCCCCGAGTCCGCTTGGTTGAGTCTCTCGCCATCTCGAACGACTGTGAAGATGCAGACAAGAGACAAGACGGCAGAGGCACCGGAGTAGGCTGTTGTAGGCCAGCCAAGAGATATCGTATCAGCTGACGATCCAAAGAAACCATCCACTCGACGACTAGCCAGGCGTCGTCGGCATTCACTGAGAGACATGATCTCTTCTTCACCCCCCCCTCCCCCTGCCCGGACAGACCGTTCCTTAACACCGAGCGATTACGAATGAAGAAGAGTCGAGTCAGCTAATTCCCATGTCAACGTACCCGTACATACGGACGGCGTTCGCAAGATCATGTCCGTAAAGGCCACGCCGGGCCGCTGCTGCTGCGGAAGAGGAGGATGACCAATCTTTCGACCGGCGGACATGAAGAGTGTTCCAGGCGGCGCAAGCGGAGCGACGCGGGGTTTGAGTCAGTCTGTGTCAACGGTTGCCCAGACCAGGCGGGATGATGAAGACGGACGGTCACGGAGAGGGGCGGACAAGGAGCCACAGCCAACACCGACTCATGGCTCCGCGGCCTGGGGAGGGGGGATCTATGTGGAACCGGCAGATCTATGCGGGCTTTGGCCATGTCTTGTGCCCTGCCCTGGGTGTGAGTATGGCCCGGTGTCGTTCTAACGGATTGTGGATCGGGTCCGTAAAGTGAACTACGTTCATGACCGACCATGCCATGGACCCATGGAACCAGGGGGGGCCAAGATGCCATTGCTCTGAGGCTCATTCAGTTCTGCTTGGCCTTTGCCCCACGACACGGTCGCCGGGCGGACAACGAGCATCAAGACTCCTCTGTCGAAGTCCGGTGTTCCGCTAGATGAGCGTGTTGGTGTTTGATGTATGGGACGCGGAGAGAGACCCGACAGGTGCTGCGTATAAATACGAATCAGACGAGTTGTCTTCTGAGATGGTGCCGTACCTCGACTGGAAAATAGACTTGATAGCTCAACTGGCAACCAACTCACCGTGTAAACCAACTCAACTGGTAACTATCAACTCAACTGGTAACCGTAACAGAAAGTGCTAGCACAACACACAACATCACGATGCTTAGCCACGCACCCGTCGCCCCCAAAATGAGGGACTACCAGTCCTTCGCCCCCGCGGCCCTCGCCCAGCCGGCGGCCACTTACACGCAGTACGACGGCCTCCACGGCGCCGCCCTGTCGCTGGCGAGCCGGTTCCGGGGCGCCGAGCTGCGCATCCCCGACCTGATGAAGGTCTTCGCCGGCTGGCCCTTCTCGACGAGCCCGCACCTGGCCCGGCTGCGGGCGCTGTTCGACACGACGCTGGACGGGTGCATCGGCGACGAGAAGAAGCGCGAGGCGCTCAAGAGGGCCGACTTTGGGTGGCTCATTGCGCTGTAAGTCGTTGTAGAGTCGTCCCGTTTTCCAGACTACTTCCTCCTCCTTCTCCTCCCTCCCCCCCTTTTCTAACCATGCCTGACAACCGCTTTATCGTAGGTGGTATCCCGACTCGGAGTGGGCAGAACTCGAGGCCGTGAGCTACCTGGGCCTCTGGCTGTTCGTGTGGGACGACGAGATAGACGTCATCGAGACCGACTTCTCCAAGAGCGCCGAGCTGGCCCTCCTGCACCACCGGTCGACGCTGGCGTACGTCCGACGAGCTCTCGGGGTGTCCGCCGCGGGAGACGACAACGACAACAGCAACGACAACGACAACGACGAGGGCAGCGCGCCAGAGAACATGGCCGTGTTCGGCCGCTTCGGCGAGCTGACGCGCGGGACCATGAGCCTCGCCCAGCGCCAGCGGCTCTCGAACGAGCTGCACTCGTTCGTCGCCCAGGTCGCGGCCGAGCACGTGTTCCACCTGGACTGCAGGATCCCCTCGCCCGAGCAGTACCGCGAGATCAGGCGGGGGACGGCGGCCGTGATGCCTGTCGTCGTGCTGGCCGAGTAAGTCTCCCTGCCTCTCTGTGGTCCCAGGTCTCCGGTTTGTTGGAGAGTGATGGATGTGCTGACCCAGTGTTCGTCCCACTCCCTCACAGGTACATGACCAGGACCGAAATCCCCGAGGCCCTCTCGAGCTCACCGGCGTTCCGGGTTCTCGAGAGCACGACGGTGGACCTCATCTGGCTGATCAACGACCTCTACTCCCTGCCCAAGGAACTGGTGAGCAAGCCCAGCCCAGCCCCTCTTTTCAGATAACGTTAAAAAGGTCGATGCTGACAAACTCGTCCGTCCCGCACAAAGGCCGACGACACCGTGCTGAGCATCATCCCCGTCCTCCTGCATAGCGGGTCGAGCGGGTCGAGCCGATGGACCCTCGACGCCGTCGTGGAGAGGATCCTGGCCGACATCCGGGCGTCCATGGACGAGTTCGAGGGGGCCGCCAAGGAGCTGCGGGCGTTGGGGGCCGGGGACTCGGGCGCAGCGGCGGCGGCTGCTGAGACCTTCATCCTGTACTGTCGTCGTCTCACCGCCGGGGTCGTACTGTGGACGATCCAGTCGCCTCGATACGGCATCCTGGACTGTACCAACGCGGACGGGTCCGTGACGATTCAGCTTTGAGCGTTTGTAAATTAAGTGTGCTGTGTATATAAGCATATCCAAGTTGTTGTCTCTTTTCTCCACTTTCAGGTACACTACTCTACTCTACAGGCTATAGATATACGCGCATACATATATGTATGCAGATCTATTCTCCTTTCTTTGGTCGTTCAACCCCATCATGTCCACTAATACAGACACGCCCTCTTCTCCATAGCTAGCTACCCTTGCATACATGATGTGGCCCCCCATGTCTGATTGCCTGTGAGATTCGAAATACCGAAACCGAGACCAGCATGGCCCCAAGCTACAGCATTTAATCTATTTGACCTTTAACTCTAAAAAAGGGCCGCAGCATCTTTTATACTTACTTTGCAAGTGCGTAGTTGCGGATAGTCATGGGAACTCACTCCAAACCCTGGTACAATGCAATGAACAAAGTCCATAGTCCCGCCAAAGTCCGCCAGCATGTCCGCCCGCTTCGGCCTCCGGTCCCGGGGTCTGGCTCACTGGTGGCGGATACGCACTTTCGTGGCTGTCACTCTGTCAGATGTGACGTAGGTCACCGTGTTTTCCTCCCAAGCACAGGATATTAGATGCGTCTGTCAGAACTCGTCACACGTCTTGTCCCCCCCCCCCCCCCCTCCCCAAGAGGACTGACTTTTGACGACATCGGACTCCCAAACAAGTACAACACCAGGTGCCTCCTCTCCTAGCCAAGAACAAAAAACATGGCATCGAACAAGGGGGCCAAGGTCATCATTGCCGGCGGCGGCATTGCCGGCCTGACGCTGGCCCTGATGCTGGAGACGCTCGACACGGACTACCTCCTCCTCGAGGCGCACGACGACATCGCCCCGGAAGTCGGCGCGAGCATCGGCCTGACGCCGAACTCGCTGCGCATCTTCGACCAGCTGGGCGTGTACGACGCCATCGAGGCCTTGCCCCACGCCCACATCGAGGAGCTCTGCGTGCGTGGTCAAAACGGCCGCACGTATAGGCGTCTGAGGCTGCCATTTGCGCAGAGCGGCAAGAGGTAAAACAACATTGGATCAACCCAAGATGCTTTCTCTTGATACAGACAAAAAGAAGAAAAAGAAAAAGAAGCCTTTTAGACCCGTTCGTTGACTAACATCACCGCTTCTTCTTCCCCCGGCGCGCATTAGACACGGCTACACGACGCGATTTTTTGCCAGACAATGGCTCCTACAGATCCTATACGACTCGCTACGGCACAAGGAGAGGGTCCTGACGGGCAAAAAGGTCATCGGCGTCAGCCCGGCCACCGCCGGCGATGGCTCCGTCGAGGTCACGACGCGCGACGGGAGCCTCTACCGGGGCGCCATCGTCATCGGCGCAGACGGCGTACACAGCACCGTCCGGGAGCAGATACACGCCATGGCCGGTAAAGCCCTGGGCGAGGAGGAGGATAAAAAGAAGAAGAAGAAGAAGAAGAAGGGCGGGGGTGAGAAGCAAGAGAAGAGGACCCTGGCCGCCCGCGAGGTCGACGACGACGACAGCATGGCCTGTTCCTACCGGTGCAGCTTCGGCATCGCCCAACACGTGCCGGGATGGGACTATTTCCGCCTCGTCGCCGTCCCCGGCGACGGCGTCACCATGGTCGCCACGTCCGGGGCCGACGGGCGCGTGTACTGGTTCGTCTTCGAGAAACTGCCCGAGACTCTGTACGGTCGCCGGATCCCGCGGGGCTACTCGGCGAAGGACGAGGCCGGCTTCGCTGCCAAGTATGCCGAGCACCGGCTGACGGACGACGTCACGTTCGGCCAGCTCTTCAGCAGGCGCCTCTCGTCCACACTGACGCCGCTGCATGAGGGCGTACACGGAACATGGTTCTTTGGGAGGACGCTGATCTTGGGAGACTCGGCACACAAGGTGAGTGGACAGGGGAAACCTCGCTCAGCCCCGAGGAGGCTGGCATCTCCCCTCCCCCTCCCCCTCCCCCTCCACCCTTCCGGCACGCTGTCCGAGACGACCGGCTTCTGACTGTGTGCCTATATAACGACAGTCCAACCCAATCGGCTCTCAGGGCGGCAGCAGCATCGTCGAGGCGGCCGCGCTGTTGGTCAACGGTCTCCGGCAGAAGATGGACGCCCGCCAGACCGACCTCGCCGGCCTGACGGGCGCCGACGTGACGAGCGTCTTCGCCGCCTTCCAGGACGCCCAGCAGCCCCGCGCCTCACGGGTCGTGTCCCGCGCCCACGCGGTCCAGGCCCTCGCGGCGTTCGAGCAGCCGGTCCTCTCCCGCATCGGCCTCGGCTTCCTCCTCCCCTGGATTCACGACGAGCACGTCTGGGCCCGGACCGCCCCGGTCTTCGCCGACGCCCCACGCATCGCCCACTTGCCCGTGCCGGCCCGGCCCCGGGCCGTCCCCTTTGACGACGAGCTCCCCGCGGCGCCGGTACGGAGCAGGACGGCCCTCCTCTCGGCCCTCGCCGTCACCGTCGGCTCGAGCATGGGCCTCCTGTGGCTCGTCGTGAACATGCAGTTCCCTTACCTCGCGCCCCCCTTCACCTGGGGCCCCGACGACGAGCCCCTCGACCGCACCTGGCTGCCCACCAAGTTCCTCAACGACAACGCCCTCTCCGTCGTCTCCGTGTGCTCCCTCCCGGTCCTCGACGAGCGGCCCGGCCCGACGGCCCACCTCGTCTACCTCCTGGCCCAGATGCTCTCCCCGAACCTGATCTACACCGTCGAGGCCTACCGCGTCGGCAACGCCGGCACGCCGCTGGCGTCCCCCTTTCTCAACTTCGCCGTCATGGGCATCGTCGCCCTCGCCGGCGCCCAGCAGTACTGGACCGTCGCCTCCGCGCTCTTCGGCCACGCCCTCCCCACCGGCCGCGCCGTGCCCCTCGACGTCGCCCACAGCCTGACCCCGGCCCTGGCCCTCGGCTTCGCCCTGCCCGCCGTGCTCATGTTCCTCCCCGTCCCGGACGCGAGGGTCCGGCAGGACTGGAACGCCCTCTGGCAGTTCGGCACCTTCTTCTTCATCGCCCTGACGGACCTCTTTGCCCGCGTGCTTCGCCGATGGTGGTCGTGGCGCCCGCGGCGACCCCTGGCGGCGGCGGCGGCGGTCCCCGGAACCGACCGAGACGAAGACGACGCGGACCTCGTGCGCTACCGGAACAAGGACGCCGCCGTCCTCCAAGGGGCCTACCTCTGTGTCGGCCTCGTCCAGGCCGTGAGCCACCTCGCCGCCCTCCTGTACGCGCACCGCCACCCGGCCCTCTCGGTGCGGGACTTCTTCTTCGGCTTCCCCTCGCCCTGGACCGACTGGAGCTCCCTGGGCCGTTCGGCGTGGGTCAGCAACGTGCTCCAGTACGACCTCGTGCTCTACGTCGCCGGCGCCGTCGTCCACAACCTGCACGCCGTGTGGAAGCTGCGCGCCTCGGGCTACGTCGCCGGCAGGGAGTGCGTCGCGGCCGCGGTCTGCGTCGTCCTGGGACAGTTCTGCCTGGGCTCGGGCGCCACGTGGGCGGCCCTGTGGTACTGGCGCGAGGGCGTTCTCACGAGCCTTTCGACGATTGAGTGAGCAGGCGACTGTGTTGTGGGCACCAGTGGTGGTGGTAGTTGTCGAGCATAACTACTTTAGCCACTGCAACTAGAATCCGTCTACTAGTTGGGATGGTACTTCGCCGGCTCATCACAATAGAGAACCGTTGGAGGGAGTAAGAGGTGGGGGGGTTAGACTGTATCTTCATTATCGACTTGGTTCCGCTGCGAGACAGATGATGGGTGTCGGCGAGCACGAGACGGAGAACACCACAGTCGACCTGCCACATTCTAAGCCATGGGCAACATAGGGATATAGTCTGTCTGTATGAGAACTGCCCGTCATCATGTGCATGTGTAAAAACAGGGCCTATATCTCATAATGTAAATACTCTCCTTTCTCGTTGCTTCATCTTGGGACACCTCCCAGACAGTGACATGTAGCGATTGCTCGTTATCATTTCATGTTTTTCTTGACGTGTGACACAAGTAACAAACAATACCTCTCCTGATGGCTCCCCCTCCGGACGGGCTAAACACAATGCACAAATAGGAATTGCTCTAGAGTTAACTTCAATGTATAGGGCGAAACCGTCACTCATGATGTGCCGGCACATTTCTGGGCCATTTCCAACTCATATATTCCCTCAAGATTGTGCATCTCAGAGCGGCTTTCGAAACATTGCCTGTACAGGTACGATTCATCGAGGCTACAACGGACTTCCCTGCGTTGATCGGGACAGTTGTGGCACGTTGCAGGAATGATCCCAGCATCTTCCCAATGAAAACCCTACGCACTGATACTAGTTGTGAAAGATGAAACAACACAATATACATCTTGGAAGTCTATAAGCACCAGGGCTGTTGATTCTGCAGCCCGCTGCACCGGCTATAGTTGCGGCTCTATTGCCTTGAAATGGTGGACTTGCTCTATCTGTACAAGTATACACAGAAGCATAAATCCGATGGCTTCAGTTATTTGTCTTGTTTCTTTCTACGTCGTCACCAACAGACACGGGCGAAACTACGGAAATTTTGGCCAACGGGCAACTGGCCCGAAGTCTGTTGACTAATAAAACTTTAGTCACGCAAACCACGAGTGAACTTTCAACCCATGGCGGCCGGCATGATAGTCCCGGTGTACAGAAGTCACCACGCTTCGAGTTCTCTCGCCCGCCAGTGTTTGGAGCTCTCTTGGCTACTTTCGAGATAGAACCTTGGCATGCAGGTAGAAGAGGGCACAAGAGTGCTGCGTGACCGGGGACTTATCGGGCGGGTTGGTGCTGTCCCGGCCGACGGACGGGACTCCGCGGGGCCGAACCAAATACCTGTAGCTCGGCATCTGAGAGCGCGGGCCGAGTTGATGTGGGAACTCTAACTCCCTCGCCAGGCCTTCCTTGACATGATGCACCCCTGCGTGTTTAAAGCAACCTCGAGCCTATCGACGGGTATTGAAATCTTAAGTTAAAGTGACATGGGCCCCGGACGAAGTGATTACCTGATGCAGTTTCTGAGTAACCTTGTGTCGATGCAGATGTGGACGAAATTGGCACATCACTAGGCACGAGGCACTAGGCACTCCGTTCAAGTCTTTACGCTTATGTGCTATGTATGGCACGCGGCGGGGTTTTAACCTCCAGGCCTGATACTGCGCAAGGTTAAACCGAGTAGCTTATGGCCCCTTGTCAAAACGTTGACTGGCTGGGGTGACGCCCGAGTTACCTGTACGTGAGTAAACGAGTAGTAGCCCGAGGCACGGCTGCAGAGGTAAGTAAGTGTGGCTGTACCCCTACGATGCATTCTACCTGACATGGGAGGTTACAACTTGTGCCTGCAAGTGCAGTACCGCGTCAACAGTCCTGGACTATTACAAGTCACTTACCGACTAGGTAAGACAGCTTCACCCAAGAAGTAGTTCTGCCAATGAAATCCGGATTGCCCCTTTCCATTGAGAATACGACTAGTCCATCAGTAATGCCGGATCGTCCCTCTTGGTCCTGGCAAACCGGGAGATTCGAGAACGATAGATAGCCTTCGACCGCCCCCCCTTTGCTTGCAGGTACAGAGTAGTGAGATGGCAATTGATCCATCCCCCTAGGCGTTGAGTTACCGAAACTCTAGACCAGGGCGAATTCTGAAGACTCAACGCCGATCCCCAACGCGGCCCTCCCCATTCGTCCGTCCGCACCGCACCAGGATAGGCCGACAAACGACCATTTCCTCGGAAGCCCCTCCGGCCGAACAGCATACGTTGTACATGACTCTCTGCTCTCCCCGAAACGGTCATCAAAGAACGCCCCTCTTCGACTCCGGCCGGAAAGCCGGGAACGGCTTACGCGCGCCAACACCCAAGCCGCCGTCTCTCAGCCCTCCCCAAAATAAAAAAACGCCACGAAAAGCGAGCCATGCCGCATTCCGACCAGAACTCCGGTAGCGCCCCGGTCAGCGGCGGCGACGAACTTTTGAAATATTTACAGATTTCAGGCAAAGGGAGGGGGGGCTTGTTGCTAGAGTGTGCCATAGTCGGTGGCGAGGCTGAACGCTAGATGGAGCCGGAACCTGCATAGTGGAGGGAAAATCGCGTGGCATCGACAGAGAGGCGCGCGATGCCAGGGCACTGGCCCCCATGGGGGTAAGGGGGAGGGGGGCTTTCCACCGACGATTCTATTGCCGTATGGAGGATCGTCAAGCAGACGTGACGGGTGGCGATGGTACGACTCTTCTCTTTGATCGGGGGCGGTGATCACCGCGCGAAACGCTCATTGAACCGCCAGGTCTATATTAGCCCTGGGAGGAATTAGGGGTAATAATACAGGAGATAGGATAGAACCTATTGAAACGCCGTCTCAGTAAGCTAAGCTGCGAATGGCGAGGATGTTTTGTAGAAATCGAACGACCACGGATGGCTGTCGTCCTGAGAGACCACAACCCACGGCGGCATCGATGACGCCAACTCACACTGCGTGTAATAATTAACGCGGACTCGGAGGCGGTACCAGACCAGGCTTCCTCCTGAGATGACTTCTGCTTCTTCATGGGTCAATAACTCCCCATCAACATACTGTACCATAGCGTTGAAGGCGTATCGAACCACGGCCCTGGCATCTCGAGGCTTAGATGAACGACGGCAACGTCCACAGTTTGATTTGGATTTCCCTTCCACCCCCGGAGCAGCACAGCACCCGGGTTGTTCTGACTCGGACTATGTCTGTTCACCTCGAGTTCCTCGGCCCGCGTCAACTGTGGTGGTCGACTCCAACGGTGTTGCAGCGGCTTGCTTGGTGAGAGATGGGGCTGTCAGCAAGTTGGGATGTCGAGGCCGAGAGGCGTTTGCCGCAACGCAACGTAACAAAGCCACACTGGCTGGGCTTATGCTCATTCTAATCGACTTCGGGATATGCCGATTCATCAAAAAAAAAAAAAAAAGAAACTTATAAAAAAGAAAATAAAGAAAATGGCACGTCACTGTGTCAACTGGAGCCGTCCCGTCCGTCCCCCTTACCATGCTCAACCGACACCCAGGCTGCCCGATACCGATATCTTCCGGACCGAGTTGGTGGTGTTGGGCAAAAAGATACAGCTTGCTTATTCCGGCGGCCAAAGCCCTGGCTAGATCTCGCAAGTGGGCGCAGATCATCAGCGGTCCCCCCCCCTCATGTCTCACCCACCCGCGGATGCCTGTCTTGTTTGCGTGATGAAAGCGAGGGCCACACCTACACACACACTGTCTCTCTCTCTCTCTATCTCTCTCTCTAAAGATGAAAGGAAACGAAGTGGGGGGGAAGGGGATGGGAATGGAGATGGGAGGTCCGGATCCGACCAAGACCCGATTTCTCTAGCACCACCAGCTACCAAGGACACACAGAAACGAATTGTCACTGAGCTCCGTCATGCCTTGAGTCGTAGCCGCAGATCCCTCTCGACGGATGTGCTCTTAGGGAGACCCCGGCTTGTCCTTGGCAACCCTTCTTCCCACACCCAGGACGGTTCGGCGGCGCGCGCTGTCTGTCCGAGCGAAACCCCTCTCCTGTCCCCCTCTGCCCCCCCCCCCCCCCCTCAAACCCGCTGATTCGCCAATTCCCGCTCGTTCTTGGAAAAAGATTTGTCGGAAATGGCCCCTGCTGGGCATGCAGGACCTGCAGGGGACGACGCATAAACGCGGCGGGGGGGCATGCGTGTGTCTTGTTCGTCCCATTGAATGTTTGCTTCCCTTTTTGGGCCACCTCAAACATTTGGAAAGCTTCATGGCTGCCGAGAAGGGAAATAGGTTTGAATTGCCTGAGACTGTTGTGTTGCGTAATTACGTTGCCCGTCTGCTTTCCCCTTCTCCCCTTCCCTCATCCTCTTCGTTCTCCTCTGACCGCCGAGATGAAGCCAAGTAAGTCCCATGGGCACGGCCTTTTCGATTTCGTGATGATCTGGTGTCTAATTTGCATAGCCGAAAAACACGAACGCCAAGAGGAAAGCTGCGAGGAAGAAGGGGGGGGCGGGGGAACATGCGCGTCATGCCAGTCATGCCAGAAGCGTACAACGTCCATATGCGTCATGCACGCTCAGTCTCTAAAAACGCTGCTGCAGACTGCAGAAGAAGACAAGAAGAAACAAAGCAAGAAACGAATAAGAATAAGAAAAGAGAGAAAGAGGGGGGAGGGGAAACGGCATCACTTCCCTCCTCCCATCGCGATGAGTTTGTGTGTTTGCCTGCCTTGTTCTTGTTGTTGCGTTCATGATTACCAGCGGAGCACTCCGTACTTTAGATTGCTTTTCTTCCCCATGCATGCATGCTTTCTATTCTTTTCTTTTCTTTTTATGCTTTTCTTTTTCTTTTGCAGGGCTTTCGTAGGCCTCGCACTCTATTCGGTTGATCGGCTTGTGGAGTCGAATGGAGTGAGTCTAATTCATCTGCTAGGGGGAAAAGTTGGGGAATCAGACCAGGTCCCCTGTCCATTGTATCAACTGTAATGTTCTTCCCAAACAATACCGGTCCCACTGCCCATCCCATGGTCCTGTGGTGGGCAGATCGAAGGAAAAAGAGAGAGAGAGAGAGGGAGAAAGAGGGGAAGACAGACGGACAGACATACAGATACAGGTACAAGTAGACATATACATGTAGACAGACCCTGCACTCTCTCCAAAGTTCCCCCTTCTCGTGACATCTGTTAAACTCAAAAGCACAATCCACCTGTCGCGAGTCGATCGAATCTTTTGAACTTTGAGCACACACCCGTTGCTTGCCCGTCCCCCCCCCCCCCCCCCCTCAACTTAATGCACCCGCGGCTGCCAAATACCCGGGGGGAGGGGAGGGAGGAGGGGAGAGAGAGAGAGAGCATCTCGACAAGCTCACGCCAGTGCCAGACGCCAATGCTCGTTTCTTTTTTCCCCCAAGTGAAACAAGTTCGAGGGAAAAAAGAGGGCCAAAGACTCGAAAGAGAACGAAACCCCCCCGGACTAGCCTGTTCCAACCGCTTCCGGAGCGACATTCCCACGTGTGCAAGGGGAGCCACCCTGGCGCTGACGGCTTGTCCTCCAGACCGAGAGGACCTTGCAGGGTGAAGGCGTGGCGTGCCGTGGCGTGCTGGCGTGCCACCGATTTCTGGCTTCTCGGGGCTACTCAAACTCAACACCCCTCCCAGTACCCCCCAGCCGGTGTCATCTCAGATCAGACGGCCGGCTTTGTTGGTGTGTTTGTATCTGTGTGTGGGTGTGTGGGTGTATGTGTGTATGTATGAGAGAGAGTGTGTGTGTGTGTGTGCCGGGCCTCGAACACATTTATCATTCCCCTGTTTCCTCCTCCCCCCCCCACACCCGTGACCCCTCCGCTCTTCTCTCGCCCGAATCCCAGGTCTTCGTCTCTTACAACGTTGGTTCGAACGTTGTTCCGCCAATTCCAGACCGTGTCGACGACAACGACGAGTACGGCCGGTGAGACGCAAGTACGACGCGTGCGACAACCCGACGACAACCAACGACGCTGGGGAAGGGTCTTCAAGGAAGAAGAAGGGAGACGGACGGGCCTTGCGGTAGAGGAAAAAAGGGGAGGACGCCGCAAAACAAAAACTATGCCAACGGCACCAGCTTCGAGTCCTGTCACGAACCCCGGGTGCCAATGGTCAACATCGTCGAACTGCTCGGCAAGGCCGACAACCTCAGCGACCCCGAGCCGGCTCTGAACAGTCGATCGGCGGTCCTGGGCATGGTCATATCCTTTCTGGTGAGCGATGGAATGCCTTTCGACCGAGGGACATCTCTTCCCTCGTGCAAGTTCACAGCCGGCCCCGTACTGACGCCTCTTCCCGTTTAGATCCTTGCCTGGATGTGTGGCTTATTCCGGCTTTACGTCCGGTATTTTGTGCTCCGGTGTCCGGGATGGGATGATTACTTTGTTATGTTATCTTTGGTATGTCACTTCACGTCACTTCACGTCACTTCAAGTCACGTCACGTCAGGGCAAACGGTTCGATAATGTCTATGTCTAACACGCCTTTCTCATCGAAACAGCTCACGAGCTTGCTTTTGTCTGCCGCGACCTGCTCAGGTATGTCTCTCCGGCCGTCGTCCTCTTTTGCTCCGTCTCCCCGTGCTGGCGGTGAGCTGACCCCATCCCCCCAGCCACGAACTACGGACTGGGAAAACACTTCATCTCGCTCGGCATCATGGGCATCCAGGACTTCATCCGGGCCTTTTACATCTGCAACGGCGCGTACCCGATGGCCACCGCCCTCATCAAGCTGGCCCTGCTGTTCCAGTACCTGCGCATGTTCGAGCCCGCCACCAAGTCGCGCTACGTCACCCTCTTCTTCATCGTCTTCACCGCCGCCTGGGGCGTCGCCTACTCCTTTCTCGCCTGGGTGCCCTGCATCCCCGTCTCGGCCTTCTGGGACTTCTTCTCCGTCACCGAAGCCCGCTGGGCCTTTGGCTCCCGCGACCCGGAAGTCTTTGCCCGCAGCTTCGAGAGCCACGTCGGCATCAACGTGGCGCTGGACCTGATCGTTTTCGCCATCCCGATACCCCTGTTCCTGCGGGCCGGGCTTCTGACCAAGACTAGATGGAGCTTGTTCGGCCTGTTTATCATGGGCGTGCTGTAAGTCTTTCTCTCTCTCTCTGTCTCTGTCCCTCTCTCTCTCTCTCTCACACACACACACACACACACACACCCTCCATACTTACCGTCTGACTCGCTAGTGTCAACATTCTTGGAATCTTCCGTCTCATCGGCATCTTCCACTCACGGGCCGGCACGTACCCGACCCTCGACCCCAGCTGGTACGGCTGCGTGCCCATCGTGCTCGCCGCCGTCGAGGTCAACCTCGCCACCATCTGCGCCTCGCTGCCCGTCTTCTGGCCGACGCTGCAGAAGAACCTCGGCCAGATCTTCATCACCAAGGAGGTCGAGATCACCTCCGAGATCCGCCGGTTCAGCACCCTCGAGGACGGGGACCCCGCCGCCGCCGAGCTCGGCGACTTCTCGCCGCGCAGGCCGTCCAAGGCCCTCGGCTCCAACCCCAACGCGAGGTGGTACACCGACACCCTCAGCCTGGCGAGGTCGACCAAGACCGAGGTGGAGTCGAGGGGGCTTGCGACCAAGGCGAGCGAGAAATCTCTCTTCTCCGAAGGGCTGAAGAGGATACAGGAAGACCGAGAGTCCAAGGACCATCTGGTGTCTTCACCATCCCGTAGTCGTTTACGGACAGAGTGACGTGTTAATTTCAGGATGAAAAAGAACTTTGCCTTCACTACTCGCCTGGTCCCCATCGTGCTGCATATGGTGTTAATGCCGTCTCTATACCCCCCCCTTGTGTGAGTGGACTTGTGGCAATGCCGCTTCTTGTCTTGTTTTCTCTTGAACCAAAAGCCTTGCCGTTCTGTGGTAGATCCAGTCGTGTTTTCCCTCTTCTTTTGGGGATTTCGTCGCGGAATTTACTACAACTAACTACGGCTGGCTGTGATTTCAACAAGCTGATTGTACGAAATAAGCATATCTTTATCCGATGGATCATTGTCTGCAACATCTTACCGAAGACAATACCACCGTGGCTCGGGCATCATCGTCCCTATCCACAAAACTCAAATGGAAACGGCTCAGCCCAAGTAATACTGACACACACACACACACACACACACACACCACCTCCCCCAAAGGGATTTATTTTACCTTTCCAGAAGACACCCGTTATTGGATTGCTAGGACGCAACCACTTTACATTGAATCATGCCTGGCTTATGATTTAAAGTGCCGCAACAGCCGTCAAAGACCACTTCTGCAAAGAGCAAAAACAGCCCACTGCAGATAGCCGTCCCAACACCGGACAAGCACGTCCGTGCAAAATTCAGCACAAACGGAAGCATGAATGATCGGGTATCCAGTGACGGGAGTCTCGGCAACGTTGTCAGAAAGCTTCAACAGCGAGGCAACTCCCCTCCTCCCCTTTTACGGACGACCGTCTCGCCCGCGCGAGCCAGTCTACGGCCATGGCCGAACTGCCAGTGCCGGATATGGCACGTCGATGTGTGGTAGCTGATTCGTTTATCGAAATACAAAAAAAAATGTGAAGAAACCACCAGCAGCCTTGGAGGCTGAAACCAAGCAAACCTTTTTCTTCTTCTTCTTTTCTTCTTTCTTGGCACCTCGGAGAAACTGGCCTCTGCCCACAGCCCATGATTCGTTTCGCATACTGTCCCAGTGCGCCGCAAAAGAGGGAATCGTCAGTGGAGGACAACCTTTCGGGCCTTCTGGTTCGAGACGTGATTAGGTTTGCGTTTAGTCATATTTGGACTGCGGAATGTGACCGAGTTAAACCTCCGCGGGGAAGTCGGCACATCTCTCGCAACCCAACCACACCGCCAGGCCTCTGCAGTGAGTTCCGAGTAGAGAGTCAGGTCGCCGCCTATTTCAAAGTTTTGCTATGCTGTGTATGTAGAGACCTGGACTCGCCTCAAGCTTGTCGCCAAGAGAGAACAGCCAATGGGTTTATTTATCCCGTAAGGCGCTGACGACACGGGAAAGATCTGAAGTTGGATCGAACAAAGGGCGGTAGAATTTCCATACATGCCAAGGAGCTTGAATATCCAGTCAGATCGCAACCCCTCTTCCGACTCAAGTCGACAGGCACAGACGTCAGGACTCATAGGCATAGAGATGTCCGCCAAAGGGTGCTCGCGAACTCATCCGTCTGCACGACTGCCGACACCTGACATCTCCGCCGGAGTCTCTGACGGGAAACCTCGTCGCTTCCACTGTCCTTGAACAGCTTTCCAAAGGGTGTCCTCCCGATGGGGGAAGCTCTCCCTGTATGAACACTGGCTTTGCAACTGCGAGTCAGACGAGAGCACGTCAGCCAACCGTGCCAAGCCGGGAGTTTTTGTTTGGCATACCATCAAGGTTAGGAGTGGAAGGGCACCCTAAGAAGAGAAACACTCCTCGAATCATTGTCGCTAGTTGTGACACTATAACTGACTTATCGTTCGCGCATGAGGATGGTGGTTGGTGGGTGGTGTACGTTGAAGCCAATTTACTCCGTGGGATAGGTAGCATATGGATGGACACATCTGCGAAGTCATCCTTTCGAGTCTTTGCATCTAATCACACACACACACACACCACCTCGTTCTTTCCTTTGGTAACCGACACGAAACTTATTTTAGTCTTGATCCTTGGCGAAAGAGAGTTGATGCCACTCGCACCTGATGAGCGGGTTACTTATTCCTTTCTACGCATCTTGGTGGCTGGTTCCTGCATCTCCGGCCCTTGGGGTTCTGTGAGAGTCTACAATCCCAGGCCATAACCAACCAACCAACTTGCATTGCGTTTTGGCGTCGAGTTGTCTTCGCTGGCCGTCGACGAAATCACAATGTGTGGAGGCTAGGCAGAGAGAACCCCCCCCCCCCCCCCCCCCCTTCCAATGCCTTGTCTCAACACTTTTCAACCCCCTTGCCTAGGCCATGGACAATTTCTCCAGAGACGGACCCCCCCATGCCATGCTCACCGGACGCGTTCCACTCTCCGATCCGATGGGCAGAGAAATGAGCCTCGCCTCAGGTAAAACGGCTGCTGGGCCCCCCCTGAGAGTCATCCTGGCTGCAGGCGACTGAGATTACAGCTTGGTACGGTTCCGTAATCGATATGATGGTTAAGGCCAAGCAAGCGACAGAGACCGAAGCGACAGAGACCGAATGCTGGTTCAAATCTCCGAAGCTACCCACCGCCAGTCGTAGAATGCCACCGTGCAAATAAGGTGGGAATTCGTCTCGGGGACAGCCGACAGACCCGAGCAGGAGTTCCATGCGCAGGGGATCGCGTCCTTAGCGTGTGGCCCCAAACAAAGATACGCGGCCGCAACCCTGCTGCCGAGCCCTGCCGGCCGGCCCTGGACTATGGAGCCAGCGGGGCTCCCGGGTGTGGTTCGTTTACGAGATGGTTCATGGCTATTTGATGTGGGCGAGGCGTCCTCTCATTTTGATGAAGTGACGCGACCAACTTGGCCTTTGGAAGAGGTGGACGAGCATGGCACGGATGGGAAAACCTGTTGAACTGGAGGGTATAACGCACACGAAGGGCGCCACAGAGGGCGTTGGAGATAGGACTTATCAGCCTGTACGGCTGGGTGCTTAGCAACAACAAAGGGCCTACTGCAGGCTTTATCCTAAGTAGTAGGCTTTATAGCAGCTTAAGGCGCCTAGGAAAAGGGTTGCTAAAGGCCTAGTTAGGCGGCAGAGTGCAGCTGCAGTATACAAGAATAGTTATGCAGACATTGCACTCAATATACGCACAATTGACCCATTACAGTTACCCCTACCAATCTAACAAGTCTAATCCTCCATTTTACCAGCCTGATTCCTGCAAACTAACAGTAAGGAAACCTAGGACGAATCTACGACCCGCAACTACAAGCGTAAGCTAAGGTGGAATCCGATACTAGCGCCCTGAGGACAACTCGTAGCCAAGCAGGAAGGTGAAATCACATCCACTGGTAGTGTGTAACTCACATCAGGTCATGCAAAGACAATCGAAAAGGTGAAGAGGCAAACAGATAGAGGGATATGGGTCGAAACCGAGAGCCGGGCCTAGAATAGATCTACGGAGGTGTTATCCGAGTATTTCCTCGTGTTATCCCGGGACGTCTCAGTGTTGATTGATTGATTGACTAATTCATAGGCTGACCCAGCCGCCCTAGTGGCAGCTATGCAGCGTACAACTAGAAATAGAGGGGTCCCCTTCTCTCGCTTCAGAGGTTAAGCCGTTTCTCCCAAAACTGCTTCCCTTCTGCTCGAGTGTAGCTATTCCTCTCCCGACTGAGTTTCTAGATTTCTGTATCCACGCACTTTTCAGGCCTTTTCTGGCCCTCTTGTCCTTCTGCTTACGACTCACCACTCGTCTTCGCCATGTGTATTTGAGAGCTGTAGATGACACCATCTTGGATTGCTTCAGGATCCCTATCCTTAAAATCACTTGACTTCTTGTACTGCCATTGACAGGTTGCAGAATTTACTTGATTTCCGCGCATGGTCGGTTGCCTGCCTACGTCCAATACCGTTCGTCTATCCAGTTTCGGCACTAAGGTTGATATGTCGCACTGCCTGTCTTCTGCAGCCGCATTCGCACTCGCATTCGCACTCGCTAGTATTAGCCTTGATAATGTTGTAGAGATAACCCTACAGCCTAATCTTGCCTATGCACATCCATGTAATAGTAGAGCTAATCGCTCTGTGTGTCCTGTTGTATGTGTCCAGTGTCGACTTTCCCGGTCGTACCCCAAGCTTGTAGAGGTCCATGCCGTGCTTGGACTTATTCCAGGACGTCTCCCACTCATCTTTCAATGCCCGCCGGTTGATGGTTTTCGCGGTTGCCATGAGTGTCCGTCAGTGTTGGTTTCACAGATCACTCGAGTGCTAACGAACGGTCTTAATAGATGAGGGTATTCGTGGATTCGTCGGTAGGTATTTATAGAAGGAAGGGTCTAACTGAAGGGCCGCAATCGACGAAGGCCGTGATGGATCCGTGTGATCTGATTGGCCCAGCCAGGCCATCTGCCGGGAACATACATGCAGCTATGGCATCCGTTCAGCTACGGCCAAGGCAAGGATACCGCAGCAAGCCAGCTAGATGCCGCCATACCTATCGAAACTTTGCTTAGGCGTCGGACACCCTCTGCCTGTCGATGTCAGCAAGTCCCTCCCCAGCGACGGAGAAGCCGTTTTCTTGGCTAGACGGAGAATGCGGCCAAGCAGGGACATGGGAGACAAGGAGGTGCGAAAGCAAAACTCAGTCGACTGGGCATGTCGAGTCCAGACGAGGCGGCTTCAACGCTGACTGAAATCCTACGTCAGGCGCCATACGCATCCGCAAGTCTTTTGGTAAGGACATTGTCTCCGTCCTCTGACACTGTCCTGATGCGCCACCTCTGGCATGTCCGACTGTCTTTGCCAGAAGCCCGCGAACCTCGTCTTGGTCCTCTTCTGCTTCACCCCTGTAGGAGAGAGCTGCCTACACCTAGGAGAACATATCCTCTATCAATCATACACCCGTCTCTCACAGACCTATCGCTGCTTTGTTGCTCGATTCTGCTTGAGATCCGTAATTGTTCGCGTCTCTTTCGCAACAATAGTGGGATACTCTTTAACTTTTAGGTATGCTAGCCAATAAGCGAGCAGGAAAAATGCTTCACAGTGGGCCATAGGAACACCTACTTCAACTAAGATTGATTAATTCCTCATGCGCTGCCGCCCCGTATCCAGCACAGGCCTTGGCGTTGCGTCGTCTGAGTTCACACCCTAAGCAGGCGACTAGCAAAGAGGGCAGACTTGGAGTCGTCCCGGTACATACCTTCAGGGATCCAGCAATTGTGCCTCTATTACCACTAATTAGATACACCTCGATCTTCGCGTCGTGGTTATGTTCGGTGCTTCCCCTCGTAGGAGCACGGAGCTTGGCTGCAGTACAAACGTATTCCTTATTTCTGTGATGACAACAGTGGGCCTATAATTCCCACTTCACTTTAGCATCACTATAACATGTTTTTACTGTCGTTAATAAGCCCATGTGTCTCCCAACAACCTCGAGTGCTTAAATTCCAAGTTCTCCTTCTAATCCCCTTTACTTTCTTACATGGTTTTTTTTTTTTTTTTAAAATGTTCTTCACATCTATTCCGCTGCCTCATGAACTCTTTTCTTTTCCTTGAGCCTGAGGAAAAATAAGAAATATGACGCGCCCTAGCGTCCTACAACCCCTAACCCTCTGTTTATGGAGTTTACTTCTTGCTGGGACGGCGGCACACCTTTTGCAAGACCGCGCCTATAAAGACAAATTCGACAACGTTTACTATGTCACACAGGGCGAATGGGCATGCAGCGAGCTCAAGTTAGAGCGTATCCAATCTGGGATTAAAGAGGCACATAGACTTGCTGAAAAGTCTATTAATGTACTAAAGACTAGAGGTTCTGAAACATCGCCTGCATTTAGCCTGTGGTTTGGGAAGAGTAAGTTGTTCTTTCTTATTATTCATTATGTCTAGTTATTATCCAAGCTAATAGATATCAGGTAATGCTACCCCTCAAATGGTAGACATCCTTCTTATGCAACACTACCGAACCGCCTTGTCACATCTACCTTCTCCTAAGAATCCTAAGAAGACACGGTTTTATTTTGACAAAGTCCCTAAATTCAGGGCGATTAAAGACGACAAGAAACCAACACTCAACTCTATTGTCTACGCATGTCCTCCTGATAACGACTCAGCCAAGATGTGTAGTCCAGAGAACTCGGCTACCGTTCTCTACAAGCAACGTGGCAAATCTGCAACAAAACGCCCAACTATACTAGGCTTCTGCCCCACCTACTTTAAGCATGGGGTCTTTGCTAAAAACCTTGACATGGTGGACAATTATCGGAGAGATCGCAAGACTGATAAGCCATCCAGAGGCTTCCTATTACTGCATGAGCTTCAGCATATGTCAAAGGCAACGTCTCCCGACCCTCCTGCCGAGGACCTAGATGCGCCGGCCTCCACCAGTTCTAGAAACATCAAATGCTATTCTCCGGAATGGTGAGTTCTCGCTTCCCTGCCCCTATTTTGTTTTATTTTTAGGCAGCATGGAAGCTGACTTGTATCGTTTTGAAGCTGTGCGGAACTCCCCGACTCTGATAAGATCCGAAATGCCGAAAACTATGCGCTCTTTGCCCTTCATGTTGCCGCATTCCCAGAAACTGGGAAACCAATCGCGTGAGGTGATAGCTACCCTTGTGCCTTTGTCGTGGAAACAGCAAAGCGCTACGGCTCAGCTTCTCCCTTGTACCGCGAGACATCATGTCCGCAGCTTCTCTGCACGTCCTCGGGCAACACATTTTGCCTGTGTATTGACAGTAGGGCTCCGCCGGTGTTGCAGATCAAGATGGTGTTGTATTGGGCCTGGTTGTGTCTCGCCTGGACAATGGTCCCTGGATTCCACTATTACAGCCAAGATGGAAAAGTCTGTCGCTGCGCAGGCTGAGCCCCAGCCCACGAGAACTCTCTTGGTCATACAATCGAGTCCCATGCCAGACTTGCGGCCAACTCCGACTCAACGATACTCTCGAGTCAATGACTGGGAATAACCGATAGTAACCATGTGAAACATGGCACGTAGAGCATGGAACCTCAATTTCAGAAAGAATTCAAGTCGAGTTTCTCGGCTATCGAGCAGAAGCCTGGCAGGTTACGGCTATTGGAAGCTGTGCGCTCTTCCAGACTTTGTCCAGAAGCCGAAACCTTCTACATGTCGATCGTCGGCGACTGAACTACCACGTTCCTTGTGTCACAACTTTTCGTTTGCCTCGCGGTATCCGAGCGGAGTTTTGGATGGCACCGAAGGCCGACGTTCAATTGTCGGAAGCCCCATGGCGAGAATGACAAAGATGAAAAAAACAACATAGTGCTCTAGGGTCAAAACCGTCCACTTCACTGGGCTCATCATCAGATACCACAGATGCGAATGAGTCAAAATAGAAACCACGGGACCATTTCTTTCAGTATTATGCTACGAACGATTCTCAGTCATCATCATCATCGCCGCGACGACCACCACCACCACCACCACCACCTTCATCGCCCTCGCCCTCGCCCTCCCCCCGGAAGGCATTCGGCGTCACGGCAACCGCCCTGTTGGAACTGCCCACCGGCGCGCCCGCCGTCGCGGCAACCGCACCGAACCCGGCGGACCGCGCGCTCCCCAGACGCGCCGTGAACGGCCCGAAGCCGCGCTCGTGGAACCCCAGGTTCGCCCCGGGGTCCCCCGGGTTCCTCACCGCCCGCTCCGACAACGCCCAGCCCATGACGGCGTCGGCGCCCGCGCCCGCGGCCTCGGGCCCCAGCCCCAGCGTCGCGTCGAGGCAGTTCTCGCAGAGGAACGTGTACGTGAGGGACGTCGCGTTGACCGAGACGCCGTCCGCGATGGGCCGCACGGCGAAGCGGCCCGTCACCTCGGGCGGGTTCTCCTCGTCCGTCGCCTGGCGGAACGTCGCCATGACGCCGCCCCGGCCGTCCGGCCACGCCGCGAGAAAGAAGTTGCCCTCCATGTCGCCGGTGAGGCCCATGGCCCCCCACCCGGCGCCGTCGACCAGCGGGAACGAGAGCTGGCCGATGAAGGATGACGGCGAGGGCTCCTCGGGGAGGGCCATGGCGAAGCCGAACTGGGTGCGGGCGCCGAAGAAGCGCTCCATCGGGAGGCCGGTGGCCTGGTCCACGAAGGGGGCGCTCCGTTGGGCTGCCGACGAGGTCGGTTCGTCGTCGTCGTCGTCCTGGGCGCTGGCGAGGATGACGGTGTAGCAGAAGAGGAAGGCGAGTATGAAGGCTTTGAAGGTGAGAAGATGAGACGAGGGGACAGACGGGGCCGTCATCTTTTGTTTGTCGAACGAACGACGTGACCGACGAGTGAGCCTTGGACCGAGATGAGAGTGATTATAATAGATGGCGACCTGCGCACGAGAATCCAGTCACGCTGTGTTGTTGCACACGCGGGGATGGCGGCTTGTTGATGGCATGTTCCTGTTGAAACTTGCTTAGAAGGACTGCGGATACTACTTAACATCCAGTCAACAGATGCGTCGTTTGCTTCCGATCTACCCCTCGTCTCAACACTGGACCAAGACGCCATCATGATGTGACAGCTTCGTCTCGTCGCAGCTCTCAAGAGGCGGTGGTGAGGGACATGTTTTAGCCAAGATCAGCCCCTCCTCCCCTCAAGCCGAAATAGTGAACGAGAAGATATCGGGCGAACGTGGCTACTTTTGGCGATGAGGCTATCCGGTTCTATTAATACGGCATGGAGTGTGGCAGGTTTTGGCGAAGCGCCGCACGCCAACTTGTCAGACGGGCAAGTCGTTTCGGGTTGTTTGGGGTAAGGCTGGTCAGAGGAGACCCTGCACCGTAGAGGACTCGCTTCTTGTGATGTGAATCTGGGAGTCACAACTTCAGCATATGCAACTAGATGCCCTGGTAACTATGATCCATCGAACTCTACCCTGGTAAGAGACACGGAGTCAACCCCGCGAATTCAAGAAAGCGACGTGGGGTGAAAGGGAACATGGCGGGTTTGCTACTTCTCGAGCGCGTTCGCTTCGTCGTGCGATGCCGCATCCTGTTTCTCGTTCAACACGAGACCGTTTGTCGGTGGACGCCAAGATGATGAGGTTTAATGCGACGCGTCTCATGACGTCCCAGAAACGGCTCTCTCCCCTGCTTTCAAGTCACCTCGAATTTCACTCCGAAAACGAATGTTTTCTTGTCGTTTGACCCGAAGAGGCCGAGCGATGACACCCCCAAGTGATGGAATCAGCCTGAAAGCATCAAATTCTCAGAGACTTTTGCCCAAGTGTTGTAGGGTCAAATGCTTGGGCATCTCCCCTCCGCAGGATACGACGCATGACCAAATGTGCAATGGGGCACAACTCGACCGAAGGACAGAGCAACGTTTCTGGAGCTGGACCACAGTGTTTACAGGTGAGGCACGCTCTGCCAAAACAAAATAGAAACAGGACCCAGAAATAGACCAAGAGAGAAAGAGAGTTCTTTACTGGCGCCCTGGGGACGAAAATCCACCCAGGTAAGCCCCATCCCATCCCCACCATCCCGCAAGTGTCTGGGAATAGACAACATTCCCAGCGTCGGGAAATACAGGGGTCAGCCTTGGAGGCCGGGCCGCGTCTGCAACGTCGGCTGGACCTGCCCTCGACGAGAGGCTATTCCGTTCGTCTGATCGACCCAGGGTCCGGGGCAGAGACCCGACCTCGGTCCTGGCGTCAGCTTGGCGTGTCTCTCGCTTTGCACTGCAGTCAGACCAGAGTTGAGTTGACGAGTTGGGCCAACGGGGATGCAGTCCCCCAATGACCTCGCATTCGTTGTTCGAGGATGGTTTTGACCAAGCCACCGCTGGCGAGACAAGTTCCCAGCTCAACCGCATAGGAAAGGAGGGGGGGGAGGGGTCATGGGCAGGTGTTGAGTTGAGTTTGGTGCCTTGGTAGCCGTGGATCACCGGTTGAGGCGGCACAAGGTTGAAGACCATGCATACATCAGCTTCGCCGGGGTGAACTACGACATTGCAACGCTTGCCAAATAAACAGGGTACAAGTTCGTCGTCTAAAGCGAGGAACATCGAGCGGTCCAGACTACTACCAGCGGCTGAGGACGCTTTGCGGAGTCCCATTCCCTGGCACGCACGCCTCGCGTCCGGAACATCAGCCGCAGACCGGCCTCACTGAGCATCTCCCCCGCCTCCGAGCGGGTTCAGCGATCCCCGGCGTTGTGGCAGAGTGGTCTAATGCGCAAGACTAGAAATCTTGTTCCTTCGGGAGCGTCTGTTCGAATCAGGCCAACGTCGAGTAACTTTTTTTTTGCTTTGTTTACGTTTTTTGACTTTGTTTACAAGTGTCGCTCACTTATTGGAATTTTTGTTTGGGGTGCAAACAGACACGGTGAAACTCACACAAGATGCTTTTTATTTGGTAACATAAAAGTGGAAAAGCTTTGCTTTGCCCTTTTCATCATTTCACTTTATTTTCAAAGTGGTGGCCTTATGTAAGCACTTCCTCCAGAGCCTGTCCGCTCCGACTGACCCGCTTATCACGCCCACTCCGGCTCCGTTCCGGGCTCCCCACATCGGAGCTCTTCCCCGAGCTAAGACCCGGTTCCTCCCATGGCAATGAAAGGAAATAGAAACGTCATCCCCCCGCCCCCCCCCGATCCCATATCCCATCGTAACGCCACATGGCAGCTTTGGATCTCTCTCGGTTCCATGCGCTTGTATGACCGGACCACCCAAGGACGCAAACATCCCGAGTCCAACCCTCCCTACACGCAGGGAGACGGCCCCGTACGCCGTCAACCCATCGTCGCTGTCGCCTCCAGCCACCCGACCCGGGGCAAACACGCCGCGAAAGGGAGACACGCCCAAGGGCCCGATGTTTGCTTCCCAGATCCACCCCATTCACCACCACTTCTGCACGCCCGTTTGTCCCACGGACGCCCGGCGGACATTTCGACCTTGAAGGAGTTCTTTGTCGACGACCCCTAGAAGTAGCCCTCGTATCGGCCTGTTCAATACTCTCATGCTCACAGCCCCTGAAGTAAGGGATTCCGTCCGTCCTTCTCCCGCTCAGCTTACTTATACCACACTTACATCGCACATCACTTCGAATGCCCTCGTCCCTCCAAGCCTCGCCTCCCCCCCAACCTTTTCAACGAAACTTTCCACAATGCTCGTCTCAACCCTCCTCCTCGCCCTCACCGGCCTCATCCACCTCCCCCCAACCCTTGCCGCCACAGACCCCCAGCATCCCCTACACCACGACGCCGCCGCCCCGCTCCCGCACCGGGGCCTCCTCCCCGGCGCCGGCTCCAGCCTGCTGTCCTTCGGCCTCGCCTCCTCCGCGACCACCCCGTCCTGCGCCCCGGTCCTCCAGACGGCCTGCGACGGGAAGTGCATCCCCTCGACCGGCGACTGCTGCGCCACCGGCACCGGCGGCTACTGCGAGCCCGGGAAGCACTGCGTCCCCGGCGGCTGCTGCCGCGACGGCAACACCTGCTCCTCCGGCCCGCCGCAGGGCTGCTCCGCCGGCCGCGTCCTCTGTAACAGGCTGTGCGTCCCCGCCGGCGCCGTCTGCTGCCCGCTCGCCGGGTACTGCAACGCCGGCGAGACGTGCGCCGCCGACGGCTCCTTCTGCACCAGATCGTCGTCGTCGTCCCCGTCCACCTCCGTCAAATCCACCATCTCCACCTCCTCCGGGGACAAGAGCGGCAGCAAGGGCGGGCAGTGCGTGGCCGACAAGGTCCCTTGCGCGAACGAGTGCATCCCTGTAGGGAAGAAGTGCTGCACAACGTTCTACTGCAACGCCGAAGAGACGTGCGAGCCCGACGGCAAGTGCGGCCCGGTGCCGGGCGCCAAGGGTGGAGCAGGAGGAGGAGGAGGAGTGGGAGGAGGAGTGGTCCAATGTGGCAAGGGGAACACGCTGTGCGGGACGGGTTGCATGCCGACGGGCGAGGTGTGCTGCGAGACGTACTACTGCTTCGCGGGGCAGACGTGTGCGGGGAACGGCCAGTGTCGGATCAACGGGACCACGAGCGCCGGGGGCGCGACGGCGACGGCGCCGACGACGTCGAGTCTGCCGCGGAGCACGGCGAGTCTACCGTCCACGACGACGCTGGGCGGGTCGTCTCCGTCCCCGTCCAAGATCAAGGCAACGGCGGTGAAGACGACGGTGGTGACCGATGATGAGGAGACGGCGACGGCCTCGAGTACCTTGAGTCCGAGTGTCCCGACAACGACAGCGACATCGGCGGTGGAGGCCACGACAAAGGTCACGACTGCAGCGACGGCGACGACGGGCCTGGCGACGTCTACCACGGCCGGGTCGGGCGTAGGACCGGCTGGGAGGAAGCTCGGGGGCGCGGTGCTCGTGGCGGGATTGCTCGCAGCCATCATCTGAGTCTGTCTGTCTGAGTCGAAGCTGTGTCCCATGATACGTGGTTCGGAAATAATAAGTCACACCAACAGAACACGATAAACATTATACATCATGAGTAGCACGCCCGTGTGAATAAATCCAAACGCCGAATGTATTGTCCATGATCCATGATGCGCTTTCCCATGCCATAATAACCTCTGTCTTTCTCTCTCTCCCCCAACGCCAAACTTTTCGTGCCTATGATGATGATGATGATGATGATGATGATGATGATGATGATGGTGACGATGCCCAGAAAAAACAAAAGACAAAAAGACAAAAGTGACCCGGCGCCATGTGTGTGGTGCTACCTACCAAGCAATGCCGCCTACGCCTCGTAAATGTTTTTCATCATGTACACTCCTACAGATACCTCGGCCTCATCCACTCGACGTTGCGCAGGCCCAGGTTAAGCCCGTTGCTGGCCCACCACCTTCGCACCGGCTCCTGGTCGCCGATGCTGTCCTCCAGGGCCTCTTCAATGTCGCACGTCCGGTATTCGACGCGGTGCTTGCGCCCTTCCATTCCCTCGAGCTCGCCGTACGCAAACTTGCGCCACCACTCGAGGACGCCAATGTGCTGGTGGATCGTCGGCTGGACGAGGACCTCGCCGTCAAAGGCGAGCTTGTCGTCGCCCTTGAGCTTCCGCCAGAGCTCGAGCACGCCGACCTGGCCCCAGCGTGAGGCGATCTTGGCCACGCCATCGCCGTGGGCCACGGGGATGCCAGATGCCATCCACCAGCGGATGACGTCGATCTGGCCGTGCTGGGCAGCCCACAGCAGCGATTTGCCGGGCCTCAGTACAATAGTGTCGTCCTGGGCGGCGGCGTCGCGCCACCACTCGAGCACCAGGAGGTGGCCCTTTCCGCTGGCCTGCTCGAGGGCGGCCTCGGTGAAGCGGAGAGGCAGCCCGGAACGGCGCCACCACCAGTCGAGGACCTGGATGTAGCCGTTCTTGGATGCGCCGTCCAGGGCTTCGGCGTCGTAGCACTGCTGGTGGCGGCCGCGGAAGTAGCGGCTCTCTTTCCAGTAGTCGAGGACGTCGGGGCGGCCAAAGTAGGCCGATGCCTTGGTGGCGAGGACTTTGCCGTCAAAGGCCTGGAAGAGGTCGGGCCGGTTGGCTTCCATCCAGGCGAGCACCTCGATGAGCGAGAAGCGGATCAGTAGTTTGATGACGAGAGCGGGAAGCTCGTGGAAGGCGGGCGGGGACTGGAGCAGCTTTTTGCAGACCGAGGTCGAGTCGCAGGTAAGGACGAGCCACTCGAGCTCGTGCTTGTAGACCTTGAGCGGGTCGTCGGGGTCGCTCGGATGCAGCTTCCAGGGGTGCGGCATGGGCAGGTTGGTGAAGATGCCGAGGGCCTGGGCGAGTTCCCAGTCGCCGGCGTAGTCGAGGATGATGGTCCAGATCTCGGGGGGCAGGTTGGAGTAGACGCGCGGATCGCCCGAGGCGAGGTAGCCGAGGTGGGTGACGACGTCGACGTCGCGGCCCAGGCCGAGCAGGTCGGCCTGGTTCTTGATGATGCCCAGGACGTCGTTGAAGCCGTTCCAGTTGACGATGCGCTTGGGGTTCTTGTGGGCGCCGTCGTAGTGCCACAGGATGGGGGGCATGGCGCGGACCCAAGGCCACTTTGCATTGATCTTGTTGAGCTGCCGCTTGGTGACGGGGTTCTCCCACATGTGGGTGCTCATGCCGGGGACGAGCAGAATCTTCTTGGTCATGTCCCAACCCCTGAGGACCTCGAGCAAAAAGGTGTCGGCGATGCCGGCCATCATCTTGGCCATGTTGTCGGCGTCGATGGGGGCCAAGACGAGCAGGTCGGCCCACTCGACGAGCTCAAAGGCCTGCTGACGGTAGAATTCAATGTCGTCGACATCGGCCTCGGAGCCGGCGCGCGAAGGCCCTAGAGGCAGCGTCATGGAGCGGTTCTGCATGGTGATGACGGTCTGGGTGAGGCGTGGAACGGCGTCGTCGACGATGGCGCGCATGTCGATGGCGGAGCTCTTGGAGAGGCGGACGACGAGGGTCTGGGCCCATGATATATCGCGGGGGCCGTTGGCGGCGACCAGCAGGTGAAGTTTCCGGTCGCGGGGTTTGAAGTGGAGGGAAGAGGACGAGGAGGCGCTCCGCGTTATACGCAGCGGCAGGGGATCGGGGGGATCCATTGGCACATGCTTCGGCGGCGGTCGTCGGGGGAGATGGCGACGGTCGGTGCCGTATCGTCGACGGCCGGGTCGTGTGAGGGTTGGGTCTCGGTGGTCGTCGGGTGCAGCGGGTGCAGTTGGGACGTACGATGGGTCGCGTGTGTCGTCGTTGGGTGAGGTTTAAGGGACGAATGCGGGCGTTGCGACGTCGAGGATTGCGTCGACTGCTGGGAAAGGAAGAGGACGGGGGAGAAGACTGTCGGTGGCAGGTCGATGGATGGAAGAGACGTTGAACAGAGGACGGGCTTTGGTATTGAGTCGTTTTCTGTTATTCGCACGTATAGCCTATCGGGTCGAAGCGGTCAGGGGGCGCTGTTGGTTTGTCGTTTGGTGATGAGGTTTGTGATTTGTGGTGTAGTACAGAGTGTCTCGTGCTGTGTTGTTTGCCGTGTGTGGTGGTGCAGCGTCGGTCGCGGTCGGGCACGTCTGCAAGGCGCGGCCAGGGCAGCAGCGGTTGAACAAGTAATTACCCGGTGTCGGTCTCGAGCGTGTAGCGTAATCGGTGAGGTAAAGGGTTCAGGTCGGTTTCGGTAGCGCGGGTCAGAGATGGCGGGAAGAAAAACGACATGGATGGCGGGGGAGAGCGACATGTGGCATCACCATGACATTGCGAGATGGGTGATTCGGTGGTGGTGGGTGCTGGTGGTGGTGGTGGTGGTAGGTTATGATGGGGTGGCAGGGGGGCGTCGAGGTTGTTTTCGGGGTGTCAGGCGGTTGGTGATTCGTCGGGCAAAGAACTAGCGAGGCGAACTGAAAAGTCCGAGGCCTTTCCTTGCGAATTTGGGTCGAGGAGAGAGGCCAGGCGGCGGTAGACCGTACCGTAGACTGTAGACCGTAGACCGCAGATAGACGCAGGATGGAGACGCAGAATCGGGAAGACCAGGACGAGGAGTGGAGAAATGCTGCAGGGCATGCAAGAGAAGAGAAGAAAAAAAAGGGGACGTTGACAGGGAAGAGGCGAGTAAAACGCCCAAAAGGCGTATGGATACTATGAGGTGGTCGGTGAGGGGAGGTGGAGGGGAGAAGAGACGGAGCGGCGAGGAGGAAAAGAGAGGAAAATGGAAAAGGTGGAGACGAGACGGCGGAGGACGGACGGATGTGCGGTGACATCTGGAGACCCGCTTTTTGGGTGGTTTGTAACGAGGTACGTACCAGGACAGTTGTCAGTGTCAGTGGCCCCTATGCGTTGTGTTCCGAGTCTTTTCTACCTGGGTTGTAATGCGCTTATCGATTTTGAATTGTGTTATATTCGTGTTCCTCTAGTTCGTTACTTGGTGCGAAACTGAAGATCAGATTACACATTGTGCACCAGGCTCTGCAACCATTCCAAAATCCCAAGTGGAAGACAGTGGAAGTACAAGTGGAAGCACAACTGGAGGTACAAGCCACAGTGGGGCGGAACTCCTGCTGTTACCTAATCATCCTCGCCTCTGCATGACAGGTCCGTCTCAGTTCTCGGGAAGGAACGTCTTCTACGTCACTTACTCCTTTTATCCTGTGAGACAACAATGCTAGCGCGGAAAGGTGAGGAAGGTAGCGTACGGCCAGTGGCGGCGGGAGGGGAGGCACTCTCCTTTCCTCGTAAGGGCCGTTCCTTCCAATTGCAACTATCTCCAACTGAGTGCTGCGTTCGTCGTTTCCGAATACAGCAGGAGCGATCAATTTACTTTCGACCCCGACTCCCGCCCGGAGCAGTTCCTCCTCACACACTCACTCATCCATCCACTACTGAGGTATTCACTCACTCTATATCACTCACTCATCATTCACTAGTGACGCTCACCCACCCACTCATTTTCTCTCATCTCACACACCACCACCCCGATTCATCATCCTGTCCAGTCATTCATCCTCCAACCCGCACTACGCACGCATTAGGTAATCGCCGTCACTTCCCGCTGAGTGGCGTCCTCCGTGACACCGGCCCGCATCCCCCACCAATGCGGCCCGGCTGCGAAAAGCCGTCCCGACAGACATGTGTTCCTGATGCATCGGTCGCCAAAGTCCAAAGCCAGTCGATGTTTTCTCTCCAGGGCGTTTAGAAGCACCGTTCATCATCTGCTCGGAAACGCAGACGGCACATTCATGTGCCGTGACATTGCTATTGCAGCGACCCAGATTGCAGAACACAGCGAAACGAACCATTTCAGTCTACGGATACCACTAACATACAGATTACTCCAGCCCAGCCCGGCGCCTTTTATGCCCGCTCAATATGCTTCATCATCCGGCCGTTGTACGATATCATTGGCAACCATTGAAAACGCCAGTGTGTGTTCATTCGTCGGAATCGTCGCTGTTGCTCTTCTCCACCCAGTCCTGCGCCCGCGATGCAAACTTCGAAATCATCAACACCAAGACTCCGGCCAACAGGGCCGAGATTGCAGCTGGCGAACCCCCAAAAGTCAGCAAAGTAAATCCAAAAAATACCGCATCGCAAGTCCGTGGTCTGTGTGTGTATGTGTGTGACTCACTAATCGTAAACGACCACCCTACCCCGATGGCATCTATCATGGGCACCAGCCCGCCGACACTGCCCGCCCCGAAGCTGTACTGAATGATGTACTTGCCGCTGATGACGGCCGTACGGTGCTCGGGCAACGCCTCTACGGTGAGAAAACACACCCTCCCCGGTTAGCAAAAGACAATTCAAACGACAGCACGGCGTTTCAGCCCCCCTCCCCCCCCCAAAACGCGTCAACAAACTCACCGGCGGAGTACGTGTTCAGCCCGCTGAACGACCACATGAGCCCGAGGCCCTCGCAGAAGGAGCTGACGATGGGCAGCGCCATCCCGCCCGCCTCCCTCTGCAGGCTCCAGCCGAACACCAGCGTGCCGGCGGGCAGCACGAGGAAGATGGCCGGCAGGCTGCTCTTCAGCCGGTCCTGCGGCAGCCGGAGCCCGTTGCGCTTGCGCATGTACCGCTTGACCGTGTGGTCCGAGACGCGGCCGCCGATGGTGCTGCCCATCAGGAACCCGGCGCCCGGCGCCAGGTAGAACAGGCCGCTGATGAGGGGCGAGGTGAGGTCGAACCGGGGGTTGATGACGCGTCGGATCGAGCTGAGGAGGCCGTACTGGTTGAAGCCCAGCAGGCCGCAGGCGAAGTTCTGCACGGATGGGGGCCGGGGTCAGATTGATCGGCGACTCACGGGAGGGGGGAGGTAGTCAAGGGGGGAAGAAGAAGAGTCGAAAACGGGAAGAACAATAAGAGTCGAAAGGGGGAAGCGAAACATACAGCGGCGAGGATGTTGGGGTACCTGAACTGACGAAAGACCCCCATCGGGTTGAAGGCATGCGCGAGGTCTCTCAGGGACCGCACCGGCGTCTTTTCCGCGATCTGGTGCTTGGCCAGCTCGCTGGCCCGAGGGACGAAGAAGAAGGCCATGATCAGGCCGAGGAACGCCATGCCCGCCTGGACGCCGTAGATGACGCGCCAGCTGGTGAAGTTTACGATGACGCCGCCAGTCAGCGGGGCTAAACAGGGGTGTTTGCGTCAACAAGATGTGCATCCTTCGTAATTTCATCTTTTTAAGGATCTTCACTCACCTATCGTGTTGGCCGCGACGCAGCTGCCCAAGAAGAACCCGACAGCCGTACCACGAGTAGTCTGTCAAAAGATGGTCAGCCATGATGCTTCATATGACATAACCCCCTCAAAGTCGGACAAACCCCCCCACCGCCCCAAAACTCACCGGCTCGAAAATGTCGGCCAGGATCGTCTGCCCCGCCACGAGGAAGAAGGGCCCCGTCGTGCCGCCGATGACCCAGATGGCCGTGAACAGCGCAAAGCTGCCCGCCAGCGCCGAGCCCACCGAGCACAGCGTCAGCAGCGCGTTGGCGACGAGGTACGTCGTCCGGCGGCCGAGGATCGTGCTGGCCGGCAGCCAGATGAGCGCCGACAGCGCCATGGCGACGAAGACGCCGGCGTTGGCCGTGCTGATGGCGTGCGTCGACGTGCCGAAGTCGGCGGCCACCTCGGTCGTCGCCGAGAGGATCGAGCTGCCGGAGAAGGTGACGGGCAGGGCCATCCAGCAGACGACGGCGAGGGTGACCCATTTGCGCCAGGTGGGCATCTGCATCACAATGTCGTCCGTTGCCCCGGGCCGGGGAGGGGCCGTGGCTGTGGCGGGGGCGGCCGGTGTAGTCGGAGCAGTCGGCGCGGTCGGTGCTGCCGGAGCGGCCGCAACAGGGCCGGAGGCCGGCATGTCGTACTGGGTTTCGGCGCTCGGGGAGCCCATATTAGAAAATCCTACTCTCATTCAAGAGAGACAAACTTAATCTGATGCTCTTTAATAAAGCACCCTTACTAGAGAAATGTGACAGAGCAACCCGGGAGCGCCCTCAAGTGTATATAGCCATGCGGCCGCTCCGCCGTTCGGAGGCCCCTTTCGGCAGGTGAAAAATCCTCCCATTTTTCTGCGGTCCTTCTCCTCTTCCCCCATGACTCAAATGTTTCGTTGAGTGGGCCATGCATGGCGCCTTTGCACGAGACCGGCCCGGCCGTGGGACGGGAATGCGACTGATATACGGCCTTTGGGTGGTTGGTTCATCAAGGGACGAGTCGGCTACTCGACAAGATGCCGACTTGGGGGGGCCCTGAAGGATCTGTGGGGTCGAGATCGTGACGAACACGCTCGGCCAAATGTTTATTTTGGCCGAATCTGTGGGGAAACTTGACCAAACCTTCATCGGCGTAACGCCTCGTTTATGCCGAACTTCCCGCTTCTCACACTCACACGGCGTCTCACCTCGACAACAAAGAAATGCTGCCCTGGTAGTGCTCATGGACTAAGAGTACTGTATATTCTTTAGACTGGTTGTCTTATACGTCACTTTATTCAGTCGATGCCGGTCGGCGGAGAAGTGGTCAAATATCTACTGCATTCCCTCGGCGTGTGGCGCAATCTTCCCGAACCACCCATCGAAAGTCCTCAGTGACCAAGACCACACACACACACACCCCAATCAGGCAAATCGAGTGGCCGTCATGGCATCCGAAGGAGAGGCGTCCAGCGCGGAAGACAAGGGCGTAGCAAGACCCGCTGCGGCATCTGCGACCCGTCCGAGGACAAAACCAACCGCGTGAGTATGGTCCCTGTGTCTCACCTCTTTGCCGTGGTGTATTGGTGAGTGTAGACGCTCACCTCGGATCTCATAGTTGTCGCAGATGTCACTCACGAAAGGTGAGGTGCTCCGGCGGGCAGCCCTGCGAGAACTGCCGCCAGGCGAGCAAGAGTGCCGAATGCTCGTACCCCCGGAGGAACCGCATGGTCAAAGTCAGCCAACGGCAAGTTCACGCCACTTACAAGTCCAAACAAGTATCAGGGACCGTGTTGCTGACGAATGAATCCTCCTCCTTGTCTCAGATATATCGACGACCTCATCGCCGAGAACCAGCGGCTCAAGAACGACAGCAATGCCGCCGCGCAAGCCCGCTCCGAGGCCCTTCTCCCGGACATCCACATCGGAGCACCGCCGGCCAAGGACACGGCAGACAACGCCGCCGCCGCCGTCACCACCACGGCCACGGCCACGGCCACGGCCACGGCCACCGCCGCCATCCCTCCCCCCTCCCTCGATGACCGCCCCTGGTTCTTCGAGATGAACATCCCGCACACGCCCATCCTCATCGGCGAGGCCTCGGACGCCGCCTTCGCCACCCGCTTCCGGCAGGCCATCTCGTCCGCCGAGCACAGCCACATCCCGCGCGTCAACTACGCGACCGACGAGCGCCTCCTCGCCCTCTCCGACACGGACTGCCCGTGGCCCGGCCCGGCCCGCGCCCGCTTCCTCGTCGGCGTCGCCCTGCGCTACGTCAGCCGCTGCTACCACATCGTCCGCAAGGGCCCCGTGCTCGACGCCCTCGAGCAGACGCTGCTGAACCCGGCCGAGAGCGACTCGCTTCTCAAGAGCAAGCTGTGGGCCCTCTTCGCCATCGGCGCCATGTACTCGACCCGCTCGGCCTCGTCCGAGAGGCACTTCCCGGGCATGGGCTACTTTGCCCGGGCGACGCGGGTCCTCCGCATCGTGAGCGAGAGGCCGCGGATCGACGTCGTTGAGTTGCGGCTGCTTCTCGTAAGATTTACCGTCTCCTAACCTTCCATCATATCTCCAGACTACGTCTCGCTGACCACCCACCGGCTCAAGTCCTTCTACTCACTGGCCCTCAACCGACGGCACACCGCCTACACCTTTGCCGGCTCGGCAACCAGGCTGGCCGTCGTCATGGGCCTCCACCTCAACGTGCCCGAGTCGCAGCTGAGGGACGCCGCCGCCCGCGAGCACCGGGTCCGCGTATGGTGGACGGCCTACATCTTCGACCGCATGTGGGCGGCGAAGCTCGGCCACCCCGTCGCCGTGCAGGACATCGACATCGAGGTCGACCTGCCGTCGAACCCGGCCGTGGACGAGAGCGTGGCCGACGACTTCGCCGACGCCTCGTACTTTGTCGCGAGCGTGAAGCTCGCCCGCCTGCTCGGCCGCGTCGTCCCGTCCATCTACCGGAGGAGGGCTCAGCAGACCTCGCTGTCGCACAGGGTCCAGGAGGCGCTCAAGGAGCTCCGGGCTTGGTCGGGGGAGCTCCCGCCGCAGCTTCACATTGACTTCAAGCCGACGTCCGAACGCACACCGAAGCCCATCTCCCTACACCTCAACTTCAACCAGGTAATATATGATGATACATAGCTGGACATGTATCAGCGAATTTCTCTTCGTTCATACAAGGAGAAAACATGGCTAACTCTGATTCTCAAAGTGTGCCGTGAGCACCACGCGCCCCATCCTCCTCCACGTGCTCCGCACCCACGTGGCATCGTGGGGCACGCCGGCCGCCCCGGAACCCCGGATCCCGGCCACGGCCATGACGCTGGCGGAGACGTGCATCCGGTGCGCGCGGCACTCGTGCCGGCTGCTGACGGAGTGCTGGATCGACGGCTCCTTCGCGACGTTCGACTACTTCTACACGCAGTACCTCTTCTCCGCCGCCACGATCCTCGCCGCCTCGAGCCTGCTGAGCGGCGGCAAGGAGGCGGCCAACGACCGCGAGCAGTTCGAGGAGGCCGCCCAGTTCCTCTCGCAGCTCAAGGACAGCGGCAACTTCGCCGCCGAGGAGTTCTGCCAGCACATCGACGCCATGAAGGCCACCATGGCCGCCGCCCGGGCCCGGAGGGGAGGCTACGCCGATGTCCCCGCGGGAAACACCGCGGCCGGCGCCCCCTACTCCTCCGCCACCACCTCCTCCTCTTCCTCGTCGGCTGGGGTGGTGTTCTCCGACGCCGCCGGGTCGACCTTTGTTGGCGACGCCGTGACGCTCGGCCAGCCGTTCGAGGCGCAGAACACGACGGCCGGCATGGCGCTCAACGAGCCCTCGCTGCAGGAGCTGCTGGCCCAGCCGCTCCTCGACCTGCAGTTCATCGACGCCTCCATCTATAACGACGGGGCCCAGGGGCTGTACTGGCCGGACTTTAGTCCCGAGTCGTGGACGCCCGACACGTGGACGGCGACATGAGAGGTTTGGAGCATGGCCATACTATTCAAGGGCCGTGGGATGTAGGATGCCAAGATTGTACGGTAAGGAGGACTTGCTTGTCAATTTGGTCTCAGTCTCCCCAGCCGGACTCGAGCATCTTACAGCACCGGGGCTATCTACCAAAACTTGAACGGCACACCCAACCGTCTCGCTGCGTTCGGCGTCGGGGATGCGGAAGCCGAGGCCGAAGCGCCGGACCCTGTCCCGGACCCGGACCCGGTCGATGAACCAGACTCCGTCACCGACGCCGCCAAGGTCGTCGACTCGGTCACCGACACCGTGGGCACCACCTCCGTCACCGTGGCCGTCGCCGTCGTCGCAGTAGTCCCGCTCCCGCTACCATCGCACGACACCTCCCCCGGCACGACGGTGTAGGACGTGCTGCACCCGATGCGTGCGCAGATCTCCCGGCACGACAGCGTGAGGTACTCTGTCGGCGCCGGGGTCGGGCAGCCGCAGGACTGCGTCAGGGTCACCACCGAGAGACAATGCGGCGTCGGGCAGGTCGCGCATCGCTCGGCCACCTCCGTGACGGTCGGGCAGCCGCCGTCCGTGCCGATGCCGTCCGTCTCGACGGGGAGGGTGACGGAGGGCGGCAGGTCGATGGGGAGCAGCGAGTAGAGGTCCGACTCCGACGCCGTCTGGGCGGCGATCGGGGCGGCGCTGGATTACATGTTAGCTGAGAGGTGGACACTTGGTGGTTGCTGTTGATGGGAGGGTGGGGAGGAGGGGGCAGCCATACACGAAGATGATGGGTGAGAGATGCTTGGTGAACTTCATAGTGACGGCTTAGACTATATGAGGGAGAGAAAGGAGATAAATAAGAGAATCACGAGTTTGGCAGATGAACGACGAGGAAAGCTTGACATTTCAACCCAGAGAACCGCCGTCCGTCGAGGCCTTTATGAGGTCGAGGACGGGTGACACCACCGATCATCTCCTCTTTTCTCGAAGCCCCCGAAGCTCATTCGTCCGGTCCATCGGTGTACTTTGCGAAGGACAACCACCATCCTCTTTCGGCATTGGGCTTCTTGGCTTGCAGGGGTGCAGTTGCGGAGATCCCGTATCGACTGGCCACCGACCTCTCGATTTCCCTTGCTGTGGCGGGGGGAGTTGTCGAGGGGACGACGTAGTTTCGCCCCGGAAGCCATCCATAGAGGAATTTCATCGGTGGAGAGGGGAGGGGTTCGAGTTTCGGAGAGTGTGCTGTCTTGTATCCCGGTTGTAGGGATGGATACCTTCTCAAATGGAGACAGAGCTCTCCCATTGATATGCAGCCAAGTAGCAACAGAACAGCAAGTTGTCTAGTTACCTTCCTATTAAAGTCAATTGACCAGCTGGACAGCCCACTATCGGTCTATTACCGGGGCGAGGGGATTATACCAAAACCGTAGAAAATCACTCCCATTGTTGCAATTCATCCATGTGAATAGGACTGGCTGTGTGGTGTCCCCACGTCTTTGGAAGAGTCTCTAGTCTCTCGATGTAAAAGAATCTCGACAACTACACCACCGCATCAACTCACATCACGGCGTCCTGCCGCCGCTTGTCGGCAACCTTTTCCTGCGACGAGTTCCTTTCCCTCGACGAGCTCCTCTCCTGAGTCCACGTCTCGCCGCTCGGCCCGCGCGCGTCGATAGCAGCCGCCCCCTCGGCGTCCTGCGGCACCCCGTCAATGTCCAACGTGCCCGCCGCGTTCGCCCGCGAGAAGATGGTGCCCGGCAGGACGGGGTAGTCGCCCTCGGCCCGCTTGTGCGCGGGCACCAGCACGTTGAACCAGCGCGGCATGACGAGCCCGACGAGCGAGCTGACGAGCACGATGTGCATGAAGGCGAAGCCGGCGATGTGCAGCGGGTCCCAGCGCTTGTCGGCGTAAAAGTTGGGGTACGCGAAGGAGAAGATGATGGCCACGATGGGCGCCGTGTTGTACTTGAGGACGAAGGGCCAGATGGACGGGATCTTCCACTGCCCGCCGACGCAGATCGTGGCGTTGAGGTCACGGCGTAGTTGGTTGCCCTGAAGGGGATCAGTAAGCACGCCATGGGTGTGTGTGGTAGGTCAAGTGAAGGAAAGGAATCTATATAAGAGCAGAGAGAAGAACATACCGAGTAGGAACTCAGATACCAGAACCGCCTCATGATGGAGTTCTTGCAGAAAAAGTCGGGGCAGTAGGCCGTCGGGTCAGAGGCCAGCAGCACCGAAGACAACGTCCCGATGATGAAGATGCCGAAGCCGACACCGGCGCCGGCCTCAGCCGAGACGGCATGGGCAACGACGAGGCCCACGAACATGCCGCCGACGTAGCCGAACAGGTTATACAAACACCACGACAGGAGCCCGCACTGGTCGACGACATCGCGGTACCGGTAGAGCGTCGTGGCGCAGACGGCCTCGCACCAGACGATCCAGAACAGGGCGAGGTAGTTGATCCACGTGTCGGCGGCGTCGACGAGCGTGTACCCGAACTCGGTGCAGAAGGGCAGCGAGATGAGGAACGAGGCGATGACGATGACGGTCGACACCCAGGGGCGCGAGTACCGCTTCCCCCAGTCCGTGTCGCAGACCATGGTGACGAGCGTCTCGAGCAGCGCAAAGGCCGAGCCCAGGCCGAGGATGAAGAGCGTCGCGAAGAAGAGCACGCCCCAGAAGTTGGCGCCCGGCATCTCCGAGATGGCCTCCGGGTACGTCAGGAAGCCGACGACGAAGGTGTTGAGCCGCTCGCTCGTGTCCGGGTGCATGCCGAGGTAGCCGACGACGCCGAAGACGGACATGGAGCCGATGACCTCGATGAGCGAGTTGGAGATGCAGATGATGAGCGAGTCCTGCACGGCGTTGGAGTACTTGGAGTTGTACGACGCGTAGCTGGTGTAGTATCTGGGGACGAGGAGGTTGTGTTAGCCGGCATTGGGTCAGAGAACGAACGAGTCCCTTCCTCACTCACCCCATGCCAATACCCGTACTGAAGAAGACCTGGCCACAGGCCTCCTGCCATATGGTGCCCGAGGCGAGCTTGTCGCCGTGCCACTCCGTCCAGTAGATGCGGATGCCGTCGATGGCGTTGGGGAGCGAGCATCCGCGGCCGATGAGGACGATCATGAGGATCAGAGGCATGGCCATCGTGAAGTAGACCACACGGCCCGTGAGACCGATGCCTTTGAACATGCACAGCCAGACAACTAGAGCAGGGGAGGGGGAGAGAAACCGTTAACAAAAGCAACACAACATTATGATACAGTTCACACTGATGCAAGGACGTACCGAACCAGGTGAACAGATTCCACAACGTCGTCTCCGTGACCATGCCCATCCCGGGATAATAGGTGTAGTCCTGGACGGCGCTCCCGTCGGCCGTCAGGTTACCCTGGACGCCGGGGACATCCTGCAGGACCGTCCCGTAAAAGAACTCCTCGTTGCGGCCGGTCCACGGCAGCGGGCTGACGAAGGAGTGCCGGAAGTACGTCATGATCCAGGCGATGATGGGCACGTAGTAGATGACGATGGCGTAGCCGATGTAGACGACGCCGAACCCGACGCCCTTGGCCCGCTTGTGCGCGTGGTGCCACGCCAGCACGCAGCCGCTGCGGTAGGCCTGGCCGATGCTGATCTCGAGCAGCAGCGTCGGGATCGCGAGGCACGCGAGCGAGATGAGGTACGGGATGAAGAACTGCAGGCCGTGGTTGTTGAAGACGATGGACGGGAACCGGAGCAGGTTGCCCAGCCCGACGGCGCCGCCCATGGCCGCGAAGATGAAGGACGTCCGCGAGCCCCAGACGTCGCGCCCGTCGTCGCCCTTGTCGGCGCTCGGCGCGAGCACGTTGTAGATCTTCCTGCCGATGCTGGCCATCGTGGGCGTGATTCTTCTGAACCCGGGAGCTGCCAGATGCCGGTGGGGGGGGTTGACAAAAGATAAGCGGACGGAAAATGGTTATATCATGGAACGAGACGTCGGATGATACATAAAAAACTGTCAGTTGTAGGCGGTGCTTTAGTGTTTCTTGGTAGCAGCAGAGGTGGGTGAGTGATTGTTGTTGTATCTCAAAGGCTTGGCGACAACAATAATGGTCTCATGGAAATGGACCCTTGGAGTCGAGTTGAAGAGAACAGGTAAAGAGTTTCGACAGACAAACTCGCTTGCTTGCTACGCCGGGGCTGGTGTGGACTTATATGAGGGATGAAATCGCATACCAAGCCCCCCGGCCAAACCCTGGGCTTCGGACCCAAACGTCTGGCGACGGACGACCTGCCCCTGTAAGCATCATATCTCTTTGGGAAGCAAGGACAGAAAAGCAGCCAGCAGAATTGCATCTGCTAAGGAAAACGAAAAGTCGAGGAGGAAAAAGCTGGCCACCCCCCCGGACCACCGTGGCACGCGACCATGCCAGCCAAGCATCTTGGATGTCTTGTCCAAGATAAGGACCTTCCAGAAACCCTCGACGCGTCCCAGGCCCACGAAGTCGCTCATCCTGAGACCCAAGAGAACTTCATTGGGTCTCCCGCACAGCTGAGCCGTCGGCCAAGAGCCTCAGGTACCACCCAAGTCGGGGGGGGGCAACTCGGCTTCCCGGCCTCGCTATCTATCCCCCTTCAGATACCAAGCATCTTGGCCCGCCGGAATATCAGTAGACGCGTGATGGGGGTGCAATTTCCCCACACCTTGGCACACGCGCGGCAGCGTCAGCGGCCGAGATGCTGATTGGGGCCGATGGCTACGGATGGCGCCGTCGACGGGGCGGGCACCAACGGATTCTGCCTCTTGGCTCTTGGTGGTTCTTGGGGGTTTGGTCTTGGGTGCGACGCCCCCCCGTTCGTGGACGGATTACGTCGCCGGAGACTATGTCCCAGTTCGCAGAACTGGGTGGAGAGGAATCGGCATGGCCGAGCGGAATGTCGAGTAAAGTTGGCGTTGATTATTGTAACTGTTTTCGAACAATGGTTGTCTCCTTGACCGGCCCAGGTGATGCTGGAGAGGTCCCGGTTGGACAGCATGAGCGCACCAAACCTCCCCGGTCCTGATCTCTCTAAACCTCGTTGATTCAGAAAAGAAAAAAGAATAAAAGAAGAAGAACTATTAGCTCGGGAGTGGTTCTGTCCACCAGATCCTGGGCACACATCCTGTGATCAGGCTACTGATCTCAGTCTTCCTTCTCAATCTACTTCTGCCGTGACTTGAACATCTCATGAACCATGAGAATACGGTACGGTTGTGACTTCTCAGACGCCAATCTAATCTCAGAGCCATTTTCCATGACGTCTTCAACCGTTATACCAAAGCCCAATCATTACCCATCGATTACTACCCGCTATTCATCGTAGAATCCCAGCTCAATCACCGCCCAAATCCAACCTATCGTCCCAGTTTCTAGCTTCTACTCCGTCTTTTCACCACCGTCTTTTTCGCCCTCTAGTCACTGAGAAATCACAGTCCATGCGGCCGAACACCACGAAGCGAGCCCGACTAACAGGTATAGGAAACCGGCTACGAGGGAGACGTAAAAGGCGCCAGGGATCACGTCTGCAAACATGAGAGCCCAGACTGGTAGCGCCAAGGCATAAACCCAAGTGGAAATCTTTAACCACTTGAGTGAGATGTGAAGGTCTTTGGCAACAACCTTCAGGGCCCCTTCGTTCCTTGCGCGAGTGTCGGACTAAATGTTTCAACGAATGAGTCTTCACTCTGCCAATGCGTATGAAGCGTGGTGCTGGCTTACAAAGTTTACCATCTCGTCCCCGCCACTATCACTTGAAACCTCCTGGCTTTCATTCGATTGGTAATTGTCGGCTGGTGTGATAGTTGAAGACGATTCCGACTGAGGCTGTGCCGGCGTAACAGTGGCTGTGGAGTGCGTTAGAAGAATTCAAGCCAAGCGTCTCAAGCCATGAGTAAAGTGAAGCATCCCAGAGTCAAAGAAAAGAGGACTTACACGAATATGCCTCCCATGCGGCTAAAAAGGGGAGGCCAACAAGGATCAGAGGCACCAGCTGTCCAAAGTTGGGCTTCATCTTGGCGTGCTCTGCGTGCGCGTAAATGTAGAATTTCCAAAGGCCGGCGACGCCAAAGACAAAGTAGAACGTCAACCACATGATGTCCCATAAGAAGCTGGTCGAGACGCTCTCAAACCATATCTTGAATACCAAAGGCCACTGCGTGAGATGCAGAGGAGCAGGATTGCCACGGCCACGTTGCTTGAGAAGCGCCTTTAGAGAAGATCTCCTCTCCTTGTCAGCGTTGTCGTAAGCCTGGTCTACGGCCTGGCCGAAAATTGGACGCAGCGACAGCGCCGTCCAGTAGTTAGAGTCGTGGCGGGCCAGCGGGTAGTACAGTTCGAGAAAACGTCTCAAGTAACCCAGCAGAAGGACGAGAATGAGCACCACCAGGTTGGAAACCAGGATCAGTTCGTCAGAGTATTTGACGTAACGAGGCCTCTCCGGATCGACCAGCTTCAGGTTTTCTCTCGCGCATTTGACCGAGATGCGGCGGTTGAATCGGAACGTGACCGAGTCGGAGATGACCATGCACACGGCCAAAAGAACGAGGAAAACAGACACCAAGATGACTCGAAAGTCCCTCAGCCGTTTGTTGGCATCGAAATGCTCCCGCAGAAGGGAAATGGTGCATAGGTGTACGATGCAGGAGCAGTAGCCGAGCCTCGTGGCAACCTGGAACGAATAGACGGAGAAGGACTCGCTGAGCTCGCTGAACGTCATGTACGTGGTGACGATGATGAGGGCCACTCCCGTGATGAGCTGCTGGTCACTCATCGCTAGGATGAAGGATTCAAAAGCCCGAACCCTCTTGATTCTGGTCTCTTTTCGAGAACCCTGAGTGTTATGCCATTCAGGCAGCCTCAAGGGAAAGGAATCCGATCGCAGGGGCGAGAGATTCTGGGAAGCGTCCAGGTCGATCGAGTTGTATCGAGAGTCGGGGAGCAGTCTGAAGATGTATGCCAATATGATGGCCACATAGGTGAGGCCGAAAGAGATCATGAACGAAGCAACAACCTGGCGAGCGTCAGTACAGAACTGCCTACGCAGGCACACTGCAATGACATACCCCCCACCCCGTCACATCGGGGTCTGCAATTTCGTCCAGGAGCTCGCAGACTTTGTTTGTGACCAGGTAGTCGATTGACTGGTTCACGGTCCCAGTAGCCAGACCTGACATTTTTGCTCTCCCTGTTGTTCCCCCAGGGCGTTATGCCTTACAGAGAATGTGTCTGCAAGTCGATTGTAACAGTTTGATGGGATGGTCGTACTCGTGATCGAGGTAGAGGAAGTGCCACAGCTGTCGCATCAGAGAGGGGTTGCTGAGGCTGCTGTTGGCCGAACCTGTATTCTTTGTGTCAGCTTGGTCTGAATATTGCTTGAGCTAATGCAAGGGACGAAGAAATTCCTTCGAACAGTGGCACCCGCCTGAAAAGCTTCTTTGAGTCCACTTCTCGGACGAAGATGAGTAGAAGAGGGTTTGTAACGAAAGGTTGGAAGAAGAGAGAAAAGGCGATCCTACTTGCCTAAAGCTGCACACTTGCTCAGTGCCAGGTGCTGTAGTGTGGCACACAGCATGTGACGGAGATTGGGTATGAGAACGAGCGACGAAATCCAAACCTGGCCCATTTCCCAAATACCGGAAAGTCAGAAAGAGCCTCGGATACATGGCGAGCTGTACAACACTGGTTCTCCTGGAACAGATGACCTCATCCGCGGAGGCCTCTGGCCACAGCACTATTGGTTCTCTTTGGTAACAGGATACCGCTGTGATTGGTTTTGGAAGGCCGCCGGGGTTCGACTCAGCTGAGACTGCACACTCCTTCGGCCGCAATGCAGATATCGTATCACCATTCACCGGTCACCAGTCACCAGACACCAGTCACCAGACACCAGTCACCAGCACATCATTGGTTCGCAATGTCCGAATCTGCCTTACACTGTTTTTTTTTTTTTCCAACTCAGCTGGCTCCTTACCTCCCGCCCCTGCTCTCCTGAACCGCACAGCCTGAAGGCGACAGGCGACCCAGCCACAATCACGCGTTTGGATGACATTTGGTTATGCCTATGGCTCAACCTGTTTCACATCACGGGATTCGCTGAGTGGCGCAAGGCGTGGGCAGCGTCTTCTCCAAATATCCCGGTAGAAATAATTCTAGCGAAGCCTTTCCCTCGGGCGTTCGCCGACGTGTAAGATGGTTCTTGCGGCAAAAGGGGGTTCAGCGCTGGGTCTCAAGTCTTCAACATTACAGCGCTGGTGACCCAAACAGTCAGTCTCTCATTTATCGGGTCTAGATCGGATGCTTCCGGTTCTGAGGAACGATGATTGTGTCGTGGGAGCGCTTCCAACCAGGGAGAGTGGCGAAGCAGTCGGTCAGGTAACCGTCGCCTGTGCAAACAAGGTCGAGGTTGACAAGCGCTGCGTCGCCAACATCCAATAAACGTACCTGTCGACGGCGCCGTCGACATTCAGCGACGTCATGAGGCTAGCCGCCAAGATCGACTCCCGGGTGTGACGGGAGCATAGCCCATCTTGGTGCCTAGGCCCTCACCTTGCCAACCAACATACACCCAGCTGTGAAGCAGTTTGCCGCTGGGCAACACGGTGCTTCGCGGATCGCAAACCCTATTGGCCTGCGGAGTGCGGTCGGCTTCACACAAGACCCTGTAAATAGATGCTACCCCCTATAGTTCTATCAATTGTGCAGGTTGTTTACAGCGTGGGGCCGACTACCTTCAGCTGCTCGTCTAACCATCCCCGGATCTTTTCAATAGCAAACGTATCGTGTCGAATCTCTGACGTGTCCCAACTGTCCGATTCGTCGGTCCAGCCCGGTGTGCCACGGCTATGAAGCAGTCTTTGTCCGATGGGACGGCATGAATCAAAGTCAATGAGGACCGGCATGCCCGTTTCGCTGATTAATATGTTTGCAGGGTTGAGATCGTTGTGGGCGAGACCGAGGTTGTGCAGATGAGCGAGAGCCGACTCCAAGGCACCCAGGAAGGCCATTTTATCGAGAGGCGGTTTGCCTTCCTCTTTGACGCGATTCTTGAGGTCGACAGGGTGACGATCGAGCACCAACCCGGTGATGAAGCCTCTCCTCGCGCGGCATCCGTGGTAGCCGAAGATGCCAGGATGAGGGTGTCGAGAAACCGCTTCCAGGTTCCGGGCTTCTTCATACAGCAGACCAGGGATGATTTCGACTCAGTCCTGATCCTTGTATTCTTCGTATTCGACCAGTCTCGGTCGCTTGAGGTAGAGGTTACTCGCCAGCGGTTGCTCGTCTCGGAAAATGGAGAGTTGTTCACCACTCTCAGGCAGCTTAGGGTAGATCTCTGCGTCTGGGACTCGCACGAGCGCGGCCGAGTACTCTTCCAAAGAAATCTTGAGTTTGCGGATAGCCAACTGGCCAAAGTAGACTTCATCGTCCTTGTCGATGAGTGCAAACGTAGTGTCTAAGAAGTCTCTGGTGACAGGGTCAAACGACTCTGCAACAAAGTGCAGGTCACGAAAGTGGGTGACTTCCGGCACCATATCTGCAGTGTTCGTGAGGGCTTTGCAATGAGAGAGAAGAAGGGGATGTGCCAGACTGGAATACGACAGAGCTCGACCAGGCCTTCGGCGCCATACCCTCCAACTCAACAGCTGGAAACCAGCGAAATTAGGCAGCTCAGATACAACATGCAATGTAACCCCTCATTGACGTAGCCACGCAGCATTGCCAGACCAATAGATACAGGGAACGACAGCAATCACCATCACAATCAATCCTAACCTCATAATTACATACCCGCTTGAAATTATGTCTTTGATGTCTCCGGTAGGGTATTCATCACCGTGGAAGTCACGCCTAAGGGGCCTCTTGTCTTTAACATCATGTTATAAATGAGGCACCGTCTTTGTCTTCTTCAAAATTTCCCATACCACATTGCCTTTTTATCACAAGAAACTTTCCCACTTAGCCCCTTAGACCAATTTCGACATTCATTTTTACCAAAATGCTTTTTCACAGGCAAAAATAGAGGTTTCCAAACATCATCGCCACGATCAGAAAAGCTCAAGTCTTTGTCAACACGCATGTTTCATTATTTACACAGAAATACTTGTGAAATAACTAACCTATTCAGTGGGTGTAATACAGAAACTGTTACTACTACAACTACCAAGGTAAACGGCGATGTCGTTCAAACTACCAAGTTTAAGACAATTGATTGCGGGAAATCGACTTGAGCCAATTCAGGCTCCTGCAACCCTAATGCGCAGTAGTGCTGTGTCGGCCTCTTCAAGATCGTTTCAGGGTGGAATGTGAAGAACTCAACATCTTTGCAAAGCAACATTGTGCATTTGTTAGCTTGTAGAGAGTTGTCATCGTTTGAGAGCTTTTTTTAAATCACTGATGTAGAGGCAATATTATCTATGCATTGGCTTTGTCTTCTTAAATGCTATTGGTATCTACAAGACTTGTCTGCTGGCCGCCCTTTATCAGCATATCTTTCAATATAGGTACCCAGCCGGTTGGCCAAGGAGAGAGTTTTCCGGCGAGAAAAACCAGGCGTTCAAGCTCATGGGATGGAGGGAAACAGATCTAGTAGGGCTAAGAGAAGCAATCTATACGCCTCTCGACAAAGGCATTGTGTCTGCTATTTGATACGGAATTTATTTCAGTGTCACGTTGTAATGTGCTTGCCCATTCTGTTTGACGCTACCTTGTATCTGTATAAGCTCCCAAAAGAGGTTTAGCACTGCTGCTCCCGTCACCGTAGACAAACAAATCCAGAATCCAGAATGCTCATCTTCGTTATCTTTTCTTGACAAGAAACACAATCAAGATCTGCAAAATGCCCCGCTAACCCTAATCACATCAAAACCCCCTCTTCTCCGCGATGTCAGCAAAGGCCGTAGCCTAGCGGGGAATATCATTCCTGCCAAGAGTTCCAATCTTACGTGAGATTTGCATGGTGAAAGCCGACTGCGAGACATATATAATAGCTGGTCCTGTAGTTGATAATTGGGATGGAGAGATAAAAATTACCATGCAAGGCGGTTGAATCCATCTGTCTCTTTTCGGCATCCCAGTGCTGTTTTCGTTTCTCACAACAATATCTGTAAGCCAGGAGGATCTCTTCATCGCAATGCCTATCGACTTCAGCCTTGGTCCGACTGAGGCGCAGATCCGCCAGGGCGCCGCTGCGTTCGCCAGAAACGTTCTCAAACCGGCGCGTGCCGAGTATGCCGTGCATGTGGAACAGCACAAGCGATTCCAGGCTACTCAGTCCGTTTACGTGGCGGCGGTTGAGGCCGGAATGATCAAGGGGCAGCTTGCAACTTCTCTCGGCGGCACCAGCGGCTCGTTGGTCGAGGCCGCCATCATGGTCGAAGAATTCTGTAAGCACTTTTACCACACTCGACTCGTTTGCCGGATGCTCTGTGATGGACGCCACAAGTGGTTGTAATTAAAGCATTGGCTAGGGCATAACTGTCGACCGAAAACAAATTGGATTTCACAACAAGTCATCGTTGTTGATACTAACTCATCACCCACACAGACGCGGTCGAGCCGAGCGCTTCTCTCACCATATTTGCAACGGGGCTGGGTCTAACCCCACTGAATCTCGTACAGAAGCCGGAGCATCGCGAACTTCTCGCGCCGTTCCTTAGCGGCCAAGGATCGCCGCTCGCCTCACTCGTGTTCAGCGAGCCTGGCGGGGTGGCAAACTACCTGGAAAAGGGCGCGCCGGGACTCAGCACTACGGCCTTCCGCGAAGGCGACGAATGGGTCATCAACGGCGAGAAGATCTGGGCTACGAACAGCGCAGGCTGGGACTTCAAGGGCACGGATCTAGCCTGCGTGGTCTGCCGAGACGTGTCCACGACACCCGGGCCGGACGCCGATCCGGAAGACAGCGTCATGATCATCTTGGTCACTCGCACCGACCTCGAAAACAGCGGCGAGGGAAGATTCGAGGTTCTGCGCCACGTTTCGACGCCGGGCCACACTTCTGTTTCCGGGCCTCACATTCGGTACACCAACGTCCGCGTCCCGGCGAAGAACGTGCTCTGCGGGCCGGGAGAAGGTGCCGCGATAGCCTCGGCTTCGTTCGACTGCAGCGCCGTACTTGTCGGTGCCATGGCCGTGGGACTGATGCGCGCCGCTTTCGACGCCGCCCTCGCCTTCGCCAAGAACGATAGCCGGGGAGGCAAGGTGCCTCTGTTGGAACGGCAGGCTGTTGCTGACCTGCTGTCCGGTATCAAGATGCAGACGGAGGCGTGTCGAGCTTTGACGTGGAAAGCTGCCCACGCCATGGGCAACAGCCAGGGTGATTACGACGCCCGCCGAGAGCTGGCGTTGGCGGCCAAGGTTTATTGCAGTGATGCTGCCGTGAAGGCGGTCACGGATGCCATCAATGCTGTCGGAGTGTGAGTCCACGTTCATTAAGTAAATAGCACGATGTTGGCAATGGTATCATGGCTAACACAAACCCATAGCACCGCCTATGACACAGACAAGCCCTTTGCAGAGCTCCTCAACAACGCCATGGTCCTGCCGATTTTCGACGGGGGCAACGTGGGTATTCGACGACGGCATATGCAGCAATTGATGCTCTCCCCGAGCTATGACGCGTGGGCATCGACATACGGCCCATCCAGAGGAGAGAGCTGAATGTACAAACTTGGTTGTGGGATATTGGTGTTAGCCACTGAATACCATCTTAGTTGACAACTCCGTGGAACGTCCCGACAAAAACCACGTCAAATCGTATTCTGGAAGAGTATTTCGAAACGATTGTGAGAATTATGTGTCATGAGGCCTTCAGAAGACTTTGGAATTGGTTGTCTGTCTCAAATTATTCATAGAATAGACGCGATGAGCACAATAGACAGCGGGACATACAGACTGGCATCCCACCATCGCAAACGCTGATAAGGCAAACAACAGGAAGTACTTATTGACGAAGCAAGGGATCAGAAAGCCAACAGATTATAATCTCATTCTGTCCGAGACCTCGAAAGATGCTAGGCTCCCTTGACATGCAGGCTACAACCACTACTGTCCCCCTTAATTCCCAGTCTCATGGTTCTCCCATGGGTTTCTCTGCCGCGTCCTCGTCACGTCACCACTCTGCCACGAAACGAAGTCGTGGTACCCAAACTTCTTGGGGTAGTCCTTAGGCTTATACTTGGCCGGAGGACCGAGGAACCTCCCGATGGTACCGCTGAGCACCTTTCCAGCGGCACCCTTGGCGGAGTGCTGCTTGTCGGTGAGCCACTGCCTCCACGTCTGCTTCTGGCTGGCGGCCGCCCTGTTCCTCTCCGCCTTCTCGCGCTGCTGCCTCAGGACCATACGGTGGTTGATGTCGATGAACAGGCGCTCCCACATGCCGATGCGCTCCTCCGGGAGCGCCTTCTTGTCCTTGCCCGTGCCCTGCGTCCAGACCCAGTTGTTCTTGGCCTGGTCGAGGAGGCAGAGCTCGGCCTCGAAGGGCACTTGGTGGATGACGAGCGTGTGGCCCTCGTGCGACCCGGAGTCCACCGTGTGGCCACCGTGGACCGAGGAGACTTTCCCGCTCAGGGTCTCATACGTAGACGCGATGGGGCTCTTCGGGTACGGGTCTTCCAATCGGGGGGGCTGGGTACTCTTCTCGAGCTTGAACCCGTTCTTGGTAAGAGCCGCACACTCCCACTCGCCCGCGTCGTTCAGGCCCAGCCCGTCGTAGAGGTACCGAATGCGCACCGACGGGTGGATGAGCTCAGTGGGATCGACGATGGGAGACTTCCCGTTGTCCTCTTTGTACTTGCCGGGCGTACGGGTGCCGAGGACGGGGTTCCCGCCCGTGAGCTTCTTCCAGGGGTACCAAACCGCGTTGTAAGCCTGGTCCGGGATGGAAGTCGTCGCGCCCGGGTTGGAAATACGCCCCATTGCCCACTCGCGCGCCTGGACGTTGGGCTCGAGGGTGTAGAAGATGCGCTTCATCTCAGGGGTGCTGAACTCCACCCCGATCGAGGTCAGCTGGTCCGCCATCCCTGCGTTGATATGTGTGGTCAGTTTCCGGCCTCAAATAGTGACCGACAAGGCGCTGATCAGGTGGAAGAGGGAAGAAACATACAGGCCATGGCAATTGTCGCAATCTGCTGGTCCTCGAATCCTCCGCCAACGTTGCTATGGCTGCCGGGAAACCAGACCTGGCGAAGATGGGTCGAGGTGTTATTCTTCTTCCCCCACAATGTCGGCTTGAACGCCGTCCTCCACTCATCCAACGCGATGGCATGGAAAGCGTACTCGACGTTGGGGTGGACGTCAATGCTTGCGAAACGGAGCTGATCGTTGGTATTGATGTCAGTAAATGTTTATGAGATCTTTGCGGGGCTTGGATTCTCTCATTGCGCATTCTTACCTCATCGGCGCTGCGATCCCTGCGAAGCTTCTCCCAAGGCATCTTGGGCCAGCCCAGACTTCCAACCGTGTCCCATACGCCTGGATTATCATTGCGTTGTCAGCCAAAAGGATGCTGCGAAGATAAACTCATAACTCAGGTTGTACTGACCCACTGCCTTGACTTTGACATTTAAGGGGACGAAGAAGTCCTTTCTCTGACCATCTCGAATCTGCGTCTGCCTCTCACACAGAATCATTTCGTGCTATGATGCTTGTCAGCCGTTGTCGCGAGTAACAAACCGCAAGATGCAGGACGGCATCATCTTTTTCATACCTTTTCAAGCAAGTCTCGGTACTTCTTTGCCATCTTCTGGAGATTCATCTGCATCGTCTCAGGGTCACGGCACTGCGTCATGGACTTGAAGAACTTCTTCTTCTCCTCGTCGAGGTCGGCCTCCATGGCAGCGTTGTCGCGGCGCTCCGTCCGGCCCTCCCTGGCACGCTCGAACCTCTCGAGCCGCTCGTAGTTGGAGAGGGTGAAGCCGGCGAGATGCTTCTCCTTATCGAACCAGGTGAACGGCCGCCAGTTGGGGAAGTTCTGGTAGTCGTGGAAGATGGCCCCGAAGTGTGACAAGCCGACGCGGTTCAGGAGACCGAGGTTGCAGATCAGCCCCGAGACTGAGCGGGCGGTGAAGGCGCCGCGGGAGAAACCTAGGATGAATATCTCATCTCCGGGGTTGTAATTGTCGCACACGAAGCGGTAGATGTCTGCAATGTCCTAGCCATGGCATGGCCGTCAGAAAGTGCCCGAATGAGCACCTGGGAAGCAGATTTACCTGAACAACTCCCTTTCCAAGCACACCTCCGAGGTACTGTGCAACCTTGGACTCCTCTGTTCCAGCTCCGCGGTGGTAGTATACGACTTGCGGCATACCGGTGCAGCACTTGTGCGCGATTGCAGACGAGAGACGGGCAACATTGGTTGCAATGCCTCCTATCTTGTTCCTGCATTGAGCGGAGATTAGTAACCGACAGATCCACTCCATGGCCTCGATTATCTCTGAGCCTACGAGTTATTCCATGTTCCATCGCAACAGACGATGATGCGCTTAGCGTTCGTGGTCTTGCTTGTTCGGTGGGCACAATCCGCAAACTGCTGCGAGTCGCCAAGTTGGGGAACGGGCAACTGGATCTGCGAGACCCATGCCGGGCCATCCGTGGATGCGTTTGCCATGATGTTGGTTGTAAAGGTCTTGAGAGAGGAGTGACGGGTGCAGCATAGCAAGACATCGTAGCCTCCCTAAGCAGATAGCATCTGCTATTTAACGACGAAGAGTGTATTTGGCTTGTGATTGCAAAGGAACCCGTGGGTGAGACAATGGTTCAATTATTCTCATCAAGATCTCTTCTAGTCTCATGTGCGAAGTTAGGGCTGATTGATCGTCATGCACACATCCCGCAATGTCTCAACCTGAAAAGCAGGTACATCTGTCTACATTCCCGACTCGTTGCGGTATTCCATCGCCATGTGATCAGAGGGCTACTAGACGACCTGCTGAACGAGGAGAGACCGTGCAGAAGACCATATGCCCGAGCTGTTCGGGTTCAGTGGATGAAGTATCAGCTGGTTTGGTCACTTTGCAGAGGCAGAAAAAGTCGAAAGCCATTCTTCCGGCTCTACTCTTCGTGCAATCCTGCATCACAGATTGTCAATAGTCTCACAGTGATCTCGTAACCGATTGTCGCAGTGGCTCGTTTACAATCTTCATTCCTAAGGAAATCTCAGTTGACGAACCGCTGCCAACCTTCCGATGATCCGCCTCTATGGTGTTAATTCAAGAGGTCCTACTGGTACGTTGGCAACTGGGTAAAAGGTATTGTCGATCCTTCTGGTCGGCATTTGATAAGTTGTGCCCGCTTTTGGTTGGTTTTGATCCACGAAATGGTAGACGGACCCAATTCCAGTTTAGCTGGTCTCGTAAATGACGTCAATCGGAGACATTGAACGTAATTGCAGGGCGACCGAAAACGCAATGAGATTATGGCGATCGAGATTTGGGCAAATGCGAGTTGAGCTTTTTGTCTGACTTGACGGAAACCGGAGGTCAGGGGGATCAGGAAGATAAGCGAGGATGGGCCTCGCGGCGCCCTCGCATTCCTCGCATGCTCATCCATCCATCACACTTCCAGTTGATTCTTGCTTTATTGTCTCAGAACAGTGTATGGCACTCGACGGTAAATCTAGACAGGCACATTCATGTTTGTCATTGGGTGCTCGCTGCGGTCAAGAATGGTGTATGGTGCACACTACTTACTGGCCGTAGCGGACCGGGCGGCGCGGCCCGCATTGTGGGGCCGGTGATGGGGGTCGGAAGCCGCCAGTTCAGCCGTTTCTTTGCCGGCTCGGCCGTACCTAGCACTGATTGTGGTGTCACAGTCGCACCGCCGCAGTGCCTACAGCGCGCTTCCCTCGCTGTGGATACACCACCAAATAGGTCTCGTGAAACGAAAACACCTCGGGTGTTCACCATGTCAGTTTCCCCGGCTCAAGTCACCCTTGACTGCAGCCCGCAGCGGTTGGTGTAACAGTGAAGCTTCGATGATTGGCGCGCATAGTCCGCATGAGAAAACCAAGTCTGTCGGTACTGCCAGCCAACGAAACCGGGTGGAGACGAAGAAGAACATGAAGCAAACACCAACAGTCTTGAAAATCCTAGTGGGCCGACTGGGAGCAAAGCCTTGCTTTTAGCTGTGCCTCGTCCAGCACTGGGACGTCATGATACCTGAGTACCGTCGGATGACCGATGACCGCATATCGACCCCATCGACAGACGGCAATTCCCCTTCCCAACCCCTCCATGCTGCAGGACCGAAACGGGTGTAGTTAAGCGCATCTGGGCCCATGGTTAACCCACAACCAGTGGGAAATGGAGTAAATGCCCGTGCCGATCGTTCGTTCAGCAAGTGCTTAATGCAACTCTGCGTCGTCCAGACCGTGAAGTTGACCGCCCTGGTCCCCCCCCCCTGGCTCGTCCGTTCTCCAGGTCGACTACTTTTTGGTTGTTGCAAATTGCGCTTGTGCTTGTAACGCATGGGGTATAAGAAGTAGACCGTTTTTCCAAAAGATCAGCAACCCTCGGACGCACCCGCTTGTTTCATCACTGAAGTCATCCTGTGTTGTGTGTGTGTGTTGTGGCCTCCCTTCTCGGTGACAATACGCAGTTTTTGGCGTTTGTGGTTGCCCGCTTTTGTCACTTCCCCGCATCGGCTGATAGATCCCATCTCGCGAGATCCGGTTTTCCGCCCCGAACCACAGATTGCGGTCTAGCGGATCCCAGCTGCAATTTGGATCTGGGGAAGAAGATCTTGGTCGTGTCGGGTAAGAAGCACAAGCTCTTGGCCTCCCTCGCTCGTCGAGAAGCCTGCTGGAACTGTCCAAACCGACAAGACTACGGTCTCTCGACACCGGCATTCTACATAGCAGCACACTCTCGCCGACTACGAAAATCAGTCCGGCATCATGCTTTTCAGTCTCGGCCGAGGCAAGAGCCTCCAGTTCGGCGTCACGACATGTTGTTTAATCGCATTTGTGCTCTTTGGCTACGATCAGGGCGTAGGTTCTCTGTGCTGGGAATGACGGACAGACAGACTAACGCATGGGCAGGTGTTTGGCGGCATTCTCCAGATGGAAGACTGGCTAGACCAGTTCAACCACCCGTCCGATTCAGAAACCGGCATCATCGTGTCGTGTTACAACCTGGGATGTCTTTTCGGCTGCGTTCGTAAGTCGGCCCAAGACTACCTTTAAGGGTTGAAAGTCGGTGCTAATATCTCGGGAAAACCAGTCAACTTCATTTTCGGCGAGCGACTTGGTCGTCGAAAGACGATCTGGGTCGCCATGGGGCTTGTCATCATCGGTGCCACGCTGCAGGCGACGGCATACACAGTCCCTCACTTGGTTGTCGGACGCCTCGTGACAGGCTTCGGCACCGGTATGAAAACCTCGACAGTCCCAATGTAAGTGACAGCTTTCCCCAAACTTTTTGTCGCGGTTCACTCAACGGGTTTCCCTCAGGTATCAGTCGGAGCTTTGCGACAAGAAGTACCGGGGCCGACTCGTGTCCGCCGAGACGCTCTTTGTGGGCGTTGGAATCGTTTTCGCGTACTGGTTTGACTTTGGCATGTCCTATGTTGGCGGTCCGGTCGCGTGGCGACTGCCACTCGCATTTCAAATCGTCTTCGCCATCGTCGTCGTCGTCCTGGTCTTCGCTCTCCCCGAATCTCCCCGATGGCTGTTCAAGCATGGCCGTGAGAAGGAAGCAGTCCAGGTTCTCTGTGACGTGTTCGACAAAGACCCCACAGACGAGTACATTCGAGCCGAGGTCCACGCCATTCACAACGCCATCGAGGTCGAGGTCGCCGAGAAGAAGTCGGCCTCTTGGGTCAGCATCTTCAAGAACGACCGCCTGCGGACCGGCCATCGTGTCCTCTTGGCATGGGGCGCTCAGTTCATGAACCAGATTGGGGGGATCAACCTGGTCGTCTACTACATTCCCTCGGTTCTGGTGCAGAATGTGGGCATGACGGCGCACATGGCCCAGATCATCGGAGGATGCGTGCAGATGATGTTCATGTTCGGCTCCATCTTGCCTGCACTCGCGCTGGACCGCATGGGTCGACGCAAGACGATGATGTGGGGAAGTGCCGGACTCGGCGTCTGCATGCTCATGATTTCGATCCTGTTGTCTCGAGTCGGGCTAGCCAACGGCCAGGCGTGCGCTTCAGCGTCGGTGGCATTCTTTTTCCTGTGAGTGGCAGTTACCAACAACTCTCACTACCTGATTCCCAACTGATCATGGACCCAACTAGCTATAACCTGATCTTTGGCATGGGCATGAATTGCGTTCCCTGGGTCGTGGTTCCGGAAATCCTCCCGCTCCATGCCCGAACACGCGGCACCGCCGTCGGCATCAGCTCCAATTGGTTATGGAACTTCTTCGTCGTAATGATCACTCCGGTCATCATCAACCGCCTGCAGTGGAAGGCTTACCTGATCTTCGTGGTCACCAACTTCGTTTTCGTTCCCGTCATTTACTTCTTCTACCCCGAGACCAGCAACTTCGGGTTGGAGGAGATTGACGAGTTCTTCACATCGGGCGGCAACCCGGTCAAGGTTGCTAAGGAAATGTCCAAGGCCATGAAGGCCGGGGTCGATAGATCCGGATGTGATGCGGAAAAAGTGCCGAGCTCCTTGGAAAAGACCGAGGTGATGGTGGAGCACAGGTAGAACCGCCACCCCTCCTGTACACCCATCGAAGAACAAATAGGCTGCTAGAGGGTCCTGTCACATTCAATGGAATGAAATAGACAGTTGCGTAATCAAGTTTGTTCCGTTTTTGAAATCTAAACCTCATTCTTCTCCTTTCTGCATCACGTCCCGTTGTCTAACACCTACGTTGCGGCGTAGGTTGCCTGGTGCGGGGGAGTTATAGACAAGGACCAGGGGGGTCTTGATTGAAAATGACAAAGCAACGGTGCTCGGGCTAGGGCGGAACTTACAGGGTCGGTTCAGCCGCTATATTGTACTCGGACATCCAACGGACAATAGCCGGTCAAAAAAAGGCCGGTGTTCAACACATGCAATGATTGGCCTGTTGGTGCCGCAAGTCGCAGAGAACCGCTCAGATTCAGATTTGCGGACGATTTATGCCAGAGTGTAAGGGAAAAAGGATTTGAAACCAGCCACCCACCCCCCCGGCTACAACTGAGGATCAATATTGAGATGATTGATAATCCGGGAGGGGGGGGATTTGGCGTGAAGCGTGAGCCGGCACAATCATCTCAGGTCCAACTGACTTCGACCCTTGCGGCTAGATTACGAATCGATGATACTGGCAAAGTCTATTTGCTCGCATCTTCCTGTGGTGCGGATGCAGATCGGTTGACTATATATAATGCTGCTGTAACGCCTTGGTCGAGTGATGAAGAGTCAAGCTCATCAGCACTCATCATCGTCTTACCATTTCATCTCAACCACAACAAAACACACACCAAAGCAACAAATCATCCACCATGACTGAGACAGTTCTTATTTTCGGTGCCTCCGGCAACATGGGCGTGTCAGCCGTCATCGCCGCCCTGCGCTCTGGCCGCCAGGTCATTGCCGTCGTCCGCAACAAGGCCAACGGCGAGAAGATTTACAAGTACGCCGGCACCCGTGAGGGCATCACCGTCGCCGAGGCAGACCCCACTTCCGAGGATTCGCTCCGAGCTCTCGTCGACCAAGTCCGTGCAGGAAAGCTACCCAGCTTCCAGCACGTGTGGGCGTCCTGTAAGAAATAGCCCTTTCGACTTCGTCTGCGTGAACACTTTGGAACTAATCAATACTAACTGGTTTTTTTCCTCAGGCGGTGGCATCTACTGGGAAACTCCGCTCCTCGAAATCGAGTCCGACGCGTTGCGCGAGATCTTGAAAGTGAACGTCGAATCCTACATCTGTGAGTGACAGCCTACCGGGCAGAGGACATGATGACACGTTCTGTCCCTCCCAAGAGGACCTCAGCAACTAACAAAACTGCACCCTCTCAGATGCCTACCGCGCAACTGTGCCCTACTTGCTCGAGAAGGGCTTCGCGGGTAGCACTTGGACTGTATGCACCGGCGCCCAGGGTAGCTGGGGCCACCGGGCGGGCCCGGCGATCTCTCAAGGCGCTCTTTTCAGCTTCGCCATTGCGGCCGCTCGTGAGACCGAAAAGACCGTCATCCGCTTCAACGAGGTATACCTGGCCTATCGCGTTCAGGTCGAGGCGGACGGCCCGGATTTCTACGGCATGCCCCTCCAATCATCCGAGGCCTTTTCGCCCTTGTACCAGAAGGTCCTTGACGGGTCTGATATCAAGGGCAGCCGGATCAGTGCTCATGGTCCCCAGGACGTCATCGACTTGTCCGTCAAGAAGTTGTTCTGAGGACAGTTGATGTTACTGAGCCGGACTTTCACGATGTGCAGGAACGGGACTATCAGTCATCGGGCGGAGAACAACACACCTGAGTCTTGATCACCAATGTCTAGCATAGCGGCCATAAATGGTTTAATGAAGTCATAACTACTTCTTAGAGAGCAAGTCCACTGAGACTAATGACAATGAACTTCCGATGGTTATACTATGATGATCCCGGCGTGATGCGTTTAAGAACACCGGCCACCGGTTCGGACAGCAATATGTGGAGGCTTAACCAAAAGGTTATACGGCTGGATCTCCATTCATGAAAGAGGCCAGGAAGACCTGGGCGGACCATTTCGCCAGCCTATGGCTAGAAGAGAGTGTCACTAAAGGAGTGTCTTGTCGGCATCTCGAGCGGAGAGAACGTATCATGTCACAGGTCCAAGTCCGAATCGGGCTAGCGTTCCGTCTTGGAAACTCAAATTCGACAATTGTCAGGGATCTAATTGGCGCTACTTTACTAGCAGACGGATGTCATGTTAATTTTGTCGCTACACGGACGTTGGCACCAGGATTGGCCTGTCACTATGAGGTCTTGCGTGTCTGAACAAACCCTGAGACTGAACCGAACAGTCTACGACCCGGCCCCAGACTCCAACCGGGCAGTCCGTCAAAGGCAACGAGACGATCTATAGAGCTTACACACCCATCAAACCGAGATATGCTAGCATCGTGACCATAGCAAACTAGTGCATTCGTGAATCCTTTCCCTACCCGTAGGTATAACTCTCCGCAGGGAAGTCAATGGGAACCATGTCGCAAAACTGTTTTTGCAACTCCCCTATGGTCAGGTTGAGCTCGTCGACGAAGCCCTTGGTTGACTCGGCGTCGTACTGCCCGACGAACTGCTCATCTAAGCGGACATTTACTCCGTGGAAGTACACGAATACTTGCTTTCGAGTGGTATTCAGGTTTCTGATTCTGGTCTGCCACCATTCCATGCCCTCAGCAGATAACATTGATGTCACACAGGCAAGGGTGATCACTCCGCCTGGTTAAATGTTTGCCGTGTTCCAGTTATCGACTTGGTATACCGACGACTCGGTCCCGCGAAACCTGCCACCCGCCGCGGCGCCGCATAAAAGTGGCACGATTATCTTCCAACTTGACTCACAGGTTCGCTCCAGTGTGAAGGCTTACCATTTGAGCATTTTGCATCAGAAACTGTCTCTATTAAATACTGACTTTTCAATCAACGGGCTATAACATGCAGTCATGGATGGCCAGGCTTGATGATGGAGTGAGGAGTGGTACAATTTGCCCTCTTATTCTTTTGCAACGCAACTTCATGATTTCGATGACTGACCACGCCCCGGTTGGCTCAGTGAAGCTAGTGTGGGTGGATACCGTGAGGATTCGGACCAGTATCGCCGACCATTGGGCCGCTCCGCTCCGAGCGGACGGTATCCACATTTCCGTAGTCCGGCCTCAGCAAAGCCGGCGATAAGACAGAACCATGTAGTCTCCTCGGCTCCTCGGAGACGAAATACATTGTTTCTTTTCACAATACTGCCTTCCAGAAATCATCTGCAGTCTACCTAATTGCATCTGCGTTGGCCACTCATCTTTGCCAGTGGTACGGCCTTTTCATGACAGTTCCACAATGCTGTTTAATGTGTCAACCTGTTGTTTGGCACGATGATTCCGTATCCTGTACCTTTCACGCAAGCTTCTCATAACTTTCTGTTAGACGTAGTGTGGGAAAAATAGCCACTTCACGGCCTCGCAACGAGGGAAAGTGTCGGCACTTGATATGTGGAAAAGGCCTCTCATAGGTGTTTGTTGAATTGGAGCATGCAATCGATAATTCGACCTTATATCTGTCTTTCAAATTTCTATAATAATTTGGTTATACAGTTATCGGTTTGACTACCAGCTCACGAGGCATAGACCAGATTGTGTGCTATTGGGATCATTGAGAACTTTCCCCCATCAACCAAGGACTACGAGGCTTGTAGCCCGACTTCAATGCAAATCTTTTTGGTATCTGTTTCTTGACTGAACTACGACTTATATTAACTACTAGAGAAACAGTCAGTTGTCTAGTGAATTCCGGAAGTGCTCAAGGATCATTGGACCTACTGTCTAGGGATTACAAGAGAGCATACATATCAACATTAACAAGTCTGGATAGTATCGTCATCCTAGTACACCTATCTTTGAACTTGTTTTGACGCCTATGAAACTTTTATTGCTGTCAGTATAGCATCTGATAAACAGATGGAGTTTCTATAAATGCAAACAAAAAACCATTACGACCAGTGTTCTTGTGACGCAATCTCTAGTTCAGGTCCATTGCAAATGCTTATCATCTTGATTCCCTCCCGGTCATTCTGTGATATAGAACTCTACTGTAACTATCTTAGAATAAGTCTAGGCTATTTAATGTTTATTGGTGCCCCAATACTTAGGGAATAATAACTGAGTGTTGATGTAATGATAGAGAGTTGAATTACTGAGTTACAGTTCCTAAATTCAAATCGCCTGATTCCACCTCCATAACATCATCTCATCAATTTATCTCAGTATATCTCAGTAGGAATTATCTCTCGTAAACTTAACACTAGGTTGACAGAAAGAAATACGAGGAAAGGTTCTACAATTAACGCACATTCATTGTATTGGGTTGTTTTGCATGTAAGTTCTGTAAATGGGGTCAAAGGAGGACCGATGTGTAAAATTTATAGACGGATGATGGGCATCTCTATGGAATCTCAGTCACAAGAACGAAATACGTTACTCTTGTCGTTGTGACACCCGTGATCAGGTAGGTAAGCCATAGCCTGTCCACAATTAATAGAGGAGAGAGGTCCAGCAATGAACGCCGTCACCACTTCAAATCTGATCGTTCTTGAACGTTTCCACTTTACGCCAGGCAACCCGAGAGGAGTTCTTCTCTAGCTGACTATGTTCTACTGAAAGAAATATAGAATAAAAGTTTCAACAATTCTTTTTCCGTTCTTGTTATCACCACCTGAATCATAGCATGCAGTGAAGGGCTTGTGAGAAGAGATCTTCCTGATGTTTTATGCCTTGCTCCAATCTTATGTTGATTTGCAAGACTAGAGCTAGATTGATCGGTGGGGTGTGAGGAGTATGTCATATCGCTGAACAATGGTCAGCACTGAAGGAGGCTAACCGTCACTATGGGCTCAGATAGCCGTTCAAATGTAAAGATGTAGGCTTCTAGAAAGTATATAGGTAACAGAGCGTTGCAACTCCCGTTTTTTTGCGAGAGATGCAGGCCATTCTCCGCGAAAGCAGGAACCAGCTGGGTCCAACAACCTCCTACGCCGCCTCGGCCATGGAAACGACTGCGGCTGCATCCTGCAGCCCACACCAAGTTCCAGGAGACAGCAGAAGGCGACTTCAAAGTGGACCAGGTGCTCTTAGCTCGGCATAGCCGGCAAGGAGAATGCGTCTGGCTCTGCATGCCATGCCAGGGAGCACAAGGGCCCTGCAGGTGCGTTGAGTGGCCTCCAAGACAATGGGTGGACGGAGTGGCCGCTGATGTCTTTCGATGGATCGCCCTTTCTGAAGTCATGAAGGTGATCATAAACACATCATTCGCAACCGATCAGAATCCATGAAAGTACTTGAATTACCAGTGCAGCATTTGCCACTCGACGTATTGCTGCTAAGAAGCCACTGAATATCCAATGACATCTTTGATGAAGAGCTGCATCCTGCTTTGAATTTCTTAAATCTAGGGCTCTTCATGACCATTCCTCTATCAAGGATTGTAAAAGATGGAACTGCCCAGCTGAGGGCCTAGATTGACCATGTTGGCTAATGACGGAAGTAGGGGTGTAGCCGCATCATCGGAACCCCCGAGAGTGAGTGCATCCTCAAAAAGGGGAATGGGATAACATCGGGCGAACCGCTTGAGACTCGGAATGACTCGAGAAGGAATCCAACCCGGTCGATACGAAAGCTGCGGTCTTTTGAGTATGGTGGACCGTGTTTTCGGTATACCTGTGAGTCCCAATCCTTGTCACTATGCAGTCCCTTGACTTGATCCTTGATCAATCTGACCCTGGTTAAGACAATACTCTACTGTCTGGTGATGTTGCATCAGCGATGTCCCCTTCACTCGAGAAATTGAACCATTGCTTTGTCGTTCCGAAAGCCCAAGAAAAATACAATACGGGAAATGATACAGGCCGCGAGCAGAATAGACCATTACCATCAGTTGCGGCCAGGGGGCAATTGGAGTATTAGTTTCACGAAGAAGACACATCGCACTCTGTGGCACTGTTACCTGTTCAATCCGTGGAGTGTTTGCTACTCAACTTGGCATGCCCGGTTCTCGAACCAGATAGGAGCGGGCAGATGCCAGAAAGAGAACCATACTGGCGTCTCGAGATGAATGGGACCAACCACGTGTGGCAAATGACACGCTCGTGAGGATTTCTTCGGTCATCAGTTCCTCCTGCAAGTGGTCTCGCCAAAATGAAAGCTGAGACCGAACGACAAGACGACCTAGCCGTACTAGACACCGAGGCAAAGACCAGGTGAGATGGTGACGTACCAATCAGCACCAAGAGATGGCAAACATCGGCACAAGTGACGAAAGGATGTTGGTCAAGTTGTGACATACGCTTGAAGATATTCAGGCGCGAACCCCCTAACGGAGAAAGTGGCAAGAACGTGGTGGTTGCTAACAAGGCGTACTGGATAGCAACACTCTTCCGCCCAGATGTTAGCACAAGCGGCCAGCCACTTGGCGAGGCATACTAATGCGCCACTGAAAGAACCTCGTGGGGGTGCGGGTAATTCAGCTCGTCTGAGCCCGGTAAAGAGCATGTTTTTGCTTCGTTGCGGTAAATTTCATGTCGAAAAATTCTTCAAGTGGCCCCATCGAGTCCGAAAACAGCCTGTTTGTCAGGATAGAATTGGGCGAAGCCTTGTCATCGGTAAGTCGTCACCTCCGCGGTTGACAGGATTACAAGGAGAGGAAATGCTTGTGAAGTGTCTAGGCGGCGTTGGCGTTGACAAGACCACGATCCACCGACGCAAGAGCGCATGGCTTGACAAGCAGTTCTGACATGCCTGGGCGGTTGAAGGGGACCACGGGCTTCGAGGCGGGAATGTGATTCGTCGACGAGTAAGGGTCGGATCGGCTTGGTAATTGCTTGGGTTTCTTGGTAGGATGTGGCAGCCAACACCGAGAAGTTGGGTACATGGTCCACAACGATGATCCGGTAATAGTACGTACGGGAGAGGACCCAATCATCCCACTGACCGATCGGGTACGCTCAACACGGGCGAAGCATGGTGTCGTATGAAGAGCGCCAGACTTTTGTCGTTTCACAGTAGGGACAGTGGTCGGTTGTATGACTGAATGCGGCGCGAGGGAGGAAATGGGCGGACGTGAGTGGCGGAGGAGCGCAGGTGAGAAGAAGCCGGGGATCTAGCTGGATCGGGGAAGTATTGGAGGGAGGTCCAGGGGGGGAGCTCGGGCGAGGGACGAATAAGGCGAAGCTGAACAGGCAGAGTAGGAGTTTTGAGACGAAGAGAGACGAGAGGGACGGGGAGAGACGGAGCGTGGCCGGAATCCCGTGCTGACATTCGATGGGTGGTCGAGCGGGCGGAGCGAATGCTGGAGGCGTTGGAGTTCTTGGCCGCTTGGCTGCTTGGCGGAGGCAGCATGATTTATAGGAATTCGAGGCATTCGGGGAGGGATTGGAGCGAGTTTGTTGGCGACTCAGTTGTGATGTTGAAGGAGAGAATGTCCGGGGACGAAGCCGGGGAAATCCACAGGAAGCGGCGGGAACCAACACGTGGTGGAAACGGAGGCCGTGATTCGGCAGACGGGAAGGAAGGGGGGAGGGAAGGGGAGTGGGGCCGCACCTGCCCTGGTCGTGAACTTGGGAAGTGGTGGGAAGTGCATGGCTGCTCTTTCCTTAAAGTGGTGCGCTTGGCGCTTCCTGAGAGCGTGTATGGCTCTGCGTGGGAGTCTTGGCGCTAGAGCGCGCCAAGTCGCTTACGGGGCCCCACTGCCTCCGGATGGATACCGGTGGCTGTTTTGGGAATAATGTGGATCTGTACGTACCGACCCATCTCTCTCTCTCTATTCCTCTTCCTCTGTCTCTCTCTTGGTGTTTCTCGCAAGTTGCAACGTTCATCCGGTCTGAATCGTCGTCCACATCCCATTAGCTCCCCCCTCGGCCACAAGTCGGCCACAGGTTGGGCACTCCCGAACGCCCCCCTTCTTGGAGGCTCGGCGTGAAAAAGTCTAAGTCGAAGGCTCACCTCCTTTGCTAACCATTGGCCCGTCCAGCAAATACCACGGATTACGAGCTCATCATTACTCTCCACCCAGTTTCCACCTCGACCTCGGCCGTGCAGACGTACCAATATCCCCGACAACGACGAGCTGAACCGCCCCAGCGTAGGCCATGCGACGTTCACCCAGCATGCGAGTCTGTTGTTGGCACGTGGGGTATGCCTGGCTGTGTCTTGCTGCAGCCCACAGGCTTGCGTCTCGACACATTTGTTACCCATTCCCTCCCGTCCCATGCAAGTCCAAGACAGCCCAGTTCTCACTTTGAGTTAGTCAACATGGGTGTCCGTTTTCTCCCACCGAGAACGCCCCCACTCTGATGCGCCGTGCCGCAACATGTTTTCCAGTCGAGGTACGCAGATTCAAGGTACGATTCTTGACGTGAGCAGAGAGCTCATCGCGGCACTCAAGATGAGGGCCAGAGCAGACAGAGTACAGACCATCTAAACTGTTAGACTGCGGCGACCCTTATCCAACTCTCACCGTCAGCATATGCCATGATACAGACGAGATACGCAGTCTCGAGTTTCCACAATCGATCCCTTCGACCTGTGCCAAAAACGGCCTACAGACGTACCTCGATGCTCGAACGGCGGTACCACCGATCCAAGGCACCCTAGGTAGGCAGGCACCCGCGTAAAATCTGTTCAACGTCCATCGATTGGGCCCGCCGCACCTGCAGATGATGGAGGTGGCGACTCCTTGCCGGCGTAATTGCGCTTTGCAGAATCCAGTACGCCTGCTGCCCTTGTCAATGTCTCTCATTCTGGTCTCTGTTGGTGTTGGTCTGCAGATGCTGGCATGTCTCCGTCTGCGTCTCCACGCCGCCCGAGAATCACACCCTGTATCCTGGCCACACCCGTGGGATGGAGGGTGGAACATGTGCATCTTTGGGGGGAGGGGTGTCTTTTAATGGAACCTCATTCTGTCGTCTCAAGCAGCCCTCCATCTGGTATATATCCTCTGCGTCTTCCCGGTCTTCTTCTCTCCTGCTTCCGTGTCGACTTCTCGAACATCATCCCCTACCCGGCCTTGCCTTCCGCGCCAGATAACAGGGTCTTCGATCCCTTCTTGCCCCTCCCTTGTCCTACACATAGACTTGGAGCATTTGTGCTATCCAGTCCGGCACTCTCTTTGAACACGTACCCGCGCCTTTGCGCCAAAGATCGATACGATGGCTCTCCATCAGTATGATTACATTTTTGCCATCGGTACCATCTTCGCGTTCCTCGACGCGTGGAACATTGGTATGCTCACATTAGCCTCGTCTCTTATGTCCGCTGTAGCATCGACCGAGTGATGGACTAACCTTTCCTCACGATAGGTGCCAACGATGTTGCCAACTCCTGGGCCACTTCGGTCTCGTCCCGATCCATCACCTACATTCAAGCCATGTCCCTAGGTTCCATCCTCGAGTTTGCCGGTTCCGTCGGTGTTGGTGCTCGTGTTGCAGACACCATCCGTACCAAGGTCAGCCAATGCTCGCCATGATATCATCTCTCCCTCGGCGTTCCATTAACTCATTGTGCCCCCAGATCGTGGATATCGACCTCTTCGAGAATGACCCGGCTCTCCTCATGCTCGGCATGTGCTGCGCCGTCACCGCCTCCGCCATCTACCTTACCATCTGCACGAAAATCGGTCTCCCCGTTTCCACCACCCACTCCATCATGGGTGGTGTCATCGGTATGGGTGTCGCGCTTATCGGCGCTGAGAACATTCACTGGGTTTCCCCGAGCGGCGACATCAGCTCAGGTGTCGTCTCTGTCTTCCTCGCTTGGATTATCGCCCCTGGTATCTCTGGCTCCTTCGCGGCAATCATTTTTACCATCACAAAGTATGGTGTCATGTTGCGCAAGAACCCGGTCATGAAGGGTCTCGCCCTCGTGCCCGTCTACTTCGGAATCACGGCTTCTCTCCTGACCATGTTGATTGTCTGGAAGGGTGGCTCCATCAAGGTTACCTTCAACGATGGCGAGACGGCCGGTATGATCATTGGTGTTGGTGCTGCTTGGGCTCTGCTCATCACCATCTTCTTCGTCCCCTGGTTGTACCGCATGGTCGTCAAGGATGACTGGCAACTGCGCTGGTACCACGTCTTCCTTGGTCCCCTCTTGCTCCGCCGCCCCGAGCCTCCCATGCAGCCTGAAGGCCTGAGCGGAGGCATCCGCGACTTCTACTCCGGCCACATGACCAAGGAGGAGCTTGAGGCTGCTCGTGGTGGTGTCGTTTCTCCCACTCGCAGCAACGATGTTGAATCGGGCTCTGCCGACGGCGAGAAGACTGTTGCTCAGGACACCTCCGACGCTGCGACAGTTACTCCCCGCAAGAATGAGTACGCTCACAAGCCCATTGTCGGCCCTCGTCCTGAGGGAGTCTGGTACAGCGGTGCCGTTCTTTTCTGGATGGTCAAGAAAGTCTTCCTGTCTGGTGTCGACCAGGACATCATCAACATGCAGAAGAAGGAGAGTGTCCTTACCGGCGACTTGGAGGAGATGCACGCTCATGTCCAGCACTATGACAACAAGGCGGAGTACCTGTACTCCTTCATGCAAGTCATGACTGCCTGCACCGCGTCCTTCACCCACGGTGCCAACGACGTTGCCAACGCCATCGGACCCTACGCCACCATTTTCCAGATCTGGAACACCGGTGTCCTCGCTGGCAGCAAGTCTGACGTCCCCATCTGGATTCTCTGCTTCGGTGGTGCCGGTATCGCCCTCGGTATCTGGACTTACGGATACAACATCATGCGCAACCTCGGTAACCGCCTGACGCTTCACTCGCCTGCTCGTGGTTTCTCCATGGAATTGGGCGCTGCTTGCACCATTATCCTGGCCACTCGTCTCAGTAAGTTTCCCGCAGCGATCTGGGTCTGAACCCTTTCACTAACCTCCAATCAGAGCTCCCCGTCTCTACTACTCAGTGCATCACCGGCGCCACCGTCGGTGTCGGTCTCTGCTCCGGTACCTGGCGCTCCATCAACTGGCGCATGGTTGCTTGGATCTACATGGGCTGGATCATTACCCTTCCCACTGCTGGTATCATTTCCGGCCTCCTGGCCGGCATCATTGTCAACGCTCCTCGCTGGGGAATGGCCAACTAAACTGACGCTCTTGGCTTGACGGATTTTGGCCTACTCTACATGGCTTGATCAGGGAAGGTCTCTGATTTTGGGCATCCGAGACCGAGCTCTTCGGAGTTGCGCCCATTTAAAATAGTGTATACTTTCTTTTTATCTGATAGACTACCGCTCATACCCTCCTTATTAGTATCGTAGCAATTAATGATTTGTATCCCAAATTGAGATGATACACCCAACTTGCTTGATCAAGTAAGCGTGAACAATTGTTGAACATGCAGCTTGATGAACTTTTTATGAGCCGGACCGCATCGGCTGCCTCGCGGAGTCCACATCGGAGCTTCCCCGAGCCAAGCATTGTCGAAAGCTACTAAAATTTCCAAAGCCTGGCTAAAATGGCTGCGGTGATCTCAACCACGCGAGCAGAATGACTTGCTCTGGAAAAACTGGAGTGCTGCCTAAGTTGATTTCGTAACATCATCATTCACAACTTTGCATCATAAGTCAGGTACCGTATGTTTTCCCAGCCAAACGTGTGTAAAGCTAAATACATCAGTTGGTTGTCTTGGTTCTTTCAACACCACTCTCTCTTGTGGCCTCGTGTTTTTCCCTTACCACCTTCTGCAGAACATCCTCACAGTTGGCGTCAAACCGCAGGACAAAAAGACGACAACCCTGCATCAGCCGCTCCGTCTTGTCCAGTTCACCCTCACGACCAAAAAGCGTCGTGACAAACTCAACCCCCGCAGTCTTGCCGAGAGGTTCCCCCTTTCTTGAAGCCTTGATCACGGTTCCCTCGCAGGTTTTGACGAGTTTGCGGATCCTGTCCATAAGGCGCTCGCCTGAGTCAAGGTAGTCTTCCAACAAATCTCTTTCTTCTGCATCGGGGACCAGGCCGACGGAAAGCTCAGCGCGCTTCGTTCTGCCGGCTATACTTTTTAGAAGAAGCCAAAACTCGCCAGCCAAGTCAGAGCCAGGAGTGGCGGGTCCGTGGTGATAGACGGTCCAGTCGTAGATCCACTTGCCGAGTGAGTTGCAATCAAACACGCTACCGAGAAGGAGGAAGGGCTCTTCGGTCGGGTGCCAGTGCTTGAGTGAGTAGCCTGGAGGAATAAGGTGCTGCTTGGCATCTGACTCGTTCGCCACACGGACTGTAGGCGGCGTTCTCTTGGTTTGAGCGCTGGCCGAGGAAGCGGCGGTGGGACCCTGACGAGTCGCCCATGCTGCAGAACTGCGGACGGCCGGTCTGGGGGGACGACGAGGCGAGGGCTCGTAGGCGACAGCATCGCGCTGGATGTAGGTAAACGAGCTCTTCGACGTGGCGTAGTAACCGTCAGAGGTGTATCTTGGGCTGGCTAATCGACGACTCGACTTGTCCATGGCAGCATCTGGCCTCGGGTAGTAGTAGTAGTAGTCAGTGTCTTGTTGTGGCTTGTAATTTCTATAGTCGCATGGCGTTCTTCTGGTCCTTGGCAAGACGTAGGTACGGCCATCTACTTAAATGTACTCATCCTCGCCCGCGGAGTCTTCGGGCTCGAAGGTCTTGGCGTACAAAATGGTCTTCTTCGGGGAAATTGCTGGGGTTGTATTGGCCAGGGAACTCGAAGATTTAGTAGCATCATTACCATGCAGACCGCCGCTGTCATTATCTGATACGTTTGGCTCGGTTCTTTCGGATTTAGGTTCTGGTGCTTCATCGGAGAGGGGTTTCGCAAGTTCGCTGGGTTCATCGCTCGAATCGATCCATGGTTCCTCGTCCTTATCTCCGTTCTGAGCGTTATCGCGACTGGTCTGGAATGACGCGCCCGATAGCTGTATCTTCGGACGTACTGACATACTTCCAAAGCTGATCGTTGTTGCCTGGCTAATTGACGAGGAGAAAGATGCGTCGAGTCGAGAAGTAGCGTCCGAAAGGACGTTTTTCCCTCCGAGAAGCTTGTGTGCCATGGAATCAAAAGGCTCTATCTGGTTCGCGGAAAACGGAAGGCCGGGCCCACGGATTCGTTTGCGCTTGGAGATGACGGTGATTCTCACGAAACCTTGAACGTCCTCATCGTCGGAATCGGATTCTGGCTTCTCGCAGGTTGCTTTTCTCTTCTTGCTTCCCTGCTCTTTGCGCCTCTTTGGCCTCTCGCACGTACATTCCTGTTCGTTTTCGGACTCTACTTCTTCCCTAGTTCTTTTCGTCCTCGCGCCCGTGGTGACGTTGAACGCGGATTGGCCGAAGCGAGCTTCGCGGGCGAGACGAGGAGGGGGTGTCGGAGCGTCGGGGAGGACTTCCTCGTCCACTTCAACGACTCGTGAAGAACATGCGGCAATTTTGGCTGTGGATGTAGGTAAGCTTGAGCAAATGCAGAGCAAGGTTGCCGCTGACTCACCACTGTACCTCAACACCCGTCTCCCCAGGTGATTCCGTGAAACATCGGGGGCAAGTGGGTGAGGACTTTGTCGGCGTGGCTCTCTGTGCTTCTCTACACATCAGGCTCATGTCGACTTTCTGGTACGGTAGGAATGCGCTGTCCCAGTCTACGGAACGGTCGACTGCTCTGCGGGTGGCCCGTTTCTGCAACGAGTAACGCTTGCGTTGAATCCGGTGGGCACCTTTTCTGCCCTTGAACCGGTCGACAATGATGTACTCGAATGCTTCCCAAGACGTGATGGTCCTCAGATGAATAGGAAACACTTTCCCAGTCGCGTCTTCGAGAAGGAAAAATTCCTCGCTAACGGGGCGCTCCAACCTCATGATTACTGTTCTGATGCTGCTCAGCTCCGCTGACACGGTGAGGACCATTGATATGAGTTGAGCCGTGGAGCTTTTCAACTCGATGCCCAGCCTGGAAATGAAATCCAGTCTCGAGAGTATCCTTCGTCCAATCATGCCAAAGTATCCCTTCAGGGACTGATTCGAGCTACGAATCATGACTGCCGTTCGATTTTCGGTTTGGGCCGCTTGTTGGATCGCCGCTTTGTGGTTTCGTTGAACAACCCGCCTGGAACGGCTTAGTATCGACGCCACGGACTGGTACGATAAAACTCACGCTGTGGTGACTTCCAGGAGCACGTTCAGTGACAACGTGTACCCCGCCACCTCGGCTCGAAACTTGTCGACGTCACTCTCCTCCAGTTTCCATTGGATCTTTCTTGCCACGTCCTTGAACACGTTCTTCGTTCCCCCGTTTGAAAGGCTTGGCGCAAACTTCTGAATCTTCTCGCCGAATCCCTGCAGGCATAGGCGGATCTGCTCGACGCAGCGCATGGCAATCGCCCTCAGGTCGCCGAGATCGTTGGTAGGGCTTTGGTCTTCGTAGAGATCGGCCACCAGCTGGAGTGTCTTCTCGAGAACCTCGAGGCTTTGGACAACATCCCGGTATTCCTTGACCGAGCCGCGGCAGTCGTCCAGCGCGACAATGATGCTTCTGACGACTTCGATGACTGCGATGAAGTCGCCGACCGCGCCGAAAGTGAGCGTGAACTCCATCGTGGTCTTCCGGGAGTACGTCCGAGGTGACGCTGGGATTGCCGCGGTCGCGGAAGACCGACTTCATGGATCGGTAAGGAGGGAGAGGAAAAGATAAACCCCGCAAGGCTTCAGGAACTGGAAATACTGGCGCCCAATTCTGCCTTGCACTGCCACCCCTGACCAGCTCCGCGTCACAAAGAACATGATTGGACCGTCTCAAAAGCACACAATGCTTCCAGTAAGACACAAGTGCTCAAAAACAGCCTAGCCGTACATGCATAATCTCACTTTGCTGTAGTAATCAGTAGAAAGCAGTGTTGACCTACCTTGTAAAGTGCCAAGTCTCTGCGAAGCAAAATCAGTGACGCAGACTGGAATTTGACCCGCTAGAAGCTATTCACAAGCAGTTTCAGGGACAGTATTGTCCAACTAAGACATGTGAACGAAAGAGGTTCACTTACAGTAGAATTCGAGCTGGTCACGTGACTTTGATCTCGGGACGCTTGGGCCAGGGATCCACATTCGCTTGATGGGATGCTGTTGTTCCGGAGCCGTTCTTCACCCGGTTCCCGCCTAAACCCGTTTCAGTCGTGCCGATAATGGATCAGCGGAGAACTTTTTTTCTTCAATCCCAACCCCTCATCAACTAAACGTCTCAAAACGAAAACTCACAATGGCAACTGACGGAAAAAGTGCTGGGCCGTCGCCCTACGATACGTATCAGACGTCGTTGACGGCGCGGTACTGCAGCCCGGCGATGGCCCGGCTCTTCAGCCAACGGTCCCGCCACTCGCAATGGCGCAAGCTTTGGTTGCTGCTCGCCGAGTCTGAGAGAGAGCTTGGCATCGAGACCATCACGCCCGAAGCCCTCGAGCAGATGAGGCAGCATCTTGAGGTCACTGACCAGGACTTTGAGGTTGCCAGAGTCGAGGAGAAGATCCGCCGCCACGACGTCATGGCCCATGTACACGCCTTCGGAGCTGTTGCGCCGGCCGCGGCTGGCATCATCCATTATGGTGTAAGTTGAAGTTGATGTCGCAACTCTCGGTTTGCTTGAATGCTTTCCGATGACCGCAAAGCCTCTATGAACTGAGTCTGACAAGATTCACATTTAGGCCACCAGCTGCTTCGTCACTGACAATGCGGAACTTGTGCTCATGCGTGATGCCATGGACCTTCTCCTCCCCAGACTGGCCAAGGTTATCTCGAACCTGTCCAAGCTTGCGAGGGAGTGGAAGTCGACACCCACTCTGGCGTACACCCATTTGCAGCCAGGTATAATTCCCCTGTCATCACCAAATTTGGTAGAATCCCTGCTAACCACAAATACCCTTGCTAGCGCAACTGATCACAGGTATACTTGGAGCAATATTCTTTTCTTGGTGGGGTGCAAACCCTTGAGACGACAGTGCTGATTTGTGTCTAGTTGGCAAGCGAGCCGCTCAATGGGCCCAGGATCTCGTTTTCGACCTGGAGAGCATCGAACATGTCCGCAATGGGCTGCTGCTTCGAGGTGAGCCGCTATGCACCACCGCGCATCGCCAGCCTGCGAGAGACTGACCGATATGTGCCAGGTGCCCAAGGAACTACGGGAACCCAGGCTTCGTTCCTCGAGATCTTTGGCGGTGACGGCGCCAAGTGCGACCAGCTGAACGAGCTGTTGTGCAAGAAGGCTGGCTTCCCCGCATGCTACGATGTCTCGACGCAAACCTACACTCGCAAGGTTGACTTGCTTGTCGCCAACGCCATCTGCGGCCTGGGTGCCACGGCGCAAAAGATTGCCGGAGACATCCGCCATCTCGCCTCGTGGCAGGAAGCCGAGGAGCCTTTCGAGGTCAACCAGATCGGATCGTCGGCCATGGCCTTCAAGAGAAACCCCATGCGCTCGGAGCGGGTCTCCAGTCTCGCCCGTGAGCTTCTGTCCAAGCAGGCAACCACCGCAAACACCCTTGCTGCGCAGTGGATGGAGCGCTCGCTGGACGACAGCGCCGTCCGCAGAATGGACCTGCCCGAGATGTTCCTCCTGGCCGATGCCATCATTGGCAGCCTCGATAACATCACCGACGGCATGGTCATTTACCCCCAGGTGATCGCCTCGCGTGTTCAGGAGCAACTGCCCTTCATGGTCACGGAAAACATCATCATGAAGCTCTGTGCCAAGGGCGTTTCCAGGCAGGAAGCCCACGAGCAGATCCGTGTCTTGTCGCACCAGGCTGCCCGTGTCGTGAAGCTCGAGGGTAAGCCGAATGATCTCATCAGCAGGATCAAGGCCACCGAGTTCTTCCAGCCCATCTGGCCTGAGCTCGATGCCATGATGAAGCCCGAGCTCTACATCGGCCGTAGTGCCGAGATTGTCGAGCGTTACTGCGGCGTGGAGGGCGTGGCGGAGAAGAAGATCCAGCGATACAGGGCTATCTTCGAGAAGTCGGCAACGACGGAGCTCAACGTTTGATGAACTTAAGCGCGGAGGCTTTTTTTTTTTTTTTTTTTGAGAAAATAGAGGATCGGAAGGGACCGGCGAAAGGTACTGGGATAGCCGAGATGATGGCAGAAGTTGTCCCATCGGGTGCGGCTGGACCCTCTTATGAAAATGGAAAAAGTTTTTGAATGCCGACCGAGCGACTCAACCTGATCAGTATGCTTTAGCCGACCTGAGTGGACTACAGTGTCTTGGTCCAAGTCAGGCTAATGGTCAGCTCTACAGCGGCATGATGTAGGTGAATTTCCACTTCCATTAAAACGGTATCAATCAAACTGGGACAGGACGGCTTTGATTTTTGTCGAATTCTCTGCGCTGCAATCTGAATAGCGCCAACCGCTGCGGAAAGCCCAAGTCTCAGCCTGATGGGCGCAGATGGCAGTCTTTCCGAGGGTCACGCTTATGTAGTTTGTACAGTCTCATTCCTGAGGGTTGATCGAACCGAGACGTTTGTAAGAGAAGGCAACAAATTAGTCGCAAAGCCGTCTTCTTATCTGTTAAGGTTAGAGCCTTTTCATGCCATCACCCGAAGATCTACTTAGTATCACTAAAGCTCTTCAGCTGTCAGTTATGAAGACAGTATTCGAGAACGCGTTGAGGATCCCGAAGGTGACTTTGGCAGTATCCGGGTCTCAGCTCGAATAGAAGACAACACCAAGCATGTAACCTCGGAGACCAAATGGCAAATCCGCTGCAAGAAGCTGCATTACGAAGACTAAGCTCTCGAAACCAAAAAGTACCTCCTAGGCACTAATTACTAGCACTCAAGCTGAGTCCGATCACACCCTTAATGACAAATATGTTTTCGTTTGTCTTAGGGTACTCTGCGTGGTCTTCCTGCGTGGTGTACTGCATCCTTCTCCTTCACCCCCTGCGACTAGCCACCTTGGTACAGGGATCCTGACGAACGCTGACAAGCCGGCGTCCGCGGTCATCCATGAAACAGCCTTTCTGGCAGCCGTTTCGGATCTGGCAGACAGGTGCCGCAACGGTGTCGGGCGATTGACACGGCGTCGTCGTGGAGGAACACACGATAGTGGATAGTGAGACTGACATGGAAACAAAGCAGAACTGGCAGAAGTTGGGCAAACAGCAAGTACAGTATTTGGGTATGTTCAGGATTGGCTCTCTTTCTGTCGAGAGTTGGCATGATGCTGTGTCTGTATGCTTTACGGATACTATATACTGTCACGTGTTTGCAGTTGAAGACTACGGACCTTGCAATGGACCTGTGACAATCCACCCATAGCTATGCTAGTCTCGAACACAGGGTTTCTAACACTCCTTTAGCACCATGAAACCGTCACCCTGACCGGTTCCGCCTGAATAAGCTTAGATAAGTCTAACTACAGCAATTCCGTCCTGTGTATGGCGCTATCCTGCGTCAGCTACAGTCGCAGCACAGGACAACGCGGCTCCGCGGACAGCGTCGTAGTACAAGGTACCCAGAACGGCCAGCAAGTCCGGCCATGATAATCGCATCATGGCAGATACAGCCGCAGCATAGACGCCACGGATCCGCGGAGAGCGTCTTGGTACACTGTACATACGGCGGTTATTCGTCTAGTGACCAAATGAGCATGGCCACGTCGTCTAAACAGGATGGATAAGAAGCAACTTCAACCCATCGTCTTGAACTCATCCGATTGCTCTCACACCATCTCAGTTTTTCATCTCAGCATTTCTCTATCTATTTAATACCTACTTTGACTACCAAGAGCCCAGGTCGGCCTTTCTTCTATTTATTTTTTTGTCGGACGCAATACTAGATCGACCCATTTCCTTCGCACAATGCACGCCAAACAGGTCTTCGCCGCGCTCCTCGTAGCGGCCACCACTATCACCGAAGCTCGTGCGTGGTCCCTTATACGGTATGCTTACGCCAGTACTAACATGTGGTTTAGGTGCTCTCCAGTCCCGTCAAATCGGCGACGTTGATTGCAACGTCGCCCGTCTGCAGATCGTAGACGCCATCTCGTCGGCCCAGGACACCGTCGGCGGTATCAAGGACGCGACCGTAAAGGATGCAGCGGCGGGTGGTCTCAAACAGGCCAGCGATGCGATCGGGAACATTGGCGTGGCTCTCATCTCCGGTCAGAAAGCCGCGGCAGAAGACCGCACGAGCGTTCAGACCGGGCTCAACGCAACCGGCACAGCTCTGCAAGGGGGTGACCAGTACGCCCCTCCCTAGTAAGCCGTATTGAAATTCCGGGGCCGGTGCTAACATGTTGCAGGACGGACGACGCAGTCAAGCAAGCGCAGGGATTCCTTCAGAAGGCGGTTTCTGCTGGGAAGGACGTCGTCTCTCTTTGCAAGTAGACTGTAGTTGCAGCCCTGCCCTCAGTCTACAACAAGCAGGTACTTTGTAGATAAGGGTTAAAATACTTAATAAATACTTATTAAGAAATTATACTTTCGGGTGGAACATCTTGTTGGTCCGTTAGAAACAGCTTGAATGTCCAGGGGTAAGTTGAGCCGCCCATAAGGTTTCGGATGACTTCCTGTTCATTCCATCTTGGACACAAGTTCAGAAGATGAGCCAGAACTTTGTATCAAGGCATCACTGTCCCAATATCCCTTGTTCTGAATATAGGTTCGACTCTCACCTCACTTATCTGCAGTCTGCGTCTCTGGACTCCACTCTGGTATCTTAAACCAGCATTCACCCTCCTTCTCTCAACCATTATGTTATTTTCATGTAGGATATTCGACTTGCTGAGCCGGACGTGTCTCTACATTCTACTACCGTCGCTTTCAACATCCAAGCCTAAATCCAGTTCGCAAAGTTGCGTGAGTTATACAGGATGCGTCAGGTTTCCAGCACGACTTGGAGAACTTACTCAAACGTTTTCATATCAACAGCACCAACAGTCCCGCTAGGCATCAGTGCTGACGTAGATCGGTGGCCGTGAAGATTTTCTCGGCTCTGATCGTCAAGCGTTGCCTGAAAATAACTGCAAAGATTTTGGAATTCTGAATATTTTGCTCATCTTGCTGATTGAACTCGCATGACAATAAGAAAATCCACGGTCGGCTTTATGTTCCAATACTTTGACCCAAACCTATTGCAAGCGGTTTCGTACAAAAACTGACCTCAACCTGCCACTATGTCGCTTGAAGCCCGAGGAGAGGTACAGCTGTGGATCTTTTCGGGGGAACAGACAAACTCGGAGCACAGTAACTTTTGCACGGTTGAATTACAAAGCTTTTCAATGACATCTAGAAATTGAACATCACATTAAAAACTCCATAAAGAGCTCGCTGCTTAATGACACTGCTTATTTGTAGACAACAAGTTCATTTTGCCTCAACGCATACCCATCACCTTTAATCAGTAAAGATAGACACAACGTAAGACAAGGCAAATGCTGATATATTATACGCTCTAAATAGGCATCTGAATCGAGATTGTCTGTCCGACATTCATCGTTGTATTGCGTGCCTTAGTTTGAGCAGCTGCTTGGATACAAAACAGGCAATTAGGTAAGAGACCCCATAATCGTCTTGCTGCGTCAATGGCATATCAGAACGAAGCCCCTCTCATCATTAAATAAAGTTTCCCGAACCGTGGCAGCGGGTCATGTGCTGGCCAAGAGGGGGAGCAGGCTTGATGCAAGCGGTAATAAAGCCAGAAACCCATTGGGAGTTGGCGTAGCTGCCATCATCATGGGCGTCTGCCATCCAAGTTCCGGTCTGGGTCATTGAGCCGACGCAGCCTTGGAAGGTGCGGCCGTATCTCCGGGTTGTCCAAGGCTGGGTGACCCAGACGCCAGCGTTACCGTTCTTGACAAGAGTCGAGTACTGGTCAGTCGTGGTCGTTGTCCAGGTCTTAGAGTAGTTGATGCCCAGACTTGTTTTAAGGTAGTCCTTGATGAAAGTGACGTCAAGGCCCACTGAACCCGTTACCGAGTTGGAAACACTCCAGCCGGAGGCAATGAAGGAGTTGACACCCTCTCCGGCACCTCTTACAACTGGACCCATTTGCACGTCCCAGTCGAGGAACTTCTGCGTCGTGTCGGTGACGGTCGATGTGGTGTGAGCGCAATCGCGAGGAACCACTCCTGGCTCGGCATTGCTTATGTCGGGGGCAGTGAAGTTTAGCCAGTCATAATCGATCTCGGGCTTCTCAAGAGCAATGCCTTCCGCCTTCACGAACTCGTAAAATGCGGTCTCGTTGAGAATGTCGACTGATAACTTCAGAGTCAGCAATCTCTTCATGCGAATACATTAAACTAAGAAGATTGCGTGGCTTCATAATTTAGACGCGTTTTGCCTCTTGACGCGGCCATACATCAGTGAAAGAGAGGTGCCAGGTACTACTCACGTTTTTCCCCGTTGACAAGGAGAATCTCGCCAGGTGCGAGAGCTTGAGCGAGTCCGCCACGGGCAATTAGATCGCCTTCAGTGATGGGCACGGCACCGGCAGCGGCAGTGAACAGAAGGCAGATGAACTGAGAGGTCTTCATTTTGACGGAAGAGCTGGGTGATAATGATAATAAAGATTAATAAGGGGGGATAGAGAGTTGTGCTGTAACGAGTGTGGTGCGTCGAGAAGATTTTGGATTGGGAGTTTGTTGATTTTTTATATCACCGAGCAATGAGATATCTGTTACATGATTGACAGTTGACCGACACTTATCTGGAAACTTGAACCTTGGTTATCGGCTCCTAGATTGAGTTGAAGGCCACCCCGGATAACCGGCAGTCATACAGGTCCCTCCTTCGCACGTGGCGTGGGACATGAGTCGTAGCTCAACCCCGCGCCTTGATCTTATTGGTTTGATAAATATGTGCCTAATCGTGCCTGGAGATCGTTTCAATATATTTCAGTATGGCTCTGAAAATGTAAAGAGTCAAGGGGATTCGGGTCAGCCTAACTCACTCTAGTATGATGCTAACCCCTCTCTTCCCATCTACCATTTGGCTCGAAGCAGGGCTTACGGAAACACGGCATGGAGCTGATTCGTGGATACTAAAGGCATATTGAAGTCGTATTACATGATTCAGTGGTCGTTCCAGGCCCAATGGTGTCATCTCTCAAATAAGACACCTAGCCGAGCATGACATGTGGCAGTGAAACTGTCCCTTTTCGCGGACGGTTGAATAAGCCAGGGCCCTAGGAGACGCTCATTGAACTTTAAGTCGCAACGCGTGTGGGTTTCTTGCCCACTTGCCGTGTACCATCATGTAAATCGCATCCTACCAGCTCCCTGCGGAGAAAGATATCTCCTGAGTCTTGAGTGGGAGTGGTAAAGCTTGTTTGAGCACCCCGGATGAATATCTAAGGCGACCAACTATCTCTATTGGAAGATCGACATGATACACAATCTCGGTGACGACTCAGGACAGCCGAGGATAGAAGAACACAGCATCTTTAGTAAACATGCTTAAAGTATATGCAGAAGATTCAACAACACATGAGTATTCGAGAAATATTTGGAACTCGAGCTTTCATAACGCACCAGGGATCAAGTTTGAGAATATTCGTCATTTTAGTGGTGGAAATCAGAACTTCCCTAGTGGGCGCTGTCTACATCATGAGCCCCAATATGTGTCCTCTCTTGACGCTTAAGAACTGCCCAGGAACAGGCTTACGATGGCTGCAAGGCGGTGGAACTTTTCAATAGTTCCAGAATGGTCTCCACCTCGATACGAATAATTCATCGGCGAGGTATGGCGATCCTTGCAGGACAATATTCGGCGTACATCACGAACGTGGTTACAGAGCCGAGGTCTGCTATCAATCCTTAAGTTATCTTAATGAATGGCTTATCTTTACCCCCACAGTTCATCAGAAGAGTCAACTACATTAACTTCTCGTTGAGGCTTTCTTATATATTTAATGATGCTCTAACATCCCTCCCGACTATCCCATCGCTCAAAGGTCTTACGGTTCATTTTCTCGCGAGCTTCTCTGAAAGTCAATTCTCCAAAATTTATCAAACCCATACTCTACAAACCTCAGCTACAACATGCAGATCACGTCGCTCATCTCCTTCGTGGCTCTGGCTGCCGTGTTTGTTTTCCCAACCACCTCCGATAGCTTTCCTACTGACATTTGATCTCAAGCGCTTCTGCCAATTTGCACAGTAGCGCCGTCTGCGTCACCGATAGAACCAGCCAGCCCGTTGGCGGCACTGCGTTCAGTGTCAGCTATACGTGGTCTAACAACTACGAGATCCTCCCTGATGCGACGAAGTGTGCTTGTAACCTTTACCGAAACCGTAACACCGGTAACGAGCAGTGGGATAAATGTCCCGACTGCACCTTCGTATGTCTCAAAACCACGATCATTAGGTTCCGTCTAGATCTCACTAACCAAATATTAGGACGGTATCCAATGCAATTCTGCCGGCTGGCATATTGGTGGTGATGAGGTATGTCATCGAGTCCTGTCACTGTCTGAGAACAACTTTGACGGTAGCTTGTTGGTTTCTAGTTCGATTACTACTGCGAGAAAAAATGCGGTGCTGAAGGCTCTGAGGCCAACTAGTATTGGGTCTTTGGAAGGAAGAAACCCCTCTTTCAGGGACAGGCTTTACCAAATCTGGATATTTGATACTCCTGGATCAGGACATCATGACGGTTCACTTCTCGAGTAAATATGAGTATTATCATGTTCAGTTCAAAGTCGCCTTCCAAGCATAACCCAATACTCAGCTCTTTTCTGTTTCCGTTCTTGTAATTACATTGAGCAACCTGTAAAGACTCGAAGATGCAAACCTTGCTATGAATATTGCTATGTACAGGCCATCGGACTCCACCCTTCCCCCTTAATCCTCTTCAAGGCTATGTAAAGCTTATACTGGTTCTTCTAAATTTACGTGTTCGTTATTTGACGTGGCTGAACTGGGCGTTTCTGATGACCTTTGGTGAATTATTGCCGCAACGGCGACTTGACACACACAATGGAACCTTTCTTTGAACAAGGACTAAGCAGCTAAGAAATTACGCCTTGGTAGGAGACCTGTATGTGGAAATACGAGACGAACTGCCTGATGGCATCATTCTATGTTTACCCCGGTCGTTTGATTTTATTGCGTAACTTCAACCCCGCGTTTCTTACCCACGTGCCTGATGGTCAACTGTCTACCGCAAGCAAATAGGTGGCTGTAAAGCATTGACCTAGGACTGATAGGCTTGGATTTCCCACGAGTCACGTTACTTGCTAGAGCTTGGCGCTAGTTGTGCCGTCATAGCCTTCGCTTGCCAATCCTTGCCGAAACTGTAACGATAATTAGTATCCTCTTCTCTGGTTCGCTACCACTCCCATGGGACCCGACGTGCAGAGCTCCAGCGAATAGGCCGCTTCAAGCAATTTTCCCGATTGGATTTCTACCTGGCGCCGTTATCGGATCTATCTCCCGGCTGTTTTGTGCCGATTGTAATTTATTCTGCCGATTACTAGTAGCATGGCGTGAACACATGATATCAACAGGCACACTTGAGTCAATATCCCGGGTTCGACAAGATTGGATTTATCCGAGGCTCAATACACAAGGGGAAACTTGAAAGCCGAGGCACTGGGGACTCGTCGAGTCACCCTTCGAATTACTATGGTGGCATTACCTCTTCCGCAAAGTGACCTCACGGCGCAGTGGAAAGGAGTCTCGGTAACATTGGCCATGATCCGCATTGCCGTGGCAAGGAAACACACACATGGAAGCACCAATGCTTAATCAAAAAATCTCTACATGAAGTGGCAGGACTGAGTGATTGGGGGGATACGTTGACGTGGATGGCGGCGTTGGCTTTTGATGTCAGAGCCATTGCAAGCATGAGAAGGAGCAAGCTTACTGCCTTCTTCAACTGCCTGCCGATACATATCTCTGTAATTGCCAGCTACTGTACTAAAACTACTGGATATTGTGATTCTCTGTCGCAGCTCGCTGAGGATTGTGTCATGTTTTTTTGTTAAATCTCATGGAGCGCAGTCTGTGAGAAAGTGAATGAACATAATAAGAACATGTCGAAGTCAGAGACATGCTTGATCATAGCTAAGAGTTTGAAGGCAGCTTTGCGCTTCGACATGGTTGACAAGCTGTCATCAGAGCGACACCTTCCATCAGGAAACAAACTGATGGCCGTGGAGAAGTTCGTCTCATGCTTACTCCTTGTATCTGTGTTACTCTCGAAATAGTGAAGCACCTTGAGCAGGGATTGGATGTGTTTTTTCGTGGTGAGGGACAAGACAGAACGAGCAGAATGCGAGATGAACGCAAGCATGAAACCCAGAAAGTAGGAAAACAAGAATACCGCGACGATGTGGCCATTGCCTTTTTGAGCTTCAACATGGCGACAAGATTGTTGCGGGTAAGGTCCAGGTAAACTTCTGCGACTACCCTCTGATGTCCCTAGTGCGTCGGTCTGACGCCGAACTGTCTCGGCCTTACGAGCACAGCATTGCAGGCTTCATTGACGATGCTCTGGACATAGAGTATGTCCAGTGTTTTACTTGGTGCCTTCACGATGAGCAGAGAGTTGGGTGTCATGATGACTGCATTGGGATTGCATCTGATGCGACACTATCCAAGATTCTGAAGGTGACCGCACTTGCATTCGAGTCACCTCTGATTGTCGATAAACGACGGATTCGTTGGTTCAAGGAACGCTTGGCCGGAGTTCTTGAAACAGCGACCCGCCATGTTCTCCATTTACCGGAGGGAGTCCGTCACAATATTGCAAGCTGGGCCTTGGACTCTTACACCACCCGTCGTCGCTTGGCCACTGATTGCGCCAACAAGAGATGTGCGGAGGTAACCAACGTTGTATCGTCGTCCATCGACACTTCGAAAATGATCTATGCGAAATACGTCGAATTTGAGGGCGTCCATTGCATTGCCTGCTTGGCGAGCGCAGCCAGCGACGAGAAGGACGTCCTACTGTTTGATCCGACCTTGCCGTCGTCCGCCAACAGCCTGTACGTCGCGAGCGATCATCTAGGCGTTCGACAAATTTTGTTTGCCGATTCCTCGGAACGGGGCACCATCCAACAAGCAGCAGACGTTTGGCGGAAAGCAGTATAATTAGAAAGTCTTGGTGGCCTTCTCCGGTTCTACAGCGATGTGAGTGCAAGCCCTGGGACGAAGCCTATGTTGACACCTGAGTTTACTTGAGGCGGTAGGGATTAAAGCTGCGCATGGTTAAAGGTGCATCTGCTGCGCTGCCCAAAGTCTCTTAGGGATTTCCACAGATTCCACTGGGGTGTGTTTGGGTTAAAAGCATATGCAATGCAGAACCAAGCTACTGCATGTCGGCGGTCTCTTGTAACAACCCCCAGACCACAGCCTACTCACTGTGCTGGAATCGCGAGATCGTAATGCTACATGCACACCAAGCCCAGGAGGACCTTAACTTTTAGCAAGGCGTACAGACCACAGGCAAAGCTGCTCTTTAGCAGTATATGCCGCTCCATGCAGATAAGGCATTGACGGAAATCTGGAAACTCAATGGCCCGTTCAGAAGCGCAATTGCGTTACGGTACGTCTCGTTCCGTTTGGATATCAGGTCAGAGGATTGCTCACATAGACCAGTTTGTTACAAACCAGGGCCGCTCGGAGTTACTAGGGTTGCAGCCTATGCCAAACTAGAGCCACTCCAAGTAGACTCTTCTTAACTTGCCGAGCAAAACCACAAGCCGCATCTACGCTGAGACGACGACTTTTAGCGTACGAAGGTTAGGCTTCAAGACATGCCGTCCTAAATCCCAAGGCCAATCGCCTAATGTTAAGTAGCCAAGCTCGCCATATCCAATCTCTCGCCCTCACAAATACTTTGCATAAAACAAAGCTAAGCTCAACAACGTGGTTAAGATCACCCCGTATCAACGCCACAGCCGCAGGAGAACTATCATCATCGGACTTCTTCTCCACTGTATTAACGGGACTACAGCCTGCGTCAATTAAATTAAGCTTGACTGCCTAGGAAAGCCGTTGCGTGTTGATCCTGCTTGTAAGCTGTAGTTTGGGTTTTGGCTAACGGAGAATGGACCTTCGGTGTTGAATGTCCTCTTGTCCTAAGAGCAGCCGACGCTGGTAGATTGTGATGGCTGGTCTGGGGCAGACTGGTGCGACGATCTTGAGTAGTGGTATCCTAACTGGCAGTGTCAGTTGTCCCACTAAGGGCGTCTCAGTCCCGAAACAACCGAGCTGGGACGGAGCATATGTTGAGAAGGGCGTGTTTGAAATGAGCTGTTTGTGTTGGAATTAAAGCGGATATTGGATCTCGGGATATTAGTGAGCATAATTAATTGTGTGTGTATGTGTGTGTGTGTGTGTGCAGGCTGATTCAGGTGGTGTGAAGTAAGGGGGGCGGTGCCCCACAGACTCATCAGGTGCCAGGCTGCCAAGGCCCTTGGAGGTTTCTCCAGCGCACGGGTTGCTCGCACCGGCCGACGTACGGGCCCGACTCGGGACGCGCCGTGTGAGAAAAGGGGCCGATCCGGGAGGCGTCGGCGTCTAGGCGACCTTACATAGGAACGCGTGTTGTGTGTGGTGCAGTCCAGCCACGAAGTGCTTGAACTGGCGGATCTTTCGACAGTATGCCAGAGTGGTGACTGTTGTCGGGCGTGTGAGTTGACATCGGCAGTAAGCCCTTGCCAAGTAAACAGCTCGTATCGAAGCTCCATTTATCTATTAATTAGTCTCATATTAGTTGTTTGGCAGTTAGGGGCCGGGTCTGGTCGGGAATTTGACAACAAGGTTCAATGAGTCGGATTTCGCTGCCTGCGGAATAGATTGAACCACACATAGTCAGGACTGACTCAAGAAGCAGGTTTCGAGTTGAATTTGAGTTCCCTCCTGAACCCGCTCATTTCTAACAGGGGTCGTGACAGCAGCAGCAGCAGCAGCAGCAGCAGCAGGATCTTGATGAGGAGAAAAAAAACCAGAAATAGCCTATTTGTGTTTGAATGTTTGAACTTCATGCTATTTGTTAGCGTGTTACAGAATACAAGAGACAGCAACAGCTCGCTAGTCAAGTCGTGTGAAAATGAGGCTGACCTCCGCCTATGATTCAGCCCGTTGGTTAGGGATAGGACCCGTATGGGGTCAAGCGTAGAACAGCCTACTGTCTCGGCTTGGCCCAGCTTGTCACCACAGATATAGGAGAGAAACTAAGTTAGATTGCCTTGTCTGATAATATGACCGACGAGCAAGAGAATACTGGCCTGTCATATGCTGTGCGGTTGTCTCCCTTTTGCAAAGAAGGTATATAAAGCAATGTGGTTCATCCGAAAGTGCGGTTGATCGTCTCCATCATCCAACCAAAAAAAGGCAAATTTCACCAATCCTGTTCTCAACATGCATCGGTCCACCATTCTGTGCGCTCTCAGCGCCATCGTTTCCCTAGCTTACGCTGGTGACTTTTCCAAGTCCTGCAGTAGCATTTCATTTCGATCAACGTCCATAAGCGCCAGCTGCAACGACAAATTTGGTGACTCTGTCGGGACCAATATCGACTTGACTAGATGTCTAGCAAATGTTGGCGGGAGACTTGTGGTAGGTGACCCGTGCTTCCTTTTTTAAGCTGCGTCTAGTCCGTCAGTACACTAATGCCCTATTCTCAGTGCCGACCATCCAAGTATGAACATGTAAAGCAAGACGGATAATGAATGTGCTACTGACGTTGATGTTATTCAGCCCTTCGTTCAAGTTCTGCGACTGCGGTCTCGCTGGTGACCGTAGCGTGCTGAATTGCCGATGCACCGACAGCACGGGCACGAAGAAACCCACTTCAATCGATCTCGGTAAGCAGGATGAGCAGGCAGCCTACTACAGTAATGATTGCCCAGACGCTGACATTTGTGACAAGACTCATGCTTGACCAACGATGGGGGCGACCTTGAATGCTGATGAGTACATGTTACTGTTGGAATCGGAATCAGCTTCATGTCGGATCTCGTCCGAACGAATCCGGACCCGGCAGGCCGCGGGGCAATCACCGGCCCTGGCCCACCGACCCTTGTAGTATTTGACTTTTTGGCGCAATAGAACAACAACGAGATATTCAACATTTCCAAAGTGACTTGTGTAGATGAAAACATCTACCTGGCAATTTTATAAACAAACTGAGTAGAATTGGACGCCAGAGCGGTTCGTTCTCGATGGAACGGAGTTTTAATCACCTCTTAACCTATTAGGCCGTTGTCACAGGTTCGTGTGGGCACACCAGCCTCCCCTGAATTAGGTGTCGTCTAGAGGAACCATAACCATCTGAAGGTTGCGGCAACTAAACTTAATCCCCAACTCAAAACTGCATCAAGGTGGGGAGTTGCCGCCAGTTTATTCACCTTCACCCTTACTTAGAGTGCTGTTGGTTACACATGCAGAGCGAGTTGGCGCTTTGCGGCCTCTTTCATGAGTTGGCCGTGGAAGTAAACGCGGAGCCACCATCGGAATGATACGACGACTACGATAGGATCTGTCTTGGGGGCTTCAAGCCACATCGAATTCTCCTGTATTTTGGCACTTTGTGTTGAGCCAATGTGACCAAACCCAATTCTGCAAGCTTTTAGTCAGCTTACTACACTGTGCCCGCTTCCTTCGCCCCTAGCACATCTGTCATCTGTCATCTCGGTCCTCAACCACCGTCTTTACTTCCCACCGAACCACAGAGCCAACTCTCGAAAAACATCATGGGCAAAAGAGTGTACCCCCGCACCATCGTCGAAGAGGCCCCGAGCCACGACGGCAGGCCCTGCTACGCGGCCTGGCAGATGACGGAAATGGACCCCGACACCGAGACGCCGCCGGACGCCTCCAACCGGCCCAAGTGGTCCATCCAGCTCTACGACACCACGCCCGCGGCCGGCGACCGCGAGCACATCAAGGCCACAGCAAAAAGGCTCGAGGAGTCGACGCGCCGGGCCCGCCAAAGGCGCGAGGCGCATAGTCGCGTCGAGGTCCACGGCCTCGTGCTCCCCGCCGGCACGCCCGAGGCCGAACGCGTGGCGCTGTGCGCGGCGCACCACCGCGCCGAGGTCGCCGCGCGTAACGCCTCCGGCACCGCCGACTTCTTCATCCCCCCGACCTTTGACGAGCTGTGGGAGCGCCGCATCCTCGTCATCGACAAGCCCGTCGCCGACGCCACCAGAGACGAGAGCTCGCCGGGGACGGGCGAGAGGGACGACGACGGCGGGGGCGCTTTCCTTGCCGTGTTTTTCGACATGAAACCCGAGGCCGCGGCCGAGGGCCCCGACGGACCCGACTACGAAGTGGTGCGGTTCCCGGGTAGGGACCTGGGCGACAGGCTGCGGAGCTTCACTAGCTCGATTGAGTGGTTCTACAACTCGTATGTTGGAAACGGGACGATCTATAGCGGCCTGGAGAAGTGGCGACGAGAGGCCTAGGCTGCGTTGGATGAGGTCCTCCCAGCAAGTCGAGCAACATGTCAAGCAACAGGAGCGGCCCAAGTGATGGGTAGGGACATCGATTGAAACCCAAGAATTGCGCAGTATGCTTCAAAAACTTTTTAAAAAGAAAATCAAGTGACAGTATCAAGAATCATCCTGCCAGCAGCTGTTGTATTGTTGTAACTGAATTTCACTAAAGAAAAGGAAGAAAAAGTATCCAAAACCATTCCGGCCGGCTCTGCCGCAAATGCACGTCCGTTTTGTTGCCAAACATATGCCAAATGCAAACCGAAGACCCAATCAAGATCCACACACAGCTCAATGTCAAGAGAGAAACACGCCTCTACCTATCCTATCTGTCAGATCCCGAGACACACTCACATCACAGCGGCGCGGGGGGGGCAAGGACCACCTCTTCGCCGGTACTGTCCAAGGTCATGACGGGGTTCCCGTAGGCCCCGTACACTGACGGGCCTGAGCCGGGCCGCGGGAACGTCATCCTCGCCGCGGTCGCGAAGCCGTTGGTGTCGAAGGCCTTGGCCATCCACTGCTTCGCGGCAGCCTCGTTGTCGTTGCCGTAACTGAGCTCGAACTGACTTTTAGCTCCAACGGCCCAGTCCTGCGCGTTCTTCTCGATGCCGGCCAGGTACATGTCAATCCAGTGGGCGTAGAAGGACCGCAGCGACGATGGGCCGTCGGCAGCGTCATGGGGCTCGTCGGGGTGATAACCCCACACGTAGGACTGGTCGAACTCGGACAGGACCAGGTCCACCCAGTTGGAGACGCGCATCCACTTGTTCCAGACGTTTTCCTTTTTGCTGGGCGGCGAGTGGGTGTATTTGAGGTAGTGGAAAACGCCGGCGTGCTGTAAGAGAGACGCAGGGGGGAGTCAGCAGTCGTTCCATGTCTCCGCCATGGGAAGGGGATAAATCAACACCCACGTTTCTGATCCAGTTCCTGTTCTTGTTGGCCGCTTTTGGGTGGGTGTCTGTGAGATAATTCGGCCTGTTTTGTCCAAAAAAGGTCCCCTTGTGCTGGTTGACTTTTGCCGCGACGAGAGCAAAGTTCTTGGTCGTCTTTTCAACCGGCATCCCCGCCCCATTTCGTTCCCGCAGGGTGTCAGAGCGTGCGATGCCGTAGGCCAGGACATCGTCAAGCGGCGCGCCCCCCACGGGGATCCCGAGGGGTCTGTTGTTGGAATGTTGCATTTTGAAGACCCGGGGCCCGTCCTCGTCCAGGAGAACTTCCGCGACCCAGGAAGCTTGCGGCTTCGTGGAACCGCCGCCGATGGGGGTCATGTCCCCGTCCCCGAGCCATTCCAAGAACAGGGCCAGAGTCTGCTTCTCGTACACATGGTCGTCTAACCCCAAACGTCAGTTTCTATATTGTCTTTGCTGACACATAATGGGGGAAAAAGGGGGGGTGGGGGGGGATGGAAGAAACCCTTACTCTCAAATTCCAAATCGCCGACGTCTTTCTTCGTCCCATACTTCAGATCTCCGCCGCACTTGGCGTCGCCCTCGAAGTAGTAGAACCTATCAATAGTGCCTTGTTCTATCGCTTCCGAACAAGACTTGTGCTTTCCGTACTTGATCCAGAATGGCCTCCCGTTAACCACGAGGTGCGGAGGCTCTGGCTGTTTCCTCTCCGATAAGAGGCTGTCGCGGGCCTGGAGACCGGAGGCGGTACAGCTACCGTCATGTTTGGAGCTGTCCAAGAGGCAGGAGTCGCCGGACGCGCGCGGCACGAACATGGAGCCCCATCTAGCCTCCCGCGCCGCCTTCTTCGCCTTCGATGAGCGGCACGACTGGCAGTTGACCGGGGTCCCCCTGGGGTTCGCGCTGCTGGTGCTGGACCTCGTGGCGGTCGTCGTCAGGCCGGCTTCCGTCCTCGTCGTGGTCCGGACTTCATCCTTCTTTGTACTCTTGGGGCTGTCGTCTTTCTTCGTGGTCTCTGGGGCCTCTTCCCTCTTGGTAGTCTCCGGGGCGTCGTCCTTCTTGGTCGTCGTCGGCGGGTCCGGCTTGGCGTCGAGCGTCCTGCAGTCGCCCTTTTTCTTCCGCTTGCAGCCCTTGCTTGTCCCGACCGAGTCGGGCGCGTTGACCAGCGAGTCGAACGTGTTGTCGTAGTCGAGCTCGATCTTGTCCATGCCGCAGCTCTTCTTGACCCAGCCGTCGAAGAAGTCGGTCGGGTTCATCGAGTTCTCCGCGAACGACTTGGCGCCCTCGACGGCCGCCTTCGTCGCCGCCCGCGCCGAGGCCGCGGCCTGGCCGGCGCCGGGGACGAGGGCGAAGCCGATGTTGATGCTCTCGACGATCGCCTGCACGAAGACGCCGCAGATGATCTCGTCAAGTTTCGCCAGAGCCTCGATGACGGGGATGGCGATGGCCTCGGCGATCGGGTCGATCTGTTCAGCGCAGATACACTTGCCCGGGTACCACTCCCATCCGTCGGGGTCTTTGGGGTACGATCCTTCGGGGTCGTAAATATGCTCAGAGTGACACTGTTTTCGTTTTCGTTGTAGTCAGCGTCACTGGGACACAGTATGGACCGTTTTTCGGGAATTTGGGATGGACTTTGTGATCAACTCACTCCGATCTTGTCCTCCGGCTGGCCGTTCGCTTTGCAAAAGATACCGCAAGGCGTCAGGCCGTCGTTCGTGGCAAATGTGTCGATGTAAATGAGACAAGTGCCGTCCTTGGCCATGTGGTTGTAGAACTGTTGCAATCTCTCATCTCTGCGAGACAAGTCGGACGTCTGTTGGGAGCTGACGGCTGCAAAGAGCAAGCTGCCGAGCAACGACAGATACCCGAAAGCCCTCATTGTCGCGGCCAGACAGCAGAATAACCGGGATAAGAGGTGAGGGGAGACAAAAGGAAAGATATGCTGGTGTAATTAGTAGCTTGCTGGTTGATGAGAGTGGTCCAACAGCTGCTATTTCGAAGCTGGGACCTTGCCTTTATACATCCGTGTATTGATAGAGCCCCCTCAGACTATGAGAGACCGTGATCAAGTTAAGCCACCGATATTCTAAGATCCCAATTTAGTTCACGAGGGGGCCCTATTACCAATCTGCCTTGTGATAGCCAAGAGCCCAGAGGAACCCATCAGATTGATGTTTCCTTGAGGTCGGTGGGGGCGTAAGATCTCGGCCGAAAGCAGCCACTCCAGCACCGCACATCTTGGACTGATACAACACTGACCAAGAGCATTTCCCTTTTTGGATGTTGCCCAGAAACTGCGCCATGTAAGCAGCTGACTGTTCTGCGCGTAGCAATCCAAATTAGGGTTGGTGCTGCCCAGGAACCGCGCCCTGTCTGACACATTTGCGCGTTGCAACCCAAAAGATCGCGCATGTTCAGGGGGCTGACATGTTCCTGACCAGCGGCGCTTGGTTGGGATAAGGTGGTGTTGGGGTAGATCTTCACTGCCAATCGGAAGCCCAGCATTGCCAGGCATGAAGACTTACGGCCTCCAACGGCGCCTCCAGCGGCAAGTCGGCCCCTTCGACGGCCCCTTTGGCGGCCACGTTAACCGCCTTTTAGCCTCTTGGGGGGCCTTCTCGAGCAGTATCCTTGTCAGCAGTTAAGAGAAGCTTCAGTAGCCCCTTTGTCAGTGGCTCGTCTGGCAGCTTCAACCCGTGAAAGAGAAGAATAGGCCTCCAGTACCCTGTTTCTTGGGTACCACGAATTATAGGAGAACAAGCCTTACACAACAGCAGCAAATTAGAAAATGGTGGAAGCTAGCAACATTGAATAATGGTCAGAGGATTTGTTAGAAAACGACAAGCTAGCTTGTAGTACGATGGGTGTTTAATGTCAACCAACAGCCTAATGTTGCTAGGGATGCAGGCATAAAGCAACATCTGTACATTCTTTGACTGGCACCAACTGACATCAGGGCTAGCCTCGTGACACGGGCAAGCCATCGGTCTAGCCTTTTCCGCATTGTTCATATTTACACGCGCATTGTCTGAAACTTACTGGAGTGCCTCTTCTCTGGGGCCAATGATTTCGAAATGAGACATCCGACTCTCGGCCCGAGTCATCAACACATCAACTCAGCTGGCAAAGGGTTTGAGCTTCTCAATGAAGTATCCACTGGCTTCATGATCTATCTTGAGGCATCATCCACAAAAAGGACTTGCCAGGGTGTCTTTCAGCCCTGGTCTCAGCATGTCCGGTGTCCTAAGATATCTCCTGTGTTGACGCGCAGAACGTGAAGAGTTTTCTGTGGTTTCTGACATTTAAGCATGCCGCCTAAAAACGAATTTGGACGCCAGATGCAACGGGTTCAAGGCACTTTCCGGACCATGATAGATATATTCATGTTCTCGTGAACTATTCTCTAGGTTGGGGGAAAACAAAATTGCTCACGTGAAAGACTGGTTCGGGAACTGCTCCTCCTATAAATGTGGGCAATTGGCGAGACCCGTTTCTTGATTACCGCTGCCCACACCCGATCTCGACTCAACAACCACCAACTGAGTTCCGTCAGTGCCAAACTTCCAAGACCTACTTCCACCCTGGAGACAGAATTTTCAGGAATATTTTACAAATGAAACAACGTGATCGCTGACCGATGGTTGACTGTCCGTTGTGTTCGCCGACTTGAAAAGCTGCCGCCTGCCACAGATGGGATTCCAACCAGCTAACCGACAAAGCTCGGATGAAAGAATTTCACTCAGGAGCTGCGAGGTTGAAGTGAGGGGTTTTAAGGCACAATTAAGTCAGACTACCCACTTTTCGGCACCCCCCCCATTTCGGCACCCCAAAAATGCCTCAAATGCCTCATCACCAGAACATACCCCTCAACTTTCAACATCAACAACATTTTCTATACTTATGCGAATAACCTCATTTTTTCCTCAGAGCTTCTTTTCAACCTTATGGGCCAGTATACCGAAGATGAAGTCAATCAGGCCCTTGACGCAATAACCAACGGCATGCCCATTAAGAGGGCTGGTCAGGTGTATGGCATCCCAAGATCAACACTTCAGTATCGGATTAAGGGCACTCAACCAAGGTCAATTGCCTTTTCTGACCTGCAGAGACTTTCTGTTAGTCAGGAGGCTAAACTGGCTGAATGGGTTCGCATTCAGCATGCCCTTGGTGTTGCCCCAACCCATCTGCAAGTGAGGCTATTCGCAGAAAGGATCCTCCATGCCATGGGGGATACAGAGCCTATAGGAAAAGGCTGGATCCAAGCCTTCTTGAAGAGGAATCCATCAGTCAAGGTCCAGAGAAGTCGCCCTATCGATTCTAGGCGTGTTAATGGGGCATCTACTGAGGTCATCAGGGACTGGTTCAAACTACTCGCCATACCAGAGATCACCAGCATCAAACCAGCTAATAGATACAACATGGATGAGACTGGTATCCTTGAGGGCCAGGGATCTAATGGGCTGGTGCTGGGCATGTCTGAGACGAAGTCTGTACGTAAGAAACAGCCTGGATCAAGGGCATGGGTATCCATCATCGAATGCATCTCTGCCCTGGGCCATGTTCTGAATCCCCTCGTTATCTATAAGGGCAAGGCAGTCCAGCAGCAGTGGTTTCCTCTAGACCTTGGCCCTTATGAAGGATGGCAATTCACTGCAACGGAGAATGGATGGACTTCAGATGCCACTGCAGTTGAATGGCTGCAGAAGGTCTTCATCCCTCAGACTCTTCCTCAGGGCAAGGAGGTCAGGCTGCTGATCATGGATGGACATGGGAGTCATACAACGACTGACTTTATGTGGTTATGCTATATAAACAACATCCATCTATTGTTCTTACCGCCACATACCTCCCATGTCCTCCAGCCACTTGATCAGTCAGTCTTCAGCCCTGTCAAGGCAGCCTATAGGAAGGAGCTTGGATACCTTGGTCAGTGGAATGATTCAACTGTTGTAGGCAAGAGGAACTTTATAGGCTGTTATCAGAAGGCTCGTACTGCAGGTATGACGATGCAGAACATTAGAAGTGGTTGGAAATGGACAGGGTTATGGCCTGTCTCTATGGCGAAGCCTCTGATGAGCTCCCTACTGCTCCCATCAACACCAGCAGCATCAGGATCATCTGATCAGGTCAGCAAAGGGCAGTCTGGAGGCAAGGAAGCTGAAGGATGGGTATCTGCGTCATCTGCAGTGGCATGGTCGACGCCAAGGAAGATGAAGGATCTAGCTGGGCAGTTGAAGCTATTCACAGAGCTGGAGAATGATGCCTTTACTCAACGCCTTCTATTCAGGAAGGTAAAAAAAGGCTTCAGCGAGCAGGCATATGAGCTGGCAAATACCCAGCAGAAACTGGAGCTTCTGCAGGCCCAAGTCACCAATACTGCAGTAAGGAAAAGAAGGGCAGTCCAGCTGGATCCTAACACTAAGTTCGCCAACATCAAAGACATCCAGCAGGCGCAACTTAAGGCTGGGGAAAAAGAGGATGATGCAGCCGAATCCAGCGACTCTGAATACCCTAGTGAAGCTGAAAGCTGTATTGTTGTTGCATCTAGAAGAAGTCAATGATTAATTGAAGTCGACGAGTATGATGGGAATAGCTTCATTTTTGGGGTGCCGAAATGGGGGGGGTGCCGAAAAGTGGGTAGTCTGACTTAATTGAAAAAAAAAAAAGAAACTTGGGGTCCGGAATCTGGTTAGCTTAACAACAGAGATTAATGAACAGGAGGTCGTTGGCTTTCTTAAACTGGCTTCATCCAAGGCGAATTAGTCCCACTGTGACAAGAAACCAAGTACTCCAGCTGGTTTAAATTGTCTCGAATGGATGACACCATTTATTACCCGTTGGTCAAGTTCTCTGGCATTTTCTAATCAACCTGACCTGTTAGAGAGAATCATGTCTGAAGCACATGAAGAGTCGAAAGCATACGAGCTTTCATGGCGGGCCTCAGGGCTGACGGCCGCCGGCGAAACGCAACAATCATGTGAAATCAACCGCGTCACCGGCACCTTCTCATCGGGCCCAGAATCCACCCTGATCTTGATGGGTGGCGCCAGACCCGGAGCCATCGTCGGGAAAATTGACAGGTCCATGATCCAGAAGGTCAAGATGAACTTCCCGTCACGCAGCGTCGAGGCTGCGTACCGCGCCCCCGACGGCTACTTCGTCTCGCACGGTGGCCTGGGCCGCGTCGAGTGGAATGTGACGGGCATGAGCGGAGACCATGCTACGTGGAGGCTTTCCGATGCGGGCGGGAGGGCCCTGTCGATCTCCAAGTTGCACGCGTCGGGCCAGATGGGGGCGATCGAGATCATCAGGATGGATTTGCCTCGGAACTGTTGGACGAGGTTGTTGGTATTACAGATCATTTAGCTAGATGCACGGCTTAATAAGACAAGGTTATTTGTAATTGCTAGGTAGGTTGCAGAAGAGAGGTTGTCGAGGAACCTGCTGAGGAGCGCCAATTGAGCAGCATCATCTGGGGCAGGGTTGGGTATCCAAGCTGCTGCGTACGTCCGTTGACTGTCATGAGTTATAGGACAGGGATAGGCTCGTTGAGGAAGCGGGGGGGAAGGGCTATGTGGTCTCTCCACAGGCACGGAATATTTGTTCCTCGGGCGTTCCCAAATCTTCAGCTTCAATTCTAGATGGGCTGATACGTCTTGGCAGTCCCGCCATTGGCGAAAGATGAGGTCTATTGGCATCTAGTGGGGTAATAAAGATGCAGAAGCTGATCTCTATTGGTTTGTTGGCCCCCCCTACATGAGATGCGTTTCTACGTCCGCAACATAGTTTTGCTGTAATCGTGCCTTTATGATGATTCACAGTCCACTTCTGACATCCCCCGATCAAGATAGAGTGCTTGAGCTCAAACAAAGAGCCCCGTCAACGTCATGGATGAAGGTTGATTCTAATTACGCAGCATCCTATGATTGCCTGTCAGCAGATTAGTAAAGCAATCGTATCACACACTTATAAAGGTTGTTTCAACTACCCGTGTCTGGTTATGGTCAACCAGATACAGCACTCACCAAGAAACACTGTCCTACCCAACACCTCCGCCCCCCACGCAACCGAAAATGGCTGGAAAAATGGAAGCCCTCGTGACCGAAACTCCAAGCGGCAGTGCACCAATCATGGTGAAGAAGTCGATCCCCGTGCCCGAGCCTGCCCCCAACCAGGCTTTGGTGAAGATTTCACACATTGCCCAGAACCCAACGGATAGTAAGGCATGACTTATGTGCAAAGACAGCACTACGGCACCTGCTGACGTGTGCTTCAGTTCAGTCTCTTGATAGCAACGCATTTGGGGCAGACGCCGTCCTCGGCTGTGACTTTGTCGGCGTCGTGGAGAAGACGGGCGACAAGTGCAGCAAGCTCGCTGAGGGAGATACAGTAGCGGGGCTCGTCTGGGGAGGTAAATAATTCATGAGCAAAACTTTGCTTGAATAACGAAAGGCTGACAGAAGAACAGGTGAGATCAAAGGCCTCGGTGCCTACGGGGAGTACTCCCTCGCCGACGACAAGATCAGCTTCCGGGTCCCCAAGAACATCTCGTTGGAAGAGGCCGCAACGCTTCCCCTGGCTTCCATGACTGCGTGGCTCGCCCTCTTCTCCAAAGATTCGCTCAGCATCTCGCGGGACAGCGGGTCGGACGCTTCCATCTTGATCTGGGGCGGCAGCTGTATGTCCCCCCGAACCTCACATCATTGTCAAGCAGACTGAAACTGACCGTTCCAATTAGCCAGTGTTGGATCATACGCGATTCAGATCGCGGCACTCCACGGGCTCAACGTCATCACGACATGCAGCCCCCGCCACTTTGACCTGGTCAAGTTGCTCGGGGCGAGCCACGTCTTTGACTACCGCGAGAGGGATGTCGTCGAGTCCATCAAGAAAGTCGCCCCTCGCCTCGAGTACGTCTTTGACACAATCGGGAACGAGACGTCGTCCGGCCAGGCCTCCCAGGCCATCACCGAGAGTGGTGGACGTCTCTGTACCGTGCGCCCTGGGAAGGCCAACACCGAGAACGTCACCAAGCAGACCAAAGTGACGGACGTGTTGGTCTGGACCGCGTTCCTGAAAGATCACCAATATGGACCGTTCAAGTGGCCGGTGAGTTGTTGACAGATTGACGTGTTTGCCGATGAATACTGACGTCCCAGCAGGCCAATGAGAGTGACCACAAGCTCGGTGCCGAATTCTTCGAAAAGCTCCCCGGCTGGGTCGAGGACGGCACGATCAAGCCCAATACGCCGCAGGTAATTCCGGGAGGTCTCGATAGGGTCGAGAAGGGGTTTCAGACTTATCGAGATGGGTCTATTTCGGGAACCAAGTTGGTGTACAAGCTGTGAATCGGACTTGACAAATGGATGGCACCCATGTCTGTGTGTCAAAACATGGCAAAAACAGTGTTCGATATTATGTCTCACCTAGTATTTCCTTTGATCAAGTGAACTTGTGACTTTAACTCCAACATTATCCATAAGTTACATACGTATTCCGAGTCTTGAGCTCTAAATCGACTTCTAGTGCACCGGCTTCCCTTCACCGGCCATCAGCCTGACCTTGACCTCCTCGGCCGGAGTCGCTGTTTGACCCTGAGAGAACTGCACGGCGTGTTGGGGAACCGAACCCTTCTGTGGCACGCCGCCCAGATCCACAGCTTTGTCACCGTTTAGCCTACTCCACTCCTTGCTCGACATCAGCAGGTTGCTGTGCTCGGGATACAAAAACGTCGTTAGGACCCGGCCCACGGTGACCTGCTGCAGGCGGTGTCGGAGGACGGCGACGGTCGAGGACTTGAGCACCGCCGCCAGGATGAGGGCAACAGCGATGCCTAGCATCACCAGCAACAGGACGAAGGCGGGGATGCCGAACGCCCAGCGGTACTTTATGCGCTTGCCCACCGGCTTCACGGTGATTCTCACGGTCTCGTCGGCGGCACCGGCGTTGCGAGGACCCAAGACGCCTTTGGTGCCGACAACGGCCGAGGCTGCGACGTCGGTCCATATGAGCTTGATGATCTCGGGAACCCGGTCGGGATCGTCCGATAGGGCCTGCCATCTCTTGAAGACGGGCATATTGGCCGCGCCGACCAAGTCAAACGGCCAGCCGGTGCCCATGGCCCCTCCGTCTGTTGTCGGCCCACCGAAAAGCGTCTCCATGACACCGGACGCAAAGTCGCTTCCAGGTATGTTGTATCGCAAGATTCCATTAGGGCCTCCAAGCGTGGCCCCTCCTAGAGAGTCGGAGTATCCGGGCAGATGGAAGGCGGGTTGTTTGACGGTAGAGATGTTGGGTCTCGTGGCGTACTCGGGCGAGATGATGCCCCATACAGCGCTGATTCCGTCCATCGCGAGACCGGAATCCTCGAGGCCCCAGAGCGGGGTATCATCTGGGTTGGCGTACTCCTTGGGGCTGATGGAGGTGACGGTGAGGCTGTCGAGACCATTTGTTCCGTTGACGGAGAAGCTGACCGTCTTGACAACCGCGCGAACGGCCGCCGCGCACGAATGCAGCGAGGACGACCACTTGCTGTGGTTCTCGAACAGCGCCGTGGAAGCACCGCCGTCCACCCTCCGCGGGGCTCCCCGCATCAGCCCGCAGGCGACGTAGATGTTGGAGATGTTGGCAAAGTCTCTGGCGCCGGCCCCGGAGCAGATGATGTTGGCGCCCCGGAAGTCGGTCGACGTGACCTTGAACGGATTCGACCAGTTCGCCGCCTTGTTTCTGCCGGAGGAGGTCCCCAGCAAGTCGAGGTAGCTTCCGTACTTGGAGCTGAAGCCCAGGGCGCGGTAGTTGGTCAGGGCCTGCTCGGCGAGGGGGAACTCTTTGCCCAGCTCGGAGTCGAGGTACGACCACGCCTTACGGCCCTCGCTCGCGTTTTTGCCGGTCGTGACGTTCAGGTACATCATGGTCCACGCGTTGTTGAGGAAGGCCGCCTTGTATGCGCGCGCGCGCAGGTCCGGGTTCGACTGCGCGTTGTCGTGGTCGTACGTGGGGTAGGTCTGGTTGATGTTGACGAAGCCCCCGCGGTCCGTCAGCCTCAGCTTGTCGATGCCCACGTTGCTGACGGTCGAGTTCATCGTGATCTCAAAGTCCAGCGTCAGGTTGGTGTTGACGCAGCTGGCGATCGGCTCGATGAAGAGGAGGTCCTCGAACCAGGTCGCGCCCTGCTCGACGTTGGTGGGCGCGGTGTGGTTGCGCAGGCCGATGCCGCCGTTCTCGGCGTCCACGACGAGGCCCTCGACGACCTTGACGCTCGGGTCCATGATGTGGCTCTCGAGTTGGCGGTAGGCCCCGACGGCGACCTCGGTTCCGTTGTCGACGATCCTGTCGGGCCGCGTCGTGATCTGCCGCCACTCGATGTCGAAGAAGTTGGAGACGGTCGTGCGGCCCTTGGTCCCGCTGGAGAAGATTTCCCGCACAATCGGCGCGATCTTGGAGCTGTAGCCACCGGGCATGGTGAAGTTGAATGTTCCGTTGCTTCCCGTGACGAGCACACTGTTGCCCGAGTAGGGGCATGGGGCCGGGCCGGCCGTGAACCCATGACCCCAGGAGCACGCCCGGGAAAAGTTGTGAAGTCCCCTCTCAGAGGTGCCGGCGCCGAAAGACCCGGTGTCTCTGAGGTAGGCGAACGATCCCACCCTGGAATCCAGCGTGTCAAGCTCCTCGTAGAGTCCCAGTGGCGTCACGACACCGGTGATGGCTATGAGAACCCCAATGATGGGGACGGACCACGAGATGAGCGAAATCTTGAGGCGGGCGCCATGGGTGAGGACAGAGTCGGACTGGAGGATTGTTGGCCACCAGGTTCTCTGGATCACGCGACTGGCGATGTTCCTAAGAAGAGTCAGCCACGGGATTCAAAACAGCTGATGTTCACTCACCACGTGGCAGCAGTCTCAGTATCTTGGAGCAGGCCTGCGAGGATCAAGGCAATGGCTGTTGGGCACCATATCTGAGCTGTTCAAGTCAGATCCTGTCTTACACATTAACCCCAGCGGTACGATACATACCAACAACAATTGCTGCGGCGATAAAACCAGCCACATATCCTACCGTGAGTTCAATCATGTTGCAAGACTTGGGTATTGCAGCACAGTCAGTTCAGGCCGTGCCGGACTACGAGAATCTTGATGAACCCCAAATGTGGGAGACAGAAACTTCCAAGCGCCAGGAATGGTTGGAAACATGTCATAAATAAGTCTCACGGCCCATCAACCTCTTTTTTAAGCTTCCCCGTTTCTTCCCTGCCTGCCAAGGACGCCTCTATACTCTATAGCCAGCACACGACCACAGCATCAGGGGCGACAGGGTGCGCATCCCACGGCCATTGGCCGTCCGTCGAGCGTCACGCACACTAGTGCGATGGGTTTTCTTATTTCGAGATTCACAAACGCTAGGGATCCCGACGAGCTGAACTTTTAGCTCGGCCTGTCATTTGTTAGTGTGGCGTCGGGTACGGCAACCCTTGACGTTCTGGATTCTGAGTCGTGGCGGGACTGGTGTAAGCGGAGGAAATATCCTCCCTTTTGTTTCTGGCTGCACATCCCTGCCAAGACGAGGGGAACAGCCACGGCCGAGCTGCGCTTGTGGCGGTTTGTGTTAAGGTAGTGCAAAACACCCACAGCCAGAATAACAGATCATGGCTACCCAAGTCAGGCGGGCTGTGACGTGATCTGTGAGTCGACTGACTTCTGTCGTCTCTTGCACCTCGTCCAGAGGACGAAGCTCGCCGATGTCCGTCTTGCGGCTGTCCAACATCTTGCATATCTGACAGTTGAGGTCCAATCACTGGTGGATTGGTAAGAAAGCAACTGCAGGAGCCAAAGAAATGGGGGTCAGGTCGTGATGGACATCAGCTGCACCTGGAAGTCACATTCGAAGCGCCCGTCTTTTACAAAGCCCCTCCGAACAATGACGGCGGACCGGAGATGGCCGGCGAGGCTTGAGCTATGGAAAGCACCGCAACCAGTTGCAGATGCAGCCAAGTTGACTCGAACGTGGTCCACGAGCCCTCCAAATGGGAAAGCAGTCCCACGATCCACAACGAAACAGCCACTTGGTTTTGGCTTTTGGTTACCCTCGAATGAATGAAGCATGTCTTGAAGCAGTGGGGGCTACGAGAGGTCCGGAGCGACGGACTGCCACGCATAGTTCCACCAGATCAGGGGTATCCAACTATAGCTGTAAAGGTGCAGTCTAAACGAAGGTGTTCAGACATGATGCTTACTGTCAGAAGGCCATATGCCACAACGATGCTCAGCCACTTGGTGCAGTTTGCCGCAATGATGGGTATACGCTGGAGGGTCTTTGACAATTTGAATGAATCCCTTCGAGCAGAGGGCAGCAGCTTCATTCCCACCAGCAGTCGCGCGCCTCATTCTGGCTTAGCATTCACCATTGAAGAGAACGAAATAACCTCGGTTAGAAAGACGCCTGATCCAGCGTCAGAATCGAAGAGCTCTGCTACGGAAGAGTGCCGACTCTATGCCCTGCTGAACGAGACTCAGACGAAGAATTTGAGTGGAAGAACTTCCGCCTATGAAGTCCTCTGGGACTGGCGTCAAGTTGAAAAGTCTAGAGCTGGTCACCCTCGAGGCCATCATCGACACCCACCCTGGTCGAGGTTGGATTTAACGACCACACCACTCTTTCTTAAATCCAAAAGAAGGGGAGTACAGAAACCTCTTCCTAGTTAACCCAGGAGTATAACCCTGTCTTTTAAGTCTGACTAATTGCATCCCATAGCCGTTGTTGAAGAAGTTGTAGGTGTGAGAGGAAAAGTCTTGCACATGAAGAGCAGACGTTTTCGTTTCCTACCAAATCCCCCCAAATTCAACGGTCAAACTTGAGGTTCAACGCATCCGAATAATATCCCACTCAGCTAATTGTCTTTGCGCAGCGTTCCGTGGTGGCTCTAGGGTCACATGGCATTGTATGAGTAAGCTCCACTCTGCACTCCATTTTGCGAACGAGCTTCTTCTCTTACAACGCCAAAGATCTGTGCTGAATGTGCTCTGGTACCATCTACAGGAGGTGATAGCTGCTTTTGACAGCCTTTGCACTACAGAAGGAGATATGAGGGTCTTCGGCAGGCTTCTTCAGGTAGCACTCCGGGCTGAGAACAGCGGCTTGTAAAAAAATAACTGAATTCGAATCTTTGGTCTGGAGTACCAACTGATTCGGCCCATAGTAGCACCACGGACGAAGAGGGAATCTCAGAAGCTAAAAACGCACGTACATATGGACGACATGGTCCACAACGTATGGAGAATGGACGGACATATGCAGGGGACAGCTCGGCTTCATCGTCGCCTGCAGAGAGCGCCATGGAGTCTCCACCACCACGACGTTAGGATTCTCGAGTCTCTGGACCGGCAGAGAATCGGTATTGGAAATGCAGCGCTTGGCAATTTGGCCAAGTCTGGTCTTTCAAATGGTCTGTTAGTTGGCGCTGCATGGATTTTATAAGAGGGACGTCCAAGTTATGGACAGCGAGTTGATGGGGACTGGACAGCCGGTCTTCTTTGTATGAACCGGACCGAGGCATGCACAGATCGGTTACCTGGTTGTGTACTCCTTTGGCGTTAATGTCATAGTCATAGTAGTAGCCAATCATACAATATGAGTGAGTCTCAAGGCACATGATCAACAGTTAGGGATGCAATATGCTCCCTCCCGCCTTCTTGCAATCAAAACTAATCGGTTTGACGCTATTGGCCGTGGCTGTGTTTGCATGTCATCGTCCTACGAAACAAAACTCTCGGGAACGTAAGACAAGGCCAGCCAACGCCCCCTGAGCCGGAATGGAATGCATGGGTGGCAGGGTCTTATCGAACAGGAGCCACGGCTCCGGAAATACGGCAAACTTATCGCAGCTCCGTCATCCGCCGTGCCAGATCAGATGGCTATAGAAGGATCCTTGTACACCTAAGAATCGAATCCCCGCAATGGCAAAGATAACGCCGGGATGCTCGATTGGCCAATGCAGGGAACGGTTGCTCGAGGACGGGTGCAACGAGGGGGAATTGGCCTTGACGATGAACGGTGCTACCCTCTATTATCAAGGACCTTTTGTAAAGAGACCTTCAGTCACAATCAATGGCTCTGATTAGTTCCGCGGCAATTGATAACGGACAACACCATGGCACGCGTTCCGCCCCCATAGGGCCGGATGGGTGCAACCCTACATAACTGCGCCGATGCCGCGCCGGGCGCTATTGTCTTGGCTATTGCTTGTCTTTTGCTTGTTTTCTCGCGCCATCACCACATCCGCACCACCAGCATGGCCGCCGACATCAGCCACACGCCGCCAGAGTACGTCGACTCGGAGAAGTCTGCAGTCCCGGACAAAGACAGCTTCAAGACGGCCCGCAACATCCACGACCAAGACGTCGAGCTCGAGAATGGACACCTCGCCGAGCTGGAGGTCGACATGGGCCGGGTCCTCGACGAGGAGGGTGAGGGAGACTACGAGGCCGACACCTCTCCGTTCCCGCAAGTGAGGGCCGTTGTGCCCGAGACGGACGACACCGCGATCCCGATCAACACGTTCCGGGCTTGGTTTCTTGGTATCGTACGCAAAACTCCCACCTCTGCGCGATGGTTGGCTTCCTCCCCCCCTTCCCCCTAGCTAACTAACCGTGACCAAGATCTTCGTCTTCCTCGGCGCCGGCGTCAACCAGTTCTTCTCGCTGCGCTATCCCGGTGTCCACATCGTCTCGCTCGTGGCAGAGCTGCTGGCGTTTCCCCTCGGCGTCGCGCTGGCCAAGATCCTGCCCATCAGCCGCTTCAACCCGGACCACCACTTCAACATCAAGGAGCACGCCCTCGTCACCATCATGTCGAACGTGTCCTTCGGCTTCGGGTCCGCCGACGCCACCAACATCATCCAGGCCGCCAGGCTGTACGGCTTCACCATCCCCCCCGGCTTCTCGGTCCTGGTCGTGCTGTGCTGCCAGCTTAGCGGGTACGCCGTCGCCGGCCTCGCCACGCCGTGGCTCGTCAAGCCGGCGAGCATGATCTGGCCCGGCGTGCTCAGCAACGTGGCGCTGCTCAGCTCCCTCCACTCGAGGGCCAACGCGGTCGCTGACGGGTGGAGGATCACACGCATCAAGTTCTTCATGATCGTCGGCGGGTGCGCCTTCGTCTGGTACTGGTTCCCCGGCCTCATCTGGACGGGGCTGAGCTACTTCACGTGGATCTGCTGGATCGCGCCCAACAACCTGGCGGTCAACCAGGTCTTCGGCATGGTGACGGGCATGGGGCTGTTCCCCCTCACCTTTGACTGGTCCATGATCGCATACAACACCAACCCGCTCCTGAGCCCGCACTGGGCCGCGTTGAATGTCTTCTTCGGCTTTGCCTTCTTCTTCTGGATCATCACGCCGGCCATCTACTACAGCAACACCTGGTTCACCTCGTACATGCCCTTCTGCACGGCGGATGTCTACGACCGGTTCGGCACGCTGTACGACGTGTCCAAGGTGCTGACGAACAACGAGTTCGACCAGCAAAAGTACGCAGAGTACTCACCCCCGTATCTGCCTGCAACGTTTGCGTTTGTCTATGGGCTGTCGTTTGCGTCCATCACGAGGTATTTTTCCATCCCCCCCCCCAAAAAAAAGGTCCCGATTGGATCAACTTACGCGTTACAGTGTCCTATCTCATGTATACTTCTTCCACTTTGACGAAATCATGCACGCCATGAGAGGCACGCTCAAGCTGGACATTCACGCACGTCTGATGAAGTCCTACAAGACCGTCAAGTGGTGGTGGTGGGTCGTCATCCTGCTCGTCGTCTTCGGCATGAGCGTCGGCACCGCCCAGGGCTACGACACCGGGTTGCCGTGGTGGGGAGTCATCCTCGCCTTCGTCATCCCGGCTGTCTACATGGTCCCCTGCGGCATGATCCAGGGCGTCACAAACGTCGATGCCAACCAGCTGAACGTGCTGTCAGAGTTCATCGGGGGCTACTTGTTCCAGGGGAAACCTGTCGCCAACATCCTCTTCAAGATCCTGAGCACAGACGTCGTCGGTCAAGGTCTATACTTCGCGGCGGATATGAAGCTGGGGCATTACCTGAAGATCCCGCCCATGACTCTCTTCTTCGCGCAGGGTCTCGCTACCATTCTTGGAGCCTTGACCCAGACCGGTGTCACACTCTGGATGCTGGGCAATGTGGACGGCATCTGTACGGAAGACCAGCCCAACGGCTTTTCTTGTCCCAATGGTCGTACCGTATTCTCTTCTTCCGTTATCTGGGGTCTTGTTGGGCCCGCGCGTCTCTACTCCGTCGGCGCCATCTACTCTGGCCTGCTGCATTTCTTCTGGATCGGCCTCATTCTGCCGCCCATCACGTACTTCATCTTCAAGAAGACCCGTTCGGAGTTCATCCGGAAGATAAACTGGCCGCTCATCTTTGTCGGGACATACAACGTCCCTCCGGCCACCGGCATCAACTACTCCTCCTGGTACATCGTCAACCTGGTCTTCAACAAGATCATCTACCGCAAGTTCTACGCCTGGTGGAGCAAGTACAACTACGTGCTCGCCGCGGCGTTAGACACAGGTCTTGCCATCAGTGGCATCGTCATCTTCTTTGCGGTGACTTATGGTGGGTTTACCCAGGGCAGCTCATCTAGCGCGCGATCAAATACTAACAGACATGTTTCCAGGCCCGAATGCGCAGTTCCCGGATTGGTGGGGGAACACCGTCTGGCAGAACACGGCGGATGGTCTGGGGCTGCCCTGGTTGGAGATGCCTGCGGTGGGATATTTCGGCCCTGCGAACGGGACTTGGTCTTAGGGATGAGGGCACAATAACAAGACCGTGGCCCTGAGGAACAGAACTGAGGATAAACTCGGCAGTTTTGATGATCGAAGAAGCCTGGCGGGTGGGGTCAGTGGAGGGTCATGAGCCATGCTTCCAAGCACCCTCAATGTAACAATAGGTGTGTCGTTCAGGTCTCAAAGAGACTGCGGATAGAAAGAGAGATTTTCGATAACGCTGACTGTTCTCTCAGTCTTCTTTCGGCCCACTAATTTTAATCTTCAAAGGCAGCGAGGCAAATTGCAGCGATAGACACGATGTTTGCGTAGCGTTCGATTCGAGAGCAAGTTTCCAGCACACCGGACTCACCTCTCTGTGATGCCCTTCCCCTCGCCACAAGCTTCCCCTTGCCACAAGCAATTCCAACGCGGATACACGCGTGCGAAACTGCTTAGCAAAAAACAGGTAAGCAAGCCCCATTCCGAGCTTGATCTCCCTAATGGGCACACCGGTCCCCGTCTGGGGAACTGACCCCGTTCGACTAGCCTCCCTCGGTCCAGCCCGGGGAAACGGTACGACAGGGGCGGACTCCTACCACCAGCATCACACTGGATGTGTATCTGCGAATTGTCTGCAGAAGGTGATTCCAGGGTGCCACGCGGAGTCGGAATTTGACCGACAAAACGAAGCACGCCATCGCCTGCACGTCGGGCTTATCATTGTTATTGGTCACCATCAAGTTGCGTCTTCTGGCCTGCCGCCACATCTTCATGTACCCAACTGCCCACCCATGCCCCCGAAATCGCAGCAAGAAATCGCACAGCTGTCTTTAGAGAAGTTACAGCTTCCCTTTCTCATTGGTCTCTCTTCCGGAGTTAACGCCTCAATATTGAAAAAGAGGCGTTCACCATGACTAGCGCACACACCCAGCCTTGAGCCGGCTGTCCATGTCGCCATGAGACCCGCCAAAGACGACACCGTCCATGGTCTTTTGGGACCGCAGACTGAATTTGAAAATGGCTGGAAATCAGATTCTGAAAGACGTAGATAAGAGCGTCTGGTGCCCAGTCTGCGGATAGTACACTGTCACGCTTTGCATGCCAACTTGACCCAACACCGGCAAAAATGTCACAACCACTGGAAAAACAGTCGAAACATGATCCGGCCGTTGGGGAGAAGGATGCCGGAGTCCACGTCGGGATCGAAGGACAGTACCAGGTCGATGCAGAGGGCCCGGTGTACAAGGACTCGAAACGGACTTGGAAATCATTTTTCTGGTCAAGTGAGTTGGCCGCAGAGCTTCTAGCTACGGTAAACCCAGGCTAACATGCTCAGCCCTCGATGTCCCGAAAGAGGAAGCCCGGTTTCTGACCAAGCTCGACTTGACTCTGATCTCTTCATCTGCACTGGGTGTCATGTGTCGCTATCTGGATCAGGTCAACATCACCAACGCCTTCAGTGAGTGGACAAGACAGACCGAGGCGACTGAACGACATACTGATCCCTCCCCAAGACAGCGGTATGAAGGAAGATCTTGCGCTGTACGGCAAAGAACTCAATTACGCCAATGCCATTTGGAGTGCAGCATACGTCTTTGGACAGGTCCCGTCAAATTTGCTCCTCACACGAGTAAGCTGATGTTTTTCCATATATACGGCATTGCTTGCTAACAAAAATTGTTCAGGTCAACGCTCCGCTTTACATCGCCTTCCTTGAGTTTGCGTGGACTGTTTTCACCTTTGCCACTGCTGGCGTCAAAGACGTCAACCAGCTCTACGTGTTCCGGTTCTTGTCAGTTTTCTCTTCCCATACCTTTCTACCTGTCTTTCCATCTCTGTCCCTCCTACGCATCCGCTCTGCTCATCCTAGACTAAGCCAGCTGCTAAATCCGTCGCAGTGTTGGCTTATTCGAGGCCGGACACTTTCCGGCCGTCATGTACGTGTGCTCGAGCTACTACAAACCCCACGAGCTGGCCCGGCGGAATACGTTGATCCAGATATTCACATCTGTCGGCCCTCTGTTCTCTGGCTTCCTCATGGCTGCGGTTCACGCGGGCCTTGACGGAGCCAGCGGCTTGCCGGGATGGCGATGGATGTACATGTAAGTAGCCCCAACAATGAATGGGCCGGCCCAGGTGAATGCGAACTAACCGGAGAACAGCGTCTGCGGATGCATCTCGCTTCCATGCGCAGTTTGGACTGCGTTTGCAATGCCTCAGCTTCCTTCCCGTGCAAAAGCCAACTGGTCAGTCCCCCTCGACCTCGTAGCTTTCTGACATTCACCTAACAATTACACCCTCTGGAAGGATCTTCACCGAGAAAGAAATCGAGCTCGCCCGTGCCAGAATGCCAACCGAGACCAAGCCCTTCACCGGTCTCTTCAAGTGGAAAGACATACGCCGCTGGCACACGACTTGGCACGTGTACCTTTGTGAGTAGGATTGTAGCGTCACTTGGCCTGGTCACGGCTGACAGAGTTACAGTCCCTCTGTTCTTCGCATTCCTCACGCAAGTGGGCCAGTCTGGAGGATCCAGTAAGTTCGGCCCAGGCAGACTCTCATGAAAAGTCGGGCATCCGACGGCTAATACTTCCAAAGTGATATTCTGGGTCAAGAGCTACAATACGCCTGGAAAGCCGGCCGTGTTCTCGGTGGCTGAGATCAACATCATTCCTCTCGGTGTAAGTCGATGTGACTCTCTGGCCGTGGTTAACTCGAGCTCACATAACATCAAGATCAACATCATCTCCATCGTCTGCACCCTCATCAACTCTTGGGTATCCGACAGCCTGCCGGGCGCGGCGCGGTGGCCCGGTATGCTGTTCGCGAGCGTCATGGCCATCATCTTCCCAATCGCCCTGGCCGCCACGCCGGTCCATCCTCCCAACATTGCAACTCGTTGGACCTTGTATTGTAAGCTTGACAAACCACACCACGCATTTGTCACATCATAGACAGCTGACGAGTTTCTCCTTGCGCAGATCTCACTGCCCTTTCCGGTACGTGTGCAGGTCTCACGTGGACATGGGTGAACGAGACGAACCGACACGATCCCGAGAAGCGGGCATACGTTTCTGCTTTGGTCAGTAGCCTCCGGAAATACTCGCTTGATATGCGTAGGCTAACCATGGGATTTTCCCTCAGATGAACGCGTTTGCCTACATCTTCACCGCTTGGGTTCCGATTTTCACCTTCCCGGCCAATCTCCAGCCGTATATCGTCACCGGTAACTACATCACGGCTGGCTTCGGTGCCGCTGCAGCGATAACAGTTCTCGTCATCCGTCGCTTTTACAACCGGGATCTCCAAAAGAAGCAGATCCTCAAAGTCTAGGGCATCACAAGAAGCAATATGAGCCCGCTTGTGAAGGACACTTCTCACCTCAGTCGCCGAAGGAACAACTGGTCTTGGTGTTGTAGTGTTGTATAAGTGCGTCGCAACAGAGAAAAAATGTTCACTGCATTTGAGAGACCTAGGGCTACAATAAAAAATGGCTGCCATTTGGTCAAAGAGAATAACAAGCAGAGGTTTAGCAGCTCGCAGACGAGGGATCGGCTACTGTCTAAACTATACCCACTCGGTTTACTTGATTTCCGGAAGGCTTATAGTCCAACAGACCATGCTATACTATAATCAAGACAGCGTGAGTACGTCGCAGACGAAGCATTTATCGCCAATGAAGAGCAAGATCTACATATGGTACGAAACCTCGGACCCAATCTCCTCGTGCACAGCGTCGAGAGCCAATACGACCTCTTGGGGAAGAGGGCCCTGCTCAATTATGTCCAAGTTAGCCTCAAGCTGCTCTCGACTGGAAGCACCAACGATGACGGAATCGCCATGCTCCTTGCTCAGGATACCGTGGTAAACCGTCCACCGCAGAGCAGCTGCGTGCCCGCTGACACCATGCTTCGACGCGACGGCAACCGCCTTGTCGGCCGCAGCCACGATGGACGGCTTCTTGTAGATCATGGACCATGCTGCACCCGCGGGTAACTTCATCAAGACGAGAAAACCAGTCAGCAAAGTGCAACCGGCTGGTGAGACTCAAGACGACGCGCTTACCGATTCGTCGAACCGTCCGCCTGGTCTGGCAGTTTTGTGGTTGCCAGCGAAGAATCCCGACGCGGCAGGACTGTACGCATTAAAGTCGATCCCGTTCTCCCGCAGGATCGGGAAGAGCTCCTTTTCGCCGCCCCGCATGATGGGGTTGTAGGGGCCTTCGTAGACGCTGGGCTTGACAAGGCCGCGCGCCTCACATATGTCGAGGAATTGCCTGACTTCCCCGGCGGTGTAGTTGGAGAGGCCCCATTTCTTCACTTTGCCCTCCTTGACTGCCTGGTCCATGGCGACGCAGGCCTCTTCAAACGGCGTGGTCCGGTCAGGTATGTGCAGGAACTCCGTGTTGATCTGCTTGACCTTCAAAGCCTCGAGCGAGGCGTCGATCTCGCTCAGGACGTTGTCCGTGGTGTGTTTGAACGCCCATGACATAACTTTTGTGTCGATGATGAATCTCTCCCCGGCACCGGCGGCTCCGAGCCGGGCTTCGGAGCTTCCCGGGGCGTTGGGTGAGTACATGCGCGAGGTGTCTAGGTGGTTGTAGCCGCGTTGGAGAAAGATGTCGAGGAAGCCATTCACTTCTTCGGGGGTGTAGAAACGTGCCATTGGATCGGCGGACGTGTCACCAACCTGTGATTGTTCACTACCCGAATCGTTTGATGGCTCAGCTGAGCGGCTGGTGAACGTGCTGAAGCAGTACACTTACGCTTTGGACCCCAAGGATCAAATTCAGAGGTGATTTGTTGACGGACGACATCGTAGCTACCAGTCCCTGCACGCACAAACGAGGAGGGTTGAGGATGAGACTGCGAGTAAAATGAGAAAGAAACGACGTAACTTGCTGTTGGATTCTCCCATCTAATACTTCACTCAGTGCATGGTGCTCTGCTTATGTATGCTGGCTTGCTATTCGAGGTACGTTGGTCTCGTCTCCAAGCTTGGATTGTTGCGCCAAGCGGCACGCGCCCAATCACCGAGGGCTCTACCGGAAGGATTCAATGCTTGGCCACAATGCCTCAATTTCTTTGGCCATTACTATTGCTGAAGGATGCCACATACATCATACTCTATAGAAGCCGGGCGTAGCTGTTGCTTCTGCCAGGGTTTTCCCGTTCTCCATTCGAGTTTGAGTTTGAGATGGCCAAGAAAGATGACGATGTTCCAGCCCCCAAGGCGCGATATGAAGAAGAGGCACCAAGGTGTCAGTTTAGCAGAGAGAAAATGGGTTGGGAGCTCCTCAAATTTGACGTTTGTTCCGGAAAAGTCAGTTGAGGATATTTACTGTAATGTGCTCAAATCTAAACTTCCTTCACTGTGTGATTTGAAATAGGGAGTGGGAAAGTTAAAATAACGCCGATGCCAGAAAATTGACTCACATAAATCCATTCAAATCAGAGGGACTAGCAAGAAGTGAGCTCCGTTATTGTAAGTTCTAGTTGTTACTGGATACAACGGTTTGTTCGACCTGTCTTGCAGAAGAGGCTTTGGATCGACGATGTGGTGCCGGGTAGACCGTCCCAGCTCCAGCTTTAAGCGGCACAACTCACATCATATTTGCGGGTTCGATTTACTTCCTTGTTATTTCTTTTATCTCGCTATCGCTTCTACTTCAACTTCCTAGTGGTAGAACTCTTTTTCCGGCTGTTTCACTAGCGCCAAGTACCAACTGGAGTCTGGAGAGCAGGTATCGACCAGGATGCGAGCTGAAGAGTTAATGAGTTCAACGTCTTCTAGAGAGCTTTCACATGATTATCAAGAGCCTTTGGCCAATAATCAAGAAAACCTGTCTCTCGGTTCGAGGGACTCCTTGGAATCTTCTTAAAGGGGGAAGCTGGGAACCAGTTTATCTATGAGCAGTGTCATGGACAATAATCAAGGAATCTTCATTCAACCGCTTGCAAATCTCATAACTCAATTTTCATGGCACATTTGTAGAATCCTCCAGGATCCCTAAACCTCGTCACCAATCCCCCTTCCACCTAAGAGGTGCCGGTGCAACCAACAAAGGCGTTGCCGCTGGCGCCGGTGTGGGTGATCTGGCCGGCCTGGCCGCAAGACGCGTTGATGACAACACGGTCAGCACCGGGAGAGCCTTGTAAAACAGTCAGCCGTGGTTCAAGAAACAAAATGATACCCATAAGTCATGGTCAGGAGCCCAAACTCACCTCCGGTGTAGACGCCGCTCGTCCGGATCGGGAACTCGTACCAGGGCCCGCTGACGTCGAAGTTGAAGCCCTCGTAGTTGTTGTAGCGGTGGGGGTAGGTGGAGCTGCCGGCGACGGTGCCGGCTTTGACGTAGTTGCAGGCGGCGTTGGAGGCGGCGTTGACCTGGGCGGTGGTGTAGTAGGTGCTTCCGCAGGTCGTGGCGCGCTTCTGGAGGGGCTCCGTGGGGATGGCCTGGGCCGCGAGGGCGAACAGGGAGACGAGGACGAGAGAGAACTGCATGTTTGATTTATGTTTGGACGAGGGAGCGGCGGGGGTGGAGGAAGGGGAAAGGTTGTTGGGTTGGAGGGGAGGAATGAGACTGTATGACTGGGCCTGAGCAGCTTCTCAAGAGTGAATCCATCGTGGCAAACCGCATCTTCTTTATAGACATTCGCGAAACCGACAACCACGGACAATAGACTTTCCAATGGTGAGGGCACCACCGCCGGTCCCCCATTGCAATGCAACGGCAACCGACAGCCAAGCGAACGACAAGTCCCCTAGCACGGCGGTGTCAGCATCGGCGTATTCCACTTGTCGATAGCCGAACCCTTAAAGCGGAAGGTGTTTGTAACAATCTTATCGCGCATGGCCAGGAACGCAGCTGTGGTTGGCTGGGGAGGGGAAGTGGACGAGCCATGGGTTTTCCGTCCTCTCCGCCGCCGGTTCATACAAAGTCCCACCACCCCCAAGTCGGTCTAATTAGCGTTGTTTTTTTAACAACATTTCTAATGAGAAACAAGGCCCCGTTGAGAAGCGGTGGTGGCACGACATGGATGTCGTGCGCTAGTCAGGCTGCATCTACCGACGGCATTGCAACCCAAGCCCCCGGCGGACAAGACTCTCGAGAGGGACCAAGAAAGCGTCCCAAGCCGGGTGAGGAAGTCTTTCCCGTGTCTCCCGTCCCACACGCCTTCCGGTACCCCCGCACTGAAGTCTGAAGCGCGCACCCTCTGTTCGCCTTTGCGGGCACCTCCGGCCCACCTGTTCCTTAACCAGCTGTCGAAACGAGTTTAGCCCCGTTCGCGGGTTTGAAACGTTCGGGCTGCCCCTATCATTCTTCCCACGGGATTCTGCTGGTCTGCCAACGTGTCTCTGTGTGTGTCGGTCATCGGGGGGCGGGGCGAGCTGTATTTCAGCTTAAGCGCCCACAGCGAAGCTTACAGGTTGCCTTGCTAATTACCTTCTTCATGGGGCTACAGCTCAGACGGGGTGCGTTGGTGCCATCGCCGGGAGATCAGCATAGGCCATCATCATTGGATCAGTGTGCATTTTGACGCGTTCTCTCGGGTTATTTTTCGGGCTCTGTCACAGGCGGAATATCCCAAGAACAAAGTCGACGAGGTATGTGGCCAGGATTATCTATTAGCAAGATAAGTCTCCAGAAGAGACGAGCACCCAAGTCATACTATAGCCCCGGACTTTGCCAACCTCAATCCCGCGACAGGACGGGAGCGACGGGGCTCGATCTTTTTCTCAAGGTCCGGGAGACAGAGGTGACCCCGGCCGCAAGAGCTCAATGCCGCTCACCCGACCCTTGGTAATTGACTCAACCCAATCCAAGCTATGTTGAGCGAGGTTTGTGCTTCGGAGGCACCCGGAGAAATAGGCACCTTCTCATTGCAATGTTGCATGTGATGATTTCGCAGCCATGGCCCAGTGTGCCCGGATCGGCGATGGTGCTCAATCAGGAAGTACACTGCAAACGCGATGTTTCGCTTGGAGTGGTTTGCCTGTTGAGACGGGCCACATGGGGGGTTGAGCGTCGGCGTTGGCCGCAAGGTCGATGCCGTTGATTAGCTATCTTTTGTCATCTTGGTGAAGTGAATGCTGCAACGCTGAACATATCTTTGATCTCGATAACAGCAGAGCTGTCCTTAGCCCCAGTCTCCAAACCAGTTAATTTCATGGAATTGGCGAACCGACTTAATTGTCAAGCTGCTTTCGGCTTTCTAGGTATGAGATACTTGACCAAAGAAAATGCAAAGGGCAAAGGCTAGCAAAGAACTCTAGAAGAGTCCAGATCAAGAGCGGTGTTCATCTGAAAAATGTAAAGGAGAGAGCAACGGCTATCACCCGAACTACACCTAAACCTATAGGCTATCACATAGCCAAAGATGCCTTGCCCCAGTCTTGTTGCTCCAGCTACTCTTCGACACTGCCCCGACACTGAGATTGACTAGCATCTTGAGAGATTCCTTCTGCCGGTTCTGCAAGCAGCTCTCTTACAAACGGACCAGTGCTGACGAGGGCGTCGATGAACGGAATCAGAGAGTCGACACTTACGGGTCCCTCGAACTCGGCTTTCTTAGTGGTTTGGTTGACCTCAGGTCCAAAGTAGGCTCCGGGCACAATGTTAGAGTTGTAGAATCCGACCACGATTTGCTACGTCTTTGTCCATAAGGATTCCTCGAGCTGCCGGGCGGCCACGGCCACGTCGATGCCCTCGTCTCGGACGGCGCAGGCAACTTGCTCGGTTTGGATGGCGCTCCAGAAGTCGGTGATAGCGAAGATTGCAGTGGCACCATGAAGTGCCGCTTTAAGCTCCATCGCGAAGTCAAGGGTCGCGGAGATCATCTCATCTCTGCACCCAGCTCTATTAGCTAGATGGCGGCTTCAGATGACGTGTCACGAGTAACAACCCGGATATGCAATTCAGCGATGAGAAAAGGGTCGTGAAGAAAGGTGTGAGATACGGATCCGCCTTGATCCGCCTTGGATTCCAGTGGCACCCTGGATGACAAGTGTTTTCTTGGTGAGGTTTGCCATATTGAGGAACGTGCAATTCGTATGAATCGTGGCCCAGGAGAAAAATGCAAGATGATGTACTTTCGATGCGGGCGAGTTCAAACTAGATGCTGAAGTTTTCATATGCGTAGACGACATCTTGAGCAGTATTTAACGATGTCGATATTACGCAGCGGGCTTGAAATGATTCCAGCGCAGTCGTCATTGGTAGGGACAACATAACGTTATTGCTGGCGGATTGGAGAATTCTTGGGAATTTGGGTGATTTACCACTTTGTCCGTATTGTCGTATGGCCGTGGACAGTGAATGGCAGAATTCAGGATGAACAGCATTACCGAGTTGGGCTAACTATCTAGCTAGACATTGTGGATAACGGCGACTGACCCGGACCGACGGCCGGATTGTCCCCGATCAGAGTCCCCACAGAATGGACCGATGCTCCCGGCCCCAAAAAAGGTAAAAGTCGGAGGTCCGGGGCCTTATTACCTCAGCCACGCTCTTATCTGCCGATAAGGTTCGGAACAATACTAGTTCCGTCCATGTGACCGCATCAGATTGCCCGTGCGGCAGCTTGGTTTGGCGGCGCCCGCCCAGTTGCGGCCCCAATTGGCCGCCTATTTAGCGCATGCAGCACCTGGCAGCTTTGGGACGCGAATTGTGAGGCGTCTGGGGCTCCGCAAAACGCGTTTTCTTGGAATTCAATCAACCCCAAGTTTCTTTCTCCCTCTCCCGGTTCTCCGTTTGGTGCGTCTTCGTCATCATCGCCCGTCCCCTTTTATCCTTTTCTCTCCTTGGCTTTATATCCATCAACCGCAGCATTTGCGCATTGATCGAAACGACCACCCCAATCGACTACAGCTTCAACGAAACGATCCCCCCCCCACCCCTACCTCCCATTGAGACGAGAGACATCTCCCTTTCCTCCTCCCCGGCCGCCAACCTGGTCTAAATGACCCGAGGCCATCCGCGATGCGCGTCATTAAGCCAACATGGCTGAGCCATAGCGGCGAGCAGAAGGATTTCGAAGTCTACAGCTGCCATGTGTCCTCGGACGGCAAGCGACTCGCGACCGCCGGCGGCGATGGCCATGTGCGAGTATGGTCGACCGAGGCCATCTATGGCGACGCCAATGGAGAGGCAGAAGGCAAGCCGCGACAGCTCTGCCACATGAGCCATCATCTCGGCACCATCCACTCCGTTCGCTTCTCTCCAAACAGCCGATACCTCGCGTCCGGTGCCGACGACAAGCTCATCTGCGTCTACCACCTCGACAAGAGCCCCCCGGTGGCTTCTTTTGGTAATCATGCGCCCTGCCAGCACACGTTTGCGATTCGACGACGCTGGTTGCTAACTCCCCGGGAACAGGACTCGGTGCCGATCCCCCACCCGTCGAAAACTGGAAGACATACAAGCGGCTCGTCGGGCACGAGAACGACGTCCAAGACCTCGCCTGGTCCTATGACTCGTCAATACTGGTCTCGGTCGGCCTGGACTCCAAGATCGTCGTCTGGTCGGGACACAGCTTCGAGAAGCTCAAGACCATCACCGTCCACTCCAGTCACGTCAAGGGCATTACCTTTGACCCCGCCAACAAGTTTTTTGCAACGGCAAGCGACGACCGAACCATCAAGATATTCCGCTTTACCCCTCCCGCGCCGAACGCGACACAACACGACATGGTTAACAACTTTGTGCTGGAGACGACGATCAGCGCCCCCTTCAAAAGTTCCCCTTTGACGACGTACTTCCGGAGGTGTTCGTGGTCTCCCGATGGTAACCACATTGCTGCGCCCAACGCCGTCAACGGCCCCGTGAGCTCTGTTGCCATCATAGAGCGCACGCGGTGGGACAGCGAAATCAACCTGATCGGCCACGAGGGGCCTACCGAAGTTTGCATGTTTTCTCCTCGACTGTTTCATACCGAGAACCCGGTGGAGCAACCTGAGAACAACGCGCTCGTCACCGTCATTGCCTCGGCTGGCCAAGACAAGACCCTGAGCATCTGGAACACGAACACGTCGCGTCCCGTTGTGATCCTGCAAGACGTCGCCAGCAAATCCATCTCCGACTTGGCCTGGTCACCGGACGGAACTACCATCTTCGCATCGAGTCTGGACGGTTCGCTCCTCGGCATCAAGTTTGACCACGGGGAGCTGGGATGGGTTGCCAACGCGGACGAGAACGACAAGGCATTACAAAAGTACGGCGCGTCGCGCAAGGGCATGGGTATCGCCGAGGACATCGAGGGCCTCAATCTCGAGAACCAAAGCAAAGCTGGCGAGTCCCGCGCCGCCGAATCGAGGATGGGTGCATTGATGGGCGACGCGGGTTCGTCCAAGGGGCCGACACCAGCCACCAACGGGACGAAAACGGTCGGCAACGGAACAGGAACGTCGACGCCCCGAGCGACCAATGGCAACGTCGACCCCGAGAAGGACAAGGAAAAAGAGAAGGAGAAGACGGCGGAAGAGAGTGGCGACAAGTCGGCGGAACGAGTTAAGGAGCTCAAGTCTCGAGTGACGGTTGGCAAGGACGGTAGGAAACGCGTCGCGCCGCTTCTGGTATCGTCGTCGGGCACCGGCCAGTCGTCTCTTCCCCAGACGCAGCTAGTTGGATCCACATCAACCGCGAAGGCGGCGCAGAACGACGCCCCGCAGGCGATTTTGGACCTCGACCGGCCGTTTGAGGGACTTCCCAAGGGTGGCGTCGCCGCCATGTTGCTTGGCAACAAGCGCAAGGCGCAAGTCGTCGAGGGCGAGGAAGAAGACGACCATGGATCGAAGCGACAGGCGACAGACCCTACCCCAGTCGTGCTCAACGGTGTCGACGGAGTCGAGCAAGCGTCCGTCGTGCCGGTTGCCCACGGCGTAGTGCCGACGCCCGAGTATCTTCGTCCCGCGGTCCTCAACCCGTCCATCGCCTTTGCGCAGATCCGGCTGGGCGTGCCCAAGGTCCGATCTCAGATCGTGCGGCCCTTGGAACGGGGCGTGCTGCTTCCCGAAAGTAGCACGGACGATGCCTACAAGGTGCCCGAGAACATCATCCTCGAAGCCCGGAACCCGGTCCAGATTCGAGATCCCTCCTCCATCTCTGCGACCAAGCGCGGAACGCTGCTCTGGCAAGATTATCTGCCGAGGGCCGTTATCCTCGTGACAGGCAACAAACAGTTCTGGGCGGCAGCCTGCGAAGACGGAAGCATCTACACGTGGACGCCCGCCGGCCGGCGGCTGATGAATCCTATCATTATGGAATCGCAACCTGTTATCTTGGAGTGTCGGAATAGCTACCTGCTCTGCATCAACGCGGTTGGTCTATGCCATGTCTGGGACCTCCAGAAACAGGCAGCACTGCACCCGCCAGTCTCGCTCGGTCCCGTACTCGAGCTCGCAACGACGACGCTGAACCTCAACACTACGACGCCGGGCCCCGGCATCACCTCGGCGCAGCTGAACTCGACGGGCCACATCGTAGTGACGCTGACGAACGGAGATGGGTACTACTACACCCGCGACATGTTCTCGTGGCAGCGCGTCAGCGAAGCATGGTGGGCCGTCGGTTCGCAGTACTGGAACAGCAACGACTCGTCCATCAGCGCTCTGCAGTCGACCGCCGTGGGACCGGTGACACCGGCCAAGCCCAAGGACGAAAGCACTGCCAACGTCTCGGCCGGCATCATCCCGTACCTCGAGCGTCACACGACGAACGAGTTCTTACTCAAGGGCCGGGCCTACACGCTGCAGCGAATAGTCAAGCTGCTGCTGAGCAAGGACGGCTTCGAGGGCTTCGAGTCGACGGTCAGCATCGCCCACTTGGAGAACCGTATCGCCGCTGCTCTCCATTTGGACGCGAGGGACGAGTTCCGCCTCTACCTGTTCATGTACGCCAAGCGTCTGGGTGCCGAGGGCCACCGCGGCAAGGTCGAGGAACTGCTCAACAGTCTACTCGGCGGCATCCTCAGGGACAAGACCGACAAGGCGAGCGACAACGGCCGAGGATGGTTCAGCCAGGAAGACGAGATTTGTGGCTGGGACCGCAAGGAGCTCCTGAAGGGTGTCGTCATGATTCTCGGTAAGTGGTGTTTTCACAGGATTTACGGTGACGGCTTCACTAACACATGACGCGGTAGGCAAATTCCGCGAGCTCCAACGGCTCACAATCCAGTACGCGCGTGTGCTCGATCTTAACTTGGAGAGTGAGGGCGCGATGGAGGTTGAGCCATGAGCGTGTTTTGATGGCGAGGGCCACGACTCTCGGTTTGCAGGGGGGTTGACTAGTGTATTAATGAGGCCACCGCTGTATAGTATACCTTCTGGTACTTGATTTGACGGAGAGCGAAAGGATTGGAAAGGTGCGGTTGTTGCTGGGCGGGGGAGGCGGGTTTTGGAGTCGGCGTACGCAGCGAGGCCAAGGGATTGCTTCAAGGGGCAGGGTTGTCTTTGACGCGGGCCGCTGTGGTCTTGTCACTTGTGGCGAAGGTAGATAGAGCTTCCGGCTGGTGAAACATATTTTCTAATGGGTGATTGAGCGTATGGAGATGCTCTGTTGACTAGATGGATGTGACGGGGACGTCTTGTGCCGCTTGCGTTGTGATTCTTGATACGTTCAAGCACCCGCTTCAGGGATCGTCGCCTGTTTCAAGGGCTTCTTGCGCAAGCCTGACGCAGCGGCGAAGGATCTTGTGATCTGGATTGCGGCCTATTGTAGGAATTGTTTTATTTTTATTTTATTTTATGGGGGAGGGGGGGGGGAGGGTTTGTTGAGTTCAGGAAGAAATGGCCATGTGAGGTTGCGGAGGGGTTGTGGATGAGGTTGACGCGGGCAGAGATGATTCGAGGTAAACTTATGACAGCGGGGCGCGGATGAACATTGTCTCCGAGGCTCTGGCCCGAGGCACAACGTCAAGTTTGTTATCTCACTGACTCACAACTACCGATCTCTTTCTCGCTCTTTAACTGAGCTCTTTTTGAACTGTTGTCCGGCGTAAAACTGCCTTGCGAAAGACATGTGATGAGAGTTCCGGATGGAAGTGGCTCAACGAAAGATGTGGACCGAAGCCGGCAAGAAGTCAGGTGGCGAAAGTAAGGGGACAGTTTTGAGGATGAGAATTAAAGCTTATACAAACGGCAACGTGAAATGAAAGGCTCATATGGTGGGCCAGGCTCTTGAAGGAGCGGTCTAATACACCAGGGGTTCAACTCGCAGCACGATGTTGTGGCCCGTATGCGGGCCAGATTGCAGCCGCCTGTGACGATGGCTCCAAAGCCGTCGCCCTACGCTCCCAAGCCTCCATCCGCTCCCGCTCCCAAGCCGCCCTGCGATCCGCCAACTCTTCGTCCAAGAGCGGCTTGATGCAGACCCTGCCGCACTCGGAGCGGAAGTGCCTCCCAAGGTTGCTGGCGCGCGCAAACCGTCGGCCGCAACCCCACTGGCCGCCGGCGCGCAGGTCACCCTCGCACACGAACTTCTTCTCCCCCGAATGGAGCCCTTCGTGGCTCTTCCTGTCGTGCTGCCTCGTAAACGCCTTCCCGCATACCGAGCATACGAAAGGACGCACGTCTCCGTGCGCCCGGAGGTGGTTCCGCAATGAGAACGCCCTCGTGAACCGCTTGGGACAGAGGGTGCACTGGAACGTGGCGGGATGCTTCTGGATCATGCGACTGTTACTAGTGTGCATGGCCTCTTCTCCAACCGAAGCTCCGGTCTGCGGTGGTCGACGATGTTCGTGGGGGGTTTGGCGTGGTTGCAGCTCTGTGGGAGCCATGATGCGGATCCGGGTCACGCGGACAATTTGCGGAGGCGTCTGTTGATTTTGCGCCGATGGGGGTAGGCGGCTTCTGAAGGAGGAAGGTCAGCATGATTGTGATTTCTTACGGCGTGGAAAATGTGCGCGCCGGGCCCCTACCAATGCCGTGTGGTTGTTGGTTTGCAATGGTAGTTCGCTTTAGGTATAAGGCTGAAAACGCCGAGGGACAACAACGGCTGATGAGGAGTCGTGTAAGCGGCGGCGTTCTCCGCTATTTGGCGTTTCTGGGTAGGGGTGTAGTGTAGTGTAGTGTAGTGTTGTGTAGTGTAGTGCTGTGTAGTGTAGTGCTGTGTATGAAGTCACCACGGGCGGCGGGCGGAGAGTCGGATGCGCAGAACGCTGTCGATGTGGTGGTGATTGCTACGGACTGAATTGGGACCAGGCGGAGGCCATCCGTAGCCGGCACCGGGGACCTTTTATTATATGTGCCCAGCAGACGGTGGTGCACCGCCCCCACTCCGGGCATCCGCGTGGCCCCCCCGTCGATAGTCGTAGAGCCGGTACTGAGTGCTGTTCCATACGACGCTAGCACGCCCAAGCCACCCACACACGGCGGCTGCGAGGCGACCTACCTCACCTTAGGTACGGTACGGACGGGGTTGGGCCAGTGCAAGCGCCAAGGGAGCCAGTGCAGCACCCTCAGGCGAGCGATAGAGCCAGTGCAGGGCCGAAAAGTAGATCAACGGGCCCTGGAAGACCCGCCGGGTTGAGCCAGTGCAGGACGGAACCTGACAGGCAGGCTCCCTGGCGTGTGCACTGGCTCGCTTGGCGTTTGCACTGGCTCACTCACCTCATTTGTCTGGCTTCCAGAATCGTCGTCTCGGTCTTGCACTGGCTCAAGAGACACACCACAAGGCAGGCTGCTCTCTCTCTCTCACCTTGGATGGATGATGGCTTGTATGCATGTTTGATTTGCACGGGCTCCCTTGGCGTTTACACTGGCCCTCTTGGCGCCTGCACTGGCTCACCCACCCGGCTTCCAGGGCCTGCCGAATCTTCGCGGCCTTTGGCACTGGCTCACCCCTCGATCTGCACTGCCTCTTCTCATGGCAGCGTGTCTGGACGCGGGGAAAAAGAAAAAAGAAAAAAAAAAGGAAGAGAAGAGGGGAAAAAGCCCAAGACAGTCGTGATGGCTTGCACTGGCCCCTTAGCAGGAGAATGCCCTGATCTCAGCACATGTTGTATGCGTACCTATCTCAACCGACTTCGACCCCATTGCCGTTTCCCACCACCACCACCGATCCCCCTCCCCCCCCGATCGGGCGTAAGCCGCTGCACTGGCTCGGCTCCTCGCCTTGCCCTGCCAGCCGACAAAAAGATGCAAATGTCATTGCCACTGGGTTTTCTTTGCTTTGCGTCATCAACCTTGATCGGGAGAAATGCGCGCGCAGCCTTGTCGACTTGTGCACTGGCTCAGTCATGCATGACCCCGGTCCACTGTATCCGTACAGCACTGGCCCAATACGGAAGGACGCTCAGCCAATTGCTGGGCACCCAGCAGCAGTGGCTCAGCACAAAGATCCTCGGGTCTCCCGCGTGCAGTGCACTCTGCACTCACTGGCTCATCAAGTACCTGGCACGCCTAGCACTGGCTCAGCGCGTGTTTACACTGGCTCGCTGGGCACTACGGCGGCACTGGCTCATCCCAGAAGCTCAGCCAGCAGAGCCCATCCCCCCCCCCCTCCGCTCCGCTCGCCATCACACTGGCTCACCACCGTACCTGGCACCCCGACACTGGCTCAATACGAAGCGTACCAGGTTTCCCGTCTGTATACACTGGCTCGCTTGGCACTTGAAGCACTGGCTCAACGCGGAAGACTAGCCAGCAGCAGCTCCCTCCACCGCATCGCATTCTTCATCCACCATCATGGCAAGAGGCCATTTACACTGCACTGGCTCCCTCGGCTGGCTGCCCAAGACGTGGAAGACAATCTCGCCATGAATACATATAAGGCCCTGCCGGCGACGGTGCGAGATATAACATGCTGGGCTCGCTCTGCATCACTAATTCCCAACTTGTCCGCTTACAACACATCACTCAGCTCCAGTCACGATACGGTTCACCATGGGCTCAGAGGCGCCATCGGCAGAAGTCGTCTGCAGCATCGTCTTCGGCATTATAGCCACTACCTTGGCCATGGTTGGTATCATCCAGAACTGCTTCCGCAAACGTGCTAAAGGTATGGCATGCCTCTCATCGCGCCGCCCGTCGACATCAGCCTGCTCACTTTGTCTTATACACACAGAACGCGACCTCGAGCAGCACCAGTCCTGGTACGGGAATTCACGCCTTGGCTCCCCCCCTGAGAGAGTCCAGACTTTCCCCTTGGGCATCGGACGGCGCCGCGAACAGCGACAGCACACAAGAGAAACGTTGGTGGCCTCGTCCCATGCGTCTGTCTACGTGTCGCCCCGAATGAGCGAGGATGTAGACGCCGCCGCCGAGAAACAATAGACATGGTAGGTCTATGGATCCAAAAAAGATACTGGCGGTACCATGCGCTTATGGCAGAGGGCAGTTGCTGACAGGAGGTGAAATAGGTGTACCGACAGCCTTACCACCATCAATATAATGATGGGAAGCACTCCGCCAATGTACAAGATTCAAGACAGCAATGCTGCTCTCGAGGCGGCTCTGAAACTGAGGGCGGGCAACACGCCGCATGCCACACTTCCGACATATCACTGACGTTGTGGACCTTCAATGTGACCGAGAAGGTCGGCAAGGCGTCCGAACCGAAGCCAGGTATGGGTGTGTGTGTCTCGCATGGGCAACTATACGTTGGTGAGCCTTTGCTGCCCTACTCCCTGCTCACGTATCCAGAACTAATCTGATACCAGATGCGACGATACAGTGCATTCATTGGAGGACGGAAAGCACGAGCGTCATGCTCGATGGGTACATTACGATAAGTGCAAGGGATGGCGAGGTTCATGACCTCGAAGTTACGACATTTCCCAACCGTTATACAAGTAGAATAAACAATGGACGATCAAAGTTCGAGTTGCAGAAGTCTAAGATTGAGTTTCGGGTGTCATCTCCTCTCTTGCCAGATTGCAGGGGTGGCTGGTGTAATGGAGTCTTGGGCTCACACCCAGGCAATGTGTTGTACTCTCCTGGAATCAGGTGGGTTGACACTTGCCCACCCTGATCAGGGGGCTTTTCCCATCGTTGTTCCTAGTAACGTCGGGCACCCACTTTTCGCCCACCCCCCCATTTCGCCCACCCATAAATGAGGCTATCCCCATCATAACCACCAAGTTCAATTAACTATTGACTTCGTCTAGATGCCACCACAATACAGCTTTCAGCTTCACTAGGTAAATCAGACTCGCTGGATTCATCCGTGATACCCTCTTTTTCGCCAGCCTCAATTTGAGCCTTCTGGATGTCCTTGATATTGGCGAACTTGGTGTTTGGGTCGATCTGGACTGTCCTTCTTTTCCTTGCTGCATTATTGGTGACTTGGGCCTGCAGGAGCTCAAGATTATGCTGGGCAGTTGCCAGCTTATAGGACTGCTCGCTGAAGCCTTTTTTCACCTTTATGAAAAGGAGGCGTTGAGTACTAGCATCATTATCCAGCTCTGTGAATAGCTTCAACTGGCCAGCCAGATCCTTCATCTTCCTTGGCGTCGACCATGCCACTGCAGACGATACAGAAGCCCATCCTTCAGCTCCCCTGCCTTCCTTGACTTCCTCCTTGCCTCCAGACTGCCCTTTGCAGGTCTGATGAGATGATGCTGATGGTGTTGGTGTTGATGGGAGCAGCAGACGACTCATAAGGGGCTTTGCCATAGAAACAGGCCATAGTCCAGTCCATTTCCACCCACTTTTAATGTTCTGGATCGTCATCCCTGCCAGGGCAGCCTTATAATAACAGCCTAGGAAGTTCCTCTTGCCTACAACAGTAGAGTCATTCCAATGACTAAGGTATCCAAGCTCCTTCCTATAGGCTGCCTTTAATGGGCCAAAGACTGACTGATCAAGTGGCTGGAGGACATGGGAGGTATGTGGTGGTAAGAACAATAGATGGATGTTGTTTATATAGCAGAGCCACATAAAGTCCGTCGTTGTATGGCTCCCATGCCCATCCAAGACCAGCAGTCTAACCTCCTCCTTGCCCTGAGGGACAGTCTGAGGGATGAAGACCTTCTGCAGCCATTCAACTGCAGTGGCATCTGTTGTCCATCCATTCTCTGTTGCTGTAAACTGCCAGCCTTCATAAGGGCCAAGATCCAAAGGAAACCACTGCTGCTGGACTGTTATACCCTTATATATAATGAGGGGATGCAGTCTGTGGCCCAGGGCAGAGATGCATTCAATAATAGATACCCATGCCCTTGATCCAGGCTGTTTCTTGCGAACAGACTTCGTCTCAGACATGCCCAGCACCAGCCCATTAGATCCTTGCCCCTCAAGGATACCAGTCTCATCCATGTTGTATCTGTTGGCTGGTTTAATGCTGATGATCTCTGGCATGGCGAGATGCTTGAACCAGTCCCTGATGACCTCAGTAGATGCCCCATTAACACGTCTAGAATCGATAGGGCGACTTCTCTGGACCTTGACTGAAGGATTCCTATTCAGAAAGGCTGTTATCCAACCTTTCCCTATAGGCTCTGTATCCCCCATAGCATGGAGGATCCTCTCTGCGAATAGCTTCACTTGCAGATGGGTTGGAGCAACACCAAGGGCATGCTGAATGCGAATCCATTCAGCCAACTTAGCCTCCTGACCTATAGAGAGTCTCTGATGGTCAGCAAAGGCAAGTTGCCTTGGTTGGCAGCCCTTGATGCGACTGCGAAGTGTTGAACGTGGCACACCCCATTCGATTGATGCTTTCCGGAGGGACTGCCCATTGGCGACTGCTTCCAAGGCCTGATTGACCTCATACTCGGTATATGCGCTCATAAGGGCAAGAAAAAGGTATGCTGAAAAAATGAAGCCATTCGGATAAAAACTGTAAATGTTGTGATGGTTAGAAAAAGGAGGAGGTTGGAGGTTAGGTGTGCTGATGAGGGATTTATGGGTGGGCGAAATGGGGGGGTGGGCGAAAAGTGGGTGCCCGACGTTAACCTAATTATAGTTGGTGCGAGCGCAGCTACAAGTCGAGTCAAGAGGGGGGATACTTGGACTCAGAGGCACCACGGATTAAGCGCGACATCGTTTCTGACATACACCCACGTGGTATATTGGAATTGGTCCTCGGCGTCTGCGTGTGCTATATGATAAGCAACCCGCCCAAGAAGCCTGGTTTCATAAACTGGAGATGAAGTTTACGTCGTAGACACAGGTCTCCAGTTACTGGCGGCGGCGTAGAACCCACCAGCACATTCTAGGTTTGCCAGAACGTTGGCGAGTTGGCCGGTTTTATCGACCACTTGACGGCGAACTGACGGAGGTCGTTGTAGACGTTGCGTGCGTACTCGGACCGAGGCGCGACCCAGACGAGGAAGTCAACGATGGTCTTCAGCGCCCTGGTGGTCTTGTGATAGGAGGCGATGTCCGGGTGCTCGAGCAGGACCATGTGCGCGAGAGCGCCCGTGAAGGCCGCGTGCACGACCATGAAGTCGGCCACCGAGCTGGCGAACTGGTCGCTGTAGGCCTTCAGGAGCCCGGCTATGGCCGATGCCGACTCCGAGCAACGGCTGTTTGCCAGATGGTCGTCTCGGTGACCGGTGCTTTTCAACGCGGGCCGGTGTAGGAGGAGCAGGCCCGTGTGATAGCACAAGCTTGGAGAAGCCGAGTCAGCTCGTGAGCCGAGTTTCGTAGAGTGATAATACATGTTCCAACGCATACTCACTGAAGAGAAAGAAGACTTGGACTGCAGTGATCCGACCTTTTTGTGTCTCGCAGAGCGGGCGGCATGGACCTCAGCCATGATACGTAACGTAGATTCCCCTCCGTGATGCCGTCCTCAACGCACGACATCGAGGTGAAAGAGTATCTACATCAGATGGTACATTGGTATTAGAACATCCTCGGCACTCTTTGGATGGCAGTTGTCCCGGGGGGGGTGTACTCACATTTTGCCCAAGCACTTATCCTGCAAGTCGGCTAGGTCAACGTGGAACGCGTAAAGTACCTCTGGCGATACTGTCGCAGCGCCTGAATCTCTGTACGTGTTCAGTGCGTCCCGGAGCGGTGGTTCTACCGATACATCGCATGCTGCCATCAGCACGGCGCGACCTTCGAGTATCGCTAAACATCTGTCCAACGAGATATCAGTTCTGATGCTCACTTTGGTACAGCTTGTGTGGCCGCGAACCTATCCATTCGGAAGCAAGCCCAAAATGTCCGCTTCCTGTCCCTATCGATCGGCGTGGGTGGTGCGGGCTGGTCGCCGCCACGCAATGAATCCAGGTTCACATGGAGGCCCATAATCTTGGCCATGTTGCAGGCGATCCCTAGGAAGGAAAAGGGCAGGCGTCAGAAAACCCGAAGCGAGGAGACACGAGGGGTTTATTCATTACCAAGGAATATCGTTGCCGACTCGAGTCTCCCCATCATCGTGGCCAGATACGATCGAAGCAGGAAGGCTTGAACATTGGACAGCGAGACAACCTCGACTGCTTCACCGCTCAGTCTGGTAAACCTTTCGACGCAGCATTCGATGTACGGGTCCCGAACGAGGCTTTGCTCATCCGGGCCCGCGTTCCTTGCCTCATGAAAGAGGCCCCCCACCGCGAGTACCGATGTACGTAGAAGAGGGTTGCGATGCATATGGTTCTTAACCTCATGCTCCGAGCTGTATAGTTGAAAGTGGGGGTTTACATGGACCCAGTAGCAGTTCAGAAGCTCATCCTCCGGCAGCGTTGCTGCACAGGAGGCAAGGGGCGGTCTCACGACTCTTTGGAGCCACGAGGATGGTACGATGGGAGGGGCGGCAGCTTCTGAGAGGTGCAGGTTGCTGGTTGGACCAACGTAGAGCCGTTTCCCGCTGGTTCTGTCATTCCAAAAACTGCCGAGAATAGAGACGAAGACCTGAAGGAGTGACGATTCCGAGTGCGCCGTCGGGGTCAGGCCCGGGAACAGTTCGTCAATTTGCCAGTGCTCGGGAGTTCTGAGAGCGTCAACAACGTTGCCGGCGCAATTTGTTCCAATGGCCCATGCCCCCTGCTCGTCATCGGCCTCCAGCGCAGCAACATCTTCCTCCCGGCAAGGGGGTTGTGGTGGATTACAGCCGCCGTGAGTTACCAGTTGCGTGTCATGGCCCTCTTTCGATATCATGGTTTGGCTCGCTGTCAGCTGTGACTCGAGAAAATCAATCCTGTTCCTCATGGCAAGAAATTCGGCTTCCGAGTGGCGGGTCTTCCGACCATCGACGGTGTTGTACTCGCATTCTCGAGACTGGCGGGTGCAAGTGCCGCATTGAGGCTTGGCTCCGTCACATTTGACCTTGCCGGCGCGGCAATGGTGGCATGCTTTGGACACCCGTGGGGTTTGGCGTCGAGATTGAAAGGGCCGAGAAGCGGACATGATGATGCTCCAGAGAAGAACAGAAGGCCGAACGTATGTGAAGTCAAAGCGGCTGGCTCCTCGGACGACGTCGAGAACTCAGTTATTAGTATCCGTACGTCTTATCATGTGCAGGCGGCAGCACGCCATGTTAGGGGTACGGCCGATAAGGCTCATCAAACCATCTTATCTGTCCAAAAAGAAGCTAAAAGCCTCTGGTGCCTTTACATATTCCCTATCTTTCTTGGCCAAAGGGCGGATATGATATCGGCGTTTGCGATATACGAGAGCCAATAGGCTTACAGCGGGGGCGGCTCCCACAGACACCGCCGGGTTGCGGCGAGAGATGCGGCCTCCGGCGCCGACAACTCGGAGCAGCACTAACAAGGCGATACAACACGACAAAGCACCTAATTAAGGGTAGGGGTACCCATGTAATTCAATTAAAAACACGAGGGAGCTTCTCTTTGGTATCTAGTGCGATGATGCAGTTCAGGATGCAATATTTCTGGTATCCTTTCTTTTCGGGCATATTTAGAACATCTTTGCATCCTACAACGCCCTTCAGTCGTAAAGCCCATCAATCTCCTCCAAAGTCTTGCCAGCTGTTTCGGGCATCCACAGGAAGCATATCATAGCCACCAGGAAACTGAGTCCGCAGATCATGAAGAGCGATTGGTAGCCAATTGCGTCAAACAAGTATGGGCTGATCATGCTGGCGAAAAAGGAGCCCAGGCCCAGGCCAACGATGCCCACCGAGCTTCCTTTGGCTCGAGACTGGGCCGGGAAGATTTCCGAAGGATACACAAAAGGACACCAGACTGTGAAGTCGAAAGTCAGTCAGTTCAGTGTCAACAGACCTCTGGAGGAAATCGTGCAGGAATCAATCAAGCCACTTACGCCAAGTTGCACCGAAAACCGCGCACCACAAGAACACCAAGGCTACGGTTGCTGAGCCATACGACTTTGCGAGGGCAGGATTCGACTCGGAGTGCTTGCCCACGAAATAGCCACACATGCCGATGAGGGCGAGGATGACGGCCCCGACAGCGGCACCGCCGATCATGGCCTTCCGTCGGCCAAGCTTGTCGGAAAAGATGGCCCCTGGCATTCCAAAGACGGCCTGGGTCACGATTGCCAGTCCGGCGAGAAGAGCCGCCAGGTCCGGAGACCAGCCGCCCGTCTCGAAAATCTGGATGCCGTAGCCAGACACGAAGCCAGAGCCGACCATGGCTTGCGTCGCGAACTGAACAAAGATTGCGGACCACGTGCGTCGAGCCGTCCTCAAGTCGTCGGGGGCGGTGAACATTGCCCAGTAGCTGGTCGACGAGCTGTGTCTGCGTTCCATCTCAATGGTCTTGGAGACGGACTCCAACTCGATTTCGACCATTACCGGCAGCCCCCCCGGGCTGTCGCAGTGCTTGACCGCGAGGAGAACGTCGCGAGCTGCGTCTGTGAGACCGACCTGGACCAGCCATCTGGGCGACTCCGGAAGGAAACACACGACGCAGAGCACGACGAGCACAAAAAGCAGCTGGAAAGCCAGCGGCAGCCGCCACACGACATCGCCAGAGCTGTGCTTGTTCAAGCCAAACGGGATAAAGTACGCAATGGCCGCGCCCATCGCTGCGCAGCTCATGTGGAAGCCGATGGTCCGGCCCCGGTGGCGAGGGTCCACTGTCTCGGCCGACCAGTTGAGCCCGACAGAGTCGAATGACCCGGTTGCCAGTCCGTTGGCGAACCGGGTGACCAAAGCCCACGTGAAGTTTTGCAGAGATGCGAACACTGGGATGACGATGGCGGCGAAGAGTCCGGTAAACACGATGGCTCGGCGGCGGCCGACTTTGTCGGAAAACCCGCCGACGAGTAAGGCACCGACGACGACGCCCGCCCAGTAGAGCGAGTTGATGAGGCCGACGAGGAATTTCGCGTGTTTGCTTCCATCCGCAAGACCGACGGTGGTGAGATAGGGTGCGAGAGAGGAGATGCTCCCCATCAGCGCCAGATCTGGGGGGGCGGTCGATCGTCAGTGTTGAGAGGACGCGCAAGGTAGGAGGAAGCGAGCCGTGACTAACTGTAACCGGAAATCACCATGATACAGCGTCCACATACTATGATGCCCGTCCTGGCCCATGATGCCGAGAGGCCCCTGAAACGATACGTAGGGGAGGGACCAGGCATGTAGCTGGCCCAGGAGGGCACGCCATACTGGCCTACGAGTGTCGGGATCGTCTCCCCTTGGCCGTAACTCCGAGAGCGGGTCGCGACTTCGGGGTGTTGCGGCTTTTTTTCCATTGTTGAAGGGCGAGAGCTGGACACGACCCGTATGCGGTTGCTCTTGAAGGCCTAGAACCAGTTGAGTGGCTACTTAATCGATAATGGGAACCTAAGAGTTGAGTCTTTTGACGGTACTGAGTGCCAGATTATGTCAAGGGTAGCCACTCTCTTTGCCCTGCTTCAGCCGCCGAGGAATTCTCATCCTTAAGTTGTAAATCTTCCTGTGATCAACTACTGCTGCCCGTGTGACCACAGCCTGGAGTTGGCATTGCCTCTGCTGGTGGTCTATCTTGCTCACACTGATAACAACCGGCTATTGATTTACGGCGAGCCATTGTCGTTGTCACAGGTTGAGTGGCTCTGCTGTTGTGGAGCCCTCAGAGAGATACCGGCCGGAACTTGAATTCCGGGAGGTCATTATCTATGCCGTGCATTCAGTGGGTTTATTGTTGGAGAGCCCTCCCGAGAGATACCGACCGGATTTTGATATACGAAGCGAGGACACCGAGAACGATGTCGTTATCAGGCAGATAAGCCGTTTAAAGAACAATGCCTGTTTGGTATTGCGCTGCGCTGTGTGGCACACTGGTTTGGTATCTAGTGGCAATCCTTCATTTGATCTCTAATTGGAACGCAAGGCGGATAATTGGGTGGTCGAACTTGGGCCCAAGGGGCACGAGATAGAACGTATAAAGCTTGTATGTTAGTCTGGATGTCGGAATACCCTTACAATCTAGTGTGTGTCGTAGTCTTTCACTTTGCACTCAGATAGATGAGAAAATCTCCTTGCTGCAATTCTTCCTTGGGCGAATCTCGCATCTCATCTCTCTCCTTCACACATCCACCCTTGTCTTCACACAATGGGCTCTTACGTTCACGGAGACCCGAACGAGCCGGTCAAAGTCGCCGTCGTCCAATCTGAACCATGCTGGTAAGCCACCCCGGTCGAGTCCTCAAGCCCCGGGCCCAACGCAACCGGGAGATACACTCAGATGACCCCTATCCTACGCTTCGGCACGGTCTCCATCGATACAGATAGCTTACATGCTCTCTGCCCTCCTTTTTGACACAGGTTCGACGTCGAGGCCGCAACAAACAAGACCTGCGACCTCATCGCCGAGGCCGGTGCCAACGGCGCCAGGCTCATTGCGTTTCCCGAGCTGTGGGTTCCCGGGTATCCCAACTACCTCCACGCCAAGACGGAGAAGGAAAACTTTCCCTACAACCTCAAGTACTACCGCAACTCCGTCGACCTCGAATCGAAGCACATGGAACGGATTCGCATGGCTGCCAGGGCCGCCCAGATCATGGTTGTCGTTGGCATCTCGGAGCGTCACCGGGGCAGTCTGTACATGGCGCAGACGTTCATCGGCCCGGATGGGAGCGTTCTTCTGCACAGAAGGAAGTTCAAGCCCACGGCACAGGAGAGAATCCTGTTTGGTGATGCGGTGAGTTAGGTCGCGAACAATTACCTTCACAATCTCTCAGTTCTTCTTCTTTTTTGTATCCATGCTATACCCCCTTCGCTCCTCCATCAAATATGCATAGTGTGTGCACTCTAACACTGCTTCTCGAGTCGGGTGATTGCGCCACCAATGTTGTTTATACCCCCATTGGCCGAGTCGGGGGGCTTCAGTGCTTCGAACATTTCCAACCGCTCCTCAAATACAACACGTACTTCCAGGGGGAACAGATCCACGTGGCTTCCTGGCCGAACCTGTTCCCGCCCGTCGGGACGATGCCTTTCTTCAACACCGTCGAGCCCTGCACCATGGCAACGCACACCTTGGCCGTCGAGGGCGCAACCTTTGTCCTCCTCGCCTCTTCAACGCAAACCGAAAAGGGCCTCCTAGCCAACGGACTGGTCCCCGAACCGAACACCGATAGTCCGTCGTCATCGTCAGACGGTACTGGAGAGGAGCTGCCACACACCGCAGTCATCGGGGGAGGGTTCTCGGAGATTATCGCGCCAGACGGACGCACTCTTGTGAAAGCGCCCAGCGCGACCTATGACGGTCTCCTATATGGCGAGCTCGACTTTGACGAGATCTACACTGCCAAGAGCATCGTCGACACCGTGGGGCAGTACTCCCGCCCAGACATATTCACGCTGCAAGTCAGGGGCGAGGTGCGCCGGCACTGCGAATACGACCAGGTCGGCGAGTTTGCTCACGCGACGAGGTTTCCGAATCTGCCGACGGCTCAAGGTGACTGAAAGAAGAGAGGGGGCCCGGGAGTAGCATGAACGGTGTCAATTATTTGATGGGCCGCCTTTTACGTTCTGGTGCTGTTCAGGAGCGCCTTCGAGGATCTTATTCGATGAATGTATTCTCAAGAATAGCTCAGATGTACTAGTGGCCGTATGTACCGATGAGGCGGTACATTGAATACCTTAATGTGCAGCATCAAACATGAAAAGTCCTCTTGTCGCCAAAAGAAATAAAGAAAGACAGGGAAAAGAGCTGTCTTGAGGATCGACATTGAGCCGGAGACGCCTCTTGGGGTGACACTGCAGTTTGCTGTTATTGACTTGGAGCGTGGGCGAGGTGTGCCAACGGACTCCCATTCTTTGCTGAGTAGGTGTGTAATATTGCGCTGAAGTCAAGGACTCTCAAGCTGAAGGTCGCGGAGCTCGTTATCGGCTCAAAATGTTGTTAGTCGTCATGCAAGCCAACGATAGCCGTCGCCACTGAGCGAGCACGACATCACATTGCAGGTTGAAGAGGCCCTCGTCTGGATCAGTCCGAGATGAGACGGACTGCTCCAGCTTGATAACATCGCGGCCGTGCTGGCTTAGATCGTCCGTTCTCGTACCGTACTCTGGTTCCTCAGGGGATGTATTCCGTCTAGTTGACCTGCTATCTACGATGATTCATGCTCTTCTCGCTGACATCTACCATTCAACGCCGTTGCCTTTATTCTGTACCAATCCCTAACCCTGAAATCAACCAAACTCCCACGAGCATCCATCTCACTCTATAGGCTACGTTCGGTACCCGACCTCCGCCCCAACGCATCAGAAGGTAACCTCGTCCGTCGCGTCTCTCACGCGCTGCATGGCCCTCCTCAGCCCCGCCTCGTCCTCCGCGCCGACGGCCACGTCGGCCAGGCTGGCGCCCGTGTCCGGGTCCTCGTACCAGCTGACGACGCACATGCGCCCCGCGGCAAAGTCGTCGGCGAAGTCGGCGATGAAGGCGTCACGGCCCTGGCTGCAGCTGATGGAGAAGGAGGAGGCGCTCATGAGGCCGCGGCTGGTGAAGTGGGTGCGCAGGAGGGGGAGGCAGAGGGAGCCCGAGGTGCGGATGTTGAGGTCGACGACGTGGAAGTTGGAGAAGTCGGCGTCGGCGTCGGTGGTGTCGGGGTGTGTGCCGTTGGTGTAGCCGTTGGGTGTATGGCCATTGGTCTTGTGACCGTTCGTCTGGTGACCGTTCATATCGGAGCCGTTCGTCTTGCAGCCGTTGGTCGTCGGCTTCGGGCTTCTCGACGGCGAAGGACGAGTCTCGAGAACATCAGCGCCCGCCGGTCCGACATAGTCATGGCTCCTCAGCCACGAGGCGATCTTCTTCACCAGTGCGCCAAACTTCCTCTCGAGCTCGTCCTGCCGCCCGTAGTTGATGGTGCTGCCGATCCACGCGTTGTCGCCGTCCGTCAGCTGCTCCGACGCCGCGAGGAAGATGGGATCCCCGCCGTCGTCGGTGACGAAGAAGGTCAGGCCGAAGTCGCCGACGGGGTCCTCGACGAGGTCCGAGAGAATCAGCGCCGCGGGCCGCAGGTGGACGTTGGAGGGCGTCACGGACGAGAGGAGCTTCCGCAGCACGCCGCCGCGCAGGTCGTCGACGACCCTCGCGCGCTGGTCCTCGGTCCCGACGATGTAGGTCCCCGCGCCGCCAAAGGTCTGCTGGTTCTTGAGCACGAAGGGGAGCGGGTGCGACTCGAGCTCCGCGAGGATCCGGGAGCTCTGCCGCGCGAACCATTCACCCCGGGATCCCGCGCACGCCTCCGGGATGACGAACTCGGCGGCGGCGTCGCCGTCGGTGCAGGGGTCGCAGCATGCCCGCGCCTCGTCGGCGACGCCGTCGAGCTCGAGGATCTTGGACCGGGGCGTCGGTAGGCCGGAGCGGGCGAGGGCGGCCTTGGAGTTGAGGAACCAGTGCGTGTCGGTCGGGACGACAAGGTCGTAGGCCTCGAGGCCGTCGAGGACGAGTTTGTACGCGATGAGGTCGATGCCCGCTTCTTTGACGGGGATCCGCGAGGGGCCGGAGCAGAAGACGAGGTCGGGTCGCTGGTTCTTGGGGAGCACGGAGATGGTCCTCTCGGCCTCGCGCCGGTCGTGGGCCCGCTGCGGGTCCGTGTCGTCGACGTGGAAGAGCACGACGGCCGTGTCGCCGCTGATGAAGGCGTCGCGCTGCGGGATCAACGAGAGGTACTTCACCGCGAGCTCCTTGTGCTGCTGCCGCTGCTGCCCGGCATCGCCGTTGGGCCTGCTCGAGGAGACATCGTCGGGCACGGTGTTGAAGGGGGTGTCCTGGTAGAGATATTTCGCGTTGCGGGGGACGTCGGCGCTGAGGCGGGTGCCCGAGTTGATGCCGCTGAAGACCTGGGCGATGCGCTTCTTGGCGTTCCGGGGGGATCCGCGGCGGTAGAGGTCGGCGAGGGTGGTGTCGAGGGTTATCGTGGGTAGATCCGGCATCATGGTCTTGGGTGTGGTGATTTGGGTGATGAGAAACTGGACTGAGGACTGAAGACCGTGGTTTGAAAACGTGGGTTAGTGAGAGTCCTAGAGAAATTACGACCCGTTAAAGTCGTGTTTATGTGAGATGGCGTTCACTGCACAGGGGACCTGGAAATCGTATGTATTCTTGTTTGTGAGAACAGGGAGAAGAACGAGGCGTACGCAAGCAAGTCGTCAGGCTAAGGATACACAACCCATCATCCCCTGCCACCGCCGCAGCACTACGTTTGACGAGACCGCGATGTCCCGTGCCGATCCTCCAGGTTCGTGGGGGGGGAGGGAGGGTTCATCGGGACACCAGCCACATTTACCTTGAAATGCGAGGGAGAGGCAACAAGGGAAATCCTGTGAGTTGACGGGAAGAGGGATATCGGATGTTGATGTCATTACCCGCAGCCACGTTCACTGGGGCCGATGGGGGATTCGCTTATATCTGGCCATGGGCGCCACCCCAGACCGTCCGTCCGTTGATGAGCTGGCCGGGTCACATGTAAGACCCTTTGACGTCGCTCAGGGGGGCGACTGTTATGTTCCACATCCTGCATCCATCTCGGCTGCCGCGTCGAAATCACGCATACCGGGTGCTTGCAAAGAGAGGAGTGAGAGGTTGTGAGAGTAGAGTGGTTGCTGTGAGTAGCCCTGACCTGACTGACTGTTGGCAGAGAACCATCATCTCACAACCCCTGCTCACGCCGCGGCTCTTGGCGAACTTGCATCATCGGTCGATCATCCATCTGGATCTCACCCAGGTTTACGTCATACGCCCTGTTAGCCCCTTGGACTTTCGCCCGGCCCGTCACCCGAGACCATGTCGTCCCTTTAAAAGGACCCTTTCTTCTGGGTAATGTGACTATTGACTGAACCCGTCAGCCACAGCTTAGGTGCCCCTGAAAATGCGCAGCCACAGTTGAGCCCAACCTGACTTTGCGGAGCGGGCTCCGATTCAGCCTTCAACATGTTTCCAAATTGTGAAAGAGGTCGTTAAGTTGCAGTTTACTGGCAGAGCCTTCAATACTAATCATCCACTGTATAAGTTCTTTTGTACGTTTGCTACGGAAAGTTCGTTTACGGAAAATGGAAGAATCCCTCTTGATACAAATGATACTAGTCCAATAGGACCTGCTACATATATAATTAATCATACATAACCGTGAATAAAGCCCACCATCGTACTCCCCTCTACTGCAGGAACTGGAGGTCCAATAAATTTAGATGAAGACAAAGCCATATATTGACCCAGCAAAGGGTAGGAACAATGTTTAGCAAAGTTTACACGATGCAAACCAAGTCAAAGGGGGCTCCCGACTTTTAACCCACAGCCTCTCCTATCCCACCGTTCACGAAGTTGAAGCAGAGCGGTGCAGTCTTCTAATATCAACGTCCATTCCACCCCTGATCTACAATCAATCCAGCCAAGTACTAGGAATAGTCTCTTTCGAGACAGAGCGACGCCTGAGCCCTAGCACATGGTTTTGTTCGATTTTGCATTCTGGATTACCCATATTGGAAACCTTTGCTTCCGAACGAGATCTCTTCCACCGGCCACGTGGAAGGATAGGCACTTCAAAAACGGCACGTTTTCTGCAATTAATTTCAGTAGAATCTTGTGCCGGAGAATTCTTAAAAGCCTCAAGGTGTGCTTCGAACTTGTGAATAGGGACGGAAAGGATTCAGCCCCCAGACTGGACAAATAATTGTGCGACTAGGAACGTGATCCACGAGGGCGGATCTATGGAAACATCATCCACCAGACAGACTGATCAGACAGGCCTGGGCTGCAAAGGGGCCTCAATGAATAGCATGTAGGGGATCGTGAACACCAATTCGCCCGAAAGGAAGCGTTCACCCTTTCACCGAGGGCTTAGTTGGAAGTAGCCTCCCAGGTTGAAGTAGCGCAAGCTCAGATCTTCGGCCTGTCATGTTTTTATGTCGATTCCAAAGTCTGCAGACAAGGTGTGAGCTTCGGCAGATGGCAAGATTATGTGACACTAACATTCATTACATGAAGCCGAATAACCGTTTTGCCATGGGGCTGAAACCGACGAGTCTAGAACGCTCGATGTTCCTGACGTCGGGGATGCTGTCGAAGTCTTACGAAGAGCTGAACCCTTGGTAAGAATGCCAGCTGACATTCTACATGCCTCCAAAGTTTCTTTCTCCTCAATATAGGTGCCGGACTTTTCCAAGAAGCAACTTCACCTGAGAAAGCTCTGCATGTTGACGTCCACGGTCCCCATCGCCTACCACCGCTACTCTCATATCGAGCAACGCCGGACGCTGTGTCGCATGGGGGCGGACAACCGACAGATTGGTAAAGATGGATCATGCGAACAAGCGGTCTTGAATGATGTAGTCGTTTGATTCGGTGGCCTCCTAGCCATGGGAAGTCTGGAAATGAAGTTTAAGGTCCCCTGCCAAGCACAGAGTCCGACATCAAGCAGCGCAACCGTTGAGAGCGGCAGGTCAGCCTTGGATTCACAACATTCCCTAGCGTCGATAGAGGGAGGCATCTAAAGACTCGGATCTTGCAAGGGGCAATCATGGAAAATAGGCACCAAAAGAAAACCAAAAAACCCACCAATTCCCAACGTGGAGGCAACCGGGCACTCATCCATCCTCATCACCTTTGCTCCCCTATTTCGCTCCTCCGCTCTCAACAATCGTTCGCCACATAAACCTAGTTCCAGTAGCCACGCCTCCTTGTTTCCACCTCCTTTCTCGAACCTCCAGGTCTCTGGCTGGAACAAGACGTCCGCCATAGTGACTTGGCCGGCTTCACCGCCAAAGTTGTCGGCGCCGCCGGCCCCAACAGGAAACTCGGTCGCCCCGGCGGCTCTCAAGGAGCAAGGACCCCCCCGAACAGGGGACTGTGAGGTCCTCATTGGACGCATCAGAGAGTCTCCCGTGGGATGGAATGCTGATTTCTTCGACCGGCGCGGGATGAGGGTCGCGGAGGACGGCAGCACCGACGGCACCAATCCCGCCATAGCCCCCCCCTTTCAGCACGGGAGGGAGCAGTTTGGGCGCCAGCTCCGTGGGGGAGGGAAGTGGGACTTTGTCCCAGACAAGTTCGGCTTCCAGACGCACGGCGCACCGCCGGGAGTCGATCTAACGATAATCCGTCGTCTGAAAAGCAAAGAATCACTTCGCTCCAGGGTGGCTGACGGGGGTCTTCCGTCCTTCGGCTGTGGAACAGAATCGGGGCATAAGAAGACGACGGTTTCCTTGGCCAAAGTTCCAGTGGTTCGCTCGTGAATTGGGGAAATGGTTTAATTGTTTCCTTGTAGCATTCGCGTTCCGCCGCCGCGGTGCTCTATGATGCTCCACTCGCAGCTCCCGGTGTCTGAAAATAGGTGAATGGTAATTCCTTATCGCAGAATCTACGGTCTAATTTGTGCCTTTCCCATGATCAGCGCGAGGAGGGGGAAGCTCGTCCCAGGTACGCAAGGGCTGGAAGTACGAGACAATCGCGTCGGTCGAGATATTCCGCCCAAGATCAAATGCCAAGGACGTATCACTCGAGAAGAGCTCCGTACAAGAAGCACCAAAGGCGGATGAGAGCCACAGTGAAGTTAAGGGGCATTGAACCCGCTGGAATGAGAAGGAATTGTAAGTCTTGGACGCGTTTGACCTCACGTATCATGATGAAAATGTGCCCCCTCCTGAGTGAGGAAAGGAAAACGGCCTTCTCAGACATATTCCCCGCTCCACCAGGACGAAATGTTCCACACTACCGGGCTCTTAGTCCACGCAGCTGAATGCAGCCGAGTCTCAGTTCGGTCTCCTGGAACGCGGCTATTGACGCCGGCATACTCCAGGCCTAAACAATGCTCATTGCTGATGATGCTGGCTAGACGATGATGATTGGGCACCGAACGAACCCGTCTGTCTCTCACTCTCACCAAAGAGACAGCCCCTCGACGCGGGGAAGATCTGCAACGTCCAAACGACGCAAGCTCTCCCGGATGGAAAGGTAGTGCGTGATGAAATATCACCGTTTCCGGTTCCATGACGATGATTCTTTCCACGGGCGTTGACGATACCCGTATGCTTTCCCCAGTGCAGCAGCGACAGTTACAGAACACCAGATCATCATCACACACGACCTCACTTGGGTCATGTCTCAAAAACTGTCTCGGGCGAAATCCTTTGCGAGATGCAGATTCCTTGGCACAATATCGTCCGGCATTTGGGATCGACGCTCGCGGGCCAATCAGGCGCGTCCGACCGTTCCTTTGGATGTCGGGAGTGTGTGTGTCTCGCGATGCTTGTGGCTGGCTCAGCTACGACATCAGGGATGCAAACATGAGGATGCTCACAGGGTGCCGACGACGCCAAGCCCTTCTCTTCTCAACAAGTAGGTCTCAGTTGGCGCCGCAGATCACGACACTTTACACTCGGGGCAGGGTCTTGCGTTCCGAGCCGCGAATTGTGGTGGATGCTCGGAAAGGAAAGCTTCTCGAGATCGGACGAGCTGCTTTGGGAAGCCGACGACCATCAGGCGGTGTCTCAGGAACGAGATTGCGCAGATCAGACCCCGACTGGTGTTGGTAGCTATCGCTGATCCATGGACCTCGATGGTTGAATGCAGGGAGCATCAGAGTGTCTTCTCGGAGAATAAGAACGGGATACGACGCCTTCGTGTTCCTGTCCTGTCTCCAACTCACAAGACCTTCATCTGAATTCTATCTCACTCAACTCTTAACCCCCGGAAACTCACATGACCGAGGTGGTTTTTCAATCTCTAAACTCTACTCTTGCCTCTTACTTTGGACATCCAGACAACAATAATAAAAATAATAACAACGACAATAACAACATGGCAACGACTCAGAGCCAACCCGCGGGGCATCCGCACAACCACATGGACAACCACATCAACGACGACTCGGCGGACATTGCTGGCGAGTCCGACGGGTTGGCCAACGAGATGTCCGGGCTCACCATCACGGACCGAAACCGGCCCCGTCGTCTGCCTCGCCCGGACCTGACTCACTACCCCTCCGACCGTCAGTTCTCTCCCCGTGGCCCCAGTCCCACCGGCTCCGTCCGGAGCGCCTACACGACCCGCCGCCGCGTGAGCCGCACGTCGTGGAGCGCCGGCGGCGGCAGCTTCTCCTCCGCCCACCGCTCCGAGGTGTCGAAGGAGCTCACGTCCCAGGCCGAGGGGGAGTTCTTCGCGCTGACGGAGCTCATGGCGAGCATGTCGAGACGCAGTCTCTCCCTGAGGGAGGTCTGGAGCAAGATCATCGCCGAGCGCGAGGCGGCCTACGCCGAGATGGACCGTATGTGCGAGCGCTACGAGGAGCTGACCGAGGTCATCGAGCAGAAGGAAAAGGAGCACAGCCACCACAACCACGACCAGGAGGAGCGCAAGCAGGAGCTCGTCAAGGTGCGCTTCGAGCTCACGGCGGCCATCAACAGCGCGTCCGACTTCAAGCTGAAGCTGGCGGAGCGCGACACCGAGTGCAAGTCCCTCCGCCACGAGGTGGCCGAGACCAAGGACAGCCTCACGTACATCCGCAAGGAGCACGAGGAGCTGAAGAAGACGTCGGAGCAGATGCGTCTGACGCTGGTCGCCACCGAGGCCGCCCGCGCCGACCTCGACGAGAAGTGCGGCCGGCTGCGCGGGGAGCGCGAGGCGCTCGACCTCAAGTACACCGACCTGCAGTCGCGGCACGAGGAGGTCAACACCCACTTCGAGTCGACCAACAAGGAGCTCGTGCAGTACAGGCAGACCAACGCGCTGCTCAAGAAGGAGAAGCACGAGCTGCTCCACCGGGAGGGCGAGCTCGAGGACGGCCTGCGCAAGTGGGAGCACAGGCACGACGAGATCCGGCGCAAGTACAAGGAGATCGAGGAGCTCTACGAGAAGCGCAAGCACGAGGTCAAGGAGCTCCACGAGACGGTCACGCGCGTCAAGACGGAGAAGGAGGAGGCCGTCACGCGGATCCGGCACGAGAAGGAGGAGCTCGAGCAGCACATCGAGCGGCTCAAGCGCGAGATCGAGGACGAGCACGGCCGGTGCGAGGACGCCGAGGACCGCTGCGGCAAGTGGAAGCTCAAGTGGGAGCACGCGGAGCGCGAGATCGTCTCGGTGCGCGAGGAGATCTCGCGCGTCGAGATTACGCAGACGGAGCTGCGCGAGACCGTCTCCAAGAAGACGGAGGAGCTGCGCGTGCTCGTCATCGAGAAGAAGCGCATCCAGGAGGAAGGCGAGCGCGCCGCCGGCCGCGCTGACGACAACCACCGCCAACTGCTCCTGGTCCAGGAGACGCTCAGCCACACCGAGTCGCTGCTGAAGAAGACACAGGAGGAGATCCACACCAAGACGGAGCGCATCGAGCGCCTCGAGCTCGACTACGCCCTCGCGCGGGGCCAGGTCGAGAAGCTCGAGGCGGAGATCCACAGCCACCAGTCCATCGTGGCCAGCCTCCGGATCGAGGTCGAGGACCTCGGCGGGCAGTGCGGCGTGCTCCGGGAGAAGTGCCACGACTGGGAGCGCAAGTACGAGGACGTGTACGAGAGCATCACGGAGATCGAGGAGGGCAGCTCGAGCTACGAGTTCGAGATCTCGGCGATGCGGACGATGCTGCGCGAGGCGCGCGAGCAGAAGGAGACGGCCATCACGGCGCGCAACGGGGCGGACCGCGAGCGCGACGAGGCGGTGGCGCGGTACGAGGAGAAGTGCCGCGAGCTCGAGAGGCTCGAGGAGCGCATGAGCGCCCAGATGCACGAGATGAGCCAGCGCTCCGGCAGCAAGACGGTCACGACGACGCGCTCGTACAAGGGCAGCAGCCACCGCGTGACGAGCGGCGCCTCGAGCCCGTCGGACGATTGCTGAGGGGAACAAGAAAGACTTTGCTAATGATTTCCTATGTTAAGGTGGGGTTGTTTTCTTTGTTCGGGGTGTGTCTGGATGTCTGGATAGCAGTGTAATTCAATAGTAATCGATGTTGTCGGACATCCTGTATCGCATGTTCTTAAAGATAGGTTACACGATGTGATGGTATGTATGGTGTGTGCTTGATGGCGTGTGTTTGTGTGTGTAAACATCATCGGAATCTGTCTTTGGCTCCTTTCTTCTCCCAACCAACAACTGACTTTGAGACCTTGATGCGACTAAGTATGTTCTGTGGTACAAAGTTGTATATGTCTTGGCCGGGTTCGGAGTCCTGTTGACATGCGTTGTGAGCGTAGTTTCAACTATCTTTTGGTCTTATATGTCATGAATCATCCTGTTAGAAAGTCAGCCTTTCGGAACGCAATAACGTCAGACCTGAAAGTAAAGCACACCTTGTTGTTGTTTTAAACGTGACTAACGGGCTATGTTCAACCGTAGGCATCACATAGCAGTATTGGAACCTGATCCGAGGCCTTTTGATGGCAGCGGGACTGGAATGGGCGTTATCAAACTCTATCTTACAGTGCTACATCGTTGGCGTTTGGCTCTTTAATTCGTTTGCTTCTCTTTGTTTCCGGTTGTTTAAACGAAACGACTTGCCAGCATCACAACTGCAACAAATTCCACTGCACAACATTGACAACTCCCAAGGCGAGTTACTAGTTGTGATTATGTAATGGACGACAATCAGGCAGCATTGGGCGATCTAGCTCTTAAATGGCTTTGCCGACATGGACTCTCTTATAGTTTCTTCCAAATTCTTGCACAACTGGTTGTCTCGTGACTTGCCAGAGACCTTGTCTTCACACCTCGACCTCACACTAGGATCATCATGAACCTGTGCGAACGGTGCCAAAGGATCGACCTCCACAGCCTGCCGCCCGCTCTCGACACGACGGCAGACGGTCACCCCCTCGCCACGCTCAGCCAGATAGTCCAAGGGGCGGCCTCGGCCTGCTCCTTTTGCCGCATCGTCACGTCCTGCCTGTACAGCTTCGCGCAGCACGCCGAGTACCTGACGGAAACGGGACCCGTCGCGGCCCACGCAGACACGGTCCTCAGACTGCGGCAGGGCGTCCCGGACCGCGGCGACGGGGGCAAGCTCGGCGGCGTCCAGCTATTAGGGCCCGGGAGCCTCAAGACCAACATCCCGCTCTACGCGAAGAAAGGTTGGTAGCTAACTCTCTGCCGCTTGGTTGATGGCATATTCTTTTCATGCTGACCAGACCCCGCCTCCCCCTTAGAAAGTCCTGCGTGGCTCGACGGCGATATCCTCGAGTCTAACCTGTGCATGCCGCTGGATCCTCACGGGCTGAAGCCCAGCCAGTTCGTCAAGAAGCGAATGGACATCTGCATGTCACAGCACGAGCAGTGCCGAGTGTCCTTTTCTGGCCGCGACGCAGAACGCCAGCCGTCGGTGCCGCCACGTCGTCTGCTGAGCGTCATCCCATCGAAGCAAGAGGACTCGCCGCCGGACATACGACTCCTGGAGATCGCCAAAGACTCGGGCCTCGCCGTACAGTACGCGGCGCTCAGTCACTGCTGGGGCCCGCCCGAGAAGCGGCCGCCATGCACGCTCCGCGGCAACCTCGCGGAGCACAAGGAGGGCATCCCGTGGCTCACGCTCTCGCAGACCTTTAGGGACGCGTGCGGCCTCTGCGCCGACCTCGGGATCGGGTACCTGTGGATCGACTCCCTTTGCATCATCCAGGACGACGCGGCCGACTGGGAGACGGAGGCGTCCGTCATGGGGCTCACCTACGAGCAGGCGTCCCTCGTCATCGCCGCCTCGGCCGCCGCCGACTCGAGCCAGGGCCTCTTCGGCGTCCGACGGAGGAACGAGTTCGCGCAGCTGCGGTACAAGGGGCGGCGCGACAGCGGGGTGTACGCCTACCAGTCCCGGTCGCCCAAGTACCACGTCGACAACGGGCCGCTGAACGCGCGCGCCTGGGTGCTCCAGGAGTACATCCTCGCCCGGCGGGCGGCGCACTTCACGCGGTGGGGCGTCGTCTGGACGTGCCGCCGCGACCCGGCCGTCGCCGTGGACGAGTACGACGGCGGCTCCGGCGGCGGGCGGTCGTCGGTGCACCAGATCCCGCACACGTGGGAGAACGTCGTGCGGGACTACTCGCGGCGCGGGCTGACGTACAAGTCGGACAAGCTCGTCGCCATCCAGGGGCTCGCGGCGGCCTGGGCCGAGAGGCAGGGGAAGACGCCGTTCTGCGGGCTCGTGCTGGAGGACATGCCGCTGGGGCTGGCGTGGTTCTGGAGCGGGCACGGCGGGGAGAAGCTCGTCCGCGACGTTGGGGGCGCGCCGTCGTGGTCGTGGGCTTCGGTCACGGGGAAGGTCGATTTCCTTATGAGGGAGAACGAGGAGGCGACTCCGGGGATGGCGGTCGTGAGCGGGCGTATCGGGCTGGCTGACCAAGTCCGCTGTCCCGGTGGTTTGGTCTTTGACGGATCGCTTATCAAAGAGGTGGATGCTCGGATCGGCCCGTTCGACTGTCTTCCATCCTATATCGAGGACCTCCGGGCCATCGACCTGGAGTCGGAAACGATGAGGCACTTGGTCCCGGGAAGCGCGACCTGGTGTTCGCACACGAATCACGATGAACAGTTCTACATGCTGGTCGACCGGCAGAGGGGTAACATTGGCTGGTGTGCCTTTGACGAGAAGGCCGAGGCCACCAGGCCGATCAGCTGTCTGCCTCTTTTCAAGGAGTCGGTCAGGCCGTGGTATATGCCGCCGGTGGACACGGCAGAGCCGTTCTACATGTGGTGTTTGGTTGTGAGGAGGGCCGAGAATGGAGATGGCTTTCAGCGGGTAGGCTGGGGGCGCATCCTTGACCCGTCTTGGATAGAGGGCGAGCAGAGACAGGAGCTTCTACTCATATGAGCGTCGATAGAGACACGTTATGTGGTTTTCGCTTTCAATAACATGGACAGAAGCCGTTATGTAATGAAACGGATGCTTATCGAAACAGGGAGAGGAGTGTTCTAATACGTCCACAGGCGGCCGGTGGAATTGCTGTGACATTTGCAATTGCTGATGACTTGACTGACATAAAAACAAATCATCAAACCTCTACGTCCTATTGCGTAGCCTGCCCTTCCAGGACCTCTCCACCATCCTGGGCTGCTTGGTTGAAACAACGCAACTACCTACCGCATGGCAAGGATTAGCGTGAATCTCTGGTTGGATGGCGAGACACAGACGTACGGTGACTTTGCTTCTTCAGCCTCCAATCCCGCCTCCATCGTGGCGTAGATCTTGCCATGAAGCTCGAGATGTTTTCTGAAGTAGGTCTGATGATTGACCTCGCAGACGCTCTCCTCGTTTCCTCGATGTTCGCTGCAAAAGTCCCGATCGCAAAGCAAGCATCGTTGGGTGGCGGCCGCGGCACGGTTTCCGTGTCATTCGGAATTTCCAACTCGCATCCGCTCGCAGACAAAGCAACCAAGCGTCATCTTGTCTACAGTGATGAATTCAGTGGTCAGTAATGGGTAAAGAATCGAAGCAATACGGGGCAGGGGGGTTCCCTTCAGGGCGGCGGATGGCTATTTAACCATGTAAGGGATCTCGAGAAGAGCATGCATTGTGACGTCAACAAGCCACAGTTGCGCCTCTTTCGACTGAACAGACACAGTCGAATACATGCAAGCTACAAGATTGGCAGTGATGGATTGCGCCCTCTCTAGGTATAGCCGCGAACCTGTTGTCAAGTGACAGTTGTTGAATCGCCTCAATGAGAACTCGCCGCTTAATAGACTGCATCATGCAACCTACAGAGACCTACAGGATAGCCCCAACAAGTCGCCTGCTGCCACGTCGTTTTCAGGCGAGGTGACCGTCACCGAGTCTCTGATGCCCAGAGAGTATTTTGCGGTCTCGCTGCTGCCCTACCCTACACTTACTAACTGCTGGCGTGAGTGAGTAGGTGGGCGATGGGATGGAGCTAGCAACAAGAACCTGAGCGACTGAATGGCGAACTGAAATCCCGACATCGGCTTTACACAGCAGAACAACCTGAAAAGATTTAGATAATCTGTTCGAAGCGGCAGATAACACAAAGCGAGACCTTGCTAGGAACACTATTTGTGTATGAGAGGTCAGCGGCTGCCCCTGGGCCGTTTTCACTCATCAGGAGCCGTCCCTGTTTATAAAGTATTCAACCGACTCATGAGTTTCAATCAGGTGAGTTAAATACAAGGTTACATGCAATCAATCACCTTAGGTATGGATGTATCGTTAGAAGAAAAGACCGTTGATAGGATATCAGTGGATGGTAGGTATCCTTACTGATGATGGATCGCAATTCCTTATCGAGCTCAAAACTGTTTCTGACGCCCCTTTACTTACAGTCGATGAGATGCTATGGCTGGCGCAAGGAAGATGGCTACGGTCTTCAATGGAAGATCATGACTGGGATGCAGTGCCTCGTCGACAAGCCAGAGAACTAAACCATTAAGCTACTTAGGGATCCAACGCCGGAAGCGATTGACATGGCTGCCAACTGGACTAACCGATAGCTCTCTCGGCCTCGGTCTTCAAGGGGGCAGTCATCTCGACTTTTGGTTGTAGATGTGTGTTTACTCAACACTGAAGGGGCCAAGGCTTATATTACTTGCCGTTCTTCTCCCAAAGAACATGTGGCACTGTCCCACTGACATCACATGTAATTATGCCATGGATCCAGTGTTTCCTAACGTGAATTAGTGTGTTATTAATATGATTTAGTACAAAAAGCCCCTGGGTATCAATCGCGTTTCCCCTTGCCCTTCGCGTCCTCCTCGTCCGTGGTCGAGATGGACGCCTCGCTGTGGTTGACGCGGAAGCTGAAGTCGACAACGCCCACCAGGCTGCTGACGGAGCGGACGAGGCCCTCGAGGTCGTCGCACACGAGCGAGCTGCAGACCTGCAGCACGGCGAACTCGGTGTAGCCGTGCTGCTCGACGTTCCTCACGTCGAGGATGCTGCCGCTGCCGAGCGGGCTGATCATCTCCGTCAGCTCCGCCATGCCCGCGCTGGCGACCGTCGACGCGTCGCTGACGGGCGACTCGACGACGCTGGGCTTCCGCGCCGCCGCCGACGACCGAACCTCGGTGCCCGTGCGGGTGTTGACCGTGACGAGCCGGTGCTCAAGCTCGCTGCCCCGTCGTTGGATGATGCCCTGACCCTGACCCTGACCCTGGTCCTGGTCCTGGCCCTGGCTCTCATCTGGTTCCGGCCCGCGGAGGTGAAGCAGTTTCCGGGTGAGCTCGTTGGGCCGCGGCAGCTGCATGAAAGGCGGCAGGGACTGGCCCGAGAGCATCGAGTTGGAGAGCAGGGTGAGGGTGGAGAGGATGGTGTGCTGAGTCGGCTCGATGCCGGCGAGGACCTGGTTCAGGGCGCGGAGCCACTGGCGGTCGGGGTCGGTGTCGGAGGAGGCGGCGGTGGACGGCCTGGCGGCGTGGTGGCTGCGGCCGTCGCGGGGCTTCCAGGTGATGGTGTAGGCGATGAGGGTGAGGTAGCGCATGATGCTCGTGGAACGGCGGATGATGTCCTCGTAGGTGGCGCGCGGGAACTTGCCGCCGATGTCGGGCTCCCAGCGCTGCCACTGAGCGTGGCTGTCGAGGCTGGGCAGCAGCAGCAGCAGCTTGCCGAGGATGCGGCGCCTCTCCTTCTCCATCTTGTGGGCGGGCGAGCCGGGCCGCTTGATGTCGCCGTGGGTCTCCTCCATGGTGGCCTTGATGGTCTCGGTGACGACGCTGAAGTAGTTGGCCAGGAGGTACAGCGAGGCGCTGAGGTCGCGGCGGAGCCAGCGGCGGTCCGTCATGGGCGCCGGGAAGATGGTCCAGATGAAGGCCACGGCGCAGCCGGCGGCGACGCAGGCGAGGCGGTACGGGGCCAGCAGGTAGGTCGGGAGGTACGGCTGGCCCGTGGCGGCGGCGGCGGCCTCGCCGATCTTCTGGACCTGCAGCTCGTAGCCGATGATGAGCACCTGGGTGATGATGGTGATGAGCCAGACGGGCATGAAGCGCGGGTACTTGAGCACGAAGTACTGCTCGACGAAGATGAAGAGCCACAGGAACACGATGACGCCGGCGGTGCGCTCGACGACGATGTACCAGATGATGTAGGAGAAGACGACGGCCACGCAGGTGCCGCCCACGCGGCACACGAAGCCGAAGATGGACTGCCCCGCCGTGATGGTCATGCCGATGGCGATCATGATCATGGCCCACACGAGGCGCTGCTCGTTGAAGAAGGTCTGCGTGCTCCGCAGGAAGGCCATGATGCCGATGGTCATGGTCGCCACGGCCACCCGGAACCCGAACATGGACTCGCCGGACCCGACGAAGCCCGAGAACCGCCGGACCGCGTTGCCGAGGTGCTGCCACGCGCCGTGCGCCGGCAGGTGCTCCGGGTCCTTCTTCTTGTTGTACCCGTCGCCCGCGTACACGATGTTGGCCCCCATCTCGGCCACGTCCGGCGTCTGCTCCGGCGACGCGTCCTCGGTGCTGCAGACGCCGCGGAACCACTTCTTGAGCCGCTTCTGCGACGGCACGATGAGCCGCTTGCGCGCCATCGTGCCGTCCGCCACCTTGGAGTCGGCGAAGAGCACGAGGTCCTGCACCGCCTCGCCGAGCGCCAGCATGAGCTGCTCCATGTACAGCATCACGTAGAGCTGCGTCTGGTCGCGCTCGCGCATCCGCGTCTCGAGCCGCTTGAGCTTGAGGTCCCGCCGTTCCTGCTCCGTCGCCAGCTGCCTCTCGCGCAGCCACGTCCGGAGCATCTCGCCCTTCTTGTCGTTGAAGTCCTGCACCCTGCTGGCGAGCACCTCGGCGAACCCGGCGTCTCCGGGCTGCGCGCCGCCGTTCTTGGCCCCGGCGTCCTTCTCGACGTCGACGTCGGCCGCCGTCTGGGTCGTCGTGCTGGTCTTCGTCTTCTTCTGCTTCGGCCTCGGCGCGAGTTCCAGCACGATGGCGGCGTGTTCGAGAGCCTGGTCCATGGCCTCGGTGAGGATCTCGTACGGCTCGTGCAGCTGCTCCATGATCTCGTTCCACACCCTCTTCTCCCGGCTCTTCTCGGCGTCCGTGTCCCCCGCTCCTCCTCCTCCTCCTCCTGCTTCGACGCCCCATCCGTGCTTGTCGGCCGCGCGCCGGAAGATGTCGACGATGGTGCTGATGCCGTTGAGGGGGATCATGATGCTCCGCAGCCGGTTGTAGATCTCGCCAATGTCCTTGGAGTTGAGCTTGCCGTACGCAATGTCCCGCTTGGCGAACAGGATGTCGCCGTGCATCTTTCCGAACAGCGCCGAGATGGCCAGCGCCGTGGCCTTGACCTCGGCGGCCGCCTTTGCCTCCTTTGTCAGTTCGGGCCTCTTTTCCTTCTTCGTCTTCTTCTTCTTCTTCTTGTTGCTGTTGTTCTTCCTGAAGACGCTGCTGCTCTTGGTCTCGTGACGCTCCAGCATGTCTGGGCTCGACAGGGTCTGCAGGTAGTTGAGCTGCAGCCGGATGGACTTGCGGACGAGGCCGATGGCGCCGTTGAACTCGGCGCTCACGACCTTGCGGCTCGAGACGGGGAACACAAGGAGCGAGACGCCCGTGGCGATGCCCATGGCGCAGAGCATGGCGACGAGCAGGCGCCGCACGAACGACTCGGCCGACGCGGTGGTCACCATCAGCGGGCCAAAGGTGCAGGCGACGTTCATGAAGATGGAGTAGATCATGACGGGCAGATTCATGGCCGGGAACTTGGCCCGCAGCGTGTTGGAGATCCAGATGTTGAAGAAGAGCCAGATGCCGCAGACGACCGACTGGCTCGAGTTGTAGACGGGCAGGCCGGTGGCCAGCTCCTCGGCCGAGGCCGTGTTGCGCCGGGCCCGCACGCCGGTCCACAGCGCCAGCATGGAGAGGGCGCCGCCGATGAGGATGCCGACGACGTTCAGGACGAGGTTCTGCAGGTACTTGCCCCGCGGCAGGATGGCCAGGGCGAGCACCGAGATGATGGGCACGAGGTAGCCCAGCGTCGCGAAGTACTGCGCGACGGGCGTCGACTGGTACATGGCGACGCCGATCAGCGGCGGCAGCGAGCCCTTGAACATCATGATGAGCGTCGGCGCGTCGAGGCCCAGCCGGGCCATGAGGTTCGGCTTCGGCGGCGGCGGCAGCCTCCTGGACGCGCTGCTTGTGGCGCTGGCGGCGGTCGCATTCGTCGGAGCCCGCACCGGAGCTCTCCCGCTCCCACTTCCGCTCCCGCTCTCGCTCTCACTCTCACTCTCACTTTCACTGTCGTCCTCGCTCTCACTCTCCGGCTCGGGTTCCGGAGGCTCCTCGTACCGGTCATCGGGGCCCGTCCTCTTGGGTTCTTCGGAAGCCATTGTTTACGTTGTCATCGGTGACCGGGGGCTGTTACTGCTGCTGCTGTTGCTGCTGCTGTGCTGTTGGTATCGCTGTTGTTATTGTTGTCGGCGTCGCGACTGTTGAGTTTACGTGATTATGTCGTCCAGTGTGGTTCGGTCGAACATTCAGGACGGAGGAGAATAGATGATGGATGGGTGGGTGGGTGATGTTGAGATGGCGGTCTCAGTCAGCCACACCACACTCTAATTTTTTTTTCTCTCCCTCTCACTGAGTCCGGAACCGCGCTGTGGATGAGTGAGATAGATGGATAGGTTTGTTTTGGTCGAGGCTCATTGGGTGTAATGATGTAATTGCGGAGTTCGCCGCGTTTCTCCTTGTCTCTCTAGTCGACGATGGCAAGCAGATGCCGGCAAGTTTCGCGCTAGCCGGGTCTAATGTGGGCTTTTTTCACTCTTCTCCCCCAGTTTGGTTGGACAGGAGGGGAGAGGAGAGGAGAGAAAGCGGGAGAAACTAATGAGACGACCTAAAATAGGTGGTGGTGGCCGTGAACTCAACGTGAGACGACGAGTCAGTCGGTCTTCATCTTCATGCACGAGCACGGGCCTTCATCTCGGCTCGGATGAGATGAGATGGAAATCAAATGAGATAAGCTGAGATGTACGATGTATAAAGAGAACTGTGACGGAGATAGATGGATAGAGTGTAGAGAGAACCGAGAGAGGGTTTATATGATAATCGTTCCAAGGTCATGCTCTCAATCAGACCAAAATGCCGTGCTGTCCGTTCGTCCATTGCGAAGCGGCGTGATGAGTGAGAACCCAGAGAGTACCCGTGTGTGAGTAAGCGGATGAATACATATCGTCATGAACTGGTCATCAAAGCCAGAAGCAGCGCATAATCAAGTGAGACTCTGTACTTGATTTGAGCACGCCTGTATCTCCAGCTGGCAGCAATCCCATGAAGCCCAGATCAATCGTATTTGTTTGCTTAGCCAACTCGTTTGAAGACTTCAATCGTCGGCGAAAGGGCGGGGGACTCCCTCGGCATGAATCATCCCTGCATCTCAGCCCTAAAGTCAGATCTCTCGGTGGGACCCGGGTTCTAGATGGTCGGCAGGCCCGTGAGATTCGCCAACCAATGGCCATAAAACATTAACCTTGGGCTCATCGCGATAGGTAAGAGTCATCAATTGTGAACGACGACATCCCAAAGACTCTAGGGAGCCACACGGTCGCTTACACCTTGGCCATGCTCCTCTCTCGTGGGTGATAAATTGAAGCAAAACATCATGTGGGCATAGACCCCGACGACGGACTTTCGGGTTTGCCCGGCCAAGAGACGACCGGCATGCGTCCCTCTGCCGGTATTCTTAATGTTACATTTACAAAAACGGGATTCGTTGCTTCAAATCACCCAGTTTTCTTTACCGGGTAATGCGAAAGGCTACTCTGGAAAAAGACAATGTTAATTCGGTTGCCCAATTGCTCCATTCCACCCAATTTTCAGCCGTGGTTGTGCTCCAGTGGTCTCAGTAACGCAAACATGCGATATCGCAGTAGTGGTGTTCACGCTGAATGGAGACCTGATGATTTGGAATAGCTCTCGACCCCAGAAAAGTAACCGCCGTTGGAGTTCGTCGGCTTGTGACTAGGAATGCCCACCACCAACCACACCGGACAGTCAACGCATGGGTTCTTCAACCATTCTACAGACCCATCCGGCATCTTGTTGAACCCAGCTTCCCACCATCTCCATGAGTTCAATCGTCAAAGAACACAAGACACTTGAGCTCCATGCTCGCTCTCTCGGGGTGGTCCTCATACTCCGAGTCCTCAAAACAGCTGTGGAACACGCTCATCTTGGACTCGAACCTGTTCACCCCCTCGCTGTCCCACTGCAGGAACATGACGGGCTCGTCCGGCTGCTGGTGCCCCAGGAAGACCCACTCGTGGTGTTCGGCGTACGACGCCGTGTCCAGCCAGTAGTCTCCGGCGTCCTTGCCGAACACCTTGAACGTGTCCGCGGGCCGCGAGAAGATCTGCGCGTGCCGCTCCTCGGGCCTGATGCTGCTGGGCACCAGGAACGCCAGCGGGTCGCGTGTGATGGTCTTGAGCGGCCTCCACACGTTGACCAGGAGGACGCGGGCCTTGGGGGGTAGTGCCGTAGGCGGGGGCTCCATCTTGGCCACGCTCGCCTTGAGCAGCTCGAAGCCGCTGTCGACGGTGGAGTCCGTGTGGATGGCGAAGACGGGCGTCGTGTCCGTCTTGGCCCCGCTGAAGTCCGAGTGTCGGATCCGCTGGGCGGTGGTGAACGTCCTCTTGGCTCCGAGACTGACGTGGGGGGGGGGGGGGGGGGGGGGGTTGAGTTAGCTGTTGTTCACCACACAGTTCCATGGCCGAGCCTGGTGTGGGATTACTGACTGCTTCTTGATCAGTTCGGGCGTCTCCCGCAGCAGCACCTCCCGAACTTCGTCCTCGTTGGTCCAGTCCTTGATGTCAATCTTGTTCTTCAGGAACGCCAGCCCGTCGTGTTCTATCGTGAACCGATCCATCTCGGACCGGATGTCGCGCATAAACACGGTGCGCTCATCTCTGTACTTGTCGCTTTCGGAGTACAGGTTGATTGGTGTTTGCATGAACTCGGGCGACGGGGGCAGTTTCCGGTAGGTGAGTTTGGTCCAGACCCGGGTGCAGCAGCTGATGGAGAAGACATGGTCTGAGGTTATGATTTTTTACAAAAGATCAAAGATGGTGTCACGAGTTAGAGCACACAGTAAGGCATATGAGAATAGGGGAGAAAGATGCTTATTCTGTATAATGTAAAGAGAGTGAAATGTAGTCTGGTTATATACATCTAACCACGTGAATTGGCACGTGAGGGGACTGATTCAGGGAGCTTCTGATATACGAGGGTATTCCTGTGACAGATGGAACCTTGGGTAAATCGCTATTCCAGTATATGGACTGTGACGACGTTGAGAGCTGTCTCGTAAATGTCCCCTCAGCTATTAAAGGGCAGATATCTTGCTACCCCAGCTGCTTCGCTCTCAACTTCCAATCCCGAACGGCGTGCTTGATGCTGTACGTGCGACATACTCTATCATCCGGAAAGCGGTTTCGGTATCGGCACATTGTTGAACGGCCGGGTTGGTTGGAAAAAGCATCTGTAGGAACATGAGATAGGATCCGCCAAGCCCCAACCCGACCCCGCGACTCATATCCAAATGGATCGTCGCTATTGCCTTGTAGAGTTCCGCATACGTATCCTCCCCTCTTGGCCGCAAAGTTGCTCAGTAGAAGTGGATGTTTTACTTTCGTACAGGGCGGAACTGCCTCACTGAAGGCGTGCATGGGAGGAAGCAGGGGGACTAAGAGGCATGGAGAGCGTCTTTGCTTCGTAAGGGGTGCGTTTATTAACAATCCTCAATATAGACAGTACGCGACCATCTTGCGCCCCACCTCACGCATGATCGATTGTAGAGTCGTCATGGTTCTGAAAGTTGACCAGGCCGCTTGGGAGGATGACTTGATTGGGCATCATCGATGACCAACAACTTGCCGCTCCGTAAACAGCGGCGAGGATCGGATCGCGGCGAGTCAGGCAGCGGCATGCTAAGCCGTTATGTGTAGCATCTTCCTGTTTCTTTTAGAGCGATTGAAGATCGGCCAGCTGTGTCTTCTGTTGATTGGTACGGGACAACCTTCCCTTATGGGTTACTGCGTGGCGAGCCCTCCTTGGTTGAAGCTTGTGGTGATGACAAGGGCAGCAATATGGGGTAAAGACAAACCTGCGAGCAACCTGAACTTTAACCACGGGCTTTTGAGATATCCTACCGGAGGTAAGCCCGCAGTTTGACAAGCAGCTTGGGAGAAGCTGAACGATGTGCCTCGGCCAGGGGGTGCTGCATGGGATCAGGGCCTGGAGTTGCCTTGTCAAGTCTCAATTGCTATTTCCGAAAATACGAGTACGTCGCGTCGTGTCGTTTCCCGCGTGGCCAAGCCAGAGTGACGGTCTTCTTGAATTCCGAGGCTTGGATGCTTCCGAGATCAGTACCGAGATCCGCCAAAAAGGTACCAGACGCCCTCTCATGATACTTTTTCAGCGGGGGATGACGTGGACGCGGATGTTGTCGGAATGAAACGCATCCAGTTGAAGAGTTTTCGCCTGCCATGCAAACAAAAGAACGATGGTTTTTTTTGAAGAATGTATCGTGATGGCTGGAATAGAGTCGTCCATGGCGTGCCCAGTGAACCCTTGACTGAAGCAGCAATTCTGGGATCAAACGAAACAGCTCTTCACAGATTCAAATGCAATTTTGTCAAAAGTTCCTCAAGTGTAACTAGCAAACTCGTTCACATTTCCCTTGCGGGCTGCTGGCTATAATCCCACCCAAACGACCCTCACCAAACTACACCCCCAAGACATCCTGAGAGATCTCCTTCAGAGAATCAAACTTGGCAGCAGAAGCAGACTTGCCGGTGCCCTTCCAGTCGGCCGGAACATAGGACTCATCGCTGCTCTTCCCTAGCTTGTACGACTCCTGCGGACTCTCGTCGATAACGACGTTGTCGTTCCTCGACTCGTTCTTGATCCGATTGTTGAGATCCGGCTTCACCTCGAGGATCTCGGGGAACACTCTGGCAGCTCGCTCGGGAAACGATTCCAGGTACGCCCGCCAGCCCGCCCGGCAGTCGTCGCACAGCTGTACGCCGCCGAAGCAGTGCGTCCCCTCGGCGCCGTAAGAGTCGCGGTAGAGGCAACGGCCGCACCGGTCCTTGTCCGCGGCCTCGAGAAACCCCGGGAGCTCGGGAAACATGAGATCCCCGCTGCGGTTCGCCACGAGGTCCTTGTACCGCTGGACGCTCTGGTTACAGGAAGGGCTGCCGCTGGAAGAGCTGCCGGCGACGCGGGTGGCGTCGACGCGGTTCCAGAGCTTGAAGTTGCGGCGGGTCTGGTTCACAACCTTGAGCGTCTCGGCCGTCCCGACGGTGAGCCCTTCCTCGACGAATCGGTACCTGCGCATCATCATGTGGATGGGACCCCCGAAGAAGCGGGTGAAGTTGATGACGGAAGGTCCCTCACGTCGGCGAGCCCACTGCGAGATGAGAAAGGTTAGTTTAAAATAATGTTGCCTGGAAGAGAACACAATAGGAATAGCAAGTAGCCAGAAGAAGACCTTACAGCAACATCCAACGCCCACAAGACTTCTCTGCAGCGGGCGAATGCTGTGACCCGCTGGTCCTCGGGCATGTAGGCAAAGGTGCTGTTGGTCTCGCCCTCGGCGCGGTGCTTGTAAAAGGCGACGGCGTCATACAGAGTATCGCCCATCTCGGTCAGGATCTCAAACTCCTCTTCAGTGAACCAGACGTCGTCAAGGTCGTTACAGGCCAGGGCCGAGGCGATGGTGAACCGCGCGAGGGCGTCGCAGTCCCGGAGACGGAACCAGTGGCGCGGGGAGAGGGTCAGCGAGTCGACGTAGCGGCGAAACAGCTCGCCACTCCTCCGGCCGCTGGACTTGTCGGCCGTCACGAGGAGGAACGTCTTGTACTCGCGGGCCATCAGCTCGTGGCCCGCGGTGCCGTCGAACAGCGCCGCCAGCGTGCCGTCGAGGGAGTAGCCGAGGATGTTGTCGCCGGCCGTGACGTCGACGAGCGAGCCTTTGAACTCGGCGATGATGCCCATGACGATGATGCGCATGAAGGCGACGTAGCGGTCCCAGTTGGTGTACTGGGGGATGACGCACCGGGTGTACACCCAAGCGCAGGCGTACGCCTCGGCCTTGAGCTTGTCTGGGATGTCGATGTCTTTGAGATCATCGGCGATGTCTGAGGGATAGTACCAGGTGTCGTTGAACTTGCGAAACTTGTGAGCGTGTTGGTCGTGGGGGATCGAGTTGGGTTCAGCAGTGCCAGCACGGCTGTCCTCGGGTGAAACTTCGTAAATGGCCATTGTTACTGTTTAATGTTAGAGTTGCTTGAGATGGGGATGCTTTATGTTTCTGACAGGATTTTGGAAGACTCTACGACGACCAAGTTGATTGATGGTTGTTGGCACGGATGGGATGACATGCGATTGATAACACCGGCTCTTTAACATGAACTGAGCATCCCATCCCTGCTTACGTCAGTTGCCAGTGTATCCTGCGTCGGCCCCTTTGAAGCCCGTTCATGTCCTTCAGACTATCATTCAATCAGCGGTGTTGGGAGCAAGGCGAGCCGCCAATATGGAATGGCCGTGCTCTGAGAAACACGTAACATGGTTTTTGGCAAGGTGTTGGTAAAGGAGATTCTTGCCTCGCTACGGATTACAGGCGTCGTCGATCCGATGGATTCTGTAGAGGCGTCTTCTCGAGTCAGTTGAAGGTATTCGGAACCTCTTGGCCAGACAAGGGTTGTAAAAGTACGGGGGCGACTACTGTACTTAGTTGCTAAGCGGGACTTTGCCAAGTCCGAGGATAACAACGCTTACTGTGCGAAAAAAAACACCGTGTATGGCCCACCTTCTCTGCTACCTAAGTATCTGTACAGATATGTGATAGACAAACCCCTGGCCCCAGCTCCAAGTTGCCGATGGGATGATGTCTTAGCTCGTATACAGGCGGCTGAAAGGGGAAAAACTGCTCTGCATACGGAGTACACGGAGTACAGACATCCTAAACAGTGAAGGAGGGGGTGAAAATGACCAGTCTGGTGCCCAGGATATGTATGACGAGTGGCAACTGGGAAACCAAGATGTCGTCGCGCCTGTGGAGAGCTCGCCCCGTGCCGCCGTGCCGCGCCGGCAATGCGTATTGCCCGCAGGGAGCTAGAGTTGCTTGCGATCCGGACCCCCGATGGCTGAAGCAGACAAGCCGTGGCATTCGTCCCGCATCGAGGGCTTGCCAGTGTAGCAGGGCAAACGTGCGGTATCCATTCTTCTCTGGTCATGGTACGCGACTCATGAGTTGCCTTTGTGGAAAACAAGCAAGCAAACAGAAGTCCAGAGTGTGATTATGCGACAGTGTAGGTGTGCGCGAAGGTAAAGTGATCGTCGGCGGGTGTTGTCAGGTCTTGTCGAGACTCGCCTCGCACAACGAGTCAGAGGTTGCTGGTTGCTGGGTTGGCCCACGGGATCGAAGACTGAAAGTTATTCCATGGGCTTGGACTAGATGGAGGCGATGTCCAGCCCCTCAGGAGCGGGCTTACCGTCCCAGCCAAACTGCTCCATCGGCAAAAGTTAGTATGAGCCTTTCGGTGCCCGACGGACTGAAAGGCCGACTGCAACATAAGTTCACTGTTTATCCCGTCGGCACGGGGCAGGTATATCAAATTAGCAGTCAGAAACCTTGGCAAAATCGGCAAGAAAGAGTACATGGTCTAATCACGGCTGCAGATATCTCAACCGAGTTGGGCCCCGACACCAAGGATTTGACCTCGGGATGCAGAGGGTTTCCGTTCCGTACAAGTTGTCCAGTAGGCTTCAATAGTGCAGTAGACTATTTCCAGGAAAGGAAACTACTTCGGGCATGCCGTGAGATATCGATAGAAATCTCCAGGGCTGTGAAGATATGCATGAGTCCGAAGCTTTATGACGGAACTTTCTCTCGAACTTAAACGGGAAAACAGTGGCATGTTCTGGAGGGGAACTATGTGACAAAGAGGGCATTCTGATGCGTCAAGACTCTGTTGGGGATCAGCAAAAAAGAGTAGGCTTCTTGAGGGGCTGTTTCTTCTGTCGTTCAGTACTTCTGCGTCCATGTTTGGGAGTGTCACTGTCTTACAGTTCAATGAGGCATGTGAGGACTACTGAGAAACAGATGATAGAAAACGAAAGATAGACATTATAATTTTTTCAGGAGCGTAACTTGTAAAAATGCATATCATGGTGTTTTGCTGCTAGTTCCGTGAAAGTAGGAGCAATGACTGGTGAACCAAACCACGGCGATTTCATCAACACACCGCGATTAACGGATCCATTCAAACACCAGGCGAATCGGGATGTAACATCACAGTTTTTACAGTGAATCTTTCGGCCTTTTTTTGTGACAGTGTCTTGAATTGAAGCTTAGAACACCAGGCATCTGATCTTCGTCTTGGACGGACAAGAGGCACACGCAAGAATTCCTCTCTCCATGTCGTTCATCTCGAATCCCCTCATCAGTTCTCCTTGACCCTCAAAAGAAGATTCTCTTCCAAAAATACACCGTAGCTCAGGGTGTCGCACGGCTTGGCGGGGCTAACGAGCTGGAAGTCAAAGTGCCGCAGTAACTACAAGGTTAGAGACATCGTCAGCATCTGTCTGGCTTCCAATGACGCAGGGAACAGAGCATAATACCTCAAAGATGGACTTGTTAAGCTCCATGAATGCCACGTTCTTCCCGACGCACATGTGCTGACCGTACCCAAAAGCCAACTCGACGGAACGCTCCATCTCCGTGCGGGCCGCCTTGTCGAGCTCCATGAAGCGCTCCGGCCGGAAGACGTCGGCATCCGGGCCAAAGAGCGAGGTCGACCGCAGGAGAGACGAAGTGTTCATGCAGATGGCAGTGCCGGGAGGAACGTACTTACCGAGGAATTCGTCTCCGCCCTTGGGGACGACCTTGGGGAAGAGACCAAGCAAGGGGGTCCGCATCCGGATTCCCTCGTAGATGACGGCCTGCAGGTACGGGATCTTCTTGGCCTCCTCGATCTGGATGGGGTTGGACGCCCGGCCTTCGCTGATGGCCAGCTGGATCTCCTCCTTGAGCTTGTAGTAGACGGGGGGGCATGTGATGGCGTGGATCAGCGCGGAGCAAATGGCTCCCGCAGTGCTTTCGGTGCCGGCGACAATCATGAAAAGCCCTTCGACCTCACACTCTTGCTTGTCCAATCCGTGACGGATGAAGGATTCCTGTAGGTATCAGCTTCGGCGCTTTCCGTCAAGAGGGAGTCACACCATGGTGAAGACCTCACCAACATGTCCTGTGGTTTCTTGGCTCCGGGAGCAAACCTCTTGCCGACGTAGTGTTCTGCAACTCTTCCAACCGGTTAGTTACGAGTACGAATAGCGTTTGGGTATGGCACATCAATACCCCATCAATGCTCCGAAGCCATTCTTGTCGGTCGACTTGGGGCCCATGAGCTTCAGAAAAGCCGGGGAAAACAGGAAGTTGCGGATCCACGGGACGTCGGCGCAGGTCGACATGCGAGGCCAGAGGTCACGCACGCCGCCGAGAAAGCGGTACAGGTCCGTCTCCTCCTTGAGATATCCAAACTCGTGACCGAAGGCCAGCCGAGTGATGACGTCCATGGTGAAGTAACACGACAACGGGCCCAGATCCAACAGTGGCTGCCGCTGGCCTGTACCCGTCGCCGGCGTCGCGTACTTCCTGCGGATGAGCTCGACCAGGGTGTTGACCTGGTCGTCGATGCCGGGCTCAACCGCGGGGACGTCTCGCCCGCCGTAGGCCGCCGCCGTCCGCGACTTGGCCTTGCTGTGCGACGCGGTGTCCTGGAGGGAGAACATGTTGTCATGGTACGGGTTGAAGCGGCCGGTGATGTACCACGCGTCCCGGTGGTACGAGCTGCGGGCCGACGAGATCTTCTTGATGATCTCGGGCTCGTCCGTCATGATCTCGTTGGGGCCGATGCGCACCAGGGGTCCATACTTGCGATGCAGCTCTCGGTGAACCCAGTACTGCTTCCCGCTGTAGGTTGTCCTCGCGAGCCAGAGGTGGGAGAAGGAGGCTATGAAGGACGGGGCGGGGAAGTTCCGGAGGCGATACCAGGCGTAGACCGCGCTGACAATGTACCACAAGACCAAAGACCCGAGGCCAACGAGGCAGTAGGTGGCAGGAGTAAAGCCCGAGATGACCACAGGCAAGGAGTTGAAGTTGATGGAAGCCATGGCTTTGGAAAGTTTTCAACACACAAGAGACCCAGATTCTCTTACACAAGAGTGTAACTTAACGATTGAGTGGCTCAAAGAGTGGCCAGGAGAAGAAAGGGGGGGCAGAAGAGGAGAATATTGCTCTTGTATCTGTAAACGAGGAAAGCAGATGAATCGAGCTGTTCTGCGGGTGTCCGGCAACGTTCTCTCGCACTCAGTGGAGAGAAACGGATTCACCAGAAGCCGTAGGAAGTAGAGTCCGTACCCGTGAAGAACGATCGCCAGTTCCGAGAGCGAATTACAAGTCATCAACTCGCCTCAGAAACTGTCTGTAACCTTGGGGTTCCCCTCGCGAACGCCACCGGGAAGTGTCTTTCGAGGGTTGTGCCTAGGGACACCCTATCCCTGTGTGCCCTGTTGGAAAAGCGCCAGTTCCTCCCACATTTTCGTAAATCGCGCCGGGTACTGGGACCGGACACTTTGAATGAGCGGTTACTGAAACATCCGGGATCGTTTTCCATGGCGCTTCCCACTCGAACTCCCACCTCGACCCCGATCTCAACCTGGACCTCCACACCGATGCGGCATCGCCAGTGTATGTACGTGCACCGCCCCTCCTCTTCCCTCTTTACCCTGACAACTCCCTGACTCTTGATCAGTTTTCACAAATACTCTCATGCAATTAGATCAGGGACCTTTGGATGATGGGGGTGGGGTGGCTGGTTGTAGAAAAGGACTCAAGAGGAGGACCTCGCCTTTCGCCAGAGAAAGGCGAGGCGGCCCCGGGCTGGGTTTCGTCCGCTGGTCGTCCGGAAAAGGGGGATAACTGCAATCTGATTGTCGCGGCCCGCGGATCGCACCCCGGCGAGCCCAGGTCAAGGGTTTACAAAGTATAAGGACGTAAATGCAACCTCGCTTCTAGGCGGCGTTGTCAACATCTCACTCGTAATTCGCTCAATCCGGTATACCGACGCGGCAACAGGGGCTCAACGCAGAAAATCTCCATTACTTAGACTTTACACTGTACGGCATAGCCCGTCACGTCGTCTGTCCATGTCTGTCTGCATGTATCGACGTGGGGGGGGGGGACGACGTGGAGACGAACTTCCATCGACTCCATCTATTACCCCAGCTCACAGAAATTCGAGCAGATTGATGACAGTCTTCTACTATCCCGTCGAGCAACTTTTCTTCTTCTTTTTTCGTGAGGGGTAATGATGCCCAATATGCGACCTGGGAACCCTGGCACCATGTCCCTCCTATCTTGCTCACAGTCAACCAGCCTGCTGTTAACCGCCCTCTGAGGCCGCGAAATCCCGAAATTCTAGAGCCAAAGTTGTCTAATAAGGTTCGTTGGCGGAAGCAGTGCAGCTTAGTCGCAATGGTCCCAATTGATGCGGTGTAGAGTTGGTAGTTCTGGGTACTCTGTATTTCCCGGACCGAGTCAGTCATAAAGGGCAGAGAGAGGACCCCTCAAGCCGGCACCCCTTCGAACGATAGTTGGTCTTACTATCTGGTCCTACTGGAAGCTTGTCTTTGTCTCAAACTCTCTGTTCATCGTCCCAAGTTCACCCACTGCTCGTCATCACCCGCAAATGGCCATACTCACTCGGCTACCAGTGACTTCTGTTGCTGGGACCGCAGCCGTCGCAGTAGGCAGATGTCCTTCCCCCCATTCGGAACCGAAATGGGTAGCTGAACCGAACTAGGTCCTCGTCACTTTGCTGGCCCTGGTGGTACGCCGGAGACTGCTGCATCCACTCCGTTCGTTCCCCGGACCGTGGCTCAACAGCATATCGGAAATTCCTGCGGCTTATGCTCTGGCTACCGGTGTTCAACACTCCTACTACAGAGATCTGCACGCAAAATATGGTTAGGAAAACGGTCCTCCTTGTAGTCGCGGTTCTTGACTGACCGTCGCCAAGGTTCGGTGGTAAGGGTCGCCCCGGGCGAGCTGAGCTGTATCGACGCCGACGCATGGGAGGAGATTTACGGCATCAGGGTAGGAAACGGGCCCATTCTGCATGCACCGAGTGGTTTGTCTGACAATAACCCTCCAGAAAGGTGGCGCGAACATGGAGAAGAGCCCGATCTTCATAGGAGCAGTCTCACCCATGGACGGACAGACCGGCATCAGCCTCGCACCGAACGAGGCACACAGTCGCCAGCGAAGGGCGCTGGCGTATCCGTTCTCCAACGGCGCGTTATTGCAGCAGCAGGAAATCCTTCAGCGTCACGTTGACAAGCTCATCGCCGCCCTGAGAAAGATGGCGGCGGACCGTCGCCCCGTCGACTTCTCAGACTGGTGTAAGTCCCGACGGCTCCTTTTCACGCACGCTTATCTCTCTCTCCCAAAAAAAGAAATAAATGAAAATTATTAAAAAAACCTAAAGAAAACTCACAATGCTTCCCAGACACATACACGACATTTGACATGATGGGAGACCTCTGTTTCGCCGAGCCCTTTGGGTGCTTGGACCAGGAATCGGCGACGGAATGGTCCACTTCCGTCATCAATGTCTTCATGTCTGCCGCGTGGGACCAGGCCATCCGCCGCGTGGCAGGAGTCGGGACGCCTCTGACAAGGTTCCTCGTCAAGCTGCTCATCCCGGCCAAGGCCGCGGGCTGGCGCAAAACGCACTTCTTCAACTCGCGGGAGAAGACGCTGCGCCGCCTCGCCGACCCTGACCGCGACCACAAGGACCTCATCTACCACATCCTGCAGAACAACGAGTCGAGGAAGTCGCTCTCCGAGACCGAGATCATCCTCAACATGGTCCTCATGATCAGCGCCGGGACCGAGACGACGGCCAGCCTGCTGACGGGCTGGACGTACTACATCTGCTCGCACCCGGAGGCCTACGGTAAGCTGGTGGCCGAGATCAGGGGCAGCTTCGCGTCGAGCGCCGACATCAAGTGGGAGACGGTTAAGGAGCTGCCATACCTGAACGCCACCATCAACGAGGCGCTGCGTCTGTTCTCGCCTGCGGCCGGTAATCAGCAGCGCGTCGTCCCCGCCGGGGGCGCCACCCTCGGCGGCCGCTTCGTCCCCGCAGGCACCACAGTTGCCGTCGCGCCGTGGGCGGCCTCCCACTCGAGCCTGAACTACGCCGAGCCGGACGAGTTCAGGCCGGAGCGCTGGCTGGGGGACCCCAGGTTCGCGGGCGATAAGCTGCATGCCTCGCAGCCCTTCAGCCTGGGGCCCAGAGGTTGCATCGGAAAGAACCTGTCCTACTTTGAGATGAGACTCATCATGTCACACCTTCTCTGGAACTTTGATGTCGAGTTGGACGGCGGGAAATCCGGCGAGAGCGGCAGGGCGTGGGACATGGACGGCGAAGGGAAGAACATGAAGGTCTACCAAACCTGGTTCAAGCCGAGTCTGTTCATCAACCTGAAAGAGGTCAGCCGTTAGAAGAGCAGATACATACCCCAAAGATTCATGTTTCTTGTAGATTGCCGTCGGGCCTTTTTTTGCGTCCAAGGATGCTTTTGGGCAGTTAACCCTGGTTGGTGGGTTGCCATGCTGCCACTGTCAAGCCTCCTAGCCCGAGCGTGATCGAGTAATATACGGCGATCATGGGAAAACTACAGCTGGGTTGTTCGAGTCAGTTCAATGACAACAAGTACTGGTTCGATGTATTATCCATTGCAAGGGGTGTTTGCTGGTCATCATGTAAACAAAGCCTGGTCATCATGTAAACAAAGCCTGGTCAGCCTGCTGCCATGTGAGATGTGCCTTTAGCCGGTGGATGTCCACGCCTCGGCGTCCTCGGTTGAGTGACCTTGTTTATCATCAATTCATAGTAATTGCGAGTCAGTGCCTGCGGCCTGGGTTCGTTGCCACGTTATAAAGACCCCCCCCCTCCCCCGGTTTCCAGACTTGTTCGCATGGACAACTCCCCCTTACAGATGCACCCATCGACACTGATAGTACAGCATGTATCCAACCGGCCAATTTAACGGCAAAGTCATTGCAATTACAGGGGCAGCGTCAGGGATCGGGTTGGAAACTGCCCTCATTCTTGCTGGCCGCGGGGCAACTTTGTCACTGGCGGACATCCACAGCGAAGGGCTGCAGCAGCTCCAAGCCCGACTGCTGTCTGACCACAACGTACAAGTGCTCATCACCACACTTGACGTGCGTAACGTCGAGGACGTCGAAGCCTGGGTGCAACAAACCGTGAGCCGGTACGGCAGGCTCGACGGGGTGGCGAACCTTGCCGGCGTCATCCCGAAATCCCTCGGCCAGAGGGGCGTCTCGGAGCAGGACCTCGACGAGTGGGACAGGGTCCTCAGCGTGAACCTCACCGGTCTCATGCACTGCCTTCGAGCGGAGCTGAAGGCCATCTCCGACAACGGCTCCGTTGTCACGGCCTCCTCGATCGCGGGGTCGACGGGCCGGCGGAACAACGCGTCTCACACGGCCTCCAAGCATGGCGTGCTGGGGCTCACCAGGACTGCTGCCAAGGAGGTTGGGGCTCGAGGCGTCAGAGTCAACGCCATCTGCCCGTAAGTTTGCCAGTCATTACTCGGCGTCGAATGCACTCTGACAGTCTGCTGTAGTGGCCGCATCGTCACACCCATGCTCCAGTCCGCCGAAGATGGGCTCGGTATCCGAGTCCGGCCGGGTGACCCCGCCTATCCGGACATAGCCCTGCGTCGAGACGGGCAGCCCAGAGAAGTAGCTCAGCTGATTGCGTTTCTTCTGAGCGACGAATCCACGTATATATCTGGGGCGGATATCAGCATCGACGGTGGTTGGAGATGTTGAAAGTCACGCACCACAGCAAGGAAGCGTCGGAGACTCGAGGTTCCGGATGTTCCCAGGGTTTATTGGATTTTCATCACGAGATCAAGGTAACATAAATCCTTTAAGCAGATCAACGGTATTTTTGGTGTTGTAGTGGCATCGGGTATCTACTGTTCGTTCTCATTCTGGTGAAGCTACTGTGGCATGCTCCAACTACGCCTTGACGAAAGAAAGTCTGTCTCTCTGACAGGTCCATGAAGGTGCTATTCCTGACTGCTATTATGAGCATGTCTCACTTGCCTTACAAGAGCCCTTAGGCGCTCGTCGCCTTCGTAACGCTTGAATGCCCCCTGTCTCCATTCTTCCCAGTCTTCTTCCACCCCAAACACCACAAGGATGGCCTTAGCTAACGGCAGAGCATAAGTCCACTCAGCTTCAAGCCCCAGGCCCCAGAAGAACCTCCGAACTATCTCGTCCCCTGTATATCTGGCCAGATGTGCGCTCTTGTCGCGCAAAGCAAGGCTCAGGGCAGCATCCTTGGCACTAAGTGAGACTTGGCCATTGCACAGAGCTCCCATGTCGGCCGACACGAGGGATAACGCAAACGCCTCTCTTCGCGGCACGATGCGGGCCATCTGCCAGTCGATGATGCCCGTGATATTCAGGTCGTCGTCGACCAGGAGGTGGTCGCCCTTATCGTCGACGTGCTTCAGAAAAAAGACACGCTCAGGTTCGGACAGCTGGGCTGCGTTTTCTTTTAGAAACTGGTAGACCAGGTATGCTTCAACAGGGAACTGGGGATACAGTTGACCATCCGCTATCAGAGTCAGATACTGTTCGGCCCACGCTGAGTAATACTCCTCTGATGTGTCGAATGGTCCCCAGGGATTCAGACACACGAATCTGTCGCTGGCGGTGGCGGAAATCGAAGGTCGGTCTTCAGGAGACAAGACGAGTAGAGACCCCGCTTGCTGGAATTCGTGCTTCTCCAACTCGGCGAAAATTGCGGCAAGGCCCTTCCAGACCTTGGAGGCGTTGCCCTGACCATTCCATGGCGTGCCTGGCAACTCCTCCATGAGGAGAAAGCAGACTCCCACGCCATGATCGGTTCCTTGGGACGGGATGCCAAACAAGAATACCCTCGGGGCTGGCACTGCGGTGGTCTCGAGGAACTTCAGGGTCGCGTACTCGCTGCGGATCAGGTATTCGGCGAGAGACGCAGGCAGGCCGACGGCAAAGCCTGTGACCCGCGGCACTCGCATAAGCCATGAAGGGGATCCATCCTCAAACCGTATACGGACGTGGTAGTTGGCGCAACCGGTGAGGGCACCCTGCCCAACAATCTTGGAGGGGTACTCCAGGACACAGGGCTTTCCGCCGTTTAGGCTTGAAGCGAGTTGACGCGCTGCGCTTTCGTTGATCTGGGCACGAAGGCGGCTGATCTCGGACAGCATCAGGCCGTTGTAGGCGGCGTCATCGAGGTCCTTCATATGAGACTGTGGTCAGCATACACTCTCTCTTCTTGTAGCTCGCCACCTGTGAAGCTCTCACCCCAATCTTGCATTTGTGGAAGTCCCGCGATAAATGAACACCGCAGAAGTGTCTGCTACATATGTCACACCCAGCGCCGACTGAACGTGCGCTCGGTCTTTGGCACTCAGATATGGAGCAGTTGAAGAATCTCGGTGCCATTTTGCGACGTGAAACGGTCGTGTTGATCGACAAGATGGTCCAACAGAGCTCGATGCGTTACAATATCGTACCTAGCCTGAAGTCAGAGAGAGAGAGAAACACAGCACTTGTGCATGATGGCCCCGCGCCGCTCCAGTGAAGGCCTGGTTTCACCAAAGCCTGCCAACTGCACTGGTAATGCATGCAACGGTTTGAGCTGTAGTTGTCATTGGTTGGCTGACTGCTCTGCCAACCCCTTACGTTCGATCACACATCAGTCACTTGACGCCAACAAATCAAGTCTCAGTGTTGACCACAGATAGCCCTGCCCTTGAGCTACTTTCATTGGCTATAAGTAGCGGCCAGCAACAGTCTGACGATGTGCAATTGGTGCAGTCTCTCGGCTGTTTGGCTATTCGCTTATGTTGTCTGTCCAGCAAGCACGACCTGCTGATTTTTTTAATTTTCTTATTTCTTTTGCCTCTTTTCCATTTCGACAAGTCCCTACAGCCTTGTCCTAAATTCTCCTGAACAGGGACCTGGGTACAAACGTGCGTAATGAAGTGTAGGAAGGACTGTTGTAACTAGAGTAGTTGATAAGGCTACTAAAAACGAACATTCAGGCTGTCTGTGTTGCCATACGCTGACCTATAAAACACTGTTGCAAAAGCTGGTTGCTAGACGTCACACATTTTCATCGCACAGTTGCGTCGTACTCGGAGTCTCCGTTCCAATTGATAGTCAGAAGGGTACACGGGGGCCACCAGGATACATGAGCATCTCGACGACTCCACGATGTGCGGGTATCACACCATCACGACAACCTACAAGGACTGTATTACCCACAACAAAATGTCGAACGGGTATCCGAGTGACGAGAGATGCGATGAGCGGAAGGCGGGCACGGCACACCTCAAGCTCAGTACGATTCGATGTTACCAATTCTCACGTTCATCGGCTTGACTCCCGGAAGGCTCTGCAGATCATGGACAACCTCATGCGCAGAATCGTACTCGTACGCCCAGCACCGGTTAATGATCTCCTTGGCAGGGTTATTTTCATCCAGTTCGGGCCACTGACCGGCGATCAACCTCCTGTGGACCTCGTCTAGTGACACGTCTTTCTCCGAACGATAGGGGACCTTCCACTCGACAATCTCATAGATGGCAGAGCTGAGGACGAAGATCTCGCGGTGGATGGTGTCGACCCGGACGTCCCTTCGCACCTGGGCGTTGGCCTGGGGTCCGGGCGGTGTGTAACGGCTCTCGGCACCCCACCAGTCGTGGTCATAGTTCTCAAAGAGCGACGAGGTGCCAAAGTCGCAGAGCTTGAGGCGCCAGCCGCCGAAAAGGAGGGCGTTGCGAGCCGAGACGTCGCTCCAGACGACGTTACGGGAGTGCACATGCGAGAGGCCTTGGGCGAACTGGGTTGCCAACGACAGCCGGATCCACTCGGCTGGCGGGGGTGACGGGTTGTCGTATAGATACTGGCGCAAGCTGCCGCCGGGAGCACGCTCTAGGCGCAGCGCCCAGGCTTTCGGCTCCGGGCCAGCTCCCTCCAGGACGGCCACCTCGAGGCTGACGCATTCGAGGATACGGTCGTGCTTCCCGAGGGCGTCGTATATGGCGGCCTCTCTACGAACCATCGCGTCCGCCTCCTCCGCGGGTCGTACCGGGCCAAGTGGCTCGCTGCCCTTGTACCAGACTGCCCAGCCTTTCCGAACTGTGGATGTGTCTCTAGCATGACCAGGTTCAGCGTCGGTGTCGACCGCGTAGATGACGCTGTTGGGCGTGTGGGCTAAAACCTGGATGCAGCCTTCTCTGACCAACAAGGGAGCCATGAATGTAATGTGTAGTATAAATGAGTTGGTGTTCCTAGGGATCGGTCATGCTTTGATTGATTGATTGATTTATTCCTACACGGTTGTGAAGTCGCTCTTATGTCAGCAACTATGCCCGGATAGCGGGGTTCGGCAGACAGCCGAGGCGTTCAAACATTAGTCCGAGCCGCCCCACTTCGCCAATGCAAAACATTGACCAGCTGTCCCCAAAATTCCCGCTTTGCACTTCAACCTCTATCTACATTTGCTGGCCGGCCCATGTAGACTTTGGTTCCTACTAATGTGATCTTCTATGAAAGGCTCTGTCGAGGTCTGGTGCCTCGTATCCTGGTTCTGTGTACCTACAGTCTCCCCCCAATGTTCAGCTTTGTCTGGGTTGCGACTCGATCCTGAATTGCCCAAGGATCTCGGTCTGTTCCATGAATCTGATGACTTTTGCGGCTGCTTTGCGCTCGTTCAATACGGCCCTGAGGTTGTGTCGTCCTGGGATGGATCCGAGTTCCTGGCGTCGAAGTTGTCGATGTCTACGGCATCGCAACAGGATGTGCGATACCGTTTGTCGTCCTTCCCGGCATGGGCAGTTGGCGTCCGTGGCGTCCGGCACTCTTCGGTTGAAGAGGAAGTCCTTAAGTCCTATCTTTTCCGTGCGCATTTGCACGAGGATTGAGCTCTGTCTCTTGCTTAGCCCCTCGTGGAGCTGAAGGACCTTCTTTGTCGGTCTCGGTGTGTATCGGAAGGTGGTTCTGCCTCGCGTTTCCGCCGTCCACTTGGCTTGCCACATTTTGTTCGCCTCTCTGTACGTCCATGTTTTGAGTGTGGATCTGAGTGCATACAGATGCTGTGGCATGTCCGCCTTGGTGCCCGTTTCGCCGTTCTGTCTCCATCCTGTGGCTTCTTTGGCTGCCTTGTCGGCGTCTTCGTTGCCCTGGATCCCCGTGTGGGCGGGGACCCATCGGATCTCCGTTTTGAGTCCTTGTTCTTGGAGTTTCTGTGTCTTGACTGCGATCGTTTGGAGCAGGTAAGAGCCTGACTTGCCTTTTGGCCTGGCCGATGATCTGATGGCTGCTTGGTTGTCGGTATAGATCAGGACCTTGCTTCTGTTGTTTCCCCTCTGTCTGTCTTCTTCGGCTATTTCGAGGGCGAGGATAATGCCCTGCAGCTCTCCGGCGTACACCGTCGATATGGCGTCGGATCCCATGTATGAGTTACGTGTCTGGTATGTAGTTATACATACTGCTGCCGCTCCTATGTAGCCGTTGATGCCGCTCCCATCCGTATAAATGTGTATGGCTTCGGTCTCGCGATCGATGCATTTCTGGTGTTCTTTCCTAGCGCTTTCCGCGGTGTCCGCGATGAACATGCGCAGTCCCTGCCACCACGGTGGGGTCACGAAGGGGGCGATGGTCTCCCGTTGTTGCTGATGTCTTGTGCTATCGCCTTGCTTACTGCGTAGTTCTCGTTCGATCGTTTGCCGAGGGCTTGTTTTCTTTTTCTTTCTTTCTCTTCGTCTTCTGTTCCTGACGTTTTCGTCTTCTCTTTGTTCTATTGAGCCCAGTCTGTTGATCGTGTCGATGTTCTGCTTCCATATTCGTTGCTCTATTGGAAGGAGGTGCATTTCCACGTCGAGTGCTGGGAAGGATGTTGCCCTGAAGGCACCACACATCGCCCTCGCCGCTCTGGCCTGTAGTCTTCGCATTCTGTTTAGGGTTCGATCCGTGTATCCTTTGCCGCCCCAGCCAGCGTTCGACCACGCTGAGCATGCGTACATCATTTGTGGGATTGCTACCCCTTGGTAGATGTTCCGCATTTCCCTTGCTCTTACTCCCCAGGTGGAGCTTCCTAGGCTGCTGATGGCTGCTATGGTCTTTGAGACTTTGCGCTCTATTTCATCGATGTGTTGTTTCCACCTGAGGGAAGTGTCCATGGTTAAGCCGAGGTATTTGCATGCTGTCTTGGGCTTTATCTCGCCCCATTTGCTCTGCAGCGGTGTATCGACGTCGATTCGTGACCTTGCTCTTGTGAAGTGGACGAGTTGGAACTTTTCAGGTGCGAAGACGGATGCATGTGTTGTTGCCCAGCCTTCCGCTACTTCTAGTGTCTCTTGGAGTTTGCTGCAGGCTTCTTCTGCTGTATCTGCCCATGCAAGGATAGCAACGTCGTCGATGAATCCTGTGGCGAATGTATCCTGGCCCTGGTTGCATCTTTCGAGGAGGTCTGCGTTGTAGAATAAGTAGAGTATTGGCGATAGGGGAGAGCCTTGCGGTATGCCAGTGGTGAGCGTGTATGGCTCGGACCGATAGCCGTCGATGTGGATATGGGTTTGTCTGTTTCCTAGGAAACTGGCAATCCATTGTACTATTGCTTCATCGACCTGTCTCTTTCTGAGGTTGTGAAGGAGTCTCCGGTGTGATACGTTGTCGAACGCCCCTAGCACGTCGAGGAGGAGCAGACTCGCAACCTTTCCTTGTCCTTTGTTCCAGGCTTCGTATATCTTGTCGATGATGAGGTGCAGTGCGTGTTCTGTCGACCTTTGTTTTCTTCCGCCCATATGGTTTTCCGGTAGTAACTTATATGTTTCAGCCATATAACTTAGCCTTTCCGCTATGATTGCATCCATAACCTTTCCGACGGTGTTCAACAGTGCTATTGGTCTATATGCTTTGGGTGTCGTGTAGTTGTCTTTGCCCGGCTTTCGTAATACGACTGTTGTGGACTTCCTAAAGTGTTGTGGGCAGTATCTGAGCTGGAGGCTCTGATTGAATGCCCGAGTTAAATGGGGGCTGATCCATGGTCTGGCTAGTTGCAGCGCCTTGTTGGTGATTCCGTCGGGACCGGGTGCCTTAAGCGGTGCTGTTTTTTGTATAGCCTCATCTACTTCGTTTTCTGATATAGGTGGGAGCGTGATTTGTCCTTGGTACGTTGCGTTCTCTATGTCTTCGAGGTTGGTCTCTGGGGGCGTTGGGAAGAACGTTCTCCTGAAGAGTTCAGCTTTATCTTCTGGCGTGGTAGCTGTTTGAGAGGTAGTGGGGTTTGTAATCTCTGGCGTGACGGTTGGTGTTTGGTTCTGTCGTGTTCGGGCCCATTTTGCGATCCTCCAGAGTGAAGCTGGCGATTCTGCTGCTGTTTCTACTGCCTTGCGGTGTGTTTTCTGTAGCGTCTTCCTAATAATCCGGCCTTTCCTGTTTCGTGCTGTGAGGTACACCTCCCAGCTTCGTTCGGTGTGTTCCTCGTTATATCGTCGACGTAGTCGTTTAGTTTCAGCAAGGATTTCCGCGCATTCCTTGTTCCAGCCTGCTCTCGACTTAGGAGAGCCGGTTTTCGTTGGTACTCCTTCGTCAATGGCTGTGGTGAGGGCTTCGGTTATCTCCTGGATGTATCTGTCTAGGGCCGCTTTCGTCCTCGGCCTCCTTAGCGGGGGAAGGGTCCGTTTGACAGCTTTCATAAAGACGGTTTCGTCTATAGCCTTCCAGTTTCTCTTCTCTTCTTGTTGTAGTTGTGCGATTGTTAGGTCTAGCGATGTTGCGATAGGAAGGTGGTCTGAGTCGTGGTTTACGTTGTCGTCTATTCCGCATTTTATGAGCCTGTCAACCAGCCCAACTGTGATAAGGCAGAGGTCTATTGTTGAGCGGCCGACTCCCTCCATGTATGTAATCGTGCCCACGGGTAGTTGATTGATGAGGTCGAAATCTTCCATCAGTTCTATCAGTTCTCTCGCTTCGGCGTCTGGCGTCCGGATCTCGCTTCCTCCCCATAGCTCGTGGTGAAGGTTGAAATCCCCTACCACTATTTGTTCGATGTGGTGGTTGGCTTCTAGCGTTTTCCGTAGTTGCTGTAAGGATCTCATCCTGTCGTCATCTTGGTTTTGCGGGTTGTATATGTTGTGGATGGCGACTTCAGTGTTCCGGCCTACGTTAAATCCCAGAGTGAGAGTACAGAGATCTTTGCTGTGTTCCTTGAATTGCCACTTCGAGTGGTCTAGCTTCTTGTTCACGAAGAAACAGACCCTTGCTGGGCCTTGTTCCCTGTTCGACGGGTAGCAGAGGTGGAAGCGGTCCTTCGCCGGGTGATGCGTTGTGGCGTTGTAGGGATTTATCCATGGCTCCTGGATGGCGAGGATATCGTAGTCGTCGATCCTGGGGTCGCGGAGGAGCGTAGCCATCACCACATCCCTCGACTTTCTTACGTTGTACTGTAGTATCGTGAGTGTGCTTTGTGTGGTCATTCGCTATCGTCGACGATTTCCATAGGGTGGCTATCTTTTGTCATCTGTATGTTCGCGTCTATGGCTTCAAGCGCTCGGCGAGAGGGAACTATCGCTCGTCTCGGCCGAGAGTCCTCTGCTGCGACAACGATCGTGTTCTCGTCTTGTGTCTGGCTCCCTGTCGGCTGCTGGCGTTTCTGTATCTTCTTCTTTATGGGTGATCTGCTACGCTCCAGGCGTGTGCTCTGGCTCTGGCTCGGTTCCAGTACTGGCCTCGATGTCGTCCGGATTGTTGGGGCCGTTCCTGTGGCGGTTGGGGCTGCTGTGGCTTCCGGGTGGTACTTTGGTCGTTGTTTGTATGCCGCTTTGATTTTGGCTAGTTCCCGCATCCTGGTTGGGCACCGGCCGTGCCACGCTTCGTGTTCGCCGTGGCATGCCGCGCACTTCCGGGGTGTGGCCGTGTCGCTTTTCGAGGGGCACTCTCGGGTTGCATGTTCTTGCGCGCAGTAGCCGCATGTTGTCGTTGCCTTGCACTGGGTTCCTATGTGGCCGTATGCGTGGCATCTGAAGCATTGTCTCAGACGGCACTGTCTGTCGTATCGTTCGCATTGGAAAACCTCGCCTTGCCAGATGAGTCCTTCATCGATGAGTTTGTTGGCGTCCTCCGCCTTGGCGAACTCGACGATAACGGACGAGGCAGACTTTGTGGTGGAGGATCTAGTTAACCATCCGATGTACTTAATCTCTGCGGTGGGGATGAAGGCTTTGTTATCCTGCAATAGTTCGTCTCGGAGTTCCGTAAAGAGTTCCATGTCCATTGACCTGGTTCGTATGCCGTGTGCTAGGATTCCGTAGGTTGGGATCCGCACCGTGGCACCGTTGCCTATTCGGTGTTCCCAGTCCTCCGCAAACTGTCGTAGGGCCTCCATATCTGTGGTAGTGGCTGTTTTGATACTCAGGTCGCCGCTTTTCAGTTGGTTTGCGGACACGGTCTTTAGTTTGCGGATGTGCTCGTTGCTGCTCTGTTCGATAGCGCGGTCTACGTGCGCCTTAAGGTTACGGGGGTTCATGGCTCTGATGCTGGCAATGGTAGTAGGATCTCTAATGTTTACGATGACCTCACGGAGGGTTTGAACTTGGGATGGTCTTTGGTTTTGTGGGTTATGCATGCTTGCTATGAGTCCTCCTCTGGCGGCTACACTGGCATAGGACTGTGCGGCGCTCCCCTGATTCATCGGTCCCAGTGCTTTGATATCCCTCACCATCTTGACAGTCAGCTCGCTGGCTTTCAGTGCCTCCTTGGCGGCTGTGTTAGTGTCCTTGTTAGTATTAGTGTTGTCCTTGATTTCGGCTGTGTTTTGCTGGATCGCGATTCTGATGCTGCTCGTGGTTCGGGTGGTGTTTTCATTGGCTGCCTTTGTCTCCATCCGCAAATTTTCAATTGCCTGGTGAACGTGGCCGATGTCGGGGATGTTCTGTATCTTGACGATGAGTGCTAGAGCCCCGATAAACGCGGCCCTGACTCCTTGAGGCTGGATAGGTTGACCATTTGCTGTGTCGATCGACTTCAGTGCTGTCTGGAGGTATGTGCTTAGTTCTGCGGCGTGCTCTCGGTATGGCGTTGGCCAGGGCTGATCCTTGGGCCATGGGGTTGCCATGATGCCTGCGTCGCTATGGGCTTCACGACGAGCAAAAGGCTATCCAATTGACCTGTTAGATCGTGTTGTGATGCTGTTATTTGCTCTGATTTCAAAAATTTCGTTCTCGCTGTTGTAGATGTTTTTCGACCTGGTTCTGGGATCGGTCATGCATGTGTCAATAAGACTGCGAAGGACGGGTCCGCCTGATTAGCTCAGCATAGCTGACTAAGTACTCTGCCAACTCAGTGGCTTGGAGGGTGAGTGAGCGTGGCTTTCTCCTCTTCACATTTTTGTGTTCATGGGATCGACTTGTGCAGCTAATGGATCGAGAAGACGATGGTTGTTTTTGCGGTACTGTTGAAGTGAGTATTGATACCTTGCTCCCGGGACGTGTTGAGTGAAAACGAACCCATTGAAGACACTTTTTGTCGATGCAGCGTTTCGTCATCGCCAAAAGGCACATGTTTCCCGAGACAAGATCTTTATGCTGACCGGACGCAACCTTCCCTTGGTTCTCAGGTGGACAGGGGGATAGCGGGATGTCGGGATTCGACTCAAAGGCGGAGCAGGCATGAAGAAAGAGGTCGGAACGCGATGGGAAGAAACTTGGCTTGGTGACCGCCGCCGAGGTCAGTTCGCAGACGTGGAGTTCGTTCCCCAGCACTGGAGGATTGTTACAAGGCGTCGGCTGTCGGAAATATTCGGTGAAGTGTTGCAATGATGTAAGTATTTCTCTCGACAGCAAAAGGTAGTCATTCTGTTATGTCAACAATGAACCTACTAGAAGTGAACCAAAATGCTGCTCATGACGGGGTCTTCATTCTCAAGGGAATATCCGGGCCTTCAGCCGCTATGGGTCTCTTCTCCGTCGACTCGCCTGGTATTCATGCCAAAGACAGTCGTTGCGTTCACATAGTCACCAAAGCTGACCCTTAACGCCGATACTGTCGTGGTTTCTACCACTTATCTCTGATCTGATCGGTTGCTTGCCAAGTCCCGACAAGCCACCTCGTTTCGCTCTCCCGCCAAGGACAGGATATACGGAGGCCCGTCGTCGGTTTCCGTTCGTCCAGGGGGTTCGACACTAGATATCCGATTCTTTACTACTACGGCCTAGACTACATTTAGATCATTTTTGTTTTGAGGGCCACCAGGTAAATAGTCAGTAAACCACGGAATCTTCAATCTACATATTGACATGAATTCCGACAGGTGACTGCTGTTCAGGCTGTGAGGGCAAGCATCACACCCACCCCCAAACTTGAAATATTCTCAGTTCAAGGTTTGCTAAATCAGGAAAGTCTCACTCATGTGACTGGTGAAGGAAGACCTCCCAAAGGGCGACGGACGGCGGTCTGCAGCTCGCCGGCTTCAAGCTTGCTGGCCGACCTGCGGGGTAGATACCATCACTCACTTCCAGCATCGCCCTTCCGTCACAGCCTCTGCGAGCGGCGACCCTTCCGGAATTCTCAGCCAACCGTGGCGCCCAGCGAAGCTAGAGACATATGTTGAGCTTGGCCAATGTCTTGTGTGCGGCAATGGCTGATGCGGGCAAAGCTTAGTCGACGTTTGATTCGGTAAGTCAAACTACCCCCATTTCGGCACCCCCCCCATCTCGGCACCCCCAGCCCCACCAAGCTACACCAAAACCTACTACTTTCTAGCACCCTTATAACTATAAACCTACTTATTATATTTAATATAAAATTATATATTTAAGTAAATAGTATGTAATATAGTATCTTTAAAAAGTAAATATGCTATTATTTCTATCTACTATATACTAATTATACTATAAATACTAATGTTAGTATCTACTAGTATTTTACTAGTAAACCTTAACATTTTTTAAAACATCTTTTATAATTTAAAGAAATTATATTAAAATATAAAAACTACTTATTATAGTATATTTCTATATAATTAGTATTATAATATAGAGCAATATAGTATACTACTATTAATAAGCTTAAAATAAAGAAGTTAGTTTTCTACTTATATTAATTTAGTAAGGAAAATTTATAAATAGCTATAAAAAAGCTATTAAGTAAGTAATATTAAATTAAACCTTATATAACTATAGTAGTACTCTATAAATACTTATAGTAGTTATTATATACTATTTAGCTTTAAATTTAAGTTATAAAGCTTATAAAAAGAAATATAGTATATTACTAGTAAAATACTACTTTTACTTTCTAACTACTAGTATATAGTAAGTATTAGCTAAACATATATAAAAATAGTAAATTTTAGTATATATAGTACTTAATTACTATAAATAATTTTAGTATAATTCTTAGTCTTAAAAGTAGGGTTATATAGTATGTATAGAAAGTAGTAGGTTTTAGTGTAGCTTGGTGGGGCTGGGGGTGCCGAGATGGGGGGGGTGCCGAAATGGGGGTAGTTTGACTTAAGGGAAAACGATGAATACCGGCGTCGTAGAATTTCTTCCGTCTGCGGGGTAACCGTGTCATTGGTGTCTTTGAGGGATTGCCTCCTCCGCGTTATCCGCCAGTTACATCTTGAGGTGAGTATCGCTGCCGCGATGTGATCGAGCAACCCAGTCTTGGAGTGCATCGTATCGAAAACCATCATATTTGCAACTGATGAGGCTTCGAGACCATGGACGAAAAGGTCACACTAGAAAAGTCCTTTTGTTATCAAAGACGGTTGCCAAAATTCGGCAACTTCAACGACCGATGGGAACATTTTGAAGCATCGTTCCAGCCATCAGCCCATTTTCTCGATGCTACGAACAAAAGTCCCGGTGAACGGATAAGCACAAGCTGCTGCATACTTCGTACTTATCCTTCACCCATGCAAGGTGTCACTCAATTCCCATATGAGGGGCTGTCCCGGACTGTGTTCCAACTGGCAAACATCAGTCTGCTGCTGTCGTCGCGGACGTGAACTGGTTAAGATGGCTCGACACCCTTGTCTACGGTGCAACGATGACAACGAGGTGACGGACTTGACGGATACGCCCCGCGGATAACGTTGGCAAGTGACCGTTAATCCGTATGGATCCCCCCCCATATCCGGTCACCAAACGAACCATTTCCCCGCACCCCACGGTTCTCGAGTCTGGGGTTTGTCTGGGGTAGCAGTGGGCGGCGGGGGAAGAGCCCACCCATCCGAGTCCCAGCCTTCTCCGCGGTGGATCATTAACAGCCAGATATATCTTGGGGCCTATTTCTTGTCCGGTAAGTTTCAAGAATCGTCGTCCAGCAAACCCAAAAGCAACAACACCATCTCCCATCTCTGCTTCCCTCGCCCTTCCCGAGCAAACAGGCTTCACCGCTGCCATTGCCCTTTGGTTGTTCTGTCCTCGTCCTTAGTAGACGACGACGACGACGACGATACTTCGCGATGGCTACTCAACGGCGCTCCGTCGACAAGCACGAGGTCGAGGTCCTCGGGCATCGCCCTTCGACAGAGGCTCATCTCGAGAAGGTGCCAGAGGCCATCGACGTGAATGGCTTCCGCGTGTTTGGACTCAGCCCCGAGGACGCCGACTTCTACACCAACTACCCGCCAGAAAAGCGGAAGAAAGTGTTTCACAAGGTAGGTCCCACCTGATGCTGTGAATGGGGTGGCGGTTGAACTGACTCGTTGCGAAAGGTTGACGTCCGTCTCATCCCGATGCTGGCTCTACTTTACCTGATCTGCCACATTGACCGCGCCAACATCGGCAATGCCAAGATCGAGGGCATGGTGGAGGACCTGGGCATGACGGGCGTGCAGTACAACACCGTCCTGTCCATCTGTGAGTAAAACCCGAACATGATGAGATGCCTTGCGTGGCGACAAACGTCGAGGAAAGGATGATGGCTGACCTCGGGGTGTGATGCAGTCTTTGTCCCCTACGTCCTGTTCGAAGTGCCCAGCAACATCGTCCTGAAGAAGTTCAAGCGTCCCTCGCATTACCTCGGCGGCCTTACTCTCGCTTGGGGCATCGTCATGACGTGTACGGGCTTGGTGCGAAACTTTGCGGGCCTGATGGTCACGCGTGTGCTTCTCGGAATCTTTGAGTAAGTCTCCCTCACGAAGGCGTATAGTAAGGGTGGGGTACAGGATGGATAAATGAACGGCTGGCTCCCCGACCCCCAAAAAAGAAGGCCGAGGCACTCGAGTGAGACTGGTCGCCGAGCGGGGTCGGCCCGAGGAAGTGGGTCTGCTCCGTGTGGCATTCGGAAGGCCGGCGCCGTGGCTTCCCCGGACGAGCTACACCACCACGACCATTTCACCACCATCTATAGACCAAAAGCGCTGACACTTGAAACCCCCAGGGCCGGATTCTTCCCCGGTGCCATCTACCTGACGTCCTTCTGGTACGAGCCCAAGGACCTGTCGACCCGAATCTCGTACTTTTACTGCGCGAGCGCCATGTCCGGCGCCTTCTCCGGCCTCCTCGCCGCGGGCATCGCCGAGATGGACGGCGTCTCAGGACTCGAGGGTTGGAGATGGATTTTCATCCTAGAGTTCGTCCCCCCCCATTTCAAAAAATCACGGCGTGTTTATCGCGGCAAAAACAAAATGCTAACGCACACCCAGGGGCCTTGCAACGATCGCCATCGGCGTCGCCTGCTTCTTCTTCCTCGTCGACACGCCGGCCCTCTCGAAACGGTGGCTCGAGCCCGAGGAGATCCGGTACCTGGAGCTCTCCATCTTCATCAAGCAGGGCGGCGGCTCGCGCGAGGAGAGCGGCGCCGGCGGGCGCGTCAACTGGAGGGACCTCAGGATGAACCTGACCAACTGGCGGATCTACGTGCAGGCGTACTTCCTCGTATGCCAGTCGGCGCTGTCGTACGGCATCAAGTTCACGCTGCCGACCATCACCAAGTCCATGGGCTTCGCCAACACGCAGGCGCAGCTCCTCTCGGCGCCGCCCTACGTCGCTGCCGCCATCTCGGCCATCTCGTTCGCCAAGGTCTCGGACCGCTTCTTCTGGCGCATGCCGTTCCTGGTGACGCCGCTCGGCATCGTCGCGGTCGCGTACTCCATCATCCTGTCGCTGAACGGCGAGCTCGAGGCCAAGAAGGGCGTGGCGTACTTCGCCGTCGTGCTCGCCGTCGTCGGCATCTACCCCATCCAGGCGGCAGCGGCCTCGTGGAACGCCAACAACATCGCGCCGGCCTCGCGGCGGGCCATCGGCATCGCGCTCATGAACTGCGTCGGCAACGTCGGCGGCATCGTCGGCAGCTTCATGTACCTGGAGAAGGAGAAGCCCAAGTACCACACCGGCTTCGGCCTCAGCTTGGCGTTCGGAGGCAGCGGGCTGATCGTCGCGCTGCTGCTCGAGTGGAGCTACAAGGTGGCCAACGCACGCAAGGCGCGGATGGCCGACGAGGCCAAGGCCAAGTACACCGAGGAGGAGCTGTTCAACATGGGAGATCGGTCGCCGCTGTTCACGTATGTGCTTTGAGTCTATTGAGTTCTGGGCGACGCGCGGGCGGAAGGGAGCCTGCATTGCATTGCATGGCATGGCATGGGTATTGGACCAGGGGGGGGGGGGGGGCTTGAACGATTACTCATCCCCCCATGCAGACTTTCAATGCAATATCTGACAGATTCATCCAACGTAATTCGTCCGACTGAGTGACTCTTGTGCTGCATGCTGACAACCCAGTACTTGCTGACGGCATCCTCGGGCCAGCGAAGGAGAGGTTGGGTAGTTGTCACCAATCAGAGCAAAGAAGCAGCAGATGAGCTTGTAAATCGAGTAAACATAACCGATCCTCTAGAGACTCGGCGCAACTCTTTCACAAAGCTGCAGATCCTATTCCCGTATAGTTATGTGTGCTGACGTTGGCATGATTTAATTCTGGGTCGTAACGAGGGGCAGGATGCTGAACACGAACCCCGCGCGAGTTTTGAGTCATATAGATGACACGATTTCAAAGCAGTCAACTCACCCGGACGCGCGGGGAGCCTTTCTCAAACAACTTATAGCCGGGTCGTGAGCACCTCTTTTCCACTCACTCCCACATACCGCTTCATCTCGACCACCCATCACACCCAACGACAACATGACTCTCCCGACTCTCAAGGAAAACCAGTTCACCCACAGCGGCGACAAGACCACGTTCTACTGGTCCGCCGGCCCGACGCAGGGACCACTCGTCATCCTGGTCCACGGATGGCCCGCCAACGGCGAGACGTGGAAGCCCCAGCTGCTCGCCCTCGCGGCCCTCGGCTTCCGGGTCGTCGCCCCGGACACCCGCGGCTACGGACGGTCCAGCGTGCCCGAGGGCCCCGAAGCCTACGCCATTAAGCATCACGTATCGGACCTGCTCGCGCTTCTTGCCCACCTCGGCCGCGACAAGGCCGTCTGGATCGGCCACGACTGGGGCGCGGGCCTCGTCTGGGGCCTCGCTGCCATGTACCCGGAGAAGTGCGTCGGCGTGTGCTGTATATCGGTGCCGTATCGCGCCATCGAGCTCGGCCTCGAGATCGCCGCCTCCCTCGTGAACCGCGAAGTGTACCCCGAGGACCAGTACCCTCTCGGCCAGTGGGACTACCAGGCCTTCCACAGCGAGCAGCCCGAGGCCGCCGCCGCCCAGTTGCAGGCCAACGTGCCCAACACAATCAAGATACTCTACCAGGCCGGCAGCCCCAAGGATTACGGCAAGCCGACTCCGTTCGCCTCGGTCCGCAAGGCGGGCGGGTGGTTCGGCGGCGCCCCGGAAGCCCCGGAGCTGCCGTTCGAGACGACCCTCTTCAAGGATGACAAGCCGGCGTTCGACCGGATGGTGGCCGAGTTCGAGCGCAACGGGTTCGAGGGCGCCAACAACTACTACCGCAACCACGAGGTCAACCGGACGTACCTCGTGGAGGCGCCGAACGGGGCGCGCCTCCGGTTCCCGGTCCTGTTCGTCGAGTCGCGGTGGGACAGCGTCTGCGACACGGCCATCTCGAGGCTGAGCGAGCCCATGCGCGACCTGTGCGACGACCTCACCGAGGTCAGCATCGAGGCGGGCCACTGGGTCGCGCTGGAGAAGCCCGAGGAGACGAACGCGGCCCTGGTGAGATGGTTTGCGACGAAGCTGCCGACATACTTCCCGGGGTACTGGAAGACGCCGTTTGTGTCGACGAAGTAATGGACCGGATCGGGAGGAGGGAGGCCCCGTAATGTATTGTAGCAATCCGCAGCGCGAAGAATTCAGTCTGGAGGTGATGTCATATTTGGGCTCATCCTCATTTGCCCATCCCGTCCGTACGTATGTCCTTTGAGTCGATCTCAATCTTGACAAAGACAGCAGAGGCAGATTAGGGCACACCCGAGTTGGGTCTCTGTGGCTCAAGTTAGAACAGACCTGTCTCTGCCTTGTTGCTGAAAGACATTCTGGAAGACGGCCGAGAAGACCAGGAGAACGTCGACAGGACGAGAGCTCAGGGAATGCCGGAATCAGGGCGTCGCTTAAATGTCCATCAATCACGGATCGCCAGCCAGCAGCCCTCGTGGCAAAAAAATAAATAAACAAAAACTTCCCGAGTCAGGACCCGGTCTGTTCGACCTCCTGTGGAGACTTCTGGATACGAAACAATGGCCATGATATCTTCTCATTGGGTTACATCCGCCCATGTGGGTTGAGGCCGGACAACTCCGTGGTCTCCGGAACGGCCGCCCTCCATGGAGCACGTAATCTCGGTTCTCGTGGTCGACTTTCTCCCCGAGCTTCCACCTGGAGCTGACCGTTCAGCCTCAATAGGGGGGCCATACGCTCGCTCAAAAATCATGATGGACAAGTCCGTCCCTCTTGTCCAACGCTGACTGAGCCACGCTCCTCAAGTTACTTTATGACTTGATGCTTCAACCAGCGGCACAAACACACGCCGACACTCTCCAACTCATGTGTATTGGTGAGGCGAATCAAGATGACAGGACCGCAACCACAACGCGGCTGGGAACTCGAAGAGCGGACCATGCCGTCCGAGTTTGACCAGCATCGCCGAGATACATCAACAACTGATGGCCCAAAACAACCTATCAGCCCACACCAAGTCCGATGGCCCTTTGAGGACACGGGGCCGGACGACGACGGTATCAAGCAGCCGTACCCCCCGCCGCAGCCGCCAGAGAGCCCGCCCGTTCAGCAGCAGCAGCAGCAACAACAACAACAACAACAACAACAATACCATCAACCTCACCCGTCCGGGGGTCCGGGGCCAAGCCCGAAGCCAAGCCGCACCCGCCACGTCCTCCGCTACTGGGGCCTCGAGATCCTCACCGTCTTCGCCGCCGTCTGCCTACTCGCCGCCATCATTGCGCTGCTCGCTTACTACGACGGCCACTACATGCCCGAGTGGCCGTTCGAGATCAACCTCAACACGGCCATCGCCCTGCTCTCGACCTTCCTGCGCGCCGCCATCGTCGCCGCCGTCGCCGAGATCATCGGCCAGATCAAGTGGACCTGGTTCGCCGAGCAGACGCGGCCGCTCCAGCACCTCGAGGACTTTGACGCCGCGAGCCGCTCCGTCCTCGGGTCCATGAAGCTGCTGGCCGTCGTGTTGTGGAACCTGGGCTTCTCGTCCGCCGGCTTCCTCGCCATCAGCGCCGCCGCCGTCACCATCGCCAGCCTCACCGTCGCCCCCGTCACGCAGCAGGCCGTCCGCGCCGAGGCCTGCTCCATGCTCCAGGACCACGTCCGCTCCGCCATCCCCGCCGCCCACTATGTCCCCGGGTCGTCGGCCTACTACCGCGTCGGCGCCGGCATGTACGAGATCGAGGTCGACATGAAGAGCGCCATGATCAAGGGCATCACGGACCCGGCCAGCCAGGACAGCAACGTCCAGGTGGCCTGCCCCAGCGGGAACTGCTCGTGGCCCGACTGGGGCACCGGCGTCACGCACGCGAGCATCGGCGTGTGCAGCCGCTGCATCGACACCACGAGCTTCGTCAGCCCGCCCGACGAAGGAGGCAACCTGACGTTGCCGGACAGCGGGGCCTTTATCAACGCCCTGGGAGGGAAGTACATGTGGATGGGCTACAGCAACCTGACCGCGTACAGCCGGCTCTTCGACGACGAGTTCGCAACGGCGTCCGCCGTCTCGCTCGCCAACTTCTCCACGCTCATGGTGTCCAGGTCCCCTTGCACGTCTGACGACTCGGCGGGGGCTCGCAAGCTGACCTGTCCGCACCGCCTGTCGCAGTCCGACAACAGCTACTTTGCGGGTATCGGAGACTACATCGCCGCCTCGTGCGTCCTGTATCCGTGCCTGAAGGAGTACCACGCCCGATACGAGGGCAACGCGCTGACGGAGGACGTCGTCCGGACCACGCCCGCGGTGCCCAATCCCGCCGAGCAGATGTCCTCGGCGAACGGGTATCAATACTCGGCCTTCAGCAACTACACGGCCATACAGAACCCGTGCGTGCTCGACAACGGCACCTGGTACGACTCCAGCAACCGGAGCCAGGCCGCTCACGTCCCCGGCCGCACGTGGGCCAACTTCGGCACGCCGGACGACGGCGCGGGCGAGCCCCAGCCAGGAGACACCATCAGCAGCGTGCCCAACGCGTGCCTGTACAAGATGGACGGCACCTTCTTCTCGGCGCTGTCGAGGTTCCTCAGCGTGGACCTGCTGAGCGCGTCGTGCCGCTACGACTCGATGCAGAGCGGCCACATCGACTGCCAGGACGCGTGGTGGCTCACGCCGCTGTGGGCCGACAACAACGCGACGACGGCCGGCCTGGCCGAGGCCATGGACAGCTTCGCGTGGGCCGTCACCAACAAGCTCCGCGAGACCGGCCTCGGCCCGGACGTGATGCGGGGCGTCGACGCCCTGCGCTCCCGGAACGCCGAGGTCCTCGGCGACGTCTGGGCGAGCACGACGTGCACCTTCTTCGACCGCAAGTACATCGCGCTGCCCGCCGTCCTGGTCGCCTTCTGCGCTTTCCTGCTGGGCTGGATCATCGTCACGAACCACACCGACCCGGAGCAGCCCGTCTGGAAGGGCAGCGTGCTGCCGCTGCTCTTCTTCGGCCTGCACAGCACCGTGGGCCCGGGTGCCGCGGGTAGGGGGGGAGGCGGCGGCGGCGGCGAGTCTAGGGACGCCGAGCGGCTGGCGAGGAACATGACCTTCTTCCGGGAGAACGGGCGCGGGGCGCCGGAGCTGGACCGGATCCAGCAGGAGTCCGGGCGGATGTGGGTGCGGTTCCACGGCGGGACGGATCCCGGGTTCCTGGACTTGGGGACGAAGGGGCGGAGGCGGAGGGATCCCGAGGCCGACGATGTGATGCTGGTGGGAGAGAGAGCGGTGAAGAGTTAGTTACGAGGAATCGACCGCTGGACGATGATGGATGCACGGATGATGATCATGTGTTGAATTTGTGAGCAAAGATTGTCCAACAAGCCGAGAATAATCCAGCTTCACAGTCCCAACGTCCAATGCTTTTGTGACTCTCGTGGAAGGAACGATATTGTGATGACTCAATAGTACACGAATGGTAAGACTTTGGAAACGAAGTGACGCTGATGAAACCGTGTGAGTGAACTGGCGTGGAGACGAGGCGTGTCTGCCAACCTTTGGCGACTCTGGGAGAGAGAGATGCTGTATTCAAGTCAGGTGCGATGTCCTTCGATGAAAAGTTGGAACTAGGAGCATTATTCTCCACAGTCTTTCCTAGTCTGCATTATTGCTGTTCTCGGGGGAATCAAGACTGATCAAGGCTCATCCACGGACACGACACTCTACGTAGTTGGTTTTGGTTTCATTTACAAACTTGAGTTCGGATTACTTGACGTCCAAGTTACAGTCATAAACGTTTAGGAACATTGTTTGTCGTGGCTTTACCTAATCAATGTTGAGACACAGCATTGAGAACATCTCGATTCCAATGTTACTTTGCTAAGATCCTACAGTATTTTCTCCACAATCTCAACATGCTCTCCTGCTGGTATGCATTTAGCTCGTCTCGCGTTGGTTTATGTCTCGCTCACCTACTCTTTCCTCTTCTTCTCATCCTTCTCTTCGCCGTCTAGTACGAAACAAACGGTCAGCGACGACGAGAGAGCATGTGAAAGTAGGAATGCTGGAAGCATCGAGCGAGTGAAACCCATCCTTGTCTTCGCGTTGCAGTGATTCGTACGTCATTCACTGGTTCCAATCTTCCGCCTTATCTCTCACAAGCTCTCAGAAGCCAAATATTTCATATGAGATACTCCTCTTGATGAATATGACATCACCCTGTCTCAACCCAAGACAATCCCCGCATGCATTCACTCAATGGCGTGGACAGAGAGGGAGCCTGCCCGTCGAAGAGCATCCGAGACTTGTCTTGCAAAGATTCCGGTTGAAAACGGGAGCGTTGGTGGTCCGGGGTGACGCCAGGGGCTAGCGGGACCGAAGAGATCGCAGATCTACGTCTTGACCACGGTTCCTGAGACAACTCTAACGGAGAACAACGGGAAGAACTGAGACACTCCCGCCGCAGTTCCTCACCTCTGGAGCTTCGGCAAATGGGCTTTCCAAGACTAGTTCTAAGACCAGAAAGTTAACTCTAGAACGGGACTAGACGGTGGGAACATGTCTCTGGAAATCGGTAGCAACGTCCCTTGGCCGCCTCTTGAGTCTATCGCAGCTACGATCATGCCCATAATCGTCTATCGGCTGAAAAATGGGAATCCTCGATATCTAAAGATCTGGAGAAGAGCCAGTCAACAGCCAACAAGATGAGATTCAGAACGAGACAGATCACCACTCCGGGTCCGCTTCCGTCAAATCTCCTCCGTTCCGGGTTTACTCTTATCAGCGAGATCACATGCTTCTCCATGAAGCTCACTCAGCAGGCTCCCAAACGATTCTTCTTCCATTGTGTCAGGGATAGATAAGAACTCATAGCCAGCAGCAGCACCGCCAGTCTCCCAACCTCAACTCCTCATCATTCCCACCTTATCACTCAAACCCCCGTATCATCATCACCCAGCATGTCTTCACTTTACCATCAAACACGACTGGACATCTCAATCACCAAGGGCAGCAGGAGAAACTCCTGGTCCGCCGCCGCCGCCACCGTCCTCGCCGGCCTCGCGGCGCAGTACTTCCTCGTTCCCGGGTCCGGCATCAAGACGGTGGGGACTCCCTCCGCTATCGAGCGGTGCCTGGACGACGTCTGTGCCGGCGCCTCGGATTGCGTGCAGTTTCCTTCCCCTTCCAAGCAAGATGGCGCCGCCGACTCGGGCTCCTGGATGCGTCCGTTCAACCTCGGCCTGAGCTCCGTCCCCACGGCCATCGTCCGCCCCAGGAACGCGGGCGAGGTCGCGGGCGCCGTCAAGTGCGCACTGAAGCACAACTTCAAGGTCCAGGCCAAGGCCGGGGGCCACAGCTATGCGTGAGTTCGTATCCAGAGAGGGGGCGGGGGGTTTAAACGGGATTATTCGTTCATCTGCTAACTCTTTCACTCAAGTAACCACGGTGAGACTCCTTCGTTGGCGAGCACCCTGATGCCGTCATGCTGATGGTCCTTGTAGGTCTTGGGGGCCAAAATGGTGCCATCTCCGTAGACATGGAATATTTTCAGTATGCCCACGTCGACTCGGCAGGCCCGTCTCACAACGTTCGCGTAGGCGGCGGCACGAGACTCGGTCAGATTGACGAGTCTCTGCAAGGCCACCAACGTGCAGTGCCTCATGGCATGTGCATCAGCATTGGAATCGGAGGCCACGCCACTGTGGTACGTTTCTAACCTGAGTCCAATGGCCTGATGGACCTTTCTGACGAGACACAGGGCGGTATCGGACCAGCCTCTCGCCTGTGGGGGGCGACCCTCGATAACGTCGAGGAGATGGAAGTCGTCACGGCCAATGGCACAATCGTCCGCGCCAGCACCAAAGAGAACCCGGACTTGTTCTTCGTATGTGATCCCAGGTGATCCCAGGTCTTTGAAGCAACTCGAGCCCATGCTGACCCACGATTAAAGGCCATGAGGGGAGCCGGCTCCGGATTCGGCATCGTCACCGAGTTCGTCATGAGAACCCACCCAGCACCCCCGGCCGTGCTGCACTTCACTCAAGACTTTGCGTATGGTAATCTCAAGGAGATGGTCGACATCTTCCATGACTGGCAAGCAGTCGTCGCCGATCCCGCTCTGGACCACCGCCTCGGCACAGAAATTGTCTTGACCCCTCAGGGCGCCCGCATCATGTCGACGTGGTACGGCGACGAGGCGGACCTCCAACAGACGGGTATCCTCGACCGACTCCCCGCAGGTGGCTCTATGGATTTCCGTCAGGAGACCTGGGAAGGGTCCCTCGCGCTTCTCGCGGCGGAGGAGTCTATGCACCGGCCGGAGCAGCCCGGCAGACTCCACTCCCGAAGCCGGGGCCTCAGCCACGGGGACCTGTTCTCCAGGGCGCACATCTCCGCCGCGTTCGACAAGCTCGAGCGAGGGCGCGATGCGACAGGCCCGTGGGCCATCAAGTTCCAAGCCGTCGGCGGCGCGGTCTCGGAGGTGCCCGCGGCCGGCACGGCGTACGCCCACCGGGACGACGTCGTGCTTTATCACTCGTTCGCGGCGGACGCCTCCAAGGACGTCCGGGACCTCTTGGACGAGTTCCACCGGACGCTGCTGAACATGGCGCCCGGGGCCTCGGGGACGTACCCAGGCTTCGCCGACCCGGAGCTCCGGGATCCGCAGCTGTCGTACTGGGGGTCGAATCTCGCGGCCCTCGAGGAGATCAAGGGAAGATGGGACCCCGAGGATGTTTTCCACAACCCCCAGAGTGTTGTTCCCATGGCCTGATAGAAATCTGCGGTGGACTGTTGGACTAGATCGCCACCGTAGCCAAAAGGGTCGATTGACACGCTCTCCATGCAGGTCATTGAGAGCACTTCTAAGAGGGCCGAGGGCAACGGTGTCTTCAGACCTGAGAGTTGTCAACTTTGCGAAATCGCATCAAATCAGATAGCGGGAATACAATCCATAATATCCGAAGTCAGATCCGGCTGTTTGTTTGTCGACCGTCATTGGGCGGTTGTTTCGCGAGTATTGGCTGCGCATCATGACCCTGTACTCGCCACCGACCACGCCACGCCGCCTAGGCATGCTCTGGCCTCCCCCCCCTTTGCCAGGACGATTTCTAATACCGTCATTCGAAAGAGCACCCTTGCTGGATGGTCGGCACACTGCCGACAGATTTACCCCTGCCTGAGCCATCGGAGACCTTTGCCTTGGTGTGTGTGTATGTGTGTGTGTGTGTGTGTGTCCGGGGGTCCTTTTGGCGTTGTCGAGAACACCCGTGTCTATTGATCCTCCAAGACGTCGCGGAGAGGCGATCCGGACGACGGGATGGAGATGATCCCTACGCTCGAAAGCAAAGACGAGCGACCCCCCTTCCCCCCCCTACTCCCCCCTTGGAGGTCGCAGGTGACAGCTTGGCGGTCCACTCGGACTGGGCAGACGGGGTCTACTCTAAACCAACCATCAGAATCCTCTCTTGCGCGAAATTGGAATTGTCGAGATGCCCGTCAGTGGCGAGTCGACGGGATTATCAGAGGACTTTTAAGGGTGTGCGTTATATGTTATATCAAGCCGTCCTATATAATGGCAGATTAACAGGCGGAAGCTGGTTGCGTAGGAGCCGTCATCCTCAAATGATGGGCATACCCCTCCGTCCGTCCCCCCCCCCAGCCCCCTGGTCACAGCCGGTGAAGAAGACATGCGTTTAACTCGCATGTCAGTCAAAAGGTATCGAACTCCAGTTCCAACCGTTTCTTTTTCTGCTGCTGCAGGGGACGGGTGGTCTGCTTGTCCTGGCCGAACCCACCCGGCTTTTGGCACGCGGGCTTGCAAGCGCGGCACCAGATCTAGGCTCTTCCATCGACTGGGGTGAAGGGGGGGGGGGGGGGGGGGGGGGGCTCTGGCGGCCACGACGGTTGCGACGGGGGCGGCAGGCAAAGTGCGAGGAGGGGGGGAACCCTCGATGACAATGCGCCCGTTCTTGTTTGGTGACCACGAAGGTCCGAACCCCGGGTCGAATCATCCCGAGGAAATGAGGCTCGATGGGGTGTGTCGCCAGTGAGTAGCAGGCATGCCAGCGATGAGACTAGCCAAGGTCTCAAAGGCCGGTAGACTCTGGGTGCGTCGTCAATCTCGTACGAACTCGTTGATCTCCCTCGAGGTCTGTCTCTACATCAGCTGGGATTCTCGCTATTATACACGCATACACACACACATGTACGATAGATGACCACACCTACCAGGGGATAGAGGGGGGGCTGGAACGCTCAATACAAGGGCCCACCACCAACGCGCGATGGTTTATCAAAACTAAGAGTCACACACCTCAGAGATGAAGGGACAGAGGTAGAGAGAGCAGTATATATCTGCGGTGAATATAGCAGCCAAAAAGGGCAAAGGTCCGACTCGAAACGTGATGTTCATGACGGAACTGGACTGCGCGCTGTGGTCTTTGTATGTGCAAGAGGACAAGAGGAGAGAGGGGTTTGCCACTGGGTACGCTGCATGTACAGCCAGCCAGTCACATCCGGCGTGCTGGGACCAAGGGAGAAGTGAGTCGGTCGATGGGGACGTATTGTGGACATGAGGTTTCAATGCTCAGTTCACTGCTACATCCAGAGGCAGTCAGATATCAACGGCTGTGGCGCGCCTGAAGTGCAGTGTACGGGGTTATTACGGCCCCGGAGCACAGATACACCGCGCTGTAAATGCTCCATAGGTAGATGATGACTCTGCTTGTTTCGTCCATCTCAGGCGTCTGGAAAGGTCGAAAGGCGCTAAGCGTCCCTGAAAGGTAGCCAGGATATAGGTACCCTACCTACCTTGCCTAAGTAGGACAGCATGCAAACAGAGGTAAGTCCGAGTTGGGCATGGCAGGGGAGGTGCCGAAACGTACACTACCTACCTACCTACCTATTATGTACGCGCAAGAAAGAATGGGCACAAGAACGGACACACGAATGGACACCAGAAAGAACAACAAGGCTGCTGGGCCCAGTCAGTGAGAAGGTGGCATACACCCCCAGCCCTTCATCTCCATCTCCCTCTCCCTCTCCGTCTCCAGCGGCAGCCATACCCGTTGGTCCAGAATCAACAAGGGGAGGCAGCCGCAGGAGTCAGTCAATCTCTGCCTGCTAACTTTGACTTCTGGAACCCAACTTGGCGGCGTCCAGGAAAAGACTCCCCCTGGACGACTGGCCATTTGCCCCCCACCGCTGAATCTTCCAAGCCGTTGTCTCAGAAGCTTCCATTCATGCTCTCGATGCATGTGCCTCCCCCGACTTCGTCTTGTCGCCGCGCACAGACGCTCGAATGGAGCCCGTGGGCTTGTGGACCGCCGCCAGGGATGCAGGCGTCAGACACGCCATCCCATCGGGTAACTAGGTATGACTCTGTCCATCCCATCACATCCCATCCCGTCCCGTTGACTGGTATGCCTTGAGCTTGTTTGACTGTCAGGGGAAGGGGGAAGGGGAACACTTGAAAGCCTTGGAGCATTTCCAGTCAGTCAGTGGACGAGGGACGGCTGAACGTGATGAGCATGGTCGGCGAGGGTGCAGAAAGCGGGTTGAAGTTGGAAAAGAGATGACGGGCGGTGGGGGCTAAAGGGGAAAGGAAAGAAAGTAAGTCAAGGAATGGTAAGGGGGGGGGGAGGGGGTGGGGAGAGGCGGGCGAGGGAGGCGGCGTCAAAAGTCGAAAGTGGGTACACACTGCAGATACGTACCTGGGAGACCTCCTGCGATACGTACTCTACACTCTATGCTCCGGCTAGTGAGGGACCTGGGAAGGTAGGTAGGTGGGCAGGCAAGTCCAATGTAAGTACCTATGTACCTACGAAGGTACTTTTGGATGGAAGGAGGGAGGGAAGGAGGGAGGGAAGGAGGCAGGGAGGTATCCATCGTACGCATCTGCTTCCCAGACGAACTCCTCCCAGAAAGGGCCAAAGCACAGTGACTCGCAGCAGCATCGACGGGGGTTCCATGATCCAAAAGAGGGAATGATGTGAGGGCATCTTTCGCGCAGCCTGTCGATTGCGCCAGACCAACGGCAACGACAACGCCAAAGGGAGAAGGGGGTCCGCAACGGGGGAGCGCAACGGGGCAAGGCAAGGGGGGAAATGTTTCCGAGCCATGATCAGGACTGATCAAAGAAGTGGTCCATGGCTCATGGATGGATCATGGATGTGATGGGATGGATGGCATGACCAACAGCGAGTGGACAGGTGCAGTGGACGAGGACTGAGTGAGCTGCGACAGCTACGTGGAGTCTGTGACGGGGTCGGTCGTCCCAGTGTTGCTGCTGGCTGGCTGGCTGGTTGGCTGGCTAAACACGACACATGCCTACTACCTCAACGTGAGGTAAGGTAGGTAGGTGTTTGTAGGTGTTTGTAGGTAGATGGGTGCTCTGCACAAGGCGACCCAGGGATGATGGATAACTATCCTCAACTTCCGTTAGCAGAAAAGGGCCACTGCGCGACATACGGAAAGACAGACAGACAGACAGACAGACAGATCACCCCAGAAAATTCAAAAACATTCACAGAACCACCAACGTATCTCGGCGCCGAGGCCATGTCGATGTCCACGTCCTTGTCGATGTCTCTATGCAGGCCCTACCACCATCTGATCGTCCTCACAGCACAGAGTGCTCACCTCAAGCATTCCATCCAAACCCAACCCATCCCAACCCATCCCCCGTCCCATCCAGCCCCCCTGCGCCGAGACCGCGGGCCAGTTTCCCATCCCATCCCCATCTGGCTTCCAGGGTCTCGTCCCTGTCACCAGAGAGCCCAGACTATCCATGCTCCGGCACGGGTTCTGGGTGGAAAGAGAAATCTACCTCGATAGGTACCCTGCTTTGTCTACCAAACCCTCCCTCTCCTCTCCTAACCCCCCTCCATCACATTTACGCACACATAAGGGAGGTATCTTACTTAAGATGGCGAGGTACCTGGATACCACTTGCCCTTAGATCCGGCTCTGGATCACCCAACACGACATCAAACTTTATATCACTTGCTTCTCCGATACCTGCCCTCGATTCTACATCAGTCGCTTGCTTCTCTCGCATCTTGGTCCGCTCCCATCAACAGTCGCATTCTCTTCCCGCCGCCAAGATCGACAATGATCCAACATCGCATACCATCCTCAGCCTTCTCCCACGGCTCCCACGGCTCCCGCGCCAGCTCCAGATACTGCGGCGACTTCTCCTTCAACCCGCAACCGGATTATTTCCTAGCCCCAAGATCAGAACCAGAAATGTCTTATCTATATGCGCCCCCACATGGCAGCCCGTTCACGATGCCACAGCAGCAGCAGCAGCAGCAGCAGCAGCAGTCGTCGCCGCCGCCACAACAACAGCAACAACAGCAGCAACAGCAACAACAACAACACCGACAGCAACAGCGACAGCAAATACAATCGCAGCAACAACCTCAACAGCAGTATGTTTTTTATCGCCACGCGGGAATATCTTCTTTTCGCTACATGCAGTGTACTGACAAAGAAACGCAGTTTTCAAACACCTCGCAGTGGTATTAGTTTGGCCGTCACCCAGGGACCCACATGCGCCAAAGTTGCCACCGGCAAAGAAAAAGGTGAGTGATTATTCACACACTCGGACTCGTCTCCGGGACACCCTCTGACCCTCAGTCTCACCCAGCCGCATCTTGTAAACTGACACTGGCGGTTATTCAGATCGCAAACCGATTGACCCGCCTCCCATTCTTGAACTCGTTATCAACACGAGAAACTTTGACCGCAGCTTCTACGGCAATCCCCAGCACTGCCTTGTCGGTACGTTTTCCCCCAAGTCCTTCCAGATGCCCCACGACACGTGCGCTAACTTTGATCTCTTTTTTTTCCTTTTTCCTTCTAGACCCTTCCTGGTTTCTGTACGCGTCCTTGATCAACGCCCAAGAAGACAGCAGACAAGACCCCGAGATGACGAGGAAAGCGCTGGTCGGCTCCACGTGCTCATCGCTACAAAAGTACAAGGACCCCGATCACCAGGACGCCGGCTACTTTGTGTTTGGAGACCTTTCGGTCCGTTTTGAAGGATGCTACAAGCTGCAGTTCCATCTGTACAAGATGCATGGCACCGAGATGGTGATGTGCGCCTCGGCCACTACCGAGGCGTTCCAAGTCCACACGCAAAGGACGTTCCCAGGCATGGCCGAGTCAACGTTCCTCACGCGCTACCTCAGCGAGCAGGGATGTCGACTACGTCTTCGGAAAGATTCCCGCATGGCCTCGAACAGGAAGCGCCAGCTCACGTACGGAATAGAGGCAGAACACGCCCGTTCTTTCGCCCCCGGCCCGTCACTGAAGCGCCGTCGTGGAAATGACGGGTTGGCCGCGACAATCGACGACAACGGTCTCGAGACACAGGAACAGGTACAGGCACAGACACAGGCACAGACAATAGTAGGAGGAGGAGGAGCACATCTTCAACCACAGACAGAACCGCAGACAGAGGTCGAATGGTGGCGCACTTGGGAGCCCGTGGTCTGAAAACCAGGCAATGAAAAGAGAGATGAGAGAGAGAGAGAGATGGAAGTTGGAGCAGGGGGGTGCGTATAGATGTGGGGTGTCGGATGCAAATCCAGGGTACGTACCTAGACTTTGGAGAGTGATGGAGGCTGCAGGTACCTGTCATGTTATGCCACCATGAGTACTCTGTACCTACCTACCTAGTATACCTAGCCAAAAAAGAACCAGTTCCCAGCACTGGCTTATTGCGGTGTACTCTGTAATTGTTATCTTAAGCATTTTTTACGCACTGGCTCGGCTAACCCCGAGCATCCCTACACAAGCAGCAGGGCGAGGCAATCAACGTGAGCAGGGTAAGCAGGGTGGGCTACACTACACGAACACTCGTAAGTTCTTTGTAAGTCAAAGCGAGCATCCGTGCGCCGTGCTTGTCGTCTGTTGTTTTCTTGACGTACCTAAGGTAGGTAGGGACGGGTACGTTGGCGGGTGTGGCTCATCTGACAGCTGTCACTGATCCTGGCTCTGGGCTTTGACCTCTGCCATGGTATGTCTCCCCTCTCCCTAGAGGCTCCTCTCCTCTACCTCCTCCCCCCCATCCACAACGAATGGACATGGCGTCCTTGCCTTACAGCGAGTGGCACTCTGTACTCTGTACATACGCTGCGCAAAACATTGCAATGTTTCCTGCTCTGTCCAAGGCAGAGCAGGCACGGCACGACAGGGTGTCGCAGTCCGGAAGGAGCCGTACGGGGCCATACGGAGCACATGCCCGCTCTTTCCAGGTTCGTCCTGGCGTGCCTACCTCTGTTACTCCGTACAGGGGGGTCCCGTCGTTGCTCTGCTCTTTCCTTTCCTACCTACCCAAGGTATCTGGGCAGGGAGAGTGCCCCTACCTATGAGCAGGGTCTCGGCTCCTTTCTCCCCTTTCCCTGCTTGAACTTTTGAAGAATACCTAATCGGGCATCAAGAGGCAGGCGAAGGCAGAAAGAGTCATTGAGGTGTTGGGAGTTTTGTCGACGACAGTAGGAGACTTTTTCTCTTCCCCACCGTCACTTTTCCCAGACTGCCTACCACCCAAGGTTCATTGTCCAGGTACGTTACCTACCTACCTGTGTACATGAGAGAGAGGTAGGTATCGGCATAGGGTTCCAATTTAAACATGGCACAGGCAAGTGGGAGATGTCGCTCGATAACTTCCTCGTGCCATATTCTTGCGTGGGCAACGCAGCAGCTTCACCCGAGAAAGGTACGTGCTCCCAATGCTGTGGGTCCTCCCTGCCGTTTGGCCGGTTTCGTTGGTTCATTCTCCCGCCGTTCGGTCTGTGTTGCTCCTTCCCCCCGTGTGTCTAGGTACTCACGTACCCATGTATCCATGTATCCATGTGCCTCCTTTCCTTCACCCGCATCCCGTCCCGTGCCAGGTCACACATTGCATGTCTTGACTCTCTCCAACACAATCCCATTCATTCACTTATTCAAAGGAGCACAACTGCATTCATTTCTCGACGCGGCACCGGCTTCACCCTCCTCTTTCAACCTTCTTCCCGCCCGCCCTCCACCTCATCCCGCCGGCTATCTTCTGTTCGACCTCGCTCCATCAGATCAACCCAGTCAGTCAGTCTCCGCCCTCCGTCCGCCCCGATCCACCTCGAGTCCTCGACCGGCCCCTCATTTACCTCGACGCTTCTTGTCGATTCATGCCCGTTTGGATCATAGTTCGTCAAAGCGTACTTGCACGCTGCCAGAGTCCAGCCGAAGAGCTGCTCGACGACGAATGTTGCTTGGACGCATATCGCGGCAATATCCGACTTGGTCCCTTTGGGCGGTGCCCCCGTGCTCATGACCGAGTGTGCGCCCGCTCTCGCCTTAGGCTTTGGTTAGCGGGGGTCTCGATTGGTTGCCATTTCGTCTCTCGTCATAATTAACGTTATCGCCGTTGTCGGCATGGCCAATTCGGCCCTCGCTGCAAAGATTTAGACTTCTAGGTCTCTCTCTGGCTGTTCCGTCTTCTGGACGTTCTGCCTCATGGGCGCCACCAACGGCTACCTCCCGGATCGGCGGATGACGCATGGCGGTGGCGGAGATTCCGCCTCCTTGGCACGGGAGGAGCACGGGAGAAACTGACTGTCACCATTTCTTTTGAGCTGTTCTTGGCTACCGACCTCAGCATCAACGCCTGACAGTAAATGTCGACCGCCAGGCGGAAACATAATGACACGACGACGGGACTCCCCCAATCTTTTCATCAGTCCCTCGGGCCCGATATGCACCCCTTCAAACAACCGCCGCAAGGCTGTGCCGTCTCGAAGAACTCCTGAATGGGCATGCCCACTCAGAGGCCCTGTAAGTTGCCCCCCCATCCAGATCAGGGTTGCGCCGCACCAAAGTCCGAGGAGAAGGAGTAGGAGGAGGAGAATCTATCTCTGGCTGCTGCACGACCGACAGGTCTGCTACTGCCTCCAAAGCCAGCATTGTGTGAGCTAACGTTTCGCCTTTCTCAAATCCCACCCTTGCTATCTAGGCCGGGTCGCCTCCCGGAAGAAGGGCCGTTGCACACAACTCTAAACCATTTCGACTCCTCGAGGCTGTCTCCGGACCCTCCCCCTGCATGCATGGCTATCTTCCTCCACCGTAGGTGGGATGGTATGGCATCATCCCCCGGATTTCCCACCTGCTCCTGTTTATGCAACACCTTGTCGACAACTCCATCGCCAATCTTTCTGGAATAATGCGAAACGCCCCTGCAGCGATTCACGGCCCTCCAAGACCAGACTCCCTGCTAACGCAGACCATGCCCAGTGGAGACGCAGAACGAGCTGACTGGCCTAGACCTACCAATCCTCCTCGGCCAAAAGTTCCCATTAAGGCTTCTTCGGCGCTGGAGTACGGATACCTACGTTGAAGATGATTGGAGATGAAGCATGGCCTGCGAATTCTCTTCGTCTTGAAAGGAGACGGATGAGAAGCCGACCGGCAACATCAAGTGGGTATGACACCATATTGGCATCCATGTGAGTCTGACGTCTCTGTTCTCTCCACAACCAAGTCAAAAATAGGAGCAGTGCGGCCGCTGCTGTGTCTTGTTTGCGGCGTTTGGTCTGCTCGGGGCATTCTCTGGAATTTAGCTCCCTGAGATGCTCCTTTCATCACTCCACCCATGAAGCAGAAGGACGGATGTCGCAAAGCCGTTTGTCGAACTGGTCATACTGAGGCCGGTCATAACGTACATGGCATTAACGCGGGAAATGGTCCGCCTCAGGGCCATCCATCATGCATTATTCACAGCCACGACGACGACACGACGACGACACGACGACGACGACGACGACGGCGATGCACCTTTGTAAAAAACACCCCACAGGCTCATCTCAGCCCGCCCACAACCCACCCACAACCCGCTGTTGACTTTCCCTTCTAACGGGCGGCTGCACCGAAGTGGACATTGGTGCCAGAGTCATATCCGAGTGACGACTCGGCGTGCGTTAGCCTCTGGCTGCCGAGAATTTGAACTTGACTGTTCGCGGCCTGTCTCTCTCTCCTTTTAGCCACTTGGCTGTGTGTGCTGAGGGTATCCGGCGCCGGTCCCCGCGATGCCACCAGATACCAACCCGAGTCGACATGGCCGCCCTGCGAACACCGTTGGAGCTTGCATGACTGGCCGTGGATAAGAATGGCCGAGACGGACAGACGCTGAGGCTGCCTATCCCTGACGGCTGTTCCAACCAAGCTCACTTCCTCTACTTGCCATTGGGGATCCAGGGTAAGCGGATAGCCACCAACATTGCTTACAAGAGTCGAATGCTGAACGAATCCGCACCGATACGGAGAAATGTGAACAACTGAATTTTGAGATGAGTCAAGATTTCAATAGCCCCAACCTTATTCGGACGACTCTGCGCTATGGGGTAAAGGCTACGAAGTCCATGTAAACAAAGGACATCGCAAACCTGTCTACTATCCATCAAACAGACCACATACAATAGCGAGTGGTGGTGGTTCGTTGCGCGAGGCAAGGCTTCCCTGGCAAACTCAATCTCGTTTCGAGGGTTTCCGCCTAGGCGATTCGACGTTTGGTTTCTAGGCGGGTGATGGACCCATTCCACACCACAAACCGCAAAGGTCCCCTGAAGAAGGGGGCTGACTCGCCCTGTTCAGCAGGGGGACTTGGGGGCCGGCCGGCCGACCAGATCCCGGTGCCTGTCATCCGGTGTCAAACAGGATGATGGATGCAACCAAGCAACCATCAATGTCACGTCAGACAAGCTGATATGCGGTTCGCCAACGCTGAAGACATGCTCGTCGGTCCAATGCTTCCGACAAAATCTTCCGAGCGCGACCAAGACCTGACGGATATGGCTGGGGGCTTTGCCGGGCGTTCTACCGCTTCTAGAGCCTCTCCTCCTGGACAGAAACGATAGCGGTCTTTGATATTCTGTGCGCTCCAGTGCTACTACGTTTCTCCGATGGGAAATGAGGACTGGACCATGTGAGATTATCCCCCGAAGGCTCTTTTGTTCCGAGACCAAAGCTTGGCAAAAGAGACTGGACTGACTGGACGTGATCCAAGATTGGTCGAAATTCAACGTTTTGTTTGATTGCCCAATCAGCCCGCACTTTCAATCTTCTCAGAGACCCAATTGAGGACGCTGTCGGTAGCCGGTGTGGCCGCCGCGACAAAGGGTCGAATCTCCGAAATGCTGCTGCAAGGAAATAACGTCGTTCGAGGCCTCTCAGGCCCCTTGTTACCGGCTGTTTTAATGCTTTCATGCCCCCCCCCCGTGCGTTTCATGCACCAAGTGTCCACGATGGGCGCTCTGGTTTTGTCTATTTTGGTCTCACCCGTTTACATCATGATCATACCCGTTTCTCTCAGCAAGTCACGCGTTGCCGAGGAATAACTGCTTGAGCGAGTGGAGATCTGCTTCAAAACTGGACTGCCTGGGCAGCAGACATCAACAACCCGCAAGCACACCGCTCAGTTCTCACCAGAGATTGATGCATTGGATGGCGCACGCCAGCCCCCAGCCAGCCCCCCCCTGCCTGCTCCAAGTAGCGCAAGGGCAGATGTCGACTGCGTGCCAGGCCATTCAAACGGATGGTTCGACAAAAGTTACACTCGATGCGGAGTGCAGATGGCCAAGCAAACGATGCCGCGCACACCACTGGAGACTGGTCCCGGGGGCCGTGGGTCGGTATTACTGGACAACGCCCAAAGGGATGGATTGGGAGGCACGTTAGCCGGCCCGTCTTTGTGTGCATGACTTACTACCCCCCCCCTGCGCAGGTACTTCTTATGACACTCTCTTAAGCTCTGAAGCTCTCCTTACTCAGATACTGTAGGATACAACCCGGCTAGGGGAGGCTTTCAACCCCCTTTGTGCGACCGTTGCCACAACCGCCGGAGAAGAATCCGAGGCTTCCTTGGTCAGCTGGTGTCAAGCGTGCATACTGCACATGCATCGTGTTCGATCAACTGCCTGCAGCCTGCATGCAGTAGCCATCGTAGACGGCATCATTCTCATGGCTAGCTCAGGTATCCCGTCTTCCAACCGCCTAAACCTTCTCAAGACTCGCCCAAGGCGAGGCACATGGACCTGGACACTGGACATTGGCTAGAGCTCACTCGCCGCAGTCAATCGTCTTTAGGGTATCATCCTTGATTTGGCATCGGCACGTCGGGCGGCACACGGCTAGTCAACAGTGTGGCCCGGTCAAAGGATGGACAATGCCCTGTTCAGCCAATCTTGCCAATATTATCCGTTATTACCATGGTCACCCTGGACGACCGTTGAACAAGAGAACCAATATTGCAGCGGTGACCCCCTCCAACCCCCATCCCCTCCGGAGAGTTCCCTGGTTTTTCATCCGGCTTCCAAGGCAGAGAGATGTCAAGCACTGACTGTAAGGCAGTGATCCCGTTTTTTCCCATCCCTTCCAAAGTTCAGAGAGCAGGCATCGTGGCATGCCGCTTCGCTCACCGGAACCCCACCAGGCACACCATCTTCATCAATAGACTCGTGTAATGACCAGCCCTCCATCACTTATGCGGGTTCGAAGCCATTCTGCCGGCCCTTGTCGGACAATTTTTCACTGCAGTCTGTGGTACGCCAGATCTTCCTGGCCGAGTAACCCAATGGCTTATTTCCCCCCCATCTTCGTCAAAATCCCGGCAATGGGACCTCGGAGATTTAGATGTTTCGTTTCAATCATGGTTCGGTTCGCTTGAGCCAATAAACAGCACTTCAAAAAACTTTGGTAGCGTTTTCCCCCAAGGGTCGCCGTAGCTGATGCTATGCTGGGACGGTACGCGCGAAGGGATCCGCCCGCTTCCCACTCCCCAAGTGACCGTTGCATTTATTTGCTGCGCTTCGGTGAGCCGCGGTTACATCGTGCTTGGAGGCAGCTAATGGCCCAAGAAGCATCGCTATAGTACCAATAATCTCCAGAGTCATTGTGTTATAGTCGAGCGGCGGGCGTTACTGATACTAGTCTCTTTTCCATGCAATTTGACGGGGAAATCATGTCCGAGTTGACAAGGGGGAAAGATGCAGGTTCCGCTCCATTACGATTCCATTTTGTCATGCAAAGTGGCACAAACCCGTCTCGCGTCGTTACATTGGGGAGGGGGTTCCGAGGAGGTATAGTCTTGTTATTATATGGAAAAGCATGATGTGACAATGTGTGTGGCCAGCCCCGTCGCCGACTCCGAGGCGTAGGCGTGGCACGCAGCATCCCTTTTCAGATGCCAACCCAAAATGGGAGATCGTGGTTGCGAAAAGACACCGAGACGACCAGTCTCGCCGATCGAATCCGTCACATTCAGTCCGGGAAGAAGGGCCATGTCGCCGAGGAAGGAAAAACACGGCCAATGCGAGTTGCTCCCTTCGCCCGTTCGCCCCTTTGGGTCCCTTGGCAAAAGCAGACGTCTTTTGTCACTTGACAGCCGAACCATCACAGATGTGTTTGTGTTGCTTTGCATGAGCCTGCGTCACACTGTCGCCTCGGTGGCATAGTACATCGGTTTACTTCGGATAGGATTGCCCTGGTGTGTGCCTGTGCGTGTCGATGTACCCCCATTGTACTCTCGCCCAACCGTGTTTGTATTCGTCCCGAGATGCAGTCAGCTTCGAGCCCCCGTCTAGATCATCTGGTGTTGCCTGGGAAAGAAGGAGGGGGGGCGAATGCCGTCGGTTGAACAGTTCAGGTAGTGCTACACCCCCGGAAGCGAGTGGTAGGTGAATGTGACACCCCCCCTCCCCCTCCGAGCTCTTCCTTTGACTGTGACGCTGGCGGTACGGCGGGGACTAGGACAGACGGATGGCGGCGGTGGCGGAGTGACCAAGCGGAAGTGGCGTTTCAGGACAGCCGGGCGAAGGAATTGAGTAGTGAAGGCCCATCACGGTGGGAAAGAAACAGATGGCTTCTGCGGGCTCATGGAGGTGAAGTTCGTCGTGCCTCGATGGGCCTTTTCGAGTTGAGGAGGGAGAATCTGGGGAAGAGAGAGGGGGGGGGGGGCTTGTTACAGGTATATGCCGTGACGAAACGATCTTGGTCGGGTTCCATGATGTCGAGAGACACGGCTTCTGATAAGATCTGGTAGAGTTTCTCGGGACGGGGAGGGACGGGGTTCCCGCGGCGCTGATGGGGGCGCCGGGCTCGGTGGGTTCTGTCAGGAATCACAAACTTTTCTTCCGTTTCTTGTGCTTTTGGAGGGGGGGGGGGGGGGGGGGGGGGCGCTTGTCTCACTTGGCTTGGGGGCCTGGGTCTGTCTGGTTCTTTGGTCGAGTTGTTTTTCGGTACCGTGGGACGACGGAAGCTTGCCGCGTTGTGTTTTCTGTGGTTGTTCATGCCGCCGCCGGCGGTGGCGGCGGGGTAGTCGGTCTTGTGGTCGGGAGGGCAGTGCCGGATGTCTTCGTTTCTTGGGTACGGGGGGGGATGGGAGAGAGTTTGGGAGGACGAAGTGAGGAGTTTTTGGTTGATAGTGTTTGGACGAGGGACGCGGATTTTTTATATGAATGTGTGGCATGTCCCTGTTTCCTGGTGATTTGTTACTTGGAGTTGGGTATTCAGACTGAGCTCCAGGCGTTCTCGGTCAGGGACTCGTGTTCGACAACTGCGACTTGGTGACCGAATCGACCATGTTTCGAAGACCGGATCACGGCCAAAATGTCTTATTCAGAAGCAACCTCTGCTACGTCGAGAGCTTTACCCAGGAGTACCACGGTCGATACGTCGGTCGACAGTCTGAGCCAGACGAAAAGAAATGCATGGAACGAGGATATCGCAAGAGACGAAGACGAAACCCGCCGAAGGACGAGCAAGGCCAGACTATGAGCGCATTAGGGATATTGTACTGATCAACGGGGCAAGAAACAAAAGACTCGGGACAAGAAGCGTGGGTCCTGGGTTGACAAAGGAGAGCCCACAGATCTCCGTTGGGGGTTCTATTGACTTGAGTCCTCAACCGCGGCCACCTGCTACAGTTCATCGAGCGACGCGACGAAACCGGACGCAGGCCCTCCATACAAACAGTCGGTAAACACGGACTCGAGTAAATAAGCTTCCGAATGGACGCCCGTATGCATCTTCTGATACAACATATCCCTCTTCTCGTAGGGGTGCGGGAGGAAACTCGATGCTCCGGAAATTGGCGTGTGTGATTATTCTTTTCCGTTGCGAGGGTTTCGATGACGGAACCGGGCCTCCGACGATCATCTCGAACTCTCTCTCCCAACACAGCCCCATCTCGCTTTCGGTTACGAATATGCGTTTTGCTTCTTTCAAGAGCCGCGGGGAGTCATTGTTGAGTGGACGGAGAGACAAGCCTGCTGGTGGGAGGTTGTGCCCCGGCCTCGTGATAGCATCTGAAGGAACTGGAGGTCAATTCATGGACGGGGACCAAGCAACGCTTCCGCAAGGATATACGTTACTTGGAGGTTGCTTTTACCCAATTTCTCATGTCATCTGTATGTTTCAACTAGCCAACTGACGTTTCTTCTCATGTCTAGGATGTTTACTCGAACCCTAACGAGATGACCTTCCCGTGTCCGACTTTTTGACGAACCTATTGCCGATCTCTTGAAAACCTTTCACCTACTTCTACATGGCAAGAAAACGGCACATTGTGTTCTCACTCTGTCGTATCGGCCACCCAGTTCGAAGAAGTTTATCATTTTGCTGCCTACTGTTCCGAGCTGCGATCCTTCCCTGCCTTTCAGCTGGCCTATCACTTTAAGATACCGAATACGAGTATTCAGGGAGAGGCGAATGGAAGCGCGACACAAAATGTTCACTGGCAAGAGAAGGGATACATGGTGGGCTTGGGGATAGTGAGACATTCAGATTGCCAGTGTTGGAAGACTCGATCATCAGGTCGAAGGCTTAAAAGATAAGTGCCACACACTGACTCGATCAAGGCTCCCTGGCGTGGTGCACCAAGTTGTCGATTTCCCGCCTAGGTGCTCACGGTCTCTCGTTCAAGCGATGGACTTCGCTGACTCTTATCATAAACACTGATCTTAGGAACTCTTTAGCGCTTAAAGAGGCTTGGTTATCAGGTTCCTCGTCAGGCAAAGTCAGCTACGGATCGACTGGGGACCGAGACTTGGGCAGATCCTGTACAGCCGTCTGTTACAACCGTTCAAACGGGGCCAAGAGCCCTCGTGATGGCACATTCTCGTAATATCCAGCAACTAACATCGCTAGTTGAGGAGAACGGGAGCACCCTGCATTTCGGTGTCCGTTACAGCTGTAATATCTCTCAAATCTCTCAGCTTTTGATACCGTTGCCTGCTCTTTACCGCATGGCAGGAAGAGAAGCATCTGAACAATCATGGTCACTAGATGTATCTGTCTTGCGATTTTTCACTCTGTTCCTCTCCCATGATGTGCTTGATTATGCAGTGATAAGCCCTCAGTTTTCGATTCTATCGGTAGCCCCCACCCCCCTTTCTTTATGCAAGCACTCCCAAGAGACATGAAACTTCAGTTTTCGAGCTCTAATGCCTCCACTCATCCTTTGGCATGTCAACAATCACAGGTAGCCAGTATTACGAATGTCCATGGACGTCATCTCTCTTTCTCTCTACCCTATCTTCGCCTTATGCCTTTCTTCATCCAATATTTCAACCTCCCTATCAATGTAGCCTAGAGATCAGAACCCATCGACTTGCTACCGAAGCCGTCGTCGACAAGACATATATGCTGTGAGTCAACCATGTGCTTCCATAGTCGATATATGTTGCTCCGTCCCTCAGTCGCAAAGTCGCACTCTGCGCACTTAAAGCTTGCCTTAGTCCTGTCTTCTCCACCCTCATTTCCCACCTCATCGCTTTCGGGCTTCGCTCCTTTTTGGCAGAAAGGGCACGCAGACGTCGTTATTGATGACAGGAAAGGACAATACTGAACATCGTTTTTCCGTGAGATCAATGCATCCATGTGAATGTGCATTGCAGAAAGCTTCAGAGTCTCGTTCACCCTGTCCAGATCACCACTGTTCGGGACCTGGAGACTCTTCAACACAGCTATATGGGCCTTGTTGACCATCAAGCCCCAAAGGTCTCCCTCCAATGCTAAGTGCGTCTCGAAGTGAGAGATAATCATGAATGTATCGACAAGATTTCGCCGCTTCTCCGAAGATATCCAAGAGGGAAAATGGTCGAGGACCAGGTTATCGAGTAAGTTGGCTGTCCCTTGACTGAAGTGCCCACTCAGCTCATTCCGGAGCGAGTCACTGATGATGAACAAGCCCTCAGCTTCTTGAGCACCAGCTACCTCTGTCAAATCAATGCACATAGATTTGGGAAAAGCCTTTGAGAAACCCAGTTCAACATCCGCCGGATTGTTATGTTGATAGTCCGAAACTAGTCTAGGGATTTTGGGCCCCCACATGTAAACAGGGTTTCTAGATCTGGAGCTGGGAAATAGACTTGCATAACGACTAGAATGGATATCAATAGTCTGCGGTTTTTTATGCATAACTCTCTTATTGAAAGAGTCGATGAAATCCACGAGTTCCCCTTGAAGGAATACGGCCTTGCAAAGGTCGACTTCGTCAACAACACCTGTGGAGTCTTCGACGGCCACGTAACTTGTCCACCGGCTTATGACGGCGTAGTTGATCCCCAGTGCAACTGCGTTCTTCTGCGCAAGCTCTTCTTGGCGTCGATTGGGTATTTGGCGGTCTACTTCAGCTTCGAGGCCGAGAAGAGCTGCTTTGGCTGCCAGGTGTTGAATTGTGGATGTGTCTGTCTTTGTTGGCTCCAGGAAGAGCACGTGTTCCGTTGCCGGTTTGGCCTCGTCCTTGGTAGCACTCAGGATCACCTTTGTTGGAGGGCTGCCTGAGCTTAGGTCCAGAAGAAGGAAGATAGACCGAAAGGCGAAAGGGTGCATCGGCGGTATGGGATACGGGGCCTGGATGAAGGGGACGATTCCTGGTTCTTCGGGCTCTTGTCGGGTGGATTCATCCCAGAACCGATCCGACATGAGACTCTGTCTCTCAAACCCCTCGCCGAGATCGATTGTGCAGTTCCAACTCTTTGGTCCGATACCGGCCGCAAGCATCACGATGAGTCGGTCTTCCCACTTAGGCTTTGCTTCGATGTCGACCACCTCTCCGTATCCACCGCCAAACTCACCGATCCGGTTGATGAGGCGATGGGGAACTTGAAATCCTATGCCGAGTGCAAAGAACCGGATCTTATCACCGAGTTCCTGGCGTGTGTTCCAGACAAACTCCAGGATGGAATCAGATTGGACTTCGCCGTCCGTGACAAGAATGATCTGTGTGGAGGACTGTTCGGCACGGCGTGAGTCGACAGCCTTCTTCAGCGCATGAAGTAGTTCAGTCCCTCCCATGTTCGCTTCAAGTCTTTGCAGATATCTTTGCGCGAAGTCAAGGTTTTCATTTGTGTAAGGCATTGACCGTCGCCATAGAAACTCAGCATCCGATCCGAAAGACACGACATTGAAGTGACACGTCTCCGGCAGACTGGACAGCGCAAGGGGCATCGCCCTTTTCAGTGTTGCAAGCTTTGTCCTACCAGTGTTTCCTTGCCGGCCCCTATAATCAAGTGATCCCATGGACCCAGAACGGTCGAGAACAAAGAGAAGTTCACCAGCGAATCGGTCCGCGCGGGTGGCTCTCTTAAATATCTCTGCGGGTTTGATGTTGATCATCACGGCAGCGAGACCGTTTTCATCGCTAGGGGACAAAACGGCTCGGGAGCGAAGTGGATGAGAGGGGTTATTCTCAACCGAGACAACAAAGTCTTCGTCCATGATGGCAACGTCCGAGGCGTACCTGATGACAGACTGGGTAGGCGGTGGGACAGCTGATGACGATGCCCTAACGTCGCTTTTGCTTAGCTCGGCAAGGCTGCTAGCCTTCATTGGATTGAAGGGGACATTCTTCTCGATTTTGACTTGATGGTTGCAGTGCAGCTTCTTGACCGTTCCGCTGTCTGTCACCTTGACCTCAATGGAAAGCCCTTCCCGGTTCACCATAGTCGATGTATTCTCTGGAAACGAGGATGACTTCCCATATCTCGGTGCGATGGACATGGGGATATTGATGTCGATGACGTCCCCAGTGTGGTCGAGGACTGAAATTTTGGCCTCGCCCAGATACTCGATTCGGACTTCAATGTCAGTCTGCGCCGGGATATTTCCAATGACGGTTTCGAAGATCTCGGGCGTATGCTCCTCCAACAACGCTGCTGTTTCGTGTCTTTTGACTGCTTTTTCGAAAGTATTCCGTGCCTTCTCTTTGGCCTGGACCTTGCCGAACAACTCTCTCTCCTGACCAACAGTGCATCGGAACGCTACGACGACCGCTCCATCGTATAGCGGGAACATGTATCGAGCCTCTGGGATGGACTGTTCGGACGGGTTGCTGAATCGTTGGAGCAGCGTCGTACGCGTTATGTTCCCGTCAACGTTAACCACAACGCTGGCGTGGAGGAGCGGCAAACAGTCGTTGGGTATGTCGGTGTCGCTTGAAGATTGCGGTTGTTGAAGTGATGGAGCACGAGGCGTCAACGCGTGGTTGGGACCCATCGGCATCGCAGCAGCCACATGAAAGCTGTTGACCGGCCCCACGGTATAATCATTTTCCAATCTCGGTGAGTTGACATTGGAAGAGAATATGGTTCGGTTGGCTTCCGAATCGCCGTCGACGCTGTTCTGTCGAAAGATCCTAGTCCGCGGAGGCAGGTTTGATGTTGGCTCCTGTGCGTGTTGGACACGTGGGAAGTGAATCCCCGATGGAAGTCGCTGGAGTTGAAACGAAGGCATGATGAAGGTAGACTGCTTGAGGATGAGATGGTCTCTATTGACAGGACATAGAACACGAAAACAAAACACATCGGAGGGGAACAGATGATGAAAAATGGTGGGTATCGTAGGGATATTGGAAACATGAGAACTTCTGGCGGCCTTGACGCGTTACGAGCCACATCTGTTGTGAAACCTCACCATGCGTTTTCGAGGCGGTGAGGAAGCAGGCTATGCTTCGGCGACAGTCCAAGATATTACAAGACGTCTCCATTCGTCCGAAAGAAAAGCCAGTTGTCTGAGAACGCCCATGATGGGCCAGGGTTGTGTGGGAAACTCGGCTGGACTGTTCTTGGGCAGGATCAACACACTGACTAGCGCGTGGCTGGCGCCGAGACTCAATAGCTCCGAGCAGGCTGCGGCTCGAGGGTGATACGACATAAACATAGCGAGCGGGATGTGCTAAGGGTGTTTTCCGCTTGAATCTGGTTTTCTTTTCTCAGTTGGTCTCGATCCCTGGAACTCAAGGAACAGTCTGTTCATTTCGCCGGCAGGTGACCCACGGCCGCTAGGATTCGAGATGTCGCCCTTTCGCCCTCTTTCTATTATTGCGGCATCCCAAAGACTGCTGCCCGAGCTACTACGTCTGGAAAAAGAAACAGGTATTGATTCGATCCATCTACAGCGCCAGATGTGTGTTCTGGACGAGGCGGTCCGCCAGATTGTTGTTCTGAGCCCAGGTCTAGATCCCGCATGCACATCATCAAACACCGGCGACAGAAACATCGGTCCTGTGCGATTCTTTGAGGATGCCCTGGCGTCATGTGATCAGTCTCTGGCTGGACTCCGAGCGGCTCTCACTCCTAATAGGATCAAAATCTTGAATCGTGTCGCGAAGGACGGCGATGAGCATAATGTCGACACAATCTCTGTCATACAGGGTCTCATGCGAGAGCTGGCCACGAACATCAATAAGGTCACGGTCGTTGCATATTGTCTCAATTCAAAGTCGTAAGTAACAGTTTCAAAAGAAGCTTTGCCGATACAACTGCTTTGACGCTGATGATGTTGCGAGACTCGAATCCTCTGCGGTTTTGGCCGATCGACTGGAAGACTTTTGTCGATGGTTGTCGGAAACTGGAGTCTTTCCAGATCTAGGAGTCCTCTCCGATGACCTCAGCAGCCAGAACACCTCTTCTTCGCTACTCCCCATCTCGAACAAGCGCAAAGTATTCTTTAGGATATCCGAATATGACCTATCTTCCCCGTCAACGTCTCGGCGGGTGAAAGGGAATCTGTCACTTCACCACACTATCTGCCCATTAGCAGAGCTCGATGAAAACACAGCCGATAACCAGCCCTTCACTTTGAAATTCCGTTGTCACTGCGAGGACGAGGACCACAGCAACAGCTTGTCCTTCCAGTGTCAGTTCTGGCATGAGTCGCTCCAACATTGCCCTAACTGACAAAGCCGCCCTCAGTGTTTTCCGACCGAAGTCTCCCAGTAATGGAGGTCGAAGAGTCTTCGTACGGGGTATGGCACATGCTGTTGGTTGGCAACCGCAAAAATGTCGTCTCCGCCCGAATAGAGCTTCTCCAACACGAACATCGAGGTGTGTGTGTGTTTGTAAAAACATAATGGTTCGCCTGCGTTGCTGACAAGCTTTCTGCTCGCGCCAGACTACGCCGTTATTGAGGCCTTGTGGAGTCGCCTGGTTCGACTCTTCCTTCCACCTAAGGAAGAGAAGAATCAGTCGATTCGAGGAATGTTTGCAATCTCCGACAGCACTGTTTCGGTCCTCCGATCGAGAGCGTAAGAGAGGCACTTCCCAGACTCACGCCAACAATGACTTCCGAGGGGAACAATACATACAAAAGCTAATCAAAAGTAATGCAACAGACGCACAAGTACCTGTAGCACAATGTTATCCGGGGTCACGTTCATGATCGACGACTCCCAGTTTTCTCCCGACTGGAAACCGAACGAGATTTACTTGCAGCTGCTCCATCATTCTCGTGCTTCCAGCTCATCCTTAGTGGGAGCTTCAAGCGACGATCGTCACTACGCCTTTATACAAGAGTCTCATTTCTCCGTCTTGGTTAGTGATAAGCCACCATACAGTGCCGGTACCGAGTCTCGCGTGAAGGATCATGTGGTCACAAGTAGCTTTCCCCCCGTGTCATCCAGAAAAAGGCATCTTAACTGAAGACCATTTATTTACAGTTTCCCGGAAAACCATCGTCAACCATCCTGGCACGTCATTCATTGTTACGGTTGAGGACGTTGACTGCTTTGAGGATGGCTCGCCACAAGCACGCACAAGTTGCACGAGCGTGATTTTCAGGTTCCGAGAGAAAAGAGGTGAGTGTGAAGAATGAGAAAATCTACGTCAAGAGCTGAAAGGTTACTTACACTTTCATAGCTGCCACCGAGTTTGCCCAGTACCTCGACCGTATGAAAAAGTTGTTACAGGAGATTGAATTGCAAGGTCCTGTGAATGCAGAGAATTTTTTATACCAGAGGTATGAAAATTTCGGTATGGCATAGAAGAACGGACTAACAATTGCATTGTAACACATTGTCAGAGAGCACGAGTCTCCTCCTTCAGAGGCCTCTCAACAGGCCAAGTCCTGTGTTACCATAGCGTATCGGAAGTCACAATCCAGGGAGGACTCCCAGATCCGCACCATTCTGACCCGAGTTGGACACCGCGGGTCGGTCTCTTTGGCAGGTGAGTGTTTAGCAAACTCTAAGTCTGCATGTCTTCTTATTCTGACGGTAGAAACCAGCGCCGGCCTCGTTTCTGCAAACCATCGAAAGAGGACCGCCGTATAATCTTTCTGACCAGATGTTCTGGTCGCTTCAGTATGCCGAGAAAGGTTGCCCACTCATCACTCGGAAGAAATGGGACAACCTGTTGGATGTGAAGAGAACCTCTGTTCCTCGTCTTCATACCTTCATCTCACAGGCAGGGCCAGCGGCCATTCGGTAAGAATCTTATCTATGACAAGTTTTAAGTGGGGAGAAGGACTGAATTTGTGATATAAAACAGAGGAGACCTTTCAAAGACCGCGGCTTGGTTTAAAGAACTGGAAGACGTCGAGCTCGTTTTGCGAACACCAAAGAGAATTCGCATAAGTGAAAACTACCGGCCAGTGCGGGTAGCTGTTATAGACACCGCTGTCGACCCGAGTCGCAAAGTCGTCGCCGCATATGACTTTATTAACAAGTGCGTTGTTGGCTCGGACAAAGATGCCGGAACGCAGAACTTCCAGCACGGGACGCAATCAGTAGACCTCATTCTCAAGGTGTACGACGAAGCAGTCATCTTTGTTGCAAAGATCTTTGACGGTGAGCATGTCGACGAGAAGCAGGGCCCGCTCTTGATGGCTGAGGTATGTGTTTCAACTCAGACGAACTCCTTCTGCAGATTGGCAACTTGCTTATGCGGAACCGTAGGCTATCACTTGGGCAGTATCCCAATCCGTCGACATCATCAGCATCTCGGCCGGTTTTGCATCTTGCCCCGAGGAACTTCGAGCCGCCGTCCATCAAGCCCACGCCGCCGGGATTCTCATCTTCGCCGCAGCCTCGAACTGGGGCAACACGAACCAGGTGGCGTTCCCAGCCCGCATCCAAGACCAGGTCTTCTGCATCTTCGCCACGACGGCAGCCCTGAAAGACGTCCCCGAGATCAATCCCGAGCCGCGTAAGAACGCAGACAATTTTGCGCTCCTGGGGCATGACATCGACCTGCCGGGCCACGCCGGCCTTGTAAGTGGGACGTCAGCGGCGACGGCGTTGGCAGCAGGGTTGGCAGCGCGTGTGATTGATTTTGCCCGGCACACGGAGCACCCAGAAGAAATCTCCGGGTCGTACATGATCGAGTCAAAAGCGGGGATGACGGCTGTGTTCCGAGCCTTGACGATGCAGAGTAAAAAGTACGACTGCGTCAAACCGAGGCGGATGCTGCCTGAGCCGTGGGAGGACGATCTGTCGAACCCAAGTCGCACCAGGTCACATGTGAGGAGGTTTCTTTCGAGCGTTGTGAGGAACACCATGTGAAGCTATGGAGCTGGTATCGTGATCATAGCTAGTATCTCTAGACTTCATGTTACAAACCATCGAGTACGTCGCCATTCAAGATGACAAACGTTTCCCCAAGATCTTTGTCTTTGAAGATGCGAAAGTTGCTTTCACCTGCATTTTCGAGAGCCAGCTCCACGTTGACCTGAATCTCATCAGCTGAAAAAGTCGCCTTCTTGGTGTAAGGTTCGAGCGACCAGTCGTCCATGAGCAGCACTTTGCGAATCTTGGCCAGACGGATGGCCCAGATGAAGTCGGAGTGTTTCTCGGACTCCATGCCCTTCTCCTTGTTGAGAGAAACACCAAGCTCGACTTGAGCAGAAACAATGGCTGGTATGTCCCTTTATTGGAGTACACAGGTTAGTCCTCGCAAGGAGAGTCGACAGGGAGTTGACAAGAGAGAAACAAAACACGGCTTACGCTTCGAACCCGACACCGTGGTCTATGCCCTTCGATGACGATGTTGACCTGGAACCGACCCGTGCGATCTTCAACCCCGTGATGATGAACATGGACCACGTCCCTAGGCTTGAGGTCTTCTTAACATGCTCAGCAACCTTATTCCCCTCCAGACAGTCCGCGATATAAGCCCGGGTGACCTGCACGAGGTAGGTATCCAACCTCTCGTACTCCTCGTTATTTGCCACAGAAGCCTTGAACACAGCCTTGACATCCGCCGTGGCCGTGACCGGTAACCCGACCGCAGCGAGCACGGGGGCTCCGCCGCCCAAGGTACTGCTCCGCTCCTTGTCCAGCGTATCATGCCACCGGAACGAGTGAGCCGAGGTTGTATACACCAGCATGTTCCTGGAAAAGGGCACAATTTCGTCCCGATTGATGGGGAGGTCGAGCTGGCGTAGATCTGGGACGATGTGGCCCAGGCACAAGGGGCCTGTCTCGATGGAGGTGCCCATCGACTCCGGGGTCGGAGGGGGATAGTCGGTCTGCCGAAGCTTGAACCAGACTTTGTCCATTGTGAGCTGAGACTGATGAAGTGGGCGATCGGACGAGGTGATGTGAAGATGTGAGTGAAAGCTCTTGGTGCGAAATTGACTTGAAAGCCGGAGCAGTGTTGAAGAGGAAGAGGAGGACGGGCATGCTGGGTTCAACCGGGCTACGCCATCCAAATTAGCTCCCCAGATGCTGACAAGGCGTGAGCAGAGCCCGCTTCATGCCAAGCTACCTGTGTCGACTCTTGATATGCGGTGCGACATCATCGACCAGTAGGGATGTGTTGTGAGGCCTCCGCGTCAAAGTGAGGGGGTGGGCGCACATGGTTAGCTGCGGATTTATCAATTTTCCTTCCTCATAGCTTAATGGACAGAGACGGACGAGTAGCGGCGTCGACTTATGAGAATACTCAATGGAAATTTGCAGGAGCGCTGCCTAGCCTTGAAGGGCTCTGCGCATCTTTGTCTTCACTTGAGCTATTTGGGCTGCCACTTGGTCGTTGATATATCCATTTATGGTTTCCGCCATATTCTCCTTGAACCAGCTCTCCATAGATTCTTTCATCCTGTCTCCCATGTTGTCCTTCATCCAGTCTTCCATCTCTTCGCAAATGTCTGGCATCTGTTTCCCAAGCTTCTCGCACTCGTCATCAAGCTCGCCAGTGTGGATGAGCAGAGACTCAATGGTCTCTTCGGATTCGACTTGACGATTCTCCAAATCGTACCAGTTTTCCTCCAGCTCGTCATGTCGTCCCTCGAGCTCTTTGTTGCGCCGTTGAAGTCCCTCGATATCCGCTTGCAGCTGTTTAATTTGTTGGCGTTGCCGTTCAAGCAGGAACTTCAACCTGCTTTCGGAGCAGTCCGGCTCTACAAGTTGAGATGACGACATTTTTGGTGGACGTTGGGCGTTTCTTGTAGACGCCGACGTTGTGCAATCGGTAGCACGCGAGTATTTCTTCTTGTAGGTTGGGTGTAGATCGATGTCTTCGCTCCCGCAGTGCAGCACGCGCTTCGTAGCTTTCGACACACTGTGCTGCCGTTCGGTGTCGTTATACCCCGGCGGGGCACAGTCGCCGCCGGGACTTTCGGCGGAGATGGCTTTGGCGTCTGACCTGGGCTTCGGCTGCTGTCCGTCTCTCGGGCATTTGTCATACCGCGGTGGTGACTCTTGGTAACGTGGGGGGGTGTCAAAGGGAACGGTCGTCGCGTACGAGTCGGTCGTGGCCGGTGTGGAAGATCTTTTGCGGTCCTTATCCGGCAGAGGACTATTGTGGTACTCGGGTATAAACACAATGCCACCTTTCCCATGATACAGCCTGCGCAGATCCACCATGCGCTCATACGCCTGGCGCTGGGCTGCCGTCAGAGTCGGAAACTGCCGAACAGCCTGGGCCAAACTTTGAAACTTCATCTTCGGCAAGGCGTTGGGCGGAACGTATAGGGAAAACAACGAAGCGGTCGCGAGCAAGGTGGCGGAGCTAAAGGTACGCCGCATCAGGCTGTCAGAGGCCTCATCGATAGTGAAACCGGTCGGCACAACGAGTTGGGCATGGATGCCGCTGTGCAGCTGGAACTGGAGGCGGGTTACAAAGCGAATGCCGCCCAGTTGCTGACGAACCTGTTCGAGGCAAGGCGGGCTTCGATCGCTCGTGTCGCAAGTCGTATTGCGCAGCGAAGCGATACGGTCAGGTGTGATCTGCAGATAAATGATGGTTTTGGCCGAGGCGCTGTCGGTGATGGAGACACTAAGACGGAAGAGAACTGAGGATGAGGACTTGGACATGGCGTCAAGTTTCAAGGGCTGGTCAACAAATACGGGCTGCCGTCCATCTTGGTCTTCACGCACCGCAAAGACCGTGTGGACAACGCGCACGTCCTTGTCGGACGACATGTTGTATTCGCTTTTGTTCAACCTTCTAGATGTGCACGTAGAGGACGTAGCGAATAGGCACCAGGATAAATAATACTTACTATGGTCATGGCGTTGTCCCTTTCCTCCCTATCGCCGGGAGTCCGTCACAGGCTTATCGTAGACAGAACGGGTTCCGGCGTGATCCCGACCCTACTCGGGGTGCATTGGGGGCTCTTGCGCGAACAGTAGAATGACCGGGGCGACGGGTGACAGATCCAAGCAGGAAACCGTGAAGGTGACGGGTTTGGATGAGTTCCGACGGGATTCCAGTCCTACTCGCGCAAGGAGTCAGGCAAGCAGCCAGGAGCAGTTGAATGGTCGGGTCGACGAGGGACAGGTCTGTTCGATGTTAGCGCGGGCGCGCGCAAGACACGAGGGCAGAGAGGGAGGGAAGCCACGACGCTGAAGTGGATGTTGAAGATAGAGATGAGGGCGGAGAACGAAATCAAGAGTTGAGAAGCTAAGATTAACGGGGGGGCTGGTGGGCGGGGTTCGGCAGAATGTTATTGCGTGGATGGTATCCACCAGGGGAACATGCGGGTCTTGACGCTTTGGGGGATGTATCGAGAATATTGCATATTCGAGTCGTATGCTTAGCATAACATGAGTTCAAATATCGATAAGAGATGTAAGCATCAAAGCCATTTCATCTTGTCCTGTTTCTTGTTATGCCAAAGGTAGGTAAATTGGAAAGACGGACCACTAAACTTGTAGGCAATAGACCTGACCAAAATGACGAAAACTGCTGGCTTCCAAGCTGTCGCCTGTTAAAAGACTGCACCTCATCTTCTAGTCACGCCAGCCAAGTTCTCCAATTAAATGTCGACAACCTGACAGCCAGCCTACACTTTGACGTGTCATGGGCAGTCTCTGAGAGCAAAATACGGCGGCAGACAGGCCTGAAGTAATGAGGACAGGAGGTGGGGACATCGTTAACCGGTAGGATTTCAAGGGATGACATGGGCAGCAAAACCTCTGCCTTACGGTGAGGGATTGACGCACATAATTAGCTGCAGAGCTATGAGAATGCTTTTCTTTAAGCTTAGAAAGTACCTTGTCATTAGCAGGAGGCATAGGCGTGAATATGAACAAGGTGATAATACGTAAAGCCGCTTGTAATTCGCGGGGTCGTATCGTGACTCTTTCTTCATGTTAGGTACAATTGCTACAGCTAGTCAGAGAAGTCATAAGAAAGTCATACTAATGGACGAATAGAATGACGAGTAGCAGCGTCGGCTTGTGATGATAAACTTAACGGCCGTTTGTCTTGTTGCCAAGTTGCTAAATCAGCCATGGCTGCAGTTGTTCTGCAGCCTGCTCTTGCGTGTCCCAGAGAACATGTGAACACAAAGTTGACTCGCATGATGGATGACGGTCCTTCTTGCAGAACTAGCTTTTTTTGGACTTCGACTTTGGAGCTGAGTGGTCTCAAGTGTGTTCTGATGGAAGTGGACTAATCGCCAAAAGCAGACCCTAGTTCCCGTTCGTGATCAAGTGTTTTTACCCTCATGTCAAGCCCCTCGACCTCAGAAACTTTTCCAACAAGCCGAACACCAGGTATTACAGGAAAACACACTCGTACAGCTATAAACTACCAATCATTTTCCAGCTGCTTCCGATTCCGTCCTCACGTCATCCACTTGCCAAGGCGAGTTGATAGACAGTGGCGGTAAAAGCTGTTCAGCTTCAAGCCACAATTTCTGGGCATTAAGTAACAGTTGACACCCGATCATGGCTTCCATAGACGCAAGCATCAAACAAGGTTTCTTGGGTGAGCTCTTGGAAGGCAGAAATTCTCTTGGTTCCAATAAAGTGCAGTCTGGGCAACTGGATGTGCGGCCTGTAAGACCTCGTTGCACATCATAAGAAGTCCCGTGGAACCCTATGTCACGTCGTATTGTTGTCGATCATCCACTTTGTCAGTCTCCGCCCACGTAGCTACAAACATACACTGGAACGTCGCAGAAACACCATGTCTTATGAGATTTACACCGGAGTCTGGACCGATTGGAGCCGCGGCTCGGTCCAGGGCGCAACCATCACCCTCACTGCCCGGGACGGCGGTCTTCTACTCGCCTTCATCGCGATATTTGTCACCTTTATCGCTACTCGCACGTGGCGGATCATTGTCTTTACTGCCCACCAGATCTTGGCATCGGGTGGCAAACATGACGGGCTGTACTACCAACGGCAGTTCATCCTGCGAAATATTTCCACTCCGATGTCCGCAGCCTGGCTCTTCATCCAGCAGTCGTGGTACTGGCGTCGTTTTGCGAATCGAGCACTCGTCAGGACTATCCCTTGGGCTCTTGGCGGGCTCGTCTATGTCGGCCTCTTTGCTGTCGCGGCCATCTTCTCGTCAAATATCTCGACAGGCGCATCTGAGTTCCGGCTCCTGAAGGCCACCAACTGCGGCATCTTCACTCCCGCCGACAGAGATGCTTTCCAGAGCAAGGAGCTCTTCGATAATCAAGTTTCCTCGATATACAGCCGACAATGCTACTCAGATCCCTCGTTGACTGCCTGCAAGAGTCTACCGGTGCCGTCCATCCGTTGGACGAACCAGTCTGTTGACTGTCCTTTCGCGGACGAAGTTTGCCTTGGACAGAGGGGGTTAAGAATGCAAAGTGAAATGATCAGCTCACACACTCATCTCGGCATTAACGCACCAGAGCATGACCGCATCTTCTACTCGAGGGAGACGGTCTGCGCACCCCTCGTCACCCAGCCCGGTTTCTCTCGATTCATCAACGGAAGCGAGGCTACAGCGTTTGGATGGCCTAACAATGTTCTCATCAAGTATCTGTACGGACCCCGAAACGGCCAGGGCTATACTCATATCTACAACACCTACGGCCAATCCATGCAGATAGGATATAACACGTGGGCTTACTACGCGCTGGCCGCAAGCAACAATTCCGCTTGGACACCGGCAGAAGCATTGGCAGTGGAACACAAAGACCTCACGCTGATCCTGATCGCCCCCAACTCCATCTTTCACATGGAGCCCAACGACGACCCCGTCTTCGGCGCAAACGTTCGCGTGGTTGCGGGTGGCCTAGTCACTTATCTACCAGACCGTTTTGTCAGCCCCATTGCGTGCGCGGACGGACACCAGATTTGCAACCCAATGAACGACCGATGCACGTCGTTCCTGGGCAGCGCCGAGCTATCGGCAGCTGCTAGGAGCGCGAGGCTGGCACTCAATCCGACGCAGGTCGCAACGCTGGCGCGGATCGGGCCGGGCATCTACACCTCAACATTTTACAACTTGGTGTGGACCCGGACGCAGAGCTTCTTGCGAGCCCAGGAGCTCGTGGCCGGGCTGTCGCAGCTGTCTCTGCCGTCCAACCAGTGGCAGATCGAGATGGGGTCCCTCATGGCTGACGCCCTCGCCAGTCTGCAGCACGAGACGCTCGAGTATGTCACCGGGCCAGCGGCGCCCGTCCAGGGCACGATGCTCCAGCCCTGGGACACGTTACCCAACTCTTCCTCGGTGGCCGCGGACGACATCAGAGCTCCAATGAGAGACCTGTGCGGGTCTCAGAGGGTGAGGGACACACGGGGCACTCTCAACTTCTCGGTTGTCGGGCTCAGCGTTTTGCTGGGCGTAGGCTCGGCCTTCATCATCATCTCTTTCTTCTTGGAGTTCTTGACGCGGTTCTTCCAGCAAAAGACTGGCTGGGGGACGCTCAAGGCCAAGAGGTGGGAGCGAGACGAGAGTTTGCAGGTCATGCGTATGCTCTATGAGCTGAGAGATGCTGGGATGTGGAAAGGAACTACGGAGTCGTTTCCTACTACGGAGACGAAGGACAACTTTGAGTTTGACGAGGACTACTTGGGCTGACGGCACGATTTCTGTAATACGACTCTTCGTCTAGGTATATCAACTATGATAGTTAAGAATAAAGCAGTTCGCTACTGTCCATGCCCTCCAGCCCTAGATCCCTGTCTTGATGCCTTTCCACATTGTCACTGTGAGTATGTTTGTGCTCCTCCATGATGCCACGGTTCTTCAACTGTGATATCAAAAGTACCTCGTCGCCGTTTCCCACCATGTCCAAACGCCCGAAGCCACCGCCGTCGTCACCCATGCTCCTCCCATGCTGCCATCCAGACCGGATCCCATGAAGGCAAAAGTGAAATCTCTCGTCGAGCTCATCGTGGTCGCAATCACGGCGACGACCTCCTTACCGTCACCGGCGAAGCCTTTACCGCGCTTCTTTGGGGCCCCTCGGGAATTTGACCGACAGGGCGGCCCCATCCTCACCAACTTCCATCCGGACGCCCAACCCGCGACCATTCTCACCTCATTTCCGTGGGATGGCCGCCACTGGAACATCTCCAGTGAGCCGTTGATCTCGATCTGAAACGCCACCGCGCTGCGCTCCCTGCCCCCGAAACCGACGAGGGTATGCATGTACACTCTGGTCTTTTCCCCTCGGTCGTCCAGCGCGTTGTGAAGAGTGATGAGCGTGTGGGATTTCCGCGTGGGGCACAGCTCTTCCTCGACGGTAGCCACGACCTCCGTCACAACAGTTCTGAGTCCTATGGGAGCGGACTCGGTCTTGTAGAATGTCCGCATGAATCTGGGGGTGTCGGAGGTGCAGACACGGAGGAGGGTATGGTCGATCGATGGGCCGAGGTTGTAGTTTCTTCGACTGTCATCCAGCCTGTAGCCCCTGACAATTCGTGACAGCGAGGATTCCGCCGTGGACGGTGTAGAGGATGAGACTGGTATCGACGAAGGTCCCGGTGATGGATCGGGTGATGGTGGCTGTCTTGATGCTTCTGACGAGGGCCGAGCCTCATCTTCAGAGACTTCGTGACCCGGATACGGCGGAGGGGGGTCCCAGTACCCGTCACGATCCCTCATTGCGTCCATCTTGTTCTTTCACCGCTACTGGTTGGTTCCGATGTCGAGTAATTGCAAGTAGGTTAAGCGAAGTTGGAAACGTAGATCTTGGCATGGCGGGTTGTCACAGGTCTGTGAATACAACGAATGAGTCAACAAATGGAACGAGTGACGCGATGCGATGCGGGGCCAGTTGAGCTTCTTTTAATACCCCCCTAAGCCCGGCGAGACTGCGTCCCCTGCATGGATGAAGTGAGTGAGTGATCCAGCCACAAATGGATGGCCTCGTTTCCGGCTGTCTGGTTTCCCTGTGCCGCAGCCTTCCTTCTGTTTGGGCGGTTAACTGCCACCGGGCGATGCGCCAAGTTGTGTTTGACTAGAAATGGCCGTTGACTATGCCGGATTCGGAGACCAGGACCCCGGCTCGGGAACCTCAGCCGTAGGGCCAGACTCTGCAACACTGTTGCATGTGACTAGCTCAGCCGTCCGTAGGGTAGGTCCAGACTCTCTGGCATGACTTTTGAAGTTGGGTATCTGTGGCGAGACGTGATGGATGGGTTGGGTGATGCGGGACGCCAGAACGGGAGGAGATCGGGAAGCCCGACACGAGCTGTTTGCACTGCCTGCGACGGTTTTCGAGGTTTTTGCTGTATTTTTCATTCCGGATTGGATATCCATTAACGGCGTTTCATCCAGTTCAATTTCTTCCCCATGGTTAAAAGGTTGTATCAAAACCGGCAGAGTTCCTACGGTCCCACGTGATGTCACTAAGCGTTGTACGGCGGTGTCATAAGACGCCGTTCCAAGAAGCTAGAAAAGACTGGGAAATAGGCGCCGACAGTCTATTTTCTATTCTGGTCCTGAAAGGAAGTCCCAATGGATACTTGTACCATAGTGCTAGATGAAGCAACGGTCGACTTCACGTTTGCCGTCTGGGGAATCCCATCTTGACCCCTCTGGGGTATGCTATGGCTTCTCAACCCTTTCCGGGTCGCCAACAGCTCTTGACGTATTTGTGTTGCCTCGCGCCTTGACAAACCATGTTCGTGGATGTGCCGGTCTCAGCTACGACTGCTACACACGGCAACCAGAGTCTGATCAAAATGCTCATTCATGGATAAGATAGATTGGCCTATGAAATTTTCGCTTGTGAAATAACTACTCAAACATTGGCAGAGAGCGCAAGGTGTCTGTCACATACCATTCAGGCACGCAGAGTCGAGTTTGACGGGACCAACGTGCTGTTGGATGTGTATTGAAGCACCCACGTCCCCGTCTCGTAAATGTCCCAGTCCTCCTTGTTCTCCGGGTTTCCATTCAACTTCAGAGCCTTGACGTTCCAGATGTACGTCCCCGCCGGGACGAACGTCTTGTTGGCATCGGATCCGTCCCAGTACCACGAGTTTCCAGGGCCCCACGTATCGGCCGACGAGCTCTGGTAAGGCGTCATGATGACTTTCCCGGAGTCGGCGTCGATCACGCTGATGCTCATGTTCCGGGTCTGCATGAAGAGGAAAACCTCGACTCCGGGGTAGACGTTATCGGGGAACGACGCGGGCACATCAGCGGTCAGGTTGAGTGTGCAGGTATACAGCCGCCCCGCCTCTGCCCTGTATGGCTTGGAGTCGGTCAAGTTGTAGAACGACAGGTACGAGTCCGCCCGGTTAACGCTCCGCAGAGTCGCGAGTGGCGCTCCGAAACCGGTATACGGCAGCGAGAGCTTGTTGACATCGGTCGACCCATCTGCCTCGATGGCGACGTAGCCGCCAAAATACGACACGCGGGAAAGGGCGTCGGGCAGAGCAGGCTCCTTGACGACGGAGACCGAGATGGTGGCCGACTTGCCGGGCTCGACGCTGACTGTGGAAGGAGATATGCTGACGTCGGCGTACACGGGATACGCCTCTGCCTTTGTCAGGTTGTACCAGTCTGCCTTCTCAAGAACGTATCCCGAACCAGCACCGACGTGGCTCAGCTTGTAGGTGATGGCGCTCGTGCCAGTGTTCTTGATGCTGAAAGTGAGCTCCTTGGGACGGTTCGTCGTGTCGTTAAAGGACAGGGAGGAAGTGCTGAGCAGAGTTGTCGAATGGACGGCGCTCCATGCGTCCACCAGACCACCGCCTTGCTGGAACGTCGGCGCCAGGAATTCTTCCGTCTTGCCCTTTGAGTCGTTCCACTTGATGGGACGAGCAGTGGTTGCTATGACGGTCTGGATCTCGACAGGCGAATAGTCCGGGTGCTGCTGCTTGACGAGCGCACCAACGCCGGCAGCGAACGGTGTTGCCATGCTGGTGCCTGGTATCATCTTGTTAGAACACGAGCCGAATCTCATCTCCACGTCTTCACTTACCGCTGACGACACCCCATCCTCCGAGCTTCTCCGGAAACGTGCTCAAGATGTTGCCTCCCGGAGCAAGAAAGAGGGGCATGGAGGCACCCCGGAGCGAGGGGCCCCAGCTAGTGAAGCTCGAGCTGAGGAGACCAGATCGGTTGTTCGCCTTGTATGTGAGGTCCTCGTTGGCAACAGAGACGTCGTGGGCGATGTAGACCTCGACGGAGCCATGCTGCTCCTTTGCCTTTATTATCTGGCTGGCTGTTGCAAAGTCGATCGCCGCAGTGCCCTTGAGGTCAGGGTCCCGGGTCACTTCCATGAAGAGGTGACCTTCGGAGACGGTGAAGTTGCTTCTGCTGTAGTACAGAGCATACGGTATGTCGAACTCGTTAGTGAGGGAGATGGTGGTGCCGTTCGGGGCTTTCCAACACTGGTCGTACTGAGAGAGGAAGATGACATTGGTCAGATCGGCCGGGAGGCTCGCCTTGTCCGGGAGTAGCTGGCAGTCATCGGAAATCGGGGTGTTCGACGTCCACACGGTGAGCTTGTTGTTGGGAGGGAAGTTGAATGGCGTGCCGGGGGTGAAGCGAATGGGACCGGCGTCGCCTCCAGCAGTCCAGTTGCCCTCCCAGGTGTAGTAGGGAGTGACGGAGTTGTCGGCAGACCCAACGGAGGTGATGGCGTCGGCGGCGCCGGGGCTGAGGCCGGTGAAGATTCCGGGACCGCCGTTGCCGCTTGGCAGGAAGACGGAGGTTCCGTTCTCAAACAGACGCGTGGCGACAACAGACCATGGATCTGGATAGGACTCTTCAGTCTGCGGCTCGCTCGCCTTCTCATAGACATCAACATACCTTCGGGAAACGCGAGTGTACCGCCGTACGAGCAGGTGATGATATCGGCGCCTCTGTCCGCCGCCGCGAGAAAACCGTTGATGAGCGCGTCAACCGTGGCGCCCTGACCATTGCATGTATCGATGCGATAAATCTCGTAGGTTGCGTCGGGCGCCACGCCGATGACGCCGTACTTGGCCTCGGCACCCTTGGCGCCGACAATCCCCAAGACGTGGGTGCCGTGGACAGTACAGTTGTCTGCTACGTCGTTGCCACCGTCGGTGATATCGAGAGTGTATGCGATGTTGGTCTTGCTCAGGCCCAGGGCGTTGACGTCGAAGCCGCTGTCGATGACGGCAACAAGGACACCGGAGCCCGTCGTGTTTGCGGCATGCAACTTGGAAACGCCGGTGTCGACGTGCGTGGACAGAGAGTCGACAACGGCCCCGTCTCTGGTGTGGAGGGAGGACAGACGAGACAAATCACGCTTGTATTCCGCAAAGCCGCGGCCGGTACGTTCGCCGTCCGTGATGCCGGGCACTTTGAATCTGTTCAGCGCCGGCTCCGTTACGGTGACGGGCCATGCCTTCAGGACCCCGTCGACGGACTGCACAGTCGTCAACACGGACTTCTGGCTCACTCCGTCTTGACTGCAGTGGACGTTGAGTGAGGCTCCTTGAAAAAGCGGGTGGTTGAAGTAGTATCGTTGAGACGTCGTACAATCCAGACCGGCATCAGCCAGAGAGACCTGTGCCTGGCCCATCAAGGCCTCGGCGGTCTGTTGTTGTCATCGTTGTTAGCTAACCCCGGGCCAGAATGGTGCATAATCCCTCTCACCAATGCAACAGACCCGTCGAACTCGACGACAAAGGCTTCATTGAACGCGGCAGCAGCCAACCATGGGAGGCAAGCCACCGAGGCAGCTTGCTTAAAGAGTGACTTCATGATGGCTTCCAACCTTGCGTGTAAAAGAGTGTGAGCCGAGGACCATTACCTCAACCATTCTCAGGCCGGGATAATGGGATCACCATCAAGAAGGAGTACTTATTGGGGGCTATGGGCACTGACACTGACTCGGGCACGCATCCCAAGCCCCTTGGCCCTTTAGGTGGTGGACACTTGCCCAGGGTGCCGGGCTCGGGCTGTGAAGGCCTTCATCTAACTAGTTGATTGTCTGTAATTACCGAAGGCTCCGTACGAGACTTAGGCTTTGTGCCGTTAGCCCCTGCATGCTCTTCCAAGAAGTAGATCTTGCATCGCATTTCTCGTTGGACGGTTTGGAATTGAGCTGCAAAACATCTTTCCGCGACCCTTTATACGATTAAGCTCTATTAGACTTTGGGCCTATTTCGACCTTCCCGATCAAGGTCTTTTAGCTCCCTCACAGTGCCACATTAGTTCCGAATTGAGTTCAGTCTACTGGACTGGCGCAGTGTCACCAGGACGCATTGGTGCGATGGTGGTTTTTGACCCCGGCGATGGCGGGCCGCAGACGGATGCTGCTGGCTGGTAATTGAGTACTCGACTCAGTTCAAACGAAAGGCCCGACAAGCTGTCTTGCTGGTAAAAAAAGACCACTTTTTTCAATGAGGGCTTGACATGAGTCTCTACCCGACTATAATGTTCCATGATGGGTCGTCGAATAGTCGTTGCCCTGCTAACTACTGTGCCAACGGTATTTTCAGTCCCGCACAGGAGGATAAGATTGCTTGCCTTCGGTCTTGATCGCTTGTCAAGTACGTAACTTTCTTCAGGGCCGGTTCAAAACCCCGTTGAATACTGGCATTCCATGTGCACGCATAGAAACTTCGCTCCACATTTGTGACGGGAAGTCTAATCAACCGGAGGTTCACATGGTCGGCTCGGATAGTTGAAGGTATGATTTCGTGCCGAGTTTTCTCGACTAGGGTTAGAAAGCGACCCGAGGCCGAGAAGGTGTTGAAGCACGAGACCAACTCAACTACCTACTGCTGGCCGTCAACTTGCAACCGAACTAATCATTCGTAATACGATCGGTCCTTCATGTTCTTTTCGACCCCGAACTCCAGAATCGACCGCGGGACTTACAACTTACCATTGCTCCATGCGCAACGACTACGACATGAAATCAGCAGACAGGTCAGATATGAAATTCGCTGTTCAAAATACGGCAACCATTGCAACGCGTAGTTCAAAGACAGAAGTTACAGTGCGGCCTATGGCAGAGCACTCACTCATCTCTAGTCTCTACCAACAGCCCACTTGGCTGCGTCCTTGAGCCAGGAGAGTATCATATCGGTCCCTTTGGACACGTTCCTCGCCATCAAGCCGTTCTGCGGGTCTCTGTCTGGACCGGCATCGTTGAACACCTCAACCAACCGGGTGTGGCCCTTTCCCACCTCCAGGATGGACCCCCCAACAAGCGAATCTTGCTCGACACACTGCAGCATGGCCTCTGCCACCTCTTGGGGAGTGACCCAGCCGTCTTGACTTGCGTCCAAGTTGATGAGCTTCTCGGGGTTCTCGGTCCAGAGCGGCGTGCGGACGACGCCCGGCGCTACCGCGTTGACTCGGATCCCGTCAGTCTCTTCCAGCCGGGCCAGACTCCGCACGAAGCCGGTGATGGCGAATTTGGAGGCCGCATAAAGTGGAGCGTTGAAGTTCGGCACCTGGCCCGCGACGGATGAGATGTGAACGATCCTCTTTGGGTTTTCGGGCGAGGCTTTGACCGCAGAGGGGATGACGGCATCGTCGGCCGTCTTCGGGTGCAGCCAGTGAGAAATGGCCAACTGCGTCGAGCGAATCGGGTGCGTGACGTTGATGTCGAGCAGAGCGTACCGCCCGCCGTCCAGACTGTCTTTGCTCTCGGCCGATCCCGGCGGATGCCAGAAGTTCGACCAGTGCGGCTCATACACGCCGGCCCCGGGACAGAAGATGTCGAATCCCCCAAACTCGGCGATGGCGGTGTTGAACATGCGGGAAAGCGCCGGCCACGAGGTTACGTCTGTCTCGGCGAAGACGGCACGGGGCTTGCTGTCGGCGTCTCGGTGTTTGGAGACGAGAGCCTCTGCTTCGGGTCTCAGAGATATGTCGGCAATAAGTACATTGCAGCCACGGGCGAGCAGAATCTCGGCAAAACAGAGGTTGATGCCTAGTAGTGGTCAGTCTGTTGAATCCTTCCAGCTGGAATCCGATCCATTGTCCAGGGGGGGGGTTGTCGAACCTGATCCAGCACCAGTGATTATGGCAGTTTTGCCAGATACGCTGAAAGACGACCGAGTCTTCTTGGGGTTCCCCGACATTGTGCCGTAGACTGGCAAGCTCGATCCCAGTGACGAGAGTTTCGGTTTTTGCAGCACGGGCTGCTCAAAAGGTGGTGGTATGTTGGTATGACTTCAAGCTCGGTGCTCTCTGGGTCTACGGCTTCCTTACTACCGAGTGTGCGGGGTCGACAGTCGGTTGTTCTGTCAGCTCCTGTAGACCTGCTGCAATGATGACGAGGCAAAACTGTTAATAATCATCAGCGTTCACGGGTCCGATTGTCGGCCGCAACCCCGCCAGTCAACCAACTGCGACGAGCCACTTGTACACACAGGTTGAGTGCATCGCAGTCATGTGCCGATTCTTCCTGTGTCGACGGCGCTGCGGTTACCCCGCAGAAGGCGCTTGGAGTTGCCTGTTCCAAAGAACGGTCTTGAAAACGGAAAGCTGTTGTAAACGACCCCTTCAGTGACAAGCTTTCCACGGCAACGTGGTTGACAAGGGTGCGTAGAAAGTTTGAGGGTTTAGACTCTTTGATGGAGATGAGGGAGAAGGAAAAACGTCCGTTGCAAATGACACATCCTCGATATTAGATATATTTATTGATGCTCCGCGTGGAACATTTGACTTTTCGCTTATGTGATCTGCAGCCACGCTGAACCTCTCGAGTCTGGAGAGTCAAATTTGACCTATCAATGGAATGGGTGAGAACAAACTACTTTCGAGGCGAGTAGGCATATCAAAGTCCTCCTTTGGGATCTTCCTTTTCTTGTCTGCGCGGCAATAAAGGACAAACTCGAAAGGCGCCCTGTCTCTCGGAGGCCGAGGCATTGGTGACCAAGCGCCACGCAAGGTGCTGCCTGCATCTAAACGCAGTGATACGTAATTTCCTGTCGCGATATTGTTGTGGAGATTTCTCAGGAGTAAAGCGTCTTTTGTGTTTTTGAGCGACGAGTAAGAATTGCTGAGCCCTAAGGAGGTGGTGGTTCATGATGCATCTTCACCAAAAAGAAACAAAGCATGATCCAGACATCAAGAACCTTGCAAGCTTGGCGGGCTACTACTTTGGATTGCATTCCGGTTGTTCCTATCCCATACACCATGTGCTACAAGCAACGTATCCTACTTGCAGATTTAGAGGAGATATTAATGTCCGGATCTGAAAGACCGTGCTTGTTGTTTCTCTACTCTCTCATGACGTATTGTCTTAAAAGGCCGAAGAACTGGAGATGCCAAAAGCGTTTGTAAGTAGAAGTACCGACAAGCCGTCCGAGAGGCCGGATCTTCCAATAACCTTCTCGCGTTTCGTTAGTGCCATGACCTTCAACTGAACATTGTTAAATCCTCATGGCACGTCTGTCACCAAAACTTTAGCCAGGTCTTTCACTGAATACCAGTCCAAGACTCAGAACCTTGCTGACAATGTCCATCCAACAGCCAGCACCCGGACTGCGGCATAGCAGATAAACGCCAGTACATAGGAGACGCCGGAGAAGATGATCAACCCCTCCCAGTTTTGACCCCCTTTGTTCGATTCCAAGATTGCTCCAGCAACCGGTAGACTGCTCAGCGTGCCGAAACTGGCCATCACCATGGCCGTTGACAGGAAGCGTCCATAATCTCTTGCATCGCAGAGTTGGCCGAGACACACCGGTACCAACCCCAAGTTGCTGCCGCTGGCGAACCCGAAGATGGCAACAAAGGCAAGGAGCATGGACTGGGAGTTCCCCGAGGGCAGCCAGAGCCCGAAAACCGAGACGAAACACAAGGCAATGGTGATGAGGATGATGTTGAACCTCCCATACTTGTCGGCGGCGAGCCCGGGAAGGAAACGGCCGACGGCTGAGCCTGCGTTGAGGATGGAGAGAATGGTGTACGAGTGGACATTACTTCCCGGCAACGTGGCCGCATACGAGATGATGTAGGTGATGGGGACGAAAAGGCCCCATTCCATGAAAAACAGGCCCACGGCAGACAGCGCAAACTTCAGGTCTCGAAAGACGGTGAGGTCGGGCCAGATGGACGCCGGCCCCTCCTTCTTGGGCAGCCGTGATCGGATGAAGAGGGTGGCAGGGACGGTGAGGCCGATGAGGATGAATCCCAAAATCCGGGCCGTGGGGCCGAAGCCGAGAGTCGGAAAGAGGTTCTGGAGGATGATGGGATAGACGATGCCGCCGACGGAACCGGCGGTCGTCGCGATGCCGGTGGCAAAACCTCGCCGTGAGTCGAAGAAGTGTGCGATGGCGCCGTAGGATGGAGAATTGAGCAGAGCGCCGCCCAAACCGCCCAGGATAGAGTATGTGAGGAGGATTTGATAGTACTCTGCGGCCTCCAATCAGCTAAACGAGTCACTAATGAGACAGAGGGATGCGACAGACCTTTGCACAGACTGAGGAGCAGAAGACTTGCCGACATGCAGAGGCCGCCAGCAACAACGAGCCCGCGAGGGCCGTGCTGGTCGAAGAGGGGCCCGACTTGTATGCCGACGAAGTAGACTATGAAGAGGTAGAGGCTGAAGATCCAGCCATTTTCCGAAGACGAGTGGTCGGCGAGCTGGTTCTCGGAGAAGTAGGACTCGAAGACGGCGGCGGAATTGATGAGACCAAAGACGGAGAGCATGGCACAAAAGGACCCAAAGACGACCAGCCAGGCCTGCCAGCCGCCTTCGGGGAAGGTCAGTTCGCTGGACCTTGATGCATCATGGTCTTCATAACTGTCTCTGTCTCGATGTCTTGTCCATTCCGGCTCGGCGTCGTAAAGACTCGTGGATGGCGCCGAGGACGTTGGTCCGTGGACATTTCTCAACTGAATGGAAGATGTCTTGACAGCCGTCTGGGACATTGTGGACTGAGGGTCATGTTAGACAGGTGAACCTATACCGGCACTGGAGACGATGTGTGCAGCCCACATTTACACCTACGCGTTACTTGGATCGGGTAGTAGTAGTGCAGGGGGGGGGGGGTGGTTAGCTGCAGCCCGCCAAGTTCGAATGCCAAGGTAATGTGAAGGTTGTTGAGTAACGGGTGAAAACAGCATTCAAGCCATTTTCCGTTATAAAGCCGGGTCCGGTATGGTATCCACTTGCACGTGCTGCTTATTAGTTAAGAATCCTGACAGAACAGAGGGCCTGAAGTCGTGGAAATTACGCGGATGGTTGTGCTGGCTCTTAGACGGGACCTTGACTATTCTCCACTTAACGTTACTTGTCAACCATCAGTGGGCGGGATATATCCTACACTGAACAAAGGTTTGGCAAGACTCTTGTTGCGAGCGGTAGATGAAGTACACTGCTTCACAGATGCAAGTTCCCTCAGTACATCTCACTGAGATCGACTTTGGGTTTCGATGTCCCCATCGTCCTCGCAGGTGAATAGCGTGAGTGGTCCTGCTTGTTGTCCGCCGTTTTCCGACTACAGCCAGCGGCGGATGTTTTACATCAGTGGAAGAGATATTGATCGATATAGATCGACTTTTGGGCGAAAAGATACAAACCTTGTACTTGATTATTGCATCTATTATGTTCACAAGGAGGCTATCAGCTATCGGTGTTGACTTATGTTTGCGAACGACCATCTATTAGCTGTGGCCGTTGACCAGATTCGAAACTGCTCTAAATCCAACTCGTTGGCATGGTTTTTTTCGTTCCCAACTAGCTCCAGGCACACGTTGTTCTACGTCAACATGAGCAACAGCATTGAGCAGTATCAGATCGGTGCCCGTATATCGTTCCATTCTCGCCGTCGTCAACTTGCTTGCACCACCGATACCGCTGACTACGGCCATCGTGCTTGCTGCCCTCTCAACCAGGTAGATAGGGAGAAAGTACATCATCCTCATCCTCTTTATCTAAGCACTCACTCTTGTACAGTTTGGCTGTTAATTTGGTGTCGGACAAGTACTCAACGGGATGTGAATCACGGTGTCCTTCTCACCACAAATCCCGGGCAGGCGGACTTTGCTGAGTTCTTCCAAGGTACATATTCAATTGACACACATCATGAGAGTATGGCTGCAGTTAAGTCGGCCTTCAGTTCTTTGCGGTCCCTCTTTTTCTTCGCGTTCAGCTTCCTCTGCATGGTCCTGTTGCCGCGAGATACCAGCGATGGTGCGCCGACTGGTAACAGTGTTCATTGCTATTCGTCTCAACAGGGCTATCTTAATTTGTATCCTTTTGCTACTGGCAAGATGGATAGAATGGAGGTAAGTTACCTGGCGAGCAGTCTGGCTGGACAGCTGGACAGCTGCTGGGCTTCCGGACTGCCAGGAAGCTGAGAAGCTTGGAGCAGCATTTCTGGCGTCTTATGAATCTTATAATCCCCACTAGTCTGTAGATTTAGACGTCAGACTGGTCTTGAAAGTATCCAGCTGAAGCTGATCAACCGAAATTGGTAGGCACGATGAGCAATCCTGGATGAACCTCCATTGTAATGGAACAGACCGGAGCCTCCCCAAGGCAAAGTAACAGGTAGTGGGTGGGGGGAAGGTGAAAAGGAAGTAGAAGGGTGTGTGTTTTTGCTGTCCATCTGTCTGTCTATATATCTGTGCAAGTCTACACGTAGGCTAGGGTTTGTTGCTTTTAGCCAAATCGGCCATCCACTCTCTCCAGAATCTGACGAGGATTCCTTGCAAATAGATGTATTGGGAGTTGCCTAGGATTCCCACGAAAAGACACCTTTGACTGCATCTATCTTCCAAGTCCGCTGCTTGCTTTTTTGTTTGTTGCTGTTTGTCTTGTTTCGCTTCCCGCTTCCCCACGCGACTCGGACGTGTAGGGCATTGACTTTATCGTGCCTTGCAGCCCAGCAGTACTGTCGACTTTGCCCGTCGTGGCAAGATGGCTGCCAAGCAGGGCTGTGTCAACTGGGATCCCCTAGCTACGTTTCGCAGCGTCATTCTAACACATGAATTCCAGACGCACAGGCCTGGTGATCCTAATTTGCACCAGCACGGCGCTGACAATGTTACAAAGTCAGTCCCTGGATTTGCTAAGGGACGCTGCTATAGCAAGACTGAGGGGATAGGAAGTCATTTCAATGCGTGAAGTCTGACAGAGTGAATTTGTTAAAAATAGACTCAAGAACGTTGATCCCCAGAACAGGCGTTCAGAGTTTTCCTATTAAAGCATGCTGTGCCCGGACCAGTTCAGCTTCTTCATCAAGAGAGTCCTTCTTTTGTGTTCAAGGTTGAGTGATCACGAACCCCTTGACATAACCATCATACAACAAGACGACAAGCGGGAACTCATTACACCATATTTCTAATCGTAGTTGCAATGAAGTCGCTATCTGCGAGTCTTTTTATAATAAGCGCCCTTCTCTTGGGCCCAGTAGTATGCAGGGTATTTCTTCCATCGATCTTGGTACATTTGACTATGGTGTACTAATTGATTCTCGAGCAGCTTGCAGTAGGAACCCCCCCCAAGGTTGAACAAAATCCTTGATTCTTACTATTTTACCTTAGGGAAACGATGCGTACAATTTTAGACGTGGCAACGGACCCGCAAGCCTAGACGTCTTCACCGACGGCTACGAAAATGGCGAGGAGCCCGTTGTGCGGGCTAGAATCGACACGATGGGTCGGAAGATCACAGTATCACAAGCGTGGAACGAAAGGGACAAAACCGACAAGCGACTCCACCTCAACGAGATCCTCGAAGCGCTGTGGGAAATTGGAGGCATGGAGCTCAGTCAGCTGCGTTCCATTGAGTTTACTATGGTCGTCAACAAACCAACGTTGGCTGCAATTAACAACATAAGGAAAAGGCGCGGCTTGACAAAGAACAAAGCATTCAGGGTCAAAGAAGCGGCAACAGGTCCAATGGCAGCCGATTGGACCGCCTTGTTCAAAAGTCCTCTTGGGAAAGCCGCGCGAAGGATGGCCAATGAGGGTGGTAATTTAGTCGACGTATTCGATGTAAGAGGCGAAGTATTGACTCCGGTGGTGGAGATTGAGTACTTGACTGTTAGGTTCAGTTAAAATGCACACAAGAGAATGGACATATGCCGGAAGAACTTGATCGTTGCTTGCTCCCACGGGATGTGCCCCTCCCTTTTAAGTCAAGTTGAAATCTGCCGTGGAAATAGAACAGCACTTGACCACTTGACAAGAATGTTTACAGCAGGACTTACTAACTAGCTGGTTTGTTGGCAGCAGCTTTGTGATCTATCCCGTCATTCAAGCTTGGCAAAGGGTTTTTTCTTTATTTAATTTTTTTCTAAAAGAGGATCTTGCGTTTTCCAGATTCAATTTCCATAACATCAAAAACCCACCGAAAACAGAAGCAAGTTCAACTCATAAACGAGCTAAGCAGTCAAGAGACCCACGGGGTCGAGGTGTGATCTCCTGTAAGCTCGCCCTGAATAGAGCTTTCCGTTTGTGGCCTAACCAAGGCCTACACATACGTTGTTCCAATGTATACCTGTTGAAGTTCCGGAATCAATACTATTTGATCATGCGTGGCTTAGTAGTACTCACTGCGTTAAACAGAATGTTGTTCCTTCAGGAGTGGCATTCTTCAACATACTGCTATCTAAACAATTTCAGTAGTAAGAATTCAAAGTCTTTGGCATTCCCAGCAGGGAACATCCGCGTGGTTAGGGATGCTACGAATTTCAAATGATTGACTGGCGTGCTCTCTTGACCACACAAGGGTCATGTATCTTTTGCACGCGCTGTCAGCTTGACTGGCAGTTGTTTGTTAAGGAAACATTGTCTAGCTTTAGGAACCGGCGCTGTCATCGTATTGGGTGGCAAGTCGACGAAGCCGTCATACTCGAACGTACTGCTATCACTAGTGTAAGGACTGCTCGAGGCTCAGAGCCGAGCCATGTGCAAAATGGTGCCCAGAAGCAGGCGGAAAGGGATAGGTTGTGCAGTCACTGACCAAAAGTCTCTAGTTTTCAGAGCACAAGACCTGACCATGTTCGACGTTTTGCTGTAATCGAAGAAACAGTCCGACGTATTCTCAGCTTGTGACTGAGACTAAGAATGGAACAAACATGGGGGGAATCAATGAATATGAAGTGGTATGTGTAAAATAAATACAAGAAGATGCACCAAGCCTTTTTCAGTCTTCCCCAGTCTTCAAACACAAGTCTAAAAAAAAAGAAAACCAGAAAAACAAAAAACTACCTAACCGCTCCCCCTTAGTACTTCTTCAGGTCGAAGCGGTCGAGGTTCATGACCTTTGTCCAGGCGGCGATGAAGTCGCGGACGAACTTGTCGTTGGCGTCGGCGCTGGCGTAGACCTCGGAGATGGCGCGCAGCTCGGCGTGGGAGCCGAAGACGAGGTCGGCGCGGGTGGCGGTCCACTTCTCGGCCTTGGTCTTGCGGTCGAGGCCCTTCCAGAGCTCGGCGTCGTCGGCGGCGGCCTTGGTCCAGGTGGTGGAGATGTCGAGCAGGTTCTTGAAGTAGTCGTTGGTCAGCTTGCCCTTGGTGGCGGTGAGGACGCCGGTGTTGGAGCCGTCGTAGACGGCGCCGAGGGCGCGGAGGCCGCCGACGAGGACGGTCAGCTCGGGGGCGGTGAGGGTCAGCTGGGCGGCCTTGTCGACGAGGATCTCCTCGGTGCGGGCGCGGGCGGTGCCGCGGCCGTAGTTGCGGAAGCCGTCGGCCTGGGGCTCGAGGAAGCTGAAGGCGCGGACGTCGGTCTGCTCCTGGGTGGCGTCGACGCGGCCGGGGACGAAGGGGACGGAGGCGGAGGCGACGCCGGCGTCCTTGGCGGCCTTCTCGACGGCGGCGCTGCCTCCGAGGACGATGAGGTCGGCGAGGGAGACCTTCTTGGCGCCGGTGTTGAAGGCGGACTGGATCTTCTTGAGGGCGTCGAGGACCTCGGCCAGCTGCTTGGGGTTGTTGGAGACCCAGTTGACCTGGGGCTCGAGGGCGATGCGGGCGCCGTTGGCACCGCCGCGCTTGTCCGAGGTGCGGAAGGTCGAGGCCGAGGCCCAGGCGACGGAGGCGAGCTTGGAGACGTCGAGGCCGGGGGCGGCGAGGATGTCGGCCTTGAGCTTGGCGACGTCGGCGTCGTCGATCAGGTCGCCCTCGCGCGCGGGCAGGGGGTCCTGCCAGCCGAAGGTCTCCTTGGGGATCTCGGGGCCGAGGTAGCGGGAGACGGGGCCGAGGTCGCGGTGGAGGAGCTTGAACCAGGCCTTGGCGAAGGCGTCGGCGAGCTCCTGCGGGTGGTCGAGCCAGCGGGTGGTGATGTTGAGGTAGGACGGGTCGTTGATCAGGGCCAGGTCGCTCGTGAGCATGGTGGCCTTGCGGAACTTGGTGGCGTCAAAGGGGTCCGGGTAGTCGAGGGTGCCGTTGACGGCCTCCCACTGGTGAGCGCCGGCAGGGCTGGTGACAAGGGTCCACTTGTTGTTCAGGAGAGACTCCAAGAAACCGTTGCTCCATCTGCAAGTCAAGTTACAAGGGGTGGTTAGCGTGCGGTTGGCATTTAGGGTCTTGGAGTCTTGGGGTGATGTGATGGTGGTTGTGGGTGCGGTTGTGAGTGTGTGCTTGAGGTGTGGGTGGAGGGTGTCACTGCATAATCACCCGCTTCGGGGATATAAATAGCTTTTCCCCTCGCATATTCGCCTCATTGCTGGACCAACCACCTTCTGTCCTAGGCAAAGGACGACGGGACATATGCCTCAAAAAGGCGAGAGGGAAAGAAATGAATGAAAAAAAATGACAGTGAGAGATAGGGAGAGGAGAGTATATGCCAAGTCGCAGGGGGGGGGGGAGGGAGGAAGAGAGGGGATGGAAAAGCAAGACGGAAATAGTTTCATCACACACATAAACCACTTACTTGGTAGGGGTCTTGGTCCAAGTGACCTCGAGTCCGCTGGTCATCTGGTTGACGCCGTTGCCGTCGCCAACGCGGTTGTGCCATCCGAGACCCATCTCGCCAATGTCGGCAGCCTCAGGCTCGGGGCCGATGTTGTCTGTGAAAAAAAGAACATGTCAGTTTTGGTTTCTGTGTATTTTCACTTCTTCGGAAAAGCGGCGAGAGACAGGGGGTGTGTTTGAGACGAGGTGCGAGTTGAGCATTTCCGTTTGCGCTCTCGCTCTCACTCTCACTCTCACTCTCACCCTCGCTCTCACATCCTTGTCTCCCACCACCAATGGATATGCCACTCACCACCAGAAACGGCTCCGTGCGTCTTGCCAAAGGCGTGGCCGCCGGCAATCAGGGCGACAGTCTCCTCGTCGTTCATGCCCATGCGGTCAAAGGCGACGCGGATATCCTTGGCCGAGGCGGCCGGGTCGGAGCTGGCGTTGGGGCCTTCGGGGTTGACGTAGATGAGGCCCATGTGGGTGGCGCCCAGCGGCTTCTCGAGCTTGTCGGCGCGCTCGTTGATGTCGGTGCTGCCGTTGTAGCGAACGTCGTTGCCGTTGGGCACAAAGGTCGTCTCGCCGCCCCAGTAGACGGACTCGTCGGCCTGCCAGGTGTCCGGGCGGCCGGCGGCGAAGCCAAGGGGCGTGAAGCCCATGGACTCGAGGGCGACGTTGCCCGTCAGGAGCATCAGGTCCGCCCACGAGATCTTGTTGCCATACTTTGCCTTGATAGGCCCTGCGCGGCGGGAAGGATCGTCAGCATATGTCCACCATAACTCTGGGACGCTCGGCCCATCCATCCATCCATCCATCCATCAATCCAGCCACCCGCAAAAGAGTGCATGTGGCGAGTGAGGCGATAGATGCAGGTCACAGGGGGGAGGGCGGGGGGAGGGGAGGCCAGGAGGAGAGCAGCTAGCTGGACTTACACAACAGGCGGCGCGCCTTGTCGAGGTTCTGGTTGTCTGGCCAGCTGTTGAGTGGAGCGAATCGTTGCTGGCCCTGCAGTGGGATCCATTATTAGTAAAACGCCAATCCTTAAGAAGAAATCAAGATGACGCAGAAGAGGAGAAGATGTGATAAGCAGCGAACACAAAGAGTGTCCATCTTTGCCTATGGCGGTGCGGGTGGAGAAAGGGGACATGTTTTGGCAACTCTTGGCCCTCTCCCTCTTGTCTCCCGATGTGGCTCAACATAGGGTGAAAACCTCCGACTAGGCCCAATGAATCTTTCTATGCGTGACGAATTACACCGCGTAGAGGAGCCGGCGTGTAACGGTCTGCAGGGAAGAGAAGACGCTAGAGGAGGGGGGGTTTTCCAGGAAGAGGACACAGGGGGGGTGGGTTATGTATGTTGACCAAAGAGAAGACGACAGAAAATAAGCCAAGAAAAGGAGAGGGCAGGAAGAAACAGAGAAAAGGAAAAAAGAAAGAGAGAGAAGAAGAAGGGGGAAAAAAAAAGGCTCACCATTCCACCGCCACCTCGGCCGTCGATGGCGCGATAAGTGCCGGCGCTATGCCAGGCCATGCGGATGAAGAGACCGCCGTAGTGGCCAAAGTCGGCAGGCCACCACTCCTGGGAGTCGGTCATCAGGTCGTGCAGGTCCTTCTTGAGGGCATCGTCTGTGAATTCCGTGTTAGTGGCAAGACTTGCTCCGGGTCGTTCGTTGCCCAACTCGCACCACTCCCATCTCCAATTGAGTAGTTAAAATGAAATAAAAAAGACTTACAATCAAGAGAGTTAAAGGCCTCGGTGTAGTCAAAGTCGTCGCCGTACGGGTTCGTCGTGGGCTGGAACTGGCGCAGGACGTCGAGGCGGAGCTGGCAGGGCCACCAGTCCTGGCTGCGGGTGCCGCCGCCGGCCTGGTTGCTGATGGTAGAGCAGCGGCCGAAGCCCGCGGCGGTCTCTCTCTTGGGGAGCTCGCTGCTGACGGACCCGTCCCGCTTGGCAAAGGGGCAGCCCTCGGCGGCGACGGCCGGCAGGAGGGCGGAGGCCGCCAAAAGGCAGCTCGACAGTTTGGCGTGCATGACGGTGGTGGTGGCGACGATGGCCGGTCCCGGGTGTAGGGGCGAGTCTTTAACAGGGAAAAAATAGGAAAACACAGACGGCCGATGGGAGAAGTTTCACCTCAAAGAGGGAGAGAGGGAGAGAGAGAGAGAGAGACGGAGAAGTCTGAGTTGGGCGATGGGTAATGCAACGGGGAAAATAAAAAGGATAGATAGAATGGACCTCTCGAAGATGGGACGAACCCAAGGACATATGTATGGAAACCCCGTGGCGAGGTCGATCCACGAACACACACCACATACACACACACACACACACACGCCTAGCGTATCCGTAAGGACTGGACCCTTTGAGCAGTTCACACATGGGATCAATTTGCTTCCACAAAGTCCATGATTGGTAACAATACCAAGACTGCAATGTGTGTACGGATATGCAGTGCCCTGTAATACTACGTCCCTCCCTCCTTTCAGCCCCTTCCCTCGCTTACTCGAATCCTCCCCCCCGGGAATCCTCAGAGAGTCAAGTCAAGTTCAAAGAAACTGGAATAGCACATAGCCAAGGCCGTAGGTACCCAGTCAAAAGTCGGGTCTCAGAAAAAGGGCTGGCGCTGGCAGCTGATGGAGGCCCTTGGTAATAAGCTTCCTACAACGGTAGTGGACTTCGGGATGGCGCCAACGAGAAGACAATCAATTGGGGCATAGGATAATCCACGGGCAAGGTTTTCGATCCGGAATAAGCGCCTGACCATGACCATGACCATGACCATGACCACCACCCAAAGGTCCAAATCTCCCTTGTGATTAGGATGGGCGTGGGCATACCCAGATGGCCCGGTGTTTCCGGCCCGCTTTTCACACTTTTGGGGAGGAGGGGATTTGCCCTCTAAGCGATGTCCATCTCAGTGAAACCCAAGGTGCTGCTTTTGCAAGGGGGGGGGTAAAAAGGGATGGCTTGGATGGCTTGGATGGCAACTGTTGTAATGCCGGGATGGGCTGGCATCAACCGGGATGATGAGTTCAGACATGGCCCACCGTAAACAGACATGAGCTAAGGGAATCCGGGGAGCTGGCTGGTCATTCATCCAAGGTCTCTCTCTCTTCAGTGATCTAGCGTACTGTACTCTCTATGACAATTGTGAACCTGACAGTAAGTAGCAAGACTAGCAGCAGCATAGTATGTGCCTGGCAGTGGGTAGTTGGCGTCTTGCAAGCAAACCCACCCTACTAATACCTGTATTTGTATCCTCACTACGGTATACTCATAGTAGGTATAGCTACCAATCCCTACCTATTATCATGACACGACATTGCCGTGTCGTGTCATGGATCCCGTCGGCGGGCCGCAGCCCCAGGGCACTGGAAGAGTAAGGTCGCAGACGGTCCCCATCCATCCAGAACCTGTACACACACACAAGGCCCCCGGCGACCAATTGTGCGATGACAGTTTCCAAGCTAGCGGGAGCCACTTTGAATCTAATAGACTTTGCCGACTCCGCCTCCGACTCCGAACACACTTCCGGGAGAGGAGGACGAGGTTGACAAGGACACCGCAACGCCGCCCATATGCTACAAGACTCGTGCCATATGCACATTACGGACATCCCGCGCGCGCGCGCGCGCCTCGGAGGAATTGATCCCCCGTCGCCTATATCGTGAACCACAAAAGATCCCTGCTAGGAAAGTCGAGGGGAGGAGAGGGCAGGCCAGTATAGAGATAGTCTACGATGATGTACTCCATAGAGAGAGTCTAGACGCGAGCCAGAACGGCCTGCCGTTGCCGGCCAAGGGCCCTTCAAGCCTTGGAACGTGACACAAGGTTTTTTTTCTTGGAGGGTTTGTTTTTTTTTGGCCCGCGCCGAATCGTCAACGCATGGGACGAAGCAAGCTTCCTCCCCAATCTCTCCAAATCTCACCAATCGCGCGTTGACTCAGCCCTATGTTTCTCTACACCCTTCTCTCTCTATCTCTCTCAGTCTCCCCTCCCCCTCTAGGTTGCGGTAGCGGGTGCGGTAGCGAGTGCGGCAGCGGTTGAGCTTGTTCACACAAACAAGCATGGCGTTGGGACCCTGCGTGGGAGGCAGAACGCCCGGATCCCCCCCCCCCCCCCTCCTTCGCCAGCCGTGGCGGCCTTGGACCACCATAACTGGCAGACGATTCACATGGTTTGACATGGCGTATTCACACGCAGACACACCCTCCCACGCGGGCTGCCGGATCAGCATGCAGGCTGCAGGTATGTATCGACCTCAACTCAACGGTCGGACCAGCCACCACTACCACCGCGTCCACCATCCTCATCGGGAAGCTGTAAGCCAAGAAACCAAGAACCAAGAGCTGTCGGCCGAATTCCTGCGACCCCGGCTGCGGGGTGTGTGTGTGTGTGTGTGTGTGTGTGTGTGTGTGTGTGCGTACAGGTACGATGTAGGCGGGTGGGTGGGTGAGGAGAGAGTAGGATTGTCCCTGAGTATAGCCACATTAGTAAGTGTGCCAAGTACCTTGGCGAAGTGGCTCATCATGGGCATGCGCTGTGTTTCTTTTCCCCCTACCTACGTCGTATATGGAGACGAAGAGGCCTTTGTGCAGGGGAGGAAACAAAAAACATACGAGAGGAGAAGCTGACGTTATCATCGGGTCAAGCTTGGCTGGGAGAGCATACCTGCAGTCCATGGCATGTTATTGATGGGTGGCCTTGTTGGCTGTTGGCACGGGTGTCATCCCCCCCCCCCCCCGACTTGCAAGAGACTTTGGAGAATCGATGCTCCATCCCTGCTCCGTGGGACACGCCCACTCGGCCGACCATGACCAATGATGGCGTCTTGTGCAAGGGCCTCCCTCCTCCTCCCGTTGTTTTCTGTTTGTCTCGGCAAGCCAACAGAAGAGCGTTGAAGCATTGGTCCCACCTCCGTCCCACCATCCCTCCCACACGAGCACACAAACACACACTCCCGCACGTCCACAATGCCCCTCCCGTGCCGTTTCCGCCATGTGTGCTACGGCGCGGGCCTGTGCAGGGCTCTCTCTGCATACTCGCAATGCAGGTTGGAGCGGAAATAGAACCCAAGTTGACGACGAAGAAGAGGAAGAAGAAGAAGGATAAGGACGGGAGGTGGTAAGGTTACGGTAGAGTTTTGTTCAGATTGCTCTCTGTGGAATGAAAGGGCAACTCCGTTGACGAGCTGCTTACTGCTAATAGCAACAGGGCTTCTTTGGGGACTTGGATTTGGACTCAAATTGCGCTCAGGTGACAACAAACCTTGGCACTCATGAATCATACAACACAGCCTGGACTGACTTATACCTTCTCCCGGTTAATTGGTGCGCAAAGTGTACGCCTATGATGGTCCGGTATTGGTTGGTACATATGCTTAAGCTCGTAAAAGTACGATGTAACCCTGTACATTGACTGCCCACGCAACCCCTTTTGACGGACAAGACAGAGAAATGCTTGTCAACCTGGCCAATCTTATAGGATGACGGGGTGGGCTTCTTTGAAGCTCGTTCGCCTTGCGACGGGCGTGACTGGACGAGTCTCTTTTCCTCCGGGGTTGAACTCCCCTTCTCTTTTTCGATTGACTTTCGCGTTGACTTTCTCTTGCCGCGTTTCCGAAGGGCCGGCAAGCCTCTCCCTCGAGGTCCCCATGCAACAACCAATTCTTTAACCTCATTTTCGGGGCAATTGCCGAGTCATAGCAGAGAGGAGGGGGCAACTCCAATCTCACAACCCCTCCCTCTCCCCCAAACCTACCTAGTTGCTTATTTGAGCTTCACTAGCCTGGACAGACTTCTAGACTCCAGACTCGTGAGCCGGCAGCCGTTTCGGCATACGTGTCCCGCCGGGCAGTATAGTTTACTTTCGGCCATGATAGTTCCACTGAGAGAGGACACGTTTGATGGGGCGCGCTCTGAACTATCACTATGTTACCCAAGCTGCGATGAGATGGACGCTCGGTTGACCCACGAGCCGTGTTTACGCTGTAGGTGACGGAGTCAATGTCGTGCTGCTGTCTACTTTCTCATCCCTCGTCCGGCGTAACTAAGACGAAGACTCGTAACCGTGTTCTTTTTCGGCTGCGCCTTGCTGCCACAAAGAGCATTGTTGGTAGCCGTTGTGAGCTTATCCTCATGTGTAGCCTGCAAGCCACATCTCATCCTGCTTTCCAAGCACGATGTAAGTCGGCGTAGGATCCCCCCATCAGCCGCTGAGCCACCGAGCGAAGTTCAAATCCTCAAAGCAGCCCCCGAGTCGCTTCGCCACTCCCCTGACTGTCAGTTGTAGTAGTCGGACAGAATGCCGGTTCGCCCCGCCACCTCCCTTGTTCGGTTGGTGCGAGAAATCGATGTTTGCCTCGAGCTCTGCATGCAGATGCAGATGGCCACCGTCCTGCGTCCAGGCCACGCCGCGTCAGTTCATCAGCATTGTGCATGCCAAGCTCGAGAGGGGGGGGGGCCCAGCTCCATCACACTGCATAAGCGTGTGATGTGCTGCTCTATTTTCGACTCGCCAATCCAAGAGGCTCGGTATGTCAGCCGTGTTCGGTCGAGATCAGACATATCCTTCGTGAAACCAACCTTCGGCCATCGGCTATTAGAAGACAGACACTTTTTGGTGCCCGTGTTCTAATCTGGACTTTTCGCCTCGCGGGTTTCTCCCTCGGGCCATCACAGAAGGCAGAAAGCGGCGTCTACGACTGGGACGACATGCTTGGATCCATCATCCAGCGCAGCGCCTATTAGTGCGCCCATGTGCAACGCGTGTCGAGAGACTGCCGGGATCAGGAGGATCACGAATCCTAGGATGATTCCCAACTGCCAATATCAGACAGCCAAGTAGGCTAACCGATCCATAAGACGGGCGGTGAGCCCAGTTTGATGACCCGAAGGAACCGACCGGTAAGGTAAGCAAGCCCGCAGGAGTAAAGGGTCCCGTCCACTTGTTGACTGTCGCCTGCTGCTGTATGTATGTTGCACTGTCTGACACCGGGAGATCCCCAACGATACCCCCGCTGGCCTAGAACACCGACCGGCTCACATCCCCCCCCCTCTTCCCCCACGCTAACCCGACTTCACGGGACCGACCCTGACAAAGTCCGTGTCCGTCCGTCCGACCAGAAGTGGAGACCCGCCCGGCCCGGCGCGCTTGGCAGGCCCGGAGTGCCCGAGTCAGTCGCCAAGCTCTCGTTTCGTTCGACTACTTCTCCCCCTCCCCCCTATGCCACTGGTAAGGCCACCCCTTATCCCACTGGCAAGCGGGCCAGGAAATGTCACCACGACCCCCCCCTTAAACAATGCTGAATGGCGCCGTTTTCATGCTCGTCCGTGGATCGTCCATGGATCACTGTAAAGCGTAACACTCGCCTTGTTTCGTCCGAATGGGATATGGGTTCACTCTCTACGAAACATGGAACAGCAGATGGGATGACTCGAGACCGCTTGGCCGAATCTCAGGGGCTTGGATCGAGGTGATATTCAAAGTGTCTCCTATTCTCGGTCCAGTTTTTTTTTGCATCCCAATGACGTGGTTTATCTCTCCCAGGCGACCGTGACCCATTTTTGAGGGCTGTTATAGAGTCTCTATCGGTCTAGCACCATGTAAGAGACCATCCCCCGTGATGATGGTTCGTTTTCAGTTGAACAGCCGCGGCGGATTTGTCATGCCGGCCAAGCCGCATCACCTTGATTGCGCCCATGAACGCAGCCCTCGTTCCAGACCGTCGACCAGCTTCCTCGCAATGCGCGACGGCTCTCCCGTCCGACCCGTCTCCGTCTCCTCCTCGAAGCTGCACCTGTCCGTCCACCAGTCGAGCCACGACTCCGCCCTCGCGCCCTCCTGCGCGCGCAGCAGTCCGACGCTGACGTCGATGACGTCCGGCCGCCACTTGTCGTGCCAGAAGACCGTCGCGCCGCACGCGCCGCAGAACTCGCGCAGCACGCCGGGCGACGACTCGTAGGTCCGGAGGATGCCGGCCGGTAGCGTCGCGAAGTCTAGAGGGAGAGAGATGGCGCCGGTGCCGGCGGAGGAGGGGGAGGAGTAGGAGTAGAAGGAAGACCCATCCGGTCCCGGGACGTGGAAGACAATGTTCTCGCGGGGCACGAACGCCCACGTCTGGATCTCGAAGCCCGAGATGAGCCGGCACGAGCGACACGCGCAGGTGCCCGCGAGATACTTTGTGCCGTCGGCGCGGATCCACCACTTGACCTTCTCCGGGTTGCTCATGAAGTCTGCCGAGTGCGAGCAGGCGGCGTACTGAAGGTCCGGGAAGCCCGAGTGCGGGAGCTGGCTCCGCTCGTCCGGGCGGGTGATGTGGAAGCTCACTCTACCGCAGGCACACGACGCCGGGAGCGTGTTGGCCGGGACGAGGGACGACAACGGGGGCAGAGGCGACGAGTGTGCTCGTTCCTTGGCCGCTGGGTCCGCGTCCTGCGTCGCGGCCTCCAGCGCGCGCCCGTCGATCTGGGGTAGCCACACGGAGAGGCCGCCGTCTTTGGTGTCCGAGACCGACGTGTGCTTGGCGAAGCGGGCATCTCCATCTCCATCATCGGCGTTGTCTCCGGTGCTGGAGACCAAGACCCCCGTCGCCGCCTCCCACTCCGCCTGGCCAGCCGCCGTCTTCCGGCGAAAGACGTGGCATCCGCAGGTCAGACAGAAGAACCTCGTCCACCCGTCGGCGCCGTCGTGTGCCGCAGTGCCCTTGGAGACATCGGGCTCCCCGATGGGGTAGTACGAGGCGCACAGGATACCGGTGGCGTGTCTGTCCATGTCGCTGTGGCCAATGGACAACTCGATGGTCACTGCGTCGGAGCTGCCGCGGGACTTGACTTGCTGGGCGACGGCGCCGCACAGGCAAGAGACGTCTAGCGATATCGGGGACATGGTGAGAGCTGTGCAAAGCGAACTAACTGTATCGGTTGTGCGGTTGTGCTGTGTTCCGAGGTTCAAAGAGTGGGAAGAGTCGAAGAGCCTGGTAGGTTTTATACTTGACGATTTCCTCACTGGTTCAATATGTTACTTGACGACCGTCCAAACATCCCTCCCCGCACCAACTTGCGGTTAAGAACAAGACTCCGACCAACCGGATGCCTTGCCAGAGAGCCTCCCAAGTGGGCAATCTGCCGAGCTTTCGGCGGGCATCGACTCCGCACCGGCCGTGTCTCCCTCCGCCCTAGGGCGTGATGCTGTTCCGAGGGGATCGGGATGCGGAGCATCGGGAGAGATACTGGATGGGGCATACGTGGGTGTCCAGTGAGAGGGAGCCATTCGTGGCACTAGCGTTCAACTGTTCCACGTCGTATCATCCTTTCTCGCGGAGTGTCGCCCCAGCGTGATTTACATGCATCGGCCTGGTTGGAGAAGGCTTTGATTTCGGCCCCAACTGCGTGTCTGACGTGGGTCTCACGACACCAAATTTGCATGCACGCACAACGGCAGATGGGACCTATTGACAGGCAGCCAGTCACATTTGCAGCACAATTCTGTACTTGAGACAGGGGAATGAGAAGGTAGAAACAAGTGTTGGAACAAGGCAAATGCAAGGCAACGGGAACTAGATACCATAGGCCGGCACCAGCTACGTTGGACAAGGTGAGTGGGATCGCCCGCTCAGTCACAGGGCTCAGGGCATATCCCACTTCACCTTGCTGCAGACTACCTAGATAGATCTTTCACCCTCATCTTCAATCAACAATAGCGATATCACCACTTTCGGTGTCAACTTTGTATCACTCGTTTCACTCGTACCAGCATCCAGCTACCTCATCAAGTAACCAGGCACTCCATGGCGGTTGGTAGAAAAATCAAGAGACTATCATCCCTCCGTCAACAACATGAATAGCCCCAGTGGTGTAGCTGGCCTGTTGACTCAGTAGGTGGCATACTAAGCTAACCACTTCCGATGTCTGGCCCAGCCGTTTCATGGGAATAGAGGCTGCCAATGCGTCAATCTGTTCCGGAGGTAGGGCCCCGCGTAGCATGGGAGTGTCTATGGGCCCGCTGGTGTATCAAGCAAAGTCAGCAGTACGGTTATTTTTAATGCAACAACAGACGCGTGTTTAGGGCGTTATTCACGGACAAACCGCATTCACGCGGATGCCGTACGGTGCAGCGTCCATGGCAGCAGCACGAGTGAGACCAATAACCGCATGCTTGCTCGTGGCGTATGCGGATACGTTGGCACCACTTGTGAGCGACGAGGTGCTGCCAAAAACCACAATCGAGGGTGACGACGACCTGCTTTGCACATCGGTGCCAACAAGATACTTCAGCTGCGCTCAAACGCTGTTGAACATACCCTCAACGTTAACGTCTTGTGCAAACTGCCAATTCTCGTCCAATATATCCCAGATTGGCTGGGTGCCCGATCCGACAGGATGTGCACCGGCAGCGTTGACCGCTGCGTCCAACCTCCCAAAGACATTCACTCACTGTCTTCTCGATCCAAACATGCACCGCAGCTGCGTCTCGGACATCAGCCACGTGGTGAAATAGCCGGTCTTGACCAACCCCTGCAGCGATCGAATTGGCCGCTTCCTCCAATGCGTTCCGCGAAGAGTCGGTCAATGATAACTTTGCACCCATAGAAGCAAGGTGTTTTGCCACGGCCAGCCCTATGCCGGATGCCGCACCAGTGATGGCAATGGCTTGGCCTTGAAATTTGGACATTGTTGAGAGTCGCAGAGTGTGATCTGGTTTACACCACTAGCAGAATCGTATGCTTAGGAAACAGAGATGAAGATGTTTGACTCGATAGATACCGTGTCAGCCCTTCTTCTCTCTCTGTCTCTCTCATTCATATGAAAGCCTCTCTCTTTCTCTCTCTCTCTCTCTCTCTCTCTCTCTCCATGACGTAGCTTTTACATCCCACAAACCCTGGTTGCTTGAGCACCTTCATTCTGCTGCCTCGCTACGGAGATTGGAGGTAACATCATCTAACCCCGAAAAGGTTATATTAAATCCGGTTCTCGTGCTGGAAACCTTCTTTAACCCGGCCTGGCAACTAGATGCATAGTGCAACTAATACTGTATCATGACGATCAGAACATTGAGTGGACCTCATGAATAGACACACACGAATCAAACATGGGGGATTATTGACCTCATGACGATTCGATCTCGTGGGCTCATTCGGCATTTTATATTCAATGCAAAAGTTGTTCAGCGCGATGTTGTCTTCCACCTTGCTCGCGGCTTATTCCTGTTCCAGGACATGGAGGACTCAAGGCGGCGAGATCGAAAGTAAGCACAAAAGCTGCCTGGATCATCTTACAAATGTAACGAGCATCGCATTAATCAGACTGATGAGTATGTACATCTGGTATTTTCACTGGCCGACGTTACTTCGCCTCCATCTCTCGCGTGACGGAGGGTCCCTCAACGCTGCAGCAACGAAGTTGGGTAAATGGGCGGCATGAGACGATTTAGGAACTCGTCGTACAGTGAGTGCTTGCACTTACTGTCGTGGACCACCGATAGTTGGCATCGCAAGTCTACTATTGATTGACTGTCCTCACTGTCTCTGATCCATTTGCACGCACCGTCAACTAAGCTAGATTCGGGCTGAAGCATCACGGCAGCAGTTTTGTCTGAAGCACCAGCATGACGCCCATTGCATTACTCATGTTAGCCGGATTGGTCACACGATCCCTACTTACTGTCCGCGTCTCTCCGCACCAGTCCGCTTCCCCCCATCCGCTTCCGCTTCCGCGTCCGCGCCCGCGTCCGGTTTGACCACTAGCACCACACAGTTTGGAGCTCACAAGCGGGTGTCTACAGCGAGAGCACCAGCATAAACATCTGAATAGACCAATGACTAACAGATCGAATGAAAACCCATGAGACTGCCATATAACATGAATAGAACTGCACTCCATGTTATTGCAAATGTTGTTATCTGGGTTGGCGCCGACTACGACAACGTCCTTTCCAGCCATGTGTGTGGTTTTAGCACCTTTGCCTTGCGGTGCGGTGTCTATTGACATACTACAACCCCGAACGGGAGTAGTGGTTCCTCATTTTGATGCTATTCTGAGGTTCTGATCAGAGTTGATTGGCCTATCTCTTGGTCTGGGATAGCAGCAGAGCGATGCAGAGGTCTCCCAAGCTCCTTTGTCCCAGAAGATTGTTGCAGTCATCAGATTCAGTCGGAATCTTCGGGCAGTTCTCACAGAACACCTTGACGAGATGAGCACGACGATGGAATGAGCTTCGATGGGCGAGCCAACAAACTAGAACCTCGAGACGACGACTACGACAAAGGCCTGGGCTCTGGACCTCCCTGGATGCCCCGATGATAGCCGCCTGAGCTAAAGGGCGTTCATGCGAGCTTATCACGACGACTTGGCCGGGTGGCCGCACACGCTACCCAAGCCAATGAAGGTTGCATGTCTTCAAGACGGCCGACAGCACCCCATCCAGCAGCGGGTTTTTGGGACGATTTTGGCCCGTTCCTCACCTCATTCGCTAGAGACAGGGGCCACTGAGTCATATTTCCCGAAGGCTTCTTCGGTTTTTGGATGCCCTCAACCTCCCAAACCCCTCCGGTTCGAGCCTCTCATTGGCGGAGACCCGGGCCTTTTGCCGAACCATCCACGGCAGTAAGCCGAGGGTGTGGGGCCGAGTCGCCGAAAAAGGCAACTTGTGAAGAGTCGCACCATCGGCGTGCCGATGACGTGCTGGGCCAGAGGACGAAAAAGTCGTCAGATGTTGGGTCTTGATACGTCGGTTCTCGGTGGAGGCGGCCGTCTCTAATCGGACATGTGTGGATGTCGGCAGTGAAAAGTCTGAGGCACTGCACGTCTTGTATGGCTTTGCCCAGCCATGAGCCTCTCACCGGGGGGCCATGATGTGCTTGAACGATGGCTGATAAGAACGGAGCCTGTGCCATGCGTGCTTGATCGTTCTGGATTCTATCTACGTCTGTGTTTGCGTCTGCGTGCGGCGTCCACCTCTTTGACAACGCGGGTATCCGGCTCGACGGGTTGATCAGCCGAGACGGAGAGAGATTCCCACACTTCCTTCAACCGCCATCATGGCTGACATCGACAACAAACAGCCGACGGAGCTGACTCGGACAGAGACCGTCGTCTCCGGCTCCGACAAGCGCCCCGCGTCCATCACACCCGACGCAACTCCAACAGGCACGCAGTCCCCGGACAATGCTCCCAACAAGGAGCAGCAACAACAGCACCAGCTCAAGACGGGCGCCGACGCCGCCCTCGACCTCCTCGCCGAGACGGGGCCCCTGGACGGCGCCGTCGACCCGGAGCTCAACCGCCGGCTCAAGCGGCGCATCGACACGCACATCATGCCGCTGATCTGCGCCGTCTACTTTTTGCAGTACATCGACAAGACGTCCATCTCGTACGCCAGCGTCACGGGCATCCAGCAGTCGACGGGCCTCCACGGCAACCAGTTCAACTGGGTCGCCTCCATCTTCTTCTTCGGCCAGCTCGCCTTCGAGTTCCCCACCGTCCGCCTGCTCCAGATGTTCCCCCTGGCCAAGTACACCTCGGTCAACGTCACCCTCTGGGGCGTCGTGCTGGCCTGCCTCGCCGCCTGCAAGAACTACGCCGGCCTCCTCGTCTGCCGCTTCCTCCTGGGCGTCTTCGAGGCCGCCGTCGTGCCGGCCTGGGTGCTCTTCACGTCCCAGTGGTACACCAAGCAGGAGCAGGCCTTCCGCGTCGGCATCTGGTTCTCCGTCTGCGGCGCCGCCCAGATGTTCGGCGGCTTCTTCGCCTACGGCGTCGCCGTCCACGTCGGCCGCGACCCGGACGCCGCCCTGCGCGGCTGGCAGGTCATCTTCCTCTTCCTCGGCCTGCTGACGGCCGTCGTCGGCATCGCCTTCTGGTTCGTCATGCCGGACTCGCCCGCGTCGGCCGCCTTCCTCTCGCCGCGCGAGAAGTCGACGCACCTGGCGCGCATCCGCGACAACGAGCAGGGGATCGGCTCGCAGCAGTTCAAGTGGGCGCACGTCAAGGAGGCCCTGCTCGACACCATGACCTGGCTGTACGCCTTCTGGATCTTCGCCGCCAACATCCCCAACTCGACGGCCACCAGCTTCGGCAACATCCTCGTCAAGGGCATGGGCTACACGAGCGAGCAGTCGCTGCTGCTCGTCACGCCCCTCGGCGCCTACGAGATCGTCGCCCTCGTCGGCCTGACCTGGCTGGCCATGAAGACGAGGCAGCGCCTGTACTGGTGCATCGCCGGCCACATCCCGGCCATCGTCGGCGCCGTCCTGATGGCCACCACCGACAGGGTGCCCGCCCTGATCGGCTACTACACCTCGGGCGGCATCCCCATCGGCTGGACGACGATCCTGGGCCTCCAGAGCTCCAACGTCGCCGGCTCCACCAAGAAGGTCACCGTCGCCTGCATCGGCACCATCGCCTACACCGTCGGCAACATCATCTCCCCCCAGACCTTCCAGCCCCGAGACGCGCCGAGGTACCTGCCGGCCAAGGTCTCCATCTGCATCATCTACTTCCTGGTCACGGTCGACCTGTTCGTCATGCGCTGGGTGCTGGACAGGAGGAACAAGAAGCGTGACGCCGAGAAGGCCGCGCTGGGGGACGCGTACAAGGTGGAGGAGAACCACGAGTTTTGGGACCTGACGGATCTCGAGAACAAGGAGTTTCGGTATGAACTGTGAGGACGAGGTAGTAGGATGAAAGCGGGTGGGGGTGAGTTCCTCGAGCAGATTCATATCTTGTGATAGAGCAACAGCATTGTTCCCAGCTTCGTCCATGCCAGTGTTCTGAGAGTTCCTATCGCCCCGATCTTCGTTTCTTTCCGAATATCTTCCTATTTCTCGATGAGTTATACGTTTTTTTCTGACTGTTTTATCATGACCGTACAGCTTTCTTCCGATGTCTTTGCTGGGACTGGAACAAGTTAGGAAATAACCGTCATCTGCCGCCGCCACGGCTCCAATGGTCATATAACTTGCCTGCGTAATCCCTTTGACAGATCATTCGATGAGATAAATATGCAGTGACAGGCCTCAACATCACCCATGCTCTTTACACCTCAGTGTACCGTGGTCGCAACCGTCGTTTCGTTCGTCTGCGGCATCGCTTTCGCCCCCCGCGGGATGTCCTCGAGGCCGTGGCAGTCGCAGGACCGCATCTTGGTAAACACCAGCAGCTTCTGCAGGACCGCGAACTCCACCTTCAGCTTGATGCTGTAGACGATGGGCTTGCTCGTCGTCTGGAAGACGAAGAGCTCCATGTACTCGAGCACGACGAGGCCCGTGTCGAGGACGAAGACGAGGACGAACATGCTGACGAGGTAGCTCAGCAGGACCCGCGCCTCCCTGGCCTTGAACTCGAACAGGCTCTTGAAGTTGCGGTACCCGGCCTGGACGAAGATGCCCGTGATGACGGTCTCCTGCAGCGTGAAGGTCATGAGCGAGACCTTTTCGAAGACGCGGAAGCGTTCCGTCCACTGCGGGTCGCTGCTGGCCCACACGCCAGAGAAGAGCACCGTCTGCGGCACGTGGATGCAGAAGAAGGACGTCAGGATCATGGCCAGCACGAGGCGGATCGTGACGCGGCTGTAGACGACGAGGTGCAGCCGCGACCAGAGCACGACGGACTGGCCCGTCACCATGCAGTACCAGCCGACGTGGGCAAAGACGCCCGGGATCGGCGTCCTGGTCGGCTGCAGGTACCGGCCGAGACCGCCGCACGCGTGGAGGAGGATGCCCGTGTTGGCGACCAGCATGCTCCAGAAGTACCGCCCGGACCGCCGCTGGAACGTCGTGAAGATGAGCACGTAGATCTCGAGGGCGTTGTAGATGCCGGCCGTTGCGAGGCAGGCGATGGCGATGGCCTCCTCTTCCGTCAGGCTCTGACCGATGGCCCCCTGGACCTGCGCCATGGCTCGGGGCGAGCGAGGTCAGCCACCGAGGGCCGGCTGTTCCGGGTTGGATGTCGGTTCCAGTCTAGGTGAATGGTTTGTCTCTTTCCGGCCTCGTCTTTCGGTATTGACCAGAGTTGGGAGAATGCCTGTTTCTGGCTTGTTCGTTTGTTCGTTCGGTCCCGGTCGAACGGTTGATGAGTGGGGGGGGAAAGGCCTTGACGGGATCCCGGAGGTTATCATATGTTCCACGGAATGCCATCAGCACCGAGCCCGTCCCTCCGTCTTTCCGTTCAGACAACTTCGGATGAGAACAAGGTTCATTCCCTTGAGACATTGAAACGCCGCCTCTGTTTAGTGCAGCGCACCAGAACGCGAGCTCGGGATCGCGTTCTCGGGCTCCATTACTCCAAACGGCGGGCCACAGCTCGCTCTGTCATCTGTGCTGTAGACCACCCCTCTGCAGGGAAGAGTCCGAGCTGAAGTAATTACTAGATGCTGGGTGCGGTTGATTGCGTCAAAGAGTTCATGCTGCTTCTGCGGTAGTACCTGAGGTTTCCCTTCCAGTAGTTACAGAGTTTCGGGGTTTGACTGCGCCTTTTGGGCTGACAATGTTCAATCCTGCTTGAGTTGGTATTGTTGAGACCGTTACACACGTCCCAAAGAAGAATCCCATCAGCGCGGGACTACGGCATGTGGACAGACCCCCGCAATCTTCATCCAGTGTGCTCACCCCGTATGCAGCAGGAGAGTGACGAGCCGACAGAATGACTCATGAGAACAAAGAAACAAGCATCACTCGGTGGGACAGTTCGAATGAGAATCTTGCTTCATAAGAGCCTGTGTGGCATTGGGGTCGCTTACACTTGCTCGCCATGTGCTTTGTAGTCCTCCTTCGACGCAATGATGACCACAAGATATACAGCAGCGGTGGAGAAGAAGACGAAAAGAGCGGTGATGGTGCTGAACCAACCCACCCCGATACTCTCGATGGCCGGCAAGCAGGCCGCAGTCCCAACCGCCGCGATGGCGTACCGAAAGAAATAGTTGCCGGCTGCCCGTCGAGGAACCAAACGTCAGACAAGATTCCGAGCGGGAAAACTTTCATCGGATGGGGGGGGGAGGGGGAGGGGGAGAGGAACTGTGAGGCCACGTACCTATCACTTCCGCGCTACGCCCCTTGAAGACGTCCAGGCAGTACGCGTTTATGCTGGGGAAGGCGATGACTTGGGCGAACCCCTGGACGAACATGCAGATGACAGGGAGCGGGATGCCCCCCTTCTCCTTCTCAATGGCCCAGCCGTAGATGATGATGCAGATCGGGATGACGGCCCCCATTGCCACAAAGGAGCTGCGGAGGCGGTCCTCGGGCACGCGTCTGCCTCTCCGCTTGACCCAGAGCCTGACCGTGCGGTCCGCCCACCGGCCCCCCGCATACGTGCCGAAGAAGAAGCCACATCCCGGGGCGAGGAAGAATAGGCCCGACTGGAGTGGTGAGGTCAGGTTGAACCGGGGGTTTATGACATATCGGATGGGCGTCAGCAGGGCTTGCATGTTCCAGACCAAAGATGCCGCAGCAATGCCCTGCGATTACAGAGTTTAGTTGGGACTTGGAAATTGAGCGGTGACAGAGACTGGAGAAGAAGTAGTAGTAGAAGAAGAAGTAGAGTGAGAAGGACAAGAAGACTAAGACTCACCGCCACGAACAGTTTCGGAATCAACAAGAGGGCGAGAACGCGGAAAGGATTCGCCCACTGCCACACCTGCACAACTGTTGCTTTGGGACCGAGGCCCTTCAGCTCGTCTGCTCGCCTGCGGTGGCTGGTCTCCGGTAGGAACGAGACCGCGAGGATCGCCGTGAGGCCGCCGAGCGCCGACTGGAACCAGAACAGGGCCCGCCAGCTGTGGAAGGTGACGATGACGCCGCCGATGAAGGGGCCGAACGACTGCCCGATCAGAGTGCCGTTGAGGAACCATGCGAGGGCCGTCCCCCGTTCCGTCGGCTTGTAGATGTCGCTGATGCAGGCCGACCCGAGCACGAGGTAGGCCGTCCCGGTGAAGGCTGACAGCATGCGGAAGACGAAGAAGGCGGCAAGGTTGGGCGACAGGGCGGTCCCTACGCAAAAAGCAAAAAATGTGGAGGCCGAGATGATGCATGGCTGTAGTACAGCAAGGGGCAGTCAGTTAACACCATCCTGGTAAGGTGCGCGTACAAATGGACCGAAACGGAACTCTCCCGAGAAAACTCACCCACTTGCGTCCGTATACTTGACTCATCGGTCCCCAGAACAGGGTGCTCAGACCCATGAAGAGGATGTAGATGGCGTTGCTGATGTTGATGATGCTCCCCGTCGTCCCCAGGTCGGCGGCGATCTCGGGGATGGCGGCCAGCAGCAGCAGCGAGGACACGGTCGAGGCGACGCCGCCGCACGCGACGACGGCGGTCACGAGCCTCTTCCGGGCCGGCTTAAACCTGGCGTAGATGGCCTCGGTGTCTTGGCGGCTCAGGCCCGCATTGTCGTCGACTGCCGGCAGGATGCTCACGTCCTTCTCCGCGTTGGACGTCGCCGGCGCCAAGTCCGGGGAACCGGGACCGTCTCCACCGGTCGGCTCCGGCTTTCCGTCATGTTGCTCCCGGGACATTGTCGAAGCGGCTTGTCTGTTGTGGGGGGGCAAGAGGCCGGGCGTCTTCGTTCAAGCCATACAAGCAGGGCGTGAGTGAACTGTAAAGGTGTCGAGGGAGAGGAGTTGTCCTGTCAACCTCCTCGCACCAGCGTACATATGAAATGCATGGGAGGCTCGCGTTTTTCATCCTTTTATCGATCGACGGGATTTTCGGCAAAGAGACAAAGCTGCCCGACGGGATTTCTCCATTGCCCTCCCCTCAGAAAACGTCGAGATCGTTCCTCTCGAGTTCAGTAATCCGAGGCCGGTGAGCTGCCCGACGAATCAACAGACCGGAGCAGTCCACCAGCCCACTGATAACCTCCCTACCCCAGCAGACGGAGAAACCCCAGCGAACAAGGTTGTGGAATTACAGACATTGCAATTGGATAGCCAGGTTCGGACATTTCCCGAGGATTCAGCATAGGCGTCTCGCTTTTGGTGATGCAATCGACCCTCGGCGCGGCACAGGGGCCAACGGACCGCTCCGAGATCGGCCGGAGCCGAAGCCTAACAAGCTCGGTCGCCGAGTCAGGAGCCGAGACCGGCCATCAGAGGGTCGCGGCCGGCTTGCCGTTCTGCCGTTCTGCCGGGGCTCGACCCATCCATTACCTTATTCTCTACTTTCAAGTAGCGATACGGTCTGTAAGACGAAGCTGATATCGTAGGACCTTCCACCTATTGAAGAGTAGTCTTGCTGGAGTTGTACACACTTGGGGTCACAGCAACTGACTGACGGAAGAGCACGTCAATCTGCTTCAATAATACTTTCTTTCATCTCACTCACTTTGGGGGTTGATTTGGAACTAATGGTCACAATCAGATTCAGATGAAATCCAGATATCCCAATTGTTTAGACCACCAGTACAGAGCATACTCAACTCAGAGTCTGCCTCTCGGGAACATCCTTACGGATATACCTGTAGATAGCATCACAGCCCTATATTAATCATCATGTGGCACAGAATGCCCCGCGTGGCGCACGTCAGGGTCCAGGATGTTGAGGGTGGCGGGGTTTGTGTTGCCAACATGACTCCTCGTCATCAGCAACGCCAACAACCGGGAAAACATTGATCCTGTTGCTGCTGCGAGCACCAACAGATGTATCCTCCCCCCCTTGTTGGTAAGCTGCATCTCCCAAGCACTTACACACAACTCAAACAATGGACAAGGAGACAGGGGCAGCCAATGGCGCGCTGACTCTCGGCTTTGACGACTACACCGCCGCTCTCGAACTCAATTCCATCACCTCCAACTTTGTCGACAATAACCAACTCGACATTGCGACTTTTGGGGCTGAGCAAGACGGGTTCCCTTATGACAACCCGGGTGGGGGGAGAGAGTCTGTAACCGATCTCGGCACCCTGGGCATCGACTCATCCTATCAAGATGCATTCGGCTTCGGTGCCGCCATGGCCGGATCCTCCATCCAGGATATCAACATGAACCTCACCGACGACAGGCAACCGATGAATGGGACTTTCGACGAACCGGGCGTCTTCATGTTCTCTGAAGCCCTGGGAGACGGCGAACCGATGGGTCATCTCTTCAACTACGACCAGGACGTCGTCGCGCAAACCCTGCAACCATCAGACGCAACGACGACGACGACGACGACACCGCCCAAGATCGGCACCCGGTTCTCGTCAAAGTCGCTGCGCGTGCTGAAAACCTGGCTGGCGAACAACAACCAGCACCCGTATCCCACGGCCGAGGACATGGAGATGCTGCAGCGGCAGACGGCTCTCAGCAGACAACAGATCACCAACTGGCTCGCCAACACGCGGAGGCGCACGCGGTTCAAGGTGCCGCCGAAGCGCCCGCCATCGCCGGCCGTCACGTCGGCGAGGGCCCTGCCGATCAACATCCCCCAAGGCGGCATCCTCCCCGAGGCCCTGCACCACTTGAACCCGCTTGAGCGTTGGCAAGTCTCGCCCCCCGAACACGAGCCCGCGTCCGTCTCCGCCATCGCCCACGCCGTCTCGGGCTTCTCGTCGGACGGCGAAGACCTGGCCGACAAGTCCCTGACCGACAGCGTCCCCCCCGCAAGGTCGTTGTACGGCCACTCGTCGGCGAGCAGCGCAGGCACGTCGCACTCCAGCAGAAGCTCCGCCAACTCGGCATACTCGCACAACTCCCGCTCCTCGCTGAGGTCGCTCGACCCCTTGGGGGCGTCGGCCGTCCGGAGACGACGGCGCAGAGCCGTGGCCAAGCGCCCCGAGCCGCAGGGCACCGGCACGCTCTGGCAGACGGCGAGCACTTACCAGTGCACCTTTTGCACCGAGACGTTCAAGACGAAGCACAACTGGCAGCGCCACGAGAAGTCTCTGCACCTGTCCCTCGAGCGATGGGAGTGCGCGCCGACCGGGCCCACGGTCCCCGACGCCAGCGGGCAGCTGGTGTGCGTCTTTTGCGGCGAAGCGGACCCGGACAAGAGGCACCTCGAGAAGCACAACTACCAGGCGTGCCGAGACCGCCTCTCGGAGGACCGGACGTTCTACAGAAAGGACCACCTCCAGCAGCACCTGAAACTCGTGCACGACGCCAAGTTCCTGAGGTGGCCCATGGGGGACTGGAAGTACGAGAGCGAGGTGATCCGATCCCGGTGCGGCTTCTGCGGCTGGTCGATGACGACCTGGAACGACCGCATCGACCACCTGGCGGAGCATTTCAAGGATGGCAAGACGATGGCGGACTGGCATGGCGACTGGGGCTTCGACGATGCTGTGCTCAAGATGGTCGAGAACTCGATGGCTCCGTGTAAGTGCCCCGAGTCAGGTCCCCCCCCCCCCCCCCCCGGCACACACACACACACAAGCAACACAAAACCGACTGACAACCCACTCACTCACTCCACCTCTAGACATGATTCACATGGAACGCTACTCGCCGTGGCCGTTCACGACGAAGCAGGGCGTGCCGGAGACGCCGCCCAACGCCTTTGAGCTCATCAAGCTCGAGCTCGAGCACTTCTCCGCCGAGCACCTCACCACCAAGGACCGCACGCCCACCAGCGCGGAGCTGCTGTACGAGAGCTGCTGCGTCGTCTTCGGGTGCGACTCCCTGTCCTTCTCCAAGCGGCCCGCCACCTCGACGCAGTCCTGGCTGCGCGACCTGCTCATGTCGTCCGAGCCCGTCGTGCAGCAGGCGCGCATCCGGCCCATGAAGGACAACTCCAAGTCGCGCTTCACGTACCTCAGCATCAACGGCAAGGCCAACATCTTCGAGGCGTGCGGCCTGGAGGAGCAGCTGCTCAACTTTGTCGACCTGTCCAAGATGGTGGAGGCCCGGCTCTCGGACGAGGAGCTGCAGAGCGAGGCCTGCAGCATCGTGGAGCGCACCGAGGCCGCCTCGCTGCATCCCTCGGCGGCGTTTGCGAGCTTCCTGATCGATCTCATCAAGGGCTCGAGTCACTGGCTGGCAGCCTTCCGACAACGCGCCAACCTCCCCCCTTCCAGAGCTTCCAGCACGCCGCGATCTGACCCGAAGGCTCCAGAATCGTCAGATCCAGTCCCAATGATGGACTCCCAACAAAAGCCCGCCTCCTTCAACAGCACGCCGGACCCGACGCAACCTGGCAACAGTCCTCTTACTGCCACCGCTGCTGCCGCCGCCGCCGCCGCCTTCGGCCCAGGATCCGGCATCAAAGGGGGGGACGCGGCCGCCCCGTCCACGTTCTTCGTGAACGAGGACAACTGTTACAGAAAACTGGTCCGGGAGTTGACGCGGTTCGTGACCATCACGACCTCGCCGCGAAACCCCAACAGGCGGATCCCGACGGACGCGGAACTGCAGCACCAGGCGCGGTGGATCTCGTTTGAGGAGTAAGCATCCGGTCCTCTCCCCCCCTTGACGTCACGCAGAATCACGTTGGCAAGCGTCACAGAGCTGATGAGAGGTTTTTTTTGCACACTTTAGTGACGATCCGTGGAACCAAACACCGGCCGACAACGCAGATTGGCTTCGAGATTTCAAGCGCGAGATGGGGATTCTGGATGGTGAATTAAGTACGAGCCAGGGGTGACGTTTCTCAAAGCCCTTTGCGAATGTTTCTCAGCCGTACACACCCCGGCGGGTTTAATGACTGACATGATTGGAAATGAAGAAATGATTGATACGGCGATATCGGCGACTCGAGGCGCGCCCTTTGCTGTGGGCACTGGTGGACGATATGGACGACATGGAGGGGGCGTAGGGAGCAATTGACAAGATTTTTATGGGCCCGCAACGTTCTTTAGGCGCCGGGTCAGGTCTAGTTTTCATGATAAAAGAGGCACCGCTCTCCTGCACCAACTTGATTACTGATACGAGTTGACATTGCCAGTGACTTGTTCCGTTCTCTAGTCTGGGATACAGCCCAATAAATCCACAAAAAGACTAGATGAAAGGGAGGTGCTTATCCCAAGTTGTACTCGACTTTCGAGCCGCTCTGGCTAGCATAATTTACAACATGTCCCTGGTTTGTATCAGGGTTATTTGGGATCACGATAACATCACAAAGCCTTGAACCCGCCCCTGGCCGCATCCGAGGCTTGCGTCACAATGGGCAGTGGTGTTTTTTCCGGTCTGGGTAGAGAGGCATGAAACCGGGGCGTGAGCTCATGCATTCGTTGGGAATGCTACCTATAGATTGCCAGTTTGGCCAATTATCTCCAACACAATTATTAGACCCGCTACCTCCAGGAAACAGTTTCCCAGGAATGGTCGAATCATCCACACCTGTACGCATGCCCATTAACTCCGTTGACGTCGGGTCGTTAAACGCCCGGAGGCGACCTCGTCGAGATGCCGGGCAATCGACGGCGAAATCCCGGACAGGTGGAGTCATTCGGCAGGGCCGGGGCCGGGGCCGGGTCCGGGGCCGGCGTTTCGGTTCCCACCACACGGGACCGGCTCAGCTCTCACTTCCGCCGCTGATGGCTCACACACCAACACCGTCGTCAATCTCTTTGATATGCCCATAACGTCGAGACATTCTGTAATCTGGTCCCCCTTTCGCCGCGCTAATTTTCATGTCATAAAATCGTGGAAAGCCTCCGTCAGAAGAGGAAGGAAGAAGAAAAGAAAGGAAAAAAAAACCCCCAGGACAGAGGCTCCCTATCGTGACCGGTCCACCGAATCGGTCTTGACGCCGAAGCGAGACGCGATCCCCTCGTGAGATATCCCTCCAAAGTTGAGCCTCATCCAATCGCTCAGGTAGCGCCTCCAGCTCTCGTCCTCCGTCCCGTCCAACACGGCGCGCATGTTGGGGGTATCCGTGTGCTTCTTCCCGTCGAACAGGGCGTCAATCTCCTCGAGCGTCTTGCCCTTGACCTCGACCCAGTACCACCAGATGAAGGCGAAAAAGAGCATGTTCCACGCGCCGTTGATGATGTACAGCCAGTGCCCGATGGCCTCCAACGCCGCCGGGAACGCAAAGTTGCCCGCGATGCCCGTGACGCAGACGATGAAGCTGAACATGCTCATCCCCTGGGCCCGTATCCGGAAATAGAGCATCTGGGCGGGCACGAGGAAGAGGATGGGTATCCAGCCGAAGGAGTAGGAAATCGAGAAGACGAATATGCTAAAGACCGTGGCCCAGATCCCGGGAGCGTAGTTGGAGTCTCCGTAGAACTTCGTGAGGATGCCGATCATGAACAGCCCGATTGTCAGCCCGGCGGTGCTGATGAGCGCGACGGCTTTAGTCCCCCACTTGTTCGTGTAGTAGCTCCCGATGACGGAAAAGACCAGGGCGCTTGCGTTGAGGCCTACGTTCTGCAAGATCAAACCGTTAGCTCTGCGGGGAGGGACGTTCATCCGTGCGGGCGTGTGATGTGAGGGAACAAGCCCACTACTTACCACGAGCAGCTGGGAGCCTTCATTGTTCACCCCGGCGCTGCTCAGCATTTTCCCAATGTTGTACATGACAAAGATGTTCCCGGTCAGCATGGAGAAGAGGGCGCAGGTGGCCGTGATGATGAGCCTCTTCCGCGCTCCCCGGTTCCGCAGAACCTCCTGGCTCGACATCGGGTCCCGCTCGTACTCGATCGTTTCGTAAATCTGCCGGAACTGCAGCCGCACAATGTCGTCGCGTATGTTGCCGTTCGCGTTCGTCTGGGCCAGCACAAGCAGCGCCTCCTGCGTCCGTCCCTGGTCCATCAACCAACGCGGGCTCTCGGGCATCCACGGCAGCAGGGCGACGCACCACAGTCCCCATATGCCCTGTACGAGGCTCGGCAGGCGCCACGCCCAGGTGCTGTCGAGCCTGAAGGACGTGTAGGTGACGCCCGCCGCTACGAGGGCGCCCACGTAGAAGAAGTCGTCGAACAGGGACAGCCCCCAAACGCGGTACTCCCACGGCAAGGTCTCTGCGAGATAGGCCGAGCCGGAGATGACGGAAGCCGTCGTGCCGAATCCGATGAGAATCCGGGCCACGCAGAACATGGCGATGTGCTGCGCGGCGCCCTGTAGGATGGCGGCGAACACTGTGATCATGGCCGACCAGAACAGCCCGAAGCGCCGGCTATACACATCCGTCACCCAGCCCCAGCAGAGGCACTGCAAGTCTTGGTCAGTTTCGAGGGAGCCGGTAACGCATGACAGCTTGGGGCATCCGAAGATTCATTGTGATTCGGCATGCGTGCAGTCAGTCAAGGCATCACTCACGGAAAGAGCTCCGCCGACGTAGTTGGTGGCGATGTTGAGAGAACGGGTAGCGGTCGTCAGCTGGAAGTACTCGGTGTACTGCGGCAGGATGTTCATGCCGCCCATCATGGCGCCGTCATAACCCTGCATCTGAGACGGTGGAGAAAAGGGTTTCGACATCAGCCTGGCTTCCACGCCAAGAGTGGAAATAGGAGGGAGCTGGGAGCCAAACTCACGGCTGCGGTGATCAATGTGCACGCGAGCAACATCGCGACGTTGCCCTTCTTCGATACCGGCTGCCATGTCGGCGTTTCGAAGGGAAGGATGTTTCCCTTGGACCAGGAGCCTACCGGCGACATCTCTCACTTCTCTTCCACCTTGGGTGGGCTAAGAGGCCCTCTGGAGCGTGAAGAGGTCGCTGCGTGTTCCGATTCCGACTGTTTTTCTTCGTTCAGGCATCCGTTCTTGTGGTGTGAGAAGGACGAGAGTTCGGGGAGCGATGAGGGGCGCGGCCGAGGATTGGGTTGTATAACAGGCGCGGAGAAGGCGAATGTGCCACCAGCTCCACTGTTTTGAATTCACCAGACCTCACGCACTGCGAACTATGAAGCTTATCGCGGAGGGGAGTTGGGGCGTTTGAAGAACGGACGGTGTTGCGCAAGGAGGGCGTGTGTGTGTACATGGTAGCATCTTGGCATATTGGCATATTGACATGTTAGCATCTATCCCCTCCCCTGATCGGTGAGTTGTGGCGGCGCCACAACTCATCTCGTGGCCAAGATCTAGTCGCTTTCTTCGAGCGCCTTCGAGGCCGACCGAACCGTCGTCGTCGGTTCGAGAAAACTCATGGATGATGGCGGCGGCCTTGTTATCCCGTCGGGTGCTGCTTCAAAGTCAACCGGGACCGTTTAAGCAACTCTGTTTCATCGCACTTCTACTCCGCACGCTACCTTGAAAGGTGGCTGATTATCGGACAACTTAGACATGTTTTCCCATGTCCGTGGTTGGCTGGACTCCGCACGAGGGTTGAATGGCGTGAAGCCAAGCAACACCCCCTTTTCCTGGCGGGTTACCAGATCTGGTGATTTTACGCACCCTTGGACCTCCCGATTAGTTTAGGCCGTTTCATCATCTCTGCTGGCTCGGGACTTGACCGGTTTGTGTTGCCCGAGTTCATTGATCCAACATCCAAAACTGGGCTGCTCCGTCGACGTGACAAGCCACCGCCAGGCGTTCAATCATCCCACGACTGGTATGTCACTCGCCGTGGAAGCCATATGGCCGGAACGACGCTAATGAAACAGAAAAGAGGAAACAAGCGATTGTTTCCATTCACAAAGAGAGATGCTGGGCCACTCCAGCTAGTCTGATGGCGCCTAGCCCAGAGAGGAGTTTGGCACACAGGCCTCAAAGAGCTCATGGCAACAGTGGATACGCGCTGGCTGTGAGGCTCTTCGTTGTCGGTGAGCACGTCCACCGCCCACAGCATGTGGTCCAGAACTTGTTGCTGGGCCCGGCATGGCATGCCTGCCATGGGACTCTATCCGACCAAGATGTTGAGTGGACACGCGGCTTCATGTATCCTTGTCTCTGTCGAACGGGTGGAATCCCACTCGCTGGCCAGCTCATTCGGGTCGTTCCGTCGTCGTCGTCGTGTCATCGTCGTCGTCGTAAAGTATGGATGAATCTATGGGACCGAGTCAGAGCTGGTCGACAATCGTTCCCAGGCTCTGGGTGGTGAAAAGCAGGCAGACCACGGGGCTTGATGGTTTCCTCTGCCATTGGTCACCAGGGTCTCTGGAAGAAAATCAGCTGTTAATGGAAAAATATATTCCGACTGGGAACAAACCCAATCAGCAGCGCGTGCTGCATGTTGAACCGAGCCACAGATTCTGGGCGATAGACTTTAGGCGCCCCCGGGCTGACATGTTCTCAAACGAGATGGAGGGTTACTTGGAATGGCTGGATTGGTAGACATCAAGCTGAAAAGAGAGATGAATGTTTTTCCAAATCACAATTTGTCGCAAGCGTCTCGGTCAGGCCGAAACGATACAGACTTCAGCATTTTCGCACGTAATAGAAGACGAACGAAACGAGATGATGTTGTTAAAATCGGTATCAGCGGAGCAGACGAACCCGAGGACATGAAGCGACCCCGACATCTCGCCTACCCTGTACATCGTAGGCCATCTTAGCCTTCGAGGACGACGCCCCCTAGAAAGCTTGAGTCCTCCCACGGCACCGACGGGATATTTTTCTTAAGGCCGCCAGCTTCGATCCCCACGAGGTTGACAGTTGCGAATCCGAGCCCTGTGACGCGGAGGGCCCCCCATCATGGATGCATCCCACCGGCGGCCAGAGCCAGGACATGGGACTTCCCATAGGATGCCCTCGTGCATGCAGATCAAGAACCATGTCGTCGCCTCGGTATCCACCCACGCAGTGTGCCGGCGGGCGGCCTTGAGCTCTACTCTGCTCGGTGACACCCACATAGCCGAGATAGATGCCATCTCTGGGGATCTTTTGCGGGGGGTTCGGCGTGCTTCTCATCCGCTGCGGCACGGTCCGGCCGCAGGCCATGGTGGGACTCGGGCGGGCCCTGGGCATGCTATGCTTCTCACCAACGGCGTAGTCTCGGCGTAAAAAGGCGATGTAGATGGGCCTCACGGATAGAGTCTTGTCAAGTGTTCGGGCGCCGGAGCTTAGGAGGGAAGGGGGGCGATATCTGAGGTTCCGTTGCGCAGCATGATCTATTGCGTCCCAGTAGGTTAACGTTTATCGTAAAAATACCACAGGCCGAGATCGGGAGATGCCAAGTGCAAGATGCTACAAGGGGGGGGAGCATCCCTATTCAACAAATAATTTCTCTTACCTCAGCAAAGGGCGTACGAGTGACGTTCGCACCTGATCGCAAGGGCGTATGTGGAATCGCCACCTTGGCGCTTTATGACGGCGACAGGGCTGAGTGTAAGCTTCGGCCCATTTACCCTGATCAAGACCAGACCGGCCACAGTAGAATATGGCGTTGGTTGGGTGCCAAGGGCAACAGGGCACATGTTCGGCATCATGCCATATTCGCCGGACCGAGCGCGCCGTAGTCGGCGGGATGGGAGTCATCACATCGGAGCCGTCCCGTTTAGTCCCTATGACTGACTCTTCACCATCACACCTCAACTCAAAACTTTCTTAAACCAAAAGGGCTTTCAGGTTCCGACTTCAGAAACACACAGTTCAGGCCCTCGAACTGCTTCCCCTCGGCCAACGACCCTCGAGCAAAGTATGCCGCACAGCCCCTTCAACGTCCCCGCCACCCCAACTGTTCTTCCGCGACTAGACATGGAAGCAGCCGTGAGCCGAATCGATCCTACGTTTTGTCTTTGTCCAGAATCATGAAAACGATGGGAGAAGCCAGGTCGGCGGCTGCCAAGCTCATCGGCATGCCGACCAAGGAAGACATGACCATCCTCATCGACCACCACTACACGTCCAAGGTCTACACCTGCGGCTCCACCGTTTCCGGAATCCTGAAGATCGTTCCGCGATGCGATGTGCGATTCGACCTTGTCCGTATCAACTTGCTGGGGAGCGCAGGCATCCATCGAGAACACATCTATGTCACCACCCACAGGACGCATCTCTTCTTACGACTCGACATGCCGGTACCCGAGTCCACATATCCAACGCCGAGAGTGTACAGGGCGGGTACAACTTACACGATTCCCTTTAAATTCACCGTGCCTCACAATCTTCCGGAAAACTCGTGTCGTCACCCAGTCGAGTCGGATAGTATACGAAGCCGCCATCTCCACCTGCCGTCCAGCTTGAGGGGCTGGGATAAAGACGACTTGTCTCCCGAGATGACGATTGTAAAGTACTTTGTCAGGGCCCGGGCACTCGAACTGATTGGAGGCGAGGGAAAGAGGATCCCCGTGGTGAAGATGGAGGCAGAACATGCTCTCAAGCTCCTCACGGCGTCACCCGAGGACCCCCCGATGATCATCGCCAGGCACAACGCCCATTTTGCGCTCGAAGAAGCGAGGACCTTGCGGGGGAACATACTCTCAGGTTCCTCTGGCCGAATTACCGCCAGGTCCTCGCAGCCGGAAGCTATACGGCTCAATGCGGACGGACACGGGGCCCGGGGATCGTCCGTCCACATCGAGTTCATCTTCAAGCCGTCAACTGCAGAAGCGCTGCCCCCGGAAGTCACAGTGAACTCCGCCAAGATAATGGCACACACCTGGGGCTCGCCGCAGCCGATTCGGGACCTGCCAGAGATGGGGAGTGGCGTTGAGCCCTTCGTCCTGTCAACCCGGGTTGTCATGAACTCTGTCTCGACTGCATCTTGGACAACACACGTCGACCCTGCTGACCGAGAGACGGCCGGGAAGAGCCACAGACATGACTCTCCCGTCACGCACAAGACCTCGATGAAGATCAGCTTCAGGTTGCCGACCTTGACCCACGTCTTCCCGCCGACGTTCTACTCTTGTCTTCTCTCCCGGACATACTGTCTCACGATAGGCTTGAGTGCGGGTGGCCGCCGACTGAGGCTGATACTGCCGGTCCAGGTTGCCATGGAGCCACAAGCTGAGCACACGGAAACGTCGCCGGACGATGAACTACCCACTTGGCAGGAAGCTTGCGGATCGATCGCGCGGGGGTGTTACGCAGACGCCGTTGTTTAGTTTCGTGTGTAAATTTCACATCACCATAAGTAATATAATTCCATATCAACCTGACCTGAGGAGGGCCACGAAACGGGTTCGATGTTCGTGATCGTAACTGGAAAAGCGAGAGGAGAAGACACTGCAAGCGGCAAAACTCACGGATGGTGGCCGGGGGTCGTCTCCAAACCCCGACGTCTAGCTCCTCGTTGCGGCCATACGTGGTTCTCCAAGATTGATTCATTACCTGCATCCCTCGTATTCTCATCTACAAGGTGCCCTTCCTCCGCCTCAGCTCAACCTTTGCGTCCATCGGCGGCACCACCGTCACGCCCACCCACTGCGGTTTCGGCCGTTCGGATATCGGCTTCAGGTCGTAGTTGAGAAGCAGGTTGGCCACCACCATCTTCAGCTCGTGGGCGACGAAGAAGCGGCCGGGGCTTTGGTTGTTTCAAAAGTCACGAGTTAGCTTAGCCCTTTGGGGGGGGAGTTTGCATTACAGGAGAGTCAAGTTTCTTCAGGAACCGAGAGACAAAGTGTGTGTGCCCTTACCATGCGTGCCGCCCGTGGCCAAAGGGGAGATGGGCGTCGCTCGTCGTCACCATGCCGAGGTTCTTGAGCCTCAATCCCTCCTCCAGGCTCCTCTCCGCCTGGGGTTTCGCCTCGTACTCCTCCCTCTGCCGGCTCGTGCGGAAGGCGTCGTACTCGTGCGCGTTGGGGGTGACGTCGTCGTCGTGGTGGAGGCCCTCGAGGTTGACGGTCAGGAACGTGCCCTTGGGGAGGTGCCAGCCCTCCTGCTCGTTGGTGATGCCCTCCTCGGCGACGACCTTGCGCTCCATCAGCGTGCAGCTGAAGTTGCTCAGCCGCTGGCTCTCGCGGATGGCGCTGTCGAGGCGGTAGAGCCTCGAGAGTCCGTTCTTGGTCCAGCGGCCGCCCTCCTCCTTGAGCACGCGCGCCGCCTCTTCCCTGATGCCGTCCATGTACCCCTTGGCCGGGTCGGAGCTCAGCAGGTCGAGCACGATGCCGTGGCCGGTGATGACGGTCGTGTGGATGGCGGCGAACTGGATGGGCAAGAGTCGCTTCGAGATGACGTACGGATCGAGCTCGAAGCGGTTCCCCTCCGCCTTGGCCATGCGGATGTCCCACGTGATGAAGTCCTCGGGCGCGGCCCAGGTGTCGTAGGCCGGGTCGCCGGCCTCCTTCTTGGCCATGTCGTCGAGCCGCTTGCGTATGACGGGCAGGCTGTGCCTGGCGGCCTTGCGCCACAGCCACCAGTTGGGCAGTGCGATGAGGGGCCCGAGGACGGGCAGCATGATCTGCGGGACCATGTGCAGGGCGAAGCAGTTGAGGATGACCTGGTCGACAAAGGAGACCATGGCCTTGCAGAAGTCCTTGTTCCGACAGGTGCCCTCGCCGACGAGGATGCGGTTCGTCACGGGGGGCACGATGGTCAGCCAGGCGTCCCACAGGCTCAGCGTCCTCCAGTTGTCCGTGTCGGTGCCGAAGGCCTCGTCGACGGCGACCGAGACCTCCTCCTCGATGCCGGGGACCAGGGAGCCGAGGTGGCGCGCGAGGCTCCTGTGGATGACGCGCGTGTGCCACACGTCGTCGGCGTAGACCTTGCCGAGGAAGTTGTAATCGCTGTAGAGCACATCGTTGTGGGCCTCGTGCGCGGAGACGGCCGAGTCCGGGTACTCGAGCAGCCACTTGGTGAGGGATCGCGGGATGATGATGTCGGGGGCCCGGCTCGCGGCGGCGGGGACGACGAAGGCGCGGTTCTGCTTGTTGTACTGCGTTTCCGGGGCAATGCGCGTCAGTTGCCGGGGCTTCAAGGACGAAAGAAGAGGGAGCGAGGGAGGGGAAGCGGATAGACAAGACTCATTTAAACCCGGACCGGTGCCCGGATGAGCAGTGTGGTAACGGTATGCAGTGTGCGGTATGCAGTGTGCGGTGTGTAGTATGCGGTGGGTAGTATGCGAACGAACGAAACGAACCTTGTGGTAGCCTTCAATGACCCAGTCGCGGTAGCGAAAGACGTAGTAGCAAAAGTTCTTGACTCCCGCGACGGTGCCCTTGCCGTAGCCGACGACGGGGATGTTCTCCGGGTACGTCGGCTTCCAGATGTGGTCGAGCACGAGGAGGCCGACAAAGACGAACAAGATGGAGCCGAAGACGCGCCCGGGCGTCAGCGACTCGGTGATTTGGGCGTGGAGGCTGCCGGCCATTCTCGCGAGCAGAGCAGCAGACAAGACGGACGGAGAGACGGACGCAGAGACGGACGCAGAGGGAGGACGGGCTAAGCAGACTGGAGCGGCGGTCCGGGGCTTCTAACTGGTTGTACCGGGCATTGTAGTTTCTCTATCTCTTTCTCTGTGTGTGTGTGTCTCTCTCTGTATCTCTCTCGAGTATGTGTGTGTGTACCAACAAGGACGAGTGAGACGGGAGCGAGATGTTAGGAAGCTGAGAGAGAGCGCGGATGGATGTCTTGGAGTTGCATTGTGGAAAAGGGAAAAAAAAGTCCGGAGCTTTCCCCAGCTCCAACACACGCTTCAGGAGTCGAGAATTGGTAATTCATGCCTAGGCCGCGCCCTGGCTTCAGGCGTCGGGGGGTTCATGACGCGCTGGCTTGCATGGATGGCATGGCATGGCGTCCATCTGCCGTGCCGCTTTCATCCTTGCAAACCACTCCAACTATTCGTCCCATTCTCTGTGCTCTGTACCCTGTACCTCCGTCATCTATCCAACAGTCAGCCCATCAGTCAGCCCATCAGCCCATCACTTCACCACCTCCCTCGGAGAACACCTCGATGGTTAAGGTCCTGAGGGATGTTTGCTCGCTACCCGATCTCTCTCTTTGCTCCCAAGAGTCTCATTGGAAGCTAGCGAGCCTGCTCAAACAGTACGCACACACACACACACACACACACACCCTGTAAATCCCTCCGTCCCTGGGGGCACGACTCAGCACTAACAGCAGAAGGCCGCCTCTTGGGTGTAGGTCGGCTAAGACACCACACGGCGCGCCGGGAGCTTCAACGAGATGGCACGTACCTGAAACAGGTCCCAGCGCGTCGAACCCTGCTGGACAGGGTTAGGCCCACTGGCGTCGTCTCCACCGTCACGTTCCTCTCAGGTGAAGCTCTCATGAGACAGATCGTCAGTGGCTTGGATGGGACGTGTATTTGGCCAACATGTCATGTTTGCTCACGGTTGGGCGATGACATGGCACCGAGACTCAGCAAACTCTTATTCTAATACATCGTTTTCCCCCTCTGTACTTACAATAAGAGTCCTAAGGACCTAGTCTTCCAAGGAAATAACCCATCGCAGTTAACACGATAAGACTTACACGTGATGGCAAACTATTTTTCTTTTAATTGCTAACATCCCAGAGGATGTATTACTCAGACTTGATTCTCAATAATTCCATGGCTTGTCATCCCGGGTGACACTTTGTCGCCATGGCAGGCGAAGCCGTTCATTCGTGTCTTCTCCCCTCATCTCACTCACCCCAGCCGAAGCTTTGCGACCCTCCCGCGCGATCCGGACGCCCAACAGACTCGGCCTGGAAGGCACTCGACGCTGTCAAAGGAGCCCGTATCAAAGGTCCTCCACGTCCTCCCGCTGTCGAGTGTGATATCGGACCCGGAAGGACCGACGGCGACGGCCACTCCGCACAGCCCCGGCGCCCATGCCGCTCCCGATCGGTAACCGCCCGGAAACACCTCCGATGCCGTCCACGTCTCTCCGCCGTCCTCCGACCAAGCTGCCGTGTGAGCCGAATCATTCGCCGCGTTGAAGTCGCCGCCCGTCGCAATGCCGTGGACCGCGTCTCTGAAGCGTACCGAGAACACCCCGGCCGACGCACCGCCGGCAATCGCACTGCCTGATGCCTCCCATCGGTGTCCGTCCGGACTCCGGAAGACTCTTCCCGGGTCGACGCCGCCGGACGCCAGATACCACCGCCCCGCCGCCGTCGAGATGCAGGTCCCGCTGGCGGCGAACCCGAACTCCCCTTCCAACGCGGGCGCCATGCCGCTGGGGTCCACGAGGTTCCACGACGCGCCGCCGTCGCCCGTCTCCATCAGCCGAAACTTGCCGTCGACCGGGTCGCTGACCGCAAACCCCCTCGCGTCGTCCTCGAAGTCGATGCAGTTGAAGAAGGCGGCCGGCTCGTCGTTGGTGAAGGTCCGCGTCCACGACTTGCCGCCGTCGGCGGTGATGTAGACGCGCGAATCCGTGCCTTCGCCGATGGACAGGATCACGGCCTTCTCGGCCGAGAACGCCTGGACGTCGCGGAACTGCAGCTCGACGTCGTCGCCTGTGAGCTCCGGCCCGACAGAGTCCCAGGACGCGCCGCCGTCGATGGTCCGTAATACAGTGCCCCCCGTCCCGGACACCCAGGCGATCCTGTCCGAGACCGGGGACAAGCCTCTGAACTGCTGCTGGCTACCCGTCGGCAGGATCTCCCAGCTCAGGTTAAGGTTCCGAGGCGTGACGATGCCTCTTGCTGTGAGAGGCGAGGCGCCGGCAAGCGTTGCCAGGCCACATGCGAGAAGTTGGGCCAACATGATGGCTAGAGTTGCTTGCGACAAAACAACCCGTGCTCTAGAGTGATGAAGCTATCCAACACAACCCGTGAACTCGATCGACACCGAGGGGCTTTGTCTTTCGACGTGCAAGGCGGGGTTGTCGTAAACCAGCCCCCTCATTTTGCAGATAACCAGACATCAACATCCTTTCCGCAGATCATGGACGACCTTCCATTTCGGGCCATCCGTCTAGCACTTATTCATGGTCCTACCCCACAGAACTGCTTCTCCCATGATCCCGGGTGTTTGTGTTCTGGCGTTGGCCGTCTCTGTGGTCCCTCTTCTGACAGAATACCGGGAAGCTTCAACTGCCCCGGGCGTGGCGTGACACATCGAATTCGTCTAGTAGCGCAACCGAGAATTATTTCTTTACTTCATTTCCTAACCCGTTTACTGATGGAGGCATGCAGTGCCACGAATCTGCCTTTGTCCAGAACCCCATCCCGCGTCCCTCCTCCAACAGAACTTCTAAACCCTCCCGCCTGTCAACCAACTAAATGCAGCCTGTGGTCGAGAGGCCAGGAAGTTCTAAGCAGTCATCTTGGAAATGGTCCTCTCTAACCGGGTCGGCAGCAACGATGCACTAAATGTGTTAGCCCCCGTCGCATCGTCTTCTTGCTTCTTCTTGTCTATTGGGTTGCTTACCGCGTTGCCGTCTACGCGTTTGTTAGCTATACCCATGTATTGATAAGAGAGAAATTGTCGACTAACCCATATACCCTTGGTCCGCACACGCCTGTGCGGTCCATTGGACATTCACCCGCTGTTCCATTGGAGGAGCATTTGGGCTGAGGTCCTGGACCGAACAGTAGCACTTCTTCAAGACAACCTGTGCCGACGCCGCCGTCGACAACATCAGGGCGCTGGAGGATGTCAGATATTTCATCGCCATAACGATGGGCTGGTTCGGACTCACATGACTGTTAGTAGCTTCGTTGTAGATGCCATTGTGTCGTGGGTGCTTTGTGTAAATGTTATGCTTGATGGTGGTAGTGATGCAAGTTGACAGAGAGCCGGCGTGACTGAGTCTGATGGGTATGGCTGACCTTATATGAATCTCCGTGAGCCACCCCCTAGGACCATCTGACTGTTGCATGGTAGTGCTACATGTTGACAGAGTTTTGAATTCCTCGGCATGCGATATTCAGAAATTGGATCAGAGACTCCCGAAAGCCGCGTCCGAAGACATCGTGCTGATCTTGAGTCGGCAGACAATGGTTTGGCAACGCCAAGGCCGACAAAGTTTAAAGACACTTAATCTGACTTCGGAACAGTCTGTTCATTCTCGGATGTAGCTATCTCGATTACTTGAATCGCCCTGAGACGGCATGTTGGCGATTGCACTAGTGAGTTATAATTTGAGTCAAACGTGGCTGAGCTGTTGACTTACAGAGCCATCTCCACTTTGGCTCTACTGATACTCTATTTTTATCTGGCATTGCATCTGATGCACTAAAGCAGAAACTGTCAACCCAGCCCTGGAGGCTACTGTAGGTATTGTAGCAGTAGTAGTCTTAGTGACACAGCCCTCCTAGCAGCTATCCAGGAGAGGGCTTTCCAGCTCCTTACACAAATGGGATATTAGCCTCACGTGATTGGCTACTGCCCTTTACTGGAGGCATCTTGCTGTAGAGGGGGTATTGCGATTGTGCTATGACTGTTTAAACTTCCTCTTGGCGAAGTGACTGTTCTCTCACGTGCTCAACTCTCATGGTTAATCATGCTTTCACCAACCCCTTTTCTCGGAAAAGGCTTCCGAAGCTGTACTCGTGAGGAAAGAGGTCCCATATCACACCATCCATGTAGGCATAAAGAAGAATCGACAGTGGAATGCATGGATAGGAATTCGACACGTGCACTTTTGCTCCCAAGTTTGCAAACCATGACACTTTGAAGATGTGAGGACAGCACGCCAGAGATCTTTTTTATGGATTTCAAGAGCTCTTGCGCTCAAGCTTTTGGCCTTTTGAAGTATATTCTGTGCGAGTAGCGAGTTGGTGTGATGATCTGCCGTCCTCATCTGGGGAGGATTCACAGTGACGCAGATCTTTCGCAAAGGCTGCCCTCGGATGCTGGAGAGAAGACCCAAGCTAGTCTCAGGCAAAACACCAATAAGTTAGATGGTATGGTTCAACATCGTGGTCTGGTGTCACGACATCGACATCTGAACGAGTGAAGAACTGGCTTTGGCAATGATAAAAAGGTGATGTCGGATTGTGGGTCTCATCTGCACACAAGACGAACGCCTGGAAGACGGGAGGCTCCGAAAAGCTAAATCAAGTGAGCTCGGAAGTCTCCTGCAACACCGATGTTGATCTAATGACAGGCATGCTGGCCGCGGAACACTCCTATAGGAGTTGCGATCTTCGGCAATTATTGACACTGGTTACTGTGGTTTCTGAGGGTGTTGGAATCATAGGCCAGATTCAGATGCCCGCAGGAACTACCACGGACTGGGCCTCTGCTGCAACTCGAGCTCCCGGACATACGGGGGCGTAGATGGTGTGATCGGCGACATTCGCATGAACCAGATCCCTGCTGGACCGCCGAGTCTGGCAACATCGTAAACCGGGCCTGTCGCCCTCAGTTGGTCGTCCAGATAAGTGGCCCGCGGCTGGAGGCCCCATAGGCCTTTCGTCTTCCGTTCGTTCGGCATTACTATCACCGATTGAACAACTATTTCTTCACCCTCGCGGAAGGCCGCATGGTATATAGGATCCTGAAGTGTCATATTGACAGGACGGCTGCAACAACAGTAGTTGAAGACGACTTCACGCAGTGTCAAGCATTCGTTTGTCGCATTGGGCATCATGCACTTTTTCAAATGAACCGGAACCAATGCCATCTACAGGTATACTTCAAAGACTTTGTGATGAGCACCATACGTCTAGGAATGAGAGAGTGAACAGTGGTTGATCTTTCTAAGATCTATTCTACACGATGGTTCGGGTTGAAATACCCGTGAGATCGGTCACGTGTCACCTTCGCGTGACTCGTATCATTCAACGTGACCTACGAGGCAGTTCTGCTTCACGACAGACTTGCAGTGCTCTTCGCCAACAGGCGTTCCTCTTTGGCGAGACGACTCATGAGTGCAGACAACCCAGCTCTCCAGCTGTGGCCACCGTCATTTAACACGAACCCAAGATAGGCAGGTCAACGACATTGGAGACAAGCTCATTCAGCGGCACAGCAAAGCAACGCACCAATCACTTCCAAGGTAACAGGGACTACTATCACGGGATCAAGTCCGGTTTTGATCTCGTTGCGCTGCAGGGACGCCATCGCCGCTTTAGCCGCCTCGCTAATTCTAACAATCTCTCCACGTAACTGCAGCGCTAGCCATCAACGGAGGACACGACGCCGCAACCCATATTTACAAGGGCCAACGAGAACTATTGACTTAGGCAGCCAGCTTCCGCTCGAATATGGCCATCCGGCCGGGAATTCGGAGGCGGGGCCGGTTACCAACTAAGGAGGTATAAAGACGTGACTGCATCCAGGCTGCGACCTGCCGCCGTTGTGTTCTGTCCAGTACTCGCAGGATAACACGTTCACAATGGCAACCTTACACCTCGACTCTGCCAGTGAGGCTATCTTGTCTGATCCAAACTTCGAGATCATCACTACTTTAGCCTACTCCACCGGGCTGCCAACAGATCCTCGAAACAAGGACACAACAGCACGGCCTGTATGCTATCTCCTTCAGTTCGGCATAGACAGACTCCATGCCGCCGCTACGGACTTCTCTTGGCCCAGGGTCTTGCAAGAGCTAGAGCAAGAGAACCAAGCGCAAACGGTGGCCAAGAAGATCGAGTCACACATGATCTCCGCATTCTCGGACGCGGCTTCAGACCCGGGCAGACGATTCATCGTACGTCTGGCGTTCAAGAAGGGGGGAGAGCTCCAAATCATGGCCGGCCCACGACCCGTTAATCAATCCATGCCGATGTATCCGACTTCTCTCGGGAGTACCCGAGACGAAACGATCTCAGCAATACCGGTTTACGTGGACTACCTGCCCACGAGTCCCTCCCTGTTCACAAAGCACAAAACCACCCATCGCAAGCCGTACAGCACAGCCTGGGCACGGGTCGGACTCGATGAGACGACCTCGCCGGCAGAATGCGACGTGCTCTTGCATAATCACGAAGGGCACGTCACCGGTGCAGTTTTCAGGACGGCCTACTTCTGGCGCGAAGGCGCATGGGTGACTCCAGGGAGTGAGAGCGGGTGCAAGCTTGGTGTTTCGCGACGATGGGCCCTGGAGAACGCGAAAGTCAAAGAGGGAGTGGTGTTGGCCTCGGGAATCGAGGAGGGAGAGCTCGTCTGGCTGAGCTCGGCGGTCGGCGGCTTTACACAAGGTCTCGTCACGCTGGTGCGGCCGAAGCAAAGATCGTAAACTGGATATCGGGTCCCTACCCCAGTGTTCAGATAAATCAGAGATCTGGGGGCCATAAAGATTTGTCTCCTGTGGTGATTACCACTCAAGGCGGTCTCCAACGCGCTTCAGGGCTCCTGGCTTGAGTGATGTACGAAAGTTTACATGTTGCAGATATGAGAACCCATCTATTAATACGCGCTTTATCTATTAGTTGTGTTCCAAAAGTCAGACCAGCTGTGATGCGAAGAAATTCTCAATTACAGCGGCAGTATTTCAACTCATGGTAACCAGTCAATTATCTGTTAATAACAGCGGAGGTAACTGAATTTCTTCCACTGGATTAATGGTAGTTAGGTTGAGGCTGGTCACTGTTGTGTATCGCCGGCGACCGTCCGGGTGACGGTCCGGCGCGGGTCCTGAATTAGCCCCTGAGAAGCGGGATGCTGCCTGGTCTATCAGCTCCTCGGCAGTCAAACTCCTTTTTCTTGGTGAGCTATTGGTGTCTAAAATGCTTGCTTGGCTGCCATGCTGTCAGCAACGAAATGCCTCGGTGTGGCTTTGGACTGCCCTGCTCTTGGACCCTCTCCCAGCTACATCGATCTTACATGCATGCAGTCTTGGCTGGCGTGGGGTACTTCCACGCCCTTATGCAACATGGTTTTGACATTTCACCCCAGCCATTGGCGGAAGGATCGCATATTTAGCCAGAGAGGTCTCTTGGGGCGGCGGGGATGATGAGTGAACTCACCTCACCACACATACCGCCTTGGGGCATGCACATATTGTCATCCATATTCTGGATCAATTATACCAAGTAACAAGTCCTCAATCCCTCCTCTCAAAAAAGAATAAAAGAAAAAAGCGCCATGCAAACTGCAGTTTCTACCGCAATGGATCGTCCGAACAAGACATCCGCCCCAGGAGATATCACGATCCGGACACACCGCCCAGGTGACATGGGTTACATCACGCATCGACACGGAACAATCTACTGCAAAGAATTCGGTTTTAGCGAGCGCTTCGAAGCTTACGTCGGCAAGATTACGTCAGACTTCTTATTCAACTACGACCCTCTCATGGAGCGGTGCTGGCTCGCCGAGAGAGACGGGGCATTTCTTGGGTGCATCATGCTCATCAAAGACCGAGAGGCGCCGGCGAACGCGAGACTGCGATGCTTCCTGGTGGAAGAAGCTGCTCGAGGGTCTGGACTGGGAACCAGGCTAATCAAGCTCTGCATCGACATGGCACGGGAGATTGGGTACGAGCGTATTACGTTGTCGACTGACAAGTTGATGGCCACTGCCCGTCGACTGTACACGAGTTTCGGATTCGAGTTGAAGGCTACCAAGGAACATGAAGACTGGGGAGAGAGGCAGGTGGGCGAAATTTGGGAAATGAGATTGCGTTGAGTTGAAGTGATGGTTTTACAATGTACAGACTCTCAAGACTTTGATCAGAGGCAAAGCGAGAATAATGAAAGGGATCATTGTTTCAAGATGGCTCTGATTTTTGGAGTCCCAGAAGAGCTTTTAACTTGAGACCGGCTTCGGGCATCTAGAGAATCTTTGTCTTTATCACTAAAGCAAAACAATTAAGTAAATAACAAAGTGGACTTTGCGTTAAAAAGGTAGTAAATTCACAAAGAGACCAGCCATCAAGGTTCAACAGAAGTGAACATCTTGATGATCAAGCCAGGCTGTTTTGCTAATACGCTTAGGAGTGTGATGGAACCATTCCAGATACTTGTCCAAATATCAGGGAACCAACAATTCCCTACCCTCTAGCTCATATCTACTGGTGTCCTGGTCTAACGTCTTGTTAAATATGCCATCACTAGGACTGGTGGGATCTCTGGAAACAACACAGGGCCTGTCTTTTGGAAGAAGCACTACTCGAGGGTTTCACATCACTGGCCATGATAGATTCCCTCTTTCCTAAAGAGTCCTGAACTGGGCCCAGTCAACGTCACGTGCGTTCGGAGTGTCTCCTCCGGCCAGAGCATCACCTGGGCTACTGGGCGCCTAAGGCGCACATCACTTGGTGAAGGCCTGGATCACCAAATCACGTGTTCTGGAGGCATCTACACATCGTTCTTGCCCTTCTCCTGCCGAAGAAAAGAGTAGGAGAGAGATAAGCGAGGCGCTAGCGTTGGTGTGGGCACGTCTGTTGACGTCCTTGACTTCATTCTCACTTCGCCAGCACCCGCCATCGTCCGGATTTCTTCTCCCATAAACAAACCCTCCCTTACCAAACAACCTCATCAAACAATTCCGAACCTGGCCTTGAGTCGTCCGAAAAAGGCCCTTTGTCAAGTCTGCCTTTGGCAGGCATCCGATCTTCTTCTGTTCTCTCTTTCAAATTCGTTCGTCCACGCACCTTCGACTTTCATCCCCACAGTTGTCAGACAAGATGGGGGCACTCAACAAGTCTTTGCCGTCCTTCCGTTGCCTCGTCTTTTCAATCCTTCTGCTTTTCTTCCAGACTCAATCGGCTTTTTCCGGACCCCTTTACATCCGCGACCCTTCACCAAGAGCTGCCTTTGTAGCCCTCGTGTCTCCGAACCAGCAGGACCAAATGGTTGCCTCGGTGGTACAGCTCGAGCAGCGATTCAACAGGAAATACTGCTACGACTGGGTCTTCTTCAGCTACGAAGACCTTGGGGAAGACTTCAAAGATGCCACCTCGAATGCCACTGCCAGCACTGTCACATACAACCTGATCCCCCAGCAACATTGGTCGATTCCCGGATCGGTTGACGCTGGTCGCTTTGAAGCTGGTTTGTCGCGCACCTAGGGGGTTGACGCCGACACGGCCGGGCTTCGAGCTGCCCACCACAAGAGCCGCTGGTCTGCTGGTCTATTTGCAAGGGAGAAGCGTCTCCAAGCCTATGACTGGTTTTGGATGGTCGAGCCTGGCGTAAGTTGGCTCCCGTCTTTCTCTATCATCTCCTTCCACACCCCCCTGTTACCTTGGGCTAATGGCAGCCGGCTATTCGTCCAGACGCAGTTCATGTGCGACATCAATGTCGATGTCTTCCGCCTCATGAAAGAACGTGGCATTGCGTATGGAGTCAACAAGGCACCCCATCAGAATATCGATGATTCGAGGCTGTTGTGGCAGAGCACCAAGTCGTTCATCATCAAACACCCTGAGCTGGTTCGGCCTACTGCCGACATCACTTGGATCCTGAGCGATGACGGCAATCTGAGCAAGCCCAGCGTTTCTTCCGACTACTACGTCGATCACTCGGACGAGACGGAAGTCGAGCGCGACTTTCACTTGAAGACTAGGCCCTGCAGAGCCAGCGGACCAGAGACTGAGGGCGGTGTACGACCCAGTATTCCCCATGAGGCTGATCCTGAGCAGTTCTTCCCCAATTTGGTCGCGAGTGATTATTCTGCCTGGCTTCCCTCCGCCTACGAGCAGTGCGGTGCAAACACTCCCATCGAGATCGGTAACCTGAACCACTTCCGCGGTCTCCAGCACAGTTCCTACTTCAACCACCTTGACGACGCCGGCGATTTCTATTACGCCAACACTGGCAACGTCCCCGTCCACTCTTTGAGTGCTACCATGTTCCTCCCTCGCGAGAAGTTCTGGCTCCCCGGTGATATCGTTTGCGAGATGCGTGGCCTCCAGAGTTGCCCTTCCGTGACGGGTTTCATTTCCGATATCGATACCGCTGACGACTCGACCTTCCTGACTGACATCTTTGGCAGTTCCTGGTTCCAGTCGTACGAGGGCAGCCAGCTTTCCGTCTTCCACCGCATTTGGGCAAACTTGGCCTGGGGAATCGCTCGACAGAACGCCATCCCTGCTCCACAGACTGGTCACACCGCTCTCGACGAGCGCAACTTCAAGATGTACAAGCCGGAGCGATACCCCGTCGATGTCAACCTGGGCTGGTACTCGCTGGAGGACACCTGGCGCTCGTGGTCCATCGACCGCACCAAGTGCTTCTTGACAGCTTTGGGATGGTAGGTCGGCCGTGAGGCCGACATCAGGGGGCCCTAGGGTTGATCATGAGACCTGAGAGTTTTCAAGGATCGTGAATGAGCAAGGGACGGATGAGGACTTTCGTAGTCGGGATTATGTTTGTTTCGCTGCACTATTTGACCTACAGAGCTTCTTCTACTAGCACCGCGTAGCCATCAATCGAGAATGACTGATGATTCATACCTACCAATCGTCTCGAAAAGGCTGTCGTCGTCTACTTGTGACATCTACCTTTCTTGACTTGCGCAAGGGCGGTCCCGTACTTGCCTCATTTCTCCGGGCCGTCGTAATCCCATTATGAACTGTCGTCAGGCACTCTGTCACCAGTTCAGCCGCCTCTTAATTTTAGACGCTATGTAATTTAGTAGACCACGAACCAGCCATATGCCCCTTATTAAATTGTTGTCCAAGGGGCTTACAAACAGAACGTTCTGGTCTCCAGTGATCCTTGGGGTCTATGGCTATGTGGTAAGTCAAAAATCTCGGCCCAATGTCAAAACGGCCGATTATGTTTCATGTGTTTATGGTGAAACTTTGAGAGGCAGTTCTCTGTTTTATTGCCTTCCTTCATTCCAGAAGGATTCAAAGCCGGTGACGAGAAGCAGGAGCGTCGAGGATCCATCTCTCTCTCTTCGGCTTCTCGTCAAGTAAGTAGGCAGCAATGATGGGGCCCGATCTTGAAACTGGAGCATAGCAGAAAGATCACAAGCCTTTGATACAAGAACTGCGGTTTGGGTGTCTTTTTGCAGCGCAACAACTCCCATTTTTTAGTCACTCGGCAATGGTCTTGAAGGGCCTCATGACCATACCGAGGGTCATGAAGACTAAGAATTCTTCGGTCTGGATGTTAACATCAGCTGAAGAAAAGATATTTGTTGTAAATTCATGTTCTTCTCTCAATTCTGTCTTGAAGTTGGATCTGAGCTATGCTTCTCCCGATTTCCCACCGCATTCGAAGCACACATCTGGCCTACCCAGAAGTGAGAACAAGTACATTAAATGCCGTACTGAACAGTCATGTCCTTTTCTCTGGACCTTTCCTCCATAAAATCCCCTTCAATTCCCTGGAATTCTTCGTCTTCTTTGACTTTGCGATACTCCATTCTTTCGATCAGCTGCGAGTCGTCGAGATCACAGATAATCAACGTGGTCCTCTTCATCCCGTCATCCCCATGGTAAAAGTACTGGTCGGCATAGCAGGTGATTCGGCCGCGGTCAACAATGGTGGTGATTGGGACCGTTATGATCCGTGCATGCACCTGATGTTCTTCCTTGAAGTAGGAGACCAACTCCTGTTTTCCCTTGAGAATACCCCCGATGTTCGTTGTGTCGAAGACTAGGGTGATGTCCTCGGTGAACCTGTCCAAATACTCATCGACTTCGTCTTCGTCGATTTGTCCAGGATGTACTTGAAGTTGCTTTCCAGGGCTGGTCGAAGCGGGGTGTCTTGGGAGTCTCCGCGCATCTCAGCAACGAAGCGCTCAAACTTTTCTTGGCTACTAATGTCCATGGTGGGCGACCTTCAAGTTTGTTAGTCTTTGGAGAACCACATGGTAAAAGTTTCCTGCAACTTCAACTTACCTGAGCTGAACTAGGAATTTGCCGGGGTCTACTTGTCTGAGGGCTTGGTTGTTGACGAAGTGGTGAGTTTTCCTGAGAATAAGCAGGGGAAGTACCGGGTTTTGTAGAGTGGGAGATGTGTTGGGAGCACGGAAAATAGCCCAGGCAAGAGCGGCTCGAGAGGGGCTCCTGCCTAGGTCAACCACCCAGGTTGAGAATAAACTCCAAGGCAGAGACTTTTCGTTCCAGCTGCGGCGTCTTGAATGCTATGGAGTCACGGAAAAAGATGTATGAATACGGCCTGATGGAACATCCTGTTCCATGCGTCAATGCCAGGCAATTCTTTGTGGGAAGGTAGGCCTAGGTTCGTCCTCGCTCCGATGATATTCTGCTTAAAATAGCTTGGGCGGAATACAAGTAAGGCCTTTCTTTGACTATTTTGACATATCATCAACTAGTAGGTCCGATGGTTTTCTTAACAAGGAACGGCGGGGTTGTCTGAAGCAACTATGAGACAGGATTGATAATCGGATACCACAACCAGCTAGTTTTCTCTGAAACCAAACAAGCGCCTTCTCGTAGAGGATGAAACCATCATGAAAAGAACACTGAGTGATGATTTACATCTCATTATGCAGCTAGCCTCTCAGCTTCCTTTCGGGGTGCAGTCTTCAGTGTGTCGGTTTCACCATCGTGAATACGGCACCCCCGCGACGACGCAGACCCCAGGGTAGAGAAAGATGGCTGGTAGAGAATCCCAGGCTTTCAGTCGTGGGCTGCCTTCATTTCCAGCGCGTCGTCAGGGGGTTCTAGAATCTACAAGTGAGATAGCAAGAATCGTCATCAGAGGCACAAAAAAATGTTTAAAAACTCAATGTTAATTCCTTTTGGGACAACTGCAAATCCAACGAGTGGAAGGTTTGATTGGAGAACCGGAGCACCCGGCGGCCGGATCAACCAACGGTTCTGTGGCACAAGCCGTCGATTTTCTGGGTCAACCTTTCGAACTTGCCTGCTCATCAGCATCACGGGGCTAGTGTATGCTGAGACTGATAGCAAGAGCAAGATACTTCAGTTCATGATGTACCCTTTTCTTGCCAAAAATGGCTTGCTATCAACTGAGAGATTGATCTGAAATCGGTCATGAAGGCTGCTCTGAATATCATGCGTTGTGTAGGGCTTAAGCTTCCCGGCTGAAACCAAATCTGTCAAAGATTGTTGTGGAAGGTCCATTTCATACTCATCTCCAAGACTCTTTTAACATAAAACACTCGGGTCTCCCGCTTGTCGATGGCAAGTACGTACGAATAACCTTCTGCGGTAATTGGCTCACTATGAAGTCACGCGCATTAGCAGGACATCGCAGAGGAGTCCATGTGTTCAAGTCTATCTCCGTGTCCTATCTTTTTCAGTGCTGGCGCCATCCATGTTGCTGTTGCTCAGATGCGATCTATCAGGTGCATAGCATCTGTCTTGGTCTCCTCGATAGCGATCTCCATCTTATCCTTGTCTCCATCGTGCTGCATGACATCATCGGTATTGTCTCGAATATCAATGCGCTTGATTTGATGGCGATCGTCGAGATCGATGACGAAGACCTGATGAGACTCGAAGAAGTAAGGCGTTTGTTCAGCCTTGACTCGAGCCATCCAAAATGTGGCAGCATAGCACGTAACTCGGCCTCGGTCGACAAGGAGAAGCTTGTGGACGGTCGTTTGGCCGCTGGCAACTTCCCGCTTGAGTTGCTCTACAACGTAGTGTTGGTTCCTGTAGATGTCCCCCGGGCCGCGAAGCCTGAGGAGAAGCTTTACATCTGGTCTCAAGTGTTCTTGGACCCCCGGCCAATTTTTTTTATCGACGCAATCAAAGAAGTGTCGAATCTTGCCCTCGATGGCTCCTCGCAGTGCGCGATCGCGAAGCTCGCCGTTGATCTCGTCAGCGAAGAGATTGAGGGCTGTTTGACCATGGTACGCCATCTTTATTGGATTCTAAAGGAAGAAATGTTAGAAACAGCAACACGAGAGAATCCAAGGATGCACTTACGACCCGGGTATGTGTGTCAAATTTCGAAGTGCGTAAGATGAGATGACTTGATATGCTTGAGTTGACTCAGGTCGTCTTCCCCGTTAGCCCAGAGTTGATGTGCCTGGAATTGTTTGATATTTTGTCGAATGATGAAGATTGAGTCCAGTCGAAGATAACAGTACCGAAAGACCGGTTGAGTGTTGGATGGGTGAAGAGGTGAAGAAGTGGATGGGTGCAAAGAAGAGAGAGAAGAAGGGTTTTTATACGAGGCTCTGTTGCTAAAGAGTGATGATTTGGAAGGTGCTGCTGGACTTTGACTTGTGAGGAAAAGTGCTGGGGGCTTAGGGATGTGTATTTCGACTCTTTTCTCCTGAGTTTCATCAAAACTACATTCGGGGAAGTCTTTAGAGGGTTTCAAGAGCATTTGGAAGACCGTGGCAAGAAGAGAAGCCATCGCAATGGGCTGTTACAATTGCTACACCAAGAAGGTGCCTTCCTTCCTGAGATTTCGACCCAACAGACTTTTTGTTTTCCCGTGGACAAAGAAAATCCGCAATGGTAGGCATCACCGTGTGCAGTCACCTGGAAGATGGGGCAAAGGTGCGCGTTTGAAGACTAGACTCGGCGCAGAGAATGTTGTTGAGGAGATTGCATGGATGAAACATTATGTCAAAAGAACTGTTTACCAGGGAGGAATTCTCTGATTTCTATGATCGTATTTGCCTTGGCGACACTGGAAAAGACTCCGTTAGTGTTCCATTCAAAGACTTCCAAATGAGACCCGCCAAACGCTCCCGCGACGGCGACGGCGACCGGGCGTCGGGGGCAGGGAGCCCCACGTCCGTCCGGCCCAGGCTTACCGAGAGAGGTATAGCCGTAATCACGGCCGAGGGAATCCCCCGCATTCGTCCGTGAGGTGCGGGTTGAGTTCGCACCGACAGACAGTCTGGAACTCTCAATCCGTACCGTAGCTTGATTAGGGGCGGTATGACGTTCTCGGAAGACAGGGACAGTGAGGACGACGCTCGATCCCCCTACGCACTCTACTCTCCCTTCCCCCTTTTTAAAGCTCTCAACATTCTCACGGACCGGGAGCGAGCCGCTCGGGGTTTCAGAGCATCTTCCAACTACACATCTCTCGATTTCAACTCATTCATTCATTCATTCAACGATGCCGAACCAGATCTCCAAGCAGTGGTACAAGGACGACTACCTCATCTCCACCGACCGGTCGCTCCTCGACCTCGGGGCCATCAACGACGCTTTCGACTCGGAGCTACTGTGGTGGACGAAGCGTGTGTCGGAGGACGCCCTACGTAGGATTGTTGACAACTCGCTGTGTCTTGGTATCTACAAGCTCCCTGGGTCCACCGCCGATATCGCAGGTATGTCACATACGTCCCCCCCTTGTCGCCCCTTCACTCCGGTGTGCTCTGTTCCGACTGGCAGTACCTAGGCAAAAAGGGCCCCGAGCTCGTGGGTCTCGCTCGCATCGTCACGGACTATGTCACCATTGGCTACCTGGCCGACATCCACGTGCTGCCCTCGCACCAGGGCAAGGGCCTGGCTCCCTGGCTGATGGAGTGCCTAAACGAGATCTTGGACGAGTGGCCGGACCTGAGGCGCTTCCTGCTCTTGACCTCGTCGCCCCAGGCGAGTAAGCTGTACGAGCAGGCGTTGGGAACGTTTGAGTGGGGCCAATCGCACTCAGGGAAGCTGTATCTGCTCGAGAAGCGAGGCCCCATGATGCCCGATGGCCCGGCGGACGCGGACGACGAAGACTGAGCTTGCATCTGGGCGGGAAGATTTGCATTTGGGGTATTGGCTGTGCTCGAGCGGATGGCTTACACCTTGACAGAGGTCTTACCGTACGCTCCGCCGGCGGCCTTTCTCAGTGCGATGGCGCGCTTGTAGGGAGGTGCAGTCGGGGGCTGCACGGGGTCGAGAGAGACGTGGTCCTCGGGCAGTTGATAGGAGGCATCGGAGTCGAAGGCCGACAGATCGCCGCAAGCAATGAAGGGAGCGATCCATCTAATGTTCTTCTCGTGATCCGTCGTCTCGTCCGTTTCGTCGTACGCCTCCACCTCTACGATCTGTCCATCGCCCCTGCTGGCCGTCGCGGTAGGAGCAGCATTCCACTTGCCCGTGGCGGGGTCCTGCATCAGCGCATCGGCGATGACAGGCAGCTGGCTCCTGCGCTCTTCCACCATCTCGGGCAGCTGGTGACCGACGCCCAGCGGGTTCTCGAGGCTGGCCTGGAAGCCGGCGGGGGGCTGGAAGTTGATGCACACGATGAAGGCCTCGACACTGCTCGCGCGTGACGACCTCGGCTTCGCGACGATGACGGTCTCGAAGAAGATCTTGAGCTGGGCGTAGAGGAGGTCGACGTTGCGGCCTCGAAAGATCTTGGCGACGAATTTGCCGCCCGGCTTGAGCACGCAGAGGGCGAGGTTAAGCGCGGCGAAGAGCAGCTGAGACTGGACGTAGATGTCCAGGTCGTGGAGACCGGTGACGTCGGGAGCGCCGTCGCTGATGACCAGGTCGACGCGGTCGGTCGCCTGCTTGCTGTTAGAGTTGGCGTCGTAGTCGGGGTCGAGGGCCTTGAGCAGCAGCGGCACAGTGGCGGGGTGCGTGATGTCGGCCCGCAGCGTGATGATGCCCGGGAGAGGGCTGATGGGCTGCAGGTCGATGGACACGATCTTGACGTCCTTGCGGGGTTGAGCTTCGTCCGCGGCCTCGTCCGTCTGATGCTTAGCCTCAGATGCGGCGGCGGCGGATCCGGCGGTGGCGGGGAAGACGCCGAGCATCTCCTGGCGGAACTTGGCCTCGCGGTCCTGCCATGCCGAGCGGCCGAACTTCTCCCCCTTGATGAGGACGCGGGACAGCACCTGAGACCAACTCCCGGGGGCGGCGCACAGGTCAACAACTCTGGTGACGTTGGCGAAGAGGTCGAACTCTGGGCTCATGTCAGCGTTCGATGCCCATTCGATGCCCATAATTTCACGGCATGGCGGGGCAAAGTGACTCACCCTCGTCCAGCTGCAGCAGCTTGAAGGCGCTGCGTGCACGCCAGCCCTGCTCCTTGGCGAGGCGGTAGTAGGCGTCGCGCTTGTCCTTGGAGGATTTTCCCATTTTGACGGCTGGCTAGTGGCAACTGGTGAGGAATTGGAACGCGGGGAGCCCAAGAGAAAAGACGACGGACGGACGGTGATGGTGGGGGGAGGGGGGGAATATTTCAACTGAGATTTTTGTTTCTGTTTTTTTGGAGGGGTTTCCAGTGTCGCGCCCGCCGAAGAAAATTTGACGTGTCGGCCGCCAGCCACTGCCATCCACTGCAGGGCTGAATTAAGCTATGGTCTGTGCATTTACAGGTGCTTTCCGGGGTCCACCCCTCTCGGCAGTCGGTTGAAGAATCTTCCGGGTCCGCTGAAATTTTCGAGAGCAACGGGCAAGAAGGAACAGCTCAATTGCGCTGCGCTGCACGGCCGCCGTTGCGCATCGAATTTTTGGGTGCAGTTTCGCGGGGCAGTTTTCAAGAGAACATTTCGCCTGGATACACCCACCACCACTACCAACAACAAACCCAACACAACCAGTACAGTTCTAGTCACACGCTACAATACAATGCAGCACAAGAGGAAACAGCAGCCCTCCGAGGCCGGCCAGAACCCCCTCAAGCGCCAAAAGTCCACCACCAACCAAAAGAATGCGCCCTCCAAGAAGCGCAAGGTTGCCGCCAGCGCCCTGCCTTGGAAGAAGGTCGAGGTCCCCGAGATGTTCGACGACGCCGAGGGTTTCTACGGCCTGGAGGTCATTGAGGGTGTTGATGTCATCAAGGATGGCGAGAACATCGAGTTTGTGCGTATACCCGATCTTTGCAGCCTCTCACTCCTATGCCATGCGAGGTAGCTACTGACGGGACACCAACCAGGTCGCGGCCATTCCCTCCGGCGATGACGAGAAGAACCAAAACGACAACGACGGCGACGAGTTCGAAGGCTTCAGCGACTCTGAACCAGCCCCTGCGCAACTCGAAACCGTGAAGGAGGAGGCCAAGAAAGACAGCAAGGCGGCACCGAAGAAGACGAAGAAGGAAAAGAAGGCCGCAAAGGCAGAGCAGCAGGCAAAGGACGACAAGCCAGCTGAAACCCCCGCCGACAAGACCGACGAGACAGACGCCGCCGATCCCACGACTCAAGAACCCAAAGACAAGAAGAAGAACAAGAAGGAGAAGAAGCAGAAAAAGACACAGCCCAAGCCCGAAGACGCCAAGCTCGAGAACAGCGACTTCACCGCCCTGCAAAAAGTAGAAGAGGCCGAGGAGGACCTCGACATGACCCCCTGGGTCGATCTCGGTCTCTCGCCCGCCACCGTCTCGGCCATCGCCAAGCTCAAGTTCGCGAAGCCGACAAAGATCCAGGCGTCCACGATACCTGAGATTCTAGCTGGCCACGACGTCATCGGAAAGGCCTCGACCGGTTCTGGTAAGACGCTGGCGTTCTCGATCCCCATCGTCGAGGACTGGCTCGACAAGTACGAGGAGAAGGCCGACGGCGGCAAGCCCGAAAAGGCCGACAACACACCCCTGGCGCTGATCCTGTCGCCGACGAGAGAACTGGCCCACCAGATCACGAACCACATCAAGAACCTCTGCGCCGGCCTGGTCAACGCGCCCTTTGTCTGCTCCGTCACGGGTGGTTTGTCCGTGTTCAAGCAGCAGAGACAGCTGGCCAAGGCCGACATCGTCATCGGTACGCCGGGACGTCTGTGGGAGGTCATCAGCGGCAGCAGGGAGCTGCTCGCCGGCTTCAGGCAGATCAGGTACTTGGTGGTCGACGAGGCCGACAGGCTGCTGAGTGAGGGACACTTCAAGGAGGCCGGCGAGATCCTCGACGCCCTGGATCGTGAGGTCATTGAGGAGGATGACGATGACGACGACGAGAAGAGCCTTTCGGCCAGGCAAACGCTCGTCTTCTCGGCAACGTTCCATCAGGGCTTGCAGCAGAAGCTGGCCGGCAAGGGCAAATGGGGGCTCATGTCGGAGGAGGAGTCGATGGAGTATTTGCTGAAGAAGCTCAACTTCCGTGAGGAGAAGCCCAAGTTCATCGACGTGAACCCGGCGAAGCAGATGGCGTCCGGTCTGAAGGAGGGCCTGATCGAGTGCGGTGGCATGGAGAAGGTAAGCCACCTCCCTCTCCCCCCTATTTTGTCCCTCTTCCATTTTTTTCGTCCTGAACTAACACGTACCAGGATCTGTACCTGTACACCGTTATCCTGCTCAACCCCAACCGCAGAACGCTCGTCTTCACAAACTCCATCAGCGCCGTCCGCCGCCTCGCGCCTTTCCTCCAGAACCTCAACATCAACGCCACGGCCCTGCACTCCCAGATGGCACAAAAGGCCCGTCTCCGTTCCGTCGAAAAGTTCACCGCGACGAAGCCCAACACCACCGCCGTCCTCATCGCCACCGACGTCGCGGCCCGCGGTCTCGATATCCCTGGTATCGACCAGGTCATCCACTACCACGTGCCCCGCGCAGCCGACATGTACGTCCATCGCTCCGGTCGTACGGCGCGTGCCGAGCGCACCGGTCTGAGCATCATTCTCTGCGGGCCCGAAGAGGTCGTCCCGACGCGCAGGCTGGCGGCTAAGGTGCACGCCGGACAGGCGAGCAAGAAGAAGTACTTCATGCGGACCATCGACATCGACCGCCGCATCGCGTCCCGCCTCAAGCCGCGCGTGGACCTGGCCAAGAAGCTCACGGACGCTACGCTGGCCAAGGAGAAGGGCACCAAGGACGAGGACTGGGTCAAGGCCGCCGCCGAGGAGCTCGGCGTCGAGTACGACAGCGAGGAGCTCGACAAGGCCGGCAGCTGGACCGGGCGCGGCAGCCAGCGGAAGAAGAAGCAGCAGGAGGACAAGAACATCACAAAGGCCGAGATGGGCGCCATGAGGGCGCAGCTGCGCGAGCTGCTGTCGAGGCGCGTCAACTCCGGCGTCAGCGAGAAGTACATCACGTCGGGCAGCATCGACGTCGAGGAGCTGCTCCGGGGCGGGACGGGAGATTTCCTGGGCAAGGTCGACGGTCTGGACCTGGAGGACCTGTGAAGAGGAGGAAGCATAGCATGTCAATTTATGTCACATCACGCGCGGTGCATATGTTGCGGAAGTATAATACCATTGGTTGCAAGACAACCCGAATTTCGTTATCGTGATCGTCTTCTTGCAACCGCCGTTCCATTAGCCTCTTCGTACTCTGTATCCCTAACTGTGATGAACTATTCCCGGCCTCGACGGTATGTATCACTGACTCGGCTCGCCAGCCACAGCGTTGATGAGTTTATAATATAACAATAGGAAAAGAGTCCAGACTGAAACTGGAATCGAAAAGAGAATAGCTCTGCCGGGCTCCATGGAGATTATCTAGGGGTTCAGGAGAGCGCTACTGTTTCCAAACAGGCAATGCCGCTGCTCAGTCTTTCTTGGGAGACTTCGCTCCATCCTTCCCAAAAGCCGAGAGATATGACTGGCCGCCGAAGAAGCTCGAGAGTTGCGGTGCTGTATTGGAGGGACCCGGTTGCACGAAGGGGTTGTTGACTCCCGGAACCTGGACGTCGGGGGTCAATGTGACGGCTGTCCGAGCACTGTACTCGCGGTTTGACTCGTCGATGGCCTCGTTTATCGCTGCTTCGAAGGAGTCATTTCCCTCGTTCCCGTTGTCCTTATGGTCGCTGGCTCCTATACTCTTGGCTGCGGACGGTTGTAAACCTTCCATCTCCGTGTCGTCGTTCGACTGAGTCTCCTTCTTGGAGCCTACTTCATCGGCGGGGCCCTCCCGCTCGTTACCCTCGATCAGCCCTAAGGCTATCATGTGCTTGTGCAATTCCTCGTCTGTGTAGTCTGACGTCTGCGTCTGCGTCTGCGGCGCCTTCTAGGTGTTCCCAGTCTCGCTTCACGAACTGGCGTCGGACTGTTCGTCCTCACTCTCGCTCTGCAGCGACGAGATCTGTTCCTCCAAGGAGGCGACCTTCTCTTCCAGTTCTCCGATGCGTATGTCTCGCTTGGCTGTTTCGTAGGTGGCTTTCCCTGTGTTAACTGTCAGTATTGTTTTGCGAGGTCATGACTTTCTCATGGAGACTCACCTAATGCGCTGCGAAGTTCTTGCTCGTCGTTGCCGGCGGCGAGAATGTCCCGCTCCTCGAAAACATCTTTGAGCTTCTTTTTAAGCTTCATGGAACTCTCCATTTCCTTATTGGCATCGTTCTGCCTCTTCTTCTTCATCTTGGCAATTTCTCGGATGTATTTCTTCTCATCGCCTCGGGCCTGTTTCAGCTCCTTCTCCATATCGGCGATTCGCTTGAGCTTGTTCTTCTCGTTGGTGAGGGCCTTTCTTAACTTCTCCTCCAACTCATCAAAGTCCTCGCCGCCAACGCCTCCATCCATCTCGGCCACTTTGTCTGTGAGACTGGCGATCTCTTGTTGAGAACCCTCAAGTTTCCCCTGCAGCTTCTTGATCGTCTTCTCCTTTGATGCGAGTACGGCGTTCGCTTGGTTCATGTCTGTCTGGTGTTGATTTCGAACAGCTGCCAGTTGCTGTTCGATCCCCTCGTTCATAGAATTCGAGTCGACATGCCGTTGAACCAACTCTTGAAGTCTCGAAATCTCCTTTTGGAGAGTTATCTTCTCGTTGTTTGAAACTTCCAGGTCGCTGCGTAGGGAGGTGATATACTGCTGCTGCTGGGTATGGACGGTCGAGGCCTGGTTCATCTCGTTGGCGTGAGCAGCTCGTCCGATAGTAACCTGGTTCTCGAGCTCGGCGCGCAACCTGTCGACTTCGCTTTTGGCGTCATTGATGGTATTTTCTGAAACGCTGACGTGATTCATGAGTCGAGTCTCAGATTCTTCAAGCTTCGTCTTCTTTTCCACGAGTGCTGCCTCCATCATTCGAACGTGCTGCTGAGACTCTGCCAGAGCGACTCGCACAGACGAGATCTCGGCGTCTGACGCGATCGCATTGTTCTGGAGCAGAGTACTGAGCTCTTCAAGCTTCGTTTGCTTCTCGGAAACAGTTGCCTCGATTCTCTGAATTTCTTGCTGGGACTCTGTCAGAGCGGTGCGCAAGGAAGTGATATCAGCGTCGCTTTCGCGTGCTTGCATGTCGTTGGTCGAATCGCTCAACTGGCGGCGCAGACTCTCGTTTTCTGCGATCAGCGAAGCATACATTCTCTCGGCGTATGCTATCTTGTCGTTTCGATCCTTCTCGATGGCGAGCCCCGCTTCGGTCAAAGTCTGGATGGTCTCGTCGTTCTCTGCAATCAATGTCTGGATGGTTTCATCCTTCTCTGCTATCAAAGTCTGGACGTCGACGGTTCTGTTTTCCCGTTTAGCCGAGTCCAGTTGTCGCTGCAACGATCCTACTTCGGCCCTCAGCGCCCCGATCCTCTCTGTCGCCGTCCGTACAACGTTTCTGAGGTCGTCATGGAGCTTCCTGGCTTGGGCCTCCTTTCGCTCCACGATCCACTTCGAGTGCTCGAGTTCTGTTCTCAAAAGTCGTTCGGCCGTCTCGGTGCGGGCGTTAGCCTCGCCGATCTTCGCCTCGGACTCAGCCAGCTTCAGTTCGAGGTTTCGGACGGCATCCGCTTCTGGGCCATAACGTGTGAGCTGCTGCTCGGTTCGAACCAGGCGTTGCTCGAGGCGCCTTCGGGTCTCTTGCTCTGCAGTCACCGCACCAGACGCGTCGAGCTCGCGTTGTTCCGCCTCCCCGAGCTGTCTGACCAACTCGTTGACTTCTCGTCGCTTGATTTCGAGCTGAGAGCGAGCAGCGTCGCACACGGGGCCTGGGAGCCGGCATCTTCGTTGTTCAGCTGCTTGCTCTTCGATGGTCTGACTTGGGACGAGGTCGAGGGAGGGTTCGCTGGTAACGGCTTCTGTGGTACACTTCGTGACCGTCTTGTCGATTATTGAACTGGAAATATGGGCCGTGGTTCGATACAGGAAGCTGGCGACGGCGACGAAGGCTTGCCATCCCAAGTTGAGGTAAGGGACGAAAGCAATGGTGACGTAGCGAAACACTCTTTTCTCGAGTAACATCGCAAGTTCGTCCGAGCAACTGAAAAAAGGAAACAAGTTTCGGATTGCCGGGTTTATAGTGCAGAGGAAAACGAACGGGACGACGAGGAGAGCGTGGGCGAGGATCCAGAAGCTTATGGCCGCCATCAAGATGGTCCTGATGGTTGGTAGCTCTGGGAGGTCTGGGAGATAGTAGAGGAGATCGGAGAGATGAATGAGGGCGTAGAACAAGGCTCTCAATCCGATGACGATGGCGCAGTAGGTCAGAGCGACGTTGATGGGGTCGAAGACTCTCATCTTGTAGGCTTTCGGACGAGCAAAAGTGAGAGAGGTGAGAAGGGGTCGGATGTGAGGTATCTCTGGGATGAAACTATGATGGTAATAATTCTCGAAAACAGCGAAAAGTCGTTCAGAATGATGGTAGTCGATGAAGTCGAATCTCAGAGTTGCTGTCGAGAGGAAAAGGTCGAGGTGAGAAGTAAGATGAGAAAGTCAGACGAAAGGAAAGAGCAGGCCGCGGGTGGACGAGGGAAAGAACGACAGAAGGCAAGCGAGTTGGCAAGAATTTAAACTCGAGGAAGGCGCGATTTTTGGGAAGTTGCGCTTAATGTAAAATATTCAAACGTCTGAAGGCAGGAGCGAAGAAGGGACAGAGAGAAGGGTGAGGCGGGTTGCGATTTGAAGCAATCAGCCGCATATTCAATTTTTTCTAATGCCAATTGCCAATACCTGTATTTCAATGCTGAATAGCCATATTGGCGTTAAAATTAACCGACTGGATTATTCCAGCTCTTGCAGACCAAGTTGATTCATTGAACATGGTCCATGGGACAAAGACGGAGGACAAGAGACTGTTGACTGTTGGATTTTGATAATCAAGCCTCTTTGTTGTGCGATTACTTCAAGGCAGCAAATGGGGTTTCATTTTCCCAAGATCTGTGAGGAAAGGAGCTTGACTGATTTTGAACAAACAACGACGCGTTTGGACTGGCTCATCCGTTGATATCAGCGTTGTTTGTTCCTCTCTCAGTCTTCCCAACCATTCGTTATCTTTTGTCTTCAACGAAAGGCGCATCAGGGGTGTACAGCACTCTCTCAGTCGCCTGAGTCTCCTACTTAATATTATGATTTATTAAACGTAAATTTGTAGGGTCTCTCTGAGCTTTGAACCCCATGATGGCAATCAGCTGTCTCCCAAGCCTCTTGCAAAACACACGACCATCTCTGCCTACATGCCGGGGGTGTAGTCATTGAAACAGTTAGTAATCATGAAATAATTGAAATTCATCCTTGGGTTCTCTGGTGAGTTGTTATACTTTAGCAGTAGTCTAGCTCTGCATCCCCAACTTTGTCCAGGTGCCCACAGAGATGCAGGTGCGCGACGAGCAGGCGAGGTTGAAGCTGACCGAGAACACACCGAGGATTCCCACCGACACTCACCGAGGCTCGCCGATGCCAGTCACCGTGGTTCAATGACGAGCCCGACACAGACCATTGCAGCAAGCGGTACATCGTACGTGTCTAGATCGCAATGTCGGATGTTCAGTAAAGTGCAGGTGCCTGACATTGTACCTCCTATAAAGTTCCCCGTTCTTGAAGCAATAAGTACGATGCCGTCAGTGATGCGCAAAAGAGAGTTTTCTGCCCAAGTCAAAAAGTTACACATGGGAGACTTACCCGTATCGAGATAGCGCTTTTGCCACCTGTTTCTCCATCGTCATGGCGGACGATCGTTTGACATCATACCCAGAGCACCTGGCCATGGATTCCTTGCTTTACCAGTTCCTGGTCCAACAGAGCCCGGCAGTTCACGAAGCCCATTTCAGCCTTCGTCACCTGTTGATTTTGTTGTGAGGAGGCCGTCGATGTTCATCTTATGGCTGACCAGGCTCATAATCTCTGTGTGGCGTTTGTCCTCTGCATGTTGCTGCATTTGCTGCGCGACTACATCGTAATCGGCCCAGTTGCCCAGGTGGCTTGCGAGGCTTTCCACCTTCGTCATAAACCACCGAGAAACTTCAGGGGTTGCTTCGCTTTGCTCCGATCGCGGTGGGGTCGAGCCAAACTTAAGGCCGGCGTGACGCAACTCTGGTCTACGGCCCTGGTGAAGGTTGATTCAGTCGCAAGACGAGGCCCAACAACCAGGTTGCACATCCAACGAGGCATCCGCAAACTAGTGTGGCACTCAACCATGACTGAGCCGCGGTCAACGATGATCCGAAACTCGAAACGTTTGCCGCCGGGCAAGGCGACGATCCCCATGGACAGCAAGAGCCTTTTCTCTGCCAGCAACCTCAGCAAGGCCGCTCCCTTCCTTGCAGCCCTCGAACAACAGCTCTACCAGCCCATCACCCCTCGGCAGTCTCTCCAGATCCGGCCCTCCCAGGTAGAAGAAGAAGAAATGCGAGCCACGCGACGACAAGAAACAAACCAATATCGTCATGATGACGAGAAGTCTGTATACAACAACTATTTCGAGGTTCCTTACGAGACATGCTACTCTCAGACCGCAGTTGATGAGGTCGAAGGCGAGAAAGAGAGAGAGCAGAGAGGAGAGCCAAAGGCAAAAGACGAAGCGCCGAACCCCACGACGGCGCAACGACAGAGGTCCGTTGCGGAGGCGTGCCGCTTTTTGAGGCAATTCATCGAGGCAAGATGGGAGAACCAGTTCCACGCGGGATACATCAAGATCCAGTGTGACCTGACAATGGCCGAGATGTGGGAACTCGGACGACTCAACAAGTCAGACGGCTCGAGGGAGTGCCGCAGGCTCGTCAGTGCGCCGGTGATCCACGACGCGATCGGATACGCCCTCTGGTCGGAGCTGGCCCGCACTGTCGGCAACGGCGGCGCCGTGGTGTTGGCATCATCGTCCAGCGACCCGAGTTTGTCGACGGTGGTCGCCAAGTTGACGGCCGCGGAGGAGGTCGCCGCGCGGAGGGCGAGGTCGACGCGGAGACGGGCCACGGAAGGCGACGCCATCGCCCGGCATCCTACGCCTTTCATATCTTCGACATATTTCTCCATCACGGCACGCGTAAGGCGCAAGAGCGAGCTGCAACTGGCCCGACCGCACCAGTTGGCGTGCACAAAGTGCGGAGGCAGGGCGCCGCTGGAGCGCATGCGTGTCGATAGCCCCCTGTCTGACGACGAGGATGCCCAGGAAGAGAGGGGAGGGAACCTGGTGGACGAAGGAGAAGGAGGCCTCGAGCTTCGGGTGAAGAAACGGAACAGCATCTCGAGACGGCTGTCTGTCAAGATGAACCAGACGCTGGCCAGATTCGGAGAGGGTCTGGCCACCGGCTACGGAGGCAACGGCGTCAGCCGGGTGTCTGGCTAGGCGGCGGGGGCGCGCGAGTCTGGCTGGATGCGTCCAGAGCGTTGGCAACCCAAGGGCGGCGTGTGGTAATGTGACAACACGATTAGTATTGAGACGTGGTCCCTTGATGGAAGATGAATGCCATAGATTGATACCATAGAGACTGATACCAAGATGGACACGGCGTTTGGCGTTGCGGCCTCAGCCACGTATACCTACCTATACCTACCTGGACGAACACGCAGTTGTCTGATTCTAAGTTTTGGTGGCCCTGTATGTGCGATGCCGAAAACAACCAGGTGACCGTGATGGGTGAGTAACGAGAAACCAATGAGACCGTTCTGGATACCGATAATCTGATTCGTGATCTGCCCCGGATCCTCCGGTTCGGTCCGCGCTTCGGCCGGTTGCGGGTCTTTCTCCTCTCTCCGGCTGCTCCGTCCGGTGTCCCGCCAGGCGTGGGTTGATTTTGTCATGTAGCCAGACGGGCCGAATTGCTCTTCCCTCACTTGTCCGTCCCTTTTTCCCACGAGGTGGAGAAGTAAGGAGGACGATGGAAAGCATGCTTGTTCGGACTTCACACGTAGTGATCTTACCAGAGACACCGCTCTTTGCCTTGTGAGACACTCAGAACACATTCCACTTCGATAGTGAGCAGCAATCAATCTCTGATTTTCTTGACACGCCAATGGAGCTCGATGATGCTTGGAAACACCAGCCGTCGCAAGCGCCCTTCTTTGTGGCATCTGCCCGGCGCATTGAGTCACCACAAGCACGACTCGAAATTTGAATTCGCACGAAAGCATCCGATGAAGAACGCGCGGGGCATTGCGACTGTTTCAAAATTGAACATTGCGATAGGCCTCGGATTCCCTCAAGGGAAAAACGACTTGTGCTGCTGTTTTCTCAGTTTGCCCGAAATAGCAATACTCATTGGGTTCTGAAGACTTCGCCCAGTGATCGACCAGTGTCAAGGCTAAGCCGCCTTAGCTGGGCTGAGTTCTTTGATTGCCAGACGCCATCGCGGTTAGAGCTGAACCCTTTTGTGGACACGGCCGTTACCCCTATATTCCCCAACGGTCGACGACGTGCTGATGGGGACCGGTCTATCTGTAGCCGGAAGACGTCTTGGTGCCCACATCACTCACCACCAGCGTCACTCTCATGGAAACGGAGATTCCTGCTGCAAAGCCTGTGTTGCCTCAAGCCCGACTTTCAGCAGGCCAACATGAGGGATACTCGTTCTCGCCATTCTTAACAAATGGTGAGCAATATCACCTCGGAGGAGGGCCCTTGGCTTGGCCTCTCAGCTCTCAGGAGTTCGCGCTACTTTGGCGCCATCGCGACAAGGGGGCTAGTGCCAGAGAGGGTGGTGATTAACCATCACCACCAATCCTGACTGCTCACGAAGGATGAGGAGTTAGGGTTGCTCAGGGGTCGGTAGACTGGGTGGGTGGCGTCTGGGTCCTAGCATAGGCTACCTCGTCCCTTCACCCATCCTATGTTCGTCGTCGTATTCTCCGGACTGAAATCCTCTTCTTCTCATCTCTCCTTGCCATCCTTGTTGGAAAGGCTCGTCCTGTCTTTTGCCCCGTCGACGGCTGTCGGCATCACCTTCTTTTCCATCCTTTCTTTCGTTTCTCTCTTGGGACTTGATCGTAGCGACGATGCGGATACCGGCCCAGCTCTGGACGGCAGTCCTCTTTACCGGCCTCTCGTCTGCTGCAAGCATCGTATATGTCACTGATCTCGCCATATACACGTTACTGGTAAGGCATCACGGGCGATTCGGCTTCAAAAACAACATTGACATGCTGACCCGTCCCAGGCACCATGTGCCCAGACTGCCCTCTCTTACAATATCTTCTCCCAGACCTACTCGGCCTGCGGTGAAGCCCCCACCGACTTGCAGTCATGCATCTGCACGAAGAACAACAACCTCGCAGCCATCTCGACGTCCATCTCCAAGTCGGTAAGCTACAGCTGCGGCTCGTCCGCATCCGAGGACCAGACCAGCGCCGCGGCAGTGCTCAGCCAGTACTGCAACCCCGACGCGACGGTCGCCTTCGCGACCCCGACGGCCAACATCGTCACCAAATATGCCACTGACATTGCCGAATACTCCAACATGGCGCCCTGCGCCCAGTCGGGCGTCTCGTACGCCCTGAGCTCCATGACATCCCTCTGCCCCGAGCCTGCGAGCCTGATGGCGCCGTGTATCTGCAGCAAGAACGACAACTCGGCGCGGGTCAGCCGGTCCATCGCGTCGCTCGTCCGGTACTCGTGCTCCAACGCCGGCGACGTCACGTCCGGCCTCGCGTTCTACGATGCGTACTGCGCCATGAACAAGGGCACCACCGCTTTCCCACAGCCGTCGCCGCCTCCCGGTGACATGACATACTACATGACGGCCATGTCCCAGTACAGTTCGCTGGCCCCGTGCGCGCAGTCGGGCATCTCCAACGTCATGTACTCGCTCACGAGGTACCAGTGCCCCGAGGGTCCCAAGGCGCTGGCGTCGTGCATGTGTCTGAAGGACGGCGTCACGAACCTGTTGACGAGCACGATGACGTCCAACGTCAAGTACTACTGCTCCTCCACGGCGTCGGAGGACGTCTCCTCTGCCCTGGCCGTCTTGGACTTTTACTGCAAGGCCGCCAGGAATGAAGTGGTCGCGACGGTTGCCGAATCGAGTAAGGAGAACCCCAGATGCTGCATCATGATGGACGTGACAATGTTGACACAGTAGATCAGTCGCCCAGACGTATCCGACGGCCCAAGCCGGGACCGGATCTGGAACATCAAGTCCGCAGTCCTCCAGCACGAGCTCCAGCGCAGCCGCCGCCAGCCCCGGCGAGAACAACACGAGCTCTGGCGGACTGGGCATCGCAGCCATCGCCGGCGGAGTTGTTGCCGTCATCGGCGCCATCGCCATTATCGGCCTCGTCGCGGTTCTCATCAAGCGCCGCAGGAAGAAGACGCAACCGAGGTTTCCGATCTCCTCGACCATCGGCCCGCCGGAGATGACCGGGCCACCCGAGCTATGCGGGACGATGTTGTCGACTCTGCCGCCCAAGAGTCCCCAGATGAGCGTTTCCCACGCCGGGTCTCTTCGGTCGGACACGGTGTCTCCTGTCTCCAAGAACGGCGTCAGCATGTTCACCCCGCCGCCGATTGGCGCGGAACTCCACGGCCAGACGTTGTTACCACCTGAAATGCCGGCCAACGGAAATGATCAGCCCCATCGTCCCGGTCACCATATGGCCTCTGAGCTGCAGGGTCAACAGGGATATCACGGAGTTGCCCAGCACCAGCAATACGGTCAGAGCTTGCCATCACCACACCAACCCCAAAGCGGATACTCGCAGTACCACGGACACTCTCCAATTGCTGAGGCTCACGGCCAAGCGATCCATCAGATGCCGAGCGGGCCACAGCCCGCGTATCAGGTGCCGGGACAGCAGCGGGCGGAACTGCAGGGGATGGGATGGCACGCAGGGCCGACTCCAGGATACTCTGAGATGGACGGAAGCCAACAGCGGCGGTGAAACGAGGCGTTCGGATGATATTGACGGGAGCGATGAGGTGTGGATGGGACAGCATGAAGGATTTCATGGACTTAGGATACCTATATTGCCCTGGTTAGATCGGTAGGATGTGTGTTGCATGATTGCTGGGCGATTGCTTGAAGATAATACAGCGTCTTTGACATGACACGAATCCGAAATTCCAAGGATGAAAACCTACAGGGGAGGTGGACGCCATAGGAGGGAACATGTTACTTGACTAGTGGTTCTGGAAGTCGCTGTCACTCACCTCTGCGCTCACCGAATCTTCCGCTGGTGTGTCTCGGTAAGCGAGCTCTGACCTCATCACAGAGCATGGACCCGCTGAGCTTGTCCAGCTCTTGATGAGTCAGCTGGCTGATCCTCGGCGGAAATTGGCGCCCGGGGCAGCTCCAATGCCTGTCATTGGCTCAAGGCAAACGCCTTCGTCCCTGGTTGCAGCTTCCCCCCCCAGCCTTGCTTGTCAGTGAATGGCTTTTGCACTGTGCAGCGTTTGGTTTGGAAAACATCCTCCCAGGTCGCGCCTGCTCCCAAAATCTTGCGATCTTGCCTCGTTGACGCAAACCGCCCAAAACAGTACCAGCCCCGTATCCTCGACGTCGCCGATTTCAACCCCGACATTCGCCTCAACCCCCCAAAAGGCGGCCTCAGGTTGATTCATCATCCGTAGCCGACGGCCTGCCGCTTTACAGTCTTTTTTTGTTTTTTCCTATTACACCATCGATTCGTGCTTGAATTCCTGCTGGACTGACTGGTGGGTTATCTGGACGCGCGTGCCGACAAACAACACCTCGTCGATCCGCAGCAAACAAACCTCGAAATTCCCTTTCGATGTCGACAAGGCGACATTGAAATACAATCAACATGGCAGCGGCGGTGGATGTAGGCTATGTGGCCAGCCACCTTGGCTTGTCCGAAGCGACAGTCTCGACAGCCACGACCGATCCGACCCCCGACCTCGTCGCGAGCCTTCTCGAAGCCGTCATCGCGAAAGCTCGTGAGCACGACGAACTATATGCGCAGAAGCTCCAAGTCGACATTGAACTCGAGAGCGCCCATCACAGCGCAGAATCCCGATGCCAAACCTTCAAGGCGACGGCCGACAAGGCCCTGAAGGACGTCGAGGAAGTCCGTCAAAAGTTGAGGGAGGAAGGTACGTCAGCAATGTGCCAGTGCATCCATGCCACGGTTCTGGCGTGATCCCGCGTGCTGACTTTGATTTTCATCCAGAGACCAAGCGACAAACCGTCGAGAATGAGCTGCAATCGCTCAAATCGCGTGGATCCGACCACGACTCCGAGATCACCACCCTCCGCGATCGAATCGAGTCCCTCCAATCTTCCAATCGCGCGAACATGGCCCTTCTGGAGTCGCGGAACGCTCGCGACTCGGAGCTCTCTGAAGAGCTAGCCAAGCAACACCAGAAGAACGTCCAGCTTCAGAAGGAGATCACCTCTCTGCAGCAGTCCGTCCAGACCGCTCAAGCCGCCGTCAGCAGCGCCAAATACCGAGAGGAATCGCTCCAGCAACAGCTTGACCTGGCCCGCCGTAACAGCGAGTGGTTCGAGACTGAGCTCAAGACCAAGAGCGAGGAAGCACTCAAGTACCGCCGCGAGAAGGGAGCCCGTATCGCCGAGCTGCAACGACAAAACGAGGACGCCAAATCCAGCATCGAATCTCTGAAACGCAGCGAGCAACAACTCCGAGACCGTCTCGACGCAGCCCAGGCCAAGGCCGAAGAAGCACTCACCAAGGTCCAGCAGCAGCAGGAAGCTTTTGCCCGCAGCGAGGAGAGCTACAAGCACGAGATCGAGAGCAAGCAACGCGTCGTCGATATGACCAACCAACTGGCTGACAGTCACAAGGCCCGCGTCCAGACCTTGGAAGCTGAGAAGGAAGCTCTGAAGGAGAAGCATGGAAACGAAATCAGGCGCATCCAGCAGGAACTCGAACGGGAGAGGGAGAGCTGCCGTGCTCTGGAGGAGAGAGTTACGCAACTCGAGGGCGAGGTCGACGAGCTCCATGCCCGCATGGAACAAGCCCCCGCTCGTGGATCTACTCCCACACCACAGACGCCCCGCATGAACGGCTCGTTCCTCGGAAGACCTGCTTCCCCTTTCGCCACCCCGGCCTCTGCGCGAAGCAAGTCTGCCATCACGGCAACTCAGGCCATTGACGAACTCTACAAGGTCAAGGGACAGCTGGCGGGAGAGAAGAGACGCAACCAGCAGCTCGCCGAGGAGCTCGACAACATGATCTCCCTCCTCGAGGCCAAGACACCCGAGATCGAGGAACTCCAAAACGAAGCCGATACTCTGCGGGCCGAGATTACTAGGATGTCCGAGCTCTCCCAGACCAGCTTCGAGGAACGTGATGTGGCCAAGAAGAGCGCGAGGAAGGCCGAGAGCGCCCTGGCCAATGCCCAGGCAGAGTCCAAGATCCTCCGGACACAGCTCCGCGATCTTAGCACGCAGATCCAGATGCTGGTCTTCAACATGCACGCCCGCGAAAAGGGCGTCGACCAGCTCACCAGAGAAGAGTCAATTCGTCTGGAACAGCTTTCTCGGGGCGAGATCACCGAAGGTGCCCTCTCCGACATGTCCGACACTCACCAGTTCATCACTCAAAAGTTCGTGGTCTTCAAGGACATCCAAGAGCTCCAAGCCAAGAACCAAGAGCTGCTGAGAGTCACCCGCGAGCTGGCGGAGCAGATGGAGAGCGAGGAAGCCGTCGCGGCCAAGAGCCAGGCCGTCGAAGATCATCAAGCTGTCGAGCGCCTACAGCAGGAACTCGCCAACATGATTGACGAAACAAAGTCCCTTAGGACGACAATGGAGAGCTTCAAGGCCGAGCGTGACATGTTCAGGCGTCTTCTCCAGCAAAAGGCCACCGCTGGCGAGCTCGCGTCCATCCTTGGCTCAGACGACGGTCAGCGCCCACCGCTCGCCACCATCGAGAACGAGGCCGGTGATGGCGTGTCAACCCAGACCGCCCTCCGCGCACTGCAGGTCGAATTCGACACGTACAGAAACGACGAAGAGTCAGTCCGCCGATCGTTGCGGGAGCAGATCGACAAACTGTCTAGCGAAAAGAACTCCCTCCAGGGCGAGGTCGCCAAGATCTCTAGCCAGCTCACTCTCGCCTCGGAGCGGTATGAGATGCTTCACTCCAATTTTGTGGCCGTCCAGAGCGAGAACAAGGAGCTCCAGAAGCGGAACCAGTCGCTGTCGGAGGACTCAATCAAGCACGAAATCCGAACGCAGCAGGTCGCCGAGGAGCTCATCGACGCCAAGGGCTTACTCGAGAGTGCCCGCAACGAAGCGGCCAATCTCAAGGCCGAGAAGAAGCTCTGGAAGGACATCCAGGACCGCCTCAACCAAGACAACGAAAGCCTGATGCAAGAAAAGACCCGACTGAACAACCTTTTGGCTAGCCAGCAGTCGATGCAAAACGAACGCGACATCTCAGAGTCCGAATACAGGCGGAAAGCGCAGTCCAAGATCGATGCACTTGAACAAGAGCTCGGCAGCACGAAGCGGAAATTGTCGGACGAGATGGAGGAGGGCAAGAAGCTCCAGCTCAGAAAGGAGTTCGACGCGCGCGAGTCCCAGAAGCGCATCGACGAGCTGTCATCTAGCCTTAGCCAGATCCGCGAAGAGCACGTCGCAGTGAAGACCAGTCGCGACCATCTCCAAGCGCGTGTTGACGAGCTTACCATTGAGCTTCGCAACGCCGAAGAGCGAGCTGGTCGCCTGGCCCCGAGACCTACGCCCCGCCCCGGTACCATGGCGCCTCCTGCGCAGACCGACCAAGAGAACGAGGACGAGGTACGCGAGCTCATCAACGAGGTCTCCGATCTCAAGAGGGAACTCGACATCGCCAAGTCCCAGCTCGAGAACGCCAAGGAACAGACGGAGCAATACAAGCAGCTCAGCGAGCAGAACGAAGAGGCTCTGTCTGAGTTCACAGCCTCCCAGGAACAGTACAGAGAGGAGATGGAAGCGGCCCTCACGGGCAAGGATGCCAAGATCAAGGAGCTTGAGCAGCGCGTCGAGGACCTGTCGTCCGAGCTGGCAAACTCCAACAAGGAACTGTCTCACCTCCGCGACTCCCAGGCCGAGGTTGCCCGCAAGTACGAGGACGAGAAGACCATCTTGGACGAGGAAATCAAGCGGTTGAAGGAGGAGACGGAGCGCCACGCCGAGGCCGCCAAGTTCCACCAACAGGACCTTCGTGCCCAGTCCGAGATCACGGCCAAGGCTCAGCAGGATTACGAACATGAGCTCGTCAAGCACGCCGAAGCTGCGAAGCTAGTCCAGCAGCTGCGCACCGAATACAACGAACTCAAGAGTCAATCGGCGACGCTGCGAGCCGAGGCCGAGTCTGCCAAGGTTGCCCTGTCCCAGAGTGAGAGCTCTTGGGAGGAGAGAAGACAACGACTCGAGCAGGAGATGTTGGAAATCAAGACTCGCCGCGACGACGTCAACGCCCAAAACAAGCTGTTGCACGAGCAGCTGGAGAGCATCACGAAGCAGTTCTCTGCGCTCAAGGAAGGTCGCAACTCTGCGGCCGAGGATGCCAACGGCAGCACAGAAGGTGGTGGGGGCGGCGACAACGCAGCCGACGGTCTTCGCGAACTCAACAATTACCTGCGCCGCGAGAAGGAGATTTTGGAGGTTCAGTACGACCTCAAGGTTCAGGAATCCAAGCGTCTGCAGCAACAATTGGAGTACTCTCAGTCCCAGCTTGACGAGGCCCGTCTCAAGCTGGACCAGGAGCGTCGTTCGCAAGCAGAGAGCGGGCAAGCCTCCATCGCCCACAAGGATCTCATGGACAAACTTCACGAACTCAACCTCTACCGGGAGAGTAGCGCCACACTTCGCAACGAGCTTGCTCAAGCCCGGGCGCAAATCTCCGAGAAGAACGCCAAGATTGAGGAACTGGAAGGCAAGGTCCAGCCTCTCGAGGCTCGGATCGAGGAGCTCCAGACCCAGAAGGGTTTCCTCGAGGACGAAATCAAGCAGGTCCAAGAGGACCGCGACAGATGGCAGAAGCGGACCGAGGGCATTCTCACAAAGTACGGCCGTGTCGATCCCGCTGAGATGGAACAGCTCAAGCAGACCATCACCAACCTGGAGGCCGAACGCGACGCCCTCAAACAGTCCGAGGCTCCTCTGCGAGCCGAGATCGAGGAAACCAAGCAGTTGCTGGAGACGGAGCGAGCCAACTGGCAAAACACCCGCCAGCGCATGACGGACCAGTTCAAAGAGCGATCGCGCAAACTTACCGGCGAGAAGAACGACGCCATCACGGCACGGAACGAGGCCGTCACCGAGAAGGATGCTGTCGTCGCCGAAAAGGACCAGCTCCTGCAGCAAGTCAATGCTGCCAATGCGGAACTCGAGGCGGCTCGACAGAACCTGCAGGTGTCGACGCAACAGCGTACCGAGTTCGAGCAGCAGATCCAGAGCTTTCAGCAGCAAGTCCAGAAGCTTCAACAAGATGCCCAAGCGGCTCCGTCGAGCGGTCAGGGCGCCCAGCTCGCTCCGGATGCGTCGGCATCGGTCTCAACGCAGATCGTCGCTCAGCTGGAGCAGCAACTTACCGAGATTCGAAGCCAACTGGACGCCGTTTCCGCTCAGAAGGCGACCGCCGAGCAAGAGCTCGACAACCTCCGGACGCAGTTGCAGACGGCGACGTCCGAGAGAGATCAGGCTATCCAGGCCGCCCAACAAGCGGCTCAGTCGCAGCCTCAGCCCGCATCCGAGGCCGGTGAGATTAACGAAGGGGCGACCGCAACCGCCAACGGCACCACCGCCAGTGGTCTGTCCGACGAAGAGCGCAAGGCTTTGGAGGAGAAGATTGCCGCTGCCGAGGCAAAGGCTGCCGAGTACGAGCGCAAGGCGAACGAGCTCGAGGAGAACATTACGCAAACCATCAAGGAACGGTCGGACAAGATGAGAAATGCGCTGAACGAGAAGCTCCGCCAGTCTCGCGAGAAGTTGGACGAGGAATACAAGACCAAGCTGGAGCAGGAGAAGATCATTTGGAAGGCCGAGCATCAAAGTACCGCCACCGCCGCCGCCACCGCCGCACCTGGGCAAGCCGTGGACGAACAGCAGCCAGCTGTGCCTGCCACGCCGATCAAGCAACAGGACTCGGATGCAGTTTCGACAACGCCAATGGCCGGCACACCCGCCGGGTCAGCGGATCTCTCTCAGCTTCCCGACGCCGAGATCCGCAAGTTCCTCTCCACGAACCCTACCGTGCGCAGCATCATGTCTTCGAATCTTAGGAAGAAGCTGGAAGAGCAGACTGCCAAGGTCAAGAACGAGACGGAGAGCGTCCTCAAGGCCGAGTATGAGCAGAGAATCGCGAGTGCTCGGGAGGAGGGCCAGATGCTGGCTCAGAAGAAGTCTGCGCTGCAGATCAACATGAAGGACAGCCAACTCAGGGGCGCCAACGCCAAGATCGAGGTCGTGTCCACGGCAGCCGTCAAGACGCCTCAAAGACCCGTAGGAGAAGTTTGGGAGGAGGCCAAGGCGGCCAAAGCAGCCCCTCCCGCGCCGCAACCGAGCCCGGTGAAGCCCGCTGGCACCGCACAGCAGCCGGCTGCACCCCGTCCAACTCTGCCAGCACCTCCAGCCTCGGCGGCACAGGCTGGTGCGACACCGACTGGTAAGTCTTCCCTTGGAGGCACAAGTCACCTCGCCCGCTCTAACACTGCCCAAGCTGTACCCAATGCATCAGTCAACCAAGCTCAACCGCCAGCCTCTGCCCCCAGCGGCATTCCCCCACCGGGCAGCACCATCCCGCAGAAGCGGCAAATCCCGGCCCCCGGCGAGAACAAACCAGCGGTGGCCAACGCTGGTGCTGGGGCGAACCCGTTCGCTCAGGGGGCTCAAGCACAGCAGGCACCTCAACAACAACAACAAAACCCCTTTGCGTCTAGCACCCAAGGCGCACCGGCCGGCCAGCAGGGTCAGCAAAACCAGCAAGGCCAAGCGCAGCAGCAGCCGGCGACTCACGGCCAACCGGCCCAACGCAGCAATATTCCTCTGCCTGGACGCGGCGGCGGTGTTGGCCGTGGCCGTGGTGGCTTCGCAGCAGGCAACCGAGTGTCAAGCGGCGGCGGCGGCGAGAGAGGCGGCATGGCGGGACGCGGCGGACGCGGGGGTAGAGGCGGCCACGGTGCAGGGGCATTGAACCCTGGCGTGAGCGACTTCCAACCCGGAAACAAGAGACCACGAGGCGACTCAGAGGCGGGTGGAGGCGCCGGAGCGAAGAGGGCGAGAGGAGGTGGGCACTAGAACTAGGTGCTTGCCGGCTGAAGGATGATTAGATGACGGAGACAAGGCGGTAACGTTGATAATGTCGGTGGATGTTGTTTTACTCAAAGTCTGTATTGATATGACCCAGGCGGTGAGGTTTGAACACAGCAAAAGTGGAAAATGGGGCAGACCGTCAAAGGTCTGCAGAGTGTGCATAGCCAAGATGTACTCTACAAAATGGATTTCTCTTATGTCGCCAAATGCTGGCTGCTGTGATGTTTTTTTAGTGGTGAAGTTAATGCGTCCTCCTGAGTTGTTATTTATCCCACCGGTGCAGAAAGTGCATTCACGTTATAAGTGTCCGGCTATGGCAGCACAGTCATCAAGCTTGCTCCGTGCTCTCCTAAGACCAGAGGAGAGGATGTGTGTGCGATCATCAATGAGATGATGGCAAGTCATCTATCTATCTGTATCTAAGAAGCTTGAGGCGCTCATCTCTTCTAATAAACCCTGCAAGGAATGGGATACAAGGCCCGTTACGCGAGTCGTCGACGACGTTGACCGGCAGCAGCTCAGCCTGAGCAGGGACTGGATCCGAAGGGCCGTCGGGGCACAACGAAAAGACCGTCCCTGCGCGTGAAACAGAGTCGAAAGCTAGAATGGGACGATCCATCTGCAGATGACCGACCCCCCTTGCTATACCGAGGATTGTATTGCTGTGTGGTGCGGATGGGACCGACTCGCGCGACAAGGATACTGACGGCGAGTCTCTTGATGCGGGTGCTCGGTTCCCACTCGGGCCCTTTTCCGCTCCGAGTCCGGCTGTCTGCCCCACTCCGATAATCGGCCCCACGGCGGAGCAAGAATGGAGCAAAGCCCTAGGTAGACCAGACCAGACCAGACCAAACGCGAGATCCCTGCTATGTAAAGAAAACCGGGACACAATGCATTGACAAAGAATTGAAAATTCTGACCGTGGCCGTACCCATCCTCCTTGGATCCGTTGCGGACTTCGAGTCTCCAACAAACCAAGCTATTTGGGTACGCATTCGCCCGGCTAGCTCAATCGGTAGAGCGTGAGACTCTTAATCTCAAGGTTGTGGGTTCGACCCCCACGTCGGGCTCAATTCCCGTCAGCGATTAACTACAATATCTTTTTGCTCGCAGGCTTTCTGTCATATATCCTATCCTGCCTGTCCTTTTCTAACTTTGGTTCCTTTCCTAACAGGACGAAAACTGCTTCTTCTCGGTACCGGAATGTTGTTTTTGCTAATTGTCTGTAGGTTTCTAGATATCTTGCTTGCCCAACTGGCTCATCATCATCATGCCTATATTCTTACCATAGGCGGAGGCTGGTGGGTGGTGCCCGTCTCACAGTGTTATCTCCGGCACCCGTACCTTACATTCGACGACCGTTTTCGGGTCCGGCACAAATCGGCTGGCGAACATGCTCCCCGGTGGCGTCTCCCCGACGACCCTCCAGTCGTAGTTCATGACGAGGTGCGCCAGCACGATCTTGATCTCGTTGCTCGCGAAGAAGCGCCCGGGGCACGCGTGCATGCCGTGCCCGAAGGCGAGGAACTCGGGGCTCGTCGAGATGAACTGCCAGCGGTTCTCGTGCCCTGGACGCTCGCGCATGCGGAGGAACCGGTGGCCGTCGAACCGCTCCGGCGACGGGCCCCAGAGGGCCGGGTCGCGCGTGTTGTGTGTGGCAACGGTGAGCAGTGTTCCCTTGGGGAGGAAGGTCCCGTCCGAGAGCGTCATGGGCTCTTCGGCCCTGCGGTTCATGATGTCTAAGGAGAGGTACGTCAGCCGGGCAATTATCGACTTTTTTTTTTTCCTTTTTTTTCTGGAGAGATCAAGAGGGAGGAGCATTACGCGGTCCGAGGATGTGAAGCCTCTGGCTCTCCTTCATGCAGCTGTCCATGAGCTTCAGCTTGTAGAGGCTGTTCTTGCTCCAACCGCCGTCCTCCGTCAACACCCGCACAATCTCCTGCCTCAGAAGGGTAAAGTACTCCGGATACGCCAGCAGGTCGTAGAGCATAGCAGTCACCACGGACGAGGTCGTGTGGATCGCCGCAAATGTGAGGAAGAGCTGCCCGGCAACGATGTCGAACTCCCGCCCGCGGCGAACGTCGTCGATCCACGAGAGGGATTCCACGCCCTTTTCCCCCAGGGCTCTTCCCTGTCGGAGGACCGCCAGCTCGGGCTCCATTATCTCACGGGCTCGTTTGATTTGCCCCCGGAGGTAGTTCATCGTCGGGACGAAGCGGTGGACGAGCGGTCTGAGCAGAACGGGCCAGGCGCGGAGCGCACGCCCGGCGCGTAGGACAACGCCGGTGAAGCTTATGCCGACCTGGATCCACTCCTTGTCCCGGCAGAGGCGGTCGCCGAGGAGGATTTTTGTCGACAGGCGCGCAGCGAGCTGGTTTGCGACGGGGAAGAATCGAACCTGCTGCCATTCGGCGCTGGACGGGAGTTCCTCGCTCAGGATCAGGGATGTTTCGTTACAAACTCGTTCCGTCAAATGCACTACGGTGCCGATTAGCCTTACGCGGCTGGGTATCCCGCCCACCATGGCGTCGGGAATTATATAGAAAATACATACCCAGCTCCTGGTTGAGGTTCTTTCGTAGGGCTTCTTGGATGATTTCCCATTTCAGGCCGTCTTGGAGGACGCTGAGGCCCGAGTAACGGGTGAGCCATTGCTGCCGAGTAGTCGTCAGCCATAAGCCGCCCTCAAGCCAGTTCTATCGTGCAAAACATACCCTGTCGATGAACCCGGTAAAGGTAAGGCGCTTGTCGTTGCGGACTTCATCGCAGAGGCTAGGCGGCAGCATGACGAGAGGGCCAAAGGGGGAGAGGACCTGAAAAGGCTTTCCATTCGTCTGCCCGGACAGGTCAATACCGCGAGCAGACTTTCTACCACATAGACCAAGTGGCGGTCCACGGAACGCTTCATCCATACCTTCTCGAAGCCGTCCCGGAGAAGCTCGAATGCGTTGTTGTTCCATCTCTCCCTCGCTTTCTCGTAAGACCATTCCCCGCGTTCTTTACCGATGAGCTGGAAGCCCGGATAGGGCTTGTCCTCGCGATGATGCCATGCCAGAAATCCCAGGACGAAAACGGATAAAATCATCAGGTACACACCCCCAGAGTTACCCCATAGCCCGCGGTCAGCGAGGGACTGGAGGACGACCCCCATTGTTCGTTCCGAGCACTTCCACGCCGTTGGACAAGCGATGTCGATGTCTGTTGATAAACCGTGCAAATGTCACGTTGGGTTTGACCGCCCTCTTGGTAGTAATTGGATTGTCAAACCTTGTTTCTGAGCTGCAAAAGGTGCGCCACGATGGAAGTGGAACTCAACTGCGGCCAGCAACTCTCTTGTGCGTAGACCCCGAAGCAGAGGACAAATGAATCAGCTACGCATCCAGACGACAGGACGGAAGTGTCGTCTCTTTGTACCTGATCTTCAGAGAATCCCATGGCACCTTAGTCAGTGTCGTTGGGTTTAACTTTCCCCATCATTGGAAACCGAGTCCGATCAACCCATGCTGATACACAAGGTGAACCTAATGACGAGTTGAGTCGTACATAACAACCGACGGCCTTTTGCATCGAGGTGGTGTGGTAGTAAGCCATGCATTCTTTCCCCGCCTAGACTGGTCCCTTGGTCGAGCTTCTGCAGATACTTTTCAAGGGTCTATTCGACACCGGGCTGGTTAATACTAGCTTGTTAATAGTTTGCTCCGGAGAGGTACTCCAATGACTGGACAGATTGGTACGGCAAGGCCTCGGCGAGCTTCTTCAGTGCTGGTCCGGCATTATGAATTGAGCTTTACTAGAATTTGCCGCAATCACCAAAACCGTATCCTCTAGTGACTGTGATGTCCCTGTAGTCATGATCCTTCCTTGCCTGGTTGAAGCTCGGGACGAGAAAAGTCGTCTCAGAGCCGAGCAATACGCGCATGTACTTCTTTGTCACGTCGTGAGGGTCAGTAAATACCACTCACTCACTGCCCGCAGGTCATTCTCGCCTCCCCCTTTGACGAAAGAAAACGATGCAAAAACACTCGAAAGAGGGACAAGAAGCGGCAAAAGAGAACCATGAGAGGGACGAGACTCGAACTCGCGCGGGTTGCCCCACCAGGAAACAGATGTTAAGCTGACCTTAACCTGGCGCCATAACCAACTCGGCCACCCTCCCAGACCATGACTGGTGAGAATCATGAGATGTGGATGCGCAGAGTGGGCAGCAAGACTCTCCATGTTCCCAGCGGCCGTAGCACGTCTACAATAGCACATGATGGGGCATCACATTGTGAAAAATAGCAGATGACCAATTTCCTATAAAGACATGCGAGTTAGATGTCTATCGGTCAACGGTGATTCAAATGGATCTTATCTTTATGTCTAGGAATAGCTTGACGGAGTTGGGATTGAAATTGAGGTGACAATATTGATATCTACATTGATCCGCCGCATGAGATTTCAGGCGAGACTTGCAGTTCACTGGACGCCTAAACATATGTGAACCACTTTATGATGTCGGTCATGTGTTTGTGAGTCTTCTTCTGGATCTTGTTGATCGCGGCGCCAAGATTGCCTAACGGGTTATCGTCTTTCTGAACTGGCGATAAGTTTGAGTAACCATCTTGTTCAGGCTTCGGGTAAGCAAGTGGGTGAGCCCTTGGCGGAACAAACAGAGCACAAGTGCCCGTGACGGACTTATGCCACTAGAGATGGGGCTTAGTATACGGCGGCGGCGCAGGATGCGGGACTAAGACAGGGGCTCGCATGAGTGATATTATGACAGGGGGGGGGGACCGCGACTGATGCCAGAACACACAAGACCCCGCGGCCACGGCTACATCGGCTGATATAGACTCACGATGAGGCTTCTCAACACGTCGACTCTGACACTGACAGAGTTCGTCGGCGAACAAGCGCCGCAGTACGCGATCTTGTCTCACACCTGGTCGGACGGCGAGGTTTTGTTCCAAGATTTACAAGAGGGCGGCGGCCCCTCAACCACCAAGGCGGGTTGGTCCAAGGTCCTGGCGGCGTGCCGTCTGGCGCAGGCGCAGAGCTACTCGTGGATATGGATCGACACCTGCTGCATCGACAAGTCAAGCAGTAGCGAGCTGTCCGAGGCCATCAACTCCATGTTCAAGTGGTACCGGGACGCCAAGATCTGCTTCGCGTACCTCGCCGACGTCCCCTACTCGGAACCCGGGACTGATGAGTGCGCCGCCGCGCTGGCCGGCAGCCGGTGGTTCACCCGCGGCTGGACCCTTCAGGAGCTCCTCGCTCCGTCCTCTCTGGACTTTTACTCTTCCGAATGGAGGCGCATAGCCTCGCGGCCCTTTCTGGCCGACGGTATCCAACGCACAACAGGCATCGACGCGGCGTACCTCTCGGGCTACAGCCTCAAGAACGCCAGCGTGGCCGCGCGCATGAGCTGGGCATCCGGACGAGAGACTACGCGCGTCGAAGACATGGCGTACTGCCTCCTCGGTATCTTCGATGTCAACCTGCCGCTCATCTACGGCGAGGGGAAAAAGGCCTTCCGGCGACTGCAGGAGGCCATTCTTCGTCAGATCGACGACCAGTCTCTGTTCGCATGGGGCCCCATAGACGAAGGCAACTCGAGCGGCGTGTTGGATAGCAGGGCCTACCCTCTCCTCGCAGACGACCCGTCCTGGTTCAGGGGCTCGGGGGACATCGTGCCGTTCCGGCCGCGGGGCATTGAGACGCGGCTGCACGTCGCTCATGACGGCGTGACAATCACCTCGCCGCTGTGGAAGCGGAACCCTTCGAGCTGGGTCAAGCGTCCTAGATCCGTCTACCTCGCTCCTCTGCAGTGCCAGAAAAAGAACAACGTCCTCAACAGCATCGCGATACGGTTATGCAGTCTCGCCGACGGCGATGAGGGGGAGGGAGGCGTGGGAAACTCGCCAGTGCCGTGCTACCGCTTCTCGCTGCTGCTGCTCACTGTCCCGATGACGGCATGGAAGAAGGAGAGCCTCTTGTCTACGTTTCTGTATTTTAACAGCAGAGAGAGGCTGCGCGCGGGCGGTGTCATGGACAGACAGGGATGCGTCATCCGCACGTTGCCGCGAGAGACCCAGACGAGAGAGATGTTCTCGCCAGATTTGGGTCTCTTGGAGACGATGACTATCATCCCTTTTACAAAACGCCTTGCCAGATCGTACGGTCTGGGGGCGCCCATCGTGATTCGCCTGGCGAGTTCACTCCGCAGGGACCTCGCTCTCGTGCTGCAGTACCAATACATGTCGATGACCAACAGCGACGTGGACGCCGCCATCTTCCCGCCTATGCCGGGCTGGATGATCAACCGAGTCGTGGTCATCCCTTCGGGTTCTACAATCAAAGACGTCGCGATCCGGTGTCAGGAGGAATCCGAGCAGTGGACGCCGGAATTCGTTCGTCGAGTGTCTGGTGGGAAGTGGGACGGTCAGCACGTTGGTGACATGTCACCCACGGATTCTGTTCAAAACAGTGGATTGGAGACGTTCACTAGGTATCGAGTGAGGGTGTCCAACGAGGATGTCCATGGTCCGTTGCTGTTTCTGGTTGATGTTGAGGATCTGGAGGGCGAGAATCGTTCTTTGGAGGTACACCATGGTGGGAGCTATGTGCTTGCAAGGAAGTCTGGTATCTAAGAACACATAAAGTAAACACGTGGTAAACAAATTGAGATGTACGTAGGAGTCAAAGGCCTGGTCGGAGGCACCGCCTGGTGAGGAATAAACACATAGCGGCCTGTGACACTACCATTGCCTACAAACGTTGTTCGTGCAACATCCATGGCTGCAATAGATCCGCATACGAACTCGCTCAGATACTTTGCAGGAAGCAATCAAGGTTAGAATATGGATATTGCCCAAGCCTCTCATGGCCAGATTTGAAAAACACATGCGGGTCTCACATCTTCGACATGTATTCGGACGAAACTTGACATCCAACAACTACAGGATTAACATGACACCCTACAATCGAGAGAACAGCCAACAGACCAGTTAACAACCTGATTTAGGTGATTGGCAGACTCCAAAAATGAAACGACAGAAAACCCGGGAAAAAGAAGCCTGGCCCTGGTCAACCGGAAATGCGCAACGCGGCGGCCCAAGCTAAGACCAAGCCGATAACTACCCCCCCGGCCTCGCTGCCCATTTCTTTACCTCAAGGTTGGGCCGCTATGCTGTTTCTCGGGGTTTTGATGTTCATATCTAATTCAGAGCCTGAATGTGCTTTTACTATGTACACCTCAAGAGATATGTCCGTTGCATGGCTTTTACTCTTCCGACAATTAGCTGACGCAAGATGCTGCCCATGACATGTGTCTAGTCTGAGTCCGGAGGCGACTTCGGCCATATCTCATAGTCTACCACATCTTCCCATGTCAGCATCTCCTCAATGTCTTCCTCCTCCATAGCCTTGTACTGAGAAACCCTTTTGCGTTGATTGCTGCCTGCCCGAGGTTTCTTAGACTTGCTGTCGCTCTTCTCAAAAAAAACCTTCCTCGCGGCGCAAGCCCAGCTCTCCAGCCGTTCTGGTCTGAGAGCACACACGATAATCAGCTCCCTTGCCGCAAGCGCATCTTCCAGCGCATCGTGGGCTAGACCACCGCCCGTCTGAGAGGATTGACGGATCTGGATGCCCAGCAACTCGCGACAGAGAGTCTCCAGACCCCATCTCTTCCGTATCTTGGACCCACCCCGCAGTACAGCATCGGCGGTGACGATAGCCGAGTCGACGATTCTGGAATGGTAGGTGTGCAATACTTTAAGATCGTTATGGATCGACTGTCCGATGAGAATGGTATCCTCGTCGGCGAACCGCCAGAGCTCATCTCGAGCAGCCTTCCAGCCGTGCAAGGCCTCGTTCTTCGCGACAGCTTTCTGCATACCCGCGGCGTTGATGCCAGTGATGCCTTCTCGCCAGTTTTTGATGGGCCTTGAGGGGTTGACCAGGCAGTTTTGCAGCACGTCACCCGACAAGAAATCAACCAAGGTTAAATGAATGAGCTCATTTTGCCCTCCGACGGCACCGGCCATTTCGCAGTCTAGAACAATAGCCGCAAACTTTGGTTTAGACGAGTCTGTGTCGGGGCAGGGAAGATAGGTCGTGGGTGGCATACTATGCCCTTCCTTGAGAAGGCGCTTCTCTGAATGGCAGAGACTCGAGAGTCGATGAAGAAGGGCATCCAGTTCCACATCAGAAATCCTTGAGTATGCGATGCCCCGGTAATTGAGAGGGTCGACACGCGTACGTGCGGCCGAAGGAGGCTCGGCGGGTGCGGGTCTAGCGACTTCTTGGATGACTTGATGAACAGGATGTTTATCGAGAGAATGTTGATGCATTGCTGAACGGGTGTTGAAGCCTCTCTGACAGGTTGCACATGTATGCTCTTCTCTTGGTTGCGTAGCAGGCGGTGGTAGTGGCTCACGAACGTTGCGGTGGTGTTTGTCAAGAGCATGTTGACTCATTGCCGAATGGCTCCCGAAGCTTCTCTGGCACGTTGAGCATGTATGGTTCTTTCTGAGCTGAACAACAGGTAGCTGTTGTGGATGAGGCTCCCGAGCGCCGGAGTGGTGTTTGTCGAGAACATGTTGATTTACTGCTACAGGACTCCCGAAACCTTTCTGGCACGTTGCACATGTATGGTTCTTCCTGGTCTGAATAACAGGTAGCTGTTGTGGATGAGGCTCCCGAGCGCCGGAGTGGTGTTTGTCCAGAACATGTTGATCCACTGCCGAAGGGCTGCTGAAACCTTTCTGACAGGTTGCACATTTATAGTCCTTTCTTGGTTGCAGCGCAGGCAATTGTGATAGAATAGGGGCTTGAGTGTTGGAGTGGTGTTTGTAGAGAACATGTTGATTCACTGCTGAAGGGCTGTGGAAGCCTTTCTGACAGGTTGCACACACATGGTTCTTTCTTGGTTGCAGAGTAGGCAATTGTGATAGAAGAGGGGTTTGAGTGTTGGAGTGGTGTTTGTCGAGGGCATGATGTATCATTGCTGAACGACTGTGGAAGCCTTTCTGACATGTTGGGCATACGTTGGTTTTGTTGATTTGCATAGCGGGCAGGTATGGTGGAAGAAGAAGTTTTCGACTATTTGAGGGGCCAGATAAGTAAAAGAGGCGGGAATCAATGAGCTCCAAAAAACTGTATTCCACGAGCATGGTGACCTTATAATCTTCAAAGTCGTTGGGCATCGCACCACAGTCCTGCTCTGCTTTCCAAGACCCCTGCAGTCCCCTGCTTTCCACCGGCGCTTCTCAGCAACGCTTTTCTGCAAGATGGCCTGATTGCAGCTGCAGGAGGGCCAATATTGATGCATTCAAAACGCATCTCAAGGCAACTGCAGCGAGAATATCCAGTCAACGAGGAGGAGATAAGTACTATGCAGGATGCCGAGATCCAACGGTGACAATCCTTTTGTCAAATCAATTTTGCCAACCCCCAACTGCTCATGCAGACTCTCAGTCGGCGGCAAGGTGAATCCAACACATCAGGCAGTAATGCATGCCGTTGGTGCTTTGCTCACCACACAACCATCATGTCTTCAAGGGTTTCTATAAATAGCGCGAAGCAAAATTAAGAGGTACCTGTGTCATAAAGAAAAAAACAGGGTTCCAACAATACGATCATGCGAGAGGTGAAGAACAGATCGGAACCTCAGCCAACGATTGTAGTCATCATGATTCCCAAAGGACGATGAAACCTTCACCAAGACTCAAGCTTCAAAACCTAGGTTTCAAGCTCTGGGAACACAGCAGATTAATTTTGACACTTGTTATCAGGCAGGAATGATATGCTAAGAGTGTTTTGAGAAACAGACCTGCCTCAATTGATGACGGAGTACAGACTTCATTTCACTGGATAAAAAAGTCCAGGCTCTAATCTAGCCAAGTTGAATTCAACTAGAGTATACATGGAACGTAGAAGAGCCACTGCTGAATGCTACTTGGGGCGAGTCCTTCCATCCCTCTCTAAGTAGGGTCCAAAACGCGCTCGATACAGCGTCCGTGAGCATCTATGACTGGGGCTCAAAGCATTCTGGTGAGAGCAGTAATGAACGACAGCTCAAACAGAATCATGTTGTAAAGTCTCAGGAGGAAAGGCAAGCCATGCATTGAGATCGTGGATCCAGATCTCCTCACAGTCATCCAGACAGTGAATGACGTATAAAGGCTGTTGAGAATGAGCAGGCCATCACCCTCTAGATCAATGGTGTGCAAGATTTGAGGGCCATAATGCCATCATCAAGAGGGCAAATCACGGTGTGGAAGAAAGTATGGTCGACAAGCTCTCTGTCTTGATATTATTAGAATGAAACATCTTACGGCTTCCTTAAGGTACTTGACCCCCCCCCCCCCCCCCCCCGCTCTCGGATATGATAGAGGAAGCTGGAGTATGACCCAGCGCACAACCATCGGTCTTCTGGAACCATACTCCATCAGCAAATCTCACTTTATCAGCATTCGGTCAGCCTAAGAGGGTGAAACTTCTCCAAAAACTTCTCCAAAAACTTCTCCAGAAGTTGACCAGAACGATCAGTGTTTGGTACAAGAGTGTTAAGACTTTGATTATGATTGCTACTCCAACTCGATGACATCGTACCCGTGCAACAAGCTGAGAAACAGGTGCTGCTCGTGGAATCATCTGGTGAAAATTATGAGAATAATTTCACTGGTTTACGTTATCATACCACGGATTATAGTTGCTAGCAAATGTAGCTTCGTGATACATAAGTCCGTTTGTCAACTTATCGCAACCCTCTCCCACCATAAGTCAGACTACCCACTTTTCGGCACCCCCCCCATTTCGGCACCCCAAAAATGAAGCTATTCCCATCATACTCGTCGACTTCAATTAATCATTGACTTCTTCTAGATGCAACAACAATACAGCTTTCAGCTTCACTAGGGTATTCAGAGTCGCTGGATTCGGCTGCATCATCCTCTTTTTCCCCAGCCTTAAGTTGCGCCTGCTGGATGTCTTTGATGTTGGCGAACTTAGTGTTAGGATCCAGCTGGACTGCCCTTCTTTTCCTTACTGCAGTATTGGTGACTTGGGCCTGCAGAAGCTCCAGTTTCTGCTGGGTATTTGCCAGCTCATATGCCTGCTCGCTGAAGCCTTTTTTTACCTTCCTGAATAGAAGGCGTTGAGTAAAGGCATCATTCTCCAGCTCTGTGAATAGCTTCAACTGCCCAGCTAGATCCTTCATCTTCCTTGGCGTCGACCATGCCACTGCAGATGACGCAGATACCCATCCTTCAGCTTCCTTGCCTCCAGACTGCCCTTTGCTGACCTGATCAGATGATCCTGATGCTGCTGGTGTTGATGGGAGCAGTAGGGAGCTCATCAGAGGCTTCGCCATAGAGACAGGCCACAACCCTGTCCATTTCCAACCACTTCTAATGTTCTGCATCGTCATACCTGCAGTACGAGCCTTCTGATAACAGCCTATAAAGTTCCTCTTGCCTACAACAGTTGAATCATTCCACTGACCAAGGTATCCAAGCTCCTTCCTATAGGCTGCCTTGACAGGGCTGAAGACTGACTGATCAAGTGGCTGGAGGACATGGGAGGTATGTGGCGGTAAGAACAATAGATGGATGTTGTTTATATAGCATAACCACATAAAGTCAGTCGTTGTATGACTCCCATGTCCATCCATGATCAGCAGCCTGACCTCCTTGCCCTGAGGAAGAGTCTGAGGGATGAAGACCTTCTGCAGCCATTCAACTGCAGTGGCATCTGAAGTCCATCCATTCTCCGTTGCAGTGAATTGCCATCCTTCATAAGGGCCAAGGTCTAGAGGAAACCACTGCTGCTGGACTGCCTTGCCCTTATAGATAACGAGGGGATTCAGAACATGGCCCAGGGCAGAGATGCATTCGATGATGGATACCCATGCCCTTGATCCAGGCTGTTTCTTACGTACAGACTTCGTCTCAGACATGCCCAGCACCAGCCCATTAGATCCCTGGCCCTCAAGGATACCAGTCTCATCCATGTTGTATCTATTAGCTGGTTTGATGCTGGTGATCTCTGGTATGGCGAGTAGTTTGAACCAGTCCCTGATGACCTCAGTAGATGCCCCATTAACACGCCTAGAATCGATAGGGCGACTTCTCTGGACCTTGACTGATGGATTCCTCTTCAAGAAGGCTTGGATCCAGCCTTTTCCTATAGGCTCTGTATCCCCCATGGCATGGAGGATCCTTTCTGCGAATAGCCTCACTTGCAGATGGGTTGGGGCAACACCAAGGGCATGCTGAATGCGAACCCATTCAGCCAGTTTAGCCTCCTGACTAACAGAAAGTCTCTGCAGGTCAGAAAAGGCAATTGACCTTGGTTGAGTGCCCTTAATCCGATACTGAAGTGTTGATCTTGGGATGCCATACACCTGACCAGCCCTCTTAATGGGCATGCCGTTGGTTATTGCGTCAAGGGCCTGATTGACTTCATCTTCGGTATACTGGCCCATAAGGTCGAAAAGAAGCTCTGAGGAAAAAATGAGGTTATTCGCATAAGTATAGAAAATGTTGTTGATGTTGAAAGTTGAGGGGTATGTTCTGGTGATGAGGCATTTGAGGCATTTTTGGGGTGCCGAAATGGGGGGGGTGCCGAAAAGTGGGTAGTCTGACTTATGTCCATCCCGCGCATGGACGAATGCATCTCTTGCCATGTACTGGGACGCAGAGGTTAGTTGTCAACAAATTCCGCGCTCGGGAACCCTGGTCTTCGGTCGACTCACCAGGCAATGCAGTTGGTGAAAGACGGATAAGCGCGCCTTTTGCTCGGGCAAGGAACGGTCTAGCCCTGGCATGTAAGGCAGCTCGCCATCGTCTACCGTCACATTGATCCAGCCGTTGCCTTCTGTGAGGGGGTCAGAGATGCGCGCGAGTTGTATTCTTCTTTTGTACGTTTCGTGATTAGATATAAGAAGAGTAGCCGGCAAACGCATTTCTCGACTTTTGTGAAAGAAGTGAAGGGGATACTCTTGATACGGAAACAACCGTGTCTCCGAGGAACGAGGAACGACTCAACTCACTTGGCATCAACATGGCCCATCTATCTTCGGTAGTATCGTTGGGACCCTGGCCGGATACCGGTTGGGATAGAAAGATGTGTTTGTCGACCCTCTCTGGCGGCACCCACGGAGGCCGGCTCGGCCCATGGCGTGCCCGCAGAAGGATTGCGAGAGCGGCGATGAGCGCTGCGTTAAGCAAGACGGACAAGGAGAGCGCGAAGGATAGTCTGGGAGACCATCCGGTACTGGCGGACCTCGCCTTGTGCTCCAGCAGATCATCAATCTCAGGCTCCGCGGTGGCCTCTTCCGACGACAGTGATGACAATGATGACCGAGGAGATTTCTCCATCTTAGAATACTTCATCGCGGCCAGTCTGTGCTAACGGTGCATGTCTAGCATCCCAAGCCCGCTCCAAAGAGGACGCAGGGGTTGAGGAGGGGGAAAAATTAATGACACCAGCGGGTATATGGCTTAGGGCTTCACTCTCTCTTGTTTCTCCTTTTCCTTTAGGTTGTCGCACCGTCTCGAATGTAAACTCTAAAGGGGTTTTAATGCTCAGGTAGCTCGGAAGTGTACATTACAAGTGCACCCTCTGTCAGGTGGATTTCGAGATGCAGCAACGTTCCGCTCAGCAGCAGTACCTGCATATCTAGCTCCTCAGGCCCGTATTTCCTGTAAGCGTACTGACATATCTACAAGGGCCAGCCTTGATAGACTAACCTTGCCGGTCGCCTAGCAGACAGATACTCGTAGAACTTGCCACAAACTAAAGCCGGGGTGCATAAGAGCGGAGGGTTGATCCCGGCCAAATGCGTGTTAACTATGTTGTTCAAAGCTGAGACGACGTCTTCCACGGATCGGGGGCGGGGGCGGAGGCGGGCTGAGGGACTCATGTCTTTTAAATCCCGAGGAGGTATTGTTCCTCTTAAGGGTCTTGTCGGGTCAAGACAACGATAATCATTTGATCGAATACGCGCGAGCAGGGGTGTGGTGAGTTGGCAAAAAGCCCGTCGTTCACTTCACATGTTTGAATTAGAGGGGTATCAGACACAAAGGCCTACCAAATGCGTTGTCTTGCTATATTCGACGTATAGCCAACTTGAACTCTTCCCCTATAAACTATGTGGGATTGCAACGATCCGCAATTGACACCAGCACACCAATACGCTCAAGAATCAGGTGGTGGCCATCACTATTGACCTGGCCATCACTATCGTCGTCGCAGTCGACATCGCTCTCGTCAAGACTTATGCGGGCCAGGGATCCGTGGCATAGCCCGGCCAGTGCAACCGCCTTCCGCCTGTGCTCCCCCGGGACGTCCCTATTAACCTTGCAATAGATGATGAGGAATAGGCTGGCTAGCACCAGGTCCTCCATAGTTTGTCTTTTTGAATCCGAAACACTGCGTTAGCTCGTCTTTCAACAAAGGCCGGTGGGTTTGAGTTCTCTTGGCGTACCTCTCTAGCTTTGTGCCGGATGAAGACGTGGAAAAGAAGCAAGGGATGGCGTCGATGAGCTGCTGGGCCGATTCCAGGCACGCCCGAATGCAGCACCCGCGTCCAAGGGCATCGTGATCATGCTCGAGCACGGGCTCAGAGTCAAGCCCGGCAGTGGCCGCGATCCACGGGCAATGCGTCAGGAAAACGGCGCGGTGGTACATGCAGAAGGCCAGGCGTGCCGTGCTGGTGGGCAGACCGCCGTTGTTCCCTGGCGTTATCCGCAACTTCAGGCCGGGGAAGAGCTCGACCCAGTGCCGAAGCTGGTCCTGGGACTCCCAATGGCTTTGCCTTCTGCCACCGCCAGGGATCACCATCTCGGAAGAGTAGGTGTAAGACGCCCGGGGACTGAACTGCCTTCTCAAGCAGCGGTGCATCACAGCCGCCAGGGAGCGTATACCCAGCAGGTCCTGTTCGGACTCTTGGTCAGATGGGCTCGAGCCGTCCATCCAGTCGCAATCGAGCATCTGAGAGAACGTCAGCATCATGGTCCAACCGTTGGCTTTTTTGGGAAGGTCTCCCTCCTCTGAAAGTTTCTTGATGTGAAAAACATGGTCTTCCTTCTAATCAGCGGACCTTGGAGGTCGGCGAGTCAAGAAGTAGATAACTGGCTTACCGGAGGCGCTCCTCGATCAAGAGCGTGAGACACGTCTAGAACGTACGAATATGCCGAGCTGAGTGCAGACTCCTCATCATCGGCATTCATCTGTACCAAGTCCAGTTCCCGAACGTGCATGACGGCGATTGCCACATTCTCGGTGACTAGAGATGGTAAATCGCACTCGCTGGCAATGGAGGCCTGAAGGTCATAAGGACTTGTCAGCAAAGGGGGGAGAGCAGCGTATAGGAAATGGAAGCAAAAAGGGGTTCAGTAGAGTCGACTTACCATGAGCAAGGACATCTAGGATTGAGCAATATGGGTCAAATTGTCAGCTCATGGTCTCATTGAATCACTACCTCGTCAAATTTTCCATACAATCTCTGCATTTTCTGTGTCTCTGTCTCTCTTTCTCTTTCCTACGTAATCAAGCGTGGGAAACCAACCTGGAGTTTCAACAACTGACTGGGCAAACCTCGAACACACCCGCGGAAAGCAAGGGCGCCACGTAGCCGCCACGATGCCTGGGCGCCATCCAAGTGTCCGCTGTCGCCGTTGCGTGAGCAAGAATGTTGCTTCTGCTTCTGGTTCTGCTTCTGGGCACCGGAACCGGCGACGAAGACGTCTCCGTGCTGCCGCCGGCAAAGATGGTGGTAGTATGCGCCGAGGGCGAGGACGGCGCTTGCGAACCCGCGGACGAGGTGGCTCGCGTCCGGGAGACGGGCCTCCCTGACCCGGGCCTCGATGGCGGTCTTGGGGATGAAGCTGGGAATGTATACCGTCAACACGCGTGTCAAGTAGGAAGGCTGCCACGTCACGACGACGGAAGAAACCAGACTTACCTGTAAAAGTAGTCGCTGAAGGCTGTGATGTGTCGCGTGTAAGCGTCTCGACCCAGCATCAAACAATATCAAAAATGGCCATGGTTCATGCGGACATTCGCCTTTCTTTCTTTTCCCTTTCTTGTTTTATGAGCACATACCCACTTACCTGCAATGTACGCTTGGAGAGCCGCATCACTCTCAAGCGTCCACCAAGAGCCATCATAAGGATATGACTCGCCAGCCGGCACTAGGTCCGCGGTCCCGCTGGTGTTTGACGTCTTATCTCCAGGGGCGGCCAGAGCACGAGCGATCACGTGCTGGTTTTTGTCGAGCGAGCGGCAGACAGCGTCGCGCAGTCCGTAGAATGACTGCGAAGCTGCGTTTATTCCAGTCCGGCCCGGAAGAGACGACGTCGGCGGTGCACTGACGCGCTCGGCGGGCTCAGGTTTTGTGTCGCGGGCGAGGACGACGTCGTCGACCGGCTGTTGCTTTTCCGTCGGAGAAGCCACCTGGGGGGCCGCCTTGCAACTGGTTGACGTTGCCAAGCCGTCGAGGCCGGTCATGTCGGACGATTCGAGGAACTGAGAAGGGCTCCCGACTTCGGAGGTTGTCCAGCCCAAGTCGACGGCCCATTCCATGTCGTCACCCGACGAACCGGCAGAGTTGAGGGCGGAGGAGGCGGCCCTCGAGATCGGCTGAGAGGTGCTCCATGGACTGGCCTGTTTCTCCTCGATGGTGGCATCAAAATGGGAGCCGCAAGAGTCCGGGGCATGAGCAGCGTTGGCTTCGTCGACTGAGAAGGGTAACGGGAACCGGCAGTCGGGCCCATCCTGCAGCTCTCCAGGATAGTAGCCTTGGTCCAGGCCATGGTCGCAGCCGTCTTGTTGTGGTATCTCGGACCTGAGGCCGGGAATGCCTGCGTTGATGGAGCGAGGAAGAGACAGAAGCTGAGGGTGTGTCGTGAGGACATTACGGTAGTCGGGACCAGCTCCGAGCGGGGGCCCGTATCTGAGGTCGACGTAGCCGTCGCCGGCAGCGTACATGGGAAAGTTGGTCAGCAGCGACGCGGGTCTTCGACGTCGGCGTGGGGCGTGATCCGGATAGAAACACTGCTGCCCTGTCCGCTGGGGGTCGGGGTATATCGTGTTGGCTCTTGGTCTCAACGAAAACAGCAGAAACGAATGGCTCACCAGGCAGGTCAGACACGGTTGTCCCTTGTCGCCTGGATTGCGGAACGATGCGTCCTGTTCTCAGCCTTTGACTCAAACACATATCAAGAGGTAGGGACAGACAGACATCGTGTCTTCTTGTCGCGGCACAGCTGACAGGCGCCACGACGACGTTTTTGTTCAATCATCATGGTGTTTTGGGAAAATTGCCGCTGTGTTCGAAATTCTCTCTCCAAAAGGAAAGGGACTAACTAGTAGAGCGTGCCAGTCGGGGTCCTCTAATCAAACGATGCCCCAAGACTGGCCGATACTTGCTTTGGACGAGGTGCTTTCGTTGCTTGACACACCTGGGGAGGCAAGCGGCGGTATCCAAGGTTGCGTTGCAGTAGAAAGGATATCATATATGTCTGTGTATACATGCAGCTGTCTGCTGGGCCTGGCGAAGCAGGACGAAGTGCGTGGTAGCTAGCTACTACAGTACGCTGTAGATTTTACCTCTAGGCTAGGTGTTATCTCGCAAGGTTTGGCCAGATAATCCCGCTTTTGTCAGACAGATTAGCAAAAGCGGAACTGAGGGGGTAGTTAGCTACGTCGTCGATGTTCAGGCTGCTTCTGGGCTAAGTGATGTGGCTGCATCTTAACAGTCTACCTGGCAGGGGTGTAAAACATTTGCTCGCAATCACAGTAACCGCCGGACAGTACAGACAGTGGAGAGTTGAAGGTTTGGAAGCAAGATTCACCTCATGCTTCGTACTCACTTTCCCTTCTTCGTGACAGGCCCAAAGGGAACACATGTGACCGAAAGCAAAGGGGCGTTCCTTTAGCCAGGGGCAGGGTTTAAAACCTCAACTTGCCTAAACATTCTACTGTATAAGACTTTTAACAACCCTGCAAGAAGCTAACTCAGTTACATATCTAAACCCTGAGCCGCCAGATGATTTCAGAGCCGGGAAGTAGCTCATTGAGGCTCAGATGCTACCAACACCGTCAGGCGATTTGCGTTATAAAAGCGGACTTCTACTTGTAGTAATTACTAAACCCCCTTTTGTTTATTTTTAGCCTTTGGGCACACCCAGTGCCTTTACAGTTCTGAGCTGTACTGTAGAAGCTCGAGTCGTCTGTTTCAGAGCACCTGGTATAAATATGCAGAGGTGGTGCGGAGTCAAGGGCGTCCGAGGGGAGGAGACAAAACAGTCGACGATCATGCAAGAAGTCAACTATTTGGCAGTTTGATCTATGCTAGGTTGGAATTTCGGGGTCGATCGACGCAAAGTGGTGATAATCGAGTCGGTGTTGTTGGTGGTTTGGTTTTTGACGCCTGCCAGGGGGTTCAGCGGCCAGGATGTGTCTACGGGGGTCAACTGAAGTGGGTCGATTGCGAGCATGAGGGCCTGTGCCCGTAGCGGGATCCGGGTTTGTCCAACAAACTATGTGGTAATAAACTCCAACAAGTTGTGCAGGCTATTCAACAGTCCTCGGAAAGATACAGTACGAAGTAAACCCATCCAATCCCTGCCCTCACAATAAGAAGGCTGCGGAAGCTTTGAAGCAAGGCAGGAAAAGTGACAATGTTCGTTGTCAGGTACGCTTAATCCAATCATTGGAAAACCTACAGTACGGGTACATGTTTGTTCAAGTGCAAGTGGGAAGACCGAGCAAGGCGGCAAATTCAGTTGACGCCGTCTCTATGCGATACATCGCCCAAAACAACCTTAAACAAACAAGCTTCTCGCTATCCGACCGACTGCCAAATACGGAATGATGCGTCAACGGGCTTCTCCGTCTATGTCTTTACGTCCTGATCATTTGGGTTGTGAGAAAATTCTAACTCTGAAGTGCTGCCACCAACCAAAGCATCAGATCGGTTAGAGTTGTGCATGAGGCAAGCAAGACTTTGTACAGACCAAGGATGGAACTAGCATGTCGCCATGAACTTTTCTTGCCGAGTGGCACACAGCGCTCGTGAGATCGCCATGAACATGGCGCGGACCGCCGAGGATGTCCGATTATCCGAGCAGAGTTTACTTTGCAGACTTGGTATCTGGCCGTTATTCCCCTAACTCAAACTACCACGTTGTCTCGTGCAGGAGGGGAGGGCAGGTATGCCGTGTCGAGGACAGCCGCCCCCTATTAGCAACGTGAAGCTTACGCGAGCGGCTGTTCACTTGGAGATTATGGAGTTCCGCCTTCTCTTCGCCCTGCTGCTGGTTTCAACGGCTACGGGGCTCTTCGTCCGTTTAAAGTGGAAAGACTTCTTGCAGCAGCAGCAACAACAACAACATCAACAACAACTGCCGTCGCTCTCGTCCTCGTCCCCCCACTGCCTGAGCCTGGAGGACGGGTGGCGACTGGCGGCTGAGTTCCAGGCCTTGATCCGTAATTACTCGGCCGCCGCGGCCGACGAACTCGTGGCTCCCGACGTGGTGGCCCACTGCGACGGCATGAACGCACTGGCGGGCAAGCCGCTGGGCGCGCCGACGTACCGCAACCGAGACGAGCTCAAGGCAGCGCTGGAGCGGCAGAGCGGGCGCCCGACGCCCGTCTCTCTGAGGACCGTCGACGTTGTGACGTGCGACACGGTTGTGCTCAAGTGGACGGCCGCCTTTGGCGAGGCGAGGCTGCCTGTCAGGGGCATCCAGATCCTGACCGTCGAGAGGGGCGGTCCTGTGGGAGGCTGGGCCATCAAGACCATCGACACCGAGTTCAACAGTCTTGCGTACCTCGTCAACCTCGGCGGTACGTACAACATGCCGACCGATCGAGTCGGCTTCCAACCCTAGTCTGTCCAAGGGCTATGCTCGTTCCCGGGTGCTTGGAAGGATTGCACTGTTGTATCTTGGGTCACGATGTCGAAGGGCCTGTTCTTTTTGGAAGTGTCTCAGATCTTGAAAGGGAAAAGAAAACCCGAAAAAAGAGTGAAGAAAAAGTCAAAACCGCCCAAATGGAAGCAGCTTCTAAAGGTTGCTCAACCAAATTAGTCTCGGGGCACAAAGAAATTAGGATTGGAGTAAGTAAGCATAGTAGACAGCCTCGGGATATTTCCAGACGAATGTAAAGTCAACAGCGGTTGCGCTGTCTGGTCCGTAGCCTCATTTGTAGTGCGAATTCCTTGTTGCTCTGCCTACATATCCTTAGTCAGAGATAGCGACATCTTATCGAGTTTTCATTGGAATCAAGATGCCATATTCAACAATGGAGTATGGGTAGATAACATGCACATGCGAGAACCAGACTGGCTCAGAGGGATCACTTTCTGCTCGGCAGTGTTATATGCCTCTCTAAACGAGCAGAACCTCATCCTAGCCTCTGAAGAACCCTCACGCAATAGTGCGTGCCGTGTTTAGTGAATGGAAAGCTCTGAGTGTTGTATGGTGCTGTTGGTGAGCGACGTTACTGATCCTCGGGCCAGACACAAAGAGCAGACAAAGTTGAAGTTCCCCTCCCCGGCCCTCGGCACCGAGCAGGTTGCCCGTTCTGGTCCATCGGCAGGGTTTCCGAAGACATGTTATAAAAGTAACATGGGAGACTCATGCCTGTTTTTACCCGTCGTATCTCCGACAAAGGACTTCTTCGTCTCCAACAAAGTATGGAAACCCTACTGAGAGACATCTGGAGTCGGGAGTTGGCCACTCCTTCAGGTGAGGCACACACCCCCTTCATGCCCCCTTCACACACTAAGCCTGACTGTTTCCAGCTGCCATCGGCTCGGACGATGAGTTCCTGTCTCTGGGAGGCGACTCGTGCAGTGCCATGAAGGCCGCTCAGCGCTGTCGCCAGGCTGGCCTTCCTGTTGCAACCGTTGACATCCTTTCCGAGTCTACCATCAGCAGACTCGCAAGCTCGATAGAGGCCAAGAGGAAGGGCGCCGCCGGCGCAGACGACGCAAAGGCCGACACCACCCCTGCCCGTACCGTCGAGACCTTCACCCTGAGCCTGGACGGGTTGACGCTGCCGCCTGATGTGGACCCGGACAACATCGCCTACGCGATGCCATGCACACCGATGCAAGAGGACTACTACCACCTGTTCTCGACGAACCCAGCGCCCGAGAGGCCCGGGATCATGACTACCTGCTACGAAATCCTCTTCCGAGGCGGCCATGGGCCTGTCGATCCGTACAGGGCGGCCAGGGCGTGGCAGGCCATCGTGGACCGCCACGCCATGTTCCGCACCCGCTTCGTGCCCCTGGCCGAGCTGGGCGTGGCGTCCTGCCGTTCCGGCCCGCTGCCGCCCGAGACGGTCATGCAGTTTGTGATGCGGCAATGGCCCGTCGACTGCGCCGTCGTCCACATCGACTCGGACAGCGAGCACGACATCCAGCAATGCAGCGCGGTGCACACGGCCAACACGCTGTACCGGGCGAAGCCGGCCGCCTGCGTGTCGGTCCGCCTGTTCGTCACGCCCTCGGCCCGCGTCTACATGAACGTCGTCCTCTGGCACATCGCGGCCGACTTTGTGGCCACGGGCGTGTTCCAGGTCGACTTTGACCGCTTCTACCGCGGCGCCCTGCTCGACCGCCCGGCCCCCGGCTTCGAACTGTACGTTCACGACCTCGGACTGACGACCCGTGGTGGCCAGGCCGCCGTGGAGGCCGGCACCCGATACTGGATCCACTATCTCGCCGGCGCCGAGCCGTGCTGGATCCGGCCCCACCATCTCGGCGTCGTCGACCGGCGCCCCATCCAACAATCTTCCTCCTCTCCGACCGCCTACTTGAACCCCAACGGAAAGGAGCTTACCTGCGTCACGAACCTCGGCAAGGCATCGTGTCGACTGACCGTCGCAGGGCCGGCCGCCTCGTATTGCCGCGAGTGCCGCGTCCTGCCCTCCAGGATCCTCAGTCTCGCCTACGCCTTGACTCTGTCAAAGTACACTGGTCAGGAGGAGGTGTGCTTCTCCTACCTCGTCTCGGACCGCGACCGCGATATCCCGGACGTGGACGGTATCCTCGGCATGATGATCACCTACTTCTACGCCAGGATCAGGGTGGTCCCGTCGGCGCGCGTGACCGACCTGATACGGCGCCACCACGCAGACGACCTGGCCCACAGGAGACACCTGGTTTACCGCCCAAAGGACGTCGCCCGCGCCCTCGGCCACGGGGAATCAGCTGGCGACCTTTATGGAGTGCTCCCCGTGACGAATGTGCGCTTCAACGACCGCCGGCTGGACATCCCAGAGGGGCTCGAGCTAGCGTATCGTGGCGTCATCAGTAACCTAATTCAAGAAGTATGTTATGCGCAGACATTGCCTTTCCACATCCGCTCCGCCTCCACTACGCCTGCCCTTTTTCTTGCTTTTGCATGAAACGTGTGTCCGCCAGAATGGAGAGTTTTACAAACTGTGCCCTGCTGACTTGTTTGCGTGTGCGTTTCTCTGACGTAGCTATTCATCTCGCTGATCGTGGTGCCCGAGACTGATGGGAAACATGTAACGGTAAACTTTAGGTTCAAGAAACTATGGTTTACTGAGGAGAGCGTACAAGCAATGGCCGACACGTACGCCCGCATCTTCCACGCGGTTGCGTCAGGGACCTGCGAGACCGTGGCAGATGTCATGGCACGCATCTAGATAGGCGTCCTAAGACATGGAGACTCTAACTTGCACGGGGTGGTAGGAAGTACTAGAGGCAAACGTTGATATGGAACGCTACAATACAACTACACTGCGGCGACTAGTGCTAGGGAGAATAGTCAACGTACAGTTTATCACATGAACAGTATTACCGCTAAGCTGTTACAAGTATCCCCATGTAATAACATCTGCATCATCTTGGCTATTCAAATTCTTTCTAGTCCGTAACATCAACATGTGACAATGAGCACCTGATAGTTCATCACTCGACAGCCTAATGATTCCTGCAGACCACATAAATGTCACTTATAGAGGCGCAGGCCGTGTCGTCGTCTATCCAGTCTCTCCATCCCTTCTGAAGCTCCTCGAGATTGATTTCGAGTCCGATGCAACGGGCCTCGCTCTCAATGCTGGCGCGGGCTTCCGCGTCGGCGCTGGTGCGAGCGACCAGGCCACCCCAATTCTCACGCTCCTCGCGTGACGACACGACCCAGGGTGCCTGGCCGACGGTGATGTCATTGCTTGAAAAGCCCTGGAGGAGTTAGCAAACATGAATAAATACTGTGTGAACACATGATCCATCGGTTTCATCTCTGCCGGTTAGAGAGAGACGGGGGGAGGACGCCTTACCGCCGCCATCGCGTACGTCTTGAGCTTTCTTCCAACGTACGGATCGCACCCCTTGGCATCCATGATCGCGCTAATAACCTCGTAGGTACGGCGGATCTAGTGCCGGTGAGGTGGGTTGTGAGCTCAAGGGTTCTCCAGACATGCATGACCCGATGGGAGACGCCTACCGCCTGGTTCTCTGGCCACAACATGAGGCACGCCCTGTCGGCCTCCTTGCAGCACACGAAGCCGCCGACCTTCACCGCGGACCGTAGCTCGACTAGTGCCCGAGGTGCGTCCGATGTGTGCATCACGACGTTGTGCGTGTGGGCTAATCGCATGGTGGTTTTGCCTCGTCAGCTCGTTTTTCTTGTGGTAGCAGTGGTCATCTTCTTCTTCCGTTTCCTTTGTTTTTGTTTTCTTCTGATGTCATTCAATATTCTCTGGCTGCTCTTACCAACGTCACATGCGCCCTTGATGAGTTCGAAGCCGGGCTCGCTGGCCGTAGGGCCCAGGTCTAGGGCATCCCCCACGGCGAAGCGAACGTTTTGCACATTGGCTTTCTGGGCAGCGTCTCTGGCCTGGCTAATTACGGCCGGGCTGCCGTCGATGGCCAGGATGGTCGCCGAGGGGTAGCGCCTGGCGATGTCTACGGTGATGCTGGCGGGGCCCTACGGAGGGGGGAGGTTGCGAGGCACAATGGTAAGCATGAGGAATAGGAGCGTCCGTGAATCTCGGTGTACATACGCATCCAACGTCCAGAAGGGTGAAATTAGGAGGGAGCGAGTCAAGGACGGGGACGAGATAGGGCACCGAGTTGGCCATGGTTCGGCTGGATATGTGAGCGTGTATGGTCCCAACGCTATGTCCCAGGTAATTCCTGGTCACGTCCAATCGAGATGGCATTTTGCCACGAAAACGTCCTGTCTAGAGGGAATAAAAGGTTGTTTGTGTGAAGACAATATGGGAGTGCTTGGCAGAAGAAAAGGGACGAAAGCGGGTGTTGTGGCTTTTAACCAATATGGTCCAGCCATGAATGATGCTTCATACTAGCTGTGCTACCAATATTGTCGGTTCAACACACTTGTGTGAATCTGTGTGGTTTCTGACTTAGAAATATGTCCTGCTGCGGTTGGATAATTCTTCCAAAAGGCCCTTTCCAATGCCCATGAGTATCGATATTTACCATGGCCACTCGTGTTGACGCCCCCTTTAAGGTGTGTACTTTGTGAAACTATTCACTCAAGGCTGGCTGGTCGTAGCCCGGAAAATCACCGTCGTCTGAGGGCTCATCAGTTTGGTCTTCAATTTGCAACACGACTACCTTGCAAGCATGGCAAGTCATCATGAACGGATGCGCGGTTGACGCGTCACTTGCCGTGATACTCTCGGCGAAGATGGGCATCACGGACTCCGGAGAGTATGGCAAGGTTATGTGGGCTCGTGAGAAGCAACGCGAGATGTGAATATCCCGGCATACGGAGGAGATGTGACGAGCTAGTACCGGAAACTAGTCCAATGGAGTTTACAGGGGCCGGGCGTTTGATTCTCTACCTTTTGCTTAAACTCTGTGGGACAGGGAATCCGTTATCTCAGTCAGGGGGGGGGCCCTGACGACCGAGGCTGCACACACAATCACCTTACAAGGCAAACAAGCTCCACGCGCGGCCCCGGGGCCAAACTCTCTATAAAACAATTGCAGAGGTGTCCGCCGGCCAAACATCTCGGGTAACTCACGTTGTGGTCAAACCTTGATGTACGGAGTTTGTAGACGCGTAACCACTTCTGTCGTCCAGCTTCTTCCAGCCGGATGGAGAGTTTCTCGCCAAACTTCCCGGGCCGTTGAGGCAGCCATCATTCGCTCGGAACAACTTGGGCCAGTGAGTACAGACGCCTAGGCGAATAGAGGGATGAGGGACGGAGTTCGGGGGGAAAGAATGAGAAAAAAAGGTTAAAGAAAGAAGCCTCATAACCGCCCATCACAAACTAACGCCCATACGCGCAATTTTAGTCAACTTTTAACTAGAATTCCCGGGTCGAAACTCACTCCCCACGCTCCCGGGTTTCAGATCTTGGCCAGTTTGCGGTATTATACTCGATTGCGCACTAAGTAGTGGTGTGTGTGTGTGTGTACAGAGCAGCAACGACAAACACTAGCTCGCCCAAAGTTTGCAATGTCAATCCCAAATCGTTATTCCGAGGAAGAGGCGGATGGGCGTCGCAGCTCCGACGAGAAGGGCAACGCCTCCAGCTCCAGCGCCACCACGTTGCTGCTGGACGATGCCGAGTTCGCCAAGTGGAAGCAGAGACGCGGTTGGGGCCTGGGCGTGGACTATCTCGATGCATTAGACGGGCAGCGTCGTCCTCGGGGTCGGTGCAGTCACCTGACTGCTCTACTGCTGCTCGTCTCTGCTTGTCTGAACGTGTACCTGGCGTTTGGCCGGCCGGCGCGCGTACTCAGGGTGCACGACGTCGATGTGGGATGCGGCGGCTTTCCCCTCGGGACTGATCCCTCCGGCTACGTCCCACGCGGTGAGCTATCAGCACCCGAGCCACGCAGCAAAAGGACTTGTGTGTGTGGTGGTGGTCTTTTGAGTATGGCCGGCTGACGAGACGAACCAGAGACCGGTTATCCGCTTCGCTGGACCAAGTGGGACGAGAACGACCAGTTCTACATTTCGCCCAAAACTTTTGACAGCTGGGAGAACATACAAGAGTCGGCAGCGCGCCTGAGAGCCGTCCACAACGGTATGCACATGTAATCCTTCTCCGCCGTAGGCCTGGACCTGGACCTGGACCTGGACCTGGACCTGGACCTGGATTGGGAAAGATGGACTTCGTTCTCTAACAAGCGGGCAGACGTGTTTGTTCACTCCAACGGCCAAAAGGCAACTTACCTTGCATACGACGGCGTGCGCAAGGAGTTGCCCCCCGAGGCCGGCCAGTTCGGCCTGGAGCTGTACGGCATCCAGGCCTTCCATCAGATTCACTGCGTGGTACGTACGGAGGGGGACAGTTGGCTGGTCCGGTTTCTCTTGTTTGAAGATGTTCCCAGTCGTTGTTGTTGCCGCTGCCGAGTCGATACAAGTCTGAATGGAAGACTGACTGTTCCTCTCTCTTCGAACCCAACAGTACGTCCTCCTCGAGTCCGTCGGCTGGGCGAGGCACAACCGCCCCTCGCAGTGGGACGGCGACCACATCGCCCACTGCCTCAACACGCTGACGCAGGCGGCGACCTGCCTCGCCGACTCGCGCCCCTTCGCCTACGTCGTGCCGGGCGGCCACCGCACCGATGGCCAGCAGAACTGGTGCCGCGACTTCGGCGCCCTGGTGGACTGGGTCAACGACCCGGTGCGCGACCACAACTTCCACTACGAGCTGGACTCGAATGATACAGACCACTTCATGCCCATCTACCGCAACGGTTCCATAGCGGGTAAGTCGGTTGACAAGACAGTCTGGTGAGCTGAGCGACCTGAAAGTATATGGGAGTCGTATTAGTTGGGAGGTCCGCTTGCCTACCTACCTGGGTCATGGACTGGTGGATAACTGTGGGTTAGAATGTTTTTGGAAGCCTGCCCGTTGCCAAAGAGAATGAAAACTGTGCGTGAAAAATTGGCTTGGCTGTCATAAGATCTCATGCAGGTAGTGGTGTATTAGTCTCCAGTGGAGGGAAAGCAATGTCATCGACATTCAGTATCGGAACCGCAGTACAATTCAACCAAGATAGCTCTAGAAACAAGCCAAGATCTCTTCCCGTCCCTCCCCTTCTCATGTTCTCTCCCGGAGATCCACGTCCTAGGGCCCGACCAGGCATCGGATCGGTTCTCTCGGGGGATAGACGCGAGTGACGTTGGGACTATCAATCTCCCACGCCCTCGGCCGTCCGTTCCACCAGACGCAGTGGGACGTGTGCGTCTCGTTCCTGCAGTGTGAATCAAGAACCATCGGCTCCCTGGTGGCAGTGGCATGCGCATAGGCGCGGCGCTGTCGGTCCCAGATGTAAGTGCAGTGCAGGTGGTGGAATCCGCCGTCAGTCCAGATCCCCGATTCCGGATGGTGACCGTTCAGGACGTTGTCCCACGCGACGAGTCTCTCCTGCTGCCGGTCCAGATAGAAAGTACTGTTGACTTCGGCCAAGTATTGGCGGTAAAGCTCCGCGTCGTGGCACCGCGGGGGCACCCAGGCACTCATCAGCAGGTCGTAGATGCATCCAGCGGCCTCGGCCTGCGTCCATGACGGGCCGCACTCCGGTCCCACGGCGAGAGGTTCAAGTTTCCTCTCGAACAGTCGTCCATCCGTCAGGGTCCAAGATCGGAGCAGGTAGAAGATGGCGGCGAGCACAGCGACCGAGCCGAGGGCGGTCAGAGTCTCGCAGCTGAGAAGGCCGCATAGCCGTCGACGGACACGCTCCCGGTGGCCTACGAAGGGCTCGAATAGATGAAGATCTGATTCTTGGAATTCGTCCATCATCTATCTAGTGAGGCTTGAGCGAACAGGTGTGACGACGCTGTCAGTCTATGTCAACGAATGTGGCTCATTGTTAAGCTTACAAAGGTATGCATACAGAGGTAGGGTTTCACCAGAATGATGCTTCAACCCAAGCGTGCGTGCAGCAGGAATCATAGGAAAATAGCTCTAAGTCCAGCATACTCCCGGATGATATAACTATGGACATAAGAAGCAGGTGGAGAAGAATGACTACTTCGGGACTGTTGTCCTTCGTCTCCGCCTGAAGCATCTGGCCGACCGCCCTCCCGTCTCCTCCTTACCGAACGACGGCTGGGTTGGGATGTACTCCGTATAATTCTCTTGTGCAGATACTCAAAAAAGGTGTTTGGTGGAGGGAGTAACATGATTCGCTGGGAGGAAGAGGTCTTTGGGTTCGTGGGTACCGTTTAACAGCCGGGGAGGGGGCTGGATGGGATGGTCGCCTCTTCGCAACGCAGTACGGGGTATGGCGTAAAACCCTTGATCCATCTGAGTTGATCCATGGGAATTCCAAAGGATGCCCTGTTATCATAGAGTTTCCGGGGAGAATAGTGTATATGCACAAGTCTCCGGACAGTGTGCATGGGCTGCTGTCCATGAGTAGGACAAGCGCCGTGTAATTTTTCCTCCGTGAAGCTGATGAGGAAGACTTTCCCTCGAGTCTTCGTCTACTACTGACTGTACTCAACTTGCATAGACTTTGAGCACCATCTGCTGAACAAAACCAAAACCAAAACCCTCATCTCTGGTACTACTGCGACACTCGTGATTCAAAGAACAAATCATGGCCCAGACTAACGCCGTCTCCGTCGACGAAGGCTCGTCATGGAGGACGATGCCACACAAAGACCAGCTGCTCGTGCTGTGTCTCTCTCGGCTGTCCGAACCGATTACGCGGACAAGCTTCAGTGTTTGTGCCCTCCCCCCCCCCTTTTCACCAGATAGCCAAGAAAGACTGACAAGCTGGCTTACACCTCGCTCTGGTAGACGTATATATACTATCAGCTTCAGTCGTTGGATCCCTCGCTCTCGTCGGCCGAGATCGTACGTCAGGCCACATGGATGCAGACGGCCCTGACGGCTATGGTGGCGCTCGTCAGCCTGCCCACGAGCCGTCTCGCCGACTCCCCACGATTCGGCCGCAAGGGCGTCCTGCTGGCGAGCATGGCCGTCCTCGGCACGAGCACCCTCTGCTTCGGCTTCATACGCAGCTTCACGCAGGCGATGGTGCTCCGCATCATCGAGGGGACGTTCAGCGGCGGGACGCTCGTGGCACGCACCATGATCCCCGAGATCGTGCCCGGCAAGAAACATCGCGTCAAGGCATTCCTGCTGCTGCCTCTGGCCTTCAACATTGGTGTCCTGGCCGGCCCGCCGATTACCGGGCTCTTGGTCGCATATGCCCAGAGCCACGCTGGGAAGAACGACTTCTTGGGCCGTTGGACGTATGCACCGCCTATGCTGATGGCAGGCGGGATAATCTACACGGCCTTCTTGGCCGTCTTCTTTTTGTTGGAAGAGGTATTGTTCCTTTTTGCTCTGCCCCACTACCACTATTACTATCACTACTCCCACTACTACTTACTCTCCCGCACGACTCTACATCCTTCCTGGTTGTATGATCGACTAACCTGACTGTGTCCGGGTCACGTAGACGTTGCCTGCCCTTAGAGGCCAACCCGATATCGGGATACGCATCAAGAAGGCGGTCGTGAGGCTTTGGCAGCGCTACAGGTCTCGCGGGGCGACCAAGCTCGGCTACGAGCCCGCCAACACGCAAGACTCTGAGGATTCCCAGGATCTGGATCCGCTGTTGTCGCCAGAGGCCGATGACGAGGCTCAACGCGGCAGAAGCGAGCCTATCCCGACCCCCACAAGCAGCAAGATGCCGCTGCGGAAAGCCCTTACGGCCAACGTCTTGCTCGCGACCAGCTGCCAGGCGATGCTTGACGGCCTCACCGCCGGTTACAATACCCTCTGGCCCCTGTTTCTCAGCGATCCGCCCGCCTCCGCGGCCCTGTCTCTGCGGGACGAGAGGGGATCGTCCCCGCTGCGGTTCTCCGGCGGCGCCGGCCTCCAGCCCTACCAGATCGCCCTGACGCTCACGATCCTGGCCGTCACCGCGCTCCCGCTGCAGATCTTGGTCTACCCGCGTGTCAGCTACAAACTCAAGCCGCTGGGCACCCTGCGGTGCTTCCTGTGGTGCCCGGCCCTGGCCTTTGCCCTCGCTCCGTTCATCGCCGTCACGGCCAAGTTTCCTGTTCTCATGTGGCTCGTCATCGCCGTCGTCCAGCTGCTCATGGTCCTGACCGCGGCCATGGTGGTGCCTTCGGCGACCTTGATGACCAACAAGTTGAGTCCCCACGCCATACTTCCCATTCTACATGTCTGCTGCTCGAAACACAATGCTGATACGACTTGTCACGCAGCTCGGCTCCAAGCCCGGCCGCCCTGGCCGCGACCCACGGTTTGGCAGTCACACTGTCTGCTGTGGCGCGGACGATAGGCCCGTTCGCGGTTGGGAGCGTCTACGCAGCGAGCCAGGCCAGCCATAACGGGGGTCTCGCGTGGTGGCTGATGGCCGGCACGGCCATCTGTATCTGTGTCATAAGCTGGTTTGTCCAGGATGGGACCGAGCAGGGCACCACCGCCCCGCCGGCGCGGGAGGAGACCGGCGAGCATGGCGCGAGATCGAAACCCGCTGTTCGAGCAATGGGATGACGGAATAGGAAGAAAACATATCTCGACACGAAGTTTCATCAGAGGCCCCCCCTCCCCGGCTTCCCATGCTACTACTGCTGGATTTTCGCAACTGGAGTACTGGTGTGTAGAGACACTTGAGACTAAATTGCCAGCTTTGCGGGCTTGTCTTGAGAATATGAAGGTGAGCCAGACTCTTTACACACAAAGTAGCGGCCATGGCATCCGATCGGCTTTGAACTCACCCCTCAACACCTAGTTCATAGTCCACTCTCCCAATGTCATACATGGAAACCACACTTGTTGCGTTTGCACGGCACACGCTCAAAATTCATATGCTACTCTTGCCGGATCTGATCTCACAAGGTAACATTTAGCTGGCCTGGACAGCCTTCTTTCAGTTCCTGAAGCTTTCCGGCCCGGAGCTGCTACTACCCTGCTTCATATGGGATGAGTTTGATATGACCGGGGCATGGCTGCTGGAGCTTAGCTCTCTCGTGGGAAAACAGCTCCGGGGCCTCGCATGCCAGCCTTCCCTCGGTCGTGCCATAAGTCATGCATTAAGAGCTCTCTAGAGGGTAAAACAAATATTCACTGCAAATGTGTGTGGCACACGGCTGTCGCCCCCTCTTTGTTTTCCCCATCAACTTCATCAACGACATCATGGTCTTGCTGCAGTTATTGCATCTACTCTCGGCCTTGTGCCCGCTGGCCGTTGCCAGCCAAAAAGGCTCCTTTGACCGGTGGCACCCCCCCGGCCCCGGGGACGGTAGGAGGCTGGAATCTGTTCTATTAGCGAAGAGAAGGGCTGGCTAATAAGAGTCTGCTGGATAACAGTCCGCTGTCCCTGTCCCATGCTGAATGCGTTGGCAAACCACGATTTTCTCCCCGCCGATGGCAGGGGCATATCGCTGGAAATCACAACGCGTGCCTTGAGAGACGGCATCAACGTCGATCCCCACGTGTCCAAGCTGCTCTTCGACCATGCCATCAAGACGAACCCTGACCCAAACGCCGACACGTTTGACCTCGACCACCTGAGCCGCCACGGCATCATAGAGCACGATGCCAGCCTTACGTGAGCTTTTGCCTCCTTCCGCCCCCGAGCAGGTTATCAATACATACACATGCACGTCTTGGGAGACTTGGTTAGAGGATGACTGACAGACTGACTGATGTCCGTAGTCGACCGGACAACAGCTCTGGTGATCCTAGTGTATTCGACCCCGAAGTGTTTGAGGAAACACTCCAGTACTGGCCCGACCCCATCGTCTCCGTACGACAGGGCGCCGCCGCGCGACTCGGTCGTATCCGCACCTCAGCCGGCACCAACGTCGACTTCGAGATGAGGTTGGAAGACAATTTCCGTGGACTCGGTGAGGTGGCGGGGTTCTACCTGACCCTGGGAGACCGGGTCGCCGGCACGGTCAACCGCACTTGGCTGACCTACTTTCTTGGTACATTTCTCATGTTTTCTGTTCTTCTGCCTCCCTTTTCCACCGTTTATAAGATTTATCATTACTTTCGGTTTCTTTCTTTACTCACTGTCCCGTTGGACGACGCTGATATGAAAGACTATGTGCAGAGAAGGAGTTTCTGCCAGTCCCTTTCGGCTGGACGAGGCCGCGCGACCCTATCACTCTCGAGGCACTACAGGCGGTCATGGACAAGGTCTACGACGCGACGAAAGGCATCATTGACGAGGAGCGCCGCCGAGGCAATTCCGGGCCTAGAATGCACACTGATGAGCAGCGCGTGCTCGGTGGGGTACACTGAGAGAGATGAAATCTCCTCATCGAAAAGCCGAGATGTGTCGGAGGGCTTTTTTCCTTCAAGGGGCTAGTCTCATTGAGCCCAAATAGGCGTCCGTGTTGCCAACTCCAGCGATCTATTACTCGATACCAGGGGAAAGCTCATTGAGAACGAGGCTACGGGGTAATGAGCGATCACCGCATCTGAGCAGATCCTGTATGGCAACAATGGTTCTGTTTTGCCTCAAAACAATACGCATATCTTGTTCTGTACACTACTTCTCGATAGGAGGGACAAACCTTGCGTAAGAAGAAAGTGGGTGAACTTCTCTGCATGCTTTGACAGTCCGCCAGCCGAGCAACTAGAAATCCTTGCAAGCCATACAATGCCGGCTAAGGCAAGGGGCAACGTCGTGAAGGTGTCGAAAGTACCGAGTAGAGTTTACATATCCGGTTCCGTTTTCCCGAGACACATCAAACAAGGACCTCTTTTTTGGGACAGTCAGCCGGGCCATGAATCCGGCCTTCGTTCTTCGGGGAAGAGATAGGGGGTCTTCTGGGGAAGACTTGAAAACGTGGTAGTTCCATGCTCGTGGCATCTGAACATGGCTGGTAGTTGGTTGATTCGCAGCTCACGCACTATACGCAGACCAGCCGGCCAACCAAGACCTCGGGATCCATACACATCACCGACTCTAGCACCCTCTTTCTCGTCCTTTCGGGAATGGCAGCGAGCAAAAACCCCTTCCTGATTCAGGACGCGGCGGCAAGTCGAGGCTACGGCTGCGCCAGCCCGTCCGCGGCTCCTCTCTTCCTCATCCACGACGCCAGCGGCAACATTGTCAGCTACCTCAAGCTGGGCTCTCTGGGGGGTGCTCGCAGAGTGTACGGCATCAGTGATCCTCACTTCGGACATGAAGGCGGTGCCTGGCTGAGCGTCAACGAAATGGCCCGGCACTACATCAAACTCGTCAAGAAAGTTACGCTACGAGGGAACATTCTCCTGGGAGGTGAGCCATGCACTGCACTGCTAGCCCTAGACTCGTCCGCCTTGCCCATGTTCTCCCTCTTTCCCCCCTCCCCCCATGCTGCCGAACCACTGAGTCTGTAAGCATTCGGCAATATGGACATGACCTGACAGGTAACCAGGGTGGTCGTTTGGGGGCATCATCGCCATCCAGATGGCTCACATGCTCGCCGCAGAGGGCCGAGGCCTCGTGTGCTCAGGCCTGGTCCTGATCGATACCATCTACCTTTCGCCGTCCCGCTCTCTCGGCTCCGGCGCAAACTCTAACCTTGCACCCTCGATGCCCGCCAACGTGACGCCCGACACCCGTGACGAGATTCTGGTCTCGCTGGTGCGCGCCCACATGCTCTGCTCGTCTTGGTCGCCGCCCTCGTGGGCCCGCCACCGGGTCCCACAGACGGTGCTCATCAAAGCCGCAGATTCGATCCCGGGCCGGGCCGGGCCCATCGAAGAAGATGGGAAAGCTGTTCTGTGCAGGCTGGACTCGCAGCGCCATCAAACCGATCTTGGTTGGGGCGAGACGCAGCCGGGGCTCGTCACCACTGTCATCGACACGCCGGGGAACCACTACGCCCTGTTTGCCGACGAGAACGCATGTTTGTACCTGTCTGTTGTACATGCTGGCTACACTTCCCTTCTCCTGCTGATTGTGCCGGCACAATCCTTTGGGGTTTGTCCATGAATGGGCTGCGCTGACATAGAGGCACTGGCCTTCGATAGATATTGTCCACAACTGAATCGCTCAAGCAAGCCCTCAGTCTGCTGGGCGGCAACCAATAGCAATGGCTGATGATGGCCGCGGCAACTCCACTCGCGGCATAGTGTCTGAGGAATACCCAGACAAGAGCGACGCCGCTTCGAGCGAGAAGGATGGCCTCCTCAGCTATCACCACTGTCAACACCAACAATGCATCAGCCGTGGGGACTCTCGGGAGAGAAGCAGTCCCAAACGGACGAGCCGCCAGAAGATCTCGAGGAGATCCTTTGCCGATTCTGTGTTCTGGATCCAGTGGGCCATCATTGTTTGCCTTGTCATCAGCACTTGCGCCGTGGCGGCGCAGCGGCGGACCTGTATTGCCGGACCGGCGATGATGCCCGCGACGGCCCCGGCCCGGTCAACCATCGAGCCGCTGGTTCCGGACCATGTCACCGCGGCCCAAGAGCCCCTGAACTACGGCTACTACGTGCCCGAGCCGATCCCCTACGACATCTTTAGCAATGTCTCACTGATGGAGCAGCGACTGGCAGAGCTCGAGTATGCCAATGTCGGCACAGGGGTGAAGGCCAACGGACGTTACGGCGTCTATGTTGACAAGTCGGGCAGGCAGCGCTTCCTTTACCCAAAGCTCACCATCAACAACACCGAGGCCTACGTCATATCAGGCTTGCACCAGATGCACTGCATGATGGAGACGCTGCGCGATTACGGGCTGCTCGTCAACGGGTTTCGGCCGCTGTGGAACGATCACCACGTCATACACTGCTTCAACAAGTGGTACAGGTCCATCGCCTGCTCCGCTGACAGCACGGCCGAGGGATACCAGGAGCCGTTTGGCAGCGTGCCCATGAGCGAGGTCCGCCGCGCCAGCTGGGCCAGCAGCGTGCCGCGGTGCCGCGACTTTGGCGCCCTTGTGCGCTGGGCCGAGGACCCGGCACATGCTCTGCCCTTCCACTATGACTCGGGTCTCAACGTGTCGGATGTGTCTAGATTGTCTGAGGAGTGTGACGTGACCAAGTGCCGTGATGAGAGGGGTTGGATGGGGCTGGACTGATGCTTGTGGCCGGGGTTGTTTTGATCCCTTTGGTGAGGCTAGGGGAGTTTTCGATATGATGGATAGGAAGGGTTTTCAATAGAGATTTTGGATGGATTTCAAAGCTCCGCGTGTGTCTAGAAATATTTAGTTTTCTCCATAGCGTACTATAGTCTATCTCTGAAAAGACACAAATTCTAAATCTCTCTTCACTACCCTTACTCGACTTCTTCCTGGCGGCGACTTACTCAATGTGGACTTGATACCAACAATTATCCCATTAAGTCTCAACCTCTAAAACCCTACTATGAGTAACCCATACGTGCATGAACAAGAATGACCTTGTAAATAAAAACTTATCATTCTTTGGGGAGCAAATTACGCTTAAGAGCTTTTTGTGACACACTTTCCAGCAGCATAATGTATTGCACAGGGATAGGAGGGTCCAGATACCTGTGGAATGACTAGACTCACTTCTACAGCCCTTCATAAAAGTCTATCGAATCTCTACTTGTCTTATTTTCTGACGGATAAGGAGTGCTGTTGTCTTGCAAAATAAATTCTACGCTGCTTCAGCTAATATCAATCTGTACAAGATACGCATCCACCTTCAAGTCCTTACAAAACGCTGTCATTCTTTCACAGCGTATATCTGAACTCCTTGTTCTTTCGGTCGGTCAAGTCACTAAACTCGATGTCGGTCACATGCCCCAACCCCCCAGCCTGGACAAGTCTTTCGCGACGCTTGTTCTCCCAGACGTAATAGAACCGCAGCATCAACGTAAACATCATGGCCAAGCCGCAGGTGACGATGATTGCAGTCTTTGCGGGAAGGTAATCCGGGGCAGACTCGGCCGTGAAGGTCAGAGGGCCGATGATGTTACCGACGCAGAAGCAGATGAGCAGAGTTGCGTTCATGGTGACCTGAATAGCGTCAGTCTTTTTCTCGCCATCTCCTAGCATAGAGTGTTACACACCTTCTTGGTATGCCCAGCATAGTTGGCACCGACCAAAGAGTACAAGAGAGGCAGCGTGGCTCCGATGCAGTTGGTCATGTAGTTGCCGATTAGCTTGCCTGCCTTGTTGTCTTCGGGAAGAAATGCCATGAGTGCTGCCCCAACAACCCCTGGGACAAGTAGACAGATGATGTTGATAGCCCGCTGGTTGAAACGGCCTGCCATGTTTGTCGCTGCCAGGATCGAGACGATGCTGACAGCTCCTGATGGGATGGACAACAATGCCGTCTCCTTCGAAGTGTATCCGAATCCCTTGATGATGGTGGCCTGGAACGATGAAACTGCGCCGTTGGGCACGTTGGAGGAAATCGTGATGAGTGCCAGCAGGTACGTCTGCGGATCCGTGAAGCACTCGATGAACTGCGGCCACTTAAAGTGCTTGTTCTCGACGCCCGTCTGGTTCCCCCGTAGGCGCTCGATGGCCCAAATCTTTTCCTCTCGAGAAAGGAACCGAGCGGTCATGGGATTATCGGGAAGAACCATGATGACTGTGGCACCGATGGCTATGGTGATCAAGCCACAGATGAGAAACATGATCTGCCAAGACATGAATCCAGAGCTGTGGTAATGCTGGAAGCCGAAGGATATCAGAGAGCCGACGATGGTACCGCCGCCTGTTCCGAGATACCAGATGCCCATTCGAGGTGGTTGTTCTTGTCGCTTGTACCACTGCGAGATATCGTCAGCCAGGAGAACACTTCAGTGCGCCACAGAGCTCGTACCATTGTAGTGATCACAATCAGCGAAGGTGCCACGGCACTCTCAAAGACACCCAAAAGGACTCTGGTCACAACCAAACCAGCCCAGTCATGACATGCCGAGGTTGTGGCGAGCACCACTCCCCATAGGCACACCATGATCCCGATGTACTTGGCGGTCGGAAACCTCTGCATGCCCCACGCGTGAGGGAACTCGAACGCCAAGTAGCTCACGTAGAAGATCATGGCCAGCTGCGAGTACTGGTCTCCCGTGATGCTCGTGTCGCCCTGCAAGCCCATGACATTGGCATAGTTGATCAAGGTCTTGTCGAGATACTGGAGGATGTAGCAGGCAAACAGGAGCGGCACGACGCGCCAGTCAATCTTGCGCTTGAGCCTGCGCTCGTCCTCGGCTGTCATCGGACCAACATCTCCGCCATTCCGTAGGAAGTCGAGAGCGGCGTCGGCGTTGTGGATGTCTTTGACCTCGCCGATTAACACCTCGGGCTGGCTGTCGCCGGCACTGGGGGCTTTCTCGATGTCGATCTTTGGTTCAGAGGCCGCCATTGGGAAGAGTTGATCGAGCCGTGTCAGCGCAAGTCAAGCTCATGCTTTTGACATTTAGGGAGACGGTTCTGTCGACCTCATGGCTCATGATCTATATTCACCAGCAGCTGGCTGTCTATGACGCGCATCATTCAATTCCAGGGCCTGAGTGATCCCGCGGAGACAGCGGCATACTCTCCGATATCTTCATCGATAGATCTGCGATGATCACCAAGGACGCCGAGTTTCGACCAATTGAATTTCTGGGCCATGTCATTGACCATGCCACTGCAGGAAGGTGACTAGGTTGTTGGTTGGCCGTTGCGAGGTCGTTATCTTCCTGCGGGAGAGAAGCAGCCGACGATATCAGATAAAGTCCGATTATGGTGTAGGCGGACACGTCGCGCGACTGAGTAAACATTCGTGACCCGGTGCAACGAATGAAAGCCGAACTAGTAAAGCCGATGCCGCTGGCCCCCTCAAACTCGCCCGAGGAAAGGAGGTTCCAACTCATTTCTTATCTGACAGTTCTCTGCAGCTTGTTCCGGACAAGTCATAATCTCGATAACTTCAGTTCCAGCACTGTCTTGTGCTATGAGTCGTCGTCGTCGTCGTCGTCGTCGTCGTCGTCATCGTCGCTGTATTTCATATTTGCGATTGAACGAGAGCTTCATTTGATGCTCATTCCACGAATCTAGATGTTACTTCTATCAGCCTTGGGTCAAGTTCACTAAACCCATAGCTCAACACACGGGGTGGAAGCTGGCTGTTGGGGGGCGTATGGACCAGCCCACGATGGGACTTGAAGAAGCTCACATTGTCGTCGCAAGTATTCTGCGTATATTAGCAGCTGTAGACGAAGTGTTCAGATTGAGGGGCGGGATGAACAATCTCATATGAGGCTCCGGGACCGAGTTCTACTCTCGGTTTTCAGTCAACAGCACCTCTATTGTGGGAAGCGCCAGAAATCAAGAAAGTCGGCTGAGACTAATCAGATGACATCTCAGTTTACCGGCTTTCAATCATCGCTCCGATGCTCTCCTCTTCTGTGTTGCAATCTTGGACTCGTAATTTCATCGAACCGACAAAATCTGTGTACTGTTTGATTCTCTAACCTCAACTAGGAGCCCGATCATTGAGCCGCCCTTAACCTCTAGGTTAATCGCTAAGTTTCCGGTAAATCTAGATAACAAAAGGATGTTTCAAAGGATACGTTGGGAACAATTGCTGCTGTCCAGTTCTAGTTCCACTGTTGCAACAGTCATAATTCCAGTAAGTTTCACAGAGTGTTATCCCCTGGCAGTAATTCGCGCATTGCAGGTGAAATCCTAGCTTTGCCTCATTTAACGTTGCTAGATTCACTGGGCTTATTTGCCCGCAAAATCCAAGAGAGTGTGTTAAAGTTATGCGCAATTACTGCGCTGCAAGGTCAGCCTGACCACTGAAAGCTCCACAACTATTATCGAGCAGAATGAGCCAGAGAGAATGTGCTTGTGATGGAAAGCAATTTTAGCATTTCAGCAAAATTGGAGCGAGAAAAGCTCGATGTCAATTCTCCGTTATTGTTCTTGTCTCCAGGATGTATTCTTTCAAAAGAGTACCGAAGCATCAATGTCAAATTCTTGTCAACTCATGTTTCAGTTGGTGCCTGACCACGAAAGAAGTAATGAGGCATTTCTAACGCCGGGAATCGATTGTCTAATGTTTAACTCTTCTTTCCTACCCCGAGGAAACATAAACAATCAAGCTTGGTTGTTGCTGGGTGGTCCGTTGGTTGCCCTCTTGGTTTCGTTTGCCCTTTGCAGATCTAGGAGGCACACAAGGTTGGGTGGTGCGGCGATGCCGACAGTTTAAAGAGGGCTATGAGAGTATGTTACTTAGCCTAAAATGTCCCTGGATCAATTGATTGTCTGACCTGCCTAACTCCCTTTTCTTATCCGTAACCAACTATTCTCCCTGCCCTTCAAAAGTCGACCAGTCTTTCACCGGCTGGAGTTACAACCAACCACAAAAGCAGACCCGGTATTTCGACCAGATCAACAAAGGTCTCAAAATGAGCCTGATCGGAATTTCAGCTTCAATAGAAACCGAGGATTCACAACCAACCTCGTACAGTGCCCTCTACAACGCCCACCAACCTCCGCGGCTCTCCCCCGAGGCTCAGCGACTCTTCTGGACTCTCGACGGTCCCCTGTCCGAAGCCGTCTGGATCATGAACACCAAGCGCGACCCGAGCTCTCTCGAGCCGTACTCTCAGGGCGACACCTGGCACCCGTTCTCACGGGCGCCGCTCACGGAGCCCAAGGTCTCGTCCATCACCGTGCGCACCAACGAACTACACGAATGGGATGACATGTGCTTCAGAACGCACCGCGAACACAGAGACCCCAGCTGTGACGACGAGGACGAGTCCCTCTTCGCCCTTTGGGGAGACCTACTCTGCTACGATCCGGAGGAGGACGAGGAGGGAGCAACTCATCTGCTGGGAGAGGCGGTAAGCGTGGTTGTAAAACCTACTGTCGCTCCCTTTGTTACGATACACGACTACTTGTCAGTGGTGCACCCCTGGCTCCTAAGTTCCCGTGGGGACCTTCTGGCTGCTATGGCTGCTATGGCGGAAGGGCGGCTGTATAACAAGCCGCTGCCCGCAGAGACGAAGCTTATGATCAATATTAAGGAGCCTCATCTCTTGGTGATGTGCGAGCAGGCGGAACGGATCAGCGAAAATATTAAACCACAAAACACGTGGTTGGGGACGACGGATACCTAGGAACCCGGTGCCGGTAAGTCAGACTACCCACTTTTCGGCACCCCCCCCATTTCGGCACCCCAAAAATGCCTCAAATGCCTCATCACCAGAACATACCCCTCAACTTTCAACATCAACAACATTTTCTATACTTATGCGAATAACCTCATTTTTTCCTCAGAGCTTCTTTTCGACCTTATGGGCCAGTATACCGAAGATGAAGTCAATCAGGCCCTTGACGCAATAACCAACGGCATGCCCATTAAGAGGGCTGGTCAGGTGTATGGCATCCCAAGATCAACACTTCAGTATCGGATTAAGGGCACTCAACCAAGGTCAATTGCCTTTTCTGACCTGCAGAGACTTTCTGTTAGTCAGGAGGCTAAACTGGCTGAATGGGTTCGCATTCAGCATGCCCTTGGTGTTGCCCCAACCCATCTGCAAGTGAGGCTATTCGCAGAAAGGATCCTCCATGCCATGGGGGATACAGAGCCTATAGGAAAAGGCTGGATCCAAGCCTTCTTGAAGAGGAATCCATCAGTCAAGGTCCAGAGAAGTCGCCCTATCGATTCTAGGCGTGTTAATGGGGCATCTACTGAGGTCATCAGGGACTGGTTCAAACTACTCGCCATACCAGAGATCACCAGCATCAAACCAGCTAATAGATACAACATGGATGAGACTGGTATCCTTGAGGGCCAGGGATCTAATGGGCTGGTGCTGGGCATGTCTGAGACGAAGTCTGTACGTAAGAAACAGCCTGGATCAAGGGCATGGGTATCCATCATCGAATGCATCTCTGCCCTGGGCCATGTTCTGAATCCCCTCGTTATCTATAAGGGCAAGGCAGTCCAGCAGCAGTGGTTTCCTCTAGACCTTGGCCCTTATGAAGGATGGCAATTCACTGCAACGGAGAATGGATGGACTTCAGATGCCACTGCAGTTGAATGGCTGCAGAAGGTCTTCATCCCTCAGACTCTTCCTCAGGGCAAGGAGGTCAGGCTGCTGATCATGGATGGACATGGGAGTCATACAACGACTGACTTTATGTGGTTATGCTATATAAACAACATCCATCTATTGTTCTTACCGCCACATACCTCCCATGTCCTCCAGCCACTTGATCAGTCAGTCTTCAGCCCTGTCAAGGCAGCCTATAGGAAGGAGCTTGGATACCTTGGTCAGTGGAATGATTCAACTGTTGTAGGCAAGAGGAACTTTATAGGCTGTTATCAGAAGGCTCGTACTGCAGGTATGACGATGCAGAACATTAGAAGTGGTTGGAAATGGACAGGGTTGTGGCCTGTCTCTATGGCGAAGCCTCTGATGAGCTCCCTACTGCTCCCATCAACACCAGCAGCATCAGGATCATCTGATCAGGTCAGCAAAGGGCAGTCTGGAGGCAAGGAAGCTGAAGGATGGGTATCTGCGTCATCTGCAGTGGCATGGTCGACGCCAAGGAAGATGAAGGATCTAGCTGGGCAGTTGAAGCTATTCACAGAGCTGGAGAATGATGCCTTTACTCAACGCCTTCTATTCAGGAAGGTAAAAAAAGGCTTCAGCGAGCAGGCATATGAGCTGGCAAATACCCAGCAGAAACTGGAGCTTCTGCAGGCCCAAGTCACCAATACTGCAGTAAGGAAAAGAAGGGCAGTCCAGCTGGATCCTAACACTAAGTTCGCCAACATCAAAGACATCCAGCAGGCGCAACTTAAGGCTGGGGAAAAAGAGGATGATGCAGCCGAATCCAGCGACTCTGAATACCCTAGTGAAGCTGAAAGCTGTATTGTTGTTGCATCTAGAAGAAGTCAATGATTAATTGAAGTCGACGAGTATGATGGGAATAGCTTCATTTTTGGGGTGCCGAAATGGGGGGGGTGCCGAAAAGTGGGTAGTCTGACTTATGGAGAGAGTCAACGTCGCCCACTTATCGGAGTGCTGGGACTACCTCCGCCAGGGCATCATGTGTGCGGGTGACACGACACTCGAGTGGAAGCAGGCCAACGCGAGTGGCGGCGAGTTCTGGGGATATCAGCACATGTGTAAAGACTACGCGCTGCTATTCATGTTTGCGGAGCAGTATCGCGCCACGGAGGACCACTCGCTCCGCGGCGAGTATTGAGGAGAACGTGCTGTTATTCTCCATAGAGATGGATGGATGGATGTCTTAGCCTGAGAATGTCACAAAACAAACAGAGTCTTTTTTTTTTTTTTTTCCCATTAGTTTTGTCCTGCTCAGGTGCGAATGGTGATGTCAGTGATCATGATGGCCATCAGATGCGGCTGCCTTTGAAAAGAGGACAGCACCTCCATCTGCCTGGGTAATAGACTAATAGTTGGCAGACAGCAGAACAGATGCAACGATGGCCACTCTAGACATTGAGTTTGGCACTACCGGGCTTAAATATGCTCCGAATGGGCCGTTGGGATGCCGTGCCAACATGCACTCCGTACCTTGGAGGACAGCATAAAGTTACTCCATCAGGTCAGGCAGTCAGTTCCTCCATGACCTGTTCGACCATCCCTCCAGGGAAAGATCAGTCACCAGGAAAGGCACGATGTCGTCCGTGGAATCTATGCCCAAACTAAGCCACAGTATGGAGGCCGCCGAAGAGACAACCCGGCTCCTAAACCAGATCCATGAACAAGCAGCTTGGCGACGTGAGAGGCGCCGCCTGAGATGGGCCGCGTGGCTATGGTTCACGATCACTTTGCTATTTGCCGGGCTCTCGGCTTTGCTCACTGCGAGGCGCCCAGATCTGAACCACTTTGGATCGTTTGACACGGGATACGCGACGGACCTAAGTAAGTCTTACCTTCTTGACATCTCATCTGCTCTCGCTCATCCCTTTCTCCTTCTTTGTATCTGTCCCTTGCTTCTGTCTTCCGTCATTTCATCTTATTCCAGTCAATAGGCTTTATGCTTTCATCCTTCAGATACCCATAGGCTTACTTGGTTCCCAATCACAGAAGCAGCAGCCAAACACATCGAGCTAGAAGTGACGACTTTCGAGGGCACCCCAGGGTTCATGGACGACGGAACCGAATACATACCTGGGCGAGAGGATGGAACGCAAAGACTCAAATACACGGGCACGCCAAGCAGAGAAATCGACATCAACTGGTACAATCTTCACTTAGGCGAGGGTGAGCACATGAAAGACACACAAGACTATCCCGCCAATCATGATTGCACGGCTGCTAACACAGATGGCCGGATGCGATGTAGGCCACTTTTTCATCGTCACCGAGGACGAAGCTCGAGAAGCATGGGGTCCGGAATATGTGAAGTACTGGGAACCAAGAGCGGGAGGCTACGTCGCCACGTACGTCTGCCACATTTCCTTTTTGCCACCGACATCTGCGTCAAAGACGCTGTTTTGACTGACGTTTGTGATCCTCCGCAACCAGTATCGAGGTCATGCACCTTATCCATTGTTTGGCAAGTCCCACCTTTGGTCCCCCAACAGTGGCTCTCCCTCATGTGCTTCTGGCTGACACGACATAACTAGGACCACATTCGTAAAGCCTTCCATCCCGAGGCCTATCATGACCCGAATCCTGTCCATGGGATCTTGCACAGGGACCACTGCATCGAGTCGCTGCTGCAGCTGCTCGTGTGCACCGCCGACCTGACGCCGATCCCATCCATGTACCGCCTCGGGTTGGGAACAAACTACATCAATACGGATCGCCCGCACACCTGCCGCAACTTCCCCAAGATTGTAGACTTTGTGAAGAACAGGTTCAACGGCACTTCCCGTGTGGAGCCGTACGCCGAGGCCGGCTGGAAGAATCAACCGTAGGCCGAAGGCCCGTGGTGTGATGGTTTGGCTGAAACTTTGGAAAGCGGCCTCAACCTCCGCAATCCCGAATCAAGGTTTCACAACGGCCCGGCACCGTCTCTGAAGGATGACAGATGGAAGTCTACAGTAGTGACGGGCAATGTTAAGACTGGAAGCTTTGTAGATAAGCTCGATGTCATTGGACAAAAAGTCACCGACCCGATGATGAGGTCCCTCCTACGGGTTACCCTGTGATACCTGTGCCATATCACAGTTAGAAAAGTCTTGCAAAGATGGCCCTGCCCACGTTCGCCACGGAAACATGGGATCCAAGGTTTCAGCCTGGAAGCGGACGTGCTGCAAACTTTGGCTTGTTCGTCAGTGCAGGGTGAACTCTACATCTCACAAGACGGAAAAGAAGGTTATTGCAGCCTATTTGGGCTTGGGGCCGCTTACACGCGCCTAGTGTAGTTTAAAAAGAGAGAAAAATGTCAAGCTGTCAATGGCTAAACCTAAGAACTGTGTCTCGATATCTCAACTAAATGATGAATCTCTTCCCCCCCCCCCCCCCAAACACCACCACTTTCCTTGGAAGGGGGCGTTGCCCTAACCTTATTGGCAGTGTCTAAACACCTAGTAACTACTACCCAGAAGCAGGTGGATCTTTCAGTCGAGGGGATACAACAAACACACAGAGATGGATACCAGCACCTACAACGAGCCGTTGAATGATCGTAGTCCAGCACTGAGTGCGGAAGTCAACCACTAATCGTCTTGATGTGCTAGGAGACCAACACGAGACTTGGTCCAGCTGTTTCATTCCCTGAGGACGTGATCAGTGAGGTGTTACGACAATGCACTTTGGGAGCAAGGCGGGAAATCCTTCCAACTTGGGAGTTGGAAATACACATCGTTGGGCAAAGTTATACAGGTTGAGCAAAAGGAAAGAATCCAGACGAAATACCTGTACTGGTTCATTCTGAACCTAGCTGAAGCAAGGCACTGAATAAGACAAAGCGTAAGTGCAAAGGTTATCTTTTGCTCTTCCCCCTGGCATAATCACATGGCTGGATTAGAATTTGGAACACAGGCCAGGAGCGTGGGGCTGAAGGCTGCAGCAACACTGAGTAGCTTTACGTGACACAAAGTTGAAGGACTAGCAGGACTGCTAACCTACACTTCTAGGGTTCCTATGAAAGCAAGAATTAAGTGAGGCAAAAGACAAACGTAGAGGTAAAAGAAAAAATCAGCTGTGATTGAGTATCTTCTTGAATCTTTTTTTGATGATGGCGGAACGGTGAATCCACCACAATCGCAGTGTGGCAGTTGTGGCTCCAATAGGGCAATATACCCATCACGACATCTTTATAGTTGAAACTTTCTTACCGAGGTTTACTTCGTTCAAGACCATTTCATCAACCGCTAAAAGGCTACCAACATCTGCGGGGTAGTAGCTTCCAAGGTAGGGGCACAGTACCTATGTAACTGAACTCTAGTCTCAAAGATCTACAGTGGTCTCCAGGGCTGTTAGAGCCTGATGCTTGCAGAGGCCAAGATGGCTTGTTCAAGCACATTTGGTGTGCACAAAAGCAGTGTAGGATCAAGTAGTTTGTGCAGAGATTCCTTGAAAGTAGCTGTAGCCAGCTGGTTAGGAAGCACCATAAGACATCAATTTCACACATGAGTGTACGAATAAGCCATATTAAATAGTCACTAGCAGGAGGAATGATGCCAGAATCGTTGAGGAGCGCGCTAGATTTGACTGTTCAATGGAGAGAAACAGTGGGACATGTGGCTTCACAACATGGAGCAGCTCCGGTGTGTAGAAGGGAACAGATTACAGCCCAGCATCAAGGAAAAGAAAAAGATGCAAATCTTGTCACAACTACTAAGATGAGGGAAGGAGTTCAAAAAGTAATACGAAAAAATAAAGACTTCAACGCATAGAGATACAGCAAGCCCACTTGGCCACATCAATCACGTTGTCCTCGTCGTCGCGTGCGGCTGGTGGTTTCCGGCCATCGAAAGCTTGCCCGGCTGGTTCGCCTACCTGTGCTTCGCCACCATCCTGTCCATGACGAGATCGGCCAGCTGCAGCAGGTTGATGCTGGTGTTGGCCTCCATGGTCGAGAGCTGGACGCCAAAGTGCTGCTGGATCCAGGCCGTCAGCTCGACGGCGGCAAAGGAGTCCAGGCCCAGCGAGTTGATGTTTCTCGTCAGCGACAGCTGCTTCAGCGGCGTGACCAGCACTTGGTAGATGGCCCTGCCGAGACACGATGCCAGTGACTCCCGCCGGGCGTTGGTCACGAGACCGGCGGGGTCCTCCTTTGCCCAGGAGATGATCTCCTGCGTCTCTCTCTTGATGGCATCAATGGCGCTCGCACCAGCCCGTTGCTCACCCTCACCAGATCCCGATCCCAAAGCCTTGGCCATGCGGGGGTCGCGGTTCCATACGACAGCCCGGGTTGCGTTGTCGGCCTGCGGATCCTGCGCCAGGCCCACGACGAGCTGGGCCGGGGCGGACGGGCTGACGGCGATGCCTACGGCCTGCAGGACGGTCTCCTCTCCCAGGAAGACGTAGCCGGACTTGCGGAACAGCGCCGCCAGCGCCTCGTCGCGCGCCACGGCGCCAACATGGCCGACGATGCCGAGGTCGAGCACGCTGGCCGGCAGCCCGAGGCCACGGCGGTACATCGCGAAGGCGTCGAGAAAGACGTTGGCCGCGTTGTAGTTGGCCTGGCCGTGCTGGCCGACGATGCCGCTGACTGAGCTGAAGAGGACGAAGAAGTCAAGTTGTACTCGCCGGCGGCGGTTCAGGGTGTTGTGCAGGTTCCACGCACCGCGCACCTTGGGGTCCACGACGGCGGTCCAGTCGTCCCAGGTCATGTCCCTCAACGGCCGGTCACGGAGAACCATGGGCATGTGGAGGACGCCGGCGAGGCCGCGCGGGGCGGAGTGTTCGGCAGCCGCGACGGCGCGCTTGATGGCCGGGAAGTGCTCGGCACACCCGCCCACGCGGACGACGGCGCAGCCCATGGAAGCCAGCTCGTCCACCAAGGCGATTGTTGCCGCGTCAGGATCGGATGCAGAGCGCGAGAATAGCACGAGGTGACGTGCTCCACGTGCGGCCATCCAGCGACATACGGACCTCCCGAGCCCGCCGAGGCCGCCGACCAGGAGATAGCTCGCATCCTCACGGAACGAAGCAAGTCCCAGACCGTCACTACCGCTCATGATATCCGCTTTTGCAAAAGCGGCAGCGTCATCGAGCGATGACCATGTCATCCGAGGAATCAGCACAGTCCCGTCGTCCGTGACGCCGAGCTCGCGGTCCATGTCCGGCCTGTCATGTTGTAGAATTCCCGGTCCGGGTCCGGGGCCGAGGTGGATCAGTCTCTCGATGATACGGGCGACGGCGCCCGCCGTGACCCGGACGGGGGTGTTGGCCGTGTCAAGCTCGATAGTGGTGAGATCCAGTGCCGGGTACTCGGTGCGTGCGGTGCGCGTGAGGCCGATCAGCCACGCTGGGTCGGGCCGTTGACACAGCGATGCCGGCCCTGTGCTCCCCAGCTGGAGGGGCGGGAGAAGCCAGACGTGGGGATTCCGGGCTGCGAGAAGCCGGTCAACGTTGCTTCTAAAGGACTCGGCAGTCAACGCTTCCTCTGCCGGCGACTGCTCTAGGTACAGCATCGAGACGACGACGGCTTGTTCGTCGTCATCGTTATCAACAGGGAGTGGCTCGTCGCCAGAGTGAGAGACGCGAATCTCGGAATGTATCTCAATCTCATCCAAGGCACTTTGGAGTGATCGGGCAAGCTCGTCGAGTGCGGGCGTGGCAAGTATAATGACAACACGTCGCTGTCTCGAGTCGGTGTCTTTCTCGTGACTGGGAAGCAAAGCCCTCGCCGCGTGCATTCCTTTGTTTATACTACCAGAAGCGGGAGAATACCGGCCCACTAGTGTGAAGCCGAGCTGCTCCAGCTTCCTATCTGTCTCGGTCTCGGTCTCGGCCTCGCCACTAGACCGGTCGACCAAGAGCCATCCCCCGGGACCGACGGGTAAAGCACACTGATGCGGAGCCGAAATGGAGCACAACCCTGTCAGGGCGGCGGGCCCATCGATGAGGACGAGGTCAAAATCACTATGACCCTCCTCTGGTTGTGCTGGCAGGTCTCGAGACAAGTCCAGCCACGTGGGAACGAGTCTTGCGTCGTGTGGTTCGTCCTCTTGCAGAGAAAGCTGAGCCAGACCCAGCTCTGCCGTAGTAGCGGCCGCGTAGGTCAGAGACGACAACACGTTGCCGTTGGACATGGCCTGTGTCTCGAGGGCTCGCGTCACGGCAGAGGCCAGGACTACGTCGCCGTCGTGAGCGAAGACGCAGACGCGGACGCGCGGGTTCTTGAAGGCGAACAGCCGGGCCATTTCGACGACTGAACCGACTCTTTTCGTGTCGATGAGCTCGGCGTCCGGAGCCCAGTCAAACACGGACGCAAGTTGGGGCTGCTGCGTCGTCACAGGGGCGTCTTGGGGCATGTGCCGGGCCAGCGGCGGCTTGGCCATAAACTTGACGTTGCGCAGAGAAAGCCGGCGACAAGTATTGTGGCCGAGACCTTCCCCTCTATCGTTGTCGTCCGGGGCGGACGTGGTGGCGGTGATGGTGCCTTGTAAGCTTCTGCCCTTCCGTACCCAGCGAACCTCGGCGCGCATTTCCAGCCTGCCGTCCTGGGCCTTGGGGGTGCTTCCGTTGTCCTGCGGCGTCCGAGTGGTAACTGCTCCCACGGAAAGCTCTTCGATGTAGGTTGGTAGCAAGAGAAGGTCGCACTTTTCCCTGAGCCCCTGGCACATGGCGACCAGGTTCAGCTGGAGCCCCATGTCCAAGACGGCCGGGTGCAGAGCATACCCTGCTTCGCCTTCGTCGTCCTCGTCGTCATAGTCGTAGACCGTGGCTGACGCCGCCAGCCGTGAGGTGGATGCTGCGATGTCTTGCAGGCCCTGCAACGAGGGGCCGTACGACAGGCCTACCGAGTCGGCAATGGAATACCATTCGGCGGAGTCGACAGTCCGTGCGTCGCCGTCGCCGCCACCAAGGCCGGTGCCAAGGCCGGAGCCGGAGCCGTTATCGGTGGCGGGGCTGGGAGCGGGGCCGATGTTGGTGCCGCCATGACACGCCTTACCATTCGATGATGCGGCCGAAGCAGCACCACTAGCGGCTACTAAGCCCCGGCAGTGGCTAGTCCACCGGTCGCCATCACGGTCTGGCACCAAGGCCATGATGTGGAAATCATACCACGTGCCGTCCAGGGAGTTGTCCTCGGCGGCGGCGTCGTTGTCCAAGTGGTGGTCTTGGCCATGGTCTTGAGCCTGCGAGAGCCTCGTGAAAAGCTCAAATGTCGACCCCTGCGGCACGACCAGCGCCGTCTTGACCGAAACGTTGCGCATAAAGTAGCCCGTGTTGGTAACACGGCCGTGCCCAAGCCGACTGACGGCCTCGCCTGCCATTGCGACGAAGCCAGCGGCGGGAAAGACGGTCTGGCCGTCGATGACGTGGTGGCCCAGCCAGGCGGGCTGGTCGTCGGGCTCCAGCACGCAGCGCCAGCACGGCTCGATGTCGGTGGCGTCCGGAACCCGGGCGCCGAGCAGCTCGTGAGGGAGACGCCGCGCGCTCTTGTAAACGCTGGCCACGCGCGGTGGGTCCAGATACTGCGTGCCGTGGTGCCACGCGTAAGGAGGCAGATCGGTCAGACAATGTGAAGCAGGAGAAGCGGATCCATCCGGTCTGAAGATGGATTCCATGTTGGCCTCCGTGAGAGCTCCGCGCACGAACAGCTCCCCCGCCGAACGTAACAGGGCCTCGTCGGACCTCTCGCCCCGGCGCAGAGTCGCGATGTGCAAAGTCTGTGGCTCGGACGTTGTGGATGATGACGATGATGACCTCTGCAGTGCTGACAGCGTCTCCGCGACGGGCTTTCTGAGGGCGGGGTGAGGCCCAATTTCGAGGAGGAGCAGACCGTTGTTGGTGTTGGGGTTGGTGTTTCTTGGGTTGTTGGGCGAGTGCTCGCAGCTTAGCAGCTGTTCCAGAGCCTGTCGAAACAGTCTGCATGCAAAAGAAGAAAAAATCAGTTTGTCAGTATTCTATGCAGCTTGATTCTTTCGTGATTGTCACGGAGAAAGGATACAAAAGTGTGACTTACACGGGCTTCGCGAGGCTGTCTCTCCAATATCGCGCACTCCCCACCAGCTTCGCGGCGTCTTGTTCCAAAGACCCTGAGACGCTGCTATACAGCGAACATGAGGACGAAAGCCGCTTGCCAGTCTCTCCTCCTTCGAGCAACGGTCTCAGCAGCTCCTCATACTTGAGCGCGCTCGGCTCGACGTGGTGGGAGTGGAAGGCCGTTCGAACCCGGAGCGCGTGGCAACGGATCTGCGAGTCCGCCTCGGCAACATTGCGGAGGGTTTCCTGCACCGCGTCATCATCGCCAGAAACGGTCGTACTGCTCGGACTGTTGTCGCAGGCAATGACGGCGCCGGGGCTGAGAAACCTTGCCGTCTGCTCGGCGCCCAAGCCGACAGTGGCCATGGCGCCTGGCCGCCGCCGCAGCGTCTTGCCGTCCTCATCCAGCACCTCTTCCAGTACCATACCGCGAAGATAGGCTATGATAATGGCCTTGCGAGCAGGAAGCACGCCCGCCGCATAGGCCGAGGCAACTTCGCCGCTCGAGTGGCCGACGACGGCCGCAGGTAAGACGCCCCAGGCCCGGAACATGTTGACCAGACCGATCTGGACGGCGGCGCAGCAGGGCAATGAGTACCTCGTCTCGTCCATGAGGCTTTCCGGGGCTGGTTTGGAAAGCTCCTCTGTACATTATAGTAAGTAGGGGGCTAATTGCGGTTCAGCGCAGGGATATAAGCAGACGCGAGACCAAAACCTCCGAAAAGGGACATTCTCCCCTTCATGGATATGATAAAGGGTATGTATTCACAGAATCAAAATACGGCGAGCGGCTTACCAAACAGCGTCCAATCGGGTGTCAAGTTGTCCGGCAGAGTTTTCAGGCACTGATCCAGGTAGTGGATGCTGTCGGCAAATACATTGTTGTCACGGAGCAGCTCGTAACCCATACGAGCCGACTGAGCGCCCTGGCCCGTGAAGACAAAGGCAACGCGGGACGGCGGCGTCTTGTCCTGAACATGTCCGGAATGGCCGGCGTCGACGAAAGTCAGCAGCCCGCCTGAGGCTGCCTGTGTCTTGTCTCGGTTCTCGTTTTCGGGCTCTTGTTGCACGCCAACCACGGTGTACGTCCGCAGAGGGAAATGGTGGCGCCGGCAACCGAGCGTGTAAGCCACATCGCGGAGAAGGCCGGCCACGTCATCACGCGAGGCGGGCAGGCGTTCGAGAAGGTAGTTTCGATGGTTGAGGACCTGCTTCTGCAACGACCACGGGTGGGTGGCGCTGAAGAGTAGCAGGACGCGGGCCGCCTCAGTGGTGGGAACCCGGGGCCGTAGAGACTTGGACGGTCTGCAGGCCTCGACGATGACATGGGCATTGGAGCCGCCCACGCCAAAGGAGTTGACACTGACTCGTTTCTTCCGGCCATCAGGCCATGGCACAGGGTCGACCGGGACTCGGAGCTGGGCCGCCTTCCAGGGAACTATAGACAAGGTGAGCCACGTGGTTCGGAATATGATGAGAGGGGCATGGAGATGTGAGCAGGGGGTGAGCAGGGGTGAACTTGATAGTGAGCTTGAGAGTGAGGGTAGAAGTGAAAGTGAAAGTAAGACCGAGACTGAATAAACATACTGAGAGGGTTGGGCGTGTTGAAAAAGATGTTGGGCGGTATCACGTTGTGCTCCAGCGACAGCACAGCCTTGATCAGGCCCGTCAAGCCAGCTGCGCCCTCCGAGTGACCGACATTAGGCTTGACGCTGCCAACGACGATGCCGTCGCGGCCAAAGACGTTGGCGACAGACCGCATCTCGATGGGATCGCCGACGGCGGTGCCTGTGCCATGGCACTCGATCCACGCCGTGTCCCCGAACTGCGAGTCTGGGATACCCGCCAGGGCGTACGCCTTGCGGATCAGCAGCTCCTGCGCCGCGGCGTCCGGCTTGAGCTGCCCGACCTTGCGACCGTCGTGGCCCGTGGCACTGGCTCGCACCAGCGCCCGGATGGGGTCGCCGGCCCGCTCGGCGTCCGAGAGTCGCCGTAGGAAGACGGCGTTGACGGCCTCGCCGCGGCCGTAGCCGTTGGCGGCCGCGTCAAAGGTCCTGCAGCAGCCCGAGGGGCTCAGAAGGCCCTGCGCCGTGTACAGCAGCGTCATGAGCGGCGAGGTGATGAGGTTGACGCCCAGCACGACGGCGGCGGCGCACTCGCCGGCGCGCAGGCTGTGGCAGGCCATGTCGAGCGCCACAAGGCTGGCCGAGCAGCCCGTCTTGACGACGATGCTGGGCCCTTGCCAGTCCATGGCGAAACTGACGCGGTTCGCCTGTAGGAAGTCGAGGAAGCCCGTTCCGCGGTACAGGCCGGCCAGCTGGCTGTCCATGACGTTCTCCTGGAGCCAGTCCTCGCCGAAGACGCCGACAAAGACGCCGACGTCCTTGCATGCGGCCAGGTCTGGGGCCGCCTTTCTCGTGCCGGTGCAGGTCCTGGTGTTGGTGCTGCTGCTGGCGCTGGTGTTGCCGCCGAACAAGTTCCGGGCGGCGCCGGCGTTCTCGGCGCACTCGTAGGCGACTTCGAGGAGCTGCCGCTGCATCGGGTCCATGCGGGAGGCCTCTTTGGCACCGACAGGGAAGAAGCTGGGGTCAAAGTCGCCCATCGACACATGGTCCAGCAGGTATGCCTGCGGCGCCTGGAGTGTGTTCTTGGCGGGCGTGCTACTCTGGAAGCCGGCGGCGTCAAACCGCCCCGCCGTCGCGGGAGACTTCCCTCCGTCGCTTGTGCTGCTGCTACGCGGCCAGTCAACCAGTCCGTTACGTTTAGCCATCAGCATGTCCCAGAACTCGGCTGGGGTGCGCACCTCGCCGGGCAGGCGGGCGGCCATGCCACAGACGGCGATGGGCTCCGGAGGGGCGGCCGGCGCCATGGCTTAGATTGGAGGAATGTGGTTCCCTCGGTACTTAATGAGAGCAAAGGAATATTGAATGGTTTGAACTGATACGTTGCTATTACTGAATGAGATCCTGTAGTAGGTGGGTGGGACTGTGACAATTTGAGGAGACTGCGGTAATAGAGAGATGCGTGGTTGTGATCTGCTATATAGCTCTCAACGTCATGGCATCATATATTGTAGTTGTAGTATACATATAGCCGGCATAGGTTAAATAAGTCTTTTACTTATTGCTACTCTATACTAATCATAATGCGGCCACTGAAACCCCATGCCCTGTGTCAAAAGGAGTAGCACCTCCGATTCAACATGCCGCGGCCGGTTCCCCTCAAACGGCTATCGATTGGGTTTGCTGCGTATACTTTTCCCTCCACTGGTACTCCGGCGGGCCGGAAGTTTCTCAATGATGAAGGCTCGGGAGCCCATGGCTTTCTGTGCCGGGGTCACAACGGGGGGTGGGAACCTGGGAAATTCGAAGCATAACAGTGCTTCCATGCATAAGATTTGGTCCGCAAACGCACCCAGCTACCGTCACATCATGTCCACACTCTAACCATGATGTGATGGACTGTCATAAATGCCACATATACTTGCTACTTATTGTGTTCAACTCTATTCATCAAAGCAAATAAGTGGTCTATATCGTTGTCAAGAACACCTTTGGTCTACCGCGGCCTATCGTCCATCACCTCGTGTTATTTGTTCTTGTAGACTGTCAGAGAAATTGGCGGACGGTCCGTAATAGCTAGACAGCATAGGTAGGACTGATAATTATATCGGGTCCCTATTCAGGCCATCCTGAACTGTTGTACCGGGTCCATAAGTGTCCAGCAAGACAACGCCCACAACTCAAGGGCCCATGTGCACCTACTTTTACCGTTTTCAAGAGATACCAATTTATAAAAGACCATCATAGCCTCTTAATCCATTTCTGGCCCACTACTATTCATCTCATCCCTCATGGCAGAGTCTGGTCCCGCAGCAGGAGGGAAGGGCAATGAGAAATTGTACAAGAAACGGAAACACCTCAAGGCAAAACAGTCCGCCACAACCTGCCAAACGCCCCCTTGAGCGCGGCGCCTCCTCGGGCCGTGTCCAGGCCGCGCTCGCCGTCCGCAGCCCACGCGCGCAGGGCATCCCAGTCCCGGCACCACGCCTGCTGGCCGTCCGTCAGGTGTCCGGACCCGAAGCCGCTGACGAAGGAGAGCGGCGTCGCGTCCGCAGTGCAGTGCACAGCGTCCGCCAAGACGTTGAGGCAGTAGGCCACGTGCTCGGGCGGCCAGCGCCAGACGTCTTTGTCTTCCTCGTCTTCTTTTTCCTTGCCCCCGTTGGCGTTCATGTTGGATGTGGCGTCTGTGGTATTTGTCGGATGGTGGATGCTGGTCCCGTAGGCTTCCAGTAAGACAATCTGAGATGAGATATGGTCAGAGGAAAGGGGATAGGAAGGGGAGACGCGGCGCGAACAAACAGACAAACAAGGTCAGCTTACTATGCAGCGCATCTGGTACAGACCCCGTATGAAGTAAACTTGGTCTTGGCCCATGCTGGGCGGCGTGAACGTTGCCTGCAAGCTGGATACGCTGCCGTCGTCATGGACCCAGCGGGCATGGCGGCCGTTGATGCGGACCGCCGAAGCTGTCTCTCTCTTGGTTAGAGGCCCTCTCTTCATCGTTTCCGGGCGGAGACAGAGACTGTCCCACACTTACAGTGCGTCTGTACTAGCCTCTCGATGGTCTCTCTTGTCCTGATCTCGTCCGCAAACACGTCATCCGGTATGTGGTACGGGTTGCTTTCGTTGCGCACAAACGTCCTCCATCGAGGCGGCGCACCCACCGTAGCCGGGACAAAGCCGTTCGGATCGCTCCCGAGAGGCGTCGCGAGCCAAAGGTTGACCTCGGCTGTCACCAACACCAGGATTGTCATGAACAGGGAATATACAGACAGCCCAATGATCCAGAGGCGGCCGCACTGGGCCCCAAACCCGTTCTTTGGCCTTACTTCGTGGCCGTCCCACGACGTGTCGGCCTCTTCACAGGGCAGCGACGTGGAAAGGCCCACGTAGGCAACGTTGTCACGCTGATTGCGCTTCGAGAACCACATGTTTCTGAAATTCTTATGCTTTGGTTAACACAGGCGCCCGAGAACATGAGGGTGAGCGTGAGGGCGAGAGAGCCATGTTCAATAACTCGCTGCTACAACAGGCATCTACCTTGGTAAGTTACGCCGCAGATGATGTTCGTTCCCGAACGACTCACAACTAACAACCCGCACATCCACATGATCCCTTCCAACCGTACTCACGGTACTCCTTACGCCATCTGTACACAGCCATGACCATGAGCAGAGCTGACCTTCCATCAGAGCTGCTAGTTACAAGGTCCTCTCTCCCGAGGGGTGAGTGGCCCGGCGTAGCCCCGACCAGCAAGAAGCTTTCCGGCCGGCTCCGCGCAATAGCTCAACAGACCCCCTCCACGGAACTTTAACTTACTTATTAGCTGGCGATACTTTCTGGGCGGCGAGGATGGCTACCAACCCCAACCTGTCTTCCATGCCGTGAGCCAAGAGACCAGGACTAGGGGAGGGATGCGGAGAAGTCTAGTTGTGTAGGATTACAAGCTAGGGAGAAAGAGAAAGATAGAGAGAGAGACTGTCAACATAGCGGTAGCATAGGCCTCTTCGTCAGCTTAACTCGGTAGAGAAATCATCATCATCAACATCATGCGTTGGCGTTGGCAACAAAATGACACCGACCACCACACCTTCTCGGCTCTGGCGGCAGATACAGCAGCATGCAGCAGCCGACCAAGGCGGCCCGTTATAAATACAGCATCGACGTGCATCTTACTGCTGATCCTCGTCGCGGCCTTTGCGGCGCTCTACAACACGCTGCGCAGTACGATCCTGAGGGGGGGTTTCTTTTCGAGGGGCAGTAGCTGTCCGCAGCTCGACATGTCCGGGTATCTGTGCGCGCCAAACGGCGCCAGGCCAGAGGTGGCATATGAGCGTGGGTGCGAGTGGGATCCCATCAGCTTCCACTGGTACCGGCGCGAGCGAGTCGAGGACCCGGACAACCAGGAGCTGATCCGCGGGTTCCTCGAGGCGGGGCCGTGGCACCGGTTCTACGACGCCGAGGGCACCGTCGAGGTCGACCCGGCGAACCGGGTCCTGACGACGCTGTGGCTGACGAAGCGCGAGCACGTCGTGCACTGCATGTACACGCTGCGTCAGACGCATCTCTGGCTGGCCAAGGGCTTCGATCCGCCCTTCAACTACAGCCACACCATCCACTGCACGTCTTACCTGGTCAACATCATTCTCGAGAGCCCGGTGCCCGACATGGACAAGCTGACCGTCCACGCTGTGCCCTACCCTTCAGACTGGCAGGTGGTGAGTACCCTGTGGCTCACAAAGGGTATGTCGAGTTAAACACGAATACAATTATAGGTTAAGCCTAAATATCCATGCGACGAGGAAGGCCTCAGCTGTGTGTCTTGGTGAAGAGGAACTGGAGGGGAGATGGCAGCGTCCTAAGGGAGGGAGTAGGGGGCTGCGGTGTATGTGAGTCTGGATGCACATGTCACGTACAGTTACAACCAGAACAGGAGTTCATGTGTTTGAGAACAAACTGCAACTCTACTTCATCGGCTGGGTGACCAGAAGCTACCTAGATTAAACATCGATAGAGCGTTCTAGAAGAGCGCGTATACAGTATTTCTCGAAAAAATGGGGTTTTCCGTGAATAGCCCTCTCAAGAAAGGAGTCCCTTAGACACTGTAATACCGTGTCTCTTGCCCATCTCTACCAGGCATAGACTACGGACGGCATCTATCAGAGTCCTAACCATGTCCTCTCCAAGCTTCCTTGGTCGCTCAGCACACGCTCAGCACAGGAGGGCAGCGACCATGGCAGCGGCGACGGCGGGAGGAAACAGAAACGCCGTCGTGTTCCTAGCTCCCGTGTCCATGTGCTCGAGCGCGAAGCTGATGACGCCGCTCATCAAGACAGCCAGGCTCTGGCCGACTGTGATGGCCATCTCATGGAGAGAAAGGAAGGTTGCCGACGTACCCGGGGTCGACGGGTCGCCGTCCTTCTCTCCGTGGACCACGGCTGCCTCGTACGAGATGATGGTGAAGGGCACCCAGACACTCAAGGGCGAGATGGTCATGATGCTGGCGGCGCAGATGGACGCCGACGCGAACGAAGCACGGAACAAGACGGCGGCAAGCGTCGACACGCCCAGCGCCGCGAAGGCCAGGGCCCACACGCGCCGCAGCGCCACCATGTCCTCGTCCATGAACCGACGAAGGGGGCTCGCCGACGTCGACGACGCGTCCCAGAAGCGGACAACCGTCATCTGCAGCAGAACGGCGCCGACCTCGGCGATGAGGAGGACGCGGACGCCGGCCTGCGCGCTGACTTCCGGCGCAACGGCCTCTGAGCCTTCTCCACGAGTGGCGACATCTGGTTCCCTCTTGGATTAGCCCGAGAGCATGGCGAAGCGGAGCGCAGCAACTCAATATCTCGGAATCGGAGACAAGGTACGTGCTTGCTTTCTTGCCTGCGGAAGGGGGGGGGGGTTGTGAATGACCTACAGCTGTCTTGGAGGTATTTGCTCAAGTAGTGAGAGACGGGGAACCACGCGTACTGGGACAGGATCTGGATTTTGCATGTGCGGCGGATCCTGGGGGGAAGATGTCGCGCTGCATCCCAGGCCGCCCGCGGCACCGACAAGACGGCCGACAACGCCCCGAAGCGGTTGCTCTCTGCCCGGACAGCGGGCCGGCGATGCGCCCTACGCGGCTTGCGGACAGCCCACAAGGGAAAGATGCTAAGCGTGATGGAGACGGCGCATATGGCGGTGATGGCCCGGAAGGAAGGCTTCACGAGGCCAACTGCGAGCGTGGTGATGGCGCCCGAGGCGGACATGAGCCCGCTCGCCAGGTTGAAGACAGGCTGCTGCCGGGGTGGGATGTTGTCAATGGCCATGGCGCGGTGGCCGACGATGGAAGCGCGCGCGCTGATGCAGCCCAGGTAGACGGCGACGGCGCTCAGCCATCTGGCCGCGGCCGGGTCGCCGCCGGCGAGCTCGCGGGACCACGCCAGGACGACCTGGCAGGCGGCCATGGCGACGCAGCCGGTCGTGAAAAGGCCGAGGCGGCGGCCGGAGCGGTCGCTCAGGACGCCCATGACGGGGGCCGCCGTCAAGCCTGAAAGCGGGCCGGCGAGCAGGACCAACGAGACCTGGGAGACGGTGAAGCCGAGCTCGGATGTGAGATACGGCTGGAACAGTTGCATTGCAGGTCAGCCTGCTGTCCTTTGGTCATCGGGTTTCAACTGATGGGAAGTCGTTTCGTTTTTCTCCCGCCTACTTACTATCAGATAGACGGTAAACATGGTGAAGAACGCTTGAACACTGCAGAAATTCTTAGCTATGAGCCATCCATCTCATCAAACCGGCGGGCTTTGCCGTGTGTTGTTACTGACGGCATCGAGGGCGCGGAGTAGGCCAGGATGCACCAGAGGCTGGTGCGAGGTCGCTCGTCAACCGGCTTGTTGGTCGATACATCGGCGGATGTGCTTGTGCTGGCCACGACGAGGGGAACGTCGGCGGGAAAGCCTATTGATTCGAAACTCTTCATTCGTGAAACGGACAAAGGACGACGGTGGCAGATGATGTGTCAGTTCCTCTTTCTCTCTCTCTCTCTGTGTGTGTATTTGATGTTTTGTTTTGGGACCGTCTGTGTTAGTCTCGGTTGAGGGGACGTAATGTTGAACTTAGATCAGACCCAACAGCCTTCCATTACGTTGTCTTGATTCCGTATTAGTTGACAAACTACGTGACGCCAGTAAATCTTTCGTCCGAGACCACCCCCCTACGTCCGGCTTACTTTTGACCCATACCGCTTATGAGGAAAGCTTCGTCTCCGATTGAGTTTTGCCGAGGGAGACAGATAAAGGTCCAACGTACATATCCGTCTCCCTTCTGTCTGTAGCCCCGACACCACCTGACTACTGCCCCCATGAGTATGCCGGTTTGGAGACCAGGGTGGAAGGCCTTTATCGTTTGGTAGGGAAACAACATACTCACCACGCCCTCCAGTCTATATACGACAGCTTTTGAGCGAGGCAGGCCGTCCGTCTTGGGTATTAATACTTGGTGTTTTGGCAAAGCGCGCCGAGTACGGATTTCTATTCCCAATCCAGGAAGGCCCATCTCGAAGGTACACGGGTTTCTCTGACAAACGAAAGAAAATATGGCAAACTTCATACGAAAGTATCTACTGGTATGCCTGTTCATGTCCTGGCTTTTCGCCGCTATCTAATGACAATAAACAACTGCTAATGGTTCGGACGATGGAGTAGAAAGAGGCGGCGGGCGGCGATGCGCCTGCGTACAGCCGGCTTGACGACGACGACGAGAATGGAAACGGAAACGTCGTCAGCAAGGAGGAACTCGGCCGGCTTTCTTCTAACAGGTCGGTGGCGACGATGCTGAGCTTCTTTACCTTGGGATTCCTTGTGGCCATGACCATCAGCGCCACCATTGTCTTTTTCGTGCCCGCCGGCATGTACGCCGGTCTACATTGCGCAGAATCCTCGTAGCTTGCGGAACAACACAGAGATGAGTTGGGCAGAAGACTGCACATATTGAGGTTGAGAGGCAGTGAAACGGTATTCGTAGAGTGGACGGAGAAAACATAATTTGCAATTGAAATACATCAAGAGAGACGGAACATTGATGCATTGTAGTCAGGCCGATAGCCCCCGGCTCACTTTCACTCTCACTCTCACTCTCATTCTCATTCTCATTCTCATTCTTATTTTCACTCTCTCTGCCCGCTCTCACGACTATCCCCATGTGCCAAGGACTAATCATCAAGAATCAGATGGCCGGACCAGAAGCTTGCCCATGATCTTGCCGCTGCGGAAGAGATCCCCAAACGCCTCGGCCGCCTTGTCCAGCCCGTGGACTACGTGCAGCGGCGCGATCCTCGGGAGGCCGCCGTCCCTCTCTATGCCCTCGTGCATCTGCTGCTGGAAGCTCGCCATGTATTTGCCGGCTAGGTCGGTGACGAGGAACCCGCTGATTGTCAGCCTTTTGTAGACGACGGGCTGCCAGAGCCACCGAGCATCCGGTGCCGCAGCGCCGCCGGGCTCGTCGATGGCATCGCACACGACGATCCGCCCGTGGATCTTCATGCAGGCCGCCGCGGCGCGCAACTGGGCACCGCCAACGCTTGCAAAGTGTATGTCGAGCCCGTCCGGGGCGGCGCGGCGCAAAGACGCCTCGCCCGTCTCGTGGCTGTCCTGGCGGCCGAAGACAAAGGCATCGTCGAATAGCCCAGTTCGCCGGAGCCAGTCGGCCTTGTCGGTCGAGCCGGCCGACCCCACGACGCGAAGCCCGTCTCGCTTGCTAAAGTAGGCCACCGTCAGGCCGACCGTGCCCGCCGCCGAGCTGATAAAGATTGTCTCGCCGGCCTTGGGTCGGCCGCACTCGTAGAGGCCGGTGAAGCCCGTGAGTCCCGGCTGGATGTCCCAAGCATGATAGGTTAGCGTGCTATTCTTCTCGCCCGGGAGCCCCGCGAGGTGTGTAGAATGTAGTGAGCGTTAGGCGGCAACGGAAAAACGGACATGATGCAGAGGCGAGGGCACGGTAGCAAAAAAGCCAGAGCACCAGGGTTGATGAGAGGTTGATGAGGGGGGATGCAAGTTTGGCTTGGGAGCTGGTGCTGGTGCCAATGACGGGGAGGGGGATTTGGGTTTTCCACCATCACGAGTTTTCTAGGAAGGCATATCTACGGCGTCATACATACAACACCAAGAACGCCCAGCCAGTGACCCGCGTCGAGGCTGTACTCCTTCACAAGGCGCCCGATGGGCACCACCAGGCGCCGGTTAGCGGCCATGGACACCTCGAGGAAGGCATATCGCGCCAAGGGGACCCTGGCGAGCCACACAGTCTCGCCGAGGGGGAGGACATGGGCGGCGTCGGACCGTACGACGGTGCCTACGGCGCTCGTGCACAGTGGCTCGCCAACAGGCAGCGCGGGCTGGTAGGTCCAGGCCGAGGAGGGGTCCCTGAGCTGGGAGCGCAGAAAGGGGTCAAGAGAGGCCAGCTGGATGCGGACCAGCACGCCCTCCCCGTCGGGCAGGGGCAGCTCTTTCACCACCAGGTCTTTTCCCGGCTGGGGGAAGCGGCCGGAGGGCACCGAGCTGAAGACGAGGGCCGGGTTGGACATGTTGACGACGTCGTGGCAGTGCGGGTTTGGCATAGCATGTAACGAAGCTGCAGGGACGTGAGAGACGAGCTGAGGTGACGTAACGTGACGTGCCGGACGGACGCTGCTGTTGGGTTGCCTGTCTTCCGACTCGATGTCATGGACGCCATGTACATAATATCCGAGGACGGACGGCCAGGCGTCTGCTGTGTTGCCTTCTTCCTTGCCTTGAGCGGAGCAAGTTCAAGTTGGGACAGCTGCATCATCATGGATGGTCGTATGTAGATTAGACTCTGAGACTTTCGGCTCCGGTGTTTGTTTGAAAGGCCTTGTAAACCCTACTGCAAAGTCTCGTCTGCTATGGGGGCGATCTACCCCTCATGGACCATCTTAATTATTCATGGCATACCCATGAGGAGTATAGCAGAGAGGCGTTCGTAGAGACACGAACCTAAGCGGTGCGGATTTCATCTGTGTGAAGAAACTCACAATGGCTCCCTCGGCCAAGGTCTTGTATCACCCTCTCAATAATACCGCAACCCGCGACGACATCAACGGCTACGAAAACTGCATTGACGACAACGACAAGGATGCCTGTGATGGATGCTGTTGTACTTGCGATTGCCATCATGGAAGACGGACCCTGGAAAGACGTCTCCTTGCCTGCACTATACTGTGCTGCGCCCTCGCTGCATGCACTCTCGCCGCCTGCGCCCTCGCCCTCGACGTCAAGTCTTATCTGAGGCTCTCGCAGCCCGTCATCCCATTGGGTGCCGATCCGTGGGGTCTCGTTCCCCAGGGTATCTACAGATCATGACAAGTCCATTGCATTACCAGCATCTACAGAATGTATGCGGCTGACCCGAAGCAGAGGTGGGCCAGCCGGCTTCGTGGCGGTCGTTCTATAACGACTCCCGGGACCCTTACTGGATGGACGAGGACACGTTCGACAGCCCGGACGTCGTCAGGCGCGTCGTTAGGCGTCTCAAGTGGCTGCAGAACTGTAAGCATCCATGCCGTCCCTTCTCTTGTGCCTCTCGTCGATGAAAGTTGGCCGCCCATCAAGCTGATGATTGCCTCTCTCTTTTACGACGGACAGCAACGAATATCCTTGCCAATGGCCGGCAAACCAGATACCGAGATTGGGACGGCAGAGAAGACGTGTTACCGTCCTATCACGGATCCACGCCTACCGAAGTATTCGGCATACGATCCTTCCATCAGATCCACTGCATCGTATGTCTAACCTACTCATTGACCTGCTGGGTAACGTCGCATAACGAGGCTAACCCCTTCCCCCTTTCTCCCGGACTCAGATCGTCATGGTCGAGGACTACGGCCTTCGTCTGCACGGCGAGCCCTCGCAGTGGACGCCGGGACACGTCATGCACTGTATCAACACGATGCGGCAGCTCACGCAGTGCATGGCGGACGCCACCCCGATCTCCCTCGTCCAAGGCGCGGAGAAACACCTCGGCGACGGCCAGCAGATGTGGTGCCGCGACTTTGACGGCCTCCGCCGCTGGGCCAACGCCCCGGAGCGCGGCATCCGCTACGCCATCGTCTCCCCACCGGGCGCCAAGGACGTGTACGACGAGATTTGGCCTTATCCGGGGGACTCGGGACCACCGGCGGACTTGTGGTAAGCCCTCGACGAGGCCTATTTTTCTTACATAATTTGCCGTACAAGGTTCCTTTTTTAGTGCCGGCAAAGGCTGGGGGAGGATCGGTACAGAGAGATAGTGCAAGCCGGCCTCGTAAACCTACTGGTCATCAAGTGCGCACCGAAGAAGTCTGGGTGTCCGATTCATGTTTGTGGTCTTCCTGTTGGGGATGTCGTTCTTTTTGTGCGACGCAACTCGAAATATCAGAGCGGATAACGTCCCACTAGTCAGGTAGATGGCGTTTGGGATTATGAGCGGGATATGCCCCTATTAGGCCTGTGATTAGTCTCTTTCATACATTCTTCTCATCGAGGAGCAAGCGTTCGTTGCAAAAATAATAGGTATCGTTCATCTGCTTGGTGTTGGAGCCAAGGCTCACACTCAACCATGAACCGGAGCGCATGAACAAGAGTCCACAGTATCTCGTCCGTGACCCAAAGTTGATCTTCTGAACCAACGAGCAATCCATCACTTATCAGCACACAAACTCCCATGTCACGTCCTCCCAGCCCGTGCGCCGCGAGATGCTAATGTCGTCGACCGCCGACCCTCTTACCGGGCGTTTCGCCCCTCCGCCGAGAGGCGCGAACTCCGCCGCGGGAACCTTGACTCCGGTCACGTCGAAGCCGAGAGCCAAGGCGCCGACGAAGCCGAGCGTCTCGGTCTGGGCAAAGTACCGGCCGGGGCACAGGTGGCGGCCGCCGCCGAAGGGGATCAGCGCCCCGCGCCTCTGCTTTTCCTGCAGGGGATCGACGTCGAGGAAGCGCTCCGGCCGGAACAGGACGGCGTCGTCGCCCCAGACCTCGGGCATGAAGTGGGTGACGCTCGCCGACCACTGCATGTTGGTGCCCTTCTTCAGCAGGTACTGCCGGCCGTCCGCGTCCTCGAGCGTCGCGTCCTCCATCACCCGCCGGTTGCCGATCTGCGCGCTGTACAGCCTCAGGACCTCGCGGAAACAGGCGTGCAGAAAGGGGCAGCCGGCCTCTAGCGCCCTGGCGTCGATCGTCGCGACTCGGCCTCGGTCATCGGTATCCGCCACGATAGCCAGCGGCAGCACTTCCCGCCGGATGCGCTCGACGTGGGCCGGCTCGGAAAACACCTCGGCAAACGTCCAGAACAGGTTCGGCGCCGTGTTCAGGATCGCCGCGAACGGGATCAAGAACTCGATCAGGGGGAGGTCCTCGGACGGCATGCCCAGTTCGCGGAAAAAGCCGGCTCGTTCTTGGAGAATCTTGGCCACGTCCGGGTTCTCGTCCTCGCGCGCTTTGTAGAAGGGCCGCAGAAGCTCGTTCATCCTCTTCCGAGCCGCAATCGCCTTGGGGGCGACTAGGCTCGGCGCAACCTTCAACATCAGAGCCCCAATGCCTTTCTCGAAGGTCCTGCGCCCCATGTCAGTCAGGCCAACTGGGCTGTCGATGGGCTTTCATCTCACCATAGATCCTCGAGCTTCTCGACGTCCCACATGTTCTCCTTCCCGTACAGAGCCGTGGTTGTGGCCATGGACAAGACGCCCTTGATCCAAGCGTACCCATCGGATAGGCTAAGAGCACTTGTGGCATCGATTTCGTTCAACTTCCCGGCTAGGTGCTGCAAAGCGGCAAAATTCATCTTCTGCAGCGGGTCCAGTCTGAGATTCGAGGCCATCGTCTTCTCCACGTGGCCGAGGACTCCCGGTTGCAGGAACTTGTCCTTGTGGTGCGGCGGAAGATCCAGAACCGCCGCCGAGGCCTCGATCTGGAAGGGCTCAAAGGAGATGTCGCCGTGACGCATCGCCGCCGCGATCAGAGACGGCGAGTTGGCCACGTACATCTTTCCGTGCAGCATGGGCAACGTGCAAATCGGCATTGGGGTTTCCTTGCTGCGATTCCAATGTTAGAGAGAGGGGCTTGCGCTTGCGCTTGTTTGGGTAAATGAATCCGCGACAACATACTACAGTCGGGCGTAGAAGTTGCCCGACTCTCTCACCAGGGAGACAATGTGTCCAAAAAAGGGCATCTTTGGTCGCAAAACAGGAGGCTCACGAGGGTCGAAATCGGGAAACAGGAGCTTCTTGAGCACGAGGGCCAGCGGAATCATCACCAATGCCGCCGTCACCAGTGTGAGCGTCGTCGTCGTCGTCGAATCGCCCCCGCTGGCTGCAGCCTCCATGACTTGACCATTGTTGGCTGCCATGGTGCTCTGTCGTTCCCCCGGCGCCCGAATGATTGTTGATTTTTCCTGTTGAACGACTGAAAGCCTGATGGAAAGTTGCGCCAAGCAAGCCCAACCGCGCAAACAAGGCTTTGTTTGTAGGAAATGAGGACACTCACTAGGTCACCAACGGGCGACCGCTTGTGGCGTACGGATATATATAACAGATTTACTCCAAGGGTTGATACCGTTATCATTATTTCCTAATGCAATAAAAATCGTGTTGGCTCATAGTCAGCACTAAGGACGCCTTCTACGTCAAGAAGGCCCTCGCAACGGAGAAGGATTGGTCCCTCATTGGCTTGGCGGCTCATTCAAGTTCCTGTCTGGACACAATGTTTTGTGCTACCTACAGGGTCCTTTGTTAGGACCATACTGCATTACCCTCATAGATCACTGTGCCTCATTCACACCGCTGCTGACTCCAACGCTACCGCATACATAGGTATCACGGAAAATGCGATTAGGTATACTTCCTTATCCAATATGTAGGAAAGTGATTGCTCTTTTGAACAAACCCCGGGGTTTCCCCGTTGCTCGTGGTGAGCCGTGGTCTCAACAGCCTCGAGGAGCCTCATTCCGTGTGGTTGGAATGCGACTCGGAGGGGAACGCATTACACTATTTGGATCAATACGCGCCAGCAAAATCGACTCTCTTGGACACATTGAAAACTTAGAATACACTTGCCGTACGCAAATCTGAGAGACTATTTTTTGTTCTCTAGATTATTAAGGTCTTTCGTCTCTGGACTCTTCGGAAGGGGCAGTTTAACAAACCACTGAATCCAGCAAGGCGGCCATCGGTCATGACTGAATTGCTTGCATCATTCGTCGATGTGGATGGACGCCTTATAGTATCACAACACTGTATTAAGAAGCCTCCATTCAGAAGAAAAAAATTGAAAGAAAGAAAGAAAGCAAAAAGAAGAAGAAAAAGAAAAGGGGGGGGGGCGAGACTCTCAGCTCAACACACTAGAAAGTAAGACTTTAGACTACCAAATCGAAATCAAGAGTCGGTCGTATGGATACCGCTGGCCTGAGCCTGGTCAATGCTACTCGAGACACAAATTCCATCACCAAAAAGGGTCTATCATTGCATGAGCTGGAATATTTGACATTGTCATCTCAAGTCGGATTTCCGCCATAGCCAGTACATCCACTTTGATCTATTGCCTCTGAAGCGATACATCCGTATTGTCTTGACACTTTACCGATATAAAAACAGCTCTGCCACTACGATACTAGAAGTCTAAGATCACAAGAATACGAATTTTAAGCTCTTACAGCTAACACCTAAGAGCTAGTAAACCATGCAGGGTTATACGCTTGGGGGAACAGGTGAGAATCTTCAAACCTGGCTAGGAAAACCGACAGAAGTTTGAGGGTGAATACAGTGACCTCGCTCTGATAAACAGTGTTTTATCTGTTCACGTGTAAGATTCGAAAATTGGCGGGAAAGTCTCCATGAGAAGGCAAGGAATCATCGCATCGTCGACACTCACTTTGTGCTTGCTCTTCACCAGCTTCGACAACGGAGCCGTGAGGGGGACACAGGCTTGTTCATGTGTGTCATCAATTGCCGACAGCTGTGCAGGGGTCGCAGGTCGGGTGTATGCCATTCCGGCGCAGAGTAGCATTGAGTCGAAGACTCTTGTAATCTGTCAGTGGCTGGAACAAGAGATACGAAAGGTCATGCGGTGGTTCAATGCGACAACGGGATACGCAAATGTTTGGCTCCTGGCTACGATGCAGTAACAGTAGCAGGTCTGATCAGCAGGAGAGGGTTTTGTGGCTGACATGACTGGTTTCGTTCTCGGCGTAGAGCAGGTCGGTTCCAACTTCAGACCCTGATGAAGCTCTTGGTCGGGCTGTGCATGTCAGAAAACGTCTTTGGATCCCATCGTCTTGCCTTGAGGATGGCAGTGGGATGGCGTCATGACATGTAAACAGAAAGATGATCGTCGAGCAGAAACATTGCTTCGGAGCCAAGAAACAAACTGATACGGGAGTCAGCCAGCTCTGCAACATGTCCTCTCCCCCTCCCCCTCCCCCCCCCTGAGTCCAAGCGCACGCGCGTGGGAGGACGACGCGGAGGATGAACAGGAGCCTACATCCCGCCCCGGAGGCCGATGAGCGGCCATGCCATGCCATGAGAGGTTGGAATCACTCAGACCGGGTGGGGTTGCCCCCCCCTCCCTCCCCTCCCGCTTGATGTGATTGAAATTGAAAAGCAGGTTCTCGCGGTGTGGCCACGACAGGGGAAAGATTTGACGAGGTCGCATCAAACCGCACACGTGCGCCGGCCGACCTGCCATTTGGAGCTCCTGATGTGCTGCTGGCAAGATGAAAGGAAAGATTTTCCCTCTGCACCTTGTCGAATCGGATTCGAAACCCCCTCCTTTTTTGCCTGACTCTTGGCCTGTCTCTGATGTCGAAAGAGAAGCAAATTCCGAGCCATCCAGCCTCCCCAGCCCGTGTCACACACACACACACACACACATACACACACGGCTAAACCTTCTCCTCGTTGAGAAACTCGTCTGATCCTACCCCCCCGTTCGCTTATTCTTTGCTCGAAAATCCCTCGTTTGACCCCTGTCTCTGCTCTGAACGTGTGCCAGTCCCCGGCTAGCTCATCCCTGTTCTCGCTTCCTCCTTCCTCTTTATCTCGAGCTTCACACACCTCAAGCTCCTCTTGATCAGCAAACCGAGTCAACCTCAAGCTCCTGAGAAGGACTCTCTTAAACCGCCAAGCCTGCACCATGTGCTGTCCGTTGGTTCTGAGGCTGACCTGGACGGCGCCCCGGCGGGGCTATCTCCCCACACACACATACACACACACCGCACAATGCCTGTTAGCCTAAGCTTGTCACGACGGCCCCCGGGTCCAGACTCCCTGATCCGGACTTATCAGATGGCATCAGAGATTATCGGTTCGTAAATAACATGTCTCTTGAATCGTGGCAGTGCTGTTACGGCCGGGGGGGGTTCGAAGTCTTTTCACCTTTTGCCGCTCTGTTTGAGAGTGGAGAGTTCTCTGGTTGATGTGAGCTTGCTGCTTGGGTGATCAAGCTCCGAGGAGGAGCTCGGCGTGAGCTGCCAGTCTGGAAAGACCATTCATATTCTCTGGGCGCCGCCCCCTTCGGCTCGTCTTGCTTCTGGACTCGACAACACCTTCTCATTTTTTCACACAGCCGTACATGACTTCTTCTCCATGATGGCTGACAACTATCTCAGCCCCAACCCCACACACCCGGACTCCCGTTCGAGGGCCGCCAGTGATGCGGACACCATCATGGCTGACGGGTCCAACAACAACAACAACCCGTTCCTCACGCCGTCCGGAACCACGGCTGCCACCAGCACCGCCGCCACGAGCTTGGATCTCGAGGACGCGGACTCGGCCCTGCACCCTGACCCCGGCACCGAGAACGACTTTCGTGTTGATAACAACCCCTTTGCCTTTTCCCCCGGACAGCTGAACAAGCTTCTCAACCCCAAATCTCTCTCTGCCTTTCGAGCTCTCGGTGGTCTGCGGGGTATTGCCCGGGGACTCCAGACCGACGTACGGAGCGGCCTCAGCGTTGATGAGACGGGGGTCAGAAGTACCGTCAGCTTCAGCGAAGCGGTGGAAAGCCGGAATGACACCAACCCAGCGTCTCCTTCCACGGAGAAGCCCATTTCGTCCTCGTCAACACCGTTTGTCGATCGAACCCGGGTCTACGGACGCAACATTCTCCCTCCCAAGAAGCCAAAGTCTATTTGGAAGCTCATGTGGATCGCCTTCAACGAGACCGTGCTCATCCTTCTGACCGTCGCCGGAGTCATCTCTTTGGCACTCGGGCTCTATGAGACTCTCGGCGTGGAACGGCCCGCAGGAGCGCCGGCGTCTGTCGACTGGGTCGAAGGCGTCGCCATCTGCGGAGCAGTCATCATCGTCGTCCTCGTCGGCTCTCACAACGATTGGCAGAAGGAAAAGGCGTTTGTCCGGCTAAACACCAAGAAGGACGACCGCCAGGTCAAGGTCATTCGATCGGGGAAATCCGACATGATCAACGTCAACGAGATCCTTGTGGGAGACGTCCTGCATCTCGAGCCGGGTGACATGGTTCCGGCAGACGGCATCTTGATCGAGGGTCACGAAGTCAAGTGCGACGAGTCTTCGGCAACGGGAGAATCCGACGTGCTCAAGAAGACTGCTGGTGATCAAGTGATGAAGCTGCTGGACTCCAAGCAGAGCAACCACGATGACTTGGACCCTTTCATCATCTCTGGTTCCAAGGTACTAGAAGGTAAGCACTTAGTTGTAACCCTTGCCGTTGACAGACCTATTCGCTGACCACCACCACAGGCATGGGAACGTACGTTTGCACATCCGTCGGCGTCTACAGCAGCTACGGCAAGATCATGATGTCTGTACGCTACGACATCGAGTCGACTCCCCTCCAGAAGAAGCTGGAACGGCTCGCCATTGCCATCGCCAAGCTGGGCGGGGGCGCATCCGCCTTGATGTTCTTCATCCTGCTGTTCCGCTTCGTGGCCAGCCTCCCCGGAGACAACAGACTACCGGCGGACAAGGCGTCGACCTTCATGGACCTGCTCGTCGTCGCCATTGCCATCATAGCCGTGGCGGTCCCGGAAGGGTTGCCGCTGGCCGTGACCCTCGCTCTGGCGTTCGCGACCACCAAGTTGCTCAAGGAGAACAACTTGGTTCGTGTGCTGCGGGCCTGTGAGACCATGGGCAACGCGACAACAATCTGTTCCGACAAGACGGGAACACTGGTAAGACTTGCCTCGGCTGGCCGGCCGTTTCTCGGACTTGACTAGAAGCTAATGAAAAGTCCTAGACGACGAACAAGATGACCGTCGTTGCCGGGACCTTTTCTACGAGCAGTTTCACGTCTACCGCCACAGCCGACAGTAATAACGAAAAGACTGCCGGTTCCCCTCTCCATGTGTCTGCCTGGGCTTCAACCGTACCTCAAGCAACCAAGGAACTGATTGTGCAATCCGTTGCCGTCAACTCGACGGCCTTTGAAGGCCAGGAAGACGGCCAGTCAACGTTCATCGGGTCAAAGACCGAAACCGCTCTCCTTCAACTCGCCAAGGATCACCTGGGACTGCAGTCCCTCGCCGAGGCCCGCGCCAACGAGCAGGTTGTGCAGATGCTCCCGTTCGATTCCGGGCGGAAGTGCATGGCGGCCGTCATCAAACTCCGGGACGCCTCCAAGGGCTACCGTCTCTTGGTCAAGGGCGCCTCGGAAATCTTGCTCCGTCACTGTTCATCCAAGGCGGACCTCGAGACGTTGGCGGTTCAGCCCCTGACTACCTCGGAACGAGAGTCACTGGATGCCACCATCAACCAGTACGCCCGTCGATCCCTGCGCACCATCGGCCTCGTGTACAAGGACTACCCCCAGTGGCCGCCCGTGAACGTGCCCTCGGAAGACGGACATGTAAAGCTCGAGTCGCTTCTGGCTGCCTCTGAGCTGGTGTTCCTCGGAATCGTCGGTATCCAGGATCCCGTCCGCTCCGGTGTCCCCGAAGCCGTGCGAAAGGCACAGCATGCCGGCGTCACAGTCCGCATGGTCACGGGCGACAACATCGTCACGGCCCAAGCCATCGCGACCGAGTGCGGCATCTTCACGGGGTCTCAGGGGGTGATCATGGAGGGGCCGAACTTCCGCAAGCTTTCCGAGGACGACATGAACGCCATTCTCCCCAAGCTACAGGTGCTGGCTCGTTCGTCCCCCGAAGACAAGCGCATCCTCGTCACGAGGTTGAAGGCGCTCGGCGAGACGGTCGCCGTCACAGGAGACGGCACGAACGATGCGCCGGCCCTGAAGGCGGCAGACGTCGGCTTTTCCATGGGCATTTCCGGCACTGAAGTCGCCAAGGAAGCATCTGCCATTGTTCTGATGGACGACAACTTTGCTTCGATTGTGACTGCGCTTAAATGGGGCCGCGCAGTGAATGATGCCGTTCAGAAATTCCTGCAGGTGAGTTCAAGCTGTCACTAGTAGTAACTCCAGACATTCTGGCATTTCATTCAAGTCCTTGGTTGAACCATGTTGCTGATCTGCTTGTGAACACAGTTCCAAATCACCGTCAACATCACTGCTGTCCTTCTGGCCTTCATCACAGCCATGTACGACCCCCACATGGAGCCCGTGCTGAAAGCCGTCCAGTTGCTCTGGGTCAACCTCATCATGGACACGTTTGCGGCGCTTGCGCTGGCAACGGATCCCCCAACCGAGAAGATCCTCGACCGGCCTCCTCAACGGAAAGATGCCCCGTTGATCACCGTGAACGTAAGTTGCATCCCCATTCTTCTGCCGTAGTACGACAGCCCGACTGACGCCTTGCTTCCTAGATGTGGAAGATGATCATTGGTCAGGCGATTTTCCAGCTCATCATCACCATCACACTCTACTTCGCAGGTCCCGAAATCCTCGGTTACAACAGGAACAGCGAGGACCAGATGCTCCAGCTCGACACCCTCATCTTCAACACGTTCGTGTGGATGCAGATCTTCAACGAGTTCAACAACAGACGGCTGGACAACAAGTTCAACGTCCTCGAGGGTGTCCACCGCAACAAGTTCTTCATCTTCATCAACATTTTGATGGTGGGTCTGCAGGTCGGCATCGTCTTCATCGGCGGTCGCGTCTTTGAGATCAAGGAGGGCGGTCTCGACGGCACGCAGTGGGCCATTTCCATCGTCGTCGCCTTCATGTCCCTCCCGTGGGGCGTTCTGGTCCGCATCTTTCCGGATATCTGGTTCGAAAAGACGGCGCGCTTCGTGGGCAAGCCGTTCGTTGTGGTGTACAGGTTTCTCGGGAGGGTCTTTGGTCGAATTGGTGGGCTTTTCAAGAGAAAGCCGCACAAGGTCACATCAGACGAAGAAGTGCCCGCCACAATCATCGTTGCCCCGCCTGATGGGAAGGGACTGCAGGGGTGATATGGAACAAACATGCAGAGATAGAGAGTTGTCGTGGCGGGGGAGATTTCAAATGTATTGTTAGAAGAAAAGTAGCTTCGGATGCTGCGTTCTTGGTGAAAGCTTCGATCTGAGGTTTTTGGTCACTTCTTTTGGCTCGAGTTGACCATAGATTCCGTGGCTTGTATGACTATTTCACCCAACCCAGTCTGGAGGAGGCCATCCTAATCACCTGTGAGCAGCTCGAACCCAGTCGCTGGCATAGCCTTCTCCCGGAGCCATTGGTGAGAAGAATTTGTGTTCAGATGCTGGTTCCCGTCATATCAAAGAATTTCACAACCAAGATCTAGCTGAAAAAAGCTATCGAAGAGACCATGGCCGTGCTTTGATGTCAGACACTGTAAGGTTGAGATACAGACCGAAAATGACCACTTGAAAGGCCAGGCAAACCCATCATGGGGTATGATCAGCATCGAGATGTTGAGACCGTCGAGATTCTCAGGTCGATGTTCATGTACCATGCGTTCCACTGGTGACAGCGTAGATCATGGTCCCAAACTCGTCAAGGTCCTCCAGCCACGCATCGACTCGACTACGCCTCTTGTCGACCTCGCCTTCGCTCAAATCTTTAGGCATAGGCCACAGCTCGTCGATGCGCAGACCTCCCTCTGGCCACTCTGCCAAGTGGGCGTCGTACACGACCTGCCAGTCGAGCCGGCTGCGCGATTCCCACAGAGACTTACTCGCCGGCGCAGGTAACCCCCGCAACTCGGTGGCGAGATGCGTCGGAAGCCCATCGTGGGTAAGCAGAGCGCTGTCGAGGAGACACATGGTGAAGAGCGTCCTTCGCTTGGCCTCGGCTGCTATCCACGACTCCCACGCGGGGCGCGCACCGTCTTGCTCGGCCACGCAGGCGATCCCTTTCCTGGCGGCTGCGCAGGCGAGTTCCTGCGTGTTCATCATGATTTGCGGAAGTAGAGAGCTGGCTTCTCGTTCCAGTCGGAAGAAGGTGACCAGGGAGTAAACAAGATGTGCCTGGAACGTTGCGAGAAGAGCCATGTCATCCTCCGTTTCACGTCGAGCAAAGAGCGTTGTCATCTCTCTCTGCAGCCTTTCGGCCGAAACCTTGCTGTCACGATAGTCTAGATCGTCGCATACGCGTATGGAAGAGAGACAGGTCGAGAGCGGAGTGCTCGAGTCCAGATGCAGTTGAGACCAATGGACAAAAGGCGGAACTCTGCGGCCCCGGATCGAAGAGTTGGCATAAGATTTTAACATCCTGTGGATGAAGGCCGACACACGAGGGGTGTAGTCCTTGGTCACTTGCCCGGGCACCGGGACAAAGTTGTGCAGCCATCGGTTGGCAATGTCATCAGCATTGATGGGGCACACGAGCTCGAGATGGGAAAAGTCCAGCCCATCGGTTGGACGAGATGCGGATCTCGCAGGGATGCTGCTGCCGGTGGTTGATGCTCCATGTTGTTGTCGTGAAGGAAGAAGACCTATCTCCGCCGTTTCCGGTCGCTCGGGAGTAGGGACTCGGAAGGACAGAACGGTCTCTGTTAAGCCTGGTCTACTACCCGAGGCAACTTGTTGACCTTCTCGAGGATGAGTATTAGCGCCCTCGGATCCGACGGCAAGATTGCGAGAAACCCCGAGTCCCGCTCTCGCTCTGTCACACAACAAGCCGGTGGCATCCGGTCCAGACGGAGCAGATGCCTGACTCTGGAGATAAACGCAGGCGACGCCCCGCTCCCGGCACCGGGAACATGTCCCTGCTTTCCGGTCGCATTTGATCTTGGAGCTCGCGCACCGCTGGCAAGCCTTCTGTCGGGAGGTAGAGTACCGTGTGGGCCGCATGACTGGAGGCCGACGGCGGCATTACGAATCGAGGTCGGTCGCTGGGACTGCTGCACTATGAAGTTGGAAGTTGTGTCTAGAACGCGACTCTGCGTCAGGGGGGGCATGAGTTTTCCCCGCAAGATCAAGCACAACTGGAGGCGGGGAAGTTGGGGTTTTACGTAATTTAGAGACAATAGTCTTACGAAGGAAAAACCACCGGAGCTGATCAGTATTGTGGAAACAGCCGGATGATGTTGTCTATGGTAGTTGTAGTTGCAGCACCCTATGGCAACCTGGGAGACGGAATAGGCATTGTGGTCAGGGTTACTCATAGGTTCTCGTCTCTAACACGAAGGACAATGGACCATTATACCTTGCGCGAGGGTTTTTGTTTGTTGTTTTTGCTTTTCCGGGGCCTTCCTCTAGAATTAAGGTATAAGAAACGTCACGTTGGCAGAAATCATAAAGACATATTTGACAAACATATTCGTTTTTGTCATTGAAACGGTAATACAGTTACAGGTAGGTATCTTGCAATCATTAAATCACCACTCTTCTACCACATCTTCTCCCACGTCCTGCGGAGGAAGGACATCTGGGCGAGCCTCTGCCTCTCGACCTCCTCGATGCCGCCCTCCTCCCAGTGGCGGCACTCGGCATCGACCTCGGCCTTTCCGCTGATGAGGTCGGCCTCCTTGGGCTGGACGAACCTGGTCCGCTTCAGGACCTTCCAGACGACGAACATGAAGATGCCGAAGATGAGGCCAAAGTAGGAGGTGATGAAGCCGCGCACGCTGAAGGGGTAGAAGTTGTCGAAGCCGACGAAGATGAGGGCCAGGATGCCGAGGAGCAGCGCCAGGCCGGGGAAGTAGGGGGTCCAGGGGGCGAGGTAGGGGAGGGTCTCCGGGGGGAAGTTCTGGGCGACGCGGGCGCGGTAGAAGCCCATGTAGGTGATGAGCATGAAGACGTAGGTCATGATGAGGGCGGTGGTGGTCAGGTCGACGAACCAGAAGAAGACGTCGACGGCGGCGTTGGAGGAGACGAGGAAGGTGATGCACGAGATGGCGGTGACGACGAGGACACAGTAGATGGGGACACCGGCAGCCGTGCACTTGAGGAAGAACCGGGGCGCCTGGCCGTCGCGGGCGAGGCCGTAGAGGGTGCGCGAGGTGGAATAGAGGTAGGCGTTACCGCAAGACCTTGGGAACTGTTAGCATCGTTGTTTCTTTTCCTTTCATGAAACCACGAGGTTTTATATGTGCATGTATAACTTACCATCCGGACAACAGGATAAAGGCGTTGATGATGTCGGGAAGGGCCTTGATGTGCAGGTTCTTGATGCCCACAACCCAGGGGGAGGCGCCGGCGCCGGGCTCGCCGTTCTCGATGGCGCCGAGGAGACCCGGGTCGCGGGAGCTGCAGATGATGCCGACGCACAGGACGCCGACGACGTAGAAGCCGACGAGGCGGTAGAAGATGAGCTTGGCGACGCGCGGGATGGTGCGGCGCGGGTTCTGGATCTCGCCGGCGGCGAGGGCGATCATGTCCGGGCCGGCGATGGTGAAGGCGGCGTAGATGACGACCTTCCAGAAGCCGAGGAAGCGGCCGGTCGAGCCGTCGGTGAAGTAGGCGTGGATATGGTTGCCGTCGCCCCAGTTGCGGAAGCCGTAGGCGTCGTTGAGCGGGTTGCCGCCGGACATGGTGACGAGGGTGACGAGGCAGAGGCCGATGAGCAGGATGACCTTTGTCGAGGCCATGATGAACTCGGACTCTCCGTAGTACTTGACGGCGATGAGATTGACGGCGACGCACGAGACCATGGCGACGGCGATCCAGGCGGCCGGGTTGATGTCGGCGTTCCAGTACTGGATAACGGTGGCAACGGCACTGGGGAGGGAGGAGGAGAGTTAGAGGCGATTCGTTTTTCCATTTCTTCTTCATCTTGTTCCTTTTCTTCTTCCTCATCTTTGTCGTCTCAAGTATTGAACTGGTCTGGGAGGGTTGGCTTACCTGTACTCTGTACACACCAGCATCAGACCGGCGAAGAAATACGTCCATCCCAAGGCGAAACCGAGAGCAGGGTCAACAAAGCGGGAAGCGAGTTCGAAGATGGTGCCGCGGATGGGCAGGTAAGCGCACATCTCGGCGACGGACAGGTTGAGCGGCCAGATGAAGAGGAGACCCCAGAAGGTGTAGCCGAGGACGAGGGAGAGAGGGCCGGCCTTGGAGAGGACGCCGCCGATGCCGACCTGGGCAATTCTTCGTCAGTTTGGCCGGTTCACGTCGTTCGATATTCCTCCTAGCAACAGGGAGGAGAAAACTCACCCAGAGACCGGTGCCGATGGAACCTCCAATGGCCATGAGCTGGACGTGGCGGGGGCTGAGACCACGCTGGGTCTCGCCGTACTCCTGGGCGACGGCCGCAGCGGTGCCCGAGACGACCTGGCCGAGCTTGTTACTGTTGGTGCTGTCGGCGCGGCTGAGGCCGACAGTCTTTTCTTCCATCCCAGTAGCCATGATGGCCGGTGTTGTGCTGGGTTATGGGTACGGTTTGTGGATGTTGTTGTCGTTATCGTTTTGTCGTTGTCGATCCGACTGTTCTCTAAACGAACGACGTCCAGCTTTAGGGGGTTGACTGAGCGAGCCCGGCAAATATCACTCAAAAGACGCCGATCAGACCGAATAGGATACGACTTGAGGACAAGGTGAACCAGGCTGGATGAACGACGGGCGGCATCTATTCTATATAGATGCCTTGGGGTTCCTGTCTTGCCCCTGGCTCCGACGCTACTATGCATGCAGCCCGTACTCATCCCTCTTCCCCCCCTGCCCAGTCAGAGCAGTAACCTTCATCTGACGTCTCCCGGTTCCTTGGAGAAACAAACGACTAATACCACTGGTACGATACGACTTACTCGGGCTGGTGATAGACCATAGGCAGAAGAACCGGGGTCTATCGAGGCTAGCGGAAGTCGCCCCGCAGAGATAAGCAAAAAAAAAAAAAAAAAAAGGGTCGGGGGAATGGCAATGCCTCTTTGGCCGAGGGAGGGGACCGGGGGGGGGGGAGGGGAGAAGATGGAAAGGTGGACGCGGGGGGAGGGAGGGATTCCCTGCCGGGAGGCAAAACGTCAGAGCGAACGATACCGACGATAACGGAGCAGCAAATGTCTTCTTGGGCGCGGCATCAAAGGGCGTTCGCTCCATCGCAATGAAGGTCGCCGCCCCCTCCCCCCTTTATTGCCGTGTTTCGTCGTAGATGGGTTCCACTGGGGCGGGTGCATAGAGATAGATATCCGATTCCGCAGGCCGCAGGCTGCAGGCTGCAGGACCCTCCCTCCCTTTTGACCTTGATTATGCACAAGGATTCGGTCAATGACCTGAGGATATCACCTCAAGCTTTGGGGTAAAGAGAACCAAGAGAGGGAGAGCGACAGGACTTGGAAACTGGAGAGAGAGAGAGAGAGAGAGAGAGACCGGGGGGGGGGGCTGAGAAAATCCCCGACAGTTTGTCGATTGGACGGCCCACGCCATGCCGTCAAGCATCTCGACTCTGCAGTTGCCAATAGCACTTGGAGTTGAGGCGCCTCGCACTTCTTTCAGTTCAGGGCCTCTCTCTTTTCCGTCAGCAATCGAGAGTAAAGCAGTGTCAGACATCGCGCTCCCGACGTCTTGGCAAATGGGTCGAGCAACATCCGACGTCGGATATGTCGATTGGAGAAAGGCGTCGACTCTCCCAACCCTATCCTGTCCGATAAATGTCCAGTTGGTGGTTGGTTGGTTCGGATGGTACGGTACACCCCTTGGAGGGGGGACGGGAGGCGAGCAGAGAGAACTTGGGAACTTGGGGGGCTTGGCTAGTCCCTATTACTGCCGAATATTGACCGCGTGCTTTTCCCCAGCGGCCATGCCGAAAGGGTGTGCAGGCTCTCTCTTTCTGTCTCTCTCTCTCTCTCTAGCCACCAGCGTCTGTCTGGTCTGGTCTGTCCCCCCCTCCCTCCAAGGAACACGGCAACCGAGTGGTAGGGGGGGGCGGGGTGATTTGCGATGGTACTGCAGGAGAAGCTGCACAGAAAGCGGGTAGAACTCCGACCAGCACGACCTGGCGCGGTCTGGCGTCGTCCCAATCTCAACCTGGCGGTGATGTCGAGCACTGACTCGCTGGCTGCAGACGGCTGGTCTTGTATATGCTGTAGTCTCGCAGCGCGCGGGCGCATCGCTTTGGCGAACGTCCAGATAGAGAGGAATCTGCAACGTTGGGAGGCCTTGTCAATGACAGAGGAACTGTCTTGGCGCGAGCGCTAGGAGGGAAATCGAACTTGGTTCCAAGGTTCAGGCCCGAGGAAGAGAGAAGTCCAGAGAGTCCAGAGAGGGGATGGAATGGTGAACCGGACTGGGTCTCAGGCACTAACGAAGGCAGGCCGCCCGCCCCGGTCGTGTGCCATCTGGGGAAATCACTATCAAACTGCGATGAACCCTCTTTTTCGTCCAAAGCGTTTTATTACGTACTGTCAGGCAGCCGTATTAAATGAGGCCATGCGTATACCATGTGAGATAGGATCCAGACCGAGAGGGGCGCGCGGTTGACCGATGCGCGGGCCACGTGTCGGCCCAAAGGCAGGTTGATAGTGACAGACCGGAATGAGATATATAGTCTGGGACCGGGAGCGAGAGGAGTGATCCGAGAACTCATGATGCGGTTGGCGTGTGGGCAATAGAAAAGCCGTTCAGGTGTGTTTGCTACGACCCTGCCATGTTTGACCGATGATTGAGGAAAAAAAACATTCGGATCAGGGAGTGATCGATGAGAGACTGTGTCTGCTATGGACGGGTTTGCTTATATCTCCCTCCTGTTGTCCAAAGGGCGTACGGATGACAAGCTGCCCCAGACATGGGAGAGCATCAAGAAGCGGCCGGATCTCCCATGCTCTCGAATCAAGAGGTGGCCCGGTCCCAAACACTCGGAGCGCGCCGTCAGCCAAGAAGGGACAAGTGAGCGAGCGTGCAGCGGCGGCGGCGGCGGCGGCAGCGGACCGGGAACATGCAGCCGGTCCACACTATCAGAGAGGACCGGCTACCGTTCCCGGCCCACCGGACTGAAAGGCCGTTTATCCATCCATCCATCCGTCCATCCGTCCTTCCTAACATGCCATTGGTGATGTTCCCGACTGATCGCTAGTGTCGTGGTGGCAAGCATCCATCTTCACAAAGTCTCAACGATAGAGCCGAATCGCAAACAAAATAGAATGTGGTAAACAAATTGGCATGAGAAGCCAGCATCGGGTCTCCGAGACGCGGGCGGATCCCCGCCAAGTTACGCCAATGCATGATGCGCCTCTGACTGTCGTCTACTATCGAATGTTTGACTACCTATCATCAACTGTTTGGTCTTCCACTTGTGTAACTGTGTAATCGCTATTTGCGTTTGTCTGTCCTTGACAGATTGATCTGCCTCGTCTCTCTCGAGTTTGTCATCTCGGCACGTAATATTGTGCTTTCCAAGCGTCACGTTGAAGGGGCGGCCTTCTCTCTTATCTCAGTCTCATCTCATCTCACTCTCACTTTCACTTTCACTCTCACTCTCACTCTCACTCTCACTCTCATCCACACCCTAACTCCCCCCCGGATCGCCAGATTGCAGGGTATCATGGTAAGAAAAGACGGCAATGCTAGACCTCCGCCGCCGTGACCGTGACCGTGATGGTCTTCTTGTCCTTCCCATCGGACGTCACAGTCTCCACGGCGGTCTCCGGGTTCCCCTCTCCCTCTCCCTCCTCTTCTTCCCTATCAGATGAGTCTGTCTGTCTTCGACCACCGTCGCCGCGCCGCCATCGCCCCTTCAACCAACGCCGTCAGCTCTTGTTACCGTTCACGGTCGTCTTGGGCGTCGTGCCCGCAGACCCCGTCTTTGCCGTCGCTGTCGCTGTCGCCGTCGCCGTCGCCGCCGTCGCGCGCGGAGTACGGTCGCCGCTGCTCCTCGTGCCGCTCGTCGGGATATAAAAGTCGTAGCGGCTCGGGAACAGGATGATGTTGGCGAGCCGCAGCAGCTCCGTCTCGGCCTCGGTCTTGGTCTTGTTCCTGATGCCCTCTTCGTCGTCGGCGTCGACGTCGACATCCATGGCGTCGTCCGCGTCGTAACGGTGGTGATTGTGGTGATGATGGCTGTGCTTGGCCGACAACACCCCCGCCGGCTCGACGTCGTAGGGGGCCAGGCCCATGGCGCGCAGGCCGTCGACGCCGCCGTACTCCTCGACCTCCTTGGCGCTGGGCCGGTCCTGGTGCGAGGCCTCGCTGCCCAGGCCGCCGAGGGTGTCAAAGTCGGGCCCCGGCTGGCCGGTCTGGAAGGCCTTGCGCTGGCGGGCGAGGAAGAGGGCGTTGGTCTGGGTCAGGGGGCACACGGGGGTGTAGGTCAGCAGGGAGAGCTCGGTCGACTCGTTCTGCAGCGAGGGGGGCACGCCGAGGCGGGTGCCGCCGGTGATGATGGAGTAGGCCTGGTCGCAGTGCCAGATGACGTAGTCGCCGGCCTGCATGCTGGGCAGGGAGACGAGGCTCCGGCGGAGGTGCAGGTGCGGGTGCCAGCGCTCGGTGAGGCGCTGGGCGTGCCCGGGGACGGCGCCGTGGATGATGGTGTTGGGCTCCGGGTCGAGGGCCCAGTTGGAGGCGTCGAGGTAGGCGGCCCACTGGTCGGCCTTGCCGCCGTCCGGCTGCTCGGGGGGACCGCGCCTCGGGGAGAAGAAGGGCCGCAGGAGGAAGTAGGCGGCGACGAGCTTGGGCGAGGGCAGCACGCGCACCATGCCCTGCTCGACCTTTGTGAGGGCGAGGATGCCCTGGAACATGCGGAAGACGCTGCAGGCGCCGGCGCCGTTGTAGAGGTCGGTGGTGGCGCCGACGCGGCCGGCCGGGTCCCAGGGGTCGTAGGACTCCCAGTCGCCGCGGAAGACGGCCTCGTAGGTGCCGCCGCGGCCGTAGCCGTCGGGCTCCCAGCGCTCGAGGCTCCCGCTGTCGATCTGGGCGATGACGGTGGCGGAGGCGGCGGCGCCGATGGAGTCGGCGGCCGAGTTGCCGTTCTGCTGGCCGCCGACGGCGCCGAGCTTGTCGTTGTGGATGCGCAGGCGGTCGGCGTAGCTGACGGGGGCGCGGGTGATGTGCAGGTCGTCGGTCGACTCCCAGAAGGACATGGCGAACTTCTGGGCGCGCAGCATGTTGGGGTGGGCGCGGGCGCGCACCTGGACCGGCGTCCAGAAGAGGTCGATGCAGGTCGGGTCGTGCAGCGCCGGCGGCTTGAACTCGCGGTTGCGCTCGAGGTAGTCGTGCGTCTCGCCGACCCAGCTCCGGGCGTCCTCGGGCGAGACGACGCCGCGGATGACGGCGACGCCGTAGCGCCGGAGCCGGTGCGCAAAGGCCTCGACGCGGACGGGGTCGTTGATGTCGGCGAAGGCGATGGACGGGATGAGCTCGGAGCCGCGCGCCTGGATGTCGGCCATCTCGACGCGCATGGCGTCGAGCAGACGACGCCACGACGCCTCGACCGCCGCCTCGTGGCCGGCGATGAGCCGCTTCTTGACGCCGGCGAAGCGCGACGGCAGCGGGATCGGCTCGGCGCCGTAGAAGGAGACGACGGGGGGCTCCATGCTCTTGGGGAACACCTTGCGGCTGGCAGGACCAGGACCAGGACCAGGAGTCGAGGTGGACGATCTTGTCGTCGTCGTCGTCGTCGTCGTCGTCGTTGTAGCCGTTGTTGCAGCTGAAAGAGGAGGGGATGTGAGGGGAGGAGCAGAGGTAGAGGTGGAAGTAGAGGTGGAGGCGGGGGAGACGGAGGTGGCCCGGGATACGGCCGCAGAAGACGGAGGGGACGTCGTCTTAATAATTCGAGAAGACGTCCTGCGTCTACTACTACCACCACCACCACCACCACCACCACTACTACTGCTAACACCAGTGCCAACACCACCAAGAGCGATACTCCCACCACTCCCACTGCCGCTGCTGCTGTTGGACCCTGTGCGTGTGCCTGGCCCCAGTGCTCCCCTGCGTGTCCTCCTCCCCAGACCAGACTTGGGGGACTTGACGGCGCGAGATGGTGCTGCGGGAGCCGGTGTCGTGCTGCTCGGGGTCGTGCTGCTACTGGCTGCCTCGGTCAGGATCGCAGTGTAAGTCTGGTTAGCGTGCCCGGCCGCCACGGCATCTCCAACTTCCCCAACTGATCCTCCTCCCACTGCTGCTGCTGCTGGGACCCCTCCATCTCCGTATCTCCCTCCTCCTCCTCCTCCTCCTCCTCCTCCTCCTCCTACTCCATGCCCGTCTGCGGGGGGCGCCTCAGTGGGCCCAGCGGCCCAGCGGGCCACGCTCATCCGAGCTGCCGTCGCCCCCAGAGATCAGGGGGGGAAGCCGGGCGAAAGATGAAAGGGTGGGCGAGACTCGTGTGTACGATGTAAGTTGGTACTGCATCCAACACTCACACTGACACACGCGTATGCGAGTATGCTGCAGCCGGCAGCGGGCGGCTCAAGTACGGATGCGATTGTTGGCGAATTCTCCGCTGCTGCTGCTGCTGCTGCTGCTGCTGCTGCTGCAAGTCGTCCTTTCGCTGATGCCGATGCCGGTCAAGTAAGTGCTCAACTCTGTCGGATGGAACGTCGAACCCTGCTGAGGGGCTGTCTTTCGCCGATAGTCGACCCAATCCTGAACCCAGACCAGAGGCACGCGGGCAAACCGTGTGATAATCCTTCTTTTATATATCCCGGGGTGTTGTTGTTGTTGTTGTTGTCGTATATATGTTGTGTGTGTGTGTGTGTGTGTGTGTGTGTGTGTGTGTGTGTGTGTGTGCGTGTGTGTTTCGGACTAGTCAGTTCCCCCTCGGAGGCTTTTTTCCTTTTCTTCTCTCCCTTTCGACGGCAGTGGTTCCGGATTGAGTGAAGAATGACACCTCGTGACTTTCGCAAAGGAGGGCGGTGGTGGCCGGATGAGATAGCGGACGGTTGGACGGACGAGGGGGCACCGAGATGGTTACCGTCCGTCATCAAGTATGTTATCGTCGTCGAGGAGGGAACGAATGATATGGGGCGCACAGGAATAGGGCAAAAATCGAGAGCAAATCCCCGAGAAAGCCTTTCGAAACCAGAATCCCCTTCGTCGGTGTGCGTCCTCCCGGGGGGCATCACGAAGCCTTTATCATGGGACGGCGCATGGCCTCGACAAGACGCACAATGTGTCCATAATTCCGATGCTGGCTAGCTAGCTAGCTAGCGTCAAGGACGCACGCACAGGAGACAGGGCCCGACAGACAGACGGACAGCCTGGGGGCCGGGGAGTGAGTGGGTTGTGTCTGAGACGGCGACTAGATAGATTGCCTCCTCATTGCTCATGATTGCACCATCTCAGTCCCCTTCCGGTTGAAAAGAGGATAGACGGGAGGGGCAAAAATGGACAAGACGGGCAAGACGGGCAGAACGAAGCGGTCCTGGATCCTGGATCCATCAGCACTTCCCTCCCTCCCCCCCTCCGTGTGTGCTGCCCGCCGGCCCGCGAACCCGCGCCGCGGCTAATATGCGGAATGTCGCTCTGAGCCCGGACTGGCCAGCCAAAGGGTCACCCCAGGCTTTCGGCCAGAGAGGCCGTTTGTTCCTTTTCCTCGCTTCCCCATCCCACCCCCTGTACGCTGTGCGCTACGTGTAAGCAGGTAGCATGTGGGTGGCCGGGGTTGCTGTTATCCCCCCCCCGGTTCGTCCTCCGCGGGTCCCCCCAATGGACGCAGCCGGCATCCCGTAATGTGGCACCACGAACAGAAACTCACAGTCCACAACCCTCACGTGGTGAATAAGATGGGGGGGAAGACCCGTGGGACATCCTGGGCGGCGAGCCGTTGGGGGACGAGGGGGGGAGAGAGGACCTCTCGGCGGCTTTCGCTTCTTCTCTCTGGAGGCATTTCTCCCCCGCTCATTTCCATTTCCCTATCCCTTCTGGCTAATTGCCGGATGTCCAGCTAGGTCTTTCAGTCCGCCGCCCTGTCTATCCCTCGGGGTGCATTGCGCCGCAGTTCCAAGAGGGAGGTAGGTGCCCACCCGCCCCAGACTCTACCCAGCCAGACTCTACCCACGTTTGGAGAGACTGTCGTCCGGGGTTTTGTCAGCATGTCAATTTTTAATTTTTTTTTGAATGGAACGACGCCGTGGAATTCATCTAGAGAAGCTTTTACAAAGCTTGCAAAGTTGAATCCTCTCTCCCGACGCGTTCCGTGTGCCTCGTCGGATGCGAATGTGAATGGCCGGCCTGTCGTTTCTGAGACGGGACCCGACGAGCTTCTTTCCACACCGGCGCGCGCCGGGCTCTCGGGCACCTGCGACGACAGCGTGGTGTTTATGAGATGATGGGCAATGGTGTCTCAACGTTCGGAGATGGCGCCGAAGGACTAAACAGTCGCATTTGTGTTCACGGTGGTAGTAGAGCAGTGTGCTTAGTGTAGATAGTGCCTATCAGATATACAGCCAGTACACACCATGATAACGAAATGAATGATGGGGGTGGGCGATGGCATCCTCTCCGACGGCACGCACCCTTCTACTTGATACAGAGACATAAGCCAAGATGGTTGTTTGTGCCCCGAGTGATGGATCGAGATCCGTCTCTGGCTCCTGGTTTCCATTCCCGGTGTTTCGGTGTTTCGTGGTCTATTCGTGGCTAGCCTGTCTCTGGGAGTTCTTTGTCATACCTCTCTCTCTCTCTCTCTCTCTCTCTGTGCAACCCGACCATCTCTGACCATCTCTGTCCATCCCGCGAAAAGACTCCGGTGGCCAAGCTGAACGTCGCCCCCTCCCCCCCCCTCCCCATCCGCCGATGCGCGGGGACTTCTTCCAGCCGACCTGGGCGGCACATCCTCTCCGCCTGCCGTCTCCGTCTTTTTTCTAGGTCTTGTGTGGCTGGGCCAGACTTGGCCCTCCTGCAGCGGTACGTTACCTCGGGGTGGGGGGTCATCAACCCCAAGATTGTGTCCGATCTGATAGGCCTGGAGTCAGATGTCCCGAACGGAGAGTCTGTACATTCGATACCCACGAAAGTGAATCTTGGGTTCTGTGTTTGGCCAGAATGGATGGGTGGCGGTAACTGTGCGCACGCAATTCATTCTTTTACCACCATCTCGGTCTCGCAAGTAGCCTTTTTTTACCTTCTCTGCAACAAACCACAATCACTCCTCATCCCCAAAAAATTAATCCAGTGATAACTTCAGAAGCGGTGCATGAGACGGTCGTTCTCGGACCCGTCTCATCACCAAGTACTTCGGCCAAGGGGTCGCAAAGGGGAGGGAGACATTGGTCACAGCCAAAGTTCGGCTGAAGCCCTTGGAAACCATGCAGGCAGGCAGGGCAACACGCGTTTTGTTCTGGTTTCTTCTGTTTTCTTTTCTGTTTTCTTTTTTTTTTCTTTTCCCTTTCTCCTTCTTTTCTTTCTTCTCCCTCTTCTCTCCTCTGTCAGCGACTGGCTCCATTCCACTCCGTCTCGTTCTCTCCGCCCATCTCCGTCTCTCTGCAACCAGCTGATCAAGCAGCCTCGGACGAAACATCAACTGCTGCACCCTGCTGACATGCTGACATGCTGCCATGGGGAAGAGAGAGAGAAAGCACGGATGGTGCCGAGAGGCAGATCCCAGCCCCGTTTTGTTCCTCTCCGAAATGACCATGGAGCGCCGCTCCTCCATCTTCCATCTCATCATTCCGAGTGTGCCCCAGCAAATAGCGTTCCCGTCAGACACAAACCTCAGCCTGCCAAGACCGTTTCAAGCGGAAGTTTATTGAATTGTGTTTTGGGCGACTCAGAGAGCTTGTTAGTTAGTCAAGACACCTGTTCCAGATGGCTGAGCTGTCCTTGGTCAGGCTCGCGTTGCCCTGGTCTCGAGTCTCTCGACTATGGAACTCTATTAGACGACCTACCTGATCGGCCGATGGAGAAGGTCTTCTGCCCATTCAGCTCCCTCTCCCCACGTGCGTTCTCGCTCCTCTCCGTCCCAATTCCAGCAAAACAGTCACACCCGCATCATCCCCAGTTCCAGGTGCTCGCCTTGGAGGGGGACTGACCCCTTATTCTTACCGGGGGTCACCCGTCCACGTCTCTACACCATCTTTTATTTCGACCTCAATATTCCCTTTCGCCCTTCTTCTCTTCCACTCTTCCTTTTCTCTCTCTCTCCTGTTTTCCATAAAACAGCCGCCCGTCAAGGGCATCCCCGTGAAAAACTAAGCATCCGCCGTCCGCGGGCTGAATGTCATGGCGTTGGTTTCAGACGAGCTGGTGGCAGGCCAGCGCGAGATGTCAGCCCTACTCACCGGTACACACAGTAAACTCGGCCTTGCTCTGCTTCGATCGTTGCCTTTCTTGGCCCGTTGTACTATACTGTACTGTAATGTATTCGTCGAAATAGACTTTGAAGACGCCCTCCCCCCCCAAGAATAGTTGATTAATTGTCGCAGTCGATGGCCAAACCACCGAGCATGCCGTGCAACCATTCCCGTTCCCATCCAGCTGGGTAGAAATCCCCGTGCCAAGTCTTCTATGGCAGCCTCAACGTTGTCCTCCCTCCCGGACCACATGTCACCAGAACTCAAGATTCTTCAAAAAGGGGGGCCCTGTTCCTCCCGTCCCGCCAGCTTCGGTTCCTTGGGGACAAGACTCCGTCGGGCTGTTTTGGTAGCACACCGGCCATTTTTGGTTTGACAAAATCCGCATGTGGTTGTAATCACGTCCGTTCCGCTCGCTCACTCCCATCTCACTGTTTCCATCTCCCTCCGTCTGGGTGCGCTCGGCATCACTCTCTTCTTCTTTTCTCTTGCTATACTCCAGGTATCGATCCCTTTCAACTCCCACAATGAGTCGCGCCGGCAGTCGCACCGGCGACCGTCCCGCCTCGGCCGACCTCTCCGGCAGCATCTACCTCATCACGTCCGACGGCCAGACGCTCAAGCTGCCCATGCCTAGCACGTCGCCATACGACCCCCTGACCTGGAGCCTGACGAAGCGCCTCCTCGCCATGGGCGTCCTCGTGCTGTACTCCATCGTCTCCATGATGGAGACGCAGGCCGCCAGCCTGATGTATCGCTCCTTTGCTGCCGAGTTCAACGGCAACGTACGTCTACCCCGAGCATGGTCCGCGAGAAGGTCTGAACGGTAGGGTAGCTCACTTCTCTCAAAGCAAGTCGACAAGTTCCCGCTCAACATCCTCGTCTCGACGCCGAGCACGCTTTCCCTCGGCCTCGGCGCCTTTCTCTGGATCCCCCTCTCGGTGGCTATCGGAAGACGCCCCGTCTTCCTGCTCGCTTCTTGCTTCTTGACCCTCGCTACCGTACTAGCGGCGAATGCTTCGGGCTTCTACCAACTCCTCGGAGCGTTGAGTTTGCAAGGGTTCTCGGCGGGATTAAGCCTGAGTGCTGTAAGTGATTTGATCATATCACGTTTTCCCTCGGTGCAAGGGTCGGACTGACACCTCATACCGCAGTCGATACTCATCGTCATTGACCTCACCTTCATCGATGAGCGTCCCAACGCCCTCGGCATGTTCTGGAGCATCGGCCTCGGCGGCGCCCTCTTGTCCCTGCCGAGCGTCACGCCTCTCTCGAGCCCCGGATGGAGAGGCTTCTACGCGGCGTGGGTCGGCCCCTGCCTCGCCGTCTTCGTGTGCGCCTTCTTCTTCCTCCCCGAGACGTATTTCGTCCGGCCGGCCGTTGCGTTCGATGGCCGCATTCTCGTGCAGGGCGGCTCGGAAAAGGTTCAGATGTACGACGACTGGGAACAGATACCCGGCAACAAGGTCTACGACGACTCCGCCTCTGGCTCTACCTCTTCCTCTACCTCTACCTCCGCAGCCACCGCCACCGCCACCGCCACCGTCACCGCCACTGGTCAGGCCGTGCCCGTAATCCCCGAGACGCTGTGGCAGGGCATGGTCCGACGGTGGGGTGTCCGAAAGAGCGGCGCGGGCTTTCGGGAGATGTGGACGTGCTACGCCCAGACGATGCTCTGCGCCTGCAACCCGCTCGTCTTCTGGGTCGCCATCCTCAACGCCCTCAACTTCGGCGCCATGCTCTTCATCGGCGAGACGTACGCCGTCGTCATGTCCCAACCGCCCTACAACCTCCCCGAGCGCGTCATCTCCATGGTCAACCCCGTCTCGGCCATCGGCTCCCTGCTCGCCTGGCCCGTCTCGACCATCCTGACGTCCCGCGTAGCCCGCCGCCTGACGCTCCGCAACGGCGGCATCCGGGACGCCGAGCACTACCTCATCGCCTTTCTGCCGCCGGTCCTCACCGGCGCCGGCAGCGTCTTCTTGTACGGGCTGACGGTGCATTACAAGTGGAGTTTTATCTGGATCTTTGTGTCCTATCTCATCAACGCCTTCAGCGCCGCCTCGTACGGCATCGCCTCGACGCTCTGGGTCACCGAGGCGTTCCCTCGCTGGGCGGCGCCCGCCATGATCATCGTCGGGGGCGCCGGCTACATGCTGAGCTTCGCCACGAGCTACGCAGTCACGCCGTGGCTCGATTCGCAGGGCTACCTGGGCGCCAACTTCGAGCTGGGCGCCATCCTGCTGATCGTCGGAGGCGTTGCTGTGCCGCTCGCGTTCTGGGGGAAGAGTCTGCGGCAGTATATCGACGGCAAATGGGGTGTGTCTGAGGCTGGAGCGTTGCGGCCGCAGCAGACTGGTGAACAGCATTTCCACTGACACGCCGCTTGCGTTGATACCAAAAATTGCGAAGGCTGCATCACGGCAGCGCTGTGCGCCTCCATCTGCCATTTTTCTTTCTGGTTTCCGGTAGCTCGTTTATGAGCAAGAGCCGACCTTCAATGATGATCATGACCTTGCAAAGACTTCACAGACTCTACGTTCCATGTCATAGGTGAATACATGCATGCGTGCCACAACACATCGAACGACTTCAGACTATCCCCAGGTCCTTGTCCGGTGCCGTATGGTGATCGACCGTAGAGAGCAAGCCGATAGGCGTCCATTCGCCCCCGAGGACGTTTCTCGCCATGTTTATATAGGCATCGGTTCGCGTGCGTGAAGCAACTGCAGATGGGTGGGCGTGCTTCGTGAAGGTGTGAGATACAGACGAGTCCCGCGTGCCCCGGGCTTCTCCGCCATGACAGCCAACCCTCAGTGGTTCTTCTAGGAGGTTTTGAGGTACAGCGGACTCGCCGTTGGTCTTTCTGGTCATCGTCCCGATCCCGACACCGGCTGTGCCAAACTCAATGACTTGATGACTCTGTAAGGGGGGCAGCGTTGTGGATTCGGCTTCAAGTGCGGACGACTGACTGCTGTCAATGTCTTGGGACTCCGTCCGCTCGAGGATCCCTGCACCATCATGGGCTATTTCCCCCATCTCAATATCGTGAGCGAATGTGTCTCCGGAACAGTAGCATCCAAAAAGAGACCGGATGGAAGTGCCGTTTCTGAGCCACTCGGTAGTATTCACAGTGCAGGGCCAGACATCCTTAGGGCGAAACGCCCGAACCAAGTCACATAGTTCTGGATACGACGAATGCCGAGAGTACGGGAACGTGATGACTTTCGGCAACTGATCAGCCGGATCGCTCGCAGAGCTGGCCGTTTCCTCGTTCACGTTCCTTTTCCTCTGACCGATCGCCTGAAAGGCGTCCAGGATGGCCGCCTCGTTCTTCTCCCCAAAGGCCGCCATGTCCAGGTCCAACGACACGTTTCGGCCGGTTTGGGCACCGGTTTCCAGGAACTCAAGAAGCCTGGACTTTGCACCCGCCGAAATGCCCGTCGTCTCGTGGATCAGCTTCAGCGCCGCCTTCATTTCTTCCACCGACAGGGGGTCGAGTTCCGCATCGCGTTCCAGGTCATCCCCGCCCCCGCCGACGCCGACTTCAGCGATATCTGCGCCGCCTCCGAGATGCGCCACCACTGGTTGTATGGATACGACGCTAGCATTCCGGACAACGCTGCAGAAGTTGCCCCTTTCGCAACTGTGCAGGCGAACGTGCTCGTCTCTGGTGAGGCACCCTGGGTGAGGGGTGTTTCCACAGACATAGCCGGCCAGAGCAGGGGCCTCGGGACACAGATGAACGGACGAACCGAAGCGGTCATTGGATGTCTTGACGGTCAAGGCGGAGAACATGCGCATCTTGTAATCGTCGACGTGGATCCGGGACCTTAGAGCCTTGGACAAGGCGATCCACACTTGTTCGTACCCGTAGGTCCAGGCTTGGATGTGGAAGACGGTGTCATTGGGGTATGAAGCCACCTTCCGGAGCAGCTCTGCAATCCCCTCAGCCTTGGTCTGGAACGGTACGTCCTTTAAAAAGGAGGTGTCGAGATAGATCTTATCGAGAGTTCTGATGCCCGAGGTGTACTCGATGACAGCCGGGTTTCTCGCGATGGAGTTGACGAACCAGGGTTCGCTCCGGACGTCGCCTGTGTAAAGGATGGCGCGATGCAAGTCCTCGATGAGGAACATGACGGCGCCGGGGCAGTGGTTCGCGTCGAACAGAGTGACCTGGATGTGGCTGCCGGGCGCAAGCTCCAAGGTGGTGGGGGTTTCCAGGGGCAGCGGTTTGAGCAGGTTCTTGAGGTGCTTGTACGTCTGCACGCGCGCCTCGAGGATACCTCTGGCATAGTTGAGGCGACAAGGGTAGCGCTCGAGACGGAGCAGCATCTCCCGCGTGGCTGCAGAGCAGTAGACAAAGGGGGAGCGCAGCGTCTCGAGCCCGGCCAGGTGGTCGCTGTGGATGTGGCTCAGGAAGCACGCGAGTGGTGGACGACGGCCAGCATGGCTCCGAAAGAAGTCAACTTTCAATAGATTAGCGCTATATCAGAGACCGTGATGCACGCCGCGTTGGGTTGCAGTAGGAATGTCACGAAGTCATCAATCACATAGGTGGTGTGAGTGCTTCGTCGGGGTACCCGCTTCCAGGGTTCGGGGACTCACTTCGTATGTCAGGAAACTCTGCGACAAGTCCGTTGAATGTAGACATGGTGCCGTTTATTCATGATCGGGTGACGGGGTTGCAGGGAGGACGAAGCGCAGCGTGGTTCGATGGTGAGAACGGTGTTGTTGAAGGTGACAAGTTGAATTCACTTGGAAGAGGAAGAAGCGGAATGTCCCTCCGCCGTCCCAAAATGTGCTTTGACAGCTGGCTTCGGTTGTCCGCCAGCTGGTGCAACTGCCGGCCAACCGTCGGATCCGACCGCCGGGGCCGGTGACCCACCCAAATCGGTGGTCGGCCCCGAAAGGCGAGAAAGATGCCGGGTGCCTTTCGGGCCTCCATGGCCGACATACAGAAGAGCCAATCACGTTCATAATTCGCCCTGCCTCCTCCAGTTTGAACTGGTCGTTGGACGACGCTGCCCTTGATCGGTCTCAATCTCCCAACAGCCTTGGAGCTGGACGGGGCTGACAAGGTTGGTAGGATGCGAGAAGCCTCAACTCCGAAACTGTGGGGCTCAACTCCGAAGCGCCTCCGCCGTGTAATCCGCCGTGTAATCCGGGTGAGGAAATCAACTTCAGGCGTGTTTAGACCCGGGTTTCGTGAATACTTTTCATTAATTCGCATATAAAACTGCTCAAAGAGACAAACAAGCGGTCTATATGCAAGCAATGTTTACTCGCAGTCGACAAGATGAGCGTCAACCACACACCAGCATGCCCCCGGTCCCCAACCGAGCCCGATGAGCCGTACAGTATTTTCGACATCTGCCAGAAACGCATCATCATATTCATCGTCTCAGCAGCAGCTACTTGTGTGTTTGTCTGCTGTCCATAACTCGCCCGAGATACTCTGCTTACCTTCCAAACAGTCTCCGGCTTCGCCTCCAACATCTACTTCCCGGCACTCCCCACCATCGCCGACGACCTCAACGTATCTGTCGAGCTGGTCAACCTGACAGTCACCACGTACCTCGTCTTCCAAGCCCTGGCGCCAAGCCTCTGGGGCCCCGTCTCCGACGTCAAGGGCCGCCGCGTCGCCTACTGCTGCACCTTCGCCGTCTTCCTCGGCGCATGCATCGGCCTCGCCGAGGCGCGGAACTACGCCACGCTCATCACCTTGCGATGTCTCCAAAGCGCCGGGAGCGCCAGCACGATCGCCATCGGCTCGGGCGTCATCGGCGACATCACAACCCGCGAAGAGCGGGGTGGGTACATGGGCGTCTTCCAGGCCGGCTTGCTCGTTCCCGTGGCCGTCGGTCCGGTCATCGGGGGCGCGCTGGCCGGGACCCTTGGATGGCGGAGTATTTTTTGGTTCCTCGCCATCTACTGCGGCGTGTTTCTCGTGTTTCTCGTGTTCTTGCTTCCCGAGACGCTCAGGTCCACCGTTGCCAATGGCGCGAGGGTTCCTCCAAGCTGGTTTGCGAAACACCCCCTGTTCCTATATCAGAGAACCACCAAGGTCAAGTGGATATCCAGAGGCATATCTCTACCACCACCAAAGAAAGTCGACGTAACGGGACCGATACGCATTCTCTTCGAAAAACGCGCAGCCCCTATCATGCTCTTCCTCGCGGTATACTACGCCGTGTGGCAGATGAGCATCACCGCCATGTCAAGCCTCTTCAAGTCGCGGTACGACCTCTCCGACACCCACATTGGCTTGACCTTCATCGCAAACGGCGGGGGCTCCATGATCGGCACCCTCGTCACAGGAAGATTACTCGACATCGACTACCGCAGAGTAAAAGCAAGGCACGATGCAGCCAACGAGACGGGTGACGCTGCTGTCACCTCCCTCACAGCCCCGGAATTCCCCATCGAGAGGGCCCGCCTCCGCCTCATCCCCGTATTCTCCCTTCTACAATGCCTCTCCATCGTCGTGTTCGGCTGGACGATCCACTTCCCCCGCCACGTGCCCATTGCCGTGCCCATCGCATCGACCTTTGTCACCGGCTGGACCGCCGTCTCGACGCAGTCCCTCGTCATGACGTACCTCATCGACGTGTTCCCCGACCGCAGCGCCGCCGCGAGCGCCAGCCTCAACCTCGCACGATGCCTGCTAGCGGCGGGTGGCACGAGCTTCGTGATGCCTATGGTGAACGCTATCGGAGTCGGCTGGGCGTTCACCGTCTGTGTTGCTGCGCAGGTGGTGGCCCTGATAGGCGCGGTCGTGCAGTGGAAGTATGCTGAGAAATGGAGGCGCGAGATACGGAGTGGATGAAGATGATTGACAAGATGAAAGATTGGATAGTGCTTCTGCTAATTCTAATGACATGCAAATTAGACAAAGAGTTTCATTTTCAGTCCATCGCACTGCCAAGAAAGTATTGTGCGAAACTTGACAACATCCGAGTGCTTCACGATCCAGGTAAAGCCCAGGCTTGCTCCATGAGTTCCATACGGCGACACATCTTGACCTAGACGTATTGTTTAAGGATAGTAGACGTCAAAGTGGCTTGTCGGAGCCGCCCCCCCAAGTAGCCCGCCTCCCGGAATGTACACCTTGCCATCAAAAGCGAACCCGGGGACACTATGTCTCGGAACCGGCATCGGCTCCAGCTTCGCCCAGCTGTCCGTCGCAAGGTCATACACCTCGGTTTCGTTGAATGTACCGCTCTGGACCTCTGGGTTTCCCTCTCCGCCAAAGGTGTACAACTTGCTGCCCAAGAGCCCCCAAGCGAAGCCGCCCCGCGCCGTCGGCATCTGCGCCGCGCTCGTCTTCCACCCCTTGCCGAGGTCCGTCAGGTCGAGGATGAAGACCGTGTTCGACCGGCCCGGCGTACCATTGTCGAAGCCGCCGACGACGTACAGCTTACCGTCCACGACTACGTAGCCGGCATGGTCGCGCGGGGCCGGGAGGTGTCTGGCGTTGGCGGGGATCAGGTCCGGCAGCCACTTGCCCGTCTTGGTATCGAAGACGGAAACGTCCGAGACGGAGGCATGCGGCCCCTGGCCCCGCATTCCCAGGGCCGTGAACCCGCCAGCGAGGAAGATCCTGCCGTCGTGGACGCCCAGGGCGGCCATGCCTCTCGGCACATCCGGCACGGGCGGCAACGGCGTCCAGGCGTCCCCGGCTGGGTCGTAGACCCACGAGTCACCGACGGCGTTGAGGACCATCTGCTCTGGCCCGCCGTCGTCGAGGCCGCCAAAGGCATAGACCTTACCGTCGACGACGGCGACGTTGACGTGGTTCATGGCCCGCGGGAGCGGGGCGAGGGTGCGCCACGATTTGGAGCCGATGGAGTAGGACTGCACCATGTTGACCGTGGTGAACGGGATCGGCACCGCGCTGGCGTTGGGGATGATGCCCCCGAAGATGACGAGGTTGTCGGGCGGGAGCATGACGCCCGTGTGCTCCTGGCGAGCGACGATGGGAATGTCGGTGAGATTTTCCCACCGGGGATGCGGCTGATAAGGATGGGAGGAGGAGAGGGTCAGGAGAGAGGAGAGGACGGAAACGGAAACGAGTTTCTTGAATGCCATGGTGAGGTGATAGCTGTTCACGATGTATCGGGCTTCGATATTTGTTTGGTCGTGCTAGTACTCTCACTTCTCGCTGTATTACCATGCGGCCAGCCATCCTTATATGTTTCTTCACTTCTCCAAAACTCATGGCATTTCTAGTAAGCTCATCTCGGATCAACCGGTGATTCCACTGAAGCGCAGATTTTTCCTAATCTGCCTTGTTCCCTGACAATCAACATTGTCAACACCAGTTTGCGCGTTGGCGGTTGCAAAGGAGAGTTTTCAACTCCGCACAAACGGGAAGGCAAGCCCCACGGGACCCAAGGAAGTCGATGTAAATGTCGCCTTGTGCCATTCAAGGAAATGTATGCGGAGATGCGACGGAGATCATGAAGGGGCCAGACTCCACATACAGTCCTTCGCGGCGCGAATGCAACCTTGGCTGCGGCGGACGTACTGTGTGGTTCTCCGCATGCGGCGCCCCGGCCGACCCCGGAGCACTGCCCGTTCCCGCCGCGGCGCACCACCGATGGAAGTAGACCTTGGGGATTCCAGTCAATGGGAAAAAAAAGTATAGTTCGAGTCACGGACTTAAGGGTTGATGAGAGTCCTTCTCCGGGACCGGTACGCCGGCGAATCGGACAAAGTGACAGCTACCGTCCGTGATGGCATGATCGTGCAGCGAGGCCATCGACGAGAGTATAAAGGTTACCATGGTCCTTAAAACACAGCCCCAAATCCTGTGTCCCAGAAGTATATCGGAAGGACCTACATCTCCTCGACTAATATGTCTATAACTTTCTGTTGCCCGGCGAGTCACGGCAAGGGAAACCACCACATGAGGCGTTAGAGTGTTCTGTTGGTAGTGTCATCGTGACCTGATGAATGGCCCGGGGAAGACGAATCCTTCACAATTTCCATGCAACATAATCAAAGTTTCGATGGCGAGACTGCATGCAAGCATCCAACTCGAGTTTGCAATCTCGTGGTTTTCAATCACGACGTCTATGGATGGGTTGAGATCAGGTCATCGCCGCCCCTTGCGGGGCTTCCGGGCAGTGCCGGGCCAGCGAGGCCTCTCGATTGTATCATCCCTTGTGGAAAACACCAAGTTATTCCTCCCTGGTCGCGGCTGTAGGTTTCCCTTGTGGCAGAGAACTGAGCAATCAAGGTGTGTTTGGAGGGAACTCTAAGTAGCAGAGAGGCCAACCTTTGTAGGCAACACTCATCACGGTTACGGCTGCTCATGTACATATCAACCTGGGTTTCACGCCTCAACATGGACGACAAATCGACAATACCAGCCTCAAATCTGCTCTCCTCAATTTTCCAGACACTATAGATCCCCGGGCTACATTGGCCTGATTTCACACTGCCGTCCGCATCCCGCTTCGCGACAAAAATGAGCCCAAAGGAAACTTCGCAGAAGATCGGCCTCGACTTGACTTGTTTCTACTATGCGACCCCCGAGGATAGTCAGAATTGTCTCGCAGCGCTCACCAAGTACCTGGACCGCCAAAGACATGAAAAACTCCCCGATTGGGAGCTTGTCACCTCTGAATATCGCGCAGATGGACCAGGCCTGCCAGAGAACGCAGTGCGTATCGTGATGCTCGATGTAAGCCTCCTCGCGGCCGGTTCACTTTGGCCCAAAGCCGACTGACGATGCGCAGGTTGGATTCAAGCACAATTGGATGACACTGGAGAATTTGGGCTCTGCAAGATGCACCTTCTCGGCCGCCGTTAATGTCCTGGAGTGCATGTTGAGCCAGACGTCCATTGCGAGCGGTGGACTGCGCCGGGACGACATGTTCTCCTTCACCTGCAGTCCTTCTTGTAACATTGGCAGCGGGACGAGCTGGGGAATCGGTGGGACGTACTTTTACTGCTATCCCAGCCAGCAGCCGGGTGCAAACGGCAGCGCGCAGAAAGACATCCAGGAGCTTTTTTTCAAGTATACGAAGGTATGTCGTATCTGAATGTTGGTGCGTGCTGCAGCTGACGAAATAAGAACGAGCTGGCGGATCCCTTGTGCGGAACGAAGGCTACCTCTTTATCCAGTGCTCGCGCTCTGAAAGAGGCATGCAGGAGGGTAGAGACCGCCGAGGAGAACACAGGGCCGCTCTGGAACGCCATCTACTACACGTCGGTGCTCGACCGCGATCCCCTTCAGCTCGACATTGACTTGGCTGTCTTCACCATGAAGAAAGCTGTGCGGTGGTATGATGAGCTATTGGCATTGTTCAAGGTAGCCATCCAGCAGGGAGACGTTGTTGGCAGAGTCAGCCAAGCGGTAGATCAAAGCGAGTTTCTGTCTGCTGCGGTACTGACGGACGACAAACGGGCCAAGGCGGACAAGATGTCGATGACGTCCGATTCGGACGCGACTCTCTGCGACGAAAAGGGAACCGGCAAGATAACAGTGATCCAGGTCGAAGACGCGGGTAAGGCGTGGGACGGCGCGGTCGAGAAACAACTGCCTCAAAAGAGGAAATGGTGGAGAGTGATGCTGAATTCAATCGGCATCAAGGTCGGATTCTCGAAAAGGGAGAGAAGGCCGGCCGATACGGTGGCCACAATGCAGCAACGATCGTCCGAGGTCAAACGCGCTCATGCCAGCCTGAGGGAGAGCGTTGACGAATGTGAGAAGAGCCCTCTTCGTTGTGGACGAAACCGAAATACGTGTCTCTCATTGCTGACCATCGTTTCCCGTTGCAGTCGCGGCCCAGGTCGACCAGTTGCGGCTATTAGCGAAGGGTTTCATCCTCCTGGTCAAGCTGCAGACCGAGTGGCCACAGGTCGAGGCCATGGCAAAGAAGCCGGGTGTGAACATGGCCGAGGTCAACAAGGTCACGACAGTCAATATCATGGAGCTGTCGTGTTACAATCAGCGGACGAAGACGCTCAGCAGGCGGACAAAAAGGGTCAAGGAGGCCGACAAGGCAATGATGCGGGACGCCATCAGCATCGTGGAGCGCAACAAGAAGCTGGAAGAAGACTTGGAAGGCATCTTCCAGGACATTCGTCAACACCGGGGTCGATAGGCGGGGGTAGGGGCGTGCCGGAAGTGCTTTGCCTGAAGGTCGAGTGAGAACCGAGGATAACGAGGCACTCTAGAGGCAGGGAAAGACCCTAACTAGATAATGGCCTCGCACAGCGTACATATGTAGCGTGTGCAATATTCAAGTCGTTCTTGAGAGATAGTACGAGATGGGATGCAGCTCTGTTGTCGCATGAATTCTGGACTATTGAGTCGCTTATCGCGAAAACCGGGGTTCGTTGCGGGGGTTCAACGGCCAGCCGAAAATAGTAACAGTGGCCCAGGCTCCCGCTCCCACATGGACAGACCCTTCGTGCAGCGAGCATGTTGAAGATGCGCGCCGACGCCGTGTGGCGGACCACCCGTGTGGGACCTGGCCGAGGGCGGTGACGACGAGGCATGAGGAGGTCAACCGTTTGCCCCTTGATCGCGTCCGTCTGTCATCGTCTGAGATGTCTTTGGCCTTGTTTGCAGCATGTGAAATGGCGAAGGTTTCCTTTCCTTCTACGTAAAAACGGGCGCGGCAAGGGTGAAGGCGTTGGTCAGGGTCAGGGTCATGGTCATGGTCATGCGGCATAAGCCTGAACTGCACGGTTCAGGCGGGGGAAGCCGCTGAAGAAGGATAAAGACAATGGGGAAATTGCCGAAGCCTCGCGTCTGGGTTGAAAGATGCGGACTCGCTAGGCGCATGTCGCGATCCGTCGCACTGGCTCGAGCCTCGGGAACGGGTGACTAAAGACCAGAGACTGGGGGCTAGACGTCGCGTGCCGTTGATGGTTTCGGTCTAGAGTCGGCGCGATCTTGGCCCCGGTCCATCGTGTGCTCGGGCATGCGGTATTCACATCGTTGTCGAGTTTATAAATGGTGCGCTGTTGTCTGTGGATGTGTGTGACTGTGGACGGTAGGGCTAGCAGAATTGTCGACTGCCGAGATGTCTTGAGATGATGAGCGAAAAAGAGCAGTGTTCCTAGGAGAATAATCAAAAGGGAGAAAACCGAAAGATATGTCCCTAGGGAAAAGAAGGTAGGAGGGAGGACTGGGGCCCAAGGGGAAATGGACTAACTGCAGAGCGTGGTCCGGCGACGACTCCGATAGTTCCGGTCCGCGACGAGATAAGATGAGATGGAAGGAAGATTAATTAGGGAAGTTCGGAATGGAGGAAACGGGGGAAGAGGAGACCAAAGGGGAAATCCACAATACTAGACAACTGTCTGGAAGAGAAGTGATAAGGAAGGTGGAGGAAACAGAGAAAGAAGGGGGAGAGGAGTGGGTGGGAGAGTGGGAGGAAGGAGAGACGAGGGAAGGAAGTTGGAAATTCACACCGCAGAGGAAGAGCAAGGAGGGAAATGTCGAAAAGAAGGAGCTGGTGGGCGTTGTTGGGAAGGGACGATATCTACGCGACTGCTTGCTGAACCAAGCCAAGGATCACATCACACACCTACCTTCCTACGTGGGTAGGTACCTACCTGCACCTGCTGCACCTGGCTGATAAACCAAGACCGACCGAAAAATCAAACGTCCACAATGAATGAATGAACCAAAAACAGAAGGAACGAACTACTTACCTAACCAGCCGGCGGCGGTCTGAAGACTGAAGACTGAAAACCGAAAACTGAAAACTGGAGACTGCTGGTCGCCCATCCGCGGCCCATCCTTCCTGAGCAGACCTTCGTCGCGCTCCCCCTCTCCTGCCCATCCCCATCCCCGTTCCCCGTCCTCACGCTCCTCCACCACCTCCTTCCTGCCTCTGCTTCGCATCTCCTTCCCATCGCCGTTTCGTCCTCAAAACAGGAAACAGGGCGTCCAACCACTCAATAAGTAGGTTATGTCGCGAGATCAAATAAAATCCTTTTTGCTGCAATTTCGCCCGTAAATCCATGGAGCAATCCATCTTGGCCTGCTGCGACACCGCTCCTCCCATCAGGCCCCGTGTGACCTCCTCCCTATGCCTACCTACCTTTGACCAGCCAGCCCGCTTGTTTTTCTCTCACACACACTCACTCAATCAGCAGCCCCCCCCCCCCCCCCCTTCGCGCTGCAAGTCGAAACCACGTCACGTACCATATCCCCCATCCCTCTATCTCCCATCATCTCTCGTCCCTCTTCTTCACAACAACACCTTTCGCAACCCGCCATTATTCGTCGCAAACCTCTTTCTGCCCGTCGTCCATCTCAATAACTCGAATCTACAGCTCCAGAAAGCTTTTACACTCGTCTTCTTCATCCGGTTCCTCCATCCGTAAGTCCTCCGCCAAGTCCTATCCCATTTTTCCCGCTCGTCGCGCCATCGCCGTCGCCATCACCTTCCCCTCCTCTTGTCGTCTCTTTCTCGCGAGCGCATTCACAACCGCCGCGTCTTCTTCTCGTCGCGACATATCCGTCTCGGTCGCGTCAATCCGCTGCATCTGTTCCAGTAACTAATATTTTATCGCGACGTAGCAAAACACCGTCAAAATGGCCCGCGAAGGAACCCGCTCCCAGACCGGCAACTCCAAGCCCCGTGTCTTCCCCGTCGTCGACACGGCTCCCGTCCGCAAGCAAAACACGACGATTGCTGCCGACGCGAAGAAGCCCAAGGCCACTCCCGCTTCCAAGGCCGCGAAGCCCGTCGGTATCACCAAGAAGAAGGCCGCTGCCACCAAGAAGAGCCCTTCTGTTGCTACTAAGGTATGCCCAAAAGAAGCCCTCTGCCTCTTGCACCCACCACCCCTCATCCCCCTTTATTCGACGCACGCTTTTAGTCTCGAGATGCGCAAATTCACTGCTCTTGCTTCTTATCCTGGAGTCCGTTCGAGGATCATTGTCGTGGTCGCAGGAGGACGCGCTTTGATCCGTGTCAGGGGAAATATCAACCACGAACCTCGCGCGTCTTGTCTTCCCCCTCCTCGACGGGATCCCTGTCGAACCCAAATACCGCGTTTTTTTACCCTCTTCTCCTGTCCCCTTTCCTCATCTCTCTACTTCTTTCATGCCATTCTCGAAACCGATAATGACAGCTCCCTCAGGCAAAGTCAGTAGCCAAGAAGGCCGAGACCAAGGTCGCCGCCGCCACCAAGGCTGGCAAGAAGGTACGTCTTTGCGCCGTCTCCCAAGCAAGCTACGCACCGAGACCATCGCCAGCTAACACGTGCCCAGGAGACCAAGCCCAAGACCACCAAGGCCAAGGCGACGCCCGCCGCCGCCTAAGCCTCATTTCCTCTCTCTCTTCCTCTCCTCCAAAACATGGATATCATGCCTCTCTTCCTTCCTTCTGGGACTTGCTAGTGTCTTTTCTCAAGATACCAACTTGGTTGTTGAGCGAGCGGGACTTGGGTTTGCTGTTTGTCACGTCTTCTTTTATATCTTTGGGTCAGGTTCGCGTTTCGCAGACTTTTTTTTCCAATTCTCTCCCGCGGGTTCTCTCGGGCAGGCTGTTTGTTTACCACACCAGTCTGCCTGCCTTTTTCTTGCTGATGCCGCCACTTCGTCACTTTGGGTCTGTCTGTCTGTATGCTGGACGTTGCGGGTGATTCGGCGGGGCGAAACAATCGACATTGTCTTGTCGCTGGAGATTATAGGCTGGTCTGGGTTGGGTTGGTCTTTGATTATGCTACAGAAGGGCCGATCAGGGGGGGCCTAGTCTAATACATGGTGAACGGCGACGAGCACCACCAATTCACGATATTAAACGTTCATCCGCCTCCATCTCAAACGGTTGTAGGCGTGAGGTGAGGTTGCTTGCGATCCTTATCAGGAACGTGACAAGATAAAAGAAGTGTGTGTGCACAGCATGTGGCCAACGGACTCACCTGGCTGACGTTCTACAGCTTGTGTTACCTCGCCATGAGCCTCATCAAGTAGCAAACGGTGTCCGGTTCAATAACAGGGTTATAGGAACCCCAACATGTGGGAAGTGTATTCAAAGAAGGAGGCCCAAACCAGAACAGAACCTGAAGGAGACATAAAACAAACCCATGTCAACGAAAGTGGTATCATCAAAGTGCGCCCGACAACGGCAGCTCGACCCAGGGGTCTCCCCTCACCCCTGACCGACAACTCCGTTCGTCTCTCTCTCTCTCTCTCTTCTGAATCAACCGGTTCCTCAACACCCCCCAATAATCCAAGCACCCGAGAACTCAATGCTGATGATGCGCCCCCAAAGCCAACCCATCCGATGCGCCGTGTCGTCACAGGGCCCCCCAATTCCACCACCTCCATATTAGAGGGGAAAGTTCAACGTCTGCTGGTCCCACGGGATGTCGTAATGGTTCTCCCAGTTGCGTCCGTTGCGCGGCCCCTCCTTGATGAGCTGCATCTCCCGGACTCCGCAGAACATGCCGTTGCGCCCCGTCCGCTCCACCATCTTCCACCCTTCACGCCGCTGGTAGATCTCCTCGGTGAACCGCTGGCCCTCGACGACCTGGCGGTGCGGGTTGGGCGTCGGGAACCGCGAGAAGTGCGTGATGATAGCCTGCGGCAGGGCCAAGAGCCGCTCCCACCGGCGGACCAGCGGCTCGAGGCGCTGCGTCCGCTTGCGGTACGCCACGCGCACGTAGGGGTTCACGAACACGCCCATGTCGGGCTCGCCCGCCTTGTCCGCCACGGTCGTCACGTCGGCGAGGAACAGGCAGCACTCGCAGGCGTCAAAGTACAGCTCGGGCTCGTACCGGAAGCGCACCGGCGCCGTCACGTTGTGCGGGTGATCCGGGTCGATGACGTGGTGCGCCACGGCCTGCCAGTCCTTGGTCGGCATCTTCTTGTCCACATTCTGCACCCACTTCGCCTGCATCGCCACCATGCCGCCCCAGCAGCTCTTGACCGGCACGGCGTCCGTCTGCGACACCATTGCCCTGCGCGAGGCGGCCTTGCCCTGGCCGGTGAAGTAGGGGAAGATGGGGATGCCGTTCGAGTACCCTTCGGCGTCGCGCTGGGCGTAGAGGTCGTACTCGAGGAACGGGTTCCAGTCGTAGTCGAGGGAACATGCCGAGAGGTAGTGGGCGCGGCCATCTTCGCCGGCGTTGGTTTTGAAGAGCAGGTGAGCGGCGTCGACGGGCGCAAAGAGCGCGTCGTTGAGGAACAGGATCTTGTCGTACTTTACCGTGCCGACCTCGGGGTCGTGGCCGGACTGGTCTAGCGGGTAGAGCGCGCGGTTGCGCATCTCCGACAGGTACGCCAGGCGCTTCAGCCGTTGCGATCCGTCGGGTAGCGTGACGTGAGGGAACGCGCTGTAGTCGACTTGGCCCTCGCTGACGATCTTATGCTTGCATGGCACGTTCTTCTTGAACTCGTCCAACGCTGCCGCACCCAGATCGCCACTGTCGTTCTCGTATATGCTCAGGAACGTGTTGTCCTCCCCGATCATGTGGATCAGATCCAATACGTTTTTCGCCCACTCCCCCCCGGTGATCTTGCCTTCGGGGTCGAACAGGCTGACGGCGATGAAGACCTTTTCGTTCCGTAGGTTTGCGCAGCCGGACAAGCTGTCCGACACCAGACAGCGCTTTCTCAGATCCTTGTAGTGCTTCGGATGGCGCGTGTACGACGGGAAGAAGATGGGTGTCGCCGTGAGGACAAAGAGGACGAACAAGAAAGTGTACCGCAGCAGCAACCGGGGAAGAGATCGAGGCTGACGGCGGAACCTTCTCAGCAACGACCGCGGTCTGCCCCTGAGCCATGCGACAATAGTCCCCCGGCCCCTCCTTTGCGACACCGACGCCGAGCCTGGCAGTAGTGGCTCCTTGTGTTCATGGTCAAGATCGAAGTCTTCTATGGAGGAGGACGGCCGGGTTTCGGCGTAGGCAATGTCGTCGGATTCGGGCATCTTCGGCTTGCAGGCTGGTCAGTCGAGCAGAGTCAGCTGCGACACAGTTTTGGGTTGAGTAACTGTCTGTTTGTACAAACTGACAACGGTTAGCATACTTGACTATTACGATATTGGGTGCAGTCTGCCGAAGATGGCAAAGGTAGGCTCACGTGGATACGGGAGTGGATGAAGAATGGCCTGACCAGTATGACAGAAACACGATGTTACAGCAGATGAACGGGGACAAAGTGTCAATGTCGGCCGTCGTTTGGCAGGGCTGTTTCGAACATGCAACAACGCCCAAGGCAAGTCAAAGATCGGACGAAAAGTGGAGGTCCGTGGCCGAGGAAAGCAGGCAAGGAATCGCCAGTCGAGGAGCAGGGAAGCACTTTCAACGGCCTTCCTTGGCACACGTGAAGGAGGCGAATGGCGGGGGGACGAGCTAGAAATCAAGCCAGAGAGTGCGTAGGAGGAAGGGTAAAAAAACAAGCATTGCAAGCGCGGTACAAGTATCTCTGGAGAATCGAAAGAAGAAGAGAAGCGAGAGTGGAAAGGTGACAAGGACTGGGACGACGGCGACGACGAGCCAAGACGAGATAGGAATAGGCGTCAAGGTTTGGGCCGAGATGGCAGATTCGATGGGGGGCAAAGCAAGCAAGCTTCAGTTCGGGCCATGGTCCATCCACCATGGTCTGTCCATTGTTAAACGGACGGCTCTACGGCAAAGTCGGCCTCCGCCAGAAGAGCACCACGAACATGACCGTTTCCACATTGGGAGAAAGAGAGATGAACATGGTTCCAACGGGGCCCCTCGTGGGGTGGGGAGAGGAAGGCTTTGCGGGAGGGGAGCCTCCCAGGTACCATGGTGTGTGAGAAGGGGGGGCGCGTCAAGGTGGGAAGTGGTGGAGCTGGGGGGGTACGCGTAAGTACGTAGGCTACGATTTATGTCGATGAGGCAAGGCCATCGCAGTTGGAAAAGATTGACTGGAGATGAACGATGTATGAGAGGCGATGGAAGAAGGGACGAGAAAGCTGCGGGTTGTGGGTTGTGAGTTGCGTCGTCGTCGTCAATGGGGGGGGGCGCATGGCTCTGGGTACGCGGGATGGTGGGTAAATCGGCAGGTAGGGTGACCAGGGTTGTCAAGGTAGCGCTGGACTAATAATGGTGCTTAGAGAATGGCGCAGGACGTGGAAATGAAAATGAGCATGGCCGTGGACTGTGGACACGGACATGGGGGGCACAAAGCTTCGCCCTCCCTCAACGGCCTCGGAGCCACGACGAATGTTTCTGTGCCGGTAACGCGGCGCGATCCTGGCCTAGAGAGTGTGTGAGCCAACCATCGGTAGCACGAGGACGAGGAGTAAGGCAATGTAACGAATGAATGGGATGCTGTGGTCGTCGGTCCATTCCTCCACAAAGGATGCATGGAAGACGAGAAAGAAGAGGAACAATCTCGGCCGAGGTCGAGAATTGGGTTGGATTCAGGTCCAGATTCTGCTGTGAGATACACACGGCAGAGGGGGATAACTAAACAAGTGGTTGAAAGAGAAGCCTTTCCGGATGCGGATAGGGATCCAGTATCAGATGTCAGGGGGGGGAGTCGAGGTCAAAGAAAGAGAAGAAAGAGCAAGCATAGGGGGTTTGCTCTCGGCGCCTGCCACCACCTTGCCTATCAGTCTGGCTACATGCACACTACCTGAGGTACCTACAGTACCTACCTTGTGCAGCGGCCAGCTCCTTGTGCATTGTGTCGGTTGCCGTTCAAGGACAGAGGACAATGCTCGAATAGGTAGGTGCTTTGACAAGGACACAAGGGGAAAGGCAGGCGTGTCACGGCGCCATTGAGGCTGCCCGTCTCTTTGTTTGCAAGCCGTTGTCCGGGTGGGTGGAGCCTTGATTTACATTATGGCATTGTGTCCATCGTCACCTCGGCCGCGCCGCAACGGCAGCACACGGAACATTCTCTCCTGGAACTGGAACCCCTCAATGCAGTCGACCAGCTTGGCGAAGGATCAATAGAAGGCCAAGGAAGGGGAAGCAAGGGCGGCGGGAGTCCCAGCATCGCAGATCATGTAGTGTAGCGTAGCAGCACCGCACCCAGGGGATGGATAGATACGCTTGGCGCTTTCGACGACGGTCCCGGTCCCGGCCCCTCGTAGACTCGTTCGCTCACCCTGGTTGAACGCCACACTAGTCTCAGGAAAGCTTAACACCCCCAGGCCGCATACCGCTACCGGGTGCACGGGTCCTCTCGCTTGCCATCCTCCGGCCCGAGAATTCTTCCGCTACCTCTTGAACGTACACGTACACGTACACGTACACGTACATAGAATTAATTGTACCCGTATCCTGAAATACATCGTACCTACCTTCCATACGTCACCCCCCTTTTCATGGAAGCTCAACAATCCTTCCACCCACCATTCATTCATCCACCCATCCACTCATCCACGGACATACATGATCCATGCCCGTTATCCGGATCCGCTCCTCTGGGATTCCTGGTCCCACAAGCCGAGGGCCGTGGGGACCTGTGGGACGAACATGGGCCTGGTGATACGCCGAAAATTTTCAATCTGGACTCGTCGAAACGAAATGTTAAGAATAGCCCATCCCCTCCTAAGCTGAACTCGCTGCCCGGCATTGACTGTCCACCAAAGACATCTTCATAATATTCTTCAAGCTAGGTACTCACGGCTACCCTCTTAGTCACCGTCAACCTCCATTCGTTTAGTTCACTCCCTGTTCACCTACTCCGTTGTTGAAGTCGCCCAATTGTTCATACCAACGCGTGCCACCACTTTTCATAACTACCACCATATAACCCTCGGCGTGGCCGCTCCACTGAGTGTCTATTCATGCCTTGTCTGCGCTTCATTCGTGGGGATCCGTAGCAAGTTTCTCCTTAGTCATTCTCCACCGCCGTCGGTACTGCGCCTCCCCCACCTTCATTTCGGCTCCGCGGCATGGCGACGGATCCACCTCGAGACCGCGGACTGCGATTCGCGGCCTCCGATCACCCTCTGTGTCAGCACCCAATTCCGCCCATCCTGCCATGCCATGGCCTGTCGCCATGCTATTCATCTCCCGCTAATTTTGGGTCCAAGTACGCGCCATCTTGCATGTACTCTCGCTTCTTTCTATACGAACATTCAAATCGCCGTTCGGTTCTGGGTCATACACCCTCTGCCCTCATCCCGTATTCTGACAGCATTACCCCCCCAACCCTCTGGAGCTAGCGATTCCAGACGAGACAACTGCGCTTCTGATTACCCAACTGTTGTCATCGGTCTCAAAGAGATACTCGCCTACCATACGAACTTGGGTAAGCAGAGGCGCAGTCTCAATCTTACCTCTACCGCCTACACTGTCCATACGGCGTTGGAGTGTCTAACCTCGCCAGGCGTTACTGCACATACTTGCCGTCCGCGGACTTTGAAATGAAAAGATGATTGCATTTCCCCGCCCCCAATACTACTACACAGTCATCCCAATTGGTCTAAACATACTCCAAAGTGTTTTTTCTCTGCGGCGAGTTGAAATACTCGTCCGACTTGGCCGCCATGGCCTTCTCGCGGCGCGTCCCGAAGAACCAGGCGGCGACGGTGATCATCGTGAGCCCTATAGCCAGTACAAAAAAAAGCCAGATGTGCTTCGATACGATGACTTGCCCCTCAATAGCCTCCCAGTTAAACATGTCCATCGAGAAGATACTCTGGAGCAGAAGTCAGTATACCTCGACGATAGCCAAGCTGGGTTGGCAACGTCAACAACGTACCGCAACGCTGGAAAGAGGAAGATAGATCATCGTCAAGAGCGCTATGGTCCTCATTTGTGCGCTCTCCACTTTCGTCTGGACCGCAATCGCCGCGTTGGCTTGCGAAATCTTCGTGTTGGTTTTCGAATCCTGTCTTGCAATGTGATTCCAGACCTGTGCCAAGTCAGTTACTGGTGGGTTCGGGCTGGAACCAGTCGAGATAACTCACAGTCTGCATGGCGAGTGACATGTTGCAGATCATCATGTTGCAGTCGTCAATCTTATCGTCGTACTCGATCAAGATATCTTCGACCCGAGTCCTCATCTTGTTCCCAGTGTCCAGTAGCCCCGGTTCTCTCACAAGCTCTCGAGGCATATTGTCAACCCTGAGTGATTTATTATCCCGTTCCACAACGGCCATCTCTTTCAACAGCTTGGCCAGTTGACGTTTCACCGCCGAGATATGGCTGACCAAGTCTCGACTTTCCATGCAGAGCTTCAGATGTTCCTGCGTCCTTTTGCCGTCCGCGTCGGATTCTGTGCTCCAGGGTTCTGCCTTGGAAATAGAATTCAACCTTTCCGACCGAAGGGCGAAATGGTCCAAAAGCTCTTCGGCCTTTTCTACCAGCCGCGTTCGTTCCAACTCCGCGAATATCCCTGGGATGAGCAATGGGTGCTGGAGTTGCCCGTCTGCTTTCCGTATTCTTCTCTCGATGTCTCCCATCTGCCCGTCGTTGCATCCATACACGACGGCAAACGTTGAGTTGGTGTCCGGGATGTGCGTGGTGGACATGACCAAATCGTCGGGTAAACTTGCCGACATTCGTGCCGTGAAGGCTTCCAAGTCGGTCAGTTGAGAGCTCTGGGGTGAACAACATTGCAAAGGACTTACACATCTTGACTTGTCCCGAAATTGAATCATAGTCGCGAGCAGACGAAAAACACGGAACCAGCCTGGAAATCGCCCGTTTGACGTTGAGAGATACATGGAAGTCTTTGGTGAGTCGTTTCCACGTATTCCTCGTGAACGGAAGACCTTGCACAGGCCCTGGGCTCTCATCAAAGACAGGAGGGCCACGACTGCATAGACTACAAGGAGATATTAGGGATAGTCAAACATAATAGGGGTCTTACGGCTTCAGGTCACCCACACCACATTCAGTCCCGACTTGAGCGGTTCCGCTTCTGGAGACGTGTTCGAAGTCTGATCGTTATCAGCATCGTGTCTTCAAATGGGCTTGGAACACCTACAGAGTCAAACCATTTCTCCCAGTCTTCTTTTGTGCAGAGAACATCTTTTGTGCACTATCACGTGTTAGTCAGCCAAGATGGACCTCCTGTATTTGATTTCTTACTCACCTCTTCACCCTCCAGCTTACGAAGCACGACTGCTTTCCGTTCTCCATATTCAAAGAAGTCCAAGTCCGATGTCATCCAAATTCTGTTCTGAATCGGCAGATCCATGTTCTCCCCAATCTCACATTCGTCCGAAGTAAGCTGTCTGCAAGTTGAAGTGGCTTAGTTTTCGTAGATGATGCTAGGGATTTGATGACCCCAACGAGTTGTCTACGTGAAAGAGCAAACTGGTGGTCCTCGCGGGAGGTAAAGATATCAAACTCTGGCAAAGACAACAACCTGAGGAGCTTCAAGTGAATTACATAAATCTGAGAAAGTCACCAAGCGTTATATCATCTCTTGTTTCTAGACTTTGTCCTCCCAACACCTAGTTGTAGCGATCTCCCCACCTGCCTCGCAGACTGCCTACGCTGTTCGGAGGATGCCTCTCGTGCTCACATGCGGGGGCGAAGATAAGATCGATTGGTCTCTCGTCAAAGTACATGCAGCCACGGAAGCACCTCTGTCGACAGAATCAGTCGGGAGGTGGAGCAACAGGCAGTGTTCATGTAGCATGTGTTGTCCGCCTCCCATTGGGATGCGCATCATGCATCATGCAAGACACAAGCGAGTGAGCCTCGAGATCAGGATTGGTCGCCTGCTCGGGTGACCGAACGATTTCGAGGCGCAGAGCCGCCGAGTCGTCGCCCTCGTTTCGCGTGTGGTCCCCCCCGCACTTCCTACCTTTTATCCATTTCTGATTCTCATGGCCCCAAGCTGAGCACCGCTCTCCAAGCCCCCTCGCCAAAAACGCTGTGAAGAGTTACTTGGGCCGGTCCCATCGACGACTTACGTCACGTCGCTCAACATGGCCTTCTTGAAGAAGAATTCAAGCCATAAGAACCGTCTGGAAGTTAAAGAAGACACCGGGGGGAAGGCCGTTGGGCAGGCGTCATCGTCTTCGTTACCGAAATCCGCACCAACACCCAAAGCGGCGAATCCGTTTCCGCACGAGCAGCTGATGAGGGCGAAATATCTCGATCAACGGAAGCTGAAGAACTCTCTTGATTCTATTTATGGCGAAGGAAAGTACCAAGTCAAGGTAAAGCGCAGCAGTGTGAATTCCCTGGTCTCGCCTTGCATCGATTAACCGATCCCCGATACCAGGAGAGAGCCAGCCGATACATTCTCATGCTACCCACACCAATGAAAAAAGTACACAAAAACTCCCAGTTCCTTTCCTAGAATTTCGACCTCTTTTCGCTAACAGCTTCAATACTCAAGGACGACCTGGCTCAGCTTGAGCAGCGCGTGAGATTGCACTACAACGACTGAATTAGCAGACGAATCCGACACCAAGAACAGAAAACCAGACCTCTTATCAGACACTCTGCGCGAGCGCATACACTTAACGGACTTGTTCCATGGATATCACACGGGAGCAGTTGGAAAGCTTGCGATCAGCCTGTGGCGATACTTCGGAGGGTGGTCGAGGGCCCGATTTTAGAGAAAGTCGCAATCAATTGATACCTTGGTCCAACGATGTTGTGGTGAATCCTCGTGCATCGTGACGTTGATCTCAGTGCTCTGCCGAATTCAAGTTCTTGATCGAACCCCAAGATAGTAGTTAGGCGTGGTCTCACATGTCGCCAGAAGAGCCCTCATTCTCTTGGTCAGCCGGTTCGCCGGTAATCTTGTTGCTCCGTTGGGATCCAGCATTCCGGTCTCGATAGTGTCAAGGAGGTCCGAAATGTACCAAGAACAGTTGGGGTGGCTCTGCAAGCCTCTGATCCACGACACCACGGACGGCTTCAGAACGGCGTTGTTGTCTCTGACGGAGAAGAATACGTCGGAGTCGAACCCGTAGATGTCGCGCTCACTTCGGGCGCTGGGGAAGACCTGCTCCACGGCATGCAGGCCCATCATGAACCAGGTAACGTATTCCAGCATCACACAGCCGAGACTGAAAATGTCAGATCTTGGTGAAACCTGGCCCGACGGTAGGTCAAACTCTGGACAGCGGTAGGTGGCCGTTCTCTCGATGTTCTTGGGGTCTTGCTTTGACCGGGACACCTGGGTGTGCAACCTTCCTAGCCCAAAGTCCGACAAGGCTATCAGACCAGGGGCGCTATTCGTATGAAACCAGAGAAAGTTTCCTGGATCATGTTTGTCAGTTCGTGTGTTGAGAAAATCTACGAACTATCACGGGTGCTTACTTACCTGGCTTGATATCACCATGTCTTCCGTACAGGTCCTTGTTTGAATCTCGGTCCTCCAAGTACCGCATCGTCTGTGCGTGATCGTTGTGAACGCATTGAAGTGCCTCGCTGATCTCGTAAAACTGGTTTGCCATCCACAAACAGTGGCTCTTGTCACCGACTAGGGTCTGGTTGCTCTCCCAGAACTTGTTCAAACTACCCTCGGCCCAATCAAACAGCAGGTAGAACGTTGAGGTTGTAGTTGCAGGATTAACCACCTCGAATGTAGCCAGGACTTGAATCATGTTCTTCTTCTTGTAGTTACGTCCCGTGAATATTAGCGACGAGAGCTCCAGATTGAAGCTCGTCCGGTTATGGGACGTGAGCTTTTTGAGCGCAAAGTAGCCTCGCGGGTGACGGATCTGACAAGACTCGAATCGTCAGCAAGTCGAAATGGCGAGGCCAAAGAGATTTCTTACACCGTGTTCTCCAAAGTCATAGTGTCCTTCATGGATTCTGACTTTGTAGACTTCGCTAAACCCCCCATACGTGTTTCCATCGCTTCCAGAGCCTTTGGCGGTTGTTTCAGTGCTGGCCTCTTGCTCTACCTTATACTCAAAGTCCATGGGGAAGACATCGCCAGTATCAAGGACATAGTGCGAGTGAAGGTTGTTCTGTCTTGTGATGTATGGCGCACTCAACAAGTAAGACCACTGAGAAAACCTTTCGCGCTTGTCTTGTCGACGGTAGTTGTTAAACTCGCTGTGAAATCCATGTTGTAGGCAACGCAGCTGTTGCTTTCCGTTGACTGTGAGTTTTTGGATCGGCAAGCATATGTCTGACATGTTGTCGGACAGCATGTGTTTGGCCATAAGCTCCGCCGAGTTGATTCCAATGAGAACTGCCAGTAGCTTCACGCAGGGAGCCTTTCCTTTTTCGGGGTTTCCAGAAAAGATCCGCCGTGAGATGGCTTCTTTGTCTTTCTCACCACTGAAGCATTTCAGGATATGTACGACGCTACGAATCCGGCTGAACGTGAGGATTTTCGTAAGCTTGCTGTGTGGGATGAACATCCTGTCAGGCTCGAGAACGTATGGAACCTTTGCCTCGTCAAGCTCATCAGCAATCTTCTCGATGAGATCTGACTCGGGCGATGCTTTGTCGAGGCGCTTCTCTTTGCCTTTCTTAGATGTCTCGTCGTGTTTGGCTGGTGCTCGTTTCAATCGGGCTGACTCTCCCCTGTCGTAGATCTTCGAGACCTTTCCCTTGTCATCCAGGATCAACTTACCCCCCTGGACGAGGCCCTGAACAGGGGGACTTTGATTTCCCATGATTGTAACTCGGCAACTGGAGCATTCTAGTTAACCGCATGTTGCGAGTCACGAGACGATGAGCCTTACCGATGGTCGTTGAACGAGGCTGTACTGGTTGCTTCCACCCTGAGCCTATCGACACAATATTGAGCTCTACTGAGGCGAATCTTGGGCTTTTCACAAGCTTGTGGCCCTGATAAATGACGAATTGCAGGCTCGAAGTGAGAGGGAACAACGAGGCACCGGAGAATATGAAAGTGCAGGTGCTACACTGACGTGGATGAAGAGAGCCGAAGTCAACCTGCGATGTCATCCTATGATCTGCAAAAACGGGGCAAACGAGCATTCAAATAGGTTTTTTTGCTTTTTGGGCCCAAGAAGAGGGAGTAGCGTCACCACGCCTGATTTGCTGGCCTTGTCTTCATTTAAGCCCATCTGTCACCCACACCCAGCCAGTTTGGGAAAGCCTCGTCGATACGCAATGACTTTCAGATAGCAGGCTTGCTCTGCTCGATTGGTTTTATTTTACCTGGCGAGGGGGGGATAGGAGTAGGCAGAAGCGGCAAGGCAACAGGAAAACGGTCTATTCGGGAATGGAACATTGGAATTTGGGCGGTTTCGTGGTAGGCCCGTTGACTTTGCCCAGGATGGCTCGCAGTTGGTGCATCACACGTGCGGCCAACAGACCAAGTCTGACTCCTTGGACGGCAAGGAGGCCACCGATGCTCAGCCCAATCAACTGGTTGGCTTCATGCATAAGAGAGTCTGCATTGTAGACTAGGATCGGCCGCAGTCACATGCATTCAACATAGACGCTCTGGATAAAAACAATGGGGTTGAAAGGACAACAACCAGGCAATATCGTGTTCGTATGCATCAGGATGTTGTGAAAGTCGTTCCATACTCGACTCCATTCGACCTTTGATCACGATCACCCCAATCAACATGACGGACCCAAGGCTTTTAGATGATGGCCAACCAGAGTTGAAAATCGGAGCATCTGCTCTTACTACTCGAGGCCGGAAGTGGCGCGGGATTTCCAAGCCCGCGGATGTGAGACAGAAAGCCCATTGACGAGTCAGCCCTCTGGACTTCGGACTCTGGCCCCTGGGCACTCCAGTCCTCCAGTTATACATCCCAAAAATAGAAGGCGATAAGCCGCCCTGTCACATCTGTGTCGCGAGGGTGGGTGAAAACGTGGCAAATCATGAGGTGGCGAGCGGCACAGCTTCACCGGTCACCAGGATGCCGCAGCTGATGCAGGATTCAAGTAGCCTGATGGTCGCCGTGGCACCGCCCTCATGCAGACAGCCAATATTGCATGCAGCCAGGCAGCGTAGAGAGAGAGGCTGGGTCGCAATGGTTCGCCTGTCATCCGAATCTGCCCTGCCCGCATGATCGTTGCTGTCCAATCAGCGAGACTTGTCATACACAAATTCAAATTTTGTCGTCTTCATGTTTGCTTCTCCCTCTGTAGGGGTAAGGGCAAAGTGTACGAAGAACCCACACGATATTCTCCCTCTTCCTGCACGAGATTTCCATTTATTTTCTTAACTGTTCACTTCGTTTCTCAACAAATGTATGCGAATGTCCACACAAAACAGAGACAGCAATCAAGTCCGGTCCCGATCCAGGCCTCACAGCAATCTAGAACCATCGGCAACGTCATCAACAACTAGAGTATGTCTCGGCAATCACGTAACACACCCTCGTCGAAGGTTGAATGGCATAATAGTTTCGATGGCACTCAAATGGCCTCTATATCCGCATCCCAAGTCAGCTCCAGTCAGTTGAAGGAGTACCTCGACAGAAACTATCCGGGACAATACTCAGTGCAGGTTTGTTTGAATTAGTAAAGTTTATCACAAAGTTGACAAGAAGTGACGGTTTTTTTTTTTGCAGTTGAAGAGAGACAAGTTCAAAATCACGATTAATGGTGGATCGACAAGCTGCAGAGTCAGTATTATACAGTCTGCTCACAGTTTAGGGGAGGGAAATACTAATGCAAAACAACCACAGTGATGAAATGCCGCCACTTGTTGGTATGACCTTTGCGTCTGCCTAAGCAAACTCTTGCGAAAATCATGATGATTAGAGAGCACGATGGCATCATGAAGCGAAGTCATGGGAGCCGCGGACACGGGCGATTTATTATTAATGCTTTGCTATGAGTATCCATCTTGCTGGCAAGGGCTCGACCAGTGCTGACGGTCTGAAGATCAACACTGAAGACAAGTATTCCACTCCATGAATATAGCAACCGCGGACAATGATTGGTATTGAGAAGACTGTGACGCCGTCCTGTGAGGAACCTTTTCTTTTCCAAGAAAGTGTTGTGTTAATCGAATGCCAATTTTATCAGCTGAATCAAAGCCAACCCCGCCAAATCTGGGCCATTTGGATCACCAGCCAAAGTTCATCATGATTGCGACCTAATGCACATTCGACTGATACAGATAATCATAAGGAAGGGTCAACCCAAATCATGTCATGTTTCTTGGTTCCACCCCTCTACTCCCACTAGAATGTTAATGATAACAGAAATCGTTGTTGAGCGCTTCTCCATCTGAGAACATGGATCTAGCCTGGAGCATAACCACGCAAAAAGTCACTCTTAATCAAAACGACGAATGGAGACAGTTGCAGTTAGGCTGCTGCGAATCAACATGTGTTCTACTAGGGCTCAGTGCGCGGCTATCCATGCAAAAATAAGCTCAATAGAATTTACTGATTTAATAAGCTTTTCATGTGGGGGATATTGGTCTCCATCTTCAGTGTCTTCCTTTACAACGTCAGCTCCTTTACCTTCTCTTCTACAGCGGCCAACGCGTCCATGCTGTCGTTTTCCTTCTTCAACTTCATCGCTGCCTTTCTGTACTTGGTGTCTCTCAACACCTGATCAACTCCCTTCCTGACCTGCTCCGCAGTTGGCCTTTGTGTGGCCAGGCTGACGCCGAGCCCGGCGTATACGGCGCGCATAGTAACCTCAACCTTCTCCTCGTTCTCACCCGCAAGAACGACGGGGACGCCATTGCGCACAGCGTGCGTCAGGGAGCCGTACCCAGCGTTGGAGATGAAAACGTCAGAATACTCGAGGATGGTGTCGTAGGGCAGGTAGTCCAGAACTCGTGCGTTCGGAGGCACGGTGAAGCTCGAAGGGAGATGAGCACCGCGAACGCCCAGCGCCGCCACGACGAGGACGTCATGCCTATCTGCGAAGGCTTCGATGGCCGGAAACACAAGCTCGGAGTAGTCCAGGTTGACGGTGCCCTGGGACACGAAAACGACGTGGCGGTACTTGATGTTCTGCGTTCTTTCGACCTCGGACCACCAAGAGGGGTATTGGTAGGACGGATCGGGTATGTTGCGCGGCATCACGCCGATGAAGTCAACCGAGGGCGGCAGGTCGGAAATTGGATATTCGAGGCTGGGAGAGCAGAGCTGTAGGGTGGCATCGTGGGCTGTGTAGCAAGACCTCCACAAACCCGTCTCGGGGATGCTTGTGCACCCTGTCTTCCTCATTGCATCCTGCCAGGCATCCATCATGGGCTTTATGGGACCTTTCTCGAGGAGTTCCTGGAGAGCTTGGTTTCGTTGACGGCCCGAGGGCGTGGAATCGGGCGGCAGGCCGAGGGGGACCGGCCCGGTGTCTCGGCTCTCCATCATAAGAGGGGCGACGCCGATACCGATGGTTTTGGGCATATCCGTGAAGCCGTCGGGTAGAGGTCGACCATACCTGAAAGGCATGAACGACCAGTTGAAGACGTCTTCGATGAAAATGATCTGGCGGCTAGGGTCTCTAGCCTTCAACTGTGCCAGAACTTCTTCGGTCTTTTGGGTCCGCACTGGAAGGTTGTCCAAGAAGACGGTCGTGAGTTGGGCAGCAAAACGTTCGGGTCCAGAAGGCAGGGTCGCCGCGGCGCCGAGGGCCTGGAACGTTGCGTCCGTCAAAGGGTTGTCCGTGTGAATCCATTCGGCCCCTGCGTTTTGAGCTTTGCCGCTAAAGCTCGGCACCGTGAGGAAGGCAACTTCATACCCCTTCTTGACAAGATGGGCTGCAATGGCTACGAGAGGATTCGTGTGTCCTTCACCGGGGAAAGCCGCAATAAGGATTAGGGGCTTTCCACCGGAGCGGGTCTCGGTGTCGCGAACAGAGGTTGCCGTCATGATGTAAAAGTCGATGATTCAGAAGGCCCGTGAAGACAAGGCACAGGGATCAGAAAAGGGGATGAGTGGGATTTCTTGGATATTATATCGACGTTCCTCCCAGCTCTTCAGAAGGCCCATATCCTTCCTGCTTATAGAGCAAGCAAGAAATGGCAGTAAGCAACTCAGTTCCCATCATTGAAGTGTGGATAAATGCGAGACGTAGGGTTGGATTATGGCGGCTTTGGTGTGGGTCTGATGCGGCCTGCTTCATCTTCTTTGCTGACGCGATTCGGCAGTGGGCACAATACACGGGGAGATGGTTGATGCTTGACGGCGTATTGTTCCGACTCGCGACTCGCTTTGGTGGTCGTGATACCGGACAGCGCAGTCGCACAAAAGAAATGCAAAGCATGTGCTTGGATAACGTAGGTCCTCCAATCAGGATTGCCAAGCATCGACCAAGGATTGGATATTCAACCCTGAAGCTGACCCCACACGCCGTGTTCAACAGTCCATTGATGTCGCGCCATAGCGCTCAATTGGCATCGCCACCGATGATCCACGACAAGTAGAACGAATAGGAAGAATAGCGCAGTGACTTGAAACCACCAATCCTTCGTAGCTTACGGGATGCTGATTCTTGGCGTCTTACTGCCTGCAGCCCGCGTTTGTCATCAATCTTGACTATTCGGTGATACGAACAACTCGGACGAACGATTGGCATATTGAGGCCGTCGCCAGTGTGCTCTGTTTTATTCTACTTTTATGTGACAGCTCAGGGGATAGCTGCCAACCGTGTCGCTGCCGAGGAAGGACGCATTCTTGACGTTGTGAGACGCAATTTCTGACAGACAATTCCTGGCAGACATTGTCTGACTTGCGTTCAAAACTCCTTTTCTTCATCGTCTCAGTGCTTGACACTTTGTAAGCTATTCTTCCGTGAAGTTGAGAATGTGACACTCTCTCCCTTGAAGAAAGGGCAAGGTACATCCGTTGGTTGCGACCAATCAACGCAGTCTTCTTCACCGCAAAAACATGCAGAGTCACATCGAGCGTGGCCTCAGCGTTTTAATCATGTGCCAAGGTGTTCGCGAAAGCGAAATACGCGAGTCGCGAGCCGCGAATGAAAGAGAAGAGTCATTCTTAGTAATATAATGCTTCCGCCCGGCCTCATCGCCCGCTCTCGGCCGAACACAACCCCATGGACAGACACGCTTGACCTTTATGGGCCTCCCCGACTAACAGGCTGAGTCATCGGCGAAAAATTCATCCCCTTTTTTCACGTACTTAACCATCAGTTGCTTTCTGCTGTAACACTCTGACAACCCATGATGGTATATGTTTTTTTCGATTTAATTTCGTTGGCGGGCTTGAGCCACGTAACTCATGTGAGAGCTGCATCGCACTCAACCATTCGCATTGGAGGGCTACCTTTATACTTAGCCTCAAGATGTCGCTTAATTTGCTTGCCGTGTTCTCCCCATGATCCAATTAATTCAGCACCAAGAGCATGGCGGAGGAGAGGGTTCTCAAATTTTTTGAGTTAGGAGGCCAATCCTTTACATGCATGTGAAGGCCGACCTCTGATTACCGCATCTGGCAATCTAGAGCGCTGTCACGGATCCGGGTTGACATTGACCGGCACAACCTTAACCGGGATGTTGCAGCAAGATATGAATACCTCAACAACATACTAGCAGGGCGCTCGCGGTTTTGAACTATCTCATCAAGCCAATGGGATGAGAAAAGATGATCGAGCAGCCACATGTTGGAGCTGGATTTATAGATGAGGAAAGCTATAATGACCACACGCAGTGGAGGCATCATGAGTGCAAATCGTTCACTTGCCCGTATTACTCTCAAATACAAATCAGTCAAGGAATGAGTCATGCAGCCTATTCCACCGACAGCCACGACATCTTCTTAGCCGGTGATCAAACCACACTTCCAGACATACCTGGCGTTATCATGAGATGCGAAGAGATCCACGTTGTTCAGTGGATTCTCCCCCAAGACAATGAAAGAGACATCTCAACCAATTACTACAAGTGTCCTATCGGGCCTCATCTTTGGAGCGTCTCAGAGATGTTGATGGGGCCCGCTTAGATGGACGGGAGCACCGCGGTCGATTTAAGTATGTTGAGGTTCCGGAAAGCGGCTTCAACTTCAGCATCCTGCCCAAGTTTAGGTACTGGAAAGTCACTTCTTAGGTCTTCAACGGTCCTTCCCAAGCTTTGGAAAAGGAGTGGCGTTTTGGTTCTTTATAGACCTGACACTGATGCAGACTGACATCATCTGGCATAAGTTTCGAAACCTGAATGACTCTATCACAAACAGACTGACTAGTGACAAACTGCTACAATTCAGTCCACTCTAAAAGTCTAAGAACATGGTTGCTTTTGTCTTCGTATGATTGGAGTCACAATTGGACTTTAATATAACAACGGATAGTAGGGCTGACGCGATCCCAGGCCATCTAATCTGATCCATGAGTCATGATGGTCATCGAATCAGTAATTGCCTAAGTTGGCCCAAAGAACTGTTCATCTTACCGGCACGCCAAGTATTGAAGCTGTGCACACTTCGTTGAATGGCCGAAATGAAAGAGATTGTGGAATGGCACTCGCCCCAGAAGTCCATAGCATGTCAGTGTCTTCCGCAAAGCTTGGACATGGGTTCGGCTGAGGCCGCAGACCATCATTAAACTCAAAAAAAAATAAGTTTCTTTGTTATGCTGGCATTTTCGCGCGGTGCGATCAACAAATTGGGACTATAAGTTAATCTACAGCGCCCGCAGATCTCAAGAAGATCCTTTGTAGTATATCCGGGGATTCCGGACACGAGGGAAACAGAAGCAGAACCCACAGAGAGATATCAATCGCCCACAAACGAGGTTTGACATTTGGTCAAACAAACAAACAGGCTTAATTCGAATTTGAAATAAGGACCAGGATGCCTGGAAGTCTATTCCACGACAGTTGGCATTGCCAACGCTGAACCCCACTCTTCCTCTAACTCTTTTTTGCACGCTTGATGAGGAATTGCCGTATCCTGGCAGGATTTTGAGTTTACATCAAGGACCCAAACCGGCACAGGGCTGTCTGGAATGCAGCGCCGACAACGTGTCGGCACCGCCGAAGGGGAACGCCTCGGCTGGTGTTCCCAACGGCCGAAACTTTATTCGCTGAAATGAGGGTGAGGGGGGCCAGTCGAGGTCTGCGATCATGCTGGAATGAGAAGCGTATCGGGCTAACTAAACGCTGCCAATCGGACATGTTTGATTGCGAGACAAACAATGTTGTGTGAGGAGGGGTCGGCGAGCGGGCAGTCGCATGAATGTAATTTATTAGACTGCGGCCATGCTTCCCTCTTGGCTGAGTGCCATCCTCTGTCTCTCCCTTCTTCTCCTTCCTGCTCGCTCAGGACATCATGACGTCGCTCTTTTCATTCGTCTGGTTTCTCGCTCTGCTCACGCATGTCTGTGCTTGGGGACCGCCCAAATCGCCACACGGTCCTCCTGGACACTACGGAGGTCGACATACTCATGGTGATAGCTTCGTGCCAGACCAAGTCTTGAGACTGACGTACGAAAATGTCTCGATCGCTTGTCAGACACGCCCCTCCGCGCTCATCAATGGCACCTTGTTCGGGCCAACGTTGAGGCTGAAGCCTGGACGGAGGAGTTGGATCCGAGTCTACAACGACATGAAGGACCACAATGCCACCATCCACTGGCACGGATTGAGTATGCGCATGGCGCCTTTCTCGGACGGTAGCCCGTCGGCTACTCAATGGCCAATCCCTCCCGACCGTTTCTTTGACTACGAGGTCTACCCGTTGCAATCCGAATCCGGGACCTACTTCTACCACTCGCACGTCGGCTTCCAGGCAATGACGGCTTCCGGACCCTTGATCATTGAGGATGTAGCAGAGTCCCCTTATGCCTACGACGAAGAACGGATCGTGTTTCTCACGGATTATTTCAACAAAACGGATTCTCGGATCGAAAAGGACTTGGTCGCAACACCTTTCACCTGGACCGGCGAAACTAATGCTGTTCTCATAAACGGAGTTGGCGTTGCCGTCGGGGAGACGGCCGGTAACGGGAGTTGCGAGTTGCCTGTAATCGATGTCGAGCCCGGCAAGACCTATCGCATGCGCTTCATCGGCGCCACAGCTCTATCGATGGTCCAGATGAGCATTGTCGGCCACGACAACTTCACCATCATAGAAGCGGACGGTCACTACACCAAGCCTCACACCGAGAATTTTATGCAGCTGTCTTCAGGCCAACGGTTTGATGCCATCTTCAAAACTAAAACCGAAGAGGAACTCGACGGCACGACCGACTACCTCATTCAGTTGGAGACCAAGGACCGACCCCAGGTTTACCACGGTTACGGCGTCCTTCGATATTCCAAGGCGGAACCGCAGATCACCACGGCGCCGGCCGCACCTCCGATTAAATTCTCCAGGAAGTCCTTCGAGTGGGCCGAGTACGCCTTGGAGCCATTGGAGCCGAACAACTTCCCCAAGGCCAGCGAAGTCACGCGTCACATCCACATTGACAACCGTCAACTCTCAACCCAAACAATCCTTTGGGAGATGAACGGACTCCAATGGAACGAGACCTCGACGCCCTATCCTGGAGACCAGCCTTACTTGATCAACATTTACGAAAATGGCCCGTCTGCAATCCCGAACTTCACTGCCGCCATCAACAACGGCGGCTGGGATCCAACAACTTTGACCTGGCCGGCAAAAATGGGCGAGGTGAGTTCATGAGAAGACGTCACATTCTGCACTGAGTCCAGGACTGACACCGCGGCAGGTACTTGAAATCATTTGGCACAACACAGGGTCCCTTGTCAACGGGGGTGGTGGGATTGACTTCCACCCCCTGCATGCTCACGGCGGGCATTACTGGGACATCGGCAGTGGGAACGGGACTTACAACGCCACCGAGAACGAAGAGAGACTGAAGAACTACAACCCTGTCAAGCGAGACACAACAAACCTGTACAGGTATGCAGAGAAGACCAAGTCGGGGGACATTTCTGGGTGGAGAGGTTGGCGCCTGCGCGTGGAAGACGCGGGCGTGTGGATGGTAAGTCCGATCTCACAGCAGTTTGGAAACGGGAACGTGAGCTGACAAGAATCTAGATCCATTGCCACATCTTGCAGCACATGGTGATGGGCATGCAAAGTGTCTGGGTCATGGGAGATTACCAAGACATCGTTACCATTCCCGCCGCCGACGTGGCTGGCTATTTACAATACGGAGGAAATGTTAATGGCAACGCCTCCTTCGCACCATCAGTGGTGCACTTCTTTGAGGAAGAATAGTAGAGATACCCATAGAGAGAGAATTAAACAGAGCTTATCGAGGTTGCAGTCGAAGCCGGCACTTTTTTTTTACCGAGGGACATGATGCAACGCATATCGCAATTCCAAGGGACCCGCAGCTAGGATCTTTGGTCCTTGAAGCTTGAAATCAGGATCTTGCTGACCACACATTCACGCACGTTTCAGGAGGTGAGCTCACCACTTGCACTTCAACCATGATCCCTGACTCGTGAAATGCGGAGTGAACGTCCCCCCCGCGATGAATATAAAGACGACCCGGTCCGTGTTGCTTGGCATTCGGCTTTCGAAACGGAAGCGGCTGAGACGTTGAACTACTACTTCCTTGTTGTTTACAGTGCCAAGCTTTACCAAATATCAAATGCCGGGGCTCAAGTCGTTGATAGAAGCGTGCTCTGCCGCTTGCAACTCTCATTTTGGGATTGTTGTCATACTGGTTGTCATCTGCGTTAGTCACCTGGTTCGTCACCTCGGGCGCGGACTAACATGATTTAGCCTACGCTTCTCATTGTCCATCGTGCCATCTACAACCTCTGCTTCCATCCCTTGCGGCATTACCCCGGACCTCGCCTATGGGCAGTCACTAGACTGCCTTGGAACCTCGTCAACCTACAGGGAAATCTGGCCTGGCGGATCCGCGACTTGCACGAGCAGTACGGCCCAGTCATAAGAATCGCACCCGACGAGCTCTCATATACGAGTTCCACGGCATGGAAGAAGATCTACGGCCAGCGTTCACCCGAATTCGTAAAATGCTTTGACGGCCGCGGAATCGCCGGGCCGGGAATCACCAACCCCGCAATCCGCAACGGCGGCATTGTAACGGCTGACCAGGAGCCACACGCCCGACTGCGGAAAGCCGTGCTTCCAGCTTTCAGCGAACGTGCTTTGAGGGAGCAGGAGGACACTCTTCAGCTTTATGCCGACAAGTTGGTGGAACAGCTCCGACACGCTAGCACAAAGGGTGCTCCCCAGGACTTGGTCAAATGGTTTAGTCTAGCCTCGTTCGACATCATCAGCGACTTGGCCTTTGGACAAGCTGCCGGCTGCCTTGACGACGCATCTCAACCATGGCTACAGGTCATTGGTGCTAGGGCCAAAGGCATCGTGAGGTATCAGTTTGCGATTCACTACGGCCTTGAGAGTTGGCTGGAATGGCTGGCGCCCAAGGCTCAGAAACTCGCGCTGAAGAAACACGGGGAGCTGACAGCCGCCAAAGTCAAGCGGCGGCTCCAAGACACGGATACCAAAAGCGACTTTATGAGCTACATCTTGGAAAACCCACAGGCAGACCTGAGCAACGCCGATCTGGTCAGGATGGCCTCAGCTTTCATTGTGGCGGGCAGCGGCACCACCGCTACGGCGCTTTCTGGGATCACGTTCCATTTGTGCAACGCCCCCGACAAGTTACTCAAGTTGGCGCAGGAGATCAGAAACGCATTCCAGATCGAGACAGAAATCACCATGGCTTCGACTGCGGAATTGAAATACCTCAAGGCGGTGATCGAGGAAGGATTGAGGATCTACCCCCCAAGCCCGAGTACTCTACCACGGTTCGTGCCTGGTACTGGTGAGGAGATCGAAGGTAGATGGGTACCTGGCGGTGTAAGTCCCATTCTCTCGTTTGGGAACCCAGTTCATCTTCGTGACTGAAATCAGAATCTCACAACTTCTATGAACAGACGGCGGTGGGCGTACATCCACTCTCGGCTGGTCACTCGAAACACAACTGGAAAACCCCCGAAGACTTTTTGCCAGAGCGATGGTTAGATAACGTGAGTGCCTTGGGATCCCCCGATGATGACAGATTTTCGAGTCAGCCATTTTCTTTTGGTCCGAGGAACTGCATCGGCAAGAGGTAAGACAAACCTTTAGTCTGATAACTCTCACTTCACCATCCGCTAATTTAGGAATCACTAGCATGGCTTATGCTGAGCTACGTATCATTATGGCCAAGCTGCTATGGAACTTCGATCTCGAGTTAGTGGAGGAATACAAAGGATGGCCATCGAAACAAAAGGTGTATCTCATTTGGCAAAAGGTACCCTTGATGATTCGATGTCGGCACAGACACTCGTGATCATTGCCGAGCTACAACCCCGGTAGTTCATGATCTATAGGAGACAGTGTGGAATTGGCAATTGACAAGACTGAGTGTTGAAATCTGTACAAAGCTTGAGCCTCGTTGTTCCAAGAAGTTCTTATTGAGTTGACGCAAATCTTTGACCCCCACAGAACATTCTCAGGCAACAAGAAAGTCCAGATATCTCTACATAACGTAAGGATTGTAGACCGTCCCGTTCCGAACAGCGTCCCGGTACAACCTCTTGTTGGCGCGGTAGAGGTAGAACTTCAGGCCCATTGCGCTCGCGCATGCAAAAAGACCCATAACCATCATCATGATGAAAGCCAGCCGGTAGCGCGGCTCGTCGGAGTCGTCAAAGAAGTAGGGGGCAATCAAGTTACCAATCTGTCCGAGGACGTTGACGAGCGCCACCGAGATGGCACGCTTTTCCGGCGTTCTTCCCATGGTGTTCGACGTCCACGTGGAAACCAATGGGTTGGCGATGTACATGCCGCCCACGTAGATGAAGCTCGCGCCATATCTGGCATTCCTGTCCGCGGTAGCCAGGCAAATGATGTATCCGATACAACCAATTGCGATCGGGCCAGCAAAATGGTAGCCGCGCTCTTTGGTTCGATCCGAGTGCCACGCGTTCACCAGAGACCCAAGGGCCGCAAAGATGTAGGGCGGCGCCGTAAGGACGAGGGTGATGGTTCTGTTGTAGCCGAACCCCCGGACGATGGACGGGAAGAAGTTGGAGAAGCCGTAGGCTGCCGAAATACCGATGTTCAGGCCGACGAGGAACCACATCTTGTAGTCGAAGATGCTCATCTTCAGTCCGGCCCAGACTCCGGCCTTGGCCTCGGAGGTGGACACACGATCGGCCAGGATGCGGGCGGCAGCCACCTTGCGCATATCCTCCGTCATGGACCAACGTGCGCTGCCGGTGGTCGAGTCTGGGTAATCGGGAAGAATGAACAGGGCGATCATCGCGAGACCGGCGCCGACAGTAGCGAGTACGATGAAAAGCCACTGCCAGCCGGCCAGGCCATGTTTCCCTTCGAGAGTTCCGAACACGGCCGCCGCGATCAGACCTGCTGTGCAGAAAGCAAGCGTCTGGCCAGTGTACAGGATAGCACAGCGTAGAGCCATCTCTCTGCGAGTGTACCAGCAAGACATGACATAGATGGCCTGCAAGGGGTTAGAGGATCACTAGAGAGACGAAAGTCCGAATCTGAAAACTTACACCGGGGAACAAGGGAGCCTCCACTACACCAAGGAAGAATCGAACTGCGACGAGTCCCTGGTAGTTCTTGACACCGCAAGTGGCAGCTGACACGCTAGACCAGATCAAAGCCATGCAGCAAAGGTAGAGACTGGGCCGCACTTTTCCGATGATCATGTTGGAAGGAATCTGGCCAAGGACATAACTTTTTGTTTCGTGTTAGAGCCAACCTTTGATGGGAGAAGCGGCAAGAATGGGTTGATGCTTACCCGACGCTGAGAATCGACACAGCAGTGCCATACTGGTAGCCCTCAAGATTAAGGTCTTCGTCCAGGGAACTAAGACGGGCTTGTCTGCAGGCGGGAAACGAGTCAGATTTTGTGTCATCGCGAATTGGGACGGGTTCGTTGCAACTTACGCGATTGAAGCGCGGTCCAAGTAGTTGAACAGATACAGAACCCACAAGCAAGGTAGGAGGGTCATGTCAAGGCGCTTGACGACCTTTTTCTCCAGCTCTCTCCAATTCGGGATTCCCAAGGCATCAATCTGCTCCTCCGGAGTGGGGAGCAGTTCGCCCTTGGCTTCGTTGGCCTCCATGATAGACGGGTCCTTGGTGACCTGGTCCGCAGTCTTATTCTCGATGGCGGTAGAAGAGGGGGGGAGACCGCCGCCCTGCTGGGGCGAGGACTTCTCTTCGTTGACCATTGCTTGTGAAATGACGAGGGCAGTACGGGAACACAGGTGAGGGAGGCGACCGACGATGAACCAGAAACGCTGTCTGTTGAGATAGGAGAACGGGTGCTCCTTCTTATAGAGAAAGGGATGCGTGTTAGCTGAAAGTCAACCACACTTACGAAGCCCATGTCCGGTTAGGGCGCGTCGCCCATCACGTTCCGTCTGAACGACTCCTCTCGCTTCGCTTCCCCATACCTCTCCGCCTTCGATAAGAGTTTTCCCCAGACCCCGCCTCCATATTCCTGTAACTCCGCTCACCATGGTTCGTGGCCAGCGGGTCTCTCCCCAGATCCTCAGAGTCTTCGCCTAGGACATCAGGACCAAGACCTTTGCCATCCAAACCCCGCCTCGAAAGACTCCACAGATCACCGAGCAGAACTCTTCAGATTTAAGCTCCGGATATGGCATCAGCAGAGAGAGTTGAGCAAAACCGGGGCGCCTGTCGATTCTGCGGGCGGGCTCACGTCTGTCGGGAGGAAGTATTCGTGATGAAGTCGAAATGGCTGGGCGCCACGGCATGTACCTTTTCAGAGCCGCGAAACGCACGGAATGGGCAGAGCTCGAGACTGGAGGCCGAGCCGGCTCACGGCTGGGGTTCCTTGGCCCCAAGCAATGTCGGGAGGGACCGGGGGATCTGGCAAGGTTACTGTGATGGAAGTCAAAAAATCATTGCGAGGTGCGCTGTGCAGAGTGGAGCATGGTCATCATGTTTTGAAGACGATGACTTGATATAAAGCTACGGGTCATCGCGGCAGGCCAAGATTTCCGAGACACCAAGACCTCTCTTGGTAGTCGGAAGTTGACCGAGATCCCTGTACCCAGTCACAATCTGGCTCGATATTCTACTTGGCATATGTTCAATGATCGTGCCCAGCAGAGCCGCCGTGGCATATTCCAAGGATCAGATCCTCATCTCCACATTAGTACACGTACTCGCCTTGAGGTCAAATAATAACAAAATCTCGGACCGCAGTTGAAGTACCGACGATTGTGTTGCTTCTTGCCACTGCGAAGTACCTTGTTCGTTTGAAAGAACCATGCCGTATGATGAGAACAACTGCTGGCCTATGGGTGCTGCATGCTTGTCCTCATGTGGGCCGGAATCTGTTGAGTCGGACATTCGAATCCTTCGATTAGCCATTGTGCAAGTGGAAAGGGCCTGGAAACCTTGCAATTGTTGTGTTGGGTCAACGTACGTAACATGTCCATGTCACACGCAACTGACTGGGAAATAGTCTCGACGCAGTCTTTGTTGGCCTTTTGGGGGTTGCGATTCAATGCATATAACAGAGCTACCCGCCGGCCGGCTTTTCGAGCATCGTTCTACAGTCTTCATCACCGATTTCAGTACTCACAGGCACCGCAATGGCTTGCTCATCTGCGCTGCTATTCCGGTACTTAGGTAAGTGGCCGAGCTCCGCAGAGTCCATATCTGGGGCTTGTTAAAAGAGTGGGAAAAGGATCATTTGTGTTTCCCATGTTGATTGTTGAGGTGCAACCTCTTGGCATCCTTTTCTCGGGTTGTCATAGTCCTCAGCGTAAAACCGTGAAACGGATGCCTCGCCCCGTGAAGTACGCACGCGCTTCAGCTGCTGGAACTCAAAATAGCCTTGTTTCGTTAGATAGCAGCCAGTATCAGGGTTAGATCATCTAGCCTGAAACCCTATCTGGGGCTCCAAAATTCGGGTACATGTTTGTGTGTACGTGCTCCCATCCGAATCTCGGTCTCACTTTTGGCTGTTTGGTTTGCCCTGGGGCCGACATTGTCGGCGAGGCTATTTGCTCTAGATTGGTTAACCCGTTTCTCAGAATGAAGCCTTGATCCCACCACGAATTGGGCTTGATGTCAGTCTTCGAAGGCAAGCAGACAATCACCAGGGGGGGGGGGGGGGTATAAAAAGACCTGAGTCTTTTCCTGAACCTGTGCTTGACTCTATCAGTACCTTTCTCAAGCGTCCACTGTGCAAGTACTAGCATCATTTGGCAACGTGAAAAGAACAGTTGCCAATGCCAGGCTGGCTGCTCTGCCCATATCACTGTGAACCCCCCCCCCCCCCCCCCCCCCCCCCTCTCCCCTTTTGATGTTTAGGTATCCATACTGATAGACCCCAGATAAGTCATGGGGCAGTAGTGTGTCTGTCTGCAACTGTGAAGGTGGCCCGGACAGTGCACGGTCAGAAATCTTTTGTCTCTGATTCTGGGTTGCTGGCCCTTCTCAGGTGTGTCTAGCTTCACGTCAACCCCATCAATGCTGACCATCAAACCGGTCAGTTTTTTCAAGTATAATCTCTTTCTCTCTTTCCAAAACGCAGACAGAAGGAATAATAGGGTGGGTGTCGTCGTCATGCCGTGGACAGCACGATTCGCTGCAACCGGTGGAACCGGCCCGGCCCCCGATGCGTACTCATCCGGGGTTGTCGTATGGTAAAGCTAAGCGTAGACCCACAAGCCCCCTGAACCAGGTTCATGCGGATGAGGAACTGTACAACAGATCGGTCTCGTCGACCAAAAAGTCAAGCGCAAAGTGAGGATATCTCTCAGGATTATGAGACAAAGCAAATGCTTCAATTCGCTGAACTGTACATCGTGAAGTCGCTGCTAACGCAAAATACATTATCCAACAAAAAAGCAGTCACCAACCCACAGCCTTACGCCTCGCACGCCTCACCGGTGCTCTGGACCGTCCCCAGCTTGTCATCGCACGCGATGTCAAATCTTGACCTCGCGAGCGCATTCGACTGCGCGATGCAGCAGATCTAGCATCCCCCCACCGTCAGCCCAATTCTATTTCACTGGCATGAACCAGTATCGAAGAAAGATGGGGAAGAAAAAAACTCACGCCTCTGCCGAGAGGGGCGCCCCCCGCGCCCGAGCAGATGCTGTCGTCCTGCACGACGTTGTTGCTGATATCATTACAGAGGAATGTCGTCTTCTGGCCGAGAGCCGTGACGACGAGGATGGCCAGGGTTGCGATGGATGTCTTCATGGTTGAAGGGTGCTTTTGGGCGTCTTTAGAAGAATGGAGCGAGTGGACTGGCGGCTGCAGTATTGCGAAGTCTAGAGTAAAGCAGTAATAGGCGTGGGCGGCGAGGAGTAGGTTACAAGCAGGATCAACAGATAATTTAAGATGAACCACGTCGCAAGACACCTGACGTTCGTCCGGTTCTTATAGATCCACGACATCCCACTGACATGTTCCCACCACCCTTAAGAAGCCAAGACGAAACAAGGCAAACTGACTGCTCGGCTGGACGTGCCGGATCACAAAACCCGGGATGTATAGGCCGCCTCCAACAGGAGGGCGAGTCAGCAACACACGGCATACACCCCTTGCGGTAACCATGCTTTCGGGACCGAACGTCTCAGATGCAGAGACCTGAGACCTGGTAACGGCGACGGCGACTCGCGTGTCCCTGCAGACCGCGCCTCCCGCTCTCTCCACGGCCTAGTACAATGGTAGTTCTCTCCTTTTCGAACCCTGGTGGCGGCGTCTCACCGTGTTCCAGAACGTTCGCTCGATTATGTCGATTTCGTTGCATTGAATCAGCTCAGATAAAGTTTGATTTCCCCGACAGATTCGCATATACTACCCGAACAACCACCTGAATCTTTATTGCCGTGGTCGTGTGAAAAGGGAGGCCCACCTTGAGCGCAGCAGACGGACACACATCAACGAAGCAGTAGATATGTGTGATTCAAAGGCAATAATGAGCTCTAAAATAACTGGCCCAAGACGTGACTGTGTATCCCAGAGTCCCTTCCCGTCTATTTAGGACCATGCAATCCTGTGTCCCATGTTGGATATCATTCCATTCCCATGCCTTTTATAACTTTCCAGAACTCATAAGTCAACATACCCACATCTGGCCCCCCCAAAAATGCCTCATCACCATCACCAGCCTCCTATTTTCACCAACTTCACCACATCACAACATTTACAGTTTTTAACCAAATGACTTCATTTTTTCTACATAACCTTTTATAGTCCTTATGGGCAAATACACCGAGTATGAGGTCAAACAGGCCTTAGATGCCGTCGCCAATGGCCAGTCTATTCACAAGGCATCATCTGAATGGGGGATCCCAAGGTCAACACTTCGTCATCGACTCCAAGGTGTCCAAGCAAGGACAGCTGCCTTCTGTGACCTCCAGAGGTTATCCCCAGATCAGGAGGCTAAGCTGGCTGAATGGGTGCGAATCCAGCATGCCCTTGGCCTTGCCCCAACTCATCAACAAGTGAGGGTATTCGCAGGAAGGATCCTTCATGCTATAGGGGACACAGAGCCTATAGGAAAGGGATGGATCCAAGCCTTCTTGAAGAGAAATCCATCAGTCAAGGTGCAGAGAAGTCGCCCTATAGATTCAAGACGTATTAATGGGGCATCTACTGAGGTCATCAGGGACTGGTTCAAACTCCTCGCCATACCAGAGATCAAGGGCATTAAACCAGCCAATAGATACAACATGGATGAGACTGGTATCCTTGAGGGCCAAGGATCTAATGGGCTAGTGCTAGGCATGTCTGAGACGAAGTCTGTCCGCAAGAAACAGCCTGGATCAAGGGCATGGGTATCCATCATCGAATGCATCTCTGCCCTGGGCCATGCCCTTGATCCCCTCATCATATATAAGGGCAAGACAGTCCAGCAGCAGTGGTTTCCTCTAGACCTTGGCCCTTATAAAGGATGGCAGTTCACTGCAACAGAGAATGGATGGACTACAGACGACACTGCAGTTGAATGGCTGCAGAAGGTCTTCATCCCTCAGACTGTCTCCCAGGGCAAGGAGGGCAAGGAGGAGGCCAGACTGCTTGTTGTTGATGGCCATGGGAGTCACACAACGACGGAATTTATGTGGCTCTGCTATATTAATAACATCCACCTATTGTTCTTGCCACCACACACCTCCCATGTCCTCCAGCCACTTGACCAGTCAGTCTTCAGCCCTGTAAAGGCAGCCTATAGGAAGGAGCTTGGATACCTCAGTCAGTGGAATGACTCTACTATTGTAGGCAAGAGGAACTTTATAGGCTGTTATCAGAAGGCTCGTCTGGCAGGCCTGACAATGCAGAACATCAAGAGTGGATGGAAATGGACTGGACTATGGCCTGTCTCTATGGCGAAGCCTCTTATGAGCTCATTACTGCTCCCATCAACACCAGGGCCATTAGATCAGGCCTGCAAAGGGCAGTCTGGAGGCAAGGAAGCTGAGGGATGGGCATCTGCGTCATCTGCAGTGGTGTGGTCGACGCCAAGGAAGATGAAGGATCTGGCTGGCCAACTGAAGCTATTCACAGAGCTGGATAATGACGCCAGTACTCAACGCCTCCTTTTCATGAAGGTGAAAAAAGGGTTCAGTGAAAAGGCATATGAGCTGGCAACTGCCCAGCACAAGCTGGAGCTTCTGCAGGCCCAAGTGGCCAATACTGCAGTGAGGAAAAGGAAGGCAGTCCAGCTGGATCCTAACACTAAGTTTGCCACTATCTCAGACGTGCAGAAGGCGCAGGTTGAGGCTGGTGAAAAAGAGGATACTGCAGGTGAATCCAGCGAGTCTGATTTACCTAGTGAAGCTGAAGACTGTATTGTAGTGGCATCTAGAAGAGGGCAGTAATTAAGTGAAAATGGTGGTGATGTTGGAGATGGCTTCATTTTTGGGGGGGCCAGATGTGGGGGGGGGCCAGATGTGGGTATGTTGACTTAATAACATGCGCAAAGCCCCACGACGCGAGCAGTCCGCTGCGCCAATTACGCAAAATAACTCTTCCACAAAACACCCTCCAAGTCTTCGAGCTGGTCCGGTGTGAAGTACTGCAGAGAACATTAGCAAATGAGGTTTGGAACGAGGGTGGGGGGTTAAAAGGGACCAATGCCTATTGGGAGAGTAACCCAAGGCTGTGGTGTAACGTACCTTTTGATCGACGCTCCAGCTATCTTGTCTTGTCTTCTTGAAGTCGGAGAGAATGGCCTTGGTGGCCTTGCCGACCACGCCAGGATCGCTGGCGGCGCGTGTGGCCAGGATTTGGAGGACCTCCGGCATCCAAGACGGTGGCGGCGTGGCGTATGGGAAGGCCTCAATGAGGGCACCCAGGCCCAGGACGGCGGCATGGCGGCGCACGATCTGCTTGTTCGTGTCCACAGGCGTCTCGGTGCCAGGCAGCTTCCGTTTGGGCATCGGGTTGAGGCGAAGACCGTCTTCGAAGCGTTTCTTGAGGAGCTGAATCGTCGGGTCGCGGATTCGCTTTGGCGAGCATCGGATCATGCCGGCCAAGGTAGCCGACGCACACGACCGGACTTCGAGTTGAGGATCCGCCAACATGTCGCTAACGGCGTTGAACAAAATCTCCCGCTGCTTCTTCTCGATCAGGAAGAGGCGGCGGAAGTAGATGACCTGCATGTTGACCATGGACCGCAGGCGCTGGTGCCAGCTCGTGGCGGACTTGCCAATGCGGACGAGGGCATCAATGAAGGGACCGTCCTCGCCAATACGGAATGGGATATTGGGCAGATGGCGGTATACGTGGTACGCCAGACGCATCAGCTCGGGGTCCTCCTTGACATCCATCATGTGGAGAAGCTGCTCCATGAACGGATCCGGGAAGAAGGGCATCAGTTGCGTGCACTCCTGCGACGACAAGGTGCTGTCGAGCCAGGTCAAGACGGTCTTGGAGCCGCTGGTATAAGACGAGGGCGTCTGCTGGCCCGGGGTGCGCTCGTGACGCCACTTCTCGAGTCGGTCAAAGATTTCGAGCACCGTGTCAGAAAACTCCTTGGTCGGTTCGTAGGGCCGGAGGCCGAGAGACGAGGCTGATTTGTTAGCCTCCAGGAGCTTTTCCACGCTCTCGAACGACTCGTGATAGCGGGTGCGATAGATGGTGGCAATGACGCGGCCCATTGCCTCTCTGACCGTCTTGTATGGGTGGTCAATGTGAGAAAGGAAATCGGCGAGTACAGGCTTCTCGTGGCGGAAGTGCCAGCCCGAGTCCGTGATGATGAACTCCAAGACCTGCACCTTGCTTGATTCCTTGAACGCGGCGTTGGACGACATGTCGAGTCTGAAGGAACTGAGGGCGTCGACAAGCTCGTGCGATCGGCGAGGATCCTTGGGATCGACCGTCAGGTGCAGACAAGAGACCCAATACTGCAGGTTCTCGGGCGTCAGGTCCTCGTTGAGAACCTTCAGCATCAGAGGCGCAGCGAAGCCCCAGACCTGGTTGCGGAAGTCGGGGGGGTCGTCGCTGGACCCGCACAAGAGCGCGGCAACGATCTCCGCCGTGGCACGATGCTGATGCTTATCGCTGCCGTCGCCGTAGACCTGCATAGTAAGCTCTTTGACGTCGTCGAGCTTGATGGTAGTCCCTCCGTAATGCATCAGGTCGAACACGTGCATGAGCATGTACACGTTGCCCATGCGGAACCTGTCGGCGTTCGCATCGCGGGGTTCCTGCTTGAGGTAGTCGAAACACGTCTTGAGCCAATCCCTGGTGATCTGGTCACCAATCTGCTTTCTGACGGCCGTCTCCGTCTCGTCGTAGTCGGTGAAGGGGATGGGTTTCGCGCGTGAGGCAAGGAATTTTTTGCCCCAGACCAACCAACCAGGGTGGTCCGAGTCGACCATGTACTCGGCATTTTCGGGGCTGGCGAAGGAGTCTAGGTACTTCTGCGTGAAGGCCGCGTCTCCCTTGGGGACCTCGACTGTGATCTTGTTGTGGTCCTTCTCCTTCTCCAGTAGGTAGTTGCGGTAGTCGTGGTCGTAGGCAGCGCGCATCTCGACGGCCTCGAAGACGGATGTGAAGGCCGACATGTAGCTTGCACGCAGACCCGGATGAGTATCGTTCGTGCCCTGCGTCACAAGAGCGATGAACTCGGGGGGTGCAAGGGTGTCGAACCGCAAACACATGTTGCTGGCAAAGATGGCGCATCGAGAAGCTATCTTCCAGTGGGCCGCCTTCGCCATCTCCGTCAGCTCCAGCCCTAGAGCAGCCTTCTTCTGCTCGACGCGCTCCCGCCTCTGCACGATGAAGTTGTGGCGGTTGCTGATGGCTTGAGAGCAGTCGTCGGTTGGACGGATCGGCTCCACAAAGTCTTGGTTGACGATGATCATCCGCTCAAAAGGCTTTCCGAAGTCCAGCAGAGGGAAGAGCGCCGTGGCACCAAGCTGCTGAATGCTGGGCTTGTCAATGGTGCCTGCTCGGAGATAGAGCCGAAGGGCATCCGGGGCGAATCTCCAGTCCCTGACCATGGTCTTCAGCAGGCTCGTGAAGAACAGAGTGTACATTGCGCCCTTGATACGATCATGGTCCACCGCGTCCAGCGCGGCCCTGAGCCTTTCGAGAAGAATGGGGATGACCAGAGGCCGGCCACCGATGAGAGCCTTGAGCGACGAGTCCAAGGCATTCTGGGCAACCCGCCGGACGTCGGCGTACGGGGACACGGACGACTGGGCAAGGTTCAACAGGAGCTGCTTGTCCAGCTCGCTCTTCTGCCGTGCCGATGCGTTGTGTTTGACGCGGAGCAGCTGGTACGCGTCCGCACGCTTGATCAGCAGTGGCCGCGGGTAGACCTTTCGTAGACCGCTAATCTTGAAGGCGGAAATGTCCGACTTGTAAAGGCGGAGATGTCTCTCCAACGGATGGGCGGACCGCTCGATACCGACGTCGGTGATCCATGTTCTGTAGGCTGCGTAGAGCGCCGTGAAGCAGGATACGTCGTCCTCCTGGTTCTGATTGAGGAACTCGTGGCTTCGGCACAGCAATTGCCCAACATCTTCCCTCAGCTCGTGAAGCTTGTGGTACGCGGGGTCTTCGTCCGTCAGGAGATAGCCAGCGTCGTAGCGGTATTGCGGTCGAGTCTCGTCGTCCTCGGCCGCCTCCGCAAGAGGATCATCGTCGTCTTCCATTGCCGTGTCGCCATTGTCATCGGCGCCAGGGTTGCCGTTCATCTTCTCGCCGGAGGCGCGGTGCGGGTCGAACAACGTTGCCATTCCTGAGATGACCAGCCTGATTTGCTGGAACAGTCTCGAGACCTCATCGGACCACTCCTTGTTCTTTCCTTTGCGACTTACAGGAGGGTTCTCGCTCATGAGTAGGTCCAGTTTGCGCGCCGCCGCCTTGGTTTGTGAGTCGAACAGCTCCACGGCGAATTGCACCTCGCCGGCGGACGGCCGGTGCCACTTGATTGTTAAATCAGCAGGCGACGTCGTCTTTCCCCAATCGCCCACATCGAGGCCCCGCTTGATGATGTCGGGCTCGTACAAGGCGGTGTCGATGGGGTACGTATGCGTCAGGTTCAGCAGCAGATGGTGAATGAAGTTGGAGATGTGGATGGTGGGCAGACCACGGCACTTCTCCTGCATGTACTTCGCAATATCATGAAGCTCGGTCTGGTATTTCAAGACCTCGTTGCCGACATGCACGACGGCCATGCCCAGCATGCTCACATGCCACACGAGAGCGCGGTCCCTGGGCAGGTAGTCCGTGCCGCTACTCCGGTCTGACGCAGCATGGTTGAAGTCGATCTCGTTTCGGATGTTGACAATGAGCATGGGGATGAAGACCTTGAGCGTCTTTTCGGGGTTGACCTTGCACAGGGCGTTAAGGATCCACGCCATCGCGTCTCTCGCCTGGTGCACAACGTGAGTCGAGACGAAGGAGGAGAGCTTCTCAAGGGCCGTGTCGAAGAGCCCCGGCGAGAGCGATGCGAACAACGGGGAGAGGGCCGCCGGCAACGCATTGATGACGTTGTCTTCCGGGGTACCTCCCCTGATATGGGATGCATCCGGCAGGTTCTCCAAGAGGGTAAAGACCTTGCCGAGGAGGGCGATGACAAACTCGCCAAGTCCCGCCGTCGACGACCGGAGAATGTTGGCCTCGTCCTCGTCCGAGAGCTCGGTTTCGTAGTCGAGCTTGATGTCTTGACCCTCGCGCTCCATGCGCTCCATCTCGCCCTGCACCCACTCCATGGCCAAAGCGGTGCCGTGGACAGCGTCGCCGTCCTTGGTGAGAGGCACCATCGGGATGCTGTAGGCCACGCTCTGAATGAAGTTGAGGGTATACTGCGTCTTTCCCAGGTCGTTGGCGTCGATGCCAGGAAGAGCCAGGGCGAGTAGAGCGGTGATGTGGCAACGGAACCCTTTGGTCTTGGACATGACATTGGCAATCATCTGCAGGCCGTTCAAGCTCGACGTCGTGCGGTGGACCTCGACCAGACCCTGCAAGCTGGGATAGAAGCGCTGCAGGGCTCCGGGCAGGATCAGGTTGGGCTCGAGGTAGGCCAGGCCCTGGAGCGAAGCGTAGTAGTAGTGAGCAACCCGGTTGCTCTTGGAGAACAAACCCATGTAGGTGACCTCCTTGAGGGCGGACACGAAGCGGCGCTTCAGGGCCGGGGTGATTTTGCGGTCCTCCGGGGTGTCGAGCTCGCCGCTCTTTTCCCGGTTCCAACGAGAGACAAAGATGTCTGTAAGATAGACAGTGAACTGGCCCAGGAATGTCGTCCAGGATCCGACATTGGAGGGATGGTAGAAGGTGTCGATGGCCTCGAGCAGGCCTTCGAGGCTGGCGAGGATTGAGCTCTCTTCCTCCAAACACTTGGGCGACAGGGAGTAGACAATCCACCGGGCGATCATGTACGCCGTGGGGTACTTTTTCTTGTCCTTTTCAAGATACAGACCCAGGCCTGACGAGTAGTCCAGAGTCGAGTAGGGAGAATTGGACTGGCCAACGGGGATCTCCGTCAGGCGGAGGATAGCGGTGAAGATCCAGTCGGACTGTTCCCGCGTGAAGATTCCGTGGGCATCGAAGGGTGTGTCGGAAGCCTGCAAGAAGTCGCGGGCCATGCGTGAGTAGAGGTCAATGAAGAAGACGTCGAAGCTCTTGGATCTCGCAATGAGGGACCAGAGGTGGAACAGGGTCGGCATGAACTCCTGGGGCTGGGAGCACGGCACGTCGGCGGGGGCGGCATCAGTTGGGAGCAGGGCATTGATGGTGCCGACGACAATATAGGCATTGGAGACGTCTGATGTGCTGAAGTAGGGAAGGAACTCGTCGAGCATCTCCTTGCGGTCTTTGGGGTCGAAGTAGGTCTGGGCGTGGAGACACAGCTTCCACAGCTGCTTCTGGGAGCGGCGACGGTTTGTCTGGTGCGAAGCAACCTCTGAGGGCAAGACCAAGGCCTTGATCTCCCTCCATAGCGGGCGCCAATCGAGCAACAGGTCGTCGACGGGTTTCAGGTAGTGGTACTTCCTACAAGGTAAACAAGGTCAGCTAACATTGGCTACTGATGATGTTGTTGGCGACGATGACGGATAAAAGAACGGAGAATAAATGGCGAAGAAGGGAGCGCACCTTGTCAAGATGACCACCATACGCAGAAAGCGGTCGGCAGTGCTGGGCTCGAGGCCAGGAGCCAGGCAGAGGTGGTAGTAGAGCTTGGCTAGGGTGGCGCGAAGCTCGCGAGTCATCTCAAACTTGAGATTCAGCCATCCCGTCAGCTCTCTAGTCCAATGCAGGGCACCGGGGCTGAAATCTTCGGCCTTGATGGCGATGTAGAGTTGCTTCAGGATACCAGCCAGGGCAGCATCGCGGTTGGATTCTTCCTCGACAGGGAAGGGCAGGTGGTTGAAGTAGCTAAAGGTACGCGGCCGGTAGCGCTTCTTGTCGTCCTCGTCACCCTTTGTGTAGGGGGGCCCGGGGGAGTTTGATCTCGAGATTGTGTCTACGGAGGCGAAATGGCTCGAGAGGAAGTGGGCGGTCGAGGCGGCGGCAAGGGCGGCAGCGTGGTTGGAGGGCTGAGGCCCCGGTGTCTCGTCCATGGCTGTGATATGGCTGTAATGGCGTCCCGCGACGGCGACGGCGTCACAACAAGAGACGGCGGCACGGGTCGAGACAGAGAAACGGCCTGGGGATTTGGAGGATGCGTGCAAGTTTGCGACTCGTTGGATTCGGCAACGGAGCGGAGGGGTAGGGTAGCAGCGGTTGCAGCGATTGCAGTAGTGGTCGTAATTGTCGCACAGGGTGCAGCAGGAATCAAAAGCTCCCGCTCCCACACCACAGCTAAGATGCAATGCAGCAGCTGGGGGTGTCGGGTGCGGGCGATGGTGGTGTATTCTTCTTCTTCGTCGTCGGTCACGGGGCGGGCGTTGATCCGGGGGGGACAGGGCGCGCGTGAGAGAGATAATCGATGGGCAGAGGCGACAAGGAGGGAGGAGAGGTGTCTCGTGGGATCGATCGAGGAGGATGTGTCGGTCGTTCTTTGGTTTGAGTCGCTGGGATCTGACAAACTGTCTATCAATGGTGATTAACTGTGTGGTCTCGGCCGTGAGTGTGTATCCGAGGGGTTTCAGAGCTGGGCGATTTGTTCGATGATGATGCTGCCGCGGTTTATCGCACGCCGTCTTTCCAGAATGGAGTGTGGGAAGACAGCTAAGTGGGCGCGGGTTAAGAAAGGGAATGGGGGAGGAGGGAAAACCATAAACGAAAAAAAGAAAAGAGAAAAGAAAGAGTGAAAAAAAAACCGACGGCGTTAGAAGGAAGATGTATGTGATTTTCCTCTCCCCCCGGAGCAGTGGCAGCAAGAAGAAAGTGATGCACAGCGGCAACGGGCGGGGAGGGATGGGATGGATGCTGACAATAATGCACACGCACAGAGAGAGAGAGAGAGAGAGATTGGATGAAGCGGGAGAGGCAGCAGAACAGAGCACGTAAGCCACTTGGGTACTCACCGAGAGAGAGCGAGGCCAGTCGACAGAACAGGCAGACTGGATGATGAACCAGACGCACGCAATGCTCAATTACGAGGATAGTATGTTGGAAGGAGGAGGAGGTGGTGATGGTGGTGGTGATGGACGTGTTGGAGTGATGATGCAGCCGAGCAGCAGCCTGGGGCCTCGCCTGGCGCTCTCAGCTGGGAAGGGCTGGCCAGTGGTCATCCACTTTCTGACTCTGGCCATGTACCCAGTAGCATAGATGCTGTGTCGAGGTACATCCATGACATGGCAATTGAGAGCTGCACACGCACGCCTTGGCAGCCTTGCTTAGGTCCCCACTTTTGGTCCCTCCTGAGGTCGGCTGCGTCTTTCAGTGGCCGTCATGCAGTGACAGCTGCATCCCAGCGCTCATTCCTGCGCCGCTTGTTCTTTCCGCCGCCGCCGCCGCCGCCGCCGCCGCTGCCTGAGCGGGTGGAAGGAGGTCCCTGAGTGACTCCAAAGACCCCCCGTCGTGCTTATTCCCATTAGATAGTCATTGTATCAGTGTCTGTGTGACAGAGTCTGTATTCTCATGTACTCCTCCACCTCTTCTTGCGCAGCAGAGTACAACCCAGAACATCCGTTGCGCATCGCACGAACAATCGCAGCAACAATGCTCACGAACATGCACCCTCGACTGTAATTGAGCCTCACTTTTCTCGAGGTACAAGCATCTTGTATGACACGGCCAACAACCTGCCTTTTTTTTTTTTTTTTTTACCCAGACAATCTGGCCTCGACACTCGGCCCTGTGCTTCCAGAAGCATCACGGCCTGGCCAGTTCCGTAGAAACATATCTTTTGTCCACCAACGATAACTCAATCCCCTCAAGGTGAATATGAGAAAACAACCGCTCGCCTCTCACGACAGCCTGCAGCTCGACGACATATCGACACAAAGTGCGCTGCGTTCCCTACCCCGGGACCAACCAACAGTCGGCGCCACCCTGCCCCGCAGCAAGCACAAACCACATGTTCCAACATGCCGCCGGCTGCCTGCATCACTAACCATTCGTATTCAGTCTTGGAGACCGATCCATGTTTCTTCGTTGCCTCATTGCTTCGCCGCTTCCCAGCCAAAAAACCTCAACCTTCACAACACTCCCAACAGCTTCGGACTCGTCCAAATGACCCTCGTCGTCCTCTCGCCTGCCTGCATGCTCATTAGTCATGCTCGAGCCGGGCGACATTTGATTTGATCCCCCAGGCCGGGGGGGTAATCGGCCGACCCTTCCTGGCGACCTCAACTAGGTGATCCGTCTGCAGCTGGCTTGCAAGTGGACGTAGCCATCATAGACACACATGGACGCGGTCATGGTCATGGTCATGGTCATGGGCACGGAGACACGGACGAACGCAGGCATTGGCCAAGTGCGTGTCGCGTGAATGGAATGCTCTCGTCCTCTATTTCCCCAACGGCTCGCCGAAGGCTGCAACCGGAAAACGCAATCATCCTTAACCTCAAGCAGCCGTATGTTTCACCACAACCGATCGGTGCCGTACAATTTTCGGCCGGTGTTTTTGGTTTGACGAGCTTCGTACACGTTCGTACACGTCTGCACCTCGTCTGCCTGCATACTCCGCGTCTCCCATCACCCAAAGGGTTCCATCACAGATCCTAGACGTAACACACACTCTCGGGAAGGACTCTTGCGCACCCGTCCTGTTGTCTCGATGTCATCTCAAGGGGGGGGGGGGGCCTAGGCCGTCTAGAACGTCCCGTATGCCCGGCACATTATCGTGCCGGGTTCCATTTCCGGGTCCCGCTTCATAGTGGTAAGTGCCGTACTCTAAGCACTCTACTGCAGTTAGCGACGACATCCACTCGAAAACGCACTTGTCTCGAGTGTTCAGACGGTGCAGTATCGCCGTCTACCCAGTACTCTGTAGAGTGGCAATCCAGCCACTCCGGTCTGGCCCGATGCAACGGCGCCCCGCCGGCTGTGGCTCGTCGCCTCCGTATCAACTACCGACCCCGTGGTCCGGTCTCAGTTCAATTCTGCCATTGAGCGTACCTACCTAGAGAAGCGGGTACTCAATTCACTGATGCCCTCACACTCATCTAGCAATCACTGGTTGGTACAGAGTACCGACGTGGAAAATTGGGCAAGAAAATAACGCCCAAAATAACCCCAAAATCATACGATGCCCTTTCTCCTCTGCCAATTCCGGCCCTGCTGGCGTGACCCGCTCCCCTTGACGCCACCACAAGCCTTGCTGACTCATCCCCTGTAGCTGCCCATTTATTCCAGGGTCATCCCGAATCGTGCACAGCTGCGGTGACGTTGAGCGACTGAGCTGCCGAATACCAAGGAAGCAGATTTATGAGAAATTTGCCATCGAACTCGTACTCTTCTTCCTCCCTGAATAGGGTAACCCAAATTCATCACATATCCCTATGCCGCATATACAACCAAGCCTCCCATAGACGAAGAAGCAAGTAAGCAATACCGGATGCCCCCCAAATCACATGTGCCCACTCACTCACACATCACCACCCACCAGACATGGCAAAGGCCTCCTCCACTCGCACAATAGATGAAGGCCAAACGTCAGATGAACCACCTCCAGCCGGTCTCATGGCCACCTTCTCCCGCACAAAGAGCCGTACCAACACCATCCTCGAAAAGGTCTCATTTCGCGAACGCATTCACCACTTCACCTTTGCATGGTACACCCTCACGTGAGTATTGCCTCCCCCCGGCCCCGCCCCGTGCCGTGCCGGGCCGTTGGGACCCCGCTTCGGCTCGCCTCTTTCCGACTAACAAAGCCTCCCGCACCAGCATGTCAACAGGCGGCATCGCCCTGCTCCTCGGCCAAACCCCTCATCGCTTCCGTGGTCTCGACACCATCGGCCTCGTCGTCTTCCTCCTCGACGTCGTCCTCATCTTCCTCATCACCGCTGCCCTCTGCCTGCGTTTCTCCTTCTTCCGCAAGACCCCGGCCAAAGCCATCACCCACCCCTCCGAGGCCCTCTTCATCCCGACTTTCTTTCTCTCCATCGCCGCCGCCCTTTCCAACATCCAGCACTATGCCGTCCCGAAATGCGGGCCCTGGCTCGTCGTTACCATGAGGGTGTGTTTCTGGGTCTACCTCGTCGTCACCTTCTTCCTCTCCGTCGGCATGTATCATCTCCTCTTCACTGGCCGCAGGCGTCTGTCGCTCGATAGCATGACCCCGGCGTGGATTTTGCCCATCTTCCCCGTCATGCTATCCGGCACTCTCGCCGCCTTCATGGCCGCCACCCAGCCGCCAGACCAAGCCGCAGCCATGTTGGGCGCCGGTCTCGCTGCGCAGGGCCTGGGCTTCCTCATCTCGGCTTTCATGTACGCCACCTACCTCTCCCGCCTCATGACCATCGGTCTGCCGGTCCAACGCCCCGGCATGTTCATCGCCGTCGGCCCGCCAAGCTTCACCGCCGCGGCCTTGGTGTCGATGGGAGCTCAAGTGCCCCGCCTCATCACCTCGGCCGATTCCTTCATCTCCGACTCCCTCAGCTCGACCGCCTACCTCACCGGCATGGAGAACCCGGGCACGGTAGCCTTTGCCGTCCGCGCCATGGCCCTCTTCAGCGCCGTCTTTCTCTGGGGCTTGTCGTTCTGGTTCTTCTCCTCGGCCTGCCTATCCACACTGTTCGGCATGCCCGACCACTCGTTCCATCTCAGCTGGTGGAGTTTCGTCTTCCCCAACGTCGGCTTCACCATCGCCACGATCCGGATCGGCGAGGCTTTTGGGAGCGAGGGGCTGCTGTGGCTCGCGACCGTGTTGACGATTGTCCTGGTCGCTGTCTGGCTATTTGTCGGCTTCTGCTGCGCGCGGGCTGTCATTAGGAGGAAGCTTGTCTGGCCAGGCCGGGACGAGGACAGCGATTAGGGTCCTTTTTTCAATATTTGTTTTTTCAACCAGGCATTTCGCATCATTAGCCTGACACTTTGATACCACTAAGTAAGACACCAGAGAAGCATGTACCTCTGGTGTATTTGTAATTACCTTAGACATAGACTCAATACCCAAGCCTGTTCTCAGGCTTTAATCATGTGTAGAAAGGAATTGTAAAATGAGCTCAAGAGTGTTCTATGCTAAAATTTGGAAATCATGAGACAACACTATAAACCAGCATTTCGATCGCGTTTGGATCGCCACCAGCTTGTCCGTTTACGAACCCGAATCAACCTTACTCATCTTGCATCAAACAGAGTCTCCCTTCCCTTGGAATATCGATGGTTTTTATGCCTCATCTGAGTCAAAACACCAGACGTAGCAGATCATTGTGGTCACACTGGCCCTTGTCGAAGCCATCGGCCTCGGATCTCAATGACCAGGAATGGGTTGTCGATACTATCGACATTGGCTGACTTGTGGACGGCTGCGAAGTGGCCGAAATCAAAAGGCTTGGGGACCACTTGTTTGCTCTGGAACGGCACCTTTGGTCCGGTTGCTAGGCTCTCGTGAGTATCGGACACTACCTCGATCTGGCAACAACCTGACCGAGAGACAGCACAACATCCCCGACTCTGACCTCGGCGTTCGAGAGGCTTGTCATGACCAGATGGAGTTGGACAACCAAAGGCCAATGAGTGACGGCAATAGTATACGTATCATCAACTACACTAGAGTCAACCAGTTCAGCTGTCCATGCGATGTGATGAACGTCGTCTTGAAAGCTCCTAGCCAGGACGCCAGGAGCACACCATTAGTCTAGTTGATTATCAGCCACGCCCCGCTCAGGAAATCACGATCCGGCCCATCAACGTCGAGGGCACTTGCTAGTTTCTCAAGTGGTTGAGTTTCTTTCACCTCGAGCTCCGCGACCAGCCCCTCGACTGCTCATATGTCCTCAGGCTGGACACACTCGCCGACGAGCATGACCGCATGCTCCCAGTCTCATTCATCGTTGCATTTTGCATTAGACGACAGAGACCTGGCTGAAACTATGAGAACGATACTCAGAAGGAGCGTTCTATAGAAACCCCAGGTCCCTCTGAGCAAGAAACACACGCATTGCACATCAGCTTGCAAGTCTGGACCTTAACAACGCCTTCCGCTGGGGATTGCGGGTAATCGACATCCTTCGACCGCATGTCACCTCTGCTTTCACCTCAGACAAGTATCGTTACTACCTGTTACTCATCAGGTCCGTTCCAACGCCGCCTCAACGAATAAGGAGGCCTGCTGTGCGGTTTAGATTAGGTTCCGGTTATGGAAACGGAGCTGTGGCAATAGCTCCAGTTAGGGGACGACCTATTCACATATAGGTATACACGAATCTCATCGCTGTCTACGGTGGAACGAAGCAAACTGAACCTACAGGCCTAGGCTATCGACGACATCGGTGTTCGCCCACATGGTTTCCCCAAGCAAAACATGGCCGTATGTGTCAAATCTTGACACAGTCTGAGGAAGTCACGTTGTGCGGGTGCCATGGAAAGAGTCAATGATACAAGGTAAGCAAATTGAGCCTTTGATTCAAAAATGACTTTAATCAGGTTGAAAATGAAACAACGGATGGCTCTGTTTGACGGTTCATCTATCGAATGATGGCCTCGGAGTCAGGATCTCCTGCTAAGGCCCGCGCTTAGAAACGTCCTATCGACCTCATCACAAATTGTGCTGTATCTTCATGACAAACACCCCAACCTGGCATGCAACAATCAGTTGCCCCATCAGTTTACTGGCTCGGTCGGGAAAACCAACTGGGAGTCGCAAAAGCACCAGCCATCTGACGGCTGCCGTCCCGGTCCGCTTTGAAATGCAGAGGCGGCCCGCGTCATCTGACATTAAGCCTTGAGCCGTTTGAACAGACCATGAAATATCACAATCGCGATGTCTTGGCAAGAAGATGGCATGAACGTGACGGGAACGTCAACCGACCTCCGTGCCCTGACATCATCCTTCATGCCAAGGTCACATTGCTTGGACTGCACCTCATGCGCAAGGCTTTTGACTTTCTGTTCTGGACGCCCCTTGGGCATGCACAGGGTCCAGAGAAGGGCCCAAGAGTCAGCTTTCCATGCTATCCGAGATGATCACTAATTGACGTTGGCGGCGATCGCACACGGCACGAGTCTCGTCATCAGTAGGAGGTCCTTATCACGGGACTATTACTAATGACACTAAGAAGAAGAAAGAGAAGAATTTAAAAAAGTTTATTCGATATTGTATGATGGGCAGGGACCCATGCGCCGCAGCGGCAGGGCCCGGGTATCTCAAGCAGGCGGGAGAAACGACGCAAACAACACACCCTGGATCGCAGCATACATGACGGAAAAGGTCACAATCTTGTTTCCCAAGTCCCGGCGCTTGCCGTCGGCGCCGTCGTCCAGCAGGCACCCAGCAACCCACCAATACCACACGGCGTACCCGGACGCGATCCTCGTGATGATTTGCACATGATACGTCGTGATGGCTAAGACGGCGAGCAGGACCTGGATCGTCGCCATGGAGAAGACCAGCGGCGACGTCGCGCCATTCCGCGGCGGCGTCGCCTGCCTCTCCGCCGTCGGACTCCGCGCCAAACCCGAAGGCCTGCTCATGACATCCCACCCGGAAACGATTAGCAATCCTAGCACCGGGGCGGCGAGGATAAACAGAGGAACGTTTGATGGCGTCCAATAGCGGAACAAGCCCACTCCCCTGCGTGACTCAGAACATTAGTCAACCCGATTAGGACGTCAAAGATGAAAAGTAGGAAGAAAGAAAAAGAAAAAAGTTATTGTCCCACACCGACTAGATCCCACCTCAAATCTCCGCAAGTGCCGCTCGTCAAACACCCGACGGAGTCCGGTGAGCACCCAAAGCAGGTTTGTCAGGGCCGGGGAGGAAAAAGGCAAACTGACGAGGGGCAGAAAAAATTGACGCCGAGGGCGAGGAGGGGCGCGCGTGTGTGCGTGTGTACTTACCAGTAATGTTCCTGTACAAAGGAGTAGATGCTGGGCACGGTCCGGGCACACCATGCGCGCGGCTCGGATGCGCCGGAACAGTATCGCAGCCATGCCAGCGCCTGGGGCACGACGGACCCGGTTGCCACGAGGAGCCCGCCAGTGACGGGGCCAAACAGAGCCGCAAAGGTCTTGAGGTCCGTAGGGCTGGCAAGGAGCGGGGGCAGGATCATTAGACACTCGATGGCGAAGGGCAGGCCGTTCAGGAGCCCGTTGGAGCGAGAAGCCGTGGCGAGACCAAAGATGGCGCCGGCGAGGATTTGGCCTCCGGTCCACGAAAGAGAGCCCTTGGGAAGGGCCGAGATGGAGGCGAGAACGTAATAGCCGGCGAAGGAGAAGAATGCGCAGAGGCTCTCGGCGTAGGGTGCCGAGAGGAAGAGACCCGCCGGGGAGAGGATGTGAAGCAGGGCGGACAGGAAGGCCAATGGGCGACGGGAGAAGAGCTTTAGCGTCAGCTCGTGGAGCATGAGCACCGCAAAGAGATGGGCAGCGTGGGCAACGATGATGCCGAAGGCCGCTTCGAGAGCGCCGGTGCCATCACCCTCGGCGCCGAGCAGGCGCGCAGCCTTGACGAGGACCGACACGATCAAGGGTAGTCCGGCATTGAAGGCCCATTCCTGCTCGAAAAGGTAGCCGCGGCGGGCGGACTGGGTGAAGTACAGGGCGTCCCAGCGCGTCAGGCGGGTGACGATGGAGAGGTCCGACTCATTGCGCCGGAGCATCAGCGTCGTCGAGGTGTCGTAGGACGGGGCCACGGCGCTGCCCAGGGCGATGGCCAGCAGGAGGACCTTCCAGGCGACGAAAGCCGCCACGAGCGTCTGGCGTGGGTGGGAGGCATGGCGGGCGAGCATGGCTAGATGGGCAGGATGACGCCGGACGAGGATGCCTGCCGGAGAGGATGATGGGCGGGAGATGCCGCGGACCCGGGCAGCGATACAGAAAAGCGGGAGAGCGAATTGCCAAGCGGTCGGAGAGAGTGCGTTACGTGGGGGAGAAAAAAGGGTCCCACTGCAAGATGACAGACAAACAAACAGGGAAGAGGTAAAACAAAACGAAAGGTAGGGCAGACAGCAACAAAGTTTGAGTGCTGTGGTGTCGGTGGATGGAGGAATGGATGGATGGATTGCCCCACGAGATCCGGCTGGTTGCGTTGTTGTGAGGTTATCGGAGGTGACTCTTTGCGCCGTGCCCGGGACAAGGCGCCCGGCTCCACGGAAGGTGGAGGGGATACCACCTGGCCAATTGAAGTCTATGATGGGCCGGTGAGCCAAGGTGAGCTCGGTGAGCTGGCGTCAATCGGTGTGCGCTGCACGGAACAAGTGGGAGACCGGACCGGGGCCCTCTTTATCGCTTGCCCCCCTGCAATCTCCCTTTTCCCTCTTTTCTACAGAGTACAACGTACATAGTAGTTGCTCCTGCCCAGCCGGAGTTCGGGGCAGCTTCACTGCGAGCGGGCCCCCCGATCTGAAGTCGAATTGGGCGAGATGAGTTTTTTTTCCTCCGCTTTTTTCTCAGCCCTTTTTTTATTTCTTTTTTGAACTACTCCATTTCTTCTTCGAGAAGGCGATCCAAGGGTTCGTCCGAATCGGCGGGTCGATTGGCCTGTCATGCACCTGCCAATCCTACGAATGCAGAGTACCGTACGGATACTCGAGACTCGCCTAGCATCTCCAGAATCAAGAGTCAGAACACATGAGTGAGGACTGGGCCCAGCTCTCTCCCAGGATTCAGGATTGTCCATTAGCGGAGACAATCAGTGGATAAACCCCGTCAGGTGCCCCTCCGTTCCAGCCTTCTTTGCCCCCCCCTCCAGCCCAGACATCAAAGAGCTTCCCCTCCATGAAGTTCCCGGCAATCAAACCGTCCGTCCAGCACAGAAGGGCGGAACAGGGAGAGTGTGGCATGGCATGGCGAAGGCCCTGGCGTGTCCCACTGTACAGAGCTGGCTCCGTCCACTAACTCTCCGTCTCACTCCCCTGGCTTGTAGAATGGAGGGGCTCTGACAGGAGCTTCATCCCCTGAATTTGCCGCCCCTGGGTGCTTCCTCCCCCCTGAAACCCACGATGAGCATTCCATACTGGTGCGAAATGAGATGAGAACATGTCATTTTTAGAAGCTCATATTTCTTAGTCCTACACAGCCCGCTGTGCTCAGTGTGCTGGTCATTCCGACAGAAACACCAGGCAGCTTACCAAGACCTACCTACGCACATGCACGTGGGCCGCCAGGCCGGAGAGGCAAGGGATGGCGAGGCTCGACGCTGGACGCAGTGATGCGCCGGCTTATTCCACATTCGGTCGCGTTTGCTGACCGCCCATGTGAATCGCGAGCGATGCCATGCAGCCATCGATCCGTGAGGCAGGGAAATGACAGGGCAGACAGGCCACTTCCCGACAGGAGCACCACCCAACAGAAGACTTGGGGGCTAAGGATGCAAGTGAGCCACCACCACTTCCGCCAAAAATCACATCAGAGTCAACCGACCGACTAGTCAAGTCAGTCTTGGGCTCTCCACCAGTCAACCCGCGAGCCAACTCCCGGTAGATCCGCTGCAGCAGCGAGGGCGGGAGGGGGATGCGCGTGAGTGGAAAAGCGGGTTGGCGGCTGATCCAGATTTCCCATCAGGCTAGATCAGACCGACCTACCTACAGTAGGTGGTATCCAGGTCTCACTCACCTGGACGACGGGTAAAGCATGTGCAAATGCAAGCAAGCACACACGAGCGGGTTGGGGCGGCAGCGGCAGAAGCACCAGAGTGAGACCATGGTCCATTTCGTATCTCACGACGTCGAGTGGTGAAGTGAACGAGATGAGTCTTGACTCCCGAGCGAGCAAGTGCGGCCGGATGAGTTGGAACATCAGAACCAGAACAGGAAGACAGGGTCGGCCCCGGCCTTACGTTGGGGAGGGAATCGGTGTTGGAGCGGAAACCATATCGCCGCCGGCACCGTCGCTGCCGCCGCTCCGTCCTTCTACGCCTTTCATCGTGCGGCAGCAGCGAACTGAAGGTCAGTCCTTCTTTTCCCCAAAGGATCCACCTGGAACGGGCTTGTCCGCAATGCTCATTGCTGGAGGCTGCAAACTTGGGATATTGTGCATCTACATGTGCATCTACATGCATGTGCATCTACATCTACATCTGCTTCCGCATCATTGCCTTATGCGAGGCACGTCGCATCGGGCACTTCGCGACCGGAGCCTGGACCCCGAGAGGAAGAAGAGGAAGAAGGATCTGTTCCACAAAAGCTCACCCTAGTCGTTCCATCTCTTGCGATGCGTACATCGTACTCGTAACCGAGGCAGTCCAGTCCCTCCTCTCTTGTCCCCGACTGACAACACAGCTCCGTCTGACCTCTGCAACTTGCTTTTTGCCCTGAACGTCCTGGCTGAGACGGCCAAGAGACACGGCCAGTCTCTGGTTAAGCTTCGTACCCAAGACGTCCCAAGACGTCCCCCTTCGCCGGTACAATATGTACAAGGGTGTCACCGGACCTGCCTGACAGTCGACGTCCGTTTGGCTTCACGCACAGCCACCGGATTGGCCGCTGCAGCCGTCTGACCTTCACGCCTCTTACCTTATTTCTCTGCGTCGCAATCAGCGACCGCCTTGCTTTGCGATAAGGTATTCGCCGGCTTGGCGGGACCTCGCGAGCCTAATCGCGTTTGCTGCCGGGACTTGTACATCGTAGCCTTTGGCTCGAGGTGAACTCTCGGTGACGGCATCGATGATCGCGACGTCATGGCTGCTGGTGCTTTCGACTGCCGACGTTTGCGGAACCCGGCTGACAACGAACGACAAGGCTGCGGCGTCCGCGACCTCGGAGGAGGCGGCGAGGGAGCAATCGGCAGGCTGGGGCAACTCTCATCCACGAGCAGCACGCCACTCGATACTGTGGCCTGTGTCTTGTGCCAACATGGCTTCGCTGATGTGCCCGATATCTCGCGCCGATTGGGGTGGGCGGCTTGCTGAAGCTCGGACAAAGCAGCTCGTCTCGACATTGGTCCTTGAGCAAGACACAGTACGTGCCTTGCAGACCTCACCGCCGTTGCACGTCTGAAATTGTCTCGGATTACGGTCCTGCTATTTGTCCATCGCAACGCAAGTGTCGATTCCGCATCGCATCGCATCGCCTTGCAGCGAACAGATCAGCCTGGACGACGTTGAACCATCCCCCCCACCCCCCAAAATCGTCTTGCCCCCTCGTCCCCATCTTTCAAATGACCGACCGATAGGAATATTGGTTATATGACAAGACACGAAGAACCAGGCGGCCTTTGACGAGCTTTCTTTGTGCCCCAACTGGCGATGGCGATGACCAAACCCTCTGTCCGGGGACACTAACACAGCATGCCGCTCAACACGTCACGACGGCGTGCCCGCTGGACTGGGCTGGACGTCCAGCATTGTATGCATGTCCAACCCGGCTGGGGGGTGCTCATGAGGCCCAAAGCCGGCAAGGACACGATTGGGCATCGCGAATGGTTCCCTATCTGGGGCGATGGCGTTACTTTGTATGTGCCGACCTTTCATTCTGGCTGAGAGATTGGGCGAAACAAGCGCTCGAAACGAAACAACCAGACTTCCACATGTCACCGACTGGCCCTGTTTCCGGGCGTCGACAAGCCCAACTGCGACGTGTCGCAGCCAAGGCAGCTCCGGCGTCCTCCCAGAGATTGCCAGCCGCATTAGGTGCGGACGCCCTGGAATCACTAGACGGTCTGGTCTGATCTAGCACTTCCGTCGGCTCGAGACGTACGTCTCACGCGGAGGACTGCGATGGGGAAAGGGAGGGGGAGTGAGGAGGCCAGCGAGTCTTCGGCTGCGATGGCGCCCGTCTCCCGCCTCACCACTTCTTTTTATTTCTCACCACCGCCCACCCACCGATGCGTTTACCACTGCCAGCAGAGCCGTGTTGGCGGCGCTACCACGGCCATGTCAGAGTTGGTGTCACCCAAAGCCCCGAGTCAATCTTCGGTAAGCCACCAGGCCAGCGTTGCCAGCAAAGTTGCAACCTGCCAGCCTGCCAAGACAACAAAGGGCTATGTATGCTCACCAATGAGCGGGAGTGTTGGCATCAGCACTGTGTGGCAGAGCAGAGTGGAGGTGCAGAGGCTTGAGAGAGAGGAAAGGATCGCAAGGGTTTACGGCTTGCGCATCTTGGGACGCCCAGCCCACTGGCACTCCATCCCCTTTTTTTTTCTTGGAGGGGAGAGAAGATGAACCCCCGTACCCTGCCGAGAAGAGCTTGCAAGGGATCCCCCGAGCTACCCGCCCGCCCAATCCGAGCGCGATATTGTGGCACACCCACAAACCACCACGCGAGCTGCGAGTGCCCATTGGCATTGTGCCCGATCGGGGGTGGCGGCAATGTCGAGTTTTTTGGTGGGAAAGGTCTCCAGTGATTCGGATCGCCAGTCTGGGCATCTATCTTGACACCAGTCAATGTTGCACGTCGACCCTGGGATTTGAAAGCGGCCCGAGGTACTGTTAACAGCAGCATGTGTGAGAGGGTTTCGAGATGTCTGCGAAGATGGACAATTGGGAAATGGACGACGAGAGACAGTCAGTTCGGAGAGCAAATCATTGGAGATCGACCCCGATTGCCCATCGTCATCGGCGTACAGCAAGGCCTGTCCCTGACGGACTGCCAGCACACAGTCCATTTGGCTGGACTCGGGATATCCCATCCCGTGGCGGGAGGGAGACGTGCAGCTGGAACTGAAATACATGTCTGTACACACACTGACACGGATACAAATACAGATACTCTGTATCTGTACACAATGTGCGGGAGAGAGTACAGTACATCGTACTCACCGTGTAACTGAATATAGCAGCGTGTTCCCCGGGCCTTCCCAGCTTCCGGGACGAAGGACAGGACGATAAACCAAACAGGCTTTCCGGGCACCTCCCTTTCGGTAGCCGTGTTTTACTGAGGCAACAGAATTTGGGATTGATGATCATTTGGAGGGTGGGAGGGAGAGAAGACAGCGACGATGGCGACGGGCGGGCGAAAGGCCGTCGACGGTGGTGTCAATCAAATGCAACACAGACACGCACATTTGACATCCGTCTGTCATTGCGTCTGGGGATTCTACACTGCAGCTCCCGTCTGCACAGCGGATCCCCCCCTCCCTTCCTCTTTCTCATCTTGCGTAGGGCAACGCAAGTTGCGTTAAGCAGAGCAACGCAGCGCAGCACAGCTCACGAGACAGAGGCGGACGCACGGACGGCGGCGCTGATACAGAAGGGCGAAGCGTGGGCCTGCCTGGAGCAATGGACAGAGCATTGATCTGATGTTGCCCCTCACTCACCCTTGCGGACAACCTACCCAGAGAAGGTGACGAAGACGAGAGAAGCTGTGGAACAGAGCCCACTCGAACGGTACTTGGAGGAGCGTCGGCGCAGGCGGTGCAAGGAAAGGCAGTCCGTCCGATCTAGGGTCTCGCAGTTCGCCGACGAGCCGATGGAGAGATGGAAGTGGAGGGGCTACAGCGGTGCCTTGTCGTCGGTGTGGAAAAGAGGAACAAGCTGGCACAATACTTGCATTGTGTGTATGTGTTATGTTATCGTGCGTGGGCTTGCCAGTGTCACAAAATAGTACAAGACATTCCACAGGCGAGGCAGCTGGCCGCCAGGACGGGCCGGTCCAGACGAAAGACGAACAGTTCCGAGGAATTCAAAACGGTCGGGGCTGAACTTGAGGGACCACGACGACGATGAAGGACTTCCCACTATGTAGGTAGCATCTAGACTAGGCAGCTCGGTAGCGTGGAGAATGTAGCTAAATTAAGGTGCTTTAGTGCATTTTGCAAAGGGAGTATGAGTGAGAGAGAGAGAGAGAGAAACAAGCCACCGGGCGAGTTCGAACTACAGCCACACGGGCTGGGTTTGGCCACCTCAGTGCGCCGGGGAACCAGTAGTGAGAATGTAAAGGGGATTTGTGACGGAGAGTCCATGATCGTGGTCGATGATGATTTCACTCTGCGTCTCCACCGGCGGGCGGCTCTTTGATGAAGAGAAGCGTCACGAGTCAACGCAGTCTCCATGTGCATCTCCACGATGGTCTACAAGTACGGATACGGACACAGGCTGCCAGACAGCGAGCAGCCTTTGCCCGGGTTTTCTGGGGCTTGCATCCACGGCATCGGCGTCGGGAGCTTCCAGGCTTCCACGATGGGTTCCCCTGGATTTCCGCTTCGGGTACGTACCGGTCATCTGCGATACATGTAATGATCCATCGCCCACCCACTTAATTCATCATTCATCAATCATCTACCTGCGCAAGTACTACGGGCATTAGGTGTCTATCTGCTGCGCATTATTTGTACCTACCTACCTACCTACCTGCTTATACTCCCTGTACGGACAAACATCAGACGCTGCATCACAAATACTTATACTTGGTGCAGGAGCAGACCGGGAGTGCCCCCCAAAGCGAGCAACAACGACCGCACCGCTCTTTCAATTTCCTGCCCTTGCTCCTTCGCATTTTGCCCTGGAGGGGTCATCGTCAATTCCCCTCCCCCCTCTCTCCTCCCTCTCCAAAGGGTACGTACTCGATACCTTTCTCCGCTGCCTTTCGCCCGCCAAATAAGACGTACCTCCTTCCCACCTCCTCCCCAACCTCTCTTCCTCCTCTCTCGCATCTTTCACTCTGCATCCTCACCTTCTCTCCTCCTCCTCCTCTTCTTCTCCTCCTTCCGGCAGACCGGTTCGCCTTGATTCCGCCCCCCAGAGCTAGCCCTCTTTTTCTGATTTTTTTTTCTTTCTTGCTCCTCCTCTTCTTTGCATTCTAACTCAACCCTCGCACCTGGTAGTGTAAGGTACCCCTTACCCGCCTGTACAGAGAACAGCGAGCGTACTGTGTACGTATCAGACGGCGACCATTGCACCCGAGAAAGTCCAGGTTCCCGCTGCTTCGGCCACTGCAACCACCGCCACAGAGTCAACCTTGAAAACAGGGATTCCCTCTCTCTGTCTCCCACGCACACGCACACGCGCACACGCACACGCACCACACCACACAGTGCACTGCGAGAGTGAAAAGGACTGATATCATTCCTTTCCGGCTCCGTCCCTCCTCAGCTCAGCTATCCGTACTCCGGCACAAACAAACGGTGTACCCCCTAGGCCCACCCCACCACCATCACCGCCTTTACCCCCAAGCTAACACCACGATACCCTTCACCACTCTTGACCTGACCTGTCCGCCCTTGGCCCTTGGCCTTGACATTTGACTTTCTATCAACTTACACTACATCTATCTATCTGGACCCTGGTGGCCGTCTTTTCCACCACTTCAGTTCCATTTCCTCCTCGACCTCCAGTCTCTCGCCATACCACGATACTTCATTCAACCCAACGCCCAGCTACCCACATCGCATACCACCAGCCCACGACGTCTCACGGCAACCAACGACGAACGACTTGCACTACTCATCGCTACCGGATTCTCGTCTTTCCCCCCTTCAGATCGTTCTGCGTGCCGTTCCAACATTGTCCAACTCTTGTGTGTGCGGTGGAGAAGCCCCTTCAGACCCCGACGGCCGACTTGATCGACCCAGCTCAACCACAACACAGGGTAAGCCAGTCTCACACTTTCCTTTCGCTCTCCCGCGCGTGTCCGCTGTCGCACGCCCAATCCCGTCAAGCCCGACTGCTTTTCTGGGACCACTGGCTGCTTTCAAGTCACGCCCCTCAAGCCATATTTCAAGCCATCCGCGCCTTTCCATCTCCCAGCCTATCTGGGCTGAGCCTCAACGGACAAGAGTCTCTAGGCTGACACTAGATGATTTACATGTAGGGCGCGCTCATTTCCCTGCTCACTCCCACACTCCCTGAGGTTGACGCTCCCCCCTTTTCTACCCACCTGGTCCCGTTCTTTGTTCGTTGGTCCGCCTCATCCCAACGCCTCTACCGCAACCGTTCAGAAGTGTCGTCGTGTCGACCATCATTCTTTTGTCGGTCACCGTAGCGATCGATCCCCCGTCAGGCACACTTACGATCCAGGTGTGACGTGACGCCCTGTGTTTTATTGACTCAACGTGAGAAAACGGACCTCTCAAACTCCGAGTTGCGCTGCAACGGTCACCGGGCACCATTCACAACCCCTCATTCTCCTGATCAGCTGCAAGTGGAAGGAAACCCGAGAGCTCGACCGATCAACTTTTGCACCTCTGGCGTATACGCAGGTTTCAACCACGCCCTACTTCTACCAGTGACACTGTGTTTCGTCTCGAGAGAAACACAGAAAACGAACACAAAAATTGCCGCACATCGACCTTGTTTGGCTGAACAAGACCGTTCCGACTCAACTGCGCCTATGCCTTCACCACCACAGTCTATACCACTCAGATAATCATCATGTTTCTCCACTCGGGCGCCAGCTTGCATGGCCACGAGTATTCCAATAAGCCCTCCGCCAATGGTCCCCAGCCTGCGCGCAGACGGATCCTTCTCCGTTCCTCATTAGGTGCATCACCCCTCCCGCGAGCATCCTTTTCTGCCGACGACACCGAATCCGCCACCCAAATCATCAACCGCCGTCTGTCATTACAGGGACCCTCGCCCTCCCCCCGGCCGAGTGTGCGCAGGAACCGGCCCGTTTCTGACCTTCTGCCACGGAAGGACCTTGTCGTGCGATTCGAGGAAGAGCCCACGGTCGTGGTCGAGGATTCGCACGGTCTGGATGGTGTCAGCGAGGACGAGGGCAGCCTGGTGTCGGAGGTGAGCGACACGAGCACCGTTATCAGGTCCAAGAGGTCGAGGAGGGCCGCAAGGCAATGCACAAATTATCTCCTGGCCTACCCGCCGCCAAAGCTACGCACAAAACAACGCCGATTCGTTCAGATCCGTCCGCGGCTGCTGCTCCAGCTGCAACAACTATCTAGCGACAAGCGACCCATGCCGGCCATTGACGTCCTCCCATCGAGCATAATTGCTGGCACTGTTATCCTGCCCCGGCTGGCACGCCGATTCCCCAAGATGTTCAGGGTCAAGGGGCAGCTGGGCATGAACGGTCTCATCTTGGCCAAAAGCGAGGACTACGACACGCCCGCCGACGACTCGGACGGCGACGAGAAGGATTTGGACAAGAGAGATCTGGTGGCTGTTATCTCGCCCGTGGCGCGCAGAGAAGGCGAGAGGAGGGACTCATCAGACCAGACGGAAATTGTTCTCGCCGATGGCTCAGTGTGGACGGCCACTCAGACGAGCAACGGATCGTACGACTTTGTGCACGTCGACGACGTGGGTCAGGCGACGACGGCGCGATGGGTTAGACGGAACGCTAGGCCGCTATCCACCGCTACCTGCACGGCCGTCTCGACACCCGCGCCAGCCTCGGAATACAAGTTCACCTTCAGCATTCTCGACCCCGAGCTTCGGCGACATCCCGTCATGGCAACTTTGACGCCGACGAACCTCGAGATCCTCGACAACTACACAACGGTGTCACAATCGTCTGGTCGCTACCCTCCAACGAGACCCTTCAGCACAGACCACAGTGGCAGCCACGAACCTTCATCCCCTCCATCGCCAGCCCTGGCAACGACGAAACGCGAAACCCACCCTGTCGACGAAACCACGCGAATCCTCATCGCCGTAACTTCGGTCTGGGTGTCACTTCGTCATGGCCAAGGCTGGGCCTCTACCCCGTCGCCGCCGGCTTCTGCCAGCTCCCGTCCCGTGCACTCGCGCACCGTAAGTGGTAACAGCTTGTGCCAGACCCGAGCCTCAACCTTTCCGGTGACGTCAACAGAAATGAGCCAGATCACCTCACCGCCTCTAGCGCAGCAGCAGCAGGTTATGGCCCAGCTGGCGCCAGTGATACCCAAAAGGACATTTTCATCTGGCGCGGCCTTCATGCACCGGCGACAGACCAAACTCGAAGGCGAGGCCGTCACGACCGACCACGCCGCCTATTCGGACGATATGGGCAGACTAGAGAAGGTACTCGAGCCCGTGCCCATTAAGAGGACTTTGTCAAGGAGAATCCGCGACTGGGGTCACCGCTTGACATCGCGGAAGACAGCAGCTGCTTGAGAAACAGAACTGGCAGAAGACAGGGAATACGGAAACAGTACATAGGAAACCGCGCGCATAGACGCAAAAACAGGACCCAAAGTGGGCAGACCCCCAGCACACCATTTGTAGCTGTATTATTATCCCCAAGCATAGGTATACCCAGATATTCAATTTTTCAAAACTATTTGAAGTACCTTGTTCACTGTGATGTGATTTATGACTAAATGTGAACTGCGACCAAATGTGTGTGACACATCGACCTACGACTGCATTTTGAGGAGCGTCGTTACGAGACACCTAGACGTTGGCGCCAATGCAGCGATCGACACTTTTAATCACAGTGAGCTGCGTTTGCAGTTCACCATGACTGCGACATGTGAGTGAGGCTGAGTGGAGAAAGGGGCTTCCGAAGATGGCAAGTCAAACGGAAACGTTCGCCCGGGCCGGATGCAGCGGTGCCGAGGAAACTGGGGCCCATCCGGGATGGAGGGGAGGAGAGCGAGGGGAAGGAATCTGAGCTCAGAGATCACAGCGTGATGTAATCCTAGCGGGCGATCTTGATGGGCGATGCGCTTACTGTATGCCCGGCATGATCGGCGGAGGGACCCGCTCCGGACTTGGACCGTGTGGGGCAATGTTGCTCACAGTGTCAGAACACGGACGGGTCCAGGGATCCGGGACCCGGATGGATGCGTCCATCTGTCGAATTTTGGTAGACAGGCAAGATTTTATGCTCAAGAGGTGTACAAGAGGTGACAGCAAGTCACTCAGCGTTAATCCAAGTCATTTATTTGACGATGTTGTCGCTTGCTTAACCTTCAATCACGTGGGAGCGTTGCTAGGGTTGGGAAACGCAGGAATTGTTGTTGCGTGAGACCTGGCAGTCCGTTTGGAGATGTTTCAACTACATTTGTCCTGTTGAAAGATTCAGTACACGTGAAGGAAGCTCTGATTCCCACTTGACAAGGTCCATTTCCTGTTGTAGCCTCGTTTTATGTGTGTTGTAAAGCGTGTAGGAAAGAAACGTGAGTCGGTTGTCTTATGGAAGACGTGACCAACGACGTTTTCCTATGCTGTAGTGAATCAGTCAACGTGTTCTCGTCGTCTTGGGTGTAAAAAACGTGAGAACAAGTCTTGGAATTCGCTCAGGGTATTTAAACGTTGCTACTTGAAAGTCTAACATAGAGCTTCGAACGGAATCCCGGCAAGCAAAATCGACGCCGCCGCTCTCGCTTCAACATTGAATAAAGATCTGACAGAAATCAGAGAAATTGATCTGAGCAGCGATACTAAAAGAATGGGCGAGTGGAAGTTCGGATGTATCACAATCATTCTCCCTGGACGCCGGTCCCGGCGCCACAGCGGCCAGAGGGTCGATGCCGTAGAGGCGAGAAGGGTTCCCCTTCCCGAAATGCACGCTTACCCGAGAGCGCGGGCACGACATGTGCAATTAGAACCCACTCAATACGCAACGAATGGGCAATACCAACCGATTGATCGGACACCGGAGGGATATGGGGATGGTGGCGTCCACCAACACGCCGGTCAGTTTGAGCGGTACGAGGGCTCCGTCAGATCTTACCAACAACTCCCAGAGGTGAACGGTGGCCGGTCCTTGGAAACCAGGTTTGTTGACCCTTCCAAGAGTATCACGATTGGCTACACAAGGAGGCGGCAGTTTGGGGTATAATAGTCTGCCAAGTCTTCACAAGTTGTAACATCTACTACATTTGTGAGAGGTTGGCACTATGAATAACGCGAAATGGGTGATCAAAGTCTTACAATTCGAAAATCTATTGCTACCCGGTGGCTCTCGATTATAGGGATAGGTGCCTATTTTGTACCAAAATAGTTCATCAACGTGTTTGCCTGGGCGGGCTTCTGAGCCTTTTTTGGTGACTCCCTCTCGACCTTCTTACCGACCTCCAGCACGGCCATGAGCTCCTCAAACTCGGCTTTGGGCACGATGCCCCCACTCGCCTCCTTGTGACCCCTCGCGAACGAGCTTCCCAGCCGCTCTCGCAGCGTCGAGTCCTCCGCGCGACTGGCGACGTCCCGCAGCACCTCGATGATGTTCACCGGCGGGTCTCTCGCTCTGGCGCACCGGGGCACGCGGCATGAGAAGTTGACCAGGTCGGGCAGGTATCCCTCATTCGCGACCAGGACAACCTCGAGCTTGGAAGAGGAGAGGTGGCCGGCCCAGCGTGTGGCGATGACGGGGTGGACCTGGGCCTCGGAGTTGATGCGGAAGACGGCGACACGGCCGTCGGCGGAGAACTTGGGGGGCGTGTGGGTGCAGCGCTCCACCTCGGCGTTGACTTCTGCCCTTGCTGCAAGGAGAGAGTGGTTGGCGAGGAGATCCCTTGGAGATTTCGAGGCGCGGAGAGCTTCCCATGCGGCGGGGACGTTGTAAGACGCTGTCCTCCGCGGGGCGTTGATCAACGACACGGCGTCGTTTATGGCCTTTTTGGTGTACGTTTTGAATGTGGTCTTCATGTCAGGGAAGGGGGGTTCCCATTTCAGGGTGTTGCCCAGGTCACCGTGGGTTCCCATGACGCAGAGCCAGTCGCACGCATCTCTGACTCCGTCGTGGAGTTCTCGGCAGATGAGGTAGGTTAGCAGCGAGCTCGTCGCCACAGGGGGCGAATCGCATGCTGTGACATGCAACGCGTCCTTGGGATGGTCATTCTCGAGGGCGTGATGATGGTCGATGACGATGCCCCGATGGGGCCCGTCGATGAGAGGCGGAGAAGCGCGGGACCCCTGGTCCAAGACGAAGATGTAAGCCGGGCCATGGGCGGCCATTTCCGCGCGGCAAGATTCGTCGTGGATGTTTTTGCCTTTTGGTGGGAGGTAGACAGTAACCAGCGATGGGTCGAGGCCGAGGAGGACGAGGGTGCGTTCGAGGATCGCGCCGGAGGTGAGGCCATCGGCGTCCTTGTCTGGCACGAGGAGAGTGGGTTTGCTGGCAGAGACGCTGGGGAGATTTAGAACAAAAAGGCTGAGTTGTAGCACAGTTCGAGCTCATGATAGGTGGCACATATCAAACGAGGCCCTTTTGAGGATGCTGCCTGGAGGAATATGCAATACGGCGTACCATTCGCGGATAAAGGCTCTTGCTGCCTCCATCTTTTCATCCGGCGCAGGCCACACTATGGCACCACCTTCATCTCTCACCGACGGCGTCAGGTGATATTCGGGGACGGAAGGTTTAGGCTTCTTCGTGAGTTTTCCCCCATTCGAGAGGTTCGCGGTGGTAACGGTCCGTTTCATGACGACAAAGAAGCTTGGGGTATGATGGATAGTAGGGCGTGTGGCCACAGGTCTGCCGCAGGATGATGATATGGAATTGATCAAACGGAATCTCGCCTTGGACGCTGCTTTCCATACCGGTAAACTCATGAGCATCGGAAACTCTGAGGCTCTCAAGCCTCAGCATTTGGCCTCACTGTGAGCTTGAGAAGGAAAGCCCCCTTGTTATGTGGTGCGATGCAAATGTCGTCATAGAAAAAACGACTGTGGCTGGAGCTTCGCTTGGTCGTTACCCAGTGTGCCCCGTCCACCAGAACTAATCTTCGCACGGTCTAACATCGCGCCCAAGCTAACTTGGCCTCTCTGGTTGTTATCTCGTGGTTGATTGATCGCCACATTTCCGAAAAAAAAGTTCATGAAGATATCCCCTCATTGAATCTATCAACTAGGGATCACAGCTATTTGTTTGATAAGTATAAATGGGTATTTCATACTTAGCATAGCATGATTGAACATGAACCTACAGCCGTCGCAGACCAGCCAGAGACTTGAAATGATCAACAAACGCTGTCAAAAGGCGATAGGCAAACAGAGGTTGGTATTAAATAATAAAGAGATGCTCATTTCCTGCGTGTGATTCTTGCTCATACGATATTTACACGGTCTCTTGGTCCAGACACCTGACGCAGTGCAGTATCGCATGAGCATGAGCATTTGGAAGCTCCGTTAGAATCTGGTTATGGACTCAGGGAAAGATGAGTATTGAAGCCAACAGGAAAATATATAGGTAGCAGTCAGGCACGAGTTGTTGAGGGGAAAAAAACGAAGTAGGATACGGGCAGCACAACTTTAAATGAACGTTCGCCAGTGTGAAGGTATCCTTCCATACTTTATTTTTCGGACTCGACAGGCGGCATCGCTTTTTGTTCTAAGAATTGGCTGCTTGCATTTACAAGTATTTGGATTGTTTACTCTAATGTCTAGTATGGAGGTGACATAGTTACAAGGTCTCTTATAGTCAAAACCAGAGAGAAAACCTCAGCGAGTATGATACACGGCGACATACTCCGCCTCGTATGTGCCTCCAGAAAGAGTGGTGCTGAGAGGGGTCTTCTTGCCGTACACTGCATCCGGAAACGCACCACCGATAGCCAGGTTGAGCAAGACAATATGGGGCTTTTGGACGGCCTGCGTCCACGTGGCAGCCGGTAGCTGTGACTGGAGAACCTGGTGATACTGGACATTATCGACGTACCAGCGAATCGCCTCCACGGCCTTCGTCCTATCAATTTCGACAGTGTAGGTGTGAAAATTACCGACACAAGGCTTGTTAGGGCAGCCTCGGTTAGCACCGAGGCCAGAGGGTTCGTTGCATTCCCCTCCCGGCTGTGTGCCGCAGTGCAAGACGGCCCAGGTTCGGTCAAGGTTGTTAACATTCTCCATAATGTCGATCTCCCCGACGGCTGGCCAGTTCCTAGGAATTAGAAGTTAGCTCAAAGCTAGGAGCTACTAGCCTCAAACAAGACCTACCAGTAATTGCCACGGTACGCAGAGCCAAGAGTCCAGAACGCCGGCCAGTAGCCAATTCCTGCGTAGCCTCCTAGGCTGGGGATCTTCAAGCTAGCTTGGACCCGCAGGATTCCTCCCCGACGGGCCATGAAATCGGCCTGGCGAGACTCGATGCGCCCAGAAGTCCATGATCCTGTGGCGGTGTCCTTGATGGCGGTGATTTGAAGATTTCCAGCCCCGTTGACCCGGACATTGTTAGAGTTGTTGGTGTATGTCTGGACTTCCCAAGTGCCCCAGTTTGGTGGACCACCCGGGTAGCTTGTTCCGGTGTCGATAATCCATTTGTTCGGGTCGGGTGATGTGTTGCTTTTCCCTGTGAAGTCGTCTTGAAAAAGCACACCATATCCCTTGATTTGCGGAACCTGTGCTTGAACTACCGGAAGAGACAGCAGCAATATTGCTGCTAATGTGAGTGGTCCCATTGCAGTCAAACGATGTGTGAGGGATCTCGACCGCATGATCCGATACGTGATATGACAAAACTTGTGCGATGGTGGTATGCGACGCGGAGTAAAACTAAAGCCGGCAACGAAAGTCAACTGCCGGATGCTACGGGATGAGCAAGCAAGAAGAACAAGGAAGATGGAAACTTTGATTGAAGATCTAAAGGGAGGCAAGGAATTTCAACACCTCTTATAAAACGAGCGGCGAACCAGAGATTTGGCGTCGCACTCACACGAGGGCTTTCAGCTGCTCTCGCGGAACCTATTCGAATTGCTGCGTTCCTTTTGGAAATTACTTCAGAGAAGGGCCCAGATGCACTACCAAGCGAGTCCAGCCTTTCTCCCGCGGCCTCGGATACTCAGTTAGAAGCGTTTTTCACCCTGTCGCCGAACCACACCAACATGGTTTGCGAAGTATGTGAAAGAAATGAGACAAGACTGACCATACGCAATGCGGAAGCTCCGAGACATCCCACAGCGGCGCGAGACCGTGCCAGAGATGACTAGCACAGATGCAGGCCATCGCCACTGACTAGGGCGAGTCGTCAGCCCTGGAAGCACCGGATGTTTCTTCCATGGTGAAACGTTCACACCATCTAGAAACCTCCACTCACAAGTTTTGGGGGATCAAAAGCTAGGCGTTATCCAATGCCAAGGAATGAGCTTGCGCGTATAAGCCCAGTTCGGCCTTCTATCCATGCGAGAATGTCTTCTCAGGAGGCCAAGGATCTAGCGCAAATGAATGAGTGGCTACAAGCTGCAAGCATCATTCTGAGGAATCGCCAGCCCAGTTTTAATGTATGAATTTCCTGGCAGTCGCGGTATGGAATAATAAGACCCCCTTCACCCATTTGATATTTGAGCAACCGAGACAGCTCCTTGAAGCGCGCGCTCCTGTAACAATTCTGTTTTTGAGAAGTTCAGACCTCTGCGCTCTGTCAGAGAAACATACCAAGCCGCGGCTATGAGTTGCGTTCCCAGCGATAGCATGATACATCTCCCCAGTTCGTAATAGCTTGTCTCTTCTGGCAACTTTCCGAGCCCACAATACAATGCCATTATTCACAGGAAGCTTTATCAACAGTCCAGACTTCATTGCCGACTTCTATGTCCGGCTAGCAGCAGCAGAATGTGTACGTAATTATCCTAGGACCGGTTGTCTGGTCCGACACAGCTTGTAATAATGAGCATGGTCTGATGCTACCTCTAAGTACTCTCGAACCTAGAGCCTTTGTCCGGCCGAGAAACAACATTGAAGAGACTGGAATAGGCATTCCAGGAGTGTTTGTTTCCCGAAGAGAAAATATGTATATTTATGCTCAAGGGAGGTCTCCAACAAAAAATCATCTTGTGTCCAAATCACAAGCTCCTATCTTAATGTGTACATGTGCTCAGAAGATTTCCAGAGACGAAAAATAGAAAGCTCTTCGTCCGTTCTTGCGTAATCATCTGGAACTGTTATCATAGAAAGAAAAAAGCGCCCCATGCCCTCAGTTGCAAGCAAGGAGTTGTAGATGATGCCGATAGGCGAAAGAGAGATGAGGACAGAATCCTCACTAGACGTGAATAGCTTCTTCACCAATCGCATTATCCGTAGCCCTTCAATCGATGGCTGCCAACGGTGCTTAATGTCTTCTGGCATGTACAGGGGCTGATCTGGCCCCCTAAGTATAGCCTGGTTTATGATGGTCGGAAGAGCTTCGGGAAATCGATTCCCAGTCTGCAGGAAATCTTGAAGATTCATAAGTTGGACCAGTGCAGAGTTATAAATGAGCATCTCGGCGGCCTGCTGAGCTGTGTTGAGTAACAATGGTCGTGACAATAGCATTTGAACCCAAGGGCTGCAAATCAGGTTTTCTTCCAGCGGCGTGAATACCTCCGTGGCGGCGTACCGGTTGTTACTTTCCCATGCTCTTCTCCAGTCATACAGCTTCGATAGCATTTCGTGAATTGCGGCAGCAGATGCAGTTTTTTGTTCCGTGGAAAGTGTTTTGGTCGAAGATGCGACGGAAAAGGTCAGCCCGGGAATATCGACACAAATGTCCATCAAAAGATCGTGTGAGGTTTTCGGATGGTGCAACCATGGTAAGATTTTCCAGCGCTCTTGAGCGAAGAAAGTTCCTTCATCTTTATTGAAGCATTTACAAGCCTAAACCAAGTTTTGTTGGCCGTTAGCAGCAGTAATTGCACCAAAAACCCAAAGACTCCCTCCCAGTTGGATTGGCAGTAGAATCTTACATGTAGGGCCCTCATGTGACGCAGGTTTGTCAGCATGGGCTCATGTTGAAAGCACTCTGGCCCGCACCAGTCAACAATTCTTGCCATCCCATAGTAGTGCGGAATATTGACTTCCTGGTCGACAGCAAACTGTATGAAGTCAGCGTCGTGTTCAAAAAGAAGAAGAAGAGAAAATGAAAAAGAAAAGATCACATGAGACCGCATCCGCGTGGAGAACCCTTCACTTGCACGGGATGACTCACTTGGTAAAGACTCAGTATTGTGATTGTAACAGCCCAATGGGCCAAGTCAATCTTTGACTTGGTCAGCAATGCTGACTGCAAGGCACGTATCACCCGCCCGTTCAGCTCGTAGCCCTCAGCAAGCATCGTGGGCTCATTGACCCTAGCACCCATAAAACCAAGCGCTGTCGCCAGGCTTCCGGTGTAGTCGGCTTTCACGACATCAGACTGCGTTGCCCCGTCCAAGGAAACACGGAGGACAGGCTTCCAAAAGGGTCCCCATCTGTAATTCGACAATAGGTGCGAGAATGCGATTTGTTCGCGAAAAGCAGTCAACGTCAACTCTTGAACCATAATCGACGGTTGAAGTGCCGTTTTAGTCGTATTGGAAATCCGACTTAGTTGCTGAGCTCCGCTTGGATCGACAGTTGCGGTAAAATGCTGCATCCGCAATGGGAGTTCGTACCCCCCACACTGGTGGCCAGATCTGAGGCACTTTTCGCAGGCAGGGCGAAGCCTGTCTAATGAACACAAACCACGGATGAGGGCTTAGTTAGACTGCCTTCAGAATACCCCGGATTTTGCCTGGGAAATTCAACGGACTCACCACATTTCACCCGCCTCCGTCGGCAAGTTCGGCAATAGCCACTGGTGGGGGGGCGGCCCATCTTCTATGGTTTGGCTAGACGTCGTAGCAAAATTCAAATTTTCGATGCAAAGATTGTTGGGTGGGGATTAAGTGTTCGAGCAAGGGGTGCGGTGGTTTGCCTTGGATGTCTCCAGTTAAATAATTCTCTCAATTAGCTCTCGAATTAGAAGGACCATTTTGGGAAACGAACCACGTCAGAATCTTGTAATCCAAACAACTACCAACTGGTCTGACTCGATAATACCTGAGGCGCCAGCAACTGTTGATGAAATGAGAAAGAGACGGTAGTCGGTGGAAGGATCGGAAATGAAGTAAATAGTTCTGCGTGACCGATCGAGGGTATCATTCGCCTGAGTGGCTGATTATCTAGCATTTAGTCAGCTTTGCTATTTTGCTGACAATCAACGAAATCGGTAGCTTTAAGTAGATCGAGGTGACTTAAGAAAAGCCTTTGAATCTAGTCTTGCTGTTGGTGCTCATTGACATCACTTTTTACATTATACGTGCCAAGGCAGGCTCCCTGAACCAGCACTTTGCTATAAAACTGTTCTAGTAAGTCTGAGCTGGGATGAATTGTCGTCATAAATGGAAGCACAAAGCGAAAAGGAGGAGACGAAGTACAAAACAGGCTTCCATAGGGAAACTTTAGCAACATGTACCCTGCCGTTAGATTTTCTCGAACTTTAACACAATGGCGCTGCTGCATAAATGCCTTTGACTAGTCTGCCACTCAATTGAGTTCCAATGAAAAGAGGCCTGAGTCCAAGATAGAAGAAATGTATAAATTTGGCAAGGCAATTCGTCATGATGCTGCATTGAAACGTGTATCTGGCGATGGTGTCGCAACTACCGTGAGTTGGTCAGGGTAGGGTACTTTACTTGGAAAGATTGTTCTTCCCATAATCTTCTGGCAAGAACCTGGCTGCGAATAAGTAATCAATGCAGCAACAAAGCCTATTTGCTTCACGCTTGGTTAGGAGAATGAAATCATGCTCGAGTAAACCTAAACCCAAGGAAGAGTAACTACAAGGTTTACTAACCCTTGTTCCTCATTTCCCTACAGGTAAGTTATTCAGATGTCATGAAGCAGAAGTGCTCTGATCGGTCACATTTGGATGGCTCGAGCCACACGTCGATTTTACGTTGCCGTCGTGGATATTTCAACCCGAACCCTCGTGTAGGATAGATCTTAGAAAGATCAACCACTGTTCCTTTTCTATTTCCTAGACGTATGGTGCTCATCACATTAGAAATAAAGGATAGAAACAATGCTAATCCTTTTAGCCCTGCGACATAGAAGTCCTTCTACTCTGAGGTGCTTGACGATCTGAGTATTGGACAGTCCAAACAGCCTGGCAGGCCGCAACGGCTGCAAGAAAAGGCCTGTGCTAAGAGGGGCAGCTAATATAACCATAAACCTTGGGGGGCTAACCAGCGGTGTAATGGATATGCGTGTCAAAGGGCGGACTTGAAGGAATGGTTCTTAATACGAAGAATTGAGTAATGATAGACATAACTCTTGCCTTAATTATCCTAGGCTTAGACTAGGGGGTCTTATCTCTACCGCAGAAACTAAACTCTCCTATCGGAGTTCGGCATTACGGCACATACGAGATGGCTTCACCTACACCCAATCCTACTACATCTGATCGGAGTTCGGCATTACGGCACATACGAGATGGTTTTACCTACATCCAATGCTACTACATCTGAAGTAAAATAGATAAGCAAAAGGTAAATTAAAATTACGCAGTTTGTAACAACGCCTTGGAGCAAAGCTGAAAGTCACTCGATTGACAACTGCTCGATAAATACTACAAAAGTTCGCCTTGCCTGCGCCTTTCGGATTAATTCGAACTGAACTCGTGAGTGCTCATCATCTTCCTATATTCTGCATCATTCACTATTCGCCTAAAATCTCTCAGACAGCTAGCCTTCAGAAACGAAAAAATGCAGGTCAAGATCGTATCTGTTCTCTTCGCCGTTGGCGCATTGATTGCCCCTGCCTTTGGTATGTCTAGCCTTTGTCGATTTCTAGCCTAGCTTCGCAGCTTCATCTCTTCGCTTTCCAAGCTAACAATGATCTAATAGCTTGCCTCCCTGCTGGTCGTAAGTCTTACATAATGGTCTAAACAGCTCTGTTTGGAACTTGCAAACATGCGATTCCCTGAATAGTTATATTAGGAGAGTCATCCACGGTACTGATAGTCACTACTTTAGATGCCTGCACTATTGGGGCTGCGAATGACTGCTGCTTTAGCGCCGACTGCGAGCGTAAGCTTTTCAACACGTTTTGTGGAAAATCACGGAAGTTAACAATGGGAATCAATACAGCTCATCCTGGACACGAAAACCCCGGCGCTATTGGCGCTTGCGGCCACTAGTTCTTTAAGGCAAGAGCATACTGCTGGCCCTCTTGTTCTTTTGTCTCTTTGCTAGAAGGAATAAGGCCCGAGGGAATGTGGAACACGAGACGGAGACTTTTCTAAAAGTATCTGCTACGTTCACTTTTCGAACTCAAATAATCGAGATTAAACTCTCCAACTTGCTATGCTGGACTCAAATACACATTCCGCTAACCCATGGTTTTCGTGGGAAAGCAGAGTCAAAATCTTGTGATCAAGGTCTTGTCGCGAAGTCTGTTACCTGGAAAGCTTGTGAGCACTCCCGCCATAGTGTTTTCGAATGCGAAGACATTAAGGGAAAGCTTATGAATGACTCCAAACTTCCAGATCAGGGTGGTCATCTGCCGTTTCCAGTGTCCAGTGGGTTCCAATGCAACAATTCCGTCGAACATACATTCAGGAGCCACGAGTAGGATCACTACTTCTCTAGAACCCATACTTTCCCGCGAGGAACCAGAGTATACTGTGTCGCACTCCCACATCATTATCCACATCGTTCCCTTGGTATCTAAACTCGACTCCAGTCCATCCAGGTCTTGCCAGTTCGCTTCAAACTACCATGGAAGGTCAGGAATTACATTTGCCGACAACTGAAGCTGTCTTTGTACTGACACCGGTATTGTATTTCTCTGGAGTCATAGCCAATGCCGCGGTGTGGGCCACCTTTACCGTTGCCGAGGACGTGGACATTGTCGCGCCGACTCCGGAGGACGAAGTATCCCATGTTTTGTATTCCAAAAACCGCGCCAGTTTACCCTCTTCAGTTAGCGGCTGCTTAGGGTTTCCAGGTAATTTTCAAATAGCACGTTTTCGCTGAATTTCTTGAGCACGTTGGCAAGTGCCAGGCCTGCAACGCTGCCGCTGACAGTAGAATCTCAAACACCACGGTCACGTTACATGGTTTAGGAGGACAGTAGAAAAGACATGGATTCAACTGCGAGTAGACATATTTTCGATGCGGTCACTCCAAAAAGTCAATGACTACGCCATCGATTGTATTCATGGTCGGGAACCTTGTGTCTTGACAAACAAAAGAGAAGTCGTTGTTCTAGTCACATCCCGTCGCCATGACTGTCACAACCATTCAATTCCACACATGTGTCAACTTCCTGCTGTGATAAATCCTTTGGATATGACTTCTTCAATTCCCTTCATCCACACACGCGCCATTTTCATATAACCTTCGTCGTTTGGGTGTCTGGTGTCTGCAAGGTCGTTGACAGTTGGTGCGTCTGAGCCACGCATGTCCACAAGCGCGAACTTAGCACCTGACTCCTGGAACTGTGTTGTAAGGGCGGCGTATTGCTGGTTGATTTTTTCTCGGCATGCGTCTTGCTCCTGGACCTTGTTCGCAAGTATGGAAGCAAGTATCACAGTCGATCCAGGACTGTTCTCGTATATCTTGTTTACCATCGCTGTAACATTCGACCCTGCGTCAGGCACTTCTCCGCCCTTGTTGCAGTTGTTGGTTCCTGCGTCTACAAGGACGAGATTCGGCTTCAGAACAGGCACAGCCTTATCTGCTGATGCGGCAATTTGGTCAATTTTAAAACCCCCGGTTGCCTCGACTGCGTTGTCGGGGAAGTTGCCGTTTGCTCGAGTGCCAACGTATGTAGCAGTGATGCCCTTAGAGGCGAGGAGGTCCTGGAGGTCTTTCCGGTAGCTATCACCGGTCGTTGACCCGGTACCAAATGTTACCGAGGCGCCAAGTGCCATGATCCGTAGTGGTTCTGTCGCCTGTCTCAGCGCAAGTGGAAAAGCCGACACTCCGGCTAAACTTAGGCCTAAAGCGATTTGAGGTCGCATGTTGGACAGCTTTAAGCACGATAGACAGGGATGAACAATCGAATGGTTGGATGAGAAATTAGCAGACATGAGCAGAAAATTTTCTCGATTTCTAGCTGGCGAGGCATCATTTATAAGGCAACTTTGAACATTTCCACGAAATGGTCTGATGTCTGATACTCGAACGGAACCGAGTCACGTTTCACTTCTAAGCAGGTTGTAACAAGACAGTATTCCGGGTTCCATGACCCCGCCAATCATAAAGACTGACATATACAGCATATGAGATCCCTTGTGAACTTGTTCTAGTGAGAAGTGTCTTCAACAATGATCGCCATACAGTCAGACCAAGTGTCAGTAATGCATGTGTTGTGTGTGTGAACTAGGGAATAGCTCCGTAATCACCAAATTCGTTTGGAAACAATCACTCCGCCCCACCTGACAGCAGCCTACATCGGTTAGAGCACAAGAAAACCACTGCGTTTTCAATCTTTCGTTGTTAACAAAGAAAAGCCCGTCTATAATGATGTGAAGATCCACCTGAGAGAGTTGCGCCATTACGACGGCAATCACCAAATTGGTTGATCCAAGTGCCGACATAGGAGAACACCGGATGATTCCCGGCAGGAGTTCCTCTCTCCCCACATAAATATATGGCATCAATCTTGATTTATGTAGCAGCGGAGTGTCTCCGATGCGGAGATCGCGGGGTAGACCGGAGCCACCCCGGCCACCCCGCAGAGAGTCGTTCGCGATGACAATTGGCCATCTTTGCTCCCAATGCACGCTTCAATCTTCTTACAGTATTGGACACACAAAAAACACTCACCGATCTCGTCAAATCCGTGGTTTCCGGCTAATGTCGAGTCATGACTCCACAATCTGTATGGTGTCATTCTGCAGGATTTTGTGAATAGGACCGATTGTAAAGACCCATCTCGGCCTTTGCTGCACCGGCAATAGCTTCTTTTGGGCATTGTTTCCTAAGTGATAGAACCAACCCGGCCTTTGGTACAAAGAGGGTCTTATATATGATTCGGTTGTCCTTCTTCATCCATGCTGTCAGTTCTTCGCCATCGTCTCCCAGGGAAATGCCGTTTGAGACTCAAGTGGAAAAATGAAAATCTCAACTTTCTTGCTTTCAGTTGGCCTCAATGGCGCCACGATTTCTGCACAAAACAACGGTTCAGCTCCCTCCGAAGTACCTTACTATGGGCGCAGTCCTCCTGTTTACCCATCCCGTACGTAATGGTTCCTGGTTTCCCCCTCAGTAGGATCGAACGTCAGCGTTGATTTCCAATTAGCAAGTGGCAATGGCTCCAGCAACGAGAGATGGGCCACTGCCTACCGCCATGCCAGGCATCTCGTATCACAGTTAACCGTAGAGGAAAAGGCCAACATCACTCGCGGATGGAACGGCACCTGTGTTGGTAACTCGGGTGAAGTACCTCGGCTGGGAATACCAGCTCTGTGCTTTGCCGACGCGCCTGATGGGATTCGCGGGCAAGAGTTTGTTTCTGCCTTCCCGGCAGGCATACATGTGGCTGCCACATTTGACAAGGCTCTTCTGTACAAATATGGCAAGGCACTTGGTGATGAGTACTATGGTAAGGGCATCAACGTAGCGCTTGGCCCCGCTGCTGGCCCGCTTGGCAGAGTTGCCCGCGGAGGTCGCAACTGGGAGGGTCTATCTTCAGATCCCTACCTAGCAGGCGTCGGCATGGGCGCAATTACACGCGGCATTCAGGACGCTGGGGTGATTGCCACTGCCAAGCACTGGCTCTTGAATGAGCAAGAATACCGTCGCCGAGCGTCTGACTTGGGAGAAGCCATAAGTTCAAATGTTGATGATCGTGCCCTTCACGAGCTTTACGTTTGGCCTTTTATGAACTCACTCAAAGAGGGTGCAGCATCCGTCATGTGCTCATACCAGAGAGCCAATCATTCATACGGATGCCAGAACTCAAAGCTCTTGAACGGCATTCTGAAGACAGAACTTGGGTTCGAGGGATTTGTGGTCAGTGATTGGCAGGGTCAAATGAGCGGCGTCGCCTCGGCCAACGCTGGCTTGGATCTGGTCATGCCTGATGCTGGGTTTTGGGGAGAAAAGCTCATCGAAGCCGTCAACAACGGTACGGTGAGTGAAGAGCGACTTTCCGACATGGCCACAAGAATACTGGCAGGCTATCACTTTCTGAATCAGCAGCACGCTTTTCCCGAGCCCACGGTTCATTCCAACTTACAAAAAGTCTTTCCCGTCGACGTCCAGGATGATCATGCCGCGTTGATCCGGCAAATCGGCGCCGCCGGCACCGTTTTGGTCAAGAACGAGAACAACACTCTCCCTTTCAAAAACCCGAAATTCCTCTCAATCTATGGATACGACGCAACCGTTAAGGCAACCCCGTGGCAAAACCCCAGTCGTTATGGCGGCGGTTATGAAGTCAACTTTGGCTGGGAGACGTTTAACGGAACTCTCATTACGGGAGGCGGTTCTGGTGGAAGCACCCCCCCTTATGTCGTCTCGCCTTTTCAGGCCATTCAGGAGCGTCTTTCAAAGAACAGGGGCATCCTTCGATGGGACTTTTACTCGGAGAACCCTTCCCCACCTTACGTCAATTCGGAGGCTTGTCTCGTTTTCATCAACGCCTACGCCTCAGAAAGCTTTGACCGTCTGAGTTTGACGGACGAGTTCAGTGATAATCTCGTACAAAATGTCGCTGCCAATTGCTCAAATACTGTAGTTGTTATCCATTCAACAGGTATGCCGTTCATCGAAGTTGTTTTTGGCATTCGGACTGACAGAATCCAGGAATACGCACAGTTGACGCTTGGATTGAGCATCCCAACGTCACCGCTGTTCTCTTTGCCGGGCTTCCCGGCCAGGAAAGTGGCCACAGTCTTGTGGACATCCTTTGGGGCGACGTTAATCCTTCAGGGAAGCTTCCGTACACTGTAGCGAGGCAGGAATCGGATTACGGAAGCCACCTGAACTCGAGTGCCTCGGATGATTTCTTCCCAGACAGTGATTTCACGGAAGGCTTATATATCGACTACCGCTACTTTGATTCACAGAACATTACTCCTCGATATGAGTTTGGCTTCGGTCTCTCTTATACTACCTTTTCTTTTGCCGATTTATCAGTTGGCTTGACGTCAGATGCCGACACGTCAGAGTATCCCGATCCCGCTATTGCAGTTGTACAGGGTGGCCACCCTTCTTTGTGGGAGACCATCGCCGTCTCCAAGGTGTCTGTTAGCAACACTGGTGGCGTGGGTGGTACGGAGGTTGCTCAGCTATACATTGGAGTACCGGGGGATGACAGCCCTGTTCGACAGCTTCGTGGCTTCTTGCCCGTTTACCTGTCCCCTGGGCAGACAAGAACCGCCGCTTTCGAGCTCACTCGACGAGATCTCAGTGTCTGGGACGTCGAGAGTCAGCAATGGCGCCTACGGAGAGGAACTTATACCGTTTGGGTTGGGTCGTCCAGCAGGGATTTGGCTTTGCGAGGTGAGATTGAGATCAAGTAGCGATTGTAATCTGTCACAATCATGACGAAATGGGAAAGTAAGATAATTGGGGTTTTATCTCACTAGATTCCTTTGTTTTCACTCAGGGATACTAGGTTTGGCTCGAGCAATACAGGAGCTGTCCAGTCCTAATTGTCTCGACCAGACTTGGCTCGTGTCCTCTTGGGGGCCACCTGAATGGAACTTCAGTTCGTGTTGGGCAAGAACCCTGAAGCGGTCGTACATTTTGACTGGCACGCTAAAACCTAAAATCAGCCTCATCCCATCATCCACGCACACACAAGTGGTTGAACATCACTCCATTGTCATGACTCAGACTAGCATCTGGTTCCAACCTGCAGGACTTGGCGGTAACCGCCCCATAACTCAAACATCGCTTATGCAGCTTGACTGGTTCATTCGCATTACTCGGGATTGAATTTGCGTCCTGTGAACGACGATGAGTGGACGGGATGAGTAACTGAATGCTTGGCTGGCTGTGCCATCTTCCCAAGCTCTTGGCTCGTAGACAGCCGGATAGTTGTTCCTCTATTGTTCGGGTCATAATACTGTCCGAAGCAACGGCGATAAGATCGATAAGACAGATTCCGGGCTGTGACACGCTTTATTTATCTTATTTCAAGCATGCTCTGCTTGGTTGGGGGTCGTTGTCTACTGTCGTCGGTGCATCTTCATCCGAAGTAGATTTCACTTCTTATTTGCCGCTTCTGTATTCGGACAGCTAATGATGAGAACGCTACTGTACCGTTGTAACTTTCATTTGCGATAAATTGTTCGATATGATTCAGAATCACGAGTTGCGGCGTTCCGATGGCGACGAGAAGTCACGTGTTGGTGTGATGCTGACGTCTGACAACGATGTTCCTGAGCAAGAACCACATCCGGACACCGAAAACGCCCTCAGTCCATTCCATGGAGTTACAACTGGATTGCTTTGGCATGCGTTATTTGCCTTTAAAATTGGATCAAACTGGACCAGCGCTTGTCTGGGTCCGCTGAAAAACACTATACGCAACGAGCTCGGGGTCACCAATGCCCAATTCGGAGTTGTATCCAGCGCCGACTCTTTTATCAACTCGATTTTCCCCATCGTTGGAGGAATGACTCTGGATTGGTGGGGCCCCAACAAAACTACAATATGTTGCACTACAATCATCTTTGTCGATGCGTCTGTCGCTGCGGGAGCCGTTCACCTAGAGTCGTGGAGAATGCTTGCGGCTGGCCATGTCCTCATGGGGCTTGGAGTTGCTATCCTTGACCAAGCGCAGCAAAAGGTTGGAATTTTTGCTTCTGTATGCCCCTAATCCATTTACTAGGAGATGCTTACATTCGATTTGAAAAAAACTCAGTTCGTCTATCATTGGTTCGGTGCCGGTGGTCTCGCCTTCGCCTCTGGTCTCGAAAATGCAGTTTCTAGCACAGTAGGAATGGTTGCCGGTATGGTAGCCATTCCTATTCGAGACCGAACGGGATGCTCGGCAAAGGCATGCCTTTGACTCGCGATCGCCGAGAACGGCTTGAAGCAGAGATCGAGGATAGGGACATACACCCTCTTACCAAGAGGGAAGTCCGAAAGCCTTGGGTGATCTACACCCTTCTGATCCTTGTTGCAATGATCGCCACTGCGTGAGCTTTGTTTATAAAATGCTTGATTTGAATGAACTTGCCTTGCGTCGCATGGGGCCATGGTTTGAGAGGTTGGGTTGGTACATGACACTGTTGTGGAGGACAGCGTAAGTTCGAAGTCTGCAAATAATCAAACAGTTGCTATCCACATATTTTGCTCCTGAACTCAGGCCATAGCTTGTGGCTTTGCAGCTAAGTTCCAACAGAACGCCTAGTAATGTCTGTCAACTGCACTTATACCATGTCTCTATTAGTCCTATCATCTCCAGGCTAATTCGGACGCCGCCACGGTTGCCAAGGGTGAATCGGAGCCTACTAGCCACTTCTTTTCTTGGCATACGTTTACAAATGTACCGCCTTTGCTCCCCCATGGACGATAGCTGACTAAAACCGGCGAAGCGACCTAACGCTCCCTATATAATTTTGTGTCTGCCCCTCCCCATCCCCAACGTATCTCCCCACTTGTGTTGGTTATCCCGCTCCCCTTTTCATTTTTGCTTACGTGGAGTACCACCATCAAGTTTCTCTACTCTTCGACACTGCGCCTTGCTTCTTCAAATGAGCAACTTTATCATGGGATCAACAACTACCCAGATCGATATTGACGCCAAGGTGATCTACAACTACCATCGCATGGGTATGCCTTTGTACCCCGCCACGGCCGTCTTCTGCCTCTGTAGCCTCGACAAACGCGTTGCGGCTCGTGCTGCGCAGCTTTTCCTGGATGGGTACGGAGAGTACCTTATCTACTCCGGTGGCGTCGGCAAGTTGACGGAAGGGCGGTTTACTGAGCCCGAGGCGGAGGTCTTTGCAGGCATCGCGGGGAAATTGGGAGTGCCGGACGATAAGATCATTGTGGAGCCACGATCTGGTAACACTGGCGAAAATGTCCGCTTTACCTATGATCTGCTCAAGCAACGAGGATTGGGAACGAAGAGTTTCGTGCTTGTGCAAAAGCCATATATGGAAAGACGGACTTATGCCACGTTTCGCAAGCAATGGCCAGATGAGGCGACAAATTTCACAGTGGCGAGCCCGTCGCTGGAGTTTGAAGAGTATCCGGATGCAGACAACCCCAAAGAGCTGGTCATCAACATCATGGTTGGAGACTTGGTGAGGATAAGGGAATACCCGAAAAGAGGGTTTCAAATCGAGCAGGAAATCCCCAAGAAGGTATGGGAGGCAAATGAGCGTCTCATAGCAGCCGGGTTTAGCGGTCATCTGCCTTAGAAGACGTCTGAAGATCGTCAAGTGTTAGCTTAAGCAGTATCAGCCAACCGGGTGTTCGCGTTTGCTTTATGGATCTGAAGCTGAAAACTATGGATACAAGACTTAGTCCTCTGCTGAGCACGGCCTTAATATCGGAATCAGGCAAAGTGTTTATGATTCGTCAGGGGTCATAAAGTCTTTCCTGGCCCTATTCGCAATCAAGTCATCGGTGAGAACTCTAACAGCGAGCATTGCCATGCCCTTTGCACACTTCAAAGCCGCTGCGTGTGCCTCATCGGTCGCTGCGGCCGCTGCGAATTCCGGATGATGGCCCGCCACGTCGGGTGATGTTGGAATGACGAACGCGCCATGGAAGCTGGGCACGAGGTGAGAAACATTACCCATGTCGGTGGATGCGTTGAAAGGCTTCGCCTGGTGAAGTTGGATTGTTTCCCCAATTGACGCCATGTCCTCGACATAAGCCTTGCAGAGTGTGTCGTTGGCGCGCAGGTTCATGTATGTTGGTGCCCTGGGTTAAGTCGTCAGCGTCATCCTTGAGTTGGCTGGGGGGTTATGAGTGCCTACACAATGTAGTTGATCTCGCAGCCAGTTGCTGCGGCGCCAGCCTCCAGACACGCTTTGACTCTCCGCAATAACGCATCGGCACGATCGATGGTTGGGCTGCGGACGTTCCAATTCATGCGGGTGTAATCCGTGATGACATTGGGCACAGTTCCTCCAACTTCGATGACACCGTGTATTCTCTCATCAGACTGGATTTGCTGCCTCAGAAGTGCCACGTTGCTGTAAGCTGCCACAGCTGCATCCAACGCGTTCAATCCTTTCCAAGGCTCACCAGCTGCGTGGGCCGGCTTTCCGCGGAACTCGACTCGAAACTTGTGGCTGGCAATAAGCTTGAAACCTGCCAGCCCCGATGATCCATCACCACTCCCACCCTGGTGAGCGGCTGTTGGATGCGCCATGATGGCAGCCGCTATGTCCTCGGGCGGGTTGAAGGCGCCAGCGTCGATTAGCTTCGCCTTACCGCCACCACCTTCTTCCGCCGGGGTTCCCAAAATGCGTAATCTTCCAGGGATTTTCAGGTCCGAAAGAGCGCGAGCAGCTCCCAGAAACGCCGCAATGGAGGATGTTGCAATAAGATTATGACCACAAGCATGGCCGATGTCAGGGAGCGCATCGTATTCGGCACACACAACTACTTGACGGCCACCAGATCCAAACTCAGCCTCGAAGCTGGTTTCGAGACCATAGGTGTTCCTCTTGACCGCAAAACCCTGCTTCTCCAGGTAATTCGTGATGGATTCATGGGCGATGAACTCCTTGTAAGCCGTCTCGGGGTTGTTGTGCAGCAATTTGTTGATTTCATTGTGAAGCGACAAGTCCAGCTCGTCCACGCGTGAATTGACGATGCTACGAGCTTCGTCAATGTTGAGAGCCCCTCGTAATGCCTCGGGCGCAGGTTTGGCATCCTGTTTGCCTGCCTGAGGGGCAATGGAGTCCCGGATGTCGGACATTACAAGGATCGTGAACGTTGTGATGGCACGCAATAAAAATAACGAGTATTTTCAATGTAAGGTATCGTGCGTAGTTATGAATGCAAAGTGTAAGGATGAACTAAAGGAAGAAATAAGTCAACATACCCACTTCCTGGCCCCCCCCCCTTCCTGGCCCCCCCAGCCCCACCAAGCTACACCAAAAGGTACTACTTTTTAGTATACCCTTAATTAATTGCCTAAAAGAGCTACAAAAATAAAAAAAATATTATTTTAAAGATCTTAACTTAAATTATAAATAAAAAAATAAAAAGAATAAATTAATAGTAAGATAAGCTTGAAATAGTACTATAAAAATAAAAGTTAGATTTTCTATATAATTTACTACTATTACTTATTATACTATTATTTTAGTATAGTAGTATAAATTCTACTTTTACTTTACTATATAGATTTAAGGTAGACTATAGTTACTATATTAACTTAATAAAGCTTATTATATATATTAATAATAGTTTTAGTCTATAATAAGTATTTTATAATAGTAAACTTTTACTAGTAAGATCTCTATTATAGAATAACTTTACTATTACTACTATTATAAAGCTATAAAGATAGCTTACTTTCTATATATAGTTTATATAAATATTATTTTAAATAATATAAATTCTATATAATTTATAATAGTATATATAGTAGTTAATACTTTAGTAGAAAATACTATATAAAACTTTATACTTTTACTAATACTACTATTTCTAAGTAGTAAGTATACTATACTACTTAATTTATATATTTCTATAAACTATACTTAAATATCTACTTATATATAGTTTTCTTTTTATTATAGTCTTTTTAGGTAATTAGTTAAGGGTGTAGTAAAAAGTAGCACCTTTTGGTGTAGCTTGGTGGGGCTGGGGGGGCCAGGAAGGGGGGGGGGCCAGGAAGTGGGTATGTTGACTTACAGGTTCGAGAATTGCGTGTTTGATAAGCTTTGGATCCTTGCCGCTTTGAAGTTGAAATCCTAAAGAGGAGAGGAGGGGCTTCCAGACAGGATGCAGGGATTCTCCTCACAGATCAGCAGCTCCTTTAAGCCCATCGGCAACCGCCGGTGCTTGGGGCTTGCCGACCAGCTAAAGGATTAGCCGACGGTCGGCAAAACTTGGAATATCTCGCCTTGACAAACAATCCATCGATTCAATCGGGGCGCTCCAACTGGTCATCTGCGGCACCGTTCATCACTCGTCCTATCTCTTGAACTTCTCCGCCAACGCTAAACATCTCAGACACGCTCCATTCTTCTCATCGGCTATTTCATCAATCTATCTGTTCACAGTTGCCCGTTCCAACGCCCACAGAACCCACTCCAGGCGATTCTTTCTCTCAGGTTGTTTCGGACGTACCACTGTAACAACGGGTTCTGCTGCGGTACCCAGGTGCCAGTCCGCAAGAGAGGACCCTCCTACTTCGGCCTCCACTTTAGCTTCCCTGACGAAAGGAGTCGTCTGCTGTTCGCCGGTAGAGCCGACGGCAACTCACCCTCTAAACGACGACCAATGAGATCTTCCTTCCCCGAGCCCAATGGAGGTTCTCCAGGGAGCACAAGTTCTGCCTCACCTGATGATGCTGCCACCGGCAATGCTGGCAATGACGAGAACCCGCAACTTGCAGCCACAACTGTTGAGCGCTCAGCTGCGACGGTAGCAACAACACATGCCGGTGAAGGCCGAAGTGGACCGCGGTCGAGGAACGGATGTTGGACGTGCCGCACCAAGAAGGTCAAATGCGACGAGCAGAGACCCAACTGTCATCGCTGCATGCGTCTGAGGCTGCTCTGCGATTACGCACCCCGCTTCAAACTTCCCAAGAGAGGCAAAGCGCGCAAAGATCGATCTGTGCCGTCACAGCTCATTATGCCTTCGGCCTCGTCGGCTATGTCGGCTGAAAGAGGCGGCGGCGGCGACAGCTCACCCAGCTGGCTACCAACTTGGGCGCATGCCGCTACTTATCTCAGCCAGTCCAAGTCTTTGTCACTCTTCAGCCCAGAGGCACCGGCTATGGGGGTATGCTCTCTGGATCTCTCATCCGCCGATCACGAGGCGATTCGGTATTTTCGTACTTCGTTCGCCCGGCTGAACCATACGAAGAACCCGGACTTTTCGTTATACACAATAATGTTCGACATTGCCCAGACTGATCCCATGGTCATGCATGTGGTTCTTGCTCTTGGCGGGCGAGAACTGGAATTCCGGCGAAACAAGGACACTGAAGAATCTCGGGGGCCAGAAACTCCACTTCAGCACTATTCCTCGGCGCTGCGGATGATGGCCGACGCCATTGGTGGCGAGGACAACGTGCAATTGGATCTCGACGCCGTGTGTACAGCGTTGTATCTGATGCTGCTGTATGAGCAGAAGTACGGCGACGGAAGATGCCGCGGCTTTTCCAACCATCTCGTGGGCGCGAGTTTGATAAGTCAACATACCCACATCTGGCCCCCCCCCACATCTGGCCCCCCCAAAAATGCCTCATCACCATCACCAGCCTCCTATTTTCACCAACTTCACCACATCACAACATTTACAGTTTTTAACCAAATGACTTCATTTTTTCTACATAACCTTTTATAGTCCTTATGGGCAAATACACCGAGTATGAGGTCAAACAGGCCTTAGATGCCGTCGCCAATGGCCAGTCTATTCACAAGGCATCATCTGAATGGGGGATCCCAAGGTCAACACTTCGTCATCGACTCCAAGGTGTCCAAGCAAGGACAGCTGCCTTCTGTGACCTCCAGAGGTTATCCCCAGATCAGGAGGCTAAGCTGGCTGAATAGGTGCGAATCCAGCATGCCCTTGGCCTTGCCCCAACTCATCAACAAGTGAGGGTATTCGCAGGAAGGATCCTTCATGCTATAGGGGACACAGAGCCTATAGGAAAGGGATGGATCCAAGCCTTCTTGAAGAGAAATCCATCAGTCAAGGTGCAGAGAAGTCGCCCTATAGATTCAAGACGTATTAATGGGGCATCTACTGAGGTCATCAGGGACTGGTTCAAACTCCTCGCCATACCAGAGATCAAGGGCATTAAACCAGCCAATAGATACAACATGGATGAGACTGGTATCCTTGAGGGCCAAGGATCTAATGGGCTAGTGCTAGGCATGTCTGAGACGAAGTCTGTCCGCAAGAAACAGCCTGGATCAAGGGCATGGGTATCCATCATCGAATGCATCTCTGCCCTGGGCCATGCCCTTGATCCCCTCATCATATATAAGGGCAAGACAGTCCAGCAGCAGTGGTTTCCTCTAGACCTTGGCCCTTATAAAGGATGGCAGTTCACTGCAACAGAGAATGGATGGACTACAGACGACACTGCAGTTGAATGGCTGCAGAAGGTCTTCATCCCTCAGACTGTCTCCCAGGGCAAGGAGGGCAAGGAGGAGGCCAGACTGCTTGTTGTTGATGGCCATGGGAGTCACACAACGACGGAATTTATGTGGCTCTGCTATATTAATAACATCCACCTATTGTTCTTGCCACCACACACCTCCCATGTCCTCCAGCCACTTGACCAGTCAGTCTTCAGCCCTGTAAAGGCAGCCTATAGGAAGGAGCTTGGATACCTCAGTCAGTGGAATGACTCTACTATTGTAGGCAAGAGGAACTTTATAGGCTGTTATCAGAAGGCTCGTCTGGCAGGCCTGACAATGCAGAACATCAAGAGTGGATGGAAATGGACTGGACTATGGCCTGTCTCTATGGCGAAGCCTCTTATGAGCTCATTACTGCTCCCATCAACACCAGGGCCATTAGATCAGGCCTGCAAAGGGCAGTCTGGAGGCAAGGAAGCTGAGGGATGGGCATCTGCGTCATCTGCAGTGGTGTGGTCGACGCCAAGGAAGATGAAGGATCTGGCTGGCCAACTGAAGCTATTCACAGAGCTGGATAATGACGCCAGTACTCAACGCCTCCTTTTCATGAAGGTGAAAAAAGGGTTCAGTGAAAAGGCATATGAGCTGGCAACTGCCCAGCACAAGCTGGAGCTTCTGCAGGCCCAAGTGGCCAATACTGCAGTGAGGAAAAGGAAGGCAGTCCAGCTGGATCCTAACACTAAGTTTGCCACTATCTCAGACGTGCAGAAGGTGCAGGTTGAGGCTGGTGAAAAAGAGGATACTGCAGGTGAATCCAGCGAGTCTGATTTACCTAGTGAAGCTGAAGACTGTATTGTAGTGGCATCTAGAAGAGGGCAGTAATTAAGTGAAAATGGTGGTGATGTTGGAGATGGCTTCATTTTTGGGGGGGCCAGATGTGGGGGGGGGCCAGATGTGGGTATGTTGACTTATAACTAATCTTGGTACTTCCTTAATAGTATCTTAATAATACCTAAAAGACATAGTAAGAGATATAATAGAAAAGATCTTGTTTAGCTAGGGGAAACTAGACGGCTTGTAAATAGCAGAACTAACTACTACCTTAGCAAAGCGTAACTTAAGTACTTATACCTGCAGATAGAACTAACCTATCCCTCTTTTAAGACTATATGTATAGTACTGGACGTTACATAAGTAAACATTAGACCTAATAATATTGTATTTAGGTACAGTTTTACTACTAGGACTTTCTTAGACCTAAACACTAGTACTGTCTATACTTCTAGACCTCTCTATAGTTTAACAAGCTTGAATGTGATAAGTTAGCGGCTAAAAACTCGACGAGGCTAGTGATGTAAATAGCGCACTTAGATGCTAAGCTTTAAAGATTCAACATTGCATTAACTAGCAACAGTATTCAGCGCACTGTTCATACTGGTAGGGATCAGGGTGTTTCAATAAATACAACGGACGGATTAGATCTTCTACAAAGCAAAATCTGAAGAGGGCATTTGGCTGGGTCGGACATTGGACCGGGAATCGTTTCCCGCTCGGGTCGGGGAATCGGCGAAAATAAGCGGCGACTTATTCAATGGCCCGACGAAAATGACTAGGGATTAGCAGCTACCACCACCGATCGGCAATGTCACTGAGCCTTGGTTGTATAGTTTTTGGCCACATTCATTTTGCAAGCTCTAACTCAGTAGCATCACACATTTTCGATACAGTTTCGGGCCGGATCACCAGGATCGTAGGTCTTTATGTCGAGTATTTCCCTATAAAAGAACTCCAATTCACAATCCGAAGTGCAGAGGTCGATGCTATTCGGATTGAACTGGAAAGCAATTCCCAAACTCATGCATCCAGCTAGGTTCAAAGGTTAGTCATAAACCTCATCAGATGAGACTTTTTCGGTCGAGCCGTTACAATTCACGTCTGCTAACGTGACAGATACCAGTTCAGACCCCAACGATGCTTTTATCCTCGGACAATTTACCTGGTATTTTCATTGGGTTATCTGGCTTAAGTGGTGTAACTGGAATGGAGTTTGGAGTTCCAGGCTATGGACTTATTGGCTACAGCATCACTATGTACCAGGTGAGTTGGCGCGCCTCTGCATTTGTGCATGTAGAACATGCTGACTTCCCACAAGCCATTATGCGCATACTCGTGCCGTGTGGCTCTTTCAGCTAGCCCATTGAACTGCAGCAGCAGGACGGAGGTAAATGGAATGGTGTTTGCCAATACTTCATCTAGCTGCTTCGCCACGGACGATGCTTTCCTCATGTCACTAGCGTGGTGTATTCACATAGTAGGTTTCCGAAGGACATGACCCGAACTTGGATTCGGTCGCTAAGAGTTACGTTAAAGCGCTGTGTCGATCTTTCCGTTTGGGAAATCGAGAAGTACTGGCAATCTACAGAAGCTAGCATTCGTAACAGCCATCGAAGACTTGATGAGCCTGGTGTCAATGTCGACTCAAACCCCCCAGCTCCGAAATGGACGTATCAAGAGGCTCTCAGTAACGTCAACCGGACACCGACAGCTACCTTGTCTTTTGCAAACCCACTCAAGGAGAAGGCTTTGGTGTCGGATGCCGATTACCAGGTGCAGTACAATACCATGGGTATGTTCGAGAAGATGGAGGTCAACCATGAGACATACGGGTATGTTGAAACGATCTACCTTGAAAGCATGCCTACTGACTTGGTATGAAGTCTCATTCTGATTGCATCAGGTGCAGTCGTTCCGATTTTGATTTCACTGCTTCGGTTTGTCCCATTGCCGGCGTTGATGGTATCTAAGATCCATGCGGTTTTTATTGACCCCCCCCTGTTGGGTCGTCGACACAAAGTTCCTTACTTCAACATGTTGATAATGCCGACGCGCGGTCAGACGATCCTCATCGCTTATTTGGTGATCATCAACGTTGTTTTAAGCGGCATCGGTTACGACTCAGCTCAACCCAATGCTTGGTGGGTCAACGACAGAGACCAAGAACTTCTGACATCTTTTAGCAACCGTATGGGTGTGCTAAGCTTCGCAAACTTACCTTTGCTTATTCTTTACGCCGGGAGAAACAACTTCCTGTATTGGTTGACCGACTTTACCCAATCGACTTTCATGCTACTGCATCGGTGGACGGCATACTTTTGTACCATCCAGGCATGTCTGCACTCGGCTGCGTGGCTTCAAATCTACGTCAGCATGAACCAACACGACATTGAAGCTCAGTTGCCTTACTGGATTTGGGGAATCATTGCCACCCTTGCTATGAGCTTCTTGCTGCCTGCCTCAGCAATTCCGTTCCGGGAGAAGTTGTATGAACTCTTTTTGGCCTTGCACATCACTCTCGGCATACTTGCGGTTGTCGGCTCCTACCTGCATATCGTCTATAGGTTCCAGCATCAGTGGGGCTATGAAGTATGGATGTATATCTGCTTCGGTGTTTGGGGTTTCGACCGGCTTGTACGCATGCTTAGGATGGCGAGAAATGGTTTGTTGTGGGCAAACATCAACATTATCGACGATGATTATCTGCAGATCGACATTATTGATGCAGTGGGAAACGGCCACGCTTACCTATACTTTCCTACATTGTCATGGCGCCCATGGGAAAGCCATCCTTTCTCGATCCTGAGGTCCAGGGTGAACTTTTTTTCGACTAGGTCGTCGAGCATCCGACCTTGTCCTGTCACCAAAGACTCATTTTCCAAAGATTCGAGCAGTAGAGAGACTTCACACGCCAACACTGAATCCCGTGTTGGGTTGTCCTTTCTCATTCGATCTTTCTCTGGCACCACGAAGTTGCTCCGTTCACATAGCCGCCTCCCAGTATTCGTTGAGGCCGGTTATCTTCCACATCACAATTTGGAAAAGTTCGAGACGCTTTTCTGCATCGTTGGAGGAGTTGCCATCACAGCTGTAGCCCAGGTTTTACACACGTACCCCGGGAACGCCAAATTGTACTGGTCTGCACGAAGCCACACTCTGGTTCAACGGGTCAGTCTCGATGGTGTTGATTTAAGCATTTCGATTGATGCACGGTTCGAGCTTCGCAGTGTTCTAGAAGAGGAGATAAGGAAAGCTAAAGGGACTACAGCTATTATAGTTAGTGGGCCTGCTACGATGGTTGATGAGGGACGCTGTCTGGTTAGCAAACTCGCTTTTAGAGCGCCGGTACCAATTACTTTTATTGACGAGACATATATCTGGTAAGTTTAATTAACATTTAACTTCTCCAAAAAAGAATTGTTTATTTCCCTAAGTTAGCAAGTCAAGGTATAGCAATCTAAAGAATTGTTGGAATTCTTTATACTTAGAAGATTCAATATTCAAAGTTACAATAGTTGGTAAAGCCAAAGTAACTACCCCTATATATAACTTACACATACTTAATAATAAAGCTTAGTAACCTAAAATGCAGCAAAGTAGCACTGGAAGGCGCTCTGGTCTTGGCTTCAGCATTTCGCGGACCTGCGCACGCATGGCTCACGTGGTCACTGAGTTGAGGATGTGTTAGCCGCCATCACCAAACGAACGAGGTGAAAGAGGGGGAGTGTAGACAAGCCAGCGTACACGGCAACATGCTGCAAAGAGGTGTCTATTATCCTGACTGCATTTACAGAGGCTGACTTAAGCCGTCTAAAACTCTTGATAGAAGGTTTTGCTATTCTCTACAGCTTTATTAAATATCAACGCCGCTCCAACCCATCTTGTATCATTCCCTCACCCCAAGTACATTCTTAAGACGCCATCAACCTCCATGAACCTAGATATTGTCTTGCAGCCTCAACAGATGAGACATAATTATGATGGTCCCGCGGTAATCAGACTTCATTGACGCGGCCAAAGGAAGTTTTGGCCATCAGTGTCTCGCGCCATGCCCACAAAGCATGTAAAGCAGCTCCAGGGCCAACTATAACACTGCCAACTAAGAACAACGCAATGCCGTCAAGAGGTTTGACGTTGCTCAAACCTGTGCGGTAAACGTCAAATACCGCAACGCTTCCCCAGACAGCCATAGAGAGGCATAGCACGACGACATCGGCTTGAAAAAAGAGCTCCGAACCTCTGGCGAGGCTATTGACGGTGTCGTAAATGTTTCGAGGCAGGAAGAATCGAGATAAAGAGCCGTTTGTGATCAGCATGGTGGCAATGATCAAAAAGTGAATAGATGCACAAACGGCAAACATTCGCTTGTAGAAGTTCTTGAGGCCTAGGAGGTCTCTAGTGTCATCGTCTTTGGTGAGGGGCTCTTTGTGATCTTCCGTTTGCTTTTGGAACGCTGTTCCGTCTAGGCAAGCACACGCTTTGACGACTCCAATTACAAGTATCGGCGCGAACTGGAAAAGAAAGATGGCCAGCTGCTTGACCACCGAATCATCAATGAGGAAAATCGACAGTGTCGGAACCGCGTAGCCCAGTATAACCCCGATGAAAAGATAGTCTGCGACGTGCTTTGGGATAGCTCTGGTTGTCGGGATGAAATGAGCAGAAGAATGGCTCGATAGGCACTCAACCGCGAAGATGATAGGAAATGCCATCCCAACGCCCAGCATGATGCTTACCGTAGCCCAGACGCTAGCGCAAGCAACCAATGTCAGCCTGTTGCGCTTTCGGTAAGTCAACATACCCACTTTCGGACACCCCCCACATGCGGACACCCAAAAATGCCTCATTTCCCCCTCATCACCACCACCCTCCTCCAACTTCAACCCATCACAACATTATCCTACCTTATCCAAATGGGCTCATTTTTTCAGCATACCTTCTTTTAGGTATTATGACCCAATATACCGAAGATCAGCTTCAACAGGCTCTTGAGGCTATCAGTCGTGGCCAGGCTATTAAGAGTGCATCTCGCGAGTATGGGATCCCTCGAACAACGATATATCGACGCATGACTGGTGCCCAGTCAAGGGTTATTGCCTTTGCAGATCTCCAGAGGCTTTCCCCTGACCAGGAGGCTAAGCTGGCTGAATGGGTGCGAATCCAGCATGCCCTTGGCCTTGCTCCAACTCATCAGCAGGTGAAGGTATTCGCAGAAAGGATCCTTCATGCTATGGGGGACACAGAGCCTATAGGTAAAGGATGGATCCAAGCCTTCCTCAAGAGAAACCCATCTATCAAGGTCCAGAGAAGTCGCCCTATTGACTCCAGACGTATTAATGGGGCATCTACTGAGGTCATCAGGGAATGGTTCAAACTCCTCGCCATACCAGAGGTCCAGGGCATTAAACCAGCCAATAGATATAACATGGATGAGACTGGTATCCTTGAGGGCCAGGGATCTAATGGGCTGGTGCTGGGCATGTCTGAGACGAAGTCTGTTCGCAAGAAACAGCCTGGATCAAGGGCATGGGTATCCATCATCGAATGCATCTCTGCCCTGGGCCAGAGGCTTCATCCCCTCATTATATACAAGGGCAAGACAGTCCAGCAGCAGTGGTTTCCTCTGGATCTTGGCCCTTATGAAGGATGGCTATTTACAGCAACGGAAAATGGCTGGACAACAGATGCTACTGCAGTTGAATGGCTGCAGAAGGCCTTCATCCCTCAGACTGTCCCTCAGGGCAAGGATAACAAGAAGGAGGCTAGACTATTGATCCTGGATGGGCATGGGAGTCATACAACGACAGACTTTATGTGGTTATGCTATATAAACAACATCCATCTACTATTCTTACCGCCACACACCTCCCATGTCCTCCAGCCACTTGATCAAGCAGTCTTTAGCCCTCTCAAGGCAGCCTATAGGAAGGAGCTTGGATACCTTAGTCAATGGAATGACTCTACTATTGTAGGCAAGAGGAACTTCTTAGGCTGTTATTATAAGGCTGCCCTTGCAGGTATGACGATCAAGAACATCAGAAGTGGTTGGAAATGGACAGGGTTATGGCCTGTCTCTATGGCGAAGCCTCTGATGAGCTCCCTCCTACTCCCAACAACACCAAAGCCATCAGCATCGTCAGATCAGGTCAGCAAAGGGCAGTCTAGAGGCAAGGAAGGCAGGGAAGCTGAAGGATGGGCATCTGCGTCGTCTGCAGTGGTATGGTCGACGCCAAGGAAGATGAAGGACCTGGCTGGCCAACTGAAGCTATTCACAGAGCTGGACAATGACGCCAGTACTCAACGCCTCCTTTTTATGAAGGTGAAAAAAGGCTTCAACGAGAAGGCCTATGAGCTGGCTACTGCCCAGCACAAGCTGGAGCTTCTGCAGGCCCAAGTGACTAATACTACAGTCAGAAAGAGGAAGGCAGTCCAGCTGGATCCTAACACCAAGTTTGCCACTATCTCAGACGTGCAGAAGGCGCAGGTTGAGGCTGGTGAAAAAGAGGATACTGCAGGTGAATCCAGCGAGTCTGATTTACCTAGTGAAGCTGAAGACTGTATTGTAGTGGCATCTAGAAGAGGGCAGTAATTAAGTGAAAATAGTGGTGATGTTGGAGATGGCTTCATTTTTTGGGTGTCCGCATGTGGGGGGTGTCCGAAAGTGGGTATGTTGACTTACCCCTCCACGAGTACCAGTGGCACCAGGGCGAAGACTGTGACCAGGAGGTAAGACACAGTCAGAAATGTAGGCGAGGTCAAAGATGAAGTAGCTGCCGGATAGAAAAAAGCCACAATCTGCCCAAAGAACTCGTCGATGGCACCTGAGCTGGTGAATGCTTGTATGGCGAGATCCCCGTTGTAATGTCGGCCACTGCGATAAGCCAGATCCGAGAGGTCAAAAGTTCCGTTGGCGAATCCTGCCCCCCAAAGCAGGTTGGCGCCGATGAAAGAGATCCCAAGAAAAGCAAACACCAGGAATACAGTCAGCCAGCCGCGACTGACCGGCTGACGGTGGCGCTCATCGTGCCAAGCAATCCGCCGTGGTCGGTTGGGGATGGGCAACATATCCAATGAGATGGCGTCCAACGTCACATCGCCGAATTGTGCCAACTGCATCTCTTCCGACAATATCTTTATGAACTGGGATGAGATGGCTGTCTGGATAGACGCCTGGCTCGCTTCGATGTTTTGTTGGTCATGGGACGCCTTAACCAGACGAGAGACTCGAGGCTCTCTAACTAGCTGCGTTGATTTGAAAACCTCGCTGATCTGGCCACTGCCAAGCCTGCGGTTGGGATTCTCTTTCAGTGCTCTGTTGAGTGCGTTGGTAAAAGCAGCTGCCGTCTCGATGGCGTTGTTGCCACCCTGTCCCGATAGGGGCTCAAACTAAGATTATGTCAGATCAAACGACAACTCTATCCATGTCTTTTTTTGCCTTACCTTGTGAGCAGAGTCTCCGACAAGCATCAGTCTTCCACTGTGCCACTTCTTGAAAACCACTTCGGCCAGCGGGGTACAAATTCTTGCGATCATCCGGCGGTGAACGTCACCAAACTTGACTCCAGGTAAGATCAAATCATCCTCGTGCAGCTTGGCCATTTCGGCCTCATCGTCAGAGGTGAACTTGGGGATTGCGTCCCCGGCGTATGTCTCTTTCATGCGCATGAGGAGAGCACAATAGACTCGGTTTCCGGGACCATCGGCAAAGAGATATGAGTAATCATTCCCATATGTGTTGACCAGAGTACCCCTGGGGACATGCGGAACGTCTGTGGCGATACCCCAGACACAACAGTAAGTCGCTTTCAATTCTATTTCTCCGTTAACAAATCTGCAATTCTGAAGAGGGGACGGGGGTGGCCTACGGTTCTCTTGAGAAGCTCCTTCCAGCTTGGCAATTTCCTTCCTCACAGTGCTGTGCACGCCGTCGCAGCCAAGAACCATGTCCCCGGTGAATTCGCTGCCTTCGTTCGTTAAAACCTTGACGCCCTCCGCGTAAGACTCCACGCTGACAACTTTCTGGCTGGTGATCACCTTCGACTTGTCCAGGATGTGATTATACAACACCTCGATGACCATGCGTCGGTCGAGGAAAATCAACCCGTACCCAAGTCTGAGGAATCCTGAATATCAGCAGGGAATCGAGGCTTGCAACTAAAAGACTTTGGCGATTTACCTTTGGGTGACCTTATCCTCGAGGTCATCAAGTACCAAAATTGGCGACATGTCGTTGTAGCGTATAGTGAACTTGTTCGTCCCCTTCTCTGCAGCTGCATATATGTCTTCCCAACACCCGAGCTGGTCCAAGACACGAATGCCATTAGGAAGCAAGGCAATGCTGGCACCGGCTTGCGGGGCGATTTCCCTGTAAGCCTCCAGAATGACAAAGTCAACGCCGATTCGCTGCAGCATTAGTCCCAGGGCGAGACCAGCTATGCTTCCTCCGACTATGACGACCTTGGGAGCGATATCGTTAGGCTTGGTCTCCATATTGTAGAGCTATTCTGTAAACGATGGAAGTCGTGAAGCAATGTTCGCTGAGGTTGAGGCTACCAGTGCGTAGGATTCGACGAAGCGATAGACTTATTGTTTTGAAGTGATGAATAATTAACAGAAGGGAATGGCGGGAGCTGGAGAGAGTCGATGGCTTTATATATCCAAATTCAATCTGGAAATGCCAGTCATTGTTCATTGTCAAGCTGGGGTAGGACAAATTCTGGACAAGCACGACGGAACTTGCGAAAGGCCGTCCGATCAGCCTGGCGAACGTTGTGAGCTACGAATAACATTATGGTCATAGCTGTGGGAGGAGTCTGTGTCTACGAACAGGTCCTGGTGTCGTCACCAGAACCAATTAGAGCACACGACTTCTTTCGAATCAACCCTCGGCATTGCGCGGGATGCCGACTAGAATGTCACCCGTTGTAGAGGTTAGGCAAACCTTGTTTGCTGTGATAACGGACTTTCGGAGTTTCGGATCTTTAGTTCAGCTTATATTTGCATCCACACAAATTCGGCGCCACTCTTTGACCGACTAATCGTATTAGTAGATGAATGTAATGGGGTGCGGTTATTCGGACCGTAGACTTTTATCATTAGGACAATAACCTACTTCGGAGCGCTGGGAAGCAATAATCCGCCTGGATCAACTGATCTACAGGTGTCGGATTGCAACAATCAATTCAATTCGAAAACTCTATAGATTTAAAAAAAAAATTGAGCGAAGGCAGCAAAGGGGGCACAGGGAGCAGCAAAGCTCCTATCGCAAACATTAGCCGGCTGTTAGGTTGTAGCTGTCTATGCGCGTTTTACACTAGCAAAGTTCTACTGCTGTACTGCTGTCAGCGCCTTTTTAGGTATATCCTATCGCGCATTGTAATCGCAGGCGGCAACGGGGTCTCAATCATTGCAGCCTTGCAGTGCGCTGCCTAAATGCTGCCGGCATCGATTTCGATTGATTTAGGTGGGCGCGGCAGATAATCAGGATGTGGCTGTGGCTGTGGCGGGAATAGTGGTTGTGGCGGGTTACGGTCCTTGTTGAATTGGAGGGTAACGCACACGAAGGGCGCCACGAAGGGCGTCGGAGATAGGACTTATCGGCCAGCATAACCGGCCGCTCGGCGGCAACGAAGGGCCTGCCACAGGCTTCGTCCCGGGCAGTGGGCTTCGTGGTGGCCTTAGGCGCCTAAGAAAGGGGCTGCCAAAGGCCTAGTCGGGCGGCAGGGTGCAGCTGCAGCACACAAGAACAGTTACACACTACACACACTTAATATACGCACAATTGACCCATCACGGTTACCCTTGCCAATCTGACAATTAAGAGTCTCATACGCCTATACACCGACAGTAACGAGCACCGCAAAGCTATTCACAAGTGCCTATAACGCTAGGATGAGCAATGATACCACTAAAACGGTCCTCAACGCGACCACCGATTGGGTCCTCTGGTTCGACCAGCTGAAGACGAAAGCAAAGGCCTATAAGCTCTGGGCCGCAATTGACCCATCGATTGCTACGCGCCAAACGCACGAGACGCTTGAGAAATACCTTGAAGAGCCTATAAAGCCTTCTCCAAGCGACCACCCGCGGGTTATAACGCGCCCGGCGGGGTCAACGCGCTCGGCAACGGTCACCCCGACGGCCTCGGAGCTAGGCACCCTGTTGCCGCACACCGACAACGATACGCCGCGGGCGCACGGAATGGAGGATCTCTCACCCTCCGACCTTGCCCTATACCGTGCCCGACGAGCAGAATATAACGAAGAGCTTAGAGCGCAAGAAAAGCGCCTTCAACGATACTGTGACCTTCAAGAATGGATTCGCCAGACGGTATCCATCGACTTGAAGCTTCACTGCTGTACCTCAGATAAGGAAGTCGATCAATGGATAAAGGCCCTTGAGGCCCGCGTCGGCATACGCCCTTTCGAACGCAGAAACAACGCGCAAGTCGCGTACGATGCCGTATTAACGGCGCCCACGAGAAAACCCCTCAACAACCGACGAGACGTCGAAGACTGGATCACGAAGTGGGAAAGGGCGCTCCATGAAGCCTCTGCGAGCGGCCTGCCGCAGGCCCAGACGTCAAGCCTTTGGTTCACGCCTTTCACAACGGCCTTCGCGAGATCATATATCTCAAGTTGGGTATACGTATACCACGAAACCCACGTCCGCGAAGCCGAAAGGGACGCCCTTACGCCAGGGAGCGTTTTAGCCGACGTCAGACGCTTCCTTCAGACCGCAGACGACGCAGAGCCTATAAGAAAGGCCGCGCGAGGCGCCTTTGGCCCAACCAACCTCGGCAACAATGCCTCCCAAGAAGAACGTGGCAACAACAATAGGGCCCGCGGCGGCAGAGGCCGTGGCCGCGGAGGCCGTTGGCAAAGCCAACCGCCAAGGGATTTCAGTGTGCCAACTGAAGCCTCAACCTCGTCGTCGTCGCCAATGACCTCACGTGAGGCAAGCGTACACGCCAAGCGCGAAAGGTCGAGCACGAGCGCCACTGAGATACCCTTTGCCAAGCGCACCAACGGCTGCCAACTGTGCCTTGGCCCATGGCACCAAATAGACGAGTGTTTCTACGCGCTCCCTCACCTGCGAAGGGATGGCAAGCCACTCAACCGAACGACTCAAGCCCTTATCGATGAGCGCGTCCGAAACGACCCAGAACTCGCGGAGCGCCTGAGGCAGGTGAGACAAGCAGCTAACCTACCTAACTGACTGTATGGTAGCTGCCGAGGGAAGCTATCTCCAGCGTCCTTTCACACTGCCTACAATCAATACCACCTTGCAGGATCAGCCATACTAGACTCAGGCTCTACAGTACACGTTTTCAATAGTCCTTTATGGTTCAAGACGCTGAGAGCCGCGCCCCATGGAGACTTCCTATGGGCTGGCGCGCAGCAATTGCCTATCGAAGCGTATGGGACCGCGGAGATCAACCTAAAGGCACGTAGCAACAGCGTTACGAAGCTCACCCTGTTCGAAGTGGCCCTTTGCCCTGGGTTGGCCGCGAACCTCGTATCCTTCAAGAAGCTCAGGCAACGAGGACTTTGGTGGGATAACAGCCCAGGAAATAACTGCCTTCGAAGGGCAGACAGGTCCTTCGTTGCGTACGTTGACGAAATCCACGACCAACAAGTGCTCGACCATCGGCCTTTCGGCTCGGAGGCCGCGCTTGCGGCAGCTGTGCCGTTGCCGGCTGCTCGGTTAGACGAAGCACCTCCTACGCGCAGGAGACACGCATACACAACGGCCACGCGCCGGAAGCCTATTCTTGGCGACCTTATTACTTGGCACAAGCGCCTTGGGCACCCAGGCCCAGAAGCGCTCAAAAGGATCGTCAACGCAGCCCGTGGAGTACGCCTTCAAGGTGTTGAAGGTCAACAGATCACCACGGTGGACTGCGACGCCTGCGCTCAAGGCAAAGCCCATCGAATGATCCGTCGAAGCCCACGAGAGTCAGCTGCTCAAGCGCAGCCTGGCGATCGCTTGGCCATCGACTTTCACGACCTCGAAATAGGCTACGCAGGGTATAAGTCTTGCATGCTGTTTTCTGACCGAGGCAGTGGCCTTACTTGGGACTTTTACCTACGCCAAAGGACCACAGACGTCCTGCTCACGACAATCACAGACTTCCTTGCGCTCCTTGACACCCAATACGACTGCCGCGTAAAGGTCATCGAGACGGATAACGAACTTCTTCGCCACCATGAAATCGTCGCGAGCCTCGAAGCACGCGGTATACGCCTTGAGGCGAGCGCTCCGAATACCCAAGCGCAAAACGGCGCTGCAGAGCGCATTGCTGCTGTTATAAAGCGAAAAGCCCGCAGTATGGCAATTGACGCAAGCCTTCCAGACGTACTCTGGCCTGAAATATACACTGCAGCCACTTACCTTTATAACCGCACACCGCAGGCAGCCCGCGGCTGGAAGACTCCATACCAGCTGTGGCATGAGCACTTCTGGATTGAGGAAAAGGCTCCCTACGCAAGGCCCGACCTTTCACACCTTCGAATATACGGTTGCAAAGCATACGCGCTTACTGCAGATACCCAGCTTCACAAACAGCGCAGGCAAAGGCTTGCCCCACGTGCTTGGATAGGTTACCTCGTTGGCTACAGCTCCAGCAACTCCTTTCGCATATGGAACCCTCTTCGTGGTGAAGTATTCACAACGCGCGACGTCGTCTTCAACGAAGGCGCCGTTTTCAATGGCGATCTCAAAGGCCTTGCTGAAAGCGTGCGAGAATTAGATCTCAACGAAATACAGCAGACTATTGACCGCCTTGTGCGCGAAGGAGCGCGCGAGACAAGCTTTACGCACACGGCTGACGAAGAAGCAGACGAGATTACAGAGCACGCCGAGCGAGCTGGGGGGGCGGCCCACGGCAGCCCTGCCCTTCACGGCCGTGAAGTCGAAAGGACCTCTGGCCTTCACGACCGTATAGTCGAAAGGCCCTCAGAGGTCCACGGCCGTGAAGACCGGAGGTCTGAAGGCCCACGAGAAGGCCGCCCTGACGGGCCCTCCGGGCCGGCACCGCACACCGAAGCAAGATTCCAACTGATAACCCCGCCGGCGACGCCGCCGAGAGCGTCTTTCTTCACTGCGCTTACAACTGCGCTAGGCGTGAGGGGGCGAGAAAGGGGATCTCATCTGCCCATAGACGGCAGTAATACCATTCCTACACAAAAGACGTGGCCGAAGCCGTTACGCGAGTCCTTCAAGGCTGCGTTTCTGGCGGGACGCACGCACCAAAAACACAAGACCACGCAACGATTGATGGATGGCACTTGTACGCTGCTGAAGCGGGCTGGCCACCCGAACCCAGCGGCAAGTGTAGATCAACCCGTGATTGAATGCTTTAACAGCACGGCGGACGATCTAAAAGCGCATGAGACAGGGCTCCAACAGCTCGCAGTCGCGTGGCCTTCGGGCTGGAAGCAGTTAAAGGCAGACAGTAAGGGGCTTCCTACGCGCTCCGCTGAGCATGCTCGCAGGCGTAGTAACGACGCAAGAACCGTCACTGAAGCAGCCACTTCGCGTGGCACCCACTGGAAAGACTTGCCCCCTCTTCCCACATCACACAATCAGCTGGCAACTCACCCGCTTGAAAGCGCCTTTCGAGATGCTGAAAGGAGTCACCTACAAGGTCACGAGCTCTCGCGATCTTGGCGAGAGGTCTCCAAAGCGTCCGCGCGCGGCAACCAGATTCTTGGTTGCCATTGGGTATACACATACAAGCTTGACAAGCACGGCCGCCTCACGAAGGTGAAGGCAAGGCTCGTGATACGTGGAGACCAACAGGCGAAAGACGCGCGAGATACGTACGCCGCAACGCTTGCAGGTATGTCATTCCGAATACTGATGGCTTTGGCCGCCCGATTCAACCTCGAGCTGCTGCAATACGACGCAGTGAATGCGTTTGTGCACGCAGATATCGATGAGGAGGTATATATGGAGATGCCTCCAGGATACCGCAAACAAGGCGTAGTCCTACGCTTACAGAAAGCCCTCTACGGTCTGCGTCGGTCACCTCTGCTGTGGCAAAGGCACCTGGAAAGTGGGCTGTTGGCGCAAGGCTTTCAACGCGTTGCAGGCGAAGACTGCTGCTGGCAAAAGGGCCAGGTCACATTCTTCTTCTATGTTGACGACTGCGTATTGGCGTTTCCGAAGGCCCATGAGCCTGCGGCAATGGCCGAGATACGTGCCCTTCAAGGCAAATACCACCTTGAAGGCGGCGAAAAACTTCAATGGTTTTTAGGCCTTGAGATCCTTCGCGACCGCGCGACACGGAGACTCTGGCTCTCACAGGCGGTATACGCCGAGAAGTGTAAGAAACTGCTTCCCACGCGCGCTGACGTGTTAGACGACGATTCTCATAAGCACACTCCGATGGCAAAGGAGGAGTTGCTGCCGCGTGAAGGCAACGCGCAACCCAGCGAAATCAACCGTTATCAACGCAAAGTTGGGACGATCCTATACGCCGCTGTGATGACGCGGCCGGACGTCGCTTTCGCAGCCAGCAGGCTCGCGAGATTCAATCAAAACCCAAGCGAAGTCCACCAGAAGGCCGCTGACAGAGTCCTTCGATACCTATACAAAACGCGATACCTCTGCCTTTGCTTCGGCGCCGCCCCAGGCAGCGCGAATGACGCCCTTGAGGTGGCGTCTGACGCGAGCTTTGGCGACAATACACTATGCCGAAAGAGCTCCCAGGCCTTCGCCATGAAGCTTTTCGGAGGCCTCGTCGCGTGGCGGGCCAACAAGCAAGATACCGTCACAACGTCAACAACTGAAGCAGAGCTCCTAGCGCTCACGCAGGCCGCCAAGGAAGCCCTTTTCGCAAGCCGATTGATTTCGCGCTTACAAGTCCAGCTCCCCAGTGAGCTCGGCGAGCGCGCGACGTACGCTTCAAAAGAGCAAAAGCCCACGACAATACGTATACAATGCGATAACCAACAGACGGTTAAGTTGGTTACGAGTGAGCTCTCGAAGCTCCGTACGAAGCTCCGTCACGTCGATATACACAACCACTGGCTGCGTCAAGAAATCGCCGAAAGGCGTGTAGACGTCGCATATACCCCGTCTGCAGAGCTTATGGCAGACGGCCTCACGAAGGCCCTGGATATGACAAAACACGACGCCTTCATCCAACAGCTCAATATGACCAACGAGAAGGTCATTCTCGAGAGCAACCGCGCTAGAGATCTGGCTGCTGACGAGGCTCGACTGGAGGCCGAGATGATGAAGGAGGACGTATGGGCCGTGGAGGAAGCCTGTGACTTCCCGCGCGCCCCGTGAGCGTCAAAACGAACGCAGGAAACGCCTTCTTGCGCGCTCAAGGAGCAACGGAGCGAAGGGGCCGTCGCCCTTCACGGCCGTGGACCGTAAAGGCCGTCAAGAAGCCCTTCCCTGAGGGGGCGTGTTGAATTGGAGGGTAACGCACACGAAGGGCGCCACGAAGGGCGTCGGAGATAGGACTTATCGGCCAGCATAACCGGCCGCTCGGCGGCAACGAAGGGCCTGCCACAGGCTTCGTCCCGGGCAGTGGGCTTCGTGGTGGCCTTAGGCGCCTAAGAAAGGGGCTGCCAAAGGCCTAGTCGGGCGGCAGGGTGCAGCTGCAGCACACAAGAACAGTTACACACTACACACACTTAATATACGCACAATTGACCCATCACGGTTACCCTTGCCAATCTGACAGTCCTAATAATGAAAGTCGCCGGCCTAAATAACTGTACTTTAAATCTACTAGCTAAATTAGTATTCCTAAATAACTATACTCTTTTATCTTTTTGAATATGTATAGAATGAAATACAAATTCTAAATAACATTTTGTAAAATATAGTTTCTTTATATTCTATTTCTTAGTAACTTTTAAAAGTGTAATTTAATATAGACAGATAGACTATTAGTACCTACTTATTCCATACATAAAGAAAAAATTCTATTTTTTCTACTTAGATAAGAAGCTCTATTGTAGTACTGTGCTTATATTTTTGCCTAGACTTTTGCTATTACTAGAAGCTCTTGTATTTAATATTAAGGGCAAATTAAGAAACTAGGTGCACACTCTTGTTACGACCCGTCAAACATAACAGGACCAGGGGACGCCCCCACAGGGCGCCTGGCGGTTACGGACAAGTTATAAGCAAGCAGACACGGGAAACAAAGGTGACTCCTCCGGCGCGGAAGAACTATGGTGCAAGGTCACGTGGAGATAAGGGAGTGAGCAACTGATTATGCGTGAGCACGATTGATCACGACGTGAGCACCTTTCGCGAACTTTCTCTTCACAAAGTATCCACTGTTAGTAGCTGTTAAGATCATAGAGGGCTCCGGCCCACCGCACTATCATTTCTCATCATCAGCCCACGTGAGCTGAATTTCACCATCATGGCCGTCTCTCTAGACGCAGGGCCATCGATCACGGTTCACGGGGACGCCAGTACATCTCGACGGTCTGGACGTGTCCGGAAACCGACCGCAAAGGTCAGAGTGGTTGAGCAAGTCAGCTACCAAGACAATGCGGAGCTTAAAGACGAGATCAACAAGCTCTCAAACCTCGTCCAGGATCTCCTACGACGGGACGCCGAAAGGGAACAGTTCCTGAAAGACTGTTTGATGAAGATCGAATCCTTGGAGAAAGAGCTTCAGGAAGAGAAGCAGCGTTCAGACCGGCACCAACGTGGTCTAGCAAGGTCCATGCATGCTGTTAGCACAGGACCCAGCGAGTCTGCCCAGAGTCTCCAAGGGCATCCCTTACACACAGCCCAGAACCAGCCGCCCCAAGTTCGGTCCTACGCGATGGTGGCAAGCCAGCCACTTACCAGACAACTGCATGAAACAACCCCAGCAAAACAAGCCGCAAACCGGGCGGCTTCAAAAGACCTTCGCATCTTCGCACGTCTGCCACCTGAAAGCCCGCTCCGCAACAAGAGAGCCTACGACATCTACGCATTCGTTCGTGAAAAGCTAAGTCCCCAAGCTCGAGAAGCCCTCAAGGGGATCGACCATGTCAAGACAGGATTAGCACTCCTACCATCGTCAGCAGATGGGGCAAAAGTCCTGCTAGAGAACAGAGAACAGATTGCTGCCCTTCTCCAGGCACAGGCGGTCGAGCAGCGCGACACCTGGATCCGGGCCTATATCGCAAACGTCCCTTACACCAGACACTGCCTGCTCACCAACACTGAGCTGGAAATCACGACCGAGGAGCTCCTTGAAGAGATCCAGGCCACGACGAAACTCAAGCCCGAAAAAGCATACTTTTCCAGAAAAGACGAAGCCGAAAGGCTAGGCACGGTGACAGCCTGGTTCAAGGCGGAAGCCGTAAGGCAACTACCAAGGCGCCTCCGTTTGATGGGGGCCAGCGTTTTCGTCAACCTGCAGTTTCCGAAGGAGAAGAGGTCTCCCCAATGCCACCGCTGCGGCGGCTTTCACAACGAACGAACGTGTACCAGAAGGAAGAGATGCCTCAAGTGCAGCTCTCCTTCCCACACGACCGAACAACACCGGGCACCTTGCGGCGGCACTGAGGGTCACGATGGCTGTGACTGCCCCTTTAAGTGTCCGTCGTGTAACGGGCCCCATGCCGCCTTTGACGTGACTTGCCCTATCAGACCAAAAGTGGTGAGGGGCGTAGTCCAGAGGAGGAACAAGGCACAGCTACGGGCCATCCGAGCCGAGGGAGAGAGATCGTGGAGGCTTGCGACCCAGCAGTCGCATCAACAATCCCGAGAAAGAGGAGAAGAGATGGACTGCAACCAAGCTAATGAGGGACATCAGGAGAATGCGGCCCTCTAGAGTCCTGCAGATCATGCAGGCGAACGTGGCCAGACGACCGCTCGCACACGAAACGGCACTGAATCTAGCCTACGCGGCCCATGTCGACATACTGCTACTTCAAGAGCCCGCTATCCGCTCGGAAGAGAGAAGGCTCACAAGATGCCACCCGGGCTTCGAGATCTTCACCCCAGTAGACAACTGGATTGAAGACAGACCAAGGGTGCTCACCTACCTCCGCAGAGGAACGGGACTACGGGGCGTACAAACACGCCCGCTGCCCAGCCCATCCACAGACCTGCTCTTCCTACAACTCCTGGCGGGAAAGCGGAAAGTTCTCACAGTCATCAACGTGTACAACGCCCCTTGTGGCTCGCTGCGACCAGGCCAAGCGATTAGGGATATCATAACAGCCTGGCAACCCGGACACCAGGAACGTGTGTTGGTCGCGGGGGATTTCAACCTCCGTCATTGGACCTGGCAACCCGAGGCGACCAGCTCCTCGGACGCTGATGACCTGGTGGAATGGACAGAAACCGTTGGCCTTGTCCTCCTGTCGCCGATAGGTGAAGCCACACATAAGGACGGCAACACGTTAGACCTATGCTGGGCGTCCGGCAGCCTCCACGGGGCATCCACCAGCATAGAAACGTCCCTACACACAACGTCAGACCACGAAAGCCTGCTGACCCGGGTCCCCTTGGCCCTAACCGATCCGGTCGACCCAACCCCGGGGAGGTTCCGGCTTGACACAATGGACGAGAAGCTCTTCCTCGACATCCTTCAGCGAAGTATACATCCCGTGCGCCATACTGCAAGCAACGCAAGAGACCCACAGGCTCTGGACATGCTAGCACAGCAACTCACAGATTGCCTTGTAGAAGCGCTTACGGCTTCTACAAGGCGTGCGCTTGGCAGAGGACCTGGGAGACCATACTGGGACGAGAACTGCAGGCGGAAACACCGAGCCTACACGACCAAGAGAGCAACTGTGGCAAGACTCTGCGCCTTGGGAATAGATTGTCAATGGGAGCGAAACGAGGAGGACGCTCTGAAACAGGACTTTCTCCATCAGCTTCGGCGCTCTAAAGACACGTACTGGAGAGGAAAGATCGCCGCAGCCTCCACTGGCAAAGACGTGTTCGAAATGGTCGGGTGGCAGAAGGCCAAGGGATCCTTCCAGACCCCTCCACTCCGGGATGGGAGCAATCCAACCGCGCTCATCTCACAACCGAAGGAGAAGCGGGATCTGTTCGCCCGCGTCCTCCTCAGAAATGCTGCCATCTCCACGGACATACCAGCAGAGAGCCCAGGACCTCGCCTGGAGGCCAATCTTCCTTTCCCGCGTGTCACAAAAGACGAGGTACAAACGTCAATCTTCTCTGCGAGAAGCACCACCCCCGGGTCCGACGGAATCACAACGGCCGTCCTCAAGACAGCGTGGCCCGTTATCGAGGACATCGTCTTCCGGCTCTACAGCGGATGCGTATGCGAGGGCTGGCATCCCACCTGTTTCAAAGAAGCTATCCTAGTCATCCTGCCTAAGCCGGGCAAGAGAGACAGGGCGCTCCCGCGCTCGTATAGGCCAATCGCGCTGTTGTCTGTGCTTGGAAAAGGCTTGGAGAGACTTGTCGCAAGAAGGCTTGCCTGGATCACAGTCAAGTTCCAGGTACTGCACGACCAACAGTTTGGGGCCCTCCCCCTCCGCTCGTGTAGCGACCTCATCGCTGCTGCCATCCACGATATCGAGTGTGCCTGGCAAAGAGGTCGTGTCACCTCTATGCTTACGCTCGACATCAAAGGGGCCTTCGACGCTGTGCTGCCAGGGAGGCTGATCCGACGCCTCCGATGCCAAGGATGGCCGGAGAACCTCGTGCGGTGGGTCTCGAGTTTCGTCCTCGGGAGAAGAGCAAGAATAAGGCTAGACGGAGAGATGGGGGACGTCTTCGACCTTGAGTGTGGGCTACCACAGGGCTCGCCCGTGTCTCCCATCCTCTTCATGCTTCACATCGAACCCTTATTCAAGCTGGGCACTGTTCATCCAGGCAGGAAGCGATCTCGATTTGGCTACGCCGACGACATTGCCATCATGGCAAGCTCAACCTCACTAGAGGACAATTGTGCCCTGCTAGCGAAAGAATGGGAAGAAGCCCAAGAATGGGGGGCGTTAGAGGGAATCACTTTCGACACCGATAAATCCGAGCTCATCCACTTCACCAAGAGACCAAAAGATAGAAACCCGCCAATCACCGTCAGACTGCTGGACGGGAGACAGCACACAGTTCAGGCTGTCAATCAAGGGGCCTCCCTACGGTGGCTTGGGGTCCACTTCGACCGGAGACTCACTTTCAAGAACCATGTGAAAGGCCACTGCGCCAAAGCATGCCAAGTGGTCAACGGACTACGGGGACTAGGGAACACCGCCTGGGGCGCGCCGACACACCTGCTGCGCCGTGCTATTACCTCCTGCGTATTGCCCATTCAGTACTATGCGTCAGAGGCATGGTGGCCGGGCAGGAATCGGATCAAGAACGGACACATCGCCTCGAACGGGGTCAACGGTCTACTCAACCAACTCGACATTACGCAAGCCAAGGCTATTCGAGCCGCACTTCCTGTGTATAGAACGACGCCTGTATCGATCCTACAGCGTGAAGCTGCCCTGCCCCCAGCAGAGGTGATGCTAGATGCGAAGCTCCATAAAGCCTCCGTAAGGATCCATCGCCTTGACGATCGACACCCCCTCCGAACGAGGCTCGGAGAGAGGCCCGGACCGGACTCAAGACTACGGCGAATGGCAAGCCTTATCGAGAGACATGCCGAATACATCGACCCGCTAGAGCTACCGCCTTGGGAGCGCTCAGCCGACTGGCACACAGCCCTGAGCATGGTCGGCTATGAACCAAGGAAGACCAAGGATGAACTGGCCACCGCCTTTACAGACAGATTGGGAGCACTCTCAAAGCGGGACATTGTTGTCTATACTGACGGTTCCCAAATGGTGGACGGTAGCAGAACAGCCGCTGGAGCAGGCTGGGTCGGGTACCAGGCCACACGGCAGATCTTCCGAGGATCAGAGCCGCTCGGCCACCAGACGGAGGTCTTTGACGCAGAAGCGCAAGCCGCTTTTCGGGGCCTACTGGAAGCCATGAGGTCCCCCACGGCGCGGATGGCAGACAATGTTCACATCTGCCTCGACAACCTCGCAGTCACAGCCAGACTCGTCACCCGGAGCCCAGGAAGCAGCCAGGCTAGGTTTAGGGCCTTTAGTGAGCTCTCCGTCTCTTGGGCACAGAGAGGACGGACGAGCTGGACGAGGCCTGGCAGGGTATACATTTGGTGGTGCCCTGGACACACGGGAATAGCAGGAAACGAGGAAGCAGACGCTCTTGCCAAGGAGGCCTGCAGACAAATCCCAGAATCACAGCTACAGCCTACATTGGCGCACTTGAAGCGGGAGTCCAGAGCAGCCGATCTCCAGGCTTTCGCCAGGAGATGGCCGTCAATCTGCCCTCGGCAGTATGCCGACCTTGGGATAAGTCCTCATCCCAAGCCCCCCGAACTTCGCCTTCCTCGGCATTTGCTAGGAAGGCTATATGCGGCAAGATCGCATCATGGAGACTTCGCAGCGTACCACGAGAGATTCGCCCACCAAGACGCACTGCTTCACTGCAGTTGCGGAAGACGCAAAACCCCAGTACACTTCTACTTCTGCAAGCGTGGCCGTAAGGCCACCCCGCGGCATCTCCGCCGACGTATGGCGAAGGCAAGCATAGATTTTCTGCTAGGTACTACGCAGGGAGCTTCTCTTCTGTGCGAATGGATGGAGGCGACCAATTTCTTTTCCGAAATCTGCCCAAGTCACTGAACAGGAACGTTAGGTGAAGACGGCAGCCTGTAAAATAGTTTAGATTAGGATAGACCATGTCGGCATCGCCCGGCACGTCCCTTTTTACTCTGGACGTTAAATACATCATCATCATCATCATCACGACGTGAGCGCTCACGCGCCCCACTTCAAGTGATCACTCCATACAACACCTGGATTACTGGTAATCAGGTGTAAGCCAAACCTCAGCAACAGACATACGGGACTTGTATATAGGATGGACTTGGACGGACTCAAGGACAGACTTCCATAGCTCTTCAGCAATCAACTTTGTGATTATCCCCTCGGATACTCTCGGCACCCTTCACTAGTGACCAACGTTACAAGCCCCTTGTTGAGTATACGACTGATCACCGTATCCTCTGAAGACCTGATCCTATCAGCACGACTTATATCACTGTTCCCCAGCTTCGTTGCCTCAGCTTCTGCTAATAGACACTACCACGGAAAGCCGACCGTAACAACTCTCTGCTAGGCAGGGAGATTATGGCGTGGCCTATGCGCCCTCTAAAGCCTGAGTATAGTGTGTTTAGAAACCGGCTTACTGACGTGTAACTCTTATATAATTACTTCACTGCCCGACGAAACTTAGTTAGCTACATTGAATATTAACGACGAACTATAAAGTCTAATTATTAGTCAAGGACTTGACTCGGGAGCTGTTGCCATTGACTGGGGCCTCTGTAAATGAGGTTTACGGGCCATTGTATTCGGAAACCCTTTAAGCTGATCACATGGTACTAAATAAAGACGTCAGCCCGTGAGTTTGGGTACAAAGTTGATGGCCAAATTCGATCTTGTAAATCGAAAGACCCTCCAAAAGCAAAGTCCTCCACGCGAAGACTTCGGAATCTATGCCAAGTCACCCATCCGCAGAAATGTCCACCAGCACTGTTGAGGCTGAGCGCCCACGATACACACGAAGACGCAGTGCATGCCACTACTGTCGACTCAAGAAGATCAAATGTACGGTGCCTTCGGAGGATCATTCAAGTTTCCTAGCAGACATCGACTGTTTCGAGACAATACGCTGACGACGAGCTTTCTGGCCGAGATAGAGCAGGCAATGGCGAGCGGCCCTGCCAACCATGCAGTGTCAGTGCCTACTCATAGCTCTGCATCACTGACAGCTTTGGGTGCTAAGTCTCTATGCTAGAAACACGATGTTGTCTGCACATATCCCCCAGTCCACCCTTCGTCTTCAGCCCTGTCGAACTCGAGTCACCATGCCATTGGAAAGCAGTCGGCGCCATCCCCAGCCCGTTGGGCACGTATGCGAGCCGCAGCCTCTGTTATACCTCCAGGGAGGTTGTTAACCCCCCCCCCCCAGTGGTGTCTCGCGGACTGAGTCCCTTCGGAGAGTTCTCCATCCAGACATCAGTGCACGACCAACGCGAGAGAGCCTTGAGCTTCCCCACCAACTTCAACGAAATGCCGCCGCTCCCTTCTGCTAGCTTGTTCAAGAAGGAGTTCACCACGGATGACTTTGAAGGCATCCTGGCATCAGCAGATGTCTACGTCGAGGACGGAATGCGCAAGTTTTCAGACATTCCTGCCTCCTCGAACGAGTCCATTTCTCAGTATGAAGCTTTTGGGGCGTCAACTTGTGAGAAGTCGCCTCTGTTGAAACGGCCGCGAGGTTTTGTATACCCCGTGGAGCAAACGACGCCAGGTCGTACACAACGCTCGCAGGGTGTCGTGTCGTTCTCTCTCATGGAGCAGCGTAGTTTTTGCTATTTGCAACGGTCGCAGGCTGCCCGCTTGGATGTTAACTGGGCCCTTAGCAACCTAATATCCCGATAGGCGCCTAAGTCTCCTACTGCTTAAGATAAAGCCTGCAGCAGAGATCTTTTGTTGCTCCCAAGCAGCCAGCCAAAGCTAGCTAATGAGCCCTATCTCTCATTCCCTAAGGGCCCCTCACCGGCCTGTGACTCCCCACTTTGTCTTGGTCCACTACAATACGCCAGCTGTGATAATTACCGAGTCTTGCCCGCCCTGTTGAGCGACACGCTGACCGGCCGCGATTGCCTTATACGTGTAGAGCATAGTAACTCCAGGATTGTATCTGCAACATTTACTAAAACCGTCCTGGATGCTACTGTCACGTCTTCAGTGGGCAGTTACTCCCCTGTCCTACATGATGTCAGTTCAAGACATGCAATTTTCCATGTAAAATGTTGTGAACGTTTACTGGTGGGGAGGGGGGCGGTTTGTGGTTTCGGTCTCGGTTTCGGTATTTGGTTAGTGGAGCGAATGAGTGACTTTGTGACATTTCTTCAGTATGGTGACCAACGACATAACGAATAGAGAAAAGTGTGCTTATATTGCTCCGAGTAATCTGCTGCGCCTTTTGGTTGCTAATGAGTGCATCTGCTCAGTTCCACTCAAGTGAAGCTAGCTAGGCTCTCTCAATATCCTTGCGCTCGGGATAGCCCCACAAAGATATAAACATCGATGACGATATTTGGAGACTACGACCCTCAGGGGGAAAACAAGAAAAGGACTTGCCGCGTCATATAACTCGTGTTTGTAAGGCTCAGCCATTGCGTTGATTGTGGGTACATGACCACTATTCTAGAATTTGCTTTGCAACTTAGGTGGTGACATTGCGAAGATCTCAGTCATCGTGGTTAACTTGACCCTAGCAAACTGGATGGACTCGGACGCGTGTGCGTGATGCTGGAAACATTCAGCTAGGCCAGTTCAGCTAGAGATCACTCTCACTCAGAGGCTTGTCGAAAGTATATTTATCAACACTTGACATCTTTGTCGACATTTTCAACTCGCTTCATTCAGTTCAATCAATTTCTTTCATATCTTTTCTTGTCGTTCAAAATCAATCGGTATCTTTTCATCATGATTTGGAAAACGTCAACTGCTGCCACGTTACTTCAGGCAGTCAATGCAGCCCTCCATAATAGCATCATCCAGACGCAAAATGGCCCTGTCCAGGGTTATCCTGCCTTCAACAGCACACCTGCAAACATATCTCTTACCAACTGGGGAAATATTACCGTCTGGAAAGGCATTCCCTTTGCCGCAACTACCGCTGGCGAGAACCGCTTCAAAGCACCCCAGCCCGTTTCCGCGTGGAACTCGACTCTTCAAGCCAAGAATTGGGGAAACGTTTGTCCTTCCACTCTCTTCTTTGGTGGTGATGAGTACACTATCGACGAGGACTGTCTGAACCTCAACGTTTGGAGCGCAGCAAATTCAACAGACGCCAAGTTGCCAGTCGTCATGTGGAGTTATCCCGCCGCTTCAACCGCTGCGAACGCTCTCTTCGATGGAGCTGGAATGGCCGACAAAGGCGTTGTGTTCGTCAACTACAACTACCGCACTGGGTCTTTCGGATGGCTTGCATCGCCTGAGCTCAACGAGGAGAGGCTCGGTACCGTTGGATCCAATAGTTCCGGCAACTGGGGAATGCTTGATCAATTCGCTGCCCTACAATGGGTCCATGAGAACATTGCCAACTTCGGCGGTGATCCGGACCATATCACAGTCATGGGCCAGTCTGCTGGTTCCGCCGCCACTTACCATATCCTTAACAGCCCTTTGCACGGCATCACCATCAAAAACGCAATCATTGAGAGCGGCGTTCGCGATCCCCACGATCCCTTATGCACCAGCCTGGCTGAGAACTACCGGACTTTAGAAGTCAACATTGAGACCGGGTTGGGCTACATGGCCTCTCTGAACTGCTCCGATATTGCGTGCATGCGAGCCCTACCCATGGACAACCTCGTCACTTCATTTATGGATTCCGATTTCGAATTCACAGCTACGCTGGATTACTACGCCATGCCGGATACCTACCTCAACACTTTGCAGAAGGGTATCGCGCAAGACGTTCCTATCATGACCGGTAATACGCGCGATGAGAGCGGCGCAACCTACGGACTCAACATCACACTTGCAACCTACCTTACCAATCTGAATCAGACATACGGTAGCACCTGGAAAGACAGATTCTTTGCCGCCTACCCCGCCAACGATTCGGCCACTGCATCTGCCTCCTACAACGCGCAGTTCACCGACCGCTCCAAGGTCGGCACCTACTTCTGGTCACAGCTGTGGTCTGCTAACGCCACTTCACCTGTTTATAACTACATCTGGGACCACGCACCTCCTGGTCAGACCCAGGGTGCATACCACGAGAGTGAGATCAATTACGTGCTGAACAACTTGTACGGTACCGATTCACCGTGGACCAGACAGGACTACGAGATTGCGGAGACCATGAACAGATACTGGATCAACTTCATCAAGACTGGTAATCCGAATGGCGACGCGCTTATCAGCTGGGAGCCTGCAAAAAAGGACAGCGCTACAGTAATGGAAGTTGGGGATGGATGTTACGACCCAATAAGTTACAGGCGACGAGAGCCCCACCCGGCCAGTAGGATGCAGGCAGTACAGCCTTTGTATAGACAAAAGATAGAGTTAAGTAGATAACTCCCCTAGAATGGAAGAACTATAGTATAAATTACATAGAGATAAAATTAAATTAGATCCGTACGCTAGAAATACAGAACCTGTACACTAAGGATACAGTACCTGTATACTAAGAGTACAGTACCTATATATTGAATATATAGATGCCTCTAAGACTATATAAGTAGACTTATATATAGGATAGACTTAAATGTACTTAAGGATAGACTCCTATAGCTCTTTAGTAATTAACTTTATAATTATCCCCTTAGATACTCTTAGTACTCTTTACTAGTAATATATATTATAAGACCTTTATTAAGTATACAACTAATTACTGTATTCTCTAAAGATTTAATTCTTTTAGTACAATTTATAGTACTATTCCCTAGCTTTATTACTTCAGCTTCTACTAATAGATACTACTATAGAAAGCTAACTGTAATACTTTAATTACTCCTATTTAGTAAGTTGACTCTATAAAGCTAATAAATAGTAATAATACTATAGCTGCGCAACTTAATACTCCTAAGACTCCTACTCTAGGATTTAGTGCCTCCTTAGGCAAGCAACCTACTTAATCCCTAAATAAGGAAATAAAGGAAGCTGAGGATTCTAATAAAGAACTTAACTTTACTAAGAAAGTCTATAGAAACCTCTAGAAGTGCATTAAGAAGAATAATAATAATATTGTATATATGCAGACTATATTTAATAATACTATAATAGAGCTTAAGAATAAGAATTAGCTTACTAATAAGCTCTAATAGGAGGTTTACACTCTCTAAGTAGCTGCTAATATTATTTAAACTCCTATAAATAGATAAGAGAAATTTAAGCTTAATTCTCCTATTACTTATAATAGAACCCTAGGACTACTTAAGGGATTCCTTATTTAAGTTAAGAACTATTAGAATTTCTATTAAGGAAACTTCTGCAATAGAAATAAGAGAGTTATTTATACTGCAACCTTCCTATAAGGATGAGCCCTTTAATAATTTAAGCCCTTCCTTAAAGAATATCTTAATAATAAGACTCTTAACTATTATTCTAGTAAAGTTAGGGATATATTTGCTAATTTCTAGGGATTTAAAGACGCCCTAAAATCCGTATTTTAGGATCCTAATAGATTACAATAAGTAGAAAGAGACTTAACCTACCTATACTAGACTAAGTCTACTACTACCTATACAGTAGAATTCAGAAGACTCTGCACTTAGCTTAAGCTTACTAAAGATACTAAGATCTTTATATTCTATAATAATTTAAAGAATAAAGTTAAGGATAAAATTATTAAGCTTAATTACTTAGAAGACTTCCTTTAGTATACTAAACTTACTATTAAGATTAATAACTGCCTCTACAAATAATGCAAGGAGAAAGGCAAAAAGTAAGCCCCAGCTAACTTAGCTAAGAAATACTAATAGCAACCCTAATAATAATTCTAGTAGAACTACCCTTAATGCAATAAGTAAGCTGAGTGCCCTAGAGGAAACTACTAGTAGAATAACTAGAATTGCAATAGTACTACCTATAAATACTATAGTAGCCCTATAGACTTTAGTGTAGTCTAGAAAGATAATAAAATATAAGACTTTAAGTATTACAACTGCAATAAGCTAGAATATATAGCTAGAGAATACTAATAACTTAAGAAATAGTAATTCTAACTAGTACTTAAGAAAGACTAATAAATTAATATTACTAATAAAAATATCCCCTATACTTTACTCTTATAGACTGCATACTACAATAATAACTGCCTTACTTACTAAGATAGCAAAAAACAATTAGGATAGTATCCTAAGACCCTCTAGACTCTAGCTATAACTTAATTAGGCTATAAGAAGATAGGGATATGCAAAACCCCTAAAGAATACTAATAATAGTGTATTAATGTCCTACAATAAGCCTGTAGAATTACTACCTACTAAAAGATTCCTAATGTAAGGAAAGGACTTAAGAAGGATAATACTCCTAAGGAAAAGGGAACTACTTAAGAATAACTAAGAACCCTTACTATAATGCAAAGGGGCTCTAACTAGAAGCTTATACGCAAGATTAATAAATAACTTAATAAGATACTCTAAGTAGGACAACTTAAAGAAGTTAGGAGACCTGCACTTTAAGGACTAGTAGTACTAAAAGGAAAAATTAAAATAACTATACTTAACTAAGTTGCAGCAAATAACCCTTAAGACTTATAAATCTAAACCCCCTAGTAGAGAAAGGCGTACGAATATACTATAAGTAACTACTTAGAAGAGCTAGACAGCTTAAATTACAACTCTAAAGAAATACTTAACTATAGAATTACACCTAGTTAGTACTATAAAACCTACATTGCATCTAGCTCTAAAGAAGAGAGCCTAGAACTCCTAAAGTAACTAGAATACTAGATTATTTACTCTAAGAGTAATAACTAGTTAGTTTAATTCTATAGGACAGTATATAAAAAGAATTATCTACTTATACTACTTGTATTAGGAGACTACTTACTACTGAACTCTAGCTATAAGGACTATAAAGACCTCTTTTAGGCTAAATGCCTAAATAATAACTGCAGAAGATACAAGAAGGGTAAGAAGGAGTTCTACTTCTACTCTTAATAATACACTAAAGAACCTATTTAGAATATCTACCTTAATAAATAACTCCTATTCTAGATAATGCAATACTATAGTAAAGGAAATATTACTACTTTTACTCTAGACTTTAAATACTCTATATTATACTATAATAATAATAAGGGATAACGTAGTTCACAAGTGAATGAATCACACAAGTGAGTGAATCACTTTTCTAGCACCCGTACGACAAAGTGTAAGAGAAATTAACCATAACACCTTAAATTAATTCAAACTATTTAGAATCCTCTTCTTCAGAGGTAGATTCAACTTTCTGACATGTGCGAGCATTATGTCCAGTCTCTCCGCAGATGCCACATCGTCGCGCGCGCGTTTCTGTCCTCCTCGCACGACCACTACTTTGACCTGTTTCTACCTGTAACTGCTCTGTTACATCAATTTGAGACTTTATATCTTTTGCCTGATTGATTGTAAGTGTTCCACCTTTCTGAAGCTGTTTTTTTTTCGTACGGCGACGGCGGCTCATACGCTCATTTGCCTCTTGATACTCAGTCATTTGTGCCTGCATCAAAACCTGGTTATGGGCTACCACCATAATTCCTTTCTTCAGCTGCTGCATATACCCAATAATTGACGTTGGGGAGCTATTCTGATGTCGTACGATGCGATTCGTAATAAAATCAGAATGTGAATCAAACTCAATTGGGTTGTTTGGCGTCTTTGGGACCCAAGCTGCTGGTAAGCCAGCAGAAGAACCTGGAGGTGATGGCGTACGAAGCTTCACATCTAGCTGTGAAATCACATATTCCGGATCGTACGGGACAAGGCCAGTTGCTCTAAAGCCTGCTTGAATGTTTGATGTTGTCATTGCCTTGTCGTACGCCTTATAAAAGGCTGGGAGGAAGTCTTCCTTTGCAATATGCGTAATGTGCACCCGCATAAGGACCTCGATTTCTTGGCTGTACGCCCGTTTTAAGGGACTAAAGCACCCAACATCAAGAGGCTGGAGCTTGTGCGATGAATGAGGGGGCATACAGAGCGTAATAATGTTCTGCTCCTTGCAGTATAGCTCAAAATCGACAGAATGGTGGCTTTCGTGGCCATCAAGGATGAGGAGGCGGTAAGCACCCTTCGTACGACTCCTTGTATGGAAATCAAAGTGCTTTACCCATTCTAGGCCTTTCTCATTTGTCGTCCAACCATTTTCTGTAAGTGTAATTACCCAGTCGGGTGGGAGGGGGCTGTCGCACGTCCAGGAGTCAAGATGGACCTTGCCTGCAAAGATGATGTACGGCGGGATAGAATAGCCGCACGACCCAATGCCCTGGATTACTGTAACCCATTCCTGATTCCCTTGTTGTGCTCCTCTTGGCTTGCCACGTCGTTCAGAGGCTGTAACAACCATTTCAGAGGACATCTTGCCCATCGCAAACCCAGTCTCATCGAAGTTATAGATATCGGTATCGTCTATCCCGTACTTCGCAATTGTGTTTTGTACGAGGGAAAACCACGCGCGATACGCGTCCGGATCTTCGCAGAGGACTCTCTGATAGTCGATTCTTCGATTAAAACGCGTCTGGAGCTCAGGTCGTCGTCGTACGAAGTTTGAGGCCCAGTTTGTTCCGACGCGTCGCGCGCCGCGGTCGCGAAGCAGTCGATCGGCCATTTCTCGAACAGCACTAAGGCGTGGCGAAAATGCTCGCGAATCCAGGTCAATAATGTATTGCACAATAGTCTCCTCTTCGTACGAGGTTAAATTCTGGCAGGGTGGTCGGATGTCGCGTCTGGCAGGTTGGCCGTGTTTTCGTCGCTGGAGGGTAGAGAATGACACATTATAGTGAGATGCAGCCTTTCGCACGCTTAATTTTGGGTTTGATTTGAGCGCATTAAGCGCTAGGACTAAATCGCTTTCGTTTGAATGTCGTACCATAGTTGTAGGTGGAGAAAATTAAAGGGAAAGGTAGGTCGTACAAAGTCTAGAAAAGTGATTCACTCACTTGTGTGATTCATTCACTTGTGAACTACGTTAGTAAGAATGCAAATATAATAAATACCTTATTTACTCTAAAGTTAAGGTAAAGGCCTAGTAGAAAGTACAAAAAGAAGCTTAATAGTTAAAAAACTAATAATGCCTATAATAGAAGGGCAATATATAGTAATAATTTATAAGACCCTATATGCAACCTACAATGCAGTATACTTTAACTTAGACATTAAGATTTAAGAATAATAGATGCGCGCAATTATTAATAGTAGTACTTAAGGAAACTTTATTTTACTTAGACTAGTAAATAAGCAATAGATACTATAGTAGAAGAAAGAATACCTATATGCATTATAGATAATTGAAGGAGAATAAGTTAAGTATAGTAGTAGACTTATTATTTTAGAGATAGTGCACCTCCCTTTGCAAGTTTATAACTAGAAAAAAGAACTCCAATTTAATATTATAGAAATAGGAGACATTAATGTTATCCTAGGAATTATATAGTTATAAAAGTACAACCTACAAATAGATTAGAGAACTAGCTAACTCTAATAGTTAGATTCAATTACTAAGTAGTACTGCAAGAGCTAGGCCTCAAATAAATCCTCTAGAGTACCTCTTAATAATACTATACAATAAATCTAATACGTAGCCTATCTCTAGGAGATACAGCCTTCTAAGATAGTAGCCCCAGTAGTATTAAATTAGGGATTAGATTTACTTCTAGCTATTCTAGAGGAGTACTAGAAGTACAAAAAGCTATTTGCCCTAGAGTTAGAAATAGGCTTACTAGAATATAGACTTTATAATTATAAGATCCCTCTTATTAAAGGCTCCTACTTAAAGTTCTATTTAATATATAAATTTAATAAAATAGAATAAGAGGCACTTAATAAGTACTTTAATAAGAACCTTAAGAAGGAATACATTAGACTCTCTAAGTTATTAGTAGAATACTCTATTCTATTTATACTAAAGAAAAATAGCAAACTACAACTATACATTAACTACTAACAACTTAATAGTATTATAAAGAAGAACTATTACCTACTACTACTTATCTTAGAACTCTAAGATTTACTATATAGAGCAAACTAATTTATAGCCCTTAACCTTAAAGGAGCCTACAACTTAATTAGAATAAAGGAAGGTAAAGAATAGAAAATAGTATTCTAAATATATAAAGGACTCTTTAAGTACCTTATAATGCCTTTTAGACTTACTAATGCACCTACTACCTTTTAGATAATAATTAACTATATTCTTAGTAAATTTATTAATATATTTATTATTGTCTACCTTAATAACATCCTTATCTTCTTACCTACCCTTAAGCTATATAAGGAATATATCTACTAAGTCCTTTAGAAGCTCTAAGAAGCTAAACTATTAGTAGAAGCTGAAAAATGCAAATTCTATACCTAAAGAGTTAATTTCCTAGAATATACTATTACCCTAGGGCAAATTGAGATAGAAGTAAAGAAAGTATAGGCAGTTAGGGACTAATTTATACTTTAGAATATTAAGGACATTTAGTTATTCCTAGAATTCGTCAATTTCTATTAATAATTTCTTAAAAGTTATATAGGAAGTGTGCAATGCATTTAGAACCTTATACAGAAAGATACTCTATTTGAATAGACTAAAGAATGCAATAATGCATTTAAGAAAGTTAAATAATAAGTTAGCTTAGAATTTATTACTTAAATTCCTAACTCTAATAAATTTTTTGAAGTTAAGACTAATACTTTAGACTTTACTATAGGTAGACAACTTAATTAATGTAATAAAGAAGGAAGACTATACTCTTATACCTTCTTCTCTAAAGTATTCTACAAATTAGAATTAAACTATTAAATCTACAATAAAGAACTTATAGTAATTATTAAAGTATTCTATAAATAGAGACTACAACTATCTAGTACAAAATATAAAGTCCTTATATATATAAATTATAAGAATTTTGCATACTTTACAATATTTAAGAATTTAAATAAATAATAAGTTAGATAGTTAGAATTCCTTTTAGAATACAACTTCTAGATTATTTATAGAAAAGGAACTAACAATAGTAGAGCTAATACTCTCAGTAGAAGGACGGATTACAAAGTCCCTATTCTAGAGGAAATATAAATTATCCTTAAGATAGATAAGAATAGAGACCTTATTCTAATATAGAAACTCCTTATAATTACTAGATAAGTTATAATTAGTACAACTAATAAAATAATGCATAAGATAATTAGAGAGATTTACAGTACTTAAGTATATAGACACTAAGGAGTTACTAAGACCTAGAAATAAATTTAATAATATTACAATTAGTAAGTAATAAAATAGAATATTGCAGATGCAATTTAGAATTGCAAACTCTATAAGAAAAGTAAGAATAGTTTATATAAACTCTACAGACTTATTTAGCTACTACTAATACTACTAGTAGTATAGTACTTAATCTCTTTAGACTTTATTATTAAACTACTAAAATTAAGAGAACTACTAATAAAGGTCTATTACAATAGTATTTTAGCTATTATAAACTAACTTACTAAATATAACGTACACGCATAGCGAGTCGGCCAACATAGCGAGCCGGCCACTCCTTATCGCTAGAAAAAGCCCCTTTTCTAACTATTTATTAAAAAGTAGATTCTTAACTAATAAAGACCTAGTTTTTAGCATTAGATAACGATAAGAGTTAGATTTTAAGAAATAATAGTATTAAAATTATTATCTCTTTCTAGCCTATATTACTAAGCTTACCTCTTATCTAGGCCTCTAGATAAGAGGATTACTAAGAACCTAGGGTTAGGAAGAGACAATAATTTCTACAATATTATTTCTTAAAATCTAACTCTTATCGTTATCTAATACTAAAAACTAGGTCTTTATTAGTTAAGAATCTACTTTTTAATAAATAGTTAGAAAAGGGGCTTTTTCTAGCGATAAGGAGTGGCCGGCTCGCTATGTTGGCCGACTCGCTATGCGTGTACGTTACTTACTTTATTCTATACTTAGAAGTAAGTATAGTAGAAGACCTTATGTATACGTTTTTAAAATACATTATTAGCAACTATAGACTACTTAATAAAATTGTATTAAATAGAGATAAGCTATTTACTTTAAAGTTTTAGAAATCTCTAATTTTGCAACTTAGTGTAGACTACAAACTATTTACCTCTTTCTACCTGCAGACTAATAGTTAGATTAAATAAATTAACTAAATACTTAAATAGTATTTATAATACTATATTAACTACAATTAAGACAACTAGGTACTACTATTGCCTATAGCCTAGTTCGCCTACAATAGTGTAGTTAGAGAAAGTACTCTCTACTCCCTATTCTACTTAAACTACAGATTTAAACCTACTGCACATAGAGAACTATGCAAAGGACTATAGGCCCTAAAGGCTGTAGTTAGAATTAATAAAATGTGCAAAATTTAGATAAATGTCTCCTAAAATTTAGAATAAATAAAGAAATACACTAATACTTTAAGGATTAGAGGACTATTCTTAGAAGAGGGAGATAGTACCTACCTTATATAATGAAATATTAAAACTAAGTAACCTAGCGACAAATTAGACTATAAAAAACTTAGACCTTTTAAAATCCTTAAGAAGGTCTCACTAGTTAACTATAAGCTAAAACTACCTAATATAATAAAAGTCTACTTAGTCTTTTATATTGTACTCCTTAAATTAGTACTATGTAGATTATATACTAAAGACTGCATTATTATTAAACTTAATAAATTAGAATAACGTGGCTGATAAGCGAGTCGATCAGACAAGCGAGTCGATCACCCAACCACGACTACATTACAAACCCAAGAAGACATCAATATCAACACCACTAGATCAATTAACGCTACTAAGAATTCTCTTCCTCAGTCGTTTCTACATCAAACTGACACGTTCGCGCATTGTGTCCTGTGTTTCCGCACACGCCACACCGTCGTTGACCCGATTCAGTCCTTGGCTTACGACCACTCCTCCGACGCGTTTCCTCATAAACCTGTGCTGTTGCGTCCCTCTGCGACTGTATATCCTCTGCATCAGCTACAGTAAGACTTCCTCCTTGCTGGAGACGCATTTTCTTAGCTCTCCGACGTCGGCTTAGTGTGCTGTTTTCCTCTCGAAGAGTTTTGTTCTCCGCCCTCAGGAATGCATTCTCATGCATTATTCCTAGTGTTCCTTTAAGAATATAGTCAACGTCGTTATTGATAGGTGTTGGGGAGCTATTTTGATGACGGGCAATTCGATCCTTGATCAGTGTTGACTGAGAAGTTGCTTCTGTTGGGTTGTTTGGTGTCCTGGAAACCCAAGGGAGCGGTGTTGTTGGAAGTGATCCTGGAGGCGTTGGAGTGCGTAACTTGACGTCCAGCTTTGATAATACACTTTCTGCACTCAGAGGGACAAGCCCGGAGCCTCTGAAACCTCCCTGGATATTCTTTCCCGTAAGTGCTTGTGTAAAGGCCTCACGAAACGCTGGAAAGAAGTCTTCCTTCGTAATATGGGTTACACCTCGCCGCATCTTATCCTCAATTTGTCGACCGTACGCCGTTTTGAGAGGCCCAAAGCATCCTACATCTAAGGGCTGAAGTAGATGAGATGAATGAGCCGGCATACAGAGTGTGACGATGTTACTCTCCTGACAATATAGCTCAAAACCTGCGGAGTGGTGGCTTTCATGCCCATCGACGATGAGGAGGCGATGAGGACCTCTTGCACGTGGCTTTGAATGACAATCGAAGTGTTTGACCCAATTTAGGCCTATCTCGTTTGTTGTCCATCCGTTTTCAGATGTTGCGATAACCCAGTCGTGTGGGAGATCTGTTTCAGTGTACCAGGTTGAGAGGTGATAATGGCCTGCAACGATGATGTATGGCGGGACGCTGTAGCCTGACGAACTTATGGCTTGGATAACTGTAACCCATTCCCGATTACCAGGCTGCACCATTTTCGTGTTTGATCGCCTTTCAGCACTCGTTACAACCATGCCAGCTGCGATCTGGCCCATCATGAAACCAGTCTCATCAAAGTTGTAGATATCAGACTCTTGGATACCGTACTTTACGATTGTGTTCTTCACAAGGGCAAACCAGCTGCAAATAGCCTGTGGATCTTCGCATTGGGCTCTCTTGTAGTCATACTTGCGAAAAAAACGCGTCCGAAGCTGTGGTTGTCGTTTGATGAAGTTCGACGCCCAGCGCTTCCCAACCGGTCGCGCGCCACGGTCGGCAAGCAGGTGATTGGCCATTTCTTCAACACCACTGATCCGGGGAGGAAACGATCGGGCATCTAGGTCAAGAATGTACTTAACTAGCTTCTCTTCTTCAAGCAGCGTCAAATTCCGTAATTTCGGCATGATGTCGCGTCGCGAAGGTTTTCCATTAAGTCGGTCGCGTAATGTTGTGAAGGGTACTGAATAGATCCGTGCTGCAGCTCGAATACTAAGATTTGGAGTGTTTTTAATCGCTTGAACCGCTAGGATCAATTGCGCTTCTTTGTTTGATGACGACATTCTTTATGGTCGATGGACGTGTGTTGAAAGCGGGAAGATGGTATGATCGCGGTTGGGTGATCGACTCGCTTGTCTGATCGACTCGCTTATCAGCCACGTTATAAAGTTAAGTGAATTATTAACTATAGGAATAAAGATAGTTATAATAAATATCTTATTAAGTAGAAAGGCTATAAATATAAAGATAACTTATAGGAATTAATTAAGAACCTCTAGTATTCCTAGGAGCTTCTATAGGAGTACTCTAGCTCTTAGATTACTCTAGAACTAAGGAACCTAAATTTGCAAACTCCTTACTAATTCTAAAGGAAGGCTAGTTAACCTTATTAGGAACCCCTATAGATTAAAGATTACTTATAATACTCTACTTGTAAGTATCTAAAGTAGAAAGTAACTTATTATCCTCTAGCTCCTATAGACCCTAAGAAAATATCTTAAGATAATGCTCCTTAACTTTCTTGCAAATAGTATGAATTTGCACTAAACGACCTACTACTTTAGCTACCTTAGCCTAAATATAAGTAAGCTTCTTATAAAGCCCTAGGAGAGTATTACTTACTTACTCCTCCTTCTCCTCCTATTCCTAATACTAATTACTTAAGTATTATACTACTCTTATTAGTATACTACTAAGAAGATACCTTACAATAAGAATAAAAAACTTATAATTTAATACTACTACTATACTATTGCAAGGGCACTTTAGGTTCTTGTAACTCTAGTAGACTTTAGAACCCTCAGCAATTTAATATAGACGCTTTGCGCAGAAGTAATAAGTATAAAGTATAGTATTAGAAGAACTAAAATAATTAAAGACGTTATTATATACTAAATAAAGTACTAATTTGGAGTCCCTTAACTTTTAAATGCAACCTATTATATTATTAATATTATAATAAATAGGGATGCAGAATTAATAACTCCCTAATTTAGGAGATACTACCTACTTATAAGTTTTAAGAATAAGACCTTTAGAGGGGAGACTTAATATTATAACTTAATAAGTTACAGGTAATAAGAGCCCTACTTAGCTAGTAGAATGCAAGTAGTATAGCCTTTGTATAGATAAAAAATAGGGTTAAGTAGATAACTCCTCTAGAATAGAAGAACTATAGTATAAGTTATATAGAGATAAAATTAAATTAGATTTATACACTAGAAATACAGAACCTATACACTAAGAATACAGTACCTATATACTAAGAGTACAGTACTTGTATATTGAATATACAAATACCTCTAAGACTATATAAGTAGACTTATATATAGGATGGACTTAAATGCACTTAAGGATAGACTCCTATAGCTCTTTAGCAATTAACTTTATAATTATCCCCTCAGATACTCTCAGTACCCTTTACTAGTAATACACATTATAAGACCTTTATTAAGTATACAACTAATTACTGTATTCTCTAAAGACCTAATTCTTTTAGTACAACTTATAGTACTATTCCCCAGTTTTATTACCTCAGCTTCTACTAATAGATACTACTACAGAAAGCCAACTGTAATAATGGATTTAAGCCTATTCCTATTGTAAATAAGGACTAGATTAAGTTGTTTACTTAATAGTTTAATACACTTATTACTTATTAAATAGACAGAAGCGCAATAATAAGCTCTAAGTGTAGTAATATTAACTATATTATAAACTTCCTAGATTAGAACCTTTATTGTAGAGTAGAAAAGGTTAAGGAATCTAAGTTATTTTGCAACTCTACTACTAAATAATATTTGCATATGCACATAGGTAAAAAAACGCAATGTAGACTAAATTAGATATCTATAAAACTATTTTCTAACTATAAGACTTAGCTATATACAAATAGATATATCTAGCTTATATGTACTTTTTTCTTTTCTTTAAAGAATGTATATTGTATTGTTCCTATATTGCGATGCCCTTATAGCATTGTGCAGCCTCGTGAGGTCGGAGACCAGAACAACTATTATTCCGGCTGGATCCAAATTAGCCCCACTCCATCAGAGGTATATAGTCGCACCGGGATGGGCACTCTTACACGTAGACAAGACAAGCCGTTTTCTAATGTCTAATTCCACCCGAAAGGTGCCTCTGCAATATCCTACTTATCTAGTCGACTTTCGTACTTAATAGGCCTACTTTTTCCTTAATCCAGTTATACAGTATAGTTGCCTATAATGCCTACATCTTAGAGTATACTATAAGTCAACATACCTACTTTCCAGCCACCCCCCCATTCCAACCACCCAAAAATGCCTCATTTCCCCTCAATACCATAACTGCCCTCTATTTTCTAACTATTACAACATTTTCAACCTTCATCCAAATACCTTCATTTTTTACACATACTTTCCTCTATACCTTATAGTCAGATATACTAAAAATAAGATTAATTAAGCAATTAAAGTATGCACTAATAGCATTAGCCTAAGGAAGGCTGCCCTTACCTATAGAATCCTAAGGACTACCCTTTAGAATTAATTAAAGAGTACTTAAGCAAGGCCTCTTACCTTTACAAACTATTAAAGACTCTCTATTAGTTAGGAGGATAAGCTAGCCTAATAAGTATAGATTCAATATACCCTTAATTTTACCCTAACTTATTAGTAAGTAAAGGTATTTGCAAAAAGGATCCTTTATACTATAGGGAATACAAATCCTCTAGGGAAAGAATAAATCCAAGCCTTCATAAGGAGAAACCTATCTATTAAAGTCTAAAGAAGTTACCCTATTAACTCTAGACGTATTAATAGAGTATCTACTAAAGTTATTAGGGACTAGTTCAAACTCCTTACTATACTAGAGGTTAAGGGCATTAAATTAGCTAATAAATATAATATAAATAAGACTAGTATCCTTAAGGGCTAAGGATCTAATAGGCTAGTACTAGGTATATTTAAGACAAAATCTATCTACAAGAAACAGCCTAAATTAAGAGTATAAGTATCCATTATTGAATGCATCTCTACCCTTAGTTATACCCTTAATCCCCTTATTATATATAAGGGTAAAATAGTCTAGTAGTAGTAGTTTCCTCTAGACCTTAGCCCTTATAAAGGATAGTAGTTTACTGCAATAGAGAATAAATAGACTACAGACAATACTGCAATTAAATAGCTGCAAAAGGTCTTTATCCCTTAGACTGCCTCCTAGAGTAAGGAGGGCAAGAAGGAGGCTAGACTACTAGTTATTAATAGCTATAGGAGTTATACAATAATAGAATTTATATAAATATATTATATTAATAATATCTAACGTACGTGCATAGTGAGCTGCGCATCATAGTGAGCTGCGCACGTCTACTGCCTTTCTACCTCTTATATAAGTTAATTCAACTACAACGTACGAAATCAATTAAAACTACTTATCACCCTCTTCTTCATCACTATCCCAAACTACTTCACAGGTTCGTGCGTTATGTCCAGACTTTCCGCAATTGCCACATCGTCGCGCGCGTGGTTCAGCACCTTCCGTACGACCCTCCTTCTGAGGGTTATTCTCTCCTCCAGCATCAACACCATCCTTTTCTCCCTGTAGTGCCTCTGCTTCAGCAGTATTAAGTGACCCTCCAAGACGTAGTCGTGTTTTTTTTGCCCTCCGGCGCTTACTTAGTACCTCTATCCCCGTACGAAGCTTACGGTTCTCAGCCTCAACAATAGCAAGCCTATGGGCTAACTTGCTAATACCTCTGGCCTGGAAGTCAATTACTTCGTACATTGGTGTTGGTGAGCTACCTTGATGTGCTTGGATCTTCTTTTTAAGAGAGGAAGCACTTCGTACGCCCTCTAGTGCTGTGGTTGGTGTCTTTGCGTCCCAGGAGCCTCGGCTGCTTGGCCGTGAGTTTGATGGTGTTGGCGTCTTTGGCTTGAAATCCAAGCGAGAAAGAACCACTTCAGGGTTAAAAGGTACAAGGCCTGCCTGTCTAAAACCAGCTCGTACGTTGTTTTCGCCCATTGAGGCAAAGAATGCTGCTTTAAAGGCAGGAAAGAAGTCATCCTTAGTAATATGCGAAATCTGCATCCGCATCATCTTCTCGATTTCCTTGCTGTACGAGTGCTTTAACGGGCTAAAGCACCCAACATCAAGAGGCTGGAGCTCGTGCGATGAATGGGGAGGCATGCAGAGAGCAATAATGCTTTGTTCCTTGCAGTATTCGTCAAAGTCGGTCGATTTATGGCTGTTGTGACCATCAAGGATCAAGAGGCGATAAGAGCCCTTCGTACGAGTCCTTGTGCACTGATTAAAGTGCTGTAGCCAATCTAGGCCAATATCATTTGTCGTCCATCCATTTTCGCTTGGATGGATGCGCCATGTGGCTGGGAATTGGCCGTTGGTGTACCAGGAGAGGAGGTGATATTTGCCCTTCACGATAACGTACGGAGGCATCGCCCAGCCATCTGCACACACACCCTGAATGACAGAAACCCATTCCCGATTGCCAGGCTGCTTCGTACGAGGCCTTCCCTTACGGTCAGACGTTGTAACAACCTTTGCATGCGACAGCATTCCCATCAGGAACCCAGTCTCATCAAAATTGTAGATATCGTCATCAAGTATTCCGTACTTTGCAATTGTGTTTCGCACGAGTGCAAACCAGCCTTGTATAATTGTAGGATCCTCAGCTAAGGCCCTCTGATAGTCGATTCGACGTCGAAATCGCATTTTCAATTGGGGGACGCGTCGTACGAAGTTCTCTGCCCATCGGGGTCCCGTACGCGTCCCGTCGCGCGCGTTTAGGAGTTGGTCGGCCATTTCTCGTACGTCTTCTTGTCGCGGAGGGAACCCTCGATCGATTAGGTCAATAACTCGTTCAAGAATCACCTCCTCTTCAGTTATAGTCATCTTCATTGATTTCGGTCGCGTCTCGGCTCGTGGGAGTACACCAGCGCGTCGCGTGCGAAGGGTTGATTCAGGAACCTCAAAGGTGGAGGCAGCTCTTCGTACAGACATTTTTGGGTCTTTTTGGATAGCTTGGAGGGCAAGGATAATACGGCTTTCTTTAGAAGAAGAAGTCATGTTCGTACGTGGAGGAAAGTAGGTGTAAAGGTTTAAGAGGTAGAAAGGCAGTGGACGTGCGCAGCTCACTATGATGCGCAGCTCACTATGCACGTACGTTATCTTATCTTCCTACTACTATATACCTCCTATATTCTCTAGCTACTTAATATAGTAGTCTTTAGCCCTATAAAGGCAGCCTATAGGAAGGAGCTTAAATACCTTAATTAGTAGAATAACTCTACTATTGTAGGCAAAAGGAGCTTCCTTAGCTATTATTAAAAGGCTTATCTAGTAGGCCTAATAATAAAGAATATTAAGAGTAGCTAGAAATAGGCTAGCCTATAGCCTATCTCTATAGTAAAACCCCTTATAAGCTCCCTCCTACTCCTAATAATACTAAAGCTATTAGTATTATTAAATTAGATTAGCAAAGGGTAGTCTAAAGGTAAGGAAGGTAGGGAAGCTAAAGGATAGGCATTTGCATTATCTACAGTAGTATAGTTAATACTAAGGAAGATAAAGAATCTAACTAGCTAACTAAAGCTATTTACAGAGCTAGATGTTACGGTCGGCTTTCCGTGGTAGTGTCTATTAGCAGAAGCTGAGGCAACGAAGCTGGGGAACAGTGATATAAGTCGTGCTGATAGGATCAGGTCTTCAGAGGATACGGTGATCAGTCGTATACTCAACAAGGGGCTTGTAACGTTGGTCACTAGTGAAGGGTGCCGAGAGTATCCGAGGGGATAATCACAAAGTTGATTGCTGAAGAGCTATGGAAGTCTGTCCTTGAGTCCGTCCAAGTCCATCCTATATACAAGTCCCGTATGTCTGTTGCTGAGGTTTGGCTTACACCTGATTACCAGTAATCCAGGTGTTGTATGGAGTGATCACTTGAAGTGGGGCGCGTGAGCGCTCACGTCGTGATGATGATGATGATGATGTATTTAACGTCCAGAGTAAAAAGGGACGTGCCGGGCGATGCCGACATGGTCTATCCTAATCTAAACTATTTTACAGGCTGCCGTCTTCACCTAACGTTCCTGTTCAGTGACTTGGGCAGATTTCGGAAAAGAAATTGGTCGCCTCCATCCATTCGCACAGAAGAGAAGCTCCCTGCGTAGTACCTAGCAGAAAATCTATGCTTGCCTTCGCCATACGTCGGCGGAGATGCCGCGGGGTGGCCTTACGGCCACGCTTGCAGAAGTAGAAGTGTACTGGGGTTTTGCGTCTTCCGCAACTGCAGTGAAGCAGTGCGTCTTGGTGGGCGAATCTCTCGTGGTACGCTGCGAAGTCTCCATGATGCGATCTTGCCGCATATAGCCTTCCTAGCAAATGCCGAGGAAGGCGAAGTTCGGGGGGCTTGGGATGAGGACTTATCCCAAGGTCGGCATACTGCCGAGGGCAGATTGACGGCCATCTCCTGGCGAAAGCCTGGAGATCGGCTGCTCTGGACTCCCGCTTCAAGTGCGCCAATGTAGGCTGTGGCTGTGATTCTGGGATTTGTCTGCAGGCCTCCTTGGCAAGAGCGTCTGCTTCCTCGTTTCCTGCTATTCCCGTGTGTCCAGGGCACCACCAAATGTATACCCTGCCAGGCCTCGTCCAGCTCGTCCGTCCTCTCTGTGCCCAAGAGACGGAGAGCTCACTAAAGGCCCTAAACCTAGCCTGGCTGCTTCCTGGGCTCCGGGTGACGAGTCTGGCTGTGACTGCGAGGTTGTCGAGGCAGATGTGAACATTGTCTGCCATCCGCGCCGTGGGGGACCTCATGGCTTCCAGTAGGCCCCGAAAAGCGGCTTGCGCTTCTGCGTCAAAGACCTCCGTCTGGTGGCCGAGCGGCTCTGATCCTCGGAAGATCTGCCGTGTGGCCTGGTACCCGACCCAGCCTGCTCCAGCGGCTGTTCTGCTACCGTCCACCATTTGGGAACCGTCAGTATAGACAACAATGTCCCGCTTTGAGAGTGCTCCCAATCTGTCTGTAAAGGCGGTGGCCAGTTCATCCTTGGTCTTCCTTGGTTCATAGCCGACCATGCTCAGGGCTGTGTGCCAGTCGGCTGAGCGCTCCCAAGGCGGTAGCTCTAGCGGGTCGATGTATTCGGCATGTCTCTCGATAAGGCTTGCCATTCGCCGTAGTCTTGAGTCCGGTCCGGGCCTCTCTCCGAGCCTCGTTCGGAGGGGGTGTCGATCGTCAAGGCGATGGATCCTTACGGAGGCTTTAAGTCAGACTACCCACTTTTCGGCACCCCCCCCATTTCGGCACCCCAAAAATGCCTCAAATGCCTCATCACCAGAACATACCCCTCAACTTTCAACATCAACAACATTTTCTATACTTATGCGAATAACCTCATTTTTTCCTCAGAGCTTCTTTTCAACCTTATGGGCCAGTATACCGAAGATGAAGTCAATCAGGCCCTTGACGCAATAACCAACGGCATGCCCATTAAGAGGGCTGGTCAGGTGTATGGCATCCCAAGATCAACACTTCAGTATCGGATTAAGGGCACTCAACCAAGGTCAATTGCCTTTTCTGACCTGCAGAGACTTTCTGTTAGTCAGGAGGCTAAACTGGCTGAATGGGTTCGCATTCAGCATGCCCTTGGTGTTGCCCCAACCCATCTGCAAGTGAGGCTATTCGCAGAAAGGATCCTCCATGCCATGGGGGATACAGAGCCTATAGGAAAAGGCTGGATCCAAGCCTTCTTGAAGAGGAATCCATCAGTCAAGGTCCAGAGAAGTCGCCCTATCGATTCTAGGCGTGTTAATGGGGCATCTACTGAGGTCATCAGGGACTGGTTCAAACTACTCGCCATACCAGAGATCACCAGCATCAAACCAGCTAATAGATACAACATGGATGAGACTGGTATCCTTGAGGGCCAGGGATCTAATGGGCTGGTGCTGGGCATGTCTGAGACGAAGTCTGTACGTAAGAAACAGCCTGGATCAAGGGCATGGGTATCCATCATCGAATGCATCTCTGCCCTGGGCCATGTTCTGAATCCCCTCGTTATCTATAAGGGCAAGGCAGTCCAGCAGCAGTGGTTTCCTCTAGACCTTGGCCCTTATGAAGGATGGCAATTCACTGCAACGGAGAATGGATGGACTTCAGATGCCACTGCAGTTGAATGGCTGCAGAAGGTCTTCATCCCTCAGACTCTTCCTCAGGGCAAGGAGGTCAGGCTGCTGATCATGGATGGACATGGGAGTCATACAACGACTGACTTTATGTGGTTATGCTATATAAACAACATCCATCTATTGTTCTTACCGCCACATACCTCCCATGTCCTCCAGCCACTTGATCAGTCAGTCTTCAGCCCTGTCAAGGCAGCCTATAGGAAGGAGCTTGGATACCTTGGTCAGTGGAATGATTCAACTGTTGTAGGCAAGAGGAACTTTATAGGCTGTTATCAGAAGGCTCGTACTGCAGGTATGACGATGCAGAACATTAGAAGTGGTTGGAAATGGACAGGGTTATGGCCTGTCTCTATGGCGAAGCCTCTGATGAGCTCCCTACTGCTCCCATCAACACCAGCAGCATCAGGATCATCTGATCAGGTCAGCAAAGGGCAGTCTGGAGGCAAGGAAGCTGAAGGATGGGTATCTGCGTCATCTGCAGTGGCATGGTCGACGCCAAGGAAGATGAAGGATCTAGCTGGGCAGTTGAAGCTATTCACAGAGCTGGAGAATGATGCCTTTACTCAACGCCTTCTATTCAGGAAGGTAAAAAAAGGCTTCAGCGAGCAGGCATATGAGCTGGCAAATACCCAGCAGAAACTGGAGCTTCTGCAGGCCCAAGTCACCAATACTGCAGTAAGGAAAAGAAGGGCAGTCCAGCTGGATCCTAACACTAAGTTCGCCAACATCAAAGACATCCAGCAGGCGCAACTTAAGGCTGGGGAAAAAGAGGATGATGCAGCCGAATCCAGCGACTCTGAATACCCTAGTGAAGCTGAAAGCTGTATTGTTGTTGCATCTAGAAGAAGTCAATGATTAATTGAAGTCGACGAGTATGATGGGAATAGCTTCATTTTTGGGGTGCCGAAATGGGGGGGGTGCCGAAAAGTGGGTAGTCTGACTTATGGAGCTTCGCATCTAGCATCACCTCTGCTGGGGGCAGGGCAGCTTCACGCTGTAGGATCGATACAGGCGTCGTTCTATACACAGGAAGTGCGGCTCGAATAGCCTTGGCTTGCGTAATGTCGAGTTGGTTGAGTAGACCGTTGACCCCGTTCGAGGCGATGTGTCCGTTCTTGATCCGATTCCTGCCCGGCCACCATGCCTCTGACGCATAGTACTGAATGGGCAATACGCAGGAGGTAATAGCACGGCGCAGCAGGTGTGTCGGCGCGCCCCAGGCGGTGTTCCCTAGTCCCCGTAGTCCGTTGACCACTTGGCATGCTTTGGCGCAGTGGCCTTTCACATGGTTCTTGAAAGTGAGTCTCCGGTCGAAGTGGACCCCAAGCCACCGTAGGGAGGCCCCTTGATTGACAGCCTGAACTGTGTGCTGTCTCCCGTCCAGCAGTCTGACGGTGATTGGCGGGTTTCTATCTTTTGGTCTCTTGGTGAAGTGGATGAGCTCGGATTTATCGGTGTCGAAAGTGATTCCCTCTAACGCCCCCCATTCTTGGGCTTCTTCCCATTCTTTCGCTAGCAGGGCACAATTGTCCTCTAGTGAGGTTGAGCTTGCCATGATGGCAATGTCGTCGGCGTAGCCAAATCGAGATCGCTTCCTGCCTGGATGAACAGTGCCCAGCTTGAATAAGGGTTCGATGTGAAGCATGAAGAGGATGGGAGACACGGGCGAGCCCTGTGGTAGCCCACACTCAAGGTCGAAGACGTCCCCCATCTCTCCGTCTAGCCTTATTCTTGCTCTTCTCCCGAGGACGAAACTCGAGACCCACCGCACGAGGTTCTCCGGCCATCCTTGGCATCGGAGGCGTCGGATCAGCCTCCCTGGCAGCACAGCGTCGAAGGCCCCTTTGATGTCGAGCGTAAGCATAGAGGTGACACGACCTCTTTGCCAGGCACACTCGATATCGTGGATGGCAGCAGCGATGAGGTCGCTACACGAGCGGAGGGGGAGGGCCCCAAACTGTTGGTCGTGCAGTACCTGGAACTTGACTGTGATCCAGGCAAGCCTTCTTGCGACAAGTCTCTCCAAGCCTTTTCCAAGCACAGACAACAGCGCGATTGGCCTATACGAGCGCGGGAGCGCCCTGTCTCTCTTGCCCGGCTTAGGCAGGATGACTAGGATAGCTTCTTTGAAACAGGTGGGATGCCAGCCCTCGCATACGCATCCGCTGTAGAGCCGGAAGACGATGTCCTCGATAACGGGCCACGCTGTCTTGAGGACGGCCGTTGTGATTCCGTCGGACCCGGGGGTGGTGCTTCTCGCAGAGAAGATTGACGTTTGTACCTCGTCTTTTGTGACACGCGGGAAAGGAAGATTGGCCTCCAGGCGAGGTCCTGGGCTCTCTGCTGGTATGTCCGTGGAGATGGCAGCATTTCTGAGGAGGACGCGGGCGAACAGATCCCGCTTCTCCTTCGGTTGTGAGATGAGCGCGGTTGGATTGCTCCCATCCCGGAGTGGAGGGGTCTGGAAGGATCCCTTGGCCTTCTGCCACCCGACCATTTCGAACACGTCTTTGCCAGTGGAGGCTGCGGCGATCTTTCCTCTCCAGTACGTGTCTTTAGAGCGCCGAAGCTGATGGAGAAAGTCCTGTTTCAGAGCGTCCTCCTCGTTTCGCTCCCATTGACAATCTATTCCCAAGGCGCAGAGTCTTGCCACAGTTGCTCTCTTGGTCGTGTAGGCTCGGTGTTTCCGCCTGCAGTTCTCGTCCCAGTATGGTCTCCCAGGTCCTCTGCCAAGCGCACGCCTTGTAGAAGCCGTAAGCGCTTCTACAAGGCAATCTGTGAGTTGCTGTGCTAGCATGTCCAGAGCCTGTGGGTCTCTTGCGTTGCTTGCAGTATGGCGCACGGGATGTATACTTCGCTGAAGGATGTCGAGGAAGAGCTTCTCGTCCATTGTGTCAAGCCGGAACCTCCCCGGGGTTGGGTCGACCGGATCGGTTAGGGCCAAGGGGACCCGGGTCAGCAGGCTTTCGTGGTCTGACGTTGTGTGTAGGGACGTTTCTATGCTGGTGGATGCCCCGTGGAGGCTGCCGGACGCCCAGCATAGGTCTAACGTGTTGCCGTCCTTATGTGTGGCTTCACCTATCGGCGACAGGAGGACAAGGCCAACGGTTTCTGTCCATTCCACCAGGTCATCAGCGTCCGAGGAGCTGGTCGCCTCGGGTTGCCAGGTCCAATGACGGAGGTTGAAATCCCCCGCGACCAACACACGTTCCTGGTGTCCGGGTTGCCAGGCTGTTATGATATCCCTAATCGCTTGGCCTGGTCGCAGCGAGCCACAAGGGGCGTTGTACACGTTGATGACTGTGAGAACTTTCCGCTTTCCCGCCAGGAGTTGTAGGAAGAGCAGGTCTGTGGATGGGCTGGGCAGCGGGCGTGTTTGTACGCCCCGTAGTCCCGTTCCTCTGCGGAGGTAGGTGAGCACCCTTGGTCTGTCTTCAATCCAGTTGTCTACTGGGGTGAAGATCTCGAAGCCCGGGTGGCATCTTGTGAGCCTTCTCTCTTCCGAGCGGATAGCGGGCTCTTGAAGTAGCAGTATGTCGACATGGGCCGCGTAGGCTAGATTCAGTGCCGTTTCGTGTGCGAGCGGTCGTCTGGCCACGTTCGCCTGCATGATCTGCAGGACTCTAGAGGGCCGCATTCTCCTGATGTCCCTCATTAGCTTGGTTGCAGTCCATCTCTTCTCCTCTTTCTCGGGATTGTTGATGCGACTGCTGGGTCGCAAGCCTCCACGATCTCTCTCCCTCGGCTCGGATGGCCCGTAGCTGTGCCTTGTTCCTCCTCTGGACTACGCCCCTCACCACTTTTGGTCTGATAGGGCAAGTCACGTCAAAGGCGGCATGGGGCCCGTTACACGACGGACACTTAAAGGGGCAGTCACAGCCATCGTGACCCTCAGTGCCGCCGCAAGGTGCCCGGTGTTGTTCGGTCGTGTGGGAAGGAGAGCTGCACTTGAGGCATCTCTTCCTTCTGGTACACGTTCGTTCGTTGTGAAAGCCGCCGCAGCGGTGGCATTGGGGAGACCTCTTCTCCTTCGGAAACTGCAGGTTGACGAAAACGCTGGCCCCCATCAAACGGAGGCGCCTTGGTAGTTGCCTTACGGCTTCCGCCTTGAACCAGGCTGTCACCGTGCCTAGCCTTTCGGCTTCGTCTTTTCTGGAAAAGTATGCTTTTTCGGGCTTGAGTTTCGTCGTGGCCTGGATCTCTTCAAGGAGCTCCTCGGTCGTGATTTCCAGCTCAGTGTTGGTGAGCAGGCAGTGTCTGGTGTAAGGGACGTTTGCGATATAGGCCCGGATCCAGGTGTCGCGCTGCTCGACCGCCTGTGCCTGGAGAAGGGCAGCAATCTGTTCTCTGTTCTCTAGCAGGACTTTTGCCCCATCTGCTGACGATGGTAGGAGTGCTAATCCTGTCTTGACATGGTCGATCCCCTTGAGGGCTTCTCGAGCTTGGGGACTTAGCTTTTCACGAACGAACGCGTAGATGTCGTAGGCTCTCTCGTTGCGGAGCGGGCTTTCAGGTGGCAGACGTGCGAAGATGCGAAGGTCTTTTGAAGCCGCCCGGTTTGCGGCTTGTTTTGCTGGAGTTGTTTCATGCAGTTGTCTGGTAAGTGGCTGGCTTGCCACCATCGCGTAGGACCGAACTTGGGGCGGCTGGTTCTGGGCTGTGTGTAAGGGATGCCCTTGGAGACGCAGGGAGCTTCTCTTCTGTGCGAATGGATGGAGGCGACCAATTTCTTTTCCGAAATCTGCCCAAGTCACTGAACAGGAACGTTAGGTGAAGACGGCAGCCTGTAAAATAGTTTAGATTAGGATAGACCATGTCGGCATCGCCCGGCACGTCCCTTTTTACTCTGGACGTTAAATACATCATCATCATCATCAGCAGCCCGACTCGAGGTGGCTTGAAGGTCAATAGTGAAGACCCTTGGCCAGCGGCAAGTACCACGCTGCGATGCTGTTATTTCTTTATGCAGGTCTTTTATGTACTGTACTGCATAGATTTACAGCCTTCTTGTGCCATTGAAGTTATTGACCGTGAGCTTGGTCAGGTTCTCAGCGCCATCCGCAGGGAAAGCTATGATCAGTGGAAGGCGAGCACTGAAGAGCACTAACGGGGCTACGCGCCTGCTCCGGGTACCCATATTAAACGCGGTACATGATGATGAGCTAATCGCCCCACTCCATTTCAGGCTGCTCATCCAGTCCTTCGCGCTAGCGTCCATGTGCCAGCATCTATGTGCCAGCTCGTGATGGCCTTAGTGATTTGTTTTGCCTACACTAATAGCGTTTCAGGACAACGTTGCTATGGGCATTCGAATGGATGCAACTCAGAAAGATGTTGGGCTTGCGGCGTTCAGTGAGGACATCCTCAAGATCGAGATCAGCGGACCTGACGTTAGTTCTTCTCAGCTTCCTAGTTGCTTTTATTTTTATTTTTACTAAGCTGCTTTAAACAGCAAGAACACTGAAAGGTCATTGATGTCCCGAGAGTTTTCCGTGTACCCACGTCAGGTAAGCCACAGCCGGTCCACTGTAAGTAGGTATCCACCGATTGACGGGCGTGCAGGACTCACCACAGAAAGCAATATCGTCCTTGTCGAGAATATGGTGAAGTCGTACATGGCTACCCGCCGAACTATGTCAGTCTCAAAGGTTCCACTTAAAAAAGCGACCAGCTAAGTTGTGGTAGCATACTCGCAGTCATATCATGTAGCGTCGACATTGCCACTCAGGAGATTCTTAAACCTGCCGAGATCGCTGATCCTGAGGGTGTGCGAACGATGGGTGTACTCACGAAGCCGGATCTCGTTACAGGAATGGCCACCCAAGGTATGATCATTGATCTTGTTCTTGTAAAGCGCAGTACCCTCAGACTTGGATACCATGTTGTCAAGAACCGTAGCGCATATGACAATACCTCCAAACTTTCCCAGAAGGTATCTGGCAATCGCTTTGTCGACGTCATTTGCCAGCAAGTCATTTTCCATCTCCTGCTTGAGGGTGGCGTCGGCCCGTTGAAAGTTTTTGACCCGGAGCTGATTATGAAACTCGACCATGACAAGCTTGAGCAGATCGCGGGGGAAGACGCGGAGTCGATACACCAGCGGCAGACCTTAAAAGGGGGGTGGCAAGCTTCGAGGAGGCCTTGAAGGTCTTGCGATCTTGAAATCGAGACAGATTACGAAACGCAACCTCCACGAAGTTCAATGGAAATCGGCGTGGCCGGGCGCGGCTGTTCAACACAGAAGCCAAGTGTTGCGCCAAAGTGCAACTGCTATTGTTCATTCATGATGTCGCAGCCCGAAAAACTTGAGCATGTGTGCCACTGACTAGGCTTCGGGGCAGGTACCCTATCGACCAGTGATCATGATTCCAATATCATTACACGGAAAAATCAAAGGTAGGCAAGTAACGGGGGGTCATAACGATAATGCGTCTATCCATGCCCTTAGGAGTTACAATCTAGACTCATCCCTTGGTTGAACTTCCTTTGACCGTGATTCTACCACATCTGGCCTTCTTTGATCGGCTTTGCATGACTTGTCGTCTGAACGCATCCAGTGTCGGGAACTTGGGTCATCCTGGCATTAAGGATGATTGCACCGAACGAAATCGATACGCTGTACAGCACGCTCTCTTTCTGCCAGATACTGGTCGTCAAAGTGGTCATTTTTGACCTTTGGTCGGCAGTACTTGAACATCAGAGCGGTATCGTTGAGCATTACGGCGACCCTCGTTTCCCGACGCAGCTGCGTATGTTCGCCGAAGCAATGTATCTGCCAGTGCTTGCTCCTTTACTCATAACCCTTTTGGCTGATACTTTACTCCTGACTGATGATGCCTTGTCGGTGTCCCCTCCCTCAAGTAGCTACCAGCTGCTTTGCTACATCTCTCCATCGGCGGCATGCGAATAAAGCTTTCTTGCCAACTGGCAGCGCAACTCCTTTCGGACTTGTTGATGTGTTAATCCTCGGAAGCATGGACGATATTCGACTTGATCATGAGCGACAAGAGCGGCGCTCAACCAAGGAACTAGATCCGCTGTACCAGTGCGTTTTCTGATCTCCGTACGGCGGCGAAGCCTCCCTGCGCGGTCAAAGAACCCATATACAGCTCGACGCAAATCGATAAAGTCCTTCATCACACCAAGTCTGACATGCTTGTAGGTCATCTCGGCGGGTATCTTCAGCGTGGAGGCCATGTCAATTCTCCCGTGATGGCTCTTTCGAAGCCTTGGCCGAGTTGATGCTACGTGGTCTCGACAAAGTCGGCTGTTTCGCTCGGGTGTGCTCAGAGAGGCATCAACGGTATGAGTAGAATCCTTCACTATAGCCTTGTTAGTCAAATCGCAGCGTTGCAAGGCGCTACTCACCTTTGTAGGTGCCGAGATAGATCACATCGTCGTCGGTTCGTTTCTTGGTTGGCTGATAACCAACCGCCGTCAAAGATGCCGCATTCTGCTCACCCATCCTTGAGTTCGTCGTCTCGCCTTTCGAAAGGGCTCAAGAAATACAGCTGGTGAGATCGAACCTCCAATAGTGGGGTACTTAGCTTCGTACTGGGACGAGTGTTTATTCATGATGAGGATGTGGGCGCGTATGGTAGACGTAGGCTTTCAAGGCTTTGGCCTTACCAATGCTTGAGGCAAAAAATGCTGGATCGGCGGATGTAGCACGAGTGACGCGGGGCAGTATAGACCCTGGTCCCTACATGATAAAAGACGGGACGCGTCGACGCGTCAAGTCATAACCTGACTACCCCACATCCGGGCCACCCCCACATCCGAGCCACCCAAAACCTCTGCATTTCCCCTCCTTCATCAACATCACCACTTTTTCAGACCATCACAACAATTGCAATTCTTTACCAAACAACACTAAATTTTCAGTATACTTTCTTATCTATATAATGAAGCAATATACCGAAGACCAACTCCAACGGGCCCTTGCAGATGTGGCAGATGGGCGTTCTATCCGCCAGGCTGCTCGCGCCTGGGGCATACCATACCAGTCACTTCAACATCGATTCCATGGCAGGCAAAGCAGAAATACAGCCTGGGTTGATTATCAGCGATTATCCCAGGTCCAAGAGAGCAGCCTAGCTCCTATATAACTACTCAAGAATCCCTTGGCTGCTCCCTTACCCATCAACAAGTAAAGGGTCTAGCAGAGCGTCTGCTGGGCACCCAACAGCCTCTAGGAAAGAGATGGATACATCGATTTAAGCAGAGAAATCCATCTATTATTACTAAGAGACCTAAGGCAATAGATTCCAGGCGATATAAAGCACACTCTGCTGACGTTATCCAGGCCTGGTTCCTACGCCTAGATAACATCCCTGCCATCCAGGGCATCCATCCATCTAATAGATGGAATATGGATGAGACTGGTATTATGGAGGGCAGGGGAGTTAATGGGTTAGTGCTGGGATCTTCAGCATTACGAGCCATCCAGAAAAAACAGCCTGGATCTAGGGCATGGGTGTCAATGATCGAATGCATCTCAGCTGCTGGAAGCTCCTTGCCTCCTATAGTCATCTATAAGGGCAGGTCAGTCCAGGCCCAGTGGTTTCCATCAGATCTATCCCCCTATGATGGCTGGCACTTCACCTATTCAGATAATGGCTGGACGAACGACCAGACTGCCCTTGACTGGCTGGAGAAGGTCTTTATCCCAAGGACTAGACCTGCCCAGCCAGATGAGGCCAGACTGTTAGTTATGGATGGGCATCACAGCCATACAACAACAGATTTTATGTGGCAGTGCTTCCAGCATAACATCTATCTGTTATATCTGCCCCCCAATACCTCTGCTGTCCTCCAGCCTCTTGATGTCTCAGTCTTTGGACCATTAAAGCAGGCCTATAGGAAGGAGGTTGGAGATGTCTTTGACTGGTGCAGTGACTCAACAGTCATCAGCAAGAGGATCTTTCTAGGCTGTTATTATAAGGCTAGCAGGGCAGCTATGACCAGCCAGAACATAAAAACAGGCTGGAAGTGGGCTGGCTTATGGCCTGTCTCCTCAAGGCATCCCCTATCCAACACTATGGTCATCAAGGCAACCTCCAGCCAGCAGTCCAGCCAGCAGTCCAGCCAGCAGTCCAGCCAGCAGTCCAGCCAGCAGTGGGACGAAGCTGTATCTATTGTCCCATGGTCAACTCCTCGTCGCCCTCCTGACCTCCGACGTCAATTACACCTATTCAACCAGTTAGATGAGGATGACCTGGATACCCATACTATTCGTCACCTATCTAGAAAGGTGCAGAAGGGCTATGATGAACAGGCAACTAGACTGGTTATACTAGAGCAACAGGTCCAGCAACTGCAGGGCCAGGTGGAGGAACAACGCCAACGTCGGAGGAGAAAGGTCCCTATGTCGCCCAACAGCAGGTTCGCAAGGATAGAGCAGATCCAACAGGCTCTATTGTCCTCCAGCGAAGCAGAGGATAGTCTGGGTGAATCCAGCACGTCAGAAATACCCAGTGAAGCCGAAAGCTGCATCTGGGTAGGTGGTAGGGTTGAGGAATAATAGGTGGGAATAGTGGCATAAGTGGTGTTAATGGTGGCTCGGATGTGGGGGTGGCCCGGATGTGGGGTAGTCAGGTTACTTAGTTTTCTGGTTACCCACCAGAACAGCGGTCGTCGGGTTTAGCCACACAGTAAATCCAACACCAGCTGCCGAGTTGTGTTTAATGCCATACCCCATATCATAGCTTTCAGCAAACGAACAGTGTCAGTGTCGGAGGAGTGAGAGGCGACGATGTGGGAAGACAAGATGGACTGGCAGCGGGACGCCTCGGACGATGGAAAGATTCGTGAGGCCACGAATGATGAGTTTCTGGTCGACGACCCCATGGATATTGGCCCGGAGAATGACCTGAAGACGAATGAAGGGTATGAAAGGAGCACGATGGTGCAAGGGAGAAGCGCGCCTGAGCCCATGATGCAGATCATTGCAGTCCTTAGGTTTGGAATCTTTGAGCTTGAAATCCATACGGTGAATTAGTACACTTCAAGTTCAACGGCCGATTAAGCTAGGCGGTATTACTCAACTTGATCTCATAGATAAATGTTAGATTTAGAACATGGACCCCCTGTATGAAAGATGTGTTACAAGACCTGACATTGATCAAACGCGATCCCTTCCAAACCCTCAACCCTGATTAAACCGTGCCGGGACAACCTAGCGGCCCACTAGCACCCCACCGGTGCCGTTATTCCCAACAAACCCACAAGACCCGGAAAGTATTCAGATGTACTGTAATTGTCCAGCAAACTCTCAATACCGAAGTCTCCCCTCTTGATGGAAATGCACAAGGAGATCAAAAGCAAGCGAGCCTAGTCGTTTAACGAGCGACTTTGCTTCATCATGGTCTAGAAGAGCCACGTGTTCGGCAAATACTCCAAGGATGACGTCCCGCAAGCCCCGATCAGTGTCGATAGTAGAGGTGTAAGCCTCGCTAGCAGCATCGAGAAAATCGCCAGCATCCCATACTGTTTTAGCAGTAGTCCTGAATTTGGTCACGGCAAGGTCTTTTAGACCGCCAATGGCATACTTTTCTGCAATCGCGTATACTTTGGCGTGGAGAAAGAGACCTGAAAGGTCCGTACAATTATCTTGTTGCTCTGACAATTGTGAGTGGTTGCTTGAGTCGAGAGATTGTTGATAGTCGAGGCGGTTAAAATATTGGATCATCATATCTACATCGTAGGGTTCGTCGTCAAGAAGGGAAATAATGTCACGAGATATAAGGCGTTAGTTGTTGCCCACAACTAACGGCGTCGTTTTGTTGTGACAAATAACGCCATCGGAAGCTTCCTGTGCAGTAGCTAACGTTAGCAATGATGGCTTCGTACAGAGACAGAGACGTGGGTACTTTGAAAGGGCTACGGCATGCAGCAGCTAAGAATTCGGAGCGAGGGTAGACGATAGCGCGGTGAACTTGATAGCTCTTGGCAGCAGAGGATACAGTCAGGGGCGATGTAGAGAAGTCGACAACAGGAGGTCTGGTAAGCCAATGGGAGAGTGAGACAGTCCGGAACCCTCCCCGCTAGGCCAACCATGTTAAAGCGTTGTGTATGTAGTTGGAAATATTCTCCAAATTCTTAACGTTGGCGACAGCTGTTGTTCTCGGCGGGGGCGGCGTTTCAATTAGGTAGATGCGTCGATGCCGAATCTGGCATGTCATCTGGCAGATGGATCGGCTCAAGTTCCACAAATTGCGAACTGAGGCCGGGGTTTGGGTCGTGCATCAGGAGCTGTCAAGTCTTGACATGTACTTGTTGCTCCTTTGCTCTCGGCGTGTTACTTCCAATGGCGCATCGCTGGACTAACATCGCCCCTTGCCGTCTTCCTTCCCAAATCTGGCGGAACCGGGACTCAAAACGGGCGGATCGAGCAGTCAGGGCCGAGCGCGGGGTTCGTCTGATACCCTGGGGCCTACTGGCCGTACGTCATCCGCGAGGCGATGCTTCTCTGCGTCGTCGAGTTTGGGAGCAACGACCTGCTGAGGAAGTCCATCGTTTGCGGTGTCGTTACTGGGTTGTGGATCGTCAGGTACCACGCGACGCCCGAGTCGACGAGGAGGTAGGCCTACGAGAGGATCAAGGCCCCACTTATTCTTCATGGTGTTGGATGCGATGATGCGCGTTGGGGGGGAGGAGCCACAGCGCACGGCGGCGGAGACAAGCACTCGAGCTTGTTTTGGTAAGGTCGGAAGTCGTCTTCGTGGTGGGAAAACTACGGGCGCGACGTAATTCAGGGGGAGGGATGTCTTATAAAGAAGCAGACTTGAAGGTTGGAAAGGAGGATGGATTCTTGCCGCATTCTGTGTGCGCACCGGACTGGACAGGGAATTCATCAAGGGATTGCGGATATTCGTGTACATCAACATTAAATCCTATAAAACATGACAAGCCGCCTCTTGGCTGTTAGGTCTTAAGACTCATTCGTTTCGCTCGTCTCACGGAGGTGGAGCTTCTGAAACCTCTGTACCAGGTTCTCCGCATGCGCCGCGAAAGGATCCGTCAAGGCCAGGTCCAGATCCACGACCCAGTAGACAGGAACCTGGTCGGGGATCAGGTGGTGCTTTCCCAGCAGCTCGAGATCCCTCCTGATCGTTCTCGTCTGCGGGATGTCCATCGCGTCCTTCTCGAGGGCCATAGACAGCAGGCTCAGCGTGATTCCCTTGGCCAGGCGGAAGCCGGTGTACAGTGTCTGGTAGCATGCAATGCAGAGGCGGAGGTAGAACTGCCAGTCGGGCGCATGCCCAGGAACCTTTGCCTCGGTGAGCATTGCGTTGGCAAGGTACAGCAGCGCTGAGTGCCAGAAGAAGGAGTATGCCGACTCTGGGTGGTTGTACCGGTAGAAGAGGACGGTTCTCTGCAACTGTTTCACGGATGCCGCGTAAACAGCATCCGGGGTGGAGTCTTCAGACTCGAAGGTAGAGAGTCGCTGCCAAGGAGTGCCATTGTGCTGAAGAAGGGACCGGAAGAGGTCGATGATAGCCAAGTGGTGGTAGATGCTGGAGATAGCAATCTGCGTTAGCCAAACACCCCAAAGCGGGTGTTAACCACCGGTAGCTAGGTCTTAATTACTGCAGGACCACAGCGTGATGTGTGCAATGGTCCCCCTGGGCCAGCTCTAGGGGTAGGCTATCTGCCCACATCAGAAGCCGTCCGTACGTCTCCTCGGCGAAGGCTAGAGAGACAGCTTTGGCGCAAGGGGTCTGTTTCGGCCCGTACATTATTTTGACCACGTCGTGAACTATTTGGGAGAGACGACAGTGCTCCGTGAGCAAGACTTCATTGTAGACTCGTCGTTTGTCTTCTTTGGGTATGGTGTCGGCATCTCTCGCAGCATGTATGCTGTCGCCTGGCAAAGGTCCGCGGGGTGGGTGCTCGATCAGGCGCTGATGGAGCTGTGTCGAGAAGAAGCTTTGTCAGGATCATTAGCTTATGTGCTTCGTTCCCAAGAGACATTGGACGAATTCTAGAACTGTAATTTCGGGTAACTGAATTGGAGGGCGATGGAGACCCGCAGTGGAAAGGGCAAATCCCCTTTTGCGGAAAGGAACGAAAGAAGAGGGCAAGGGATCGATATAGAAAGAGGGCAAGCTGGCAACGGGAAAAGATGACAAGGGGCAAAAGAAACAAGTCCAGAATCCAGTTCCATCAAATCATGCTGACGTACGTGAGACAAGCGAATAGAACCCAAGCAATCTGGGACTTGGCCTTTCGGTAGTTTGCGCTATTCTCGAGATCGAGCCGTGAGTCGTGAGAGGGGCCAACGTTAAAGAGTTCGAGCCTTTTGGACATGTCCAAGAGGTCGTCGAGGAACTCGACATATTGCGCCCCCGCCCCAAGGGAGACTGAAGTCATCAACAAGTAATGCATCGCTGCCACAGTACAGATGTTGTCTTCGACTCGGGCCTCCTTGCTCCTCCTCCACAGTCCCTTTGCTTCTTCGTAGAATGAGTAGCCCACGACAGTGGCCTCGGGCTCGAAGGCTGCGTATCCCTGCTGCATGGCGGTAAGACTACACATAAAGCAACTCAAATGGGGCGCTGTCAGTATTAAGGCCACTTACACAAGCCCAGGCAAATAGCCCGCTGACGAGAATCCGAGAGCAGAATTCGTTCTTACCGAGCAGCCCGTCCAGGAGTAGATCGACGTCAATCAGCGGCATCATCGGATGGTCGGTCTCGAGATAGAGCTGCAGGACCGCAAGGGAGAGTTCGTTGGTGATGGGCACATCCGTCCACTGTGATATGTCGACACTCAGTAACCGATTATCGTATACTGTCGATGGATTTCGTGGCCCGACTCGGCCCGTCGAGTTCGAGCTATCCCCTCGGGGGCGATGAGCGTACGGCGAGAACGAATCTGCGGTTCTGAAACCAGGGTTGGAAGTCAGCAGGGATCCTGTGCTTTTAAAGCCAGGGACAAACGGTGACACAAAAGGGATTCCAGGGTTGTAGGGGGAAAGAAGATGGGCTGCGTTGCCTGCGCTGCTTAGGGACTTAACAGAGAGCCAACGTACTCAGTCGGGCCACTTTGACTCTCGTTCCAGACAACCTCCCTCGGAAGCAACAGGAAGTCCAAATCGAGTTTGGATGGCTGGAACGGCTGCCAAGTAGGATAGGCAACGGGGTGCCTCATCATCAACTCAAACTCCAAGGAGGACTGGATGGGTGGTAAGCTTGCCCTGTTAAGCGCAGCTAACGACAGGCCGGCATCGTAACCCCGCAAAGCAGAGGATATGAGGGCTGGATCGTTGCCGGTTCTCAGGAGCCGCAGTCCCTCCAGAGCCTCATCTTCGGGGACCCTCTTCAGGATTTCGAGCAAGTCGGCGGCGTCGGCATTGCTCAGAGACTGCTGCTTGTCAACGAGCTGGAAGCCGACAGGAATGGCCTTCAGAATGGTGTCGGTGACCACTCTGTACTCGCACTTGAGCCCACGACGCAGGCATTGCGAGCGCTCTAGATGGCCGTCGCACTGTGTAAAAGGCTAACTGTCAGAGTTGCCCTCTGCATGAGGCTGAGCCCAAGAGAGTTTTGGCCGGCTGGAAGTCGGGCGCCTATCAAGTAAGCAGTTTGTTTGCTTACGGCCGTCTTCTTATCCCGGCAAAAGTCGCAAGCTTTGGGGGCATAAGACCGACGTCTCTTGCGTCCATTTGAGTTGCCATCATCGCGGTTCGTGGCATTCGGCTCGAGGGGTGGGGGTTGGGCAGTTCGTGGGAGAAGCGGTCGCTGCCGGTGATTGTCCACTGGCATTCGAATGCGATGGATGGTCGGTCGGTCAAGTATGGTATGTCGTCAACACGGGTTGAGCTCGGGAACGTCTTTGCAAGTAAGATCTTGTTAATGGAAAATACTGAGCGGAAGATTTTGGCACTCGGAACAATTGTTTGCCATGTTGCAGGTCGGTCTGAGGACGAGAAGAGGAAGAGATTGAACTTTTAACCCGGCCAGAGTGCAATCCGACTCCTTTGCCACACCTTGGGACTAGTCACGCTAGTGTCATAGAGAAGACATCGATCCCCAACGCTCAGGCCATACATGACTTATAGGAATACATGTATCAATTGCAAGCCCACAACTTCAAGCATGTTGAGAGGCATTACAAGTAAGCGGGCTATGCCAAGCGGCACGTGTTACCGCTGATGTGAGCAGTGACTATTCGCTATAGACCCGCAATGCCCTGTACTGAAGAGTCCACAGCACTCTCTCGCCTTGTAACTCGAGGTCAATCTGACCAACAACAGCCTCTCCGGACCCCGTCCTCGACCCCGACCGGACCGCCGCGCCGTCCCTTGAACTCTCTTCATGCTTTGCTGTCTTTTTTTCCTCTCACCAAACTCAACATCACGCTTTGTGCCAAAAGAGACAGTCAAATGCAGTGGTAGCTTCTCTGTAGCAGAAACTGTCAATGTGTAGATGCCCTTATCATCATTAACCACGGCATCTTTCCAATAAGCATCTCGGTCTGCTATGTACATAAGGAACTAGCATAGAGTGAATAGAAGTCGCGTAAAATGCGTTCAGACGGCATGTACAGATCTTCCATGGCGTTTTGCTCAGGACGTCAGGCCAGGTTATGCAAAGACGATCAAAAAAGGCAGAGCGTGGACGTATGGCTAAAAGGATAGAAGTCTAAACTGAGGGCCAGGCCTAGATTAGATCTACAGAGTGTACTGTGGATGTTTAGATAGACATACAGAAGTTATTGTCCCTAACACCTCTGTCCTGTGGCTTCAATGCAACTCGATGCTAACTCGTGGTCCTAACGGTTAAAGCACTTCGAAGACCTGGCCAATTGCAATCCTGCTAGAAGCTATCGGGCACCGAGATCAGGAGTCTCTAGAACAGGACCCCTTTGACGGCAGCACGGCGGTGGCGGCTCTGGGCACTGTTACTATCAGGCCGATCGGGAGCGGATTCGACTAGCAGAAGCATGACTGGGCTCCAAGCGTTTCGCGGACGGGCGCTTCGGAAGACCGTTACCAGCTGGTCGGTCGGGTTTTGAGTCTACCTTAACCGCATTCAATTTACTGGTCGGCGAGACGACACCCGAGTGGCTTACTGGTTAAAGTCACCAAAGCTTCCGTCTGCGGGCCGCCGAAGCGCCCACCTCGGCCATGTTACTGTTGAAGGGTCCCGTATGGCAACCGAAGTTCGGTGCGGGGACGCTCGGCATAGTGGGGTCTGGGCGGGCGGGCGGGCGCTTCGGGGTGAGGTAGTTACAAGTCAAGACGATGAGGTCAAGTCTGCGAATCTGGTATTCTCAGCGCCTGCTCCACCCAGGACGAATAGTCCTCCCGTGACCACCTCAAAAGCCGTCTCAGAAATGCAATGATCTTGTAACACCCGTACAGATCATCGGATGAACCCATGCTGAATCCTTCCCACATAATCTATGCGGCCCGAAAGTAGTCAGCCAAAGTCGGTACGTCGCCTGCTAGCACGTTTCGGGCCGGATCCCGCAGAACCAAGAAGAGACATACCTGGTTGTGATGTGTTTGCTGGGCAAAGTCAACGCGCCAGTTGGCGCCGTGGACGAAGATGACGGGGATGATGGGCAGCGCAGTAGCAGAAGGAAAGCTTGCCAGGAGACGGAACTGTGCGCGCGTCCAGGTCGCCAGCTGCACCGGTCCCAGGACGCCGTCGGCATTGGCACTCTTAGTCTCAATTGGAATGACCGCAGGCGTCGGAGCGTTGTCGGGGAGCTGGACGTGGCAGACAACGCGCTCCCTGGGATTGGGTTCGCAGTAGGCTCGCACAGATGCAGCGAGAGTGCAGTCGGCTTCGATCGGGTCGAGAAAGACGGCATAGTCGACTTTGGCGTCTGTCAAAAAAGGATCAGACTCGCGGAAGGGTGAAAGTACGCGGCAAGCGGTTCTGGTTTGCAGCAACAAGTCAGCCATCTGCCTTCAATACCAGACTTCAAAACGACCTAATGGGGTCTGCGTTGCGTACATGTTGCGGTAGGTGATACCTGATTCGTTGGCGAGGGCAATCTCGAGCAGAGGAGCGTGGACGCCGTCGTTCCAGCCTGCCTCGTGCTCCATTCGCGCTTTACACCGCATGGTGTTGTTGCGCACCGTCTTCAGCCTCCTGTACACGTAAAGTTCGTCCTCGTAGCTGTCCGCCCCAGGTGTGTTGTCTGGGCTGTGGCGAAACCAAGAGTCTTGGGGCGGATGGGCCCAGCCTGAATCTCGTTTCATGCAGTCCTAGGGGTGGATCTGATTAGCAAGATGTCATGTCTGTTCAGTGACGGACAGAATAGGTACCTTGACCGTAACGGGGATCAGTGGCCCTGAGCCGAGAGACGCGAGGTCGACCATCAGCTGTGTCGGCTCGGCGAAGTTGGCAATGTTGTCGCGGTGAAGCGGACGCTCGACGGCGAGGCGCAAGGCGGTCTCGCGCTTCTTTGGGCTGATGGAGCCCGTACGCCGGCTGGAGGCATTGGAGACGGAAGCGGCGTCGGACGTGGATATGGTATCGTTTGACGTGTCGTCGGCGGAGGAGTGGGCAAAGCCATGCGCTGTCAGGCCCGGGGGCATTCGCGGGGTGGCGTCGGGATCGGCGAGGTCCTCATGTGTACTTTTCTGACGCTTCTTCGGGCTTGGAGTCCCCGACATGAAGGCAATGGCGTCGTCCGGCCCGTCGAAGAAGCGGACAAGGGATGGAGATTCAGCACCACCGTCGTGGAGATGTGCGATCCAATCTTCAATGAAGGTTGTGGTCACGTCGCAATCGGACGATGCAATGGGTATCATTGGTGAGATGGACTCAGAAGCATGCTTGTAAGATAGTAGAGTAGGTAGACTTAATGGAAGACGCAGTTTATGGTGGTCGTTTGAGATGTGGGGTTGCTTTACAAGGCAGGCTGCACGTCGTCAATTGAGATTGTGAGAGCTTGTTGTTTCTGTCCGACGTTGGCAGGGCAACGAGAGCGGGCACCTTGAGAGCGCTGGCATTTCTTCAGAAACGCAATAAATGGGTCTCTCGGGCTGCCGGATCAATATCGGCATTCCTTCATCAATGCAACATGTGGGTCGCTCAGTCTGCCAGGCCAATGAACGAGCCGGACTGGTCCGAACCAGTTAAATAACATCCCCTCCTCTGTGGTAGATGCTGCTGCAACTGACCGACAGGCTACTAGTGAAATTTTTAATTTTCAGCGCAATCAAAATTCTGTTCACTGATGAAGAAACCGTCTCGGGTCCTCTTTGATTGAAAATCCGCAAAATCCGCATTTTTCTCTGGTAGGGCTAAGACCACATTATCCATCAATGTCATTAACTAAACGCAATCCATCAGCCGCATTGGCATGTGACAGGATCCTTGCATGCTTCTATGCGAGTCATGGACATAACCCATCCAGAATGGTCTGACTGTCCTTAAACAGGCCAGCCTGTCATTTCCACCTGGCCCTAGCTCTGTAACAGTTATTAGGATAGCATTAGGCCCACAAGCCTGTGGTGATCCCATCCACTTTTTAGCACGAATAGACACTCTTTTCTGCTCACTCATATATGCATATTCCGCTGGCCACCCTGACAAACCGTCATAGAGCATAGACTTGGATATTGCTACCAAACTCTAAATTAATTATCCACAGACGTCATTGGGGGCTTGTCGTGGGTCCGCATTCCTATTTCGTTACGTGCTCCGACGGCCACACTTGGGCCCCTTTGAATGCAAAACAAATGCCGAGGATGACATTATGCCCAAAAAGACCTTTGCGGCAGCGAGCAGGGGTTTTTTCGCTCGATTTAATAGTTACTGTTGTTTCAAATTTTCGGTCTCGCTGTTGCTGGTGAATTTCTTTTGCAGTTTGCCAGTTTCCACAGTTCATCCTTTGGAAGCAGCCACAGTTGGGAATTAAGGGGACGAAACATAAACTAAGAGTGGGTGTTACTTACGAGACCGAAATGAGGGGGCGTGGCATAAGTAACGAGCTCTTCTTTTGGTCTCATCTTCATTGTCTCCCCGTCCCGAATAAGCATCTCGGACGAACAAACCGAATCAGACAAGACTTTACAGACTTTCAAAGCTTTCTGCCCCCCGCTTCCGCCCTCCGCCCTCCGCCCCCTTCCCTCGTCTCATTCCTTGTCGGGCCCTGTAATACTTTTTGCGCGGTGGTACCCTTGTCTAGTGATCCACCAGCCCGGACACTATCCCATCGGGTGCAGCTAAACCTTATTCTCGCCAAGAGCAGGATAGGCCAATCAAAGCCTTGCTTGGAAAGTTTGAACCAATTGAAAATTTCAGCAACAGCGGATTAGGGGCAGAAGTGGGGTAAATAGCAGTAAATTGAGAATGGGGTCCAGTCGCACCCGGTGGGATAGTTCACTAGAGCACGCAGACTGCAGCCGTACTGTCAGTTTCGGCAAGGATTCGTAGGAGTAATTGGCACGTGAAGTCGCTGCCTGCTGTGGAATCACAGCATCAGGCCAGACAGGGCTTCTGCACCGGAACGCTGCGACGATCGGCAAGGAACTGATGCCTCGAGTCAACATCTCTGCCATATGAACATTCTGTTGCCTGCACCTTCCACCGACGACAAACAGTCCCTGAAGCGAGGGGGAGCTTGGAAGTCAAACCTCCCATCAGGTCGTTTCGGCCTGATTTTAGGGATCTTGTGGCGTAACAGTCGGTACAAATCAGTCTGAGCAGCAGTGATTCGGCTCAACCATTCACCTCCTCCAACTAAGCAAGGTGGGAACGTCGTAGAGGACCAGCGAAAGGTCACTTCAGTGCAAGGTCCTCCTTGTCAGAGGTTGTTCCCATTCGTTGCCTTCTCGCGTCCATAACTTATGAGTAATTACACCTTCCCTTCGTCACCTGTCTCCCCGCCGCCTTACCACACTTCGTCAGCATGGAAACATATTAGGGTTTTTGCGGACCCCCTAGACGCCATCAAGCTCTTCGAGGCTTGCAGACTCGGACTTCTCACCAGGGTTCCGCACAGACTATCAAAAAAATAACGGCAATCTATTCGATCAAGATCTGGTCTCTTTTGGGACGAGCGGGAAGCGGGAATGCGAAGATGGACCGATGGAAAGTCCTGGGACGCCAGCCGGACCACAGATGTGGTGTCTGAAAGCTACGGTCCGGTTAGCACTTTGTTCGTTCGACCGTAGTTGATGCGATCTTGCCAGCCACTGTATTTATCATAAGTCTGATCATCCATGTATCCGACTAGGGAAAGCACAAGCGCACCGATTCGGTCTGGCTACGATGGAGGCAGGAAAAGCGTCCCGGCGCGGTGCGGTTGATTTGTGTCTACCCGTCTGAACTTCGTATAAGACCCTGAATTGACGTCTAATGCTGCATCGTCTGCAGAGCTTTTGGCCCAGTAAAGAACGTGCCAATCAGGACACCGGCACCGGCACCGGCATATGGTAAACATGAGAGACATCAACCCCCCCAACGATGATGACCGTCTCGAACGCCTCCATTTAAACCAGCACTGCCTAAATCCAGCTCTTTACATTATATGTACCTTAGGAGGTCTGCAGCAAGGGCTTTACCCTTGCTGCTATAACGTTAAATACAATAATACTAACGATATGTTATTGCCAATATTGTCTTATCTCCTGAAGGGTCTCCTTTTGGCCTTCCTCCCACTTGAATACACCTGATTCTTCTAATCTGTCTAAGGCTTCTATTGTCCAGGCTTGACAGTTCCACGTGCTGCTGTCGGAATTGATAGGTGTGCTCTGAATAGTGGCAATAGCGGAGTTAAACCTGCTGTTGGAGTTGATTTTGCCAACGAAGTATGATTTCTTGTGGCGACGAGCCCTTGTTGGTGACTTGTCATAGATTGGGGCCGCAATAAAGTATCCATTCCCAACTTTTTCATCGCCTAGTTGTAGAATAACTCTTCTTTCTCCATCTAAGAAGATAGCCCAGTGGCTAGCATCTCCTTCATTGCGTACTTTATAAGTAGAAACGTATACTGTAATGGCTGCATTTATTGCGAAAGGGAAGAATAAGAGTTGCAAGAGAAGGGTCTTGTTGAAAAGCATGTTTGTTGTAAAGTTGAGTGATGAGTCTTATCTTTAGGAAGTTAGATATTGCTTTAAAAAAGGACTGATTCAAAGATCAGTGGGCTTATACCATATTTATAGATTTAGATGTAAATGTCAGAACGACACTGTCCTTATCTATAAGCTTTCTAATGTTTAATAGGTAGCTAGCTTGAAAAAAGTAATTTGTTGCATTAAAGTGCTAAAGAGGGGATCCTATACTAGAAGTTGGTTATATCACTATAAAGATCTTATTAATTGTAGCTATTAATCTTGTTTTAGGCTACATATCCTAGTGAAGCGACTTAGTAGCTCTGTTAGTGGCTCCGTCGGTATCTCCGTCGGGATTTTCGTCGGTATCTCCGTCGGTATTACTGTCGGTAGCTCTGTTAGTAGCTCCGTCAGTATCTCCTTTATTATTGTCGGATTGACTAGGGTGTGCAATAATAGGTCAATTGTGCGTATATTGAGAGCGATGTGTGTGTAACTATTCTCGTGTGCTGCGGCCGCACCCTGCGCCCGACTAGGCCTTCGGCAGCCCCTTTCCTAGGCGCCTAAGGCCACCACGAAGCCCACTGCCCGGGACGAAGCCCGCGGCAGGCCCTTCGTTGCCGCCGAGCGGCCGGTTATGCTGGCCGATAAGTCCTATCTCCGACGCCCTCCGTGGCGCCCTTCGTGTGCGTTACCCTCCAATTCAACAATTGTATAATGTGTGTGTAGCTTCTAAGATTGCCCTTGCGGCCAGCCTTGCCACCTAACTAGCCCTTTAGCAACCCCTTTTGTAGGTGCCTAAGGCCCCTACAAAGCCTACTGCCTAGGACGAAGCCTGCAGCAGTCCCTTTATTATTGCTAAGCAGCCTAGCTAATAAGTCCTATCTCTAAGCATACAATAAGTACCCTCTACAGTACCTTATAATCTAATAATTAACGTGTTTGATAAGCGAGCTGGACAGACAAGCAAGCTGGACACCTTAACAGAATCTGACTAAGCTGCACGCAAAATTTCGTTCCAAAATTGTTAAGGATTCTTAACAATTTACTAACAGAACTGTTACGGTCGGCTTTCCGTGGTAGTGTCTATTAGCAGAAGCTGAGGCAACGAGGCTAAGGGATTAGGTCTTCAGAGGATACGGTGATCAGTCGTATACTCAACAAGGGGCATGTAACGTTGGTCACTAGTGAAGGGTGCCGAGAGTATCCAAAGGGATAATTAATCACAAAGTTGATTGCTGAAGAGCTATGGAAGTCTGTCCTTGAGTCCGTCCAAGTCCATCCCATATACAAGTCCCGTGTGTCTGTTGATGAAGTCTGGCTTACACCTGATTACCAGTAATCCAGGTGTTGTATGGAGTGATCACTCGAAGTGGGGCGCGTGAGCGCTCACGTCGTGATGATGATGATGATGATGTATTTAACGTCCAGAGTAAAAAGAGACGTGCCGGGCGATGCCGACATGGTCTATCCTAATCTAAACTATTTTACAGGCTGCCGTCTTCACCTAACGTTCCTGTTCAGTGACTTGGGCAGATTTCGGAAAAGAAATTGGTCGCCTCCATCCATTCGCACAGAAGAGAAGCTCCCTGCGTAGTACCTAGCAGAAAATCTATGCTTGCCTTCGCCATACGTCGGCGGAGATGCCGCGGGGTGGCCTTACGGCCACGCTTGCAGAAGTAGAAGTGTACTGGGGTTTTGCGTCTTCCGCAACTGCAGTGAAGCAGTGCGTCTTGGTGGGCGAATCTCTCGTGGTACGCTGCGAAGTCTCCATGATGCGATCTTGCCGCATATAGCCTTCCTAGCAAATGCCGAGGAAGGCGAAGTTCGGGGGGCTTGGGATGAGGACTTATCCCAAGGTCGGCATACTGCCGAGGGCAGATTGACGGCCATCTCCTGGCGAAAGCCTGGAGATCGGCTGCTCTGGACTCCCGCTTCAAGTGCGCCAATGTAGGCTGTGGCTGTGATTCTGGGATTTGTCTGCAGGCCTCCTTGGCAAGAGCGTCTGCTTCCTCGTTTCCTGCTATTCCCGTGTGTCCAGGGCACCACCAAATGTATACCCTGCCAGGCCTCGTCCAGCTCGTCCGTCCTCTCTGTGCCCAAGAGACGGAGAGCTCACTAAAGGCCCTAAACCTAGCCTGGCTGCTTCCTGGGCTCCGGGTGACGAGTCTGGCTGTGACTGCGAGGTTGTCGAGGCAGATGTGAACATTGTCTGCCATCCGCGCCGTGGGGGACCTCATGGCTTCCAGTAGGCCCCGAAAAGCGGCTTGCGCTTCTGCGTCAAAGACCTCCGTCTGGTGGCCGAGCGGCTCTGATCCTCGGAAGATCTGCCGTGTGGCCTGGTACCCGACCCAGCCTGCTCCAGCGGCTGTTCTGCTACCGTCCACCATTTGGGAACCGTCAGTATAGACAACAATGTCCCGCTTTGAGAGTGCTCCCAATCTGTCTGTAAAGGCGGTGGCCAGTTCATCCTTGGTCTTCCTTGGTTCATAGCCGACCATGCTCAGGGCTGTGTGCCAGTCGGCTGAGCGCTCCCAAGGCGGTAGCTCTAGCGGGTCGATGTATTCGGCATGTCTCTCGATAAGGCTTGCCATTCGCCGTAGTCTTGAGTCCGGTCCGGGCCTCTCTCCGAGCCTCGTTCGGAGGGGGTGTCGATCGTCAAGGCGATGGATCCTTACGGAGGCTTTATGGAGCTTCGCATCTAGCATCACCTCTGCTGGGGGCAGGGCAGCTTCACGCTGTAGGATCGATACAGGCGTCGTTCTATACACAGGAAGTGCGGCTCGAATAGCCTTGGCTTGCGTAATGTCGAGTTGGTTGAGTAGACCGTTGACCCCGTTCGAGGCGATGTGTCCGTTCTTGATCCGATTCCTGCCCGGCCACCATGCCTCTGACGCATAGTACTGAATGGGCAATACGCAGGAGGTAATAGCACGGCGCAGCAGGTGTGTCGGCGCGCCCCAGGCGGTGTTCCCTAGTCCCCGTAGTCCGTTGACCACTTGGCATGCTTTGGCGCAGTGGCCTTTCACATGGTTCTTGAAAGTGAGTCTCCGGTCGAAGTGGACCCCAAGCCACCGTAGGGAGGCCCCTTGATTGACAGCCTGAACTGTGTGCTGTCTCCCGTCCAGCAGTCTGACGGTGATTGGCGGGTTTCTATCTTTTGGTCTCTTGGTGAAGTGGATGAGCTCGGATTTATCGGTGTCGAAAGTGATTCCCTCTAACGCCCCCCATTCTTGGGCTTCTTCCCATTCTTTCGCTAGCAGGGCACAATTGTCCTCTAGTGAGGTTGAGCTTGCCATGATGGCAATGTCGTCGGCGTAGCCAAATCGAGATCGCTTCCTGCCTGGATGAACAGTGCCCAGCTTGAATAAGGGTTCGATGTGAAGCATGAAGAGGATGGGAGACACGGGCGAGCCCTGTGGTAGCCCACACTCAAGGTCGAAGACGTCCCCCATCTCTCCGTCTAGCCTTATTCTTGCTCTTCTCCCGAGGACGAAACTCGAGACCCACCGCACGAGGTTCTCCGGCCATCCTTGGCATCGGAGGCGTCGGATCAGCCTCCCTGGCAGCACAGCGTCGAAGGCCCCTTTGATGTCGAGCGTAAGCATAGAGGTGACACGACCTCTTTGCCAGGCACACTCGATATCGTGGATGGCAGCAGCGATGAGGTCGCTACACGAGCGGAGGGGGAGGGCCCCAAACTGTTGGTCGTGCAGTACCTGGAACTTGACTGTGATCCAGGCAAGCCTTCTTGCGACAAGTCTCTCCAAGCCTTTTCCAAGCACAGACAACAGCGCGATTGGCCTATACGAGCGCGGGAGCGCCCTGTCTCTCTTGCCCGGCTTAGGCAGGATGACTAGGATAGCTTCTTTGAAACAGGTGGGATGCCAGCCCTCGCATACGCATCCGCTGTAGAGCCGGAAGACGATGTCCTCGATAACGGGCCACGCTGTCTTGAGGACGGCCGTTGTGATTCCGTCGGACCCGGGGGTGGTGCTTCTCGCAGAGAAGATTGACGTTTGTACCTCGTCTTTTGTGACACGCGGGAAAGGAAGATTGGCCTCCAGGCGAGGTCCTGGGCTCTCTGCTGGTATGTCCGTGGAGATGGCAGCATTTCTGAGGAGGACGCGGGCGAACAGATCCCGCTTCTCCTTCGGTTGTGAGATGAGCGCGGTTGGATTGCTCCCATCCCGGAGTGGAGGGGTCTGGAAGGATCCCTTGGCCTTCTGCCACCCGACCATTTCGAACACGTCTTTGCCAGTGGAGGCTGCGGCGATCTTTCCTCTCCAGTACGTGTCTTTAGAGCGCCGAAGCTGATGGAGAAAGTCCTGTTTCAGAGCGTCCTCCTCGTTTCGCTCCCATTGACAATCTATTCCCAAGGCGCAGAGTCTTGCCACAGTTGCTCTCTTGGTCGTGTAGGCTCGGTGTTTCCGCCTGCAGTTCTCGTCCCAGTATGGTCTCCCAGGTCCTCTGCCAAGCGCACGCCTTGTAGAAGCCGTAAGCGCTTCTACAAGGCAATCTGTGAGTTGCTGTGCTAGCATGTCCAGAGCCTGTGGGTCTCTTGCGTTGCTTGCAGTATGGCGCACGGGATGTATACTTCGCTGAAGGATGTCGAGGAAGAGCTTCTCGTCCATTGTGTCAAGCCGGAACCTCCCCGGGGTTGGGTCGACCGGATCGGTTAGGGCCAAGGGGACCCGGGTCAGCAGGCTTTCGTGGTCTGACGTTGTGTGTAGGGACGTTTCTATGCTGGTGGATGCCCCGTGGAGGCTGCCGGACGCCCAGCATAGGTCTAACGTGTTGCCGTCCTTATGTGTGGCTTCACCTATCGGCGACAGGAGGACAAGGCCAACGGTTTCTGTCCATTCCACCAGGTCATCAGCGTCCGAGGAGCTGGTCGCCTCGGGTTGCCAGGTCCAATGACGGAGGTTGAAATCCCCCGCGACCAACACACGTTCCTGGTGTCCGGGTTGCCAGGCTGTTATGATATCCCTAATCGCTTGGCCTGGTCGCAGCGAGCCACAAGGGGCGTTGTACACGTTGATGACTGTGAGAACTTTCCGCTTTCCCGCCAGGAGTTGTAGGAAGAGCAGGTCTGTGGATGGGCTGGGCAGCGGGCGTGTTTGTACGCCCCGTAGTCCCGTTCCTCTGCGGAGGTAGGTGAGCACCCTTGGTCTGTCTTCAATCCAGTTGTCTACTGGGGTGAAGATCTCGAAGCCCGGGTGGCATCTTGTGAGCCTTCTCTCTTCCGAGCGGATAGCGGGCTCTTGAAGTAGCAGTATGTCGACATGGGCCGCGTAGGCTAGATTCAGTGCCGTTTCGTGTGCGAGCGGTCGTCTGGCCACGTTCGCCTGCATGATCTGCAGGACTCTAGAGGGCCGCATTCTCCTGATGTCCCTCATTAGCTTGGTTGCAGTCCATCTCTTCTCCTCTTTCTCGGGATTGTTGATGCGACTGCTGGGTCGCAAGCCTCCACGATCTCTCTCCCTCGGCTCGGATGGCCCGTAGCTGTGCCTTGTTCCTCCTCTGGACTACGCCCCTCACCACTTTTGGTCTGATAGGGCAAGTCACGTCAAAGGCGGCATGGGGCCCGTTACACGACGGACACTTAAAGGGGCAGTCACAGCCATCGTGACCCTCAGTGCCGCCGCAAGGTGCCCGGTGTTGTTCGGTCGTGTGGGAAGGAGAGCTGCACTTGAGGCATCTCTTCCTTCTGGTACACGTTCGTTCGTTGTGAAAGCCGCCGCAGCGGTGGCATTGGGGAGACCTCTTCTCCTTCGGAAACTGCAGGTTGACGAAAACGCTGGCCCCCATCAAACGGAGGCGCCTTGGTAGTTGCCTTACGGCTTCCGCCTTGAACCAGGCTGTCACCGTGCCTAGCCTTTCGGCTTCGTCTTTTCTGGAAAAGTATGCTTTTTCGGGCTTGAGTTTCGTCGTGGCCTGGATCTCTTCAAGGAGCTCCTCGGTCGTGATTTCCAGCTCAGTGTTGGTGAGCAGGCAGTGTCTGGTGTAAGGGACGTTTGCGATATAGGCCCGGATCCAGGTGTCGCGCTGCTCGACCGCCTGTGCCTGGAGAAGGGCAGCAATCTGTTCTCTGTTCTCTAGCAGGACTTTTGCCCCATCTGCTGACGATGGTAGGAGTGCTAATCCTGTCTTGACATGGTCGATCCCCTTGAGGGCTTCTCGAGCTTGGGGACTTAGCTTTTCACGAACGAACGCGTAGATGTCGTAGGCTCTCTCGTTGCGGAGCGGGCTTTCAGGTGGCAGACGTGCGAAGATGCGAAGGTCTTTTGAAGCCGCCCGGTTTGCGGCTTGTTTTGCTGGGGTTGTTTCATGCAGTTGTCTGGTAAGTGGCTGGCTTGCCACCATCGCGTAGGACCGAACTTGGGGCGGCTGGTTCTGGGCTGTGTGTAAGGGATGCCCTTGGAGACTCTGGGCAGACTCGCTGGGTCCTGTGCTAACAGCATGCATGGACCTTGCTAGACCACGTTGGTGCCGGTCTGAACGCTGCTTCTCTTCCTGAAGCTCTTTCTCCAAGGATTCGATCTTCATCAAACAGTCTTTCAGGAACTGTTCCCTTTCGGCGTCCCGTCGTAGGAGATCCTGGACGAGGTTTGAGAGTTTGTTGATCTCGTCTTTAAGCTCCGCATTGTCTTGGTAGCTGACTTGCTCAACCACTCTGACCTTTGCGGTCGGTTTCCGGACACGTCCAGACCGTCGAGATGTACTGGCGTCCCCGTGAACCGTGATCGATGGCCCTGCGTCTAGAGAGACGGCCATGATGGTGAAATTCAGCTCACGTGGGCTGATGATGAGAAATGATAGTGCGGTGGGCCGGAGCCCTCTATGATCTTAACAGCTACTAACAGTGGATACTTTGTGAAGAGAAAGTTCGCGAAAGGTCGTGCTCACGTCGTGATCAATCGTGCTCACGCATAATCAGTTGCTCACTCCCTTATCTCCACGTGACCTTGCACCATAGTTCTTCCGCGCCGGAGGAGTCACCTTTGTTTCCCGTGTCTGCTTGCTTATAACTTGTCCGTAACCGCCAGGCGCCCTGTGGGGGCGTCCCCTGGTCCTGTTATGTTTGACGGGTCGTAACAAGTTTATAGTAATTTAAATAGTAGAGTTCTAAAAGATTTCCCTATTTAAAATTAAAAAGCTTATAATATATATATATAGTAAGTAAGCTAATATAGTAAGTAAGCTACTTTTCCTACTTCTCTACTTTTTATATAAGTTAATTAAATTATAATATATTAAATTAATTAAAACTACTTATTATTCTCTTTTTTTATTACTATTTTAAACTACTTTATAAACTTATATATTATATTTAATATACTTATATAGTAAGTAGGCTAATATAGTAAGTAGGCTACCTTCCTCTACTCTTCTACCTTTTATATAAATTAGTTAAATTATAATATATAAAATTAATTAAAATTACTCCTTATTCTCTTTCTTATTACTATTCTAAACTACTTTATAAGTTTATATATTATATTTAGACTTTCTATAATTACTATATTATTGTACATATAGTTTAGTACTTTCTATATAATTCTCCTTTTAAGAATTATTCTCTCCTCTAGTATTAATACTACCCTTTTCTACTTATAGTACTTCTACTTTAGTAGTATTAAGTAATTCTCTAAAATATAGTTAGGTTTTTTTTACTCTCTAGTACTTACTTAGTACTTTTATTCCTACATAAAATTTATAATTCTTAGCCTTAATAATAGTAAGTCTATAGGCTAATTTACTAATACCTCTAATTTAAAAGTTAATTACTTTATATATTAGTATTAGTAAGCTACTTTAATATACTTAAATTTTCTTTTTAAGAGAGGAAGTACTTTATATACTCTTTAATACTATAATTAGTATTTTTATATTCTAGGAGCCTTAACTACTTAACTATAAGTTTAATAGTATTAGTATTTTTAGCTTAAAATTTAAGTAAGAAAGAACTACTTTAGAATTAAAAAGTATAAAGCCTATTTATTTCAAATTAACTTATATATTATTTTTACCTATTAAGGTAAAGAATACTACTTTAAAAGTAGGAAAGAAGTTATTCTTAGTAATATGCAAAATCTACATTTATATTATTTTCTTAATTTCCTTACTATATAAGTACTTTAATAAGCTAAAGTACTTAATATTAAGAGGCTAGAGCTTATATAATAAATAGGGAAGTATATAGAGAGTAATAATACTTAATTCTTTATAGTATTTATTAAAGTTAATTAATTTATAGCTATTATAACTATTAAGAATTAAGAAGTAATAAGAGCCCTTTATATAAGTCTTTATATACTAATTAAAGTACTATAGCTAATTTAAGCTAATATTATTTATTATTTATTTATTTTTACTTAAATAAATGTACTATATAGTTAGGAATTAGCTATTAGTATACTAGGAAAGAAGGTAATATTTGCCCTTTATAATAATATATAGAGGTATTACTTAGCTATCTATATATATACTCTAAATAATAGAAATTTATTCCTAATTACTAGACTACTTTATATAAAGCCTTCCCTTACAATTAAATATTATAATAACTTTTATATACAATAGTATTCTATTAAAGATATAGATATTAACTATCTATTATCTTTAAATATAAGGTTATTATTAAACCTTAACGTACGTGCATAGTGAGCTGCGCATCATAGTGAGCTGCGCACGTCTACTGCCTTTCTACCTCTTATATAAGTTAATTCAACTACAACGTACGAAATCAATTAAAACTACTTATCACCCTAACACTTATTGTCAGCGTCGGCTGGGTAGGCGACGTTTTATTTTGTATGGCGAAAATTTAGACGCTAGCACGACATGGGGTAGCCGACGTTTAAAAATCAGGGTAGCCGACGTTTCCTAGAAATCAGAATGTAGGCGTCGCATGAGGCTGAAAACTCGACAGGAGATACAACTAACTACTGCAAAACTAACTATCTTATTTTCATTCTCTAGAAACGCTTTTTCACCATGTAGGTTGTTGTAGAAGTATTGTTGGCTGGTTTTGGTGAGGTGCAAGGCGTGCCCAGACCATGTAGGAATGAACCAATAGACGTGTAGCATCAGGACGAACCCAGATTAAGTAAGCACACAGCAAACAGGAATCCGTAGTGTCTTGCATCTTCGTTACTGCTAGCAACGGTTCCAAGGTTTAATCATACAAGGTAGTGTTGACGACAGGGTTAGTAGTTACACTTAATATAATTCTATTCTCTTCTGGACTTCTTCCGGTTTCCTTGTTACTCACTAGGTGTCATTTGCACATACTGCGCCTGGATTACTCCATGGAATATTTTCATTATGTTGACGCCTATAGGGTTCTCGTCTGTCGTACGTGTACAGCTAGCGTAACGAAAAGACGCATACGTGTGCATTTACAGGCCGCCCCGCATAGACTAACAAAGGACAAAATCGACAAGGCGGAACAATGGGCCAGTACTGTAGACGTAATCGAGAACCCGGACGACATCGAGACACCAAGCGACGCCTGCCGAGCTATCGAAGAGCTCGGACGACCTAGGGAAAACGGATACCAGTGCACTTTCGGTAGCGAGACAGGGAGCAGCTGCCTGTTCGTAGGGACAGATCTGCGCAGAATCAGGGAGCATCTTAAGGCCATACACAGTTGGGATCAGGGTCTCCGACCAGGACGCCGGGCTGCCCCCAAAAGGGAGCAGGATGGGCCGTGGAAAGCCGGCGTCTATTACCAGCGCTTCTTCACACGTGGCCCCCGGAGCGAGTACTTTAAGGTAGCGGCCGGTCGCCATCTCCAGAGAGAAAACCAGCTCGAGCTAGCGCAGGAGGATCTCGTGCGGGAGGCAGCAAGCCGTTTTGTAGCCAAAGCGGAGGGGATTCGCAAGAAGGAGGTCGAGAACGTCGACAACCCGGACGAGTTCCTCGCACCAAACGCATGGCTCAACCGGCTTGGGGCAGCCAGGCACCTCCAAGCGTTTGGGGAGAAGAAAGAGCTGTTACGGTGTCTCGTGTCACTTGACTACGGCGATGAGAGCGACGACCCGACACGGTGCGACAACGGTGCGTTGCGGGTCATTCATATAGCGTTCGAATGGTGTAAGAACAAGGCGAAGCGGTGCGCGAGACCCGAGACGGTGTCGTGGAACGCTCTCTTCGAGGCCAACCGGGTAGAGATGTCCAAGGAACGGCCCCAACCATTCCACTTCCACCGGAAGCCGGCGACAGAGAAGAGGTACACACAGGTCGTCTTGCAACTGTTTAGTTACATTGTCCGTGTCATGACGATTAGGACGAGGGAGGAAAGACCGCCGTTCAAGGTCACGACAAGGCAGCAGGAGGCGTACGACTTTATGATGAAGGCGGCCGACAATGCCGAGGAGGAACTTGCCAAGGCCCAAGGCAAGACGGAAGGGGTTGCAGCCAGGGCCGCCATGGACAGGTTGGAGGAGGGGGTCGCAAGCATGTTCATGTCGGTGCTCGATCACCAGACCAAGGGGACCGAGTACGACAGCATTCTCGTCAGCTTCTTCATGGTGCTCAGCATCAGGGCGGACCACGGGTGGGAGGACTTCAGCACCTTCACGCCCAAGCTGTCAGCCATCACGACCATGGCGCGGCTCTTCGTCGTGAAGAGCGCGGTGGACCAGCGGGTCAAGGCGGTCGCGCGGCGCGTGCAAGCAGGCCAGAGCCAGGACAAGGCGGAAGACGGGGCGCCGAGTCATTTCGATCTGGTGGCCGACATGACGCGGCGGTTTATGGTGATGGCGGACAAGGGATCGCAGACGACGCCGATGCAGTTCATCTTCCGGCTGCGGAACTTCGGCTTAGGGGCGCATAACAGGACGGCAGCACGAGGGTCTGTCAGCTGGGACAAGGACGAGATCGTGTTTAAGGGGAACCGACTCAGCGTCGTCGACATCCAGGGCATGATACAAGCCACGGTGGCGCAGGCGGAAGAGATCTTGTTCCGGAAGCTGCTGTTCTGCCAAGACTTTGTCGAGCAGTCCAGCGCCGAGCTTGGTATACCCGAGGTCCCGTGGAGCATGATCAGCGACGACGCGTCCGACACCACCATCGGTCTATCGATTGTGGATGCGATCGTGCGAGCCGACGAAGATAAGAGGCGGGACTGGCTATTCCGCAAAGTCTGGAAAGACGAACGGCTGAGGGGTAGGTTCTTCCCCGAGGCCGATGCGGGGTCGACGGAGCCCAGCACACAAGCGGCGTACCGGTACGGGCAAGATGTGGAGAAGTTCTTGGCCGTGTTGCTGTTCCTGGTCCATGTCAGCTACGGGCAGCCGGCACGGGCACCGGAACTGCTGACGGTCCGGCACCGGAACACGGCGGACGGCGGCGTACGAAACATCATAATGGACCGGGGCCTGGTCATGATCGTGACGGGCATCCACAAGGGCTACTCGCGGTCGGAGAGGGAGAAGGTCATCCACCGGTTCTTGCCACGCGAGGTCGGATCGCTGCTGGTATACTATCTATGGCTGGTGCTGCCGTTCTGGGAAGGCGCACAGGCCAGCGCGGGGGCGGCGCCGGATACGTTCCCGGCGACGCTGTGGGGCCTACGGGAGTCCAGCAACCCGTTCGAGGACGACGCAGGTGGCGGCGGGGCCGAAGAGCACGACGGGGGAGCGAGCGACGCAGAGGCCAACACAGGGCACGTCAGGCCGGCGGGGGCGGCCGGGGAGGACGCAGGCCGAGGACGGCCATGGGCGCTGGGGGCCGGCCCGTTCTGGACGCCGGATCGGATGGCACGTATACTGCGGCGGTTCAGCGCGGCAGGCTGCGGACAGAAGATCAACATCAGCAGCTGGCGGCACATCGCCATAGCACTCGGGCGCCGGTACTTCCGGGCGGGGGTACGGGGAACGGCGGCGTCGGACGAGCTGGTCAACGGGGACGAGGACGGCAGCGACAGCGAGGGAGAGGACGACAGCCCGTGGGACATACAGGCGGGGCACGGGACGACGGTGGCGGGGCTCATCTACGCGCGACTGCTGACGGAGGGCGCGTTCGAGACGAACGAGCGGCGGTTGCAGTTCCGGCACGTCAGCGAGGAGTGGCACCGTCTCATGGGGTTCAGGTCGGCCATCGGCGGCGTCGACGCGTTCCTCCGACCGGGCAGGAAGAGGAAGACGCCGTCGCTGCACTACGAGGCGATGAGGGAGGCGCAGATGCAGCGGTGGAAGACGCTCTTCCGGGTCGACACCGGGCGGGTGCTACGGAGGCTCTACGGGGACGGGGCGAGGTTCCAGGGCCTCCAGGAACGGGCGATCGGGGCGATCATGGCGAACAAGAGCCCGGTGGTGGTGGTGATGGGCACGGGCGGGGGCAAGAGCCTGTGCTTCATGCTCCCGGCGGCCAGCTGCACGGGCGGGGTGACGGTGGTGGTGGTGCCGCCGGTGTCGCTGCTCGGGGACATGGTGCGGCGTTGCGGCCTGCTGGGGATCCGGTGCGCCGAGTGGAAAAGCGAGCGGGTGCCGGGGCAGGTGTCGATCGTGTTCGTGACGCCGGAGTCGGCGATGAGCAAACGGTTCCAGGACTATCTCGAGGGGCTCCGGGTGACGGCGCAGCTCGACCGGATCGTGGTGGACGAGTGCCATACGATACTAGAAGGCAGCAAGAAGTTCCGGCCGCGGCTGCGGGAGCTGGGCCAGCTCGGGCTCGTAGGGGTGCAGATGGTGTATCTGACGGCGACGCTACCACCCGTACGGCAGCCGGACCTTCTCGCGTTGCTGTTCGTGCGAGAGACCGAGGTGGAGATGATGCGGATGAGAACGACGCGGACGAACGTCCGGTACGGCGTGCAGACGACAAGGCCGGGGCCGGGGGGTGGCGAGGACGAGACGACGGAGGCGGTAAGGAGGGTGCTGGACGCGAAGCTCGAGGAGCACCCGTGGCCGGGGAAGATGATCGTATACTGCCGGACGGTGGAGGGGACGGGGTCACTGGCGGAGCAGCTGGGGTGCGACGCGTACTACCGCGAGATCGACACGAGGGACGGGAAGGCGGAGCGGCTCCGGGCGTGGGCCAGCGGGATGAAACGGGGCGGGTACGGGGAGGGGCGGGTGATTGTGGCGACAAACGCGCTCGGTCTAGGGATCGACGTGGCAGACATCCGGGTGGTACTCCACGTAGGCATGCCGTACGAGATGGCAGACTACGCACAGCAGAGCGGCAGGGCGGGGCGGGACGGGGTGAGCAGCGAGGCCATCGTAATAGTGGAAGGGGCACAGAGAGGCACGGCGGTGGTAGCAGCGGCAAGGCCGAGCACGGGATTCACGGCGAGCGACTACGTCAGCGGGGCGCACTGCCGGCGGGTCGTGCTGGACTCGGTCATGGACGGGCGAGAGGATCGGAGCGGGTGCGAGGAGGGCGAAGAGGCGTGTGACATCTGCCAGGCGGAGGGGGGAGAGGAGGAGGAGGAGGGGGAGGAAGAGGAAGGCCAAGCAAGCGCGGTGCAGAGGTCGGGCGCGGAGGGTTTTCAGGCCAGGGTCGAGGGGCAAGAGAGACTGGTAGCGTCGATGCGAGAGCGGGCGCGACGTAGGCTGATGGACGGGGTGAGGGAGGTTGCGAGGCTTGAGGCGATTCTTGAGGAAACACTGGCGGCAGGGTGTCTAGTCTGCTTAGGGTTAGACGGGGACGGGGCGAAGGAGCACACGACGCTCGGGTGTAGGACGGCATCAGAGAGGGGGCCAGAGTTTGAACGGGCGGTGCAGGAAGGGCGGGCGATGCAAAGGTGGCTCCGGCGGGGGCGGGGCGCGGAGGCGTACGGGTGTTGCTTCGGGTGCTTCGTGCCACAGGCGTTATGCCCGAGCTGGGAGGAGATGGAGACGGGTGGGTGGCGGAAGAAGACAGGGACAAGGCGGTGCCAGTACGCCGAGGTCATCACAGGGACGGTCGGGTACGTAGTAGCACAGCGGGCGATGCGAGGGGACGTGGAGGAACTGTATCGCAGGCTGGGGTATAGAGGGAGCGAGGTGGAAGGAGAGGAGGCGTGGGCGTGGCTGGGGAAGAGGATTTCATGGGGGACGATAGAGGGGATCAACCTATGCCGGGCGTTTGTTTACATAGTAGACGGTATAGAAGGGTTAGAGTAGAAGGAATAAGGTGAGTAGGGTATAGGGTTCATAGTTAGAGAGGGTCGTAAGCAACAAAACAAAGGGAGAGGTGAGCTTTAGCCTAGGGTTTGGGTTACACTAGGAAAGGGAGTAAAGATTATAGAGCGTACTATAGAGAAAGAAACTAGGGTTTATATACAAACAAAAGGTTAGTTAGGTGGTTTCGAATAAGGAAGTGTAAATAAAAGAAAGGAAAATAAAAAAAAAGGAAAAACAGAAGAAAGGGAAAATAAAAGAAAGGGAAAAGAAAAGGAAGGGAAAATAAGAGAAAGGGAAAAGAAAAGAAAGGGAAAAGAAAAGAAAGGGAAAAGAAAAGAAAGGGAAAAGAAAAGAAAGGGAAAAGAAAAGAAAGGGAAAAGAAAAGAAAGGGAAAAGAAAAGAAAGGGAAAAGAAAAGCAAAGGGAGGCTTGGAAAAACAAGTACAGAGCAACGTTATAAGACTAGTAGAGGCGTATTAGTATCAGTAACTGTGTTTATACTACAGGTAGAGGGAGGAAGAAGATTAGGGTTAGGGTTAGGGGAAGTTTAGAAAACTGCTATCTTAATGTGTGGAAAACTACTAACTTAGGGTAACGGTTAGAAACCCGCTATCTCTAAGTGAGGGTTAGGGTTGAGTAGACAGTCTTAGGGTTAGGGTTAGAAAACCGGTAACTTAACGTATGGAGAGCTACTAACTTAATGTAACTGTTAACTTAATGTGTGGAAAAGCACTAACTTAGCGTGACTAGTAACTAGCCGTCATTGCGGGCGGCGTTCTGGCAGAATACCAGGGTTAGGGTCGAGGGTTGCGGGCAAAAACGGGAGGGCATGGTCCGTGCATTGTCGCAGGCTGATTCTCGCAGATTACGGCGTGAAAAAACAAAGGATAAATAAAGATAACGCGCCCCACATGCACGGCAACCCTGGGGTTGGCGCATTTACCCCACGCCAAAACTGCCAAAATAGTAACCCTATGCCAATTGGAGGATGGAGCGTAAGCCAGGAGCGAGCGCTGCCAACCGCACCCAGCAGGGCGGTAAGGTGCACCGCATACTGCAGCAAAACAGAGGTTCTTGCCTGGAGATAGAGAGAGAGATGCACACCTCCACGTATGCAGCCTGTCTAGAGAAGGCGCAGCGTAAGCAAGCCAGTAGGGAAGGGAATTCGCAACATAGGGAGGTAGGTTAGGGGGCTGGAGGTAAGTAGATGTGTACCAGTTAGGGTTACAGCAGGTGTAGTAAGCAGATGCGCAGATAAGTATACTAAAGAAGAAGATAGAGAGGCAAGAGGAGGAGGAGGAAAAGGAGAAGGAGGAGGATAGGGTTAGGGTTACTTGCAAAAGGGCTTAGATTCAGCCTCATCTATTCCTAGTAGTTGTAGTAGTAGCTAAAGAAGTAGTAGTCTCTATTATAGTCTACAATTAGATAATTTACAGCACTATAGAAGGAAGTAATTATAGAGAAATAGTAGTACAATGTTTTATTTTAATAATGTACATCTTACTATAGAGTCCTCTTTAGTCTTTAATTGTTCTAAAAGGATAGACTAATAGGAGCCTTATGTAGACCTATCTAAGACGAGATTAATTATCTATTCAACACATTTTGTAGTAAAGTACTCTACTATACTAAAGAGTATAGCTAACCTACAACTTACTGCTACTCTATGTAGCTATTTCTATACTCTAGTTAAGAAGATTATTTTATTTATTACTATAAAAGAAGGTAAAGGTAAATTCCTTATAATAGTAATTACTAACGTCTATGTAGTAAAAGGGAAAAGATGTAAGTTACTGTAATAGTTAAGGTGGAGGTAGGTTAGGCGTTTACTATAAATAAGACACTACTCTATATTACTATACTAGGATATAGCTTAACAGTTAAATATTCTAATTATAGTTAATGTACATGCATAGTGAGCGGATCAACATAGTGAGCGGATCACTTTCCCCTTCTTTCTTACCTTTCCTCCTTACAACAACTTTCCTCTACGCACGACTATGGAATCCTCCTCAAATGAAAGCCGCATTATTCTTGCACTTAAAGCTATCCAAAAAGACCCAAAACTATCCGTACGAAAAGCAGCCTCTATCTACAAGATCCCATTCTCAACCCTTAACTACCGACGCATCGGACGACTACCACGACAAGAAACGCGATCGAAATCAATGAAGATGACTGAGCTAGAAGAAACAGTGATTCTTGAACGAGTTATTGACCTAATCGATCGAGGATTTCCACCGCGACTTGACGACGTACGAGATATGGCTGATTGCCTCCTTGACGAACGCGACGCGACGCGTGTTGGACCCCGATGGGCAGAGAACTTCGTACGACGTCAACCACAACTAAAGACGCGTTTTCGACGTAGAATCGACTATCAGAGGGCATTAGCTGAGGATCCTGCAATTGTGCAGGCCTGGTTTGCCCTCGTACGAAACACAATCGCAAAGTACGGAATCCACGATGACGATATCTACAATTTTGATGAGACAGGCTTCTTGATGGGAATGCTGTCGCACGCAAAGGTTGTTACAACTTCCGACCGTAAGGGAAGGCCTCGTACGAAGCAGCCTGGCAATCGCGAATGGGTTTCTGTCATTCAGGGCGTATGTGCAGATGGCTGGGCGCTGCCTCCGTACGTCATCGTCAAGGGCAAATATCACCTCCTCTCGTGGTATACCAATGGCCAATTCCCACCCCAATGGCGCGTCCACCCTAGCGAAAATGGATGGACTACAAATGAGATTGGCCTAGATTGGCTACAGCATTTTGAAAAGTGCACAAAGTCTCGTACGAAGGGTGCTTTCCGGCTCCTAATCCTTGATGGCCACAACAGCCACAAGTCCACCAAGTTTGACGATTACTGCAAGGAACACAGCATTATTGCTCTTTGCATGCCTCCCCATTCATCGCACGAGCTCCAGCCTCTTGATGTTGGCTGTTTTAGTCCACTAAAGGCGTCGTACGGCAAGGAAATTGAGAAAATGATGCGGATGCAGATTACGCACATTACTAAGGACGATTTCTTTCCTGCCTTTAAGGCAGCCTTTTTTACTTCAATGGGTGAAGAAAACGTACGAGCTGGCTTTAGACAGGCTGGCCTTGTCCCTTTTAACCCAGAAGTAGTTATTTCCCGGCTGGATTTCAAGCCAAAGACGCCAACACCATCCAACTCACGCCCAAGCAGCCAGGGCTCCTGGGACCCAAAGACACCAACTACAGCACATGACGCCGTACGAAGCTCTGCATCACTTAAGAAAAGGATTACTAGTCATCAACATAGCTCACCAACCCATTTGTACGAAGTAGTTGACTTGCAGGCTAAAGGTATTAGCAAGTTAGCACACAAACTAGCTCTTGTTGAAGCTGAGTGCCGTGGGCTTCGTACGGCAAATGAGATACTAAGCAAGCGTCGGAGGGCTAAAAAAACCCAACTACGTCTTGGAGGGTCCCTTAATGCAGCTGAAGCAGAGGCAATCCGGGTAGAGAAGGGTATTGTTGATGCTGGAGGCGAAAATGTGCGTCAGGAGGGAGCTCGTACAGAGGGGGGTGAATTGCGCGGTCGGCGATGTGGCAATTGCGGAAAGACTGGACATAACGTACGAACATGTCAGGTAGTTTGGGAGACCTCTGAAGAAGAGGATGATAAGTAGTTTTAATTGATTTCGTACGATGCTGCTGAATTAACTTACAATAATAGTAGGAAGGTAGAGAAAGGTGATCCGCTCACTATGTTGATCCGCTCACTATGCATGTACGTTAGTTTAAAACTTGTTAAGCTTTACACTATCCACTTTAAATTCTAGTTTATTGTAATAAGTATTTATGTAGCTTAAATACATTACACTTCAGGTATAAACTACTTTAACAGCTAGTAGTAAACCCTATAGTCCGTATAGATACTACGTACTTATAGGTCCTTGTTGTTCCATATTAGTTAAGTTCTACTGGAGTATAGGAGTAGCAATTGATTTTGCCATGCGTACTAGGGTCTATGTATTGATAGCCAGCCGTTTCCTTAGCAACGTCAGATCCACCCAATTTAACACAGAGAACCTAGACACCGAACGTCTAAACCAACGACATTGCTGTAGGCATGCTATTCAAACCACCGACAAGAATACCAGGATATACTCTATATCTAGCTCCTAAGCACTACCAAGGCGCATACAGTCCCTACAGTGCTATATAGAGCAGCAACAGGTAATAGGTCACAGGCAGCAGCTTGCAGCTCTTTCCCTAGTGTGACTAGCATCCCCGAGCGCCATCTCATCATGGTTAGGCGTAGCAGCAGCAGCAGCAGCAGCAGCCAGGGCCTGGTAGGCAAGATCGACCCGAGCGCGTATCTTGTGTTTGTTGAGCGACCCCGTGTTGCGGTATGTACGCACTGCAAGCAAGCACTCCGACCGGACGGCGCCATCGAGGCCCATTTCCGCCGGGCCCACCGGCTGAAGGGCGAATTGCTCCAGGGCGTCCTCGACAAGGCCTGGGTAACGGCCGCCGACGGCGCGCTCGAAGACCCGCACACCTGCGAGCTGCCGCCGGACGGCACGCCGCCTATTCAGCAGGTGCCTTTGTTGGACGGGTACGGATGCACGCAGTGCCCATTCCGAACGAGCAGCCGGAAGCTAGCCAAATTGCATGCGCAGCGGGACGTACACGAAGCCGGCTTGCCTGCCGTTACCCCTACCGCGGCTCATGCTGACAGTCCAGGGTGGGGGGCGGTCCAGGTGCAGTCGCTGTGCCGAGGGCGGTATACGCGGTACTGGATTGTCCAGGCCCGTGGCGTTGGGGGGCTGTCTGCCTGGCAGGATAGTGACAACGTATTCGCAGAGCGCCTATCGAGGCAGGAGAGTCTCATGGCGGCCGAGGATGAGGAATGGGGGCGGACCATCGTTGCCAGCCTAGACATAAACCAACAGTCAAGCTGGGTCAGGGAGATGGGATGGGCTGTGCACCTTGCCGGCCTCGACCTGATCGACCTACACGCCGCTGGGCAGGCGCCCGTGTCCGAGGCCGTCCGCAGGGCAGCCTGGGACGAGGGCTTCAAGGAGGAGCAGCGCCGATTCGCCCTCTTATCGGAGAGCTTCCGCCGGGAGGTGGCGAGATGCTCCCTCCGGCTGGGCAAGGTGCCCTTGGAGACGAAGCGGTGGCTGAAGAGCATCGACCCGTCGAAGCCTCACGGACGGCCGTTCGAGCTCGGCCAAGAAGCCGACACGGTCCGGAAGTACCAGGGTATCTGGGAGCGGTACCTGTGCTACTGCATCCGGGCGCACCGGCTAGGACGAACCGAAGCACGGCGCCAGCGCGGCGTCCGCTTCACCGACGAGCAGTGGACTGCCCTCGATGCACTGGCGGAGTCGCTCGACGCAGCAGGCGACGCCACGAGGGAAGAGGACAGGCGGCTTGGCCGAGGCGGCTGCGGCAGCAGCAGGAGCAGCCACCCGCAAGGGGGGGGGAGGGCCCCAGCAGCCAGAGGCCTAGGAGACTGGCATGAAAGCGACAGTGCGTACGAGGCAAGCAGCGACAGTAGCGATTCCGACATAGAGGGGGCCGGATACCAACGACACCGATCTCCCGGCCAGAGCGGCGGCAGACCAGGCGAGACAGACTACTCTACCGGGTTCCAAAACATGATTGGCGACAGGCCGGAGCACAGTGAGGCCCTCGATCTCCGGGTCTACAGGTTCTGCGTCGTGTCCCTGAAGCAGAAGGTAGCAGTTGACATATTCGCTAACCCGCTGCTCCACTTTACCGCCATACTGGGCGTCCTGGACCCCAAGAGGAGGGGTGTACCAGACGACACTGCCGGCAGAGGCAGCAGCGGCGGTGGCAGCAGCAGTGGCAACAGCACCGGGCCAGAACCAGGAAAGGCCGTTGCCAGGGGCGTCAGCGGCCTCGGTTGGTGCCCGGCATCCAAGTTCACGCAACGGCTTGCCGGCATCATGTGGGGCGGCCGGATCCTGATGCTCGAACACTTCTTCGAGGCGGAGCCAATCGACGGCGACCCGAACGAGATCAGCGTCGCGGTGATCGAGGGCTTCGTCGAGCAGTTCAGGTACTGGCTCGCCGACGGATCGCACACGCCCTTCAGCGCCATCATCCGCATGATGGCGTACGGCAAGGGCCACCGGCGGAGGGAGGGCGGAAGGCCGCGGGTGATGTGGGAGGCTAGCGGCAGGGCGCTGCGGTACCTAGGGCAGCGGGTAACGATTGAGGCGTTCCAGAAAGCGGCGCGGACGACCCTGAAGACGGCGGAGGCAGCAATGGAGGAGCTGATGCGGGGCGGCTGGGCCGAGGCGCGCGAGGCGCTGACGCTCGACCGGGTTGTCGACACGGCGCTCTTCGAGGGCGCCGGGCAGTCGTTTGCTACAAACGAGGCGAACAGCTGGCTGCAGCCGGGGCCCCAGAGGCTGGCTGAGCTTTGCCGGGGCTCCCTCTGGGACGCGAGACTGGAGAAGTGGCGGCAGGACGGCGTGCTCGGTTGGCTGGCGAAGGCGGAGTCCCTCAAGCGGTCGCTGCTCGCCAGCGTGCACGTCTGGGGGGGGCAGCCCGGGCGCGGACCCGAGATGACGACGGCGCGTTACTGCGATACGCAGGATATGGCGCGGAACGTATTCGTCTTTGACGGGCAGGTGATGATCGTCACGGACCGGGACAAGAACCGGGCGATACGAGGCCTCAGCCGTAAGGTGGCCCGGTTCCTCCCCGACCGACTCGGCAAGATGATGGTGGCGTACATCGTGTGGGTGTTGCCCTTTGAGAGGTTCCTTCACGCCGAGGCCGGCATCCACGGGCCGTCCCGGTCGCTGCACCCGTGGCTGTGGAAGGACGCGCGGCGGGGTATCTGGGGCACGGCCGAGCTGAGCAAGGAGCTAGACGCCGTCACGAGAGGGACGATAGGGGTGTCGCTGACAGTGTCAAGCTACCGGCACGTGGCGATTGAGCTCGGCAGGAAGATCCGCGGCCTTGTGGTGCGGCAGGTCGAGGTCGAGATGGCGGAGGAGGACGACGGGGCCGGGCCCGGGGCGGGGGCCCACCGAGGCGCGCTAGAGACGGACCCGCTCACGGGCGAGGCGCGGAGGAAGCCCCGGATGGAGTTTATATGGGACCTGCAGGCAACGCACGGCGGCGTTACGGCAAGGCGGCACTACGCCATGAACATCGAGTTCCCCAACCAGCTGCAGCCGGAGATGGTAGCCAACTTCCGGGAGATCAGCCGGCTGTGGCACGCCTTCCTCGAGTCGACGTCGTCCGTGTCGATGCCGGCAGGGGAAACAACAGCCGAGGGCCAGCAGGGGCCAGCAGCAGAGGCAGAGGGGCAGCGGCAGCAGCAGCAGCAGCAGCAACATCGGCGCCAGCAGCCCACCCCCACAACCGCGCCGGGTACGCCCGCCCCTAAACGCAGGGCTACAGGGCTGGCAGAGACGAGCGAAACGCCCGGCAGCCGGGGTGCCGAGTCGGGGCGTAAGAGGAGGGCCGCCAACGACGCCATGCTGGAGTGGAGAAGGGTCCCGGACGAGGACGAGCTCGAGCGGCGGCTCGAGATCGGCCTCCATGGGCTCTTTGGCGAGGGCGCGCGTTGGAAGACGGCAGAGCAGCACGAGAGCGCCCGGCAGGTGATGTCGCTACAGGGAGGCAAGGTCCTGATGGTCGTGCTCCCGACCGGGGCGGGCAAGAGCGCGTTGTTCATGCTGCCGGCCGTGCCCGGGGTCCACGGCGGGGTCAGCATCGTAGTCGTACCATTCGTCGCACTCCTCAGCAGCCTCACGCGCAGCGCACGCAGGGCCGGGCTCGACTTCCTGTTGTGGCAGCCAGCCTCAGTGACGGGGCGCGTGGAGCGGGTCCGGGTGGCGCCGCTGGTGTTCGTGGGTGCCGAGTACGCCAACTGCGCCGAGTTCGCGTCGTACGCCGAGGGCCTGCGGGCGCGGGGCCTGCTGAAGCGGATCTTTGTCGACGAGTGTCACACCGTGCTCACGGACGCGGCGTACCGGCCCCAGCTGCTCGGGCTGCGCGGCCTGCACCGGTACGACCGGCCGGTGATCCTGTTGACGGCGACGCTGCCGGTCCGGATGGAGGGATGGTTCCGGCGGCTCATGGTGGCGGACGAGGCGAGCATCGTACGGGCCAGCACAGCGAGGCCGAACATCCGGTACCGGGTGACGTGCTGCAGCGGGCAGGGGCCGGGGCCGGGGGGGTTCTCCTCCATAGAGGCCGCCGTGCTCAGCAAGGTCAGGCAGACAGAGAGAGTGATGGGGCAGGGGCAGAAGGGTGTAGTGTACTGCCGGTCGAAGCAAAAGTGCGAGCGTCTCGCGGCGGAAATCGGGTGCTCCTTCTACCACGGGTCGGTCAGCGCAGACGGGCGGGAGGAGGCACTCGAGGCATGGTCGAGCGGACGGTCCCCGAGCCGGTGGATGGCAGCAACGACGGGGCTCGGGTCCGGGGTCGACATCCAGAGCATCGTGGCCGTTTTCCACGCGGAGGCACCGTACGGGCTCGTGGACTTCGTGCAGCAGACGGGGCGGGGAGGTCGGGCCGAGGGGGAAACAGTCGACTCGGTGGTCTTCCTGGACGGAGAGGGCGGGACGCCGTATGACCGGCAGGCAAGCGACGTAAGGCAGCTGGACAGGCAGGGGATGGAGAGTTTCCTGCAGACGGAGGGGTGCCGGCGGGTAGCGCTCGGGGTGTTCATGGACGGGTACGGGCAGGACTGCACGGGGTTGGGGGGGGGAGATGTGCGACCGATGCGAGGAGCAGGGCTATGGCGAGTTGGCAGGAGGGTGGGAGGAGGAGGTGGGGGTGGGGGAGGATGAAGGAGGAGACGTCAGGAGGGAGGTGAACCGGCTGGCTCGGGAGGAGATGGCGACGCAGAAGCTGTCAGGCGCACTACAGGGCTGGCTTGACGAGGTAGAAGGCAAGTGTGCAGTCTGCTACATGCACTGGTGTAACAGGGGCAGGCCGGCCAGCAAGGCCGAGGTGTTCAGGCACCGGGGAGTGGAGTGTGGGCGGCTGGACCGGGAGAGATTCCGGAGGTGGCGGGCTAAGATCCAGTTCGAGCCGTACGCATGCTGCTGGCGGTGCGGTCTCGGGCAGACGTTGTGCCCGGGGGGACAGGGGGACGGGGCGGCGGGGGGGTCGGACGGGTGCCGGTGGGCGGACGCGGTGCTGCCGGTGATCCAGTGGACGACGCAGTTCAGCGTGGGGCGTCGGTGGATGCAGGAAGAGTTCGAGGTCGACGCGTCGGACGAGGCGGGCTTCACCAGCTGGCTGGGACGATCGCGGCAGGTAGGGGGGTTGGACATGGCAACGAACGCGCTAGCGGCATGGGCAGTGTTAGTACGGCGTGTGTGTAGAGTAGAGAGCGAGGATGTATAAGGGTTACTGTAATAAAGGTATAGGGATGGGATAGTTTGGCATAGAGAGAGGTGCTATTATATAGTGTTTTTTAGTTAGAGTTATGATTTGTTTCTAGGGTTGGAATAAAAGTACCAAAAAGACATCTATAATGTAGGGCTTTGTTTGCGTTTCTATGTAAATGTAAACAATATAGGGAAGTATTAACCTAAGTTTGCAATCCTACTTAACTACAAGTAAGTATGTAAATTAAAACTAATATACTTTAGCTTTAGGGTAGTACTTAAAATTATTAACCCTTTTAGGTCCCTAGTTAAGATAGTTAAGCTTCTAGTAGTAAGTATACTGAATAGAGGCCTAGGCAGTAGAGAAGGTACACCCTTTATTTACTAGGCAGGTATATTATTAGATTTAAAAAAAAAGAGTGTAGAGGCTAGGTAGCTACTAGCTTAACTAAAAGGTTAACCCTACAGGTAAGCTAGCGGCTAATAAGGTAAAGGCAGGCCTTAAAACCCTTTAGGGCCTAAGACTGAAAGAATCCTGCAACCTTAATGTATTCAGGTTTTTAGTCGTATATCTAATACTAGCTATTAATTGCAGAACTTGAAAGTCGGGGCCTGTTATTCGATAAAGGTAGAGGCCTGCACTAGTATTAACAAGGCTGCCGGAGCCGGTCTGGGATCGGACGGCAGAGGCCTCAGGACCAAGGGATCAGCCCAAGAACAGGACCGCAGGGCCGGCCGGCCACGGATCGGACCAAAGGAGGGATCGCCCAAGGCAGGCCAGCAGGCGGCAAGGCCGCCCTTGCTTCCGTGCCCGGCTCGGTCGCAGGTCCAGACCTCCGGATCCGATCAGAGTTGAACGCGAAGCGTCTGCAGCAGGGCCACAAAGACGTTTCGTACCATCTGAAGAATCCAGCAAAAGAGGACAGGCAGGGTTATTATAGGTATTAATATATTGCCGACTAAGGCGGGCCCGAAGGCAGCCGTTAAAATACTGCAGGGCTGAAGGCTGGAAACCCTAGGCAGAGATCGGACTGCAGGGCCCAGGCTGGGAGTGGGCCGCCACGGATCGGACCAGAGACCGGACTGCGCAGCGGAGGCCGGGCCCAGGAACAAGGCCGGCCGGCGAGGGCAGGCCCCAGGCGGCCTCCAACACCAGTCACAGAAGATCAGCTTCGGCTGAGAGGGCTGGCCTGTGTAGCTGAAGAAGGAAGGAAAAGAGGGGGTGAGGGAGGGGGTGTTGGCTGTTTTTCTACCCCCTTTCTTTCTAGAAACCCCTCTGAAGGGAAGGTGCAGACGGCCCGTTCCTTCCCTTTCGAAACAACCAAGCAGGGGATTATTTTCCTGCAGCCTATAAAACTCAACGAATTGTCCCCCCTGATAAAGCCGTTGCACTGCCTGCCCAGCCTGCTTTGAGGCTGATACTCATGAACCCGACGTTCAAAGTCGGCAGCGCATCGATCTCTCTCTGAAAACGCGGGCCCGTCACCTTCAAGGTCGACGGCGTCTCGGCGACGGCGCGCCATCCTCAGCCCCGTACGATGGCTAGGGTAGGCCAACCCGGAGGTTCAGACGAAAGTCCGGACTGCCGGCCCAGAGCCGCCTCGGATCGGACCAAAGTCCGGATCGCACGAGGCAACCCTGCCCGGGCAGCCAGCGACGAGACCGCCTCTGTTGCAGCCTCCCGGGTGAAGGAAGGCCTGGAACCCCCCCCCCCTTCCAGGGGTAAGTCATTTGCCCGCACGGGGTAGGGAGAAGGGAAGGGAAGGAGGGGGATGACGGAGGCAGGGAAGGTGCCTTTATACCCCCCCTTTCGTTAGAAACCCCTCTAAAGGGAAGGTACGGACAGCCTGTTCCTTCCCTTTTAAAACAACCAAGCAGGGGATGATTTTCCCGCAGCCTATAAAACCTGACGAATTGTCCAACCCAGACGAGGCCATTGCACTGCCTGCCCAGCCTGCTTTGAGGCTGGTACTCGTGAACCCGACGTTCAAAGTCGGCAGCGCATCGATCTCTCTCTGAAAACGCGGGCCCGTCACCTTTAACGTCGCCGGCGTCTCAGCGACGGCGCGCCATCCTCAGCCCCGCACGAAGGCCACCCTACGCCAGCCCGGAGGTTCGGACCAAAGTCCGGACCGCCTAGAGGCCTCCGGAGCCAGGGTTCAGGCCAAGGGCAGGATCGCAAGGCTGGCTGGCCACAGATCGGACCAGAGGAGGGATCGCACAGGGTGAGGCAACAGCCCCTAGGGCCGCCCTAGCCCAAGTGCAGGGTTGGACCTCCGGATTAACACGACCCTAGGAAAGGCCTGCCTGCAACGAATAGATGGATTGTCCCTAGCGACAACACGTGAGATGCGTGACCAGTACATTATCCAGTATAGAAGCCCACCCACTGTCAACAACAAGGCTGCTCTCATCAACCTCGAGCCACCATCGTGGGGCCAAGACAATCACAATCCACGATGTACCGCCCGCTCTCAGACGGAGAGGCACGCCGATTGTGGAAGGGCTGTGCCGGATGACAACAAGGCCGCCAGAGCCGGCCAGGGATCGGACCGGGGGCAGGATCGCAAGGCCAGGATCGGACCAGGGACAGGATGACAAGGCCGGCCGGCCACAGATCGGACCAAAGGTGGGATCGCCCGAGGCAGGCCGGCAGGCGGCAAGGCCGGCCCCTTCTTCCGTGCCTAGCTCGGCTGCAGGTCCAGATCTCCGGATCCAATCAGACTTGAACGCAAAGCGCCTGTATCGGGGCCACAGAGACGTTTGCTACTGTGTAAAGAAACCAGCAAAAGAGGGCAGGCAGGGTTATAACAGGTATTTATATATTGCTAACCAAGGCAGGCCAAAGGCAGGCTATAAAACCCTGCAGGACGTAGAGCTAATTCAGCAGGTGGCTAGGCTCGTGGTAGGGTTGGTCTGGGACAAGCGGCAAGGGTGTTTCTCGAGCCGTCTGGGTCTCTTGTAGGTCTCTTTCATTACAGTGACTGGTTCTTGGGGTTTCTGTTTCTCTGGGTGTCCACTTGTCTAGTTCTGTAGCGGTCTGCATGGGCGGCTCTCTAGCTGGGGTTGTCTCTCAGGGTTGGAGGGGCAGAGGTTCCAGGGGGTTTTCTTAGTGTTTCCCAGTCGTGCGACAACAGGTTAGGGTCAGGCGGCAGGCAGGGACAAGGTAAGCAGGCGGAGGGCACTAGGGGGGGGCAGCAGGAGGACGAGAAGGGATCAGGGTTAGGGTTAGTTGGCAAGTTAGGGTTTTATTGGGGTTATGGGAGGCGGTGGCGGCGTTGAACCCAACCGCCCCCCAGCGGCGGACGGACGGATGGATGGGGTGAGGTTGTTTTCGGCGTTTACGTCGGGTTTGGGGGCGTAGCGGTTACGGGCCGAGACGGTAACACCGTGGCCCCGGAAGCACGGTGGACCGGCAACGGCGTGGACCCGTACCCCGTGGCCCCGCGAAGGCGGTAAGGCCCCCGAACGGCGTGCGGCGGCGGCTGCTTGAAAACGACCGGTGGCGTGCGGCAGCGCGCGTGTCAGGCCCCCGGCGGGGTGTTGGGTCTGTTCGGCTCTGTTTGGCTGTGTCTACTTGGGTCTGTCTCTGTCTGTCTGGCTGTGTTTGGCTGTGTTTGGCTGTGTTTGGCTGTGTCTGTCTGGCTGTGTCTGTCTGTCTGGTTCTGTCTGGCTGTGTCTGTCTGTCTGGCTGTGTCTGTCTGGTTCTGTCTGGCCGTGTCTGTCTGTCTGGCTGTGTCTGCTTGGTTCTGTTTGGCTGTGTCTGTCTGTCTGGCTGTGTCTGCTTGGTTCTGTTTGGCTGTGTCTGTCTGTCTGGCTGTGTCTGTCTGGTTCTGTCTGGCCGTGTCTGTCTGTCTGGCTGTGTCTGCTTGGTTCTGTTTGGCTGTGTCTGGTTCTGTTTGGCTGTGTCTGTCTGGTTCTGTGTCTCCGGCTCTGTGGACCCCGGCGACGGTTTCCAACGACCGGGTTACGGCTGTTGGGCTTTGACGACGGGTGGACGGGGTCAAACGACCGGTCCACGGCTTGTTGGGCAAACCGCTGTGACGCGGCGTGACCGGTCGAGGGCGGCCGGGAGGGTAGGGGTCCCGACTAAGCTTGTGAAGTATGGGAAAAGGGTTAGGGTTAGGGTTAGGGTTAGGGTTAGGGTTAGGGTTAGGGTTAGGGTTAGGGTTAGGGTTAGGGTTAGGGTTAGGGTTAGGGTTAGGGTTAGGGTTAGGGTTAGG